>NC_135310.1:144244115-145494115 GCF_048772815.1 Callospermophilus lateralis
TCCATTGTAATCGCCCAGGACACCAACAAACAGGCTGTCTGTGAACCACCGTGAGTTTAGCCACTCGTGTGGGAAACGATTTGGTGCAAGCAACAGACAACAGAGAACAATGGATTAGAGGAGCAGAGGAGGAACAAAGCACGTGTCTACTGTCTTGCACGGAGCTTCCCGGAGCTGTCTTTCTGACCAGAGCCAGGTGCAAGGGAGCATGGGAAATTCAGTCTTTCTCCTGGGCAGCCTGGTGCCCAGCTGTGGCCGAGGGCACAGATGACTGGGGAAGAACCGGTATTAGAGCAGACGGCCAGCACTCTCTGGGAGAGAGGGACAGCATTTCCCCAAGAAGAGCACCAACATTTTTTTTTTTTTTTAAAGTTAGAAAAATTGCTTTAACATTGTGTTTTGTTTTAAATTTGAATTCTCACAAAGAGAAGATAAATGCAAACACCTCCAGAGCCCACGATTTTCCAATAAACAGATCCAATAAACTGCACGAGGCATCCAGTGCCTCATGATAAAACAGGCCGATGAGGCTAAGCTAGGGTGGCCAGGAGTTTCCGCGTAGTGAACACGTTTTCAACTTGACAGTATTTTCCATTTACGAGGGGTTTGTTGGTCCAATGCCGTCATAAGTCAAGCATTTCTATTTACAAAGAAATTTCTGTGGCCTCTCGGGACGTGATCCCCAATGAAAGTCCTCAGAGTTGCTGGTCCCCAGTCCTCCTGCACAAAGCCCGATTCTTGACGATGGGTGAAATCCTCCTCTTTGTTAAGAAATGCCTGCCCTGAGAGCCCCAGTTGCCCCTGACCACCTGAGAGATCCCCTGACTCACTGGGCATGCTCCAGCCTCGGGATCCTTGGAACCTTTCCAGGGATACTCCCAGGAGAGTCAGCCTGCAAGTGGCCACCTCCCTGCACCCTTTCCTACAGAGCTGGCCTGAGAGGGTGCCCTGAGGTCATAATAGCCTTTCTCCTGCTCCCCAGAAGGTACCCCACCCCCGCCTCAGTTCCCCCACATCTTACCAAGGTTCAGGATCCCGTGACGGGAAATCTCCGGGCAGCAAAGAAAAGGGAAGCCCCCCTCAATGACCAACAAAGGCCCCTCAACTCACAGGGCTCTGGGGAGTCCTCTGGTTTATGTATCTGTTTGTTTATTTGTTAATATTCCTACGTGGGCATATTCCACACTCAGTGACAGGATGGAGAAATACAGCTTTTCCTCAAAAAATTGACCCTTACACTTCCTCACCTGGGGGTGGTGAGGTGGGAAGGGGGGGGGGTGGAGAAAGAGAGGTGCTGCTGTCCTACAAGAGCGAGTCAAGGGGACAGCTGCAAGACTGTTTTAAAAAAAGACTTTTCCCCCACGTTTTTAAAACCAAGAAATCCTTTGCAGCTGTTCTTAAAACTCATCCCTAGGAGGTGTCATCGGCTGCAAAGAAAAACACACTAATGTAGCCGGAGCCTTACAGCTTATAGATGCTGGTCACCTTCACGGACAAGGGAATGTTTTTCACAGTTTTTAACATTTTCAAGATACATTAGCAAAAAGCCCCCCCCCCCCCCGGATTAAAGTTTCACGTGATTTCTTTCTAATGCAATATGTTATTTAATAAGAGAGTTATCAGATTGTTTCTAAAATCCTATTCCACTTTGAGTCACCCTTTATTTTATTTAATCCTGGAGAGTCGTCCCCAATATTTTAAAATTTCTATTTTTTTAAAAAAAAAGATTGGCATCCCAGTGGCTCCGGAGGTTGAGGCGGGAGGATTGCGAGTTCAAAGCCAGCCTCAGCAAAAGCGAGGTGCTAAGCAAATCAGTGAGACCCTGTCTCCCAATAAAATACAAAACAGAGCTGGGGATGTGGTTCGGTGGTGGAGTGACCCTGAGTTCAATCCCTGACACCCCCCTTTCCCCCAACAAAGATTTGCTAATTTGCTGCTCAACCAGTTTTTGAGAGTGGATTCCTTTCTCTCCCCTAAAATGCTAAGGAAAGGTCTGATTGCCGTCCATCTCATTTGCTTTATGGATTTTCATTTTTTAAAATCTACTTTTTATGTTGAATGATTGTTTTTTATTTCACTTAGTAAAACTTGGGGTACCCCGACTCGCAGATTGTCTCTAGTTCCTCACACTCCCCTGTGCCTGCCTCTTGCAAGGTGACCTTGAGGCCACTCAAGGCGGCCTCAGGAGGTGCTTTGGCCAATAGGAAGAAGCAGAAGTGAGGAGTCCATCTTGAATCCCCCTGAGAGGTTTCGTTGATCCCACCTGCTCTCTTGGAGCCCTGTTGTGCCTCCCTGGGCAGAACCCGGCTGGCCTGCTGGAGAGGGTGGCCCAGGGAGCCCTCCACCCGAGGCCTGGAGGTCCACTCAGCCTAGGCACAGTCTCTGGAGCGCAGGTGACTTTTTGTTATGTTTGCAAATGTCTGTGGCCTATTTCAGGCAAAAGAACACTAAAATATTTTGTTTTGATAAATTCTCTACCATCTATTTCAGCACTAACTCCATTCTGAAGGAAAGATTTTTTTTTTTTTTTTTTATCTTTTGATGACTTGGCTCGGGAAATTAAAAAAAATACAATGCTGCAATTGACACAGATTTTTTAAAACATTTTTTAGTTGTTAAAGGAGCTTTATTTTACTCATTTATTTATCTGCGGCACTGAGATTCGAACCCTACGTCTCACACATGTGAAGCAAGTGCTTTACCACTGAGCCACAACCCCATCCAACCCTTATAGATTTTTTTTTTAAAGATTTTTTTTTAATATTTATTTTTTAGTTTTCGGCGGACACAACATCTTTGTTAGTACATGGTGCTGAGGATCGAACCCGGGCCGCATGCGTGCCAGGCGAGTGCGCTACCGCTTGAGCCACATCCCCAGCCCCAACCCTTATAGATTTGATAGAGATAAATTCAAGTCTAGTAAAAGACTCTCAGGCAGGAGCATATATTACATTAGAATAAAAAGCTTTAAGGAAATAGAATAGACATAGGAACTCAAGGGAGAAAAGGGAAAATGAAAAATTTCTGAATGTTAGTAAGAATTGTTCCTGTAATTAAAAATGTGACAGGTGGCTGGGCATGGTGACATGTTCCTGTAATCCCAGCTACCTGAGAGACTGAGGCAGGAGGGTCACAAATTGGAGACCAGCCTGGGTAACTTAGTGAGACCCTGTCTAAAAATAAAATAAAATAAAAAGGCCTGGGGGTGACGTTCAGTGGTTAAAGGGCCCCTGGGTTCAGTCCTTGAAAAAAATATTACAATGTAACAGGTATAAAATCAGCATAGCATTTAAATTCCATGAGGCACATATTCTAAAGTAATGTTAACATTTTTACTTTAAAATGTCAACATTTTGTAGTCTGCCCAAAGGCACATTGTTTGCGACTATTTAAACTTATCATAGGATAGCGTAGGTGTTGCCAGGCGTGGAGTTGCTCATCTGCAACCCCAGCAGCTCAGGAAGCTGAGGCAGAAGGATCACAAGTTCAAAGCCAACCTTGGCATCCTAGTGAGATCCTATCTCAAACTTCAAAAATCTTAAATTAAAAGGGTCTGGGAATGTAGTTCAGTGATAAAGCACCCCGGGGTTGAATCTCCAGTACGGTAAAAATAGGTAGATAAATTTTTAGAGATTGCATTGTAAACGTTGGGAAGGTTTTCTTAAAATTCCTTGAGGAGGTACATAGCTAGACCTCTTGAAAACCAGTATTCTAAGCCACACACTGTGGCACATGCCTGTAATCCCAGCGGCTTGGGAGGCTGGGGCAGGAGGATCGCAATTTCAAAGCCAGCCTCAGCAGTGGTAAAGCACTAAGCAACTCAGCGAGCCCCTGTCTCTAAATAAAACACAAAATAGAGCTGGGGATGTGACTCAGTGATTGAGTGCCCCTGAGTTCAATCCTCACTACCAAAAAAAAAAAAGAAAGAAAGAAAACCAGTATTCTAGAAAAATTACTCAAGTAGCCCCTCTGGTCCTAGGTAAGAGATGTGCCCTATCATTGGGTACTGCACAGAGCCTTCTGTGTGTGTAAGTACACGCTCATACGTATTTTTAAATACACGTGTATTTAGAGAGCATCCAGAGCTACATATTTTTATTTAGATGGGTAGTTTCCAGTTGATAGCCAAAAAAAAGAACACCAAGATGCCCAGTTCTGGAAACCAGAGGAACACTAGATTTGAGTGAGGGGAACTGGCCACTTTCTCCGTCAGAATCTCCGTGTTGCTGCATATACTAATTTTCTCCTGAGAGTGTCCTTCCCATCTTCTATTCCATTCCATTTTATTTCCTGGAACTGGTGATATGTTAACCAGCCATCCGTCACTGTAACAAAATACCTGAGACAAGCAACTTAAAAGGAGGAAAGACTCATTTTGTCTCACAGTTTCAGAGGTTTTAGTCTGTCACTTTGGGCTGGTGGCACACAATGCTTCATGGGAGCAGCGTGTGGTGGAGGAGGCTGCTCACCTCACTGTGGCTGAGGAGCAAAGAGAGTTAGGAAGGGCTGGCGCCCGATATCCTCAATGACCTAACTTCCTCCCACTAGGCTCCGCCTCCTCAGGGTTCCACCTCCTCCCTCCCCGTAGTGCCATGGGCTGGCGGCCAAGTCTCCATCACATGGGCCTTGGGGGAACATTCCACATTCAAATTGTAGCAGGTGACAAGAATGATTGGGAAGCTCTGTTCCCACCCCGACCTCATCAGCTCTTTCCCTCCTCTCACCCCACTCCCTCCTGGGAAATCACGGCTTTCACAGGTTCCTCATGTATCTTTTGAGTCTTTCTGTAAACATGAGAAAACATAGCTATCTCCCCCCGCCTTTTCTTACCCCAAAAGCAACCCATTTTACATCCTTTTGCTCCTTGTTCTTTTGGCTTAATGGTATATTCTGGAAAGCTTTCCTATTGGCACACCGAGAGCAAGCCTGTCCTTTTTTCTTGCTGCATAGTGTTCTACTGAAGGACATCCAGAGATTACCCACTGTTCTAAGCGGTGACCGCTGGTGGCTCCAGGGCTTCCAGGCTGCGCACAGTACTTCCATGAGTAACTTGGTGCGTGTCTCCTTCCATTCATGAGCCGGCGGCACCAGGGCAGAACTTCCCAGAAGCACCGCCCAGCTCCCATTCTTGACAAACTCTTACTCATCCTCTGGCACCTGCAGCCCAGAGAGCCAGACATGAGAAGAGGCACGTCCAGAGGGGTGCAGGAAATAGGTCTGCCCTCCTTAGGAAGCTGTGAGCATCCTAGGGATGGGCCCTCCCTTACTCCCTCTGGACTGCATGAACTAAGAAGTGAATGAAGGGGTGGTGTTCAAACTTCGACTTCTTTCTTTCTTTCTTTTCTTCTTCTTCTTTATAATTTTTTTTTTGTAAGAAATAGAGGCCCACAATGTTGCCCAGGCTGGCCTTGAACTCATGGGCTCAAGGGAGCCTCCTGCCCATGGGCTGAGTAGCTGGGACTAGAGAGGCCTAGCCCTACTCCCAGACTGGATTCCTTAAGAAACTCGGAAAGACAACCCCTAAGCAGGGAAGAAGCCCGCTCTTTCCCTAGGCTTACGGACGTGCAATGCATAGTTCCATAGGATCTAAACACCAGTGGCCAGAACCGGGCAGGTGCTCAGAATACACAGCGAATCCCAATTCCCGTCCTAGACGCGACTCAGTCTCCACAGGTGCCTTGAAGCAGATTGTCGTAAGAAAACCGTCTCCACTCTGCATGCAGAAACTGCGTTTTGACCTAGACTGCTTCCTTTCATCTTCTGGAACATCAATGGAGGTATCAAATGAAGAAACAAGGAAACACTTGGTGTGGAGAGAAGGACCGCGGGAGCAAACCAAGGTGCAGGCTGGGCCTAGATGACGATGCTGGTTGGGACATGACTGAGTGTTTCCCCAAGGGCTCCTGTGACAGTGTTGTCAGGTGGTGGTGCCTTTAAGAGGCGGAGCCTAGTGGGAGGAAGTTAGGTCACAGGGAGCATGAACCCCAGCCCCTTCTTCCCGCTCTCTTTGTTTCCTGGCCACATGAAATAAGTACCTACTTGCACCCATTCCCACCGAGATGGACTGTGCTGCCGCAGGGCCAAGCCACCATATGGACTGAAACTTGGTAAGTTGTGAGCCCAAATCAACTTTTTCCTTTATGGAGTCAGCTTTCTCAGGCATCTTGTCACAGTGATGGAAAGGTGAGGAGCACTCCCCTTTATAAAATGCTCAGCCTCCGGTGTTTCATTATAGGATAGAAAATAGACTAAGAGAATGATAATAGCTTTCACACATCAAATGTTTACTCGCCATGGGCCAACCACAATCCTATGCCTTAAGTAAATATATTCTTTCATTTAATCCCCTCCAAAAATAAACAAATCAAACCTACACGATTGTTGTTACTATTACTGTTTCTGATATACCGGTTTGAAAACTGAAACTCAAAGAGCATACGGCATTGGTCCAAAATCACAGGGCTAGCAAGTCATGAAGCTAAGATTTGAAGACAGGAAGGTTGAGTTAAGTCTTTGCCCTTGGTTTCAATGCTGTTCCTTCATGTGTGTGTGTGTGTGTGTGTGTGTGTGTGTGTGTACTTTCTATATTATATTAGGTAGGAACAGAGTCATCTGAAATTTTCAGATAAACCATCGTAACTGTCGTCTTGTCAAAAACACAAGTTTATGTATTTCTCACATAAATAAAGAAGAAAGGTAAGAAGTCTATGGTTTCAATAGTGGCCAATATCATCAAGAACCCCAGCTCCTTATCAACAAAGAACTTCTACCTCATGGCTCAAAATGGCTACTGAGCTCCGGTCATCACATTCCCACTTCATCCTGCAGTGTGGAGGAAGATAGTCCTCCCTGTAACACTACTCAGAAGTTAAACTCAGTACTTTCAGTCGTAGTTCATTAGCCATGGTTTTACCCTGTGGATGCACCTAGTTTTACAAGAGGCTGGGAAAAGCAGCCCTTATTCTAGAAAGGCATGGTAAAAATGTAGGTCATTACCAAGGAAGAGGTAGAAGCTGGATCTCAGGGAGTGGCCGACAGATTCTACCACACTCAATAACAAGTGTCTCCTTGATGTTTCAGCCCCTTCTCAGGCATTCCTGCCTGTCGCTTGCCCTCTCTGAGCCAACATGTCTACTGTGGGGACAGTGTTCCCATTGGCTGGGCTGACCCCGCTGGCCCTGTCCCACCCGACCCCAGTCATTCTGAGCCCTCTCTGACCTACTAATCTGGATACTTGAAGAGAGCTATCCAGCCCCTCCCCACCAGGGACTCCTCTTCTCCTAGTTCATCCCCGACTGTGCCCTCAAACACTCCCCTGCCGTCCTCCTCCCCTTGCCCACAGACCCTCCCAGTGGCCTTGGGCCATCAGGAGAGCAGGCAAGTGTCCCACACGGGCGTCTACTAATGTGCCTCTAGACAGGGGCTCGGATGGCCTCAGGACTTTGACAGTTGCTCACACTTTTTTTTTTTAAAGAGAGAGAGAGAGAGAGAATTTTTAATATTTATTTTTTAGTTTTCAGCGGACACAACATCTTTGTTTGTACGTGGTGCTGAGGATCGAACCGGGGTCACACGCATGCCAGGCGAGCGCGCTACCGTGTGAGCCACATCCCCAGCCTCCAGAGCCCTGGGCCTGTCTTTTCCTGGTCTAGATGCCTGGCTCCCTCCCTCCCCCGTCCTCCCTCCAAGCCGTCACTCAAAAGGCACATCTCAGGGGACCAGCCCATCCTAAGGGCCAGTGCCCGTGTTCACACCCTCTTCCCCAGTTACTTTTTTTTTCTCTTTAGGAGATTGGTTCCTCTCTCATTCTCCGTCCAGCGTCTTAAAGTTGTATTTCTGTCTCCCCGCAAGCGCGGAAGCTTCTAAGAGCAGCAAGGAGCGTGGAGTGCTTTTGTTTTTGTTTTGTATCTAGAATTCTTAGAGGCAGCTAATAGGAGGAAGGAAGGAAGGAAGGAAGGAAGGAAGGAAGGAAGGGAGGGAGGGAGGGAGGGAGGGAGGGAGGGAGGGAGGGAGGGAGGGAAATCTTCTTTGTAGCAAGAAAGCAACCACTAGTAGCATTCAGTTGGCAGAGTGCTGGCCTCGCATGCACAAGGCCCTGGGTTCTAATCCCCAGCCCCACAAAAACAAAACAAAAAAGCATTTGCAAAAGAATGAGTGTGACTATGTTTCAAGAAAACTATTTACAAAATAGCGCCAGTCTGAGTACCAGGCCTACAGTCTACTGAGCCCTGAGTTAGGGGGTGACGGAGAGAAATGGATGCACTGAAGAATGTTTAGGAGGTAGAACTAATAGAATTTGATGGTTTGTTGGCTTCAAGAGGAGCACAGTAGGTGCTAGGAGCACAGTAGGTGCTAGGACACTGGATAGGCTACAACCTTTCAGAACACAGGTCCCTGAGCAGAGACTGGGGTGTTCCACCGGGAGAATCTCTGGATCCTTCTATTTCGTGTCTGAAGTCTCTCTAAGAGATCAAGGGGAGCAGGCAAGATCAGCCTAAATTGGCTGAGGGGTGACAAAAGGTCTCCCTCATGACCCCTCTCTCCACATGGGTCTAGGGTGTGCCTCAGATCACAGGGATTATTCCCAATGCCCGAAAGGAACTGGCACAGCCCACCCGGTACCCACCCCTGGGCTGCGCACCTATGGATTCAACCAACCTTGGGTCGAAAATATTTGGAAAAATAGATGCTCACCGTGAACACGTGTCACTTCCTTTCTTGCCTTGATTCCCTAAAAGGGGCAGGACAACAACCGCCCACCTGGCAGCAGGTATCACAGGTCAGTTAGAGATGGTCCAAAGTACCCAGGGGGGTGTGCAGAGTTCTCCTGCAAATCCTGCCACTTTACAGCAGGCTCTTGAGCATCAGGGGCGGGGTATCTGAGGGGTCCTGGGCCCCAGCCCATGGATACCCAGGGACGACTGCGCTGGAGTCTCCCTCCTCCCCCACGCCAGGCCTCTCCTGCTGCCCTGTCCCTTTCACCTGAATCCTCTGACATCAGGGGAGGCTGGGAGACGAGGCTCCTCCCCGGGCCCCACTGAGAACCAGGAAAAATCAGAGTGTCCACGTGCGGTGGGGTCATTGCCAAAAATACGTCCCTAGGGGCGAAGGCAACGTAAGGTCAAGAAATAAGGAGCAGGTCTTGGGTCCCCAGAGAGAAGGACACATGCCAGACTCTAATGGCTGCACCCAAGACCACCGAGGTTAGAAATCATAATAAGACAAATTTAAAAATAAATAAAAATAACATAGATCAAAATGAATTTTAGATGGGACAGAAAATAAAGCATCAATAAAACATAGTGAAAGGGAAAGAATCTTTTTTTTTTAAATGATCGAATAAATTTTAAGTGAATAAATTTTAAAATTAAAAATAAAGTCTACACGATGGAATAAAATAAATCGCAAAAAAATAATACATTTTAATAAAATAAAAATCAGTAAAATAAAATGAAACTCCGGCAGCCAGGCCAGGCTGCTGGGCCCTTGGGGCGGCTGACCAGCCCTGGGCAGGCCAGAGGACAGCTCCTCACAGGGGCCTTCTCCAAAGTGGCTGCCTTGCAACGGTTTTCAAGGTCACAAGGTGACATGCCGGTGCTCAGACTGTCGTGCAAGCACACACAGTGAATGTGAGCTCCGGGGACCGCAGGACCCCGCGGAGATACCTGCCCTCTGGGAGGACCTGCCCCCGCCATCCCCACCCCAGGGTCTCCATCAGAGCCTGGCCACATGACAGACAGCCATGTCACAGGCAAGGTGCACTGAGCCACAGCCACCACCAGCCAGCGGACAGAAGGACAGCCAAACTGTGACTTTTCTCCCACAATCAGGCCTCGGGTTGCCTGGATACAATGGCCTCAGAGGACCTTTCCCTGGGGGAGGACTAGGAGAGCCCCAGCTCCCTGCCCCAGCAGTGGGTGGCCTGGGGTCAAAGTCAACGTGAACCCGAGATTTTAAAACGTATCAAGGGACGGACTGGAACCAGGCAGGCTGCTTGTCTTGGATCCGTACTGTCCTGGGCCCCAAAGAAACCCAGATTCTGACGGGAGAGGTGGCCTGCACAAGCCCTGCCCCTCAAGGCCCAGGTTGAGACCTCCAGTCCCCCCCCATCCCCCCCCCCCACGGCCACCTCTGCGGCTCCTTCCTCCTCCTCCCCTGGGGCCGGCCGGGGAGCAGCCTTTGCACACCAGCTCCAGGCCTGGCCGCCGGCTGGCCACCCTCACCAGGGAACCTGTTCTGCAGGCCACGTCCACCACCCTGACCCAAGCAGGCTGGCCTTCCTCCCAGCACCTTAGGACATGCTGGAAATCACACAGTATACCCAGCCCCACCCCGACACACACACACACACACACACACACACACACACACACACACACACCCCTAGAGCGCTTCTGACTCTAATCTCAGGCCCACCTCGGACACGTCCCCACTGGTTTGGGATGGACCGTGAGGCCCCCAACACGTTTCCACCCAGGGCTCTTTTTGTACATCTGCCAGGCCAGGCCGCTCCGGGGACACCATGCACATTTCAGATGGCAGCATCCTGGAGGTGGCAGTGCCCTGCCCTGGCTTCCGTTTGTTTGCTCAAACTGTGTGCGATCCCCGTTGGCTTTCAAGACTCCCGAGAGCTCCGGAAACACAAAGAGAACTGTCCCCGGACGATGAACCTCAAAGGCCGTCCATCTTCCGTCTTCCATCCTGCTCCTGGGCTTCTCTTTCACCAAGGGAAACTTCCAGAAGGGGCAGTGCTCCCACCATGGAGCATAGCTATGGGCCTCGGAGGCCAGCCAGAACTGGAGGCTGAGCTCAGAGCAAAGTCCAGAGGCCAAGTGAGGCCTGAGACCTGCAGAGGGAGGATGTCGGACCCAACTCCTGGGGCTCCTTCAACAGGGGTCCTCCTGCCCCGTCAGCTGGCACAGGGCAGGGGAGAGGAGCAGGAAGAGGCCGTGGGCAGCACCAGGCTGCTGCTGGTCCAGCACACGTGAGCGGCCGGCCCGACCCACTCACACCCAACACCAGGCCCTAAACGAAGCTCCTCGCCAGAGCCCGATGGCCCCATCTGGATCAGCTGTGTGACCATGTGCCTGTCACCAGGTCTCTCCAGGCCTCCCCCTGGTGTAACATAAATCAGTCTGATAAAACCCTAACCTTGCCCTTGGCCCGAGACCACGTGGGACAGCGACTGGCCACAGGAGACCCTGGCCAAGGGCAGCCCAGGCTGTGGTGACCTTGGCTTCAAACAAGACAAGAGCTGACAGACCAGCGCCCTCCTTCTAGGCCTCTGTTGAAGACAGCATCCCTTCGCTTCAAAAGAAGGAGAAAGAAATTGAAGGCTTGTTCTTTCCTTTTAGAACCACTGAAGCCCAGTTAGAGCCTCAGACTCAGAACCTGGCATCGCCACAGTTCCTCTAAAGCCAGGATTCTGGTAAGGCGGGACACCCAGGAGGAGAGGCTACCCCTGGTTGGCAGTCTAGCTTGTCACTCAAAGTGCAGCAAACCAGTAAGAAATCGATGCCATGAACTAAAGTGTAGGTCTGGTCAATGGCACTAGTGCCACAAGAGGCCAGCCATGGACTGACTGCTCGAGGGTCTTCTTCGCCTACCAGTCTCTTGCTTCACTCCAAGGGTAATGACAAATGGCGGCAGAGGGTCAGGCCTGGCTCACTCACTCGTTATTACGGACCGAGGAGTTGATGTGCTGCCCTGTGGCATGAGAGTCAAAAAGTCCCGCTGTGGTTTGACTGTGTCTCCCACAAGTTCATGTGGTAGAAACTTTAACTCCAAACTCACATGCTCGTGGTATTTGGTGGTGGGGACTTAGGGAGATAATTAGGGACAGATGAGGTCATGAGGGTGGGTTCCCTTGATGAGTGGCTTTATCAGAAGAGGAATAGAGACCCAAGCTAGCGCACTTGCTCTGTCTACAGGGGATGCCTCCTACCAGTTTAGGCTGCAGCAACAAAGCCAGCATCTGAACCTTCCATCCTCCAGAATTTTAAGAAATTGTAAAAAATAAACCTCTTGCTTTTATAAATTATCCAGTTATCTAGTAATCCATTAGAGCCACAGAAAATGGACTGAAGACACAAGGGTGTCCTGACCTTCAGAGCCTTAGCCTTAATTAGAAGGCCCACCTTAAAAAGGAAGGAAATGCCCCCCTGCACATGTATACATTGGTCCATTTTCTGTTTCTATAATGAAATACTTGAGGTTGGGTAAGTTAAAGTTAAAAAGAAAGTTAAAAAGAAAAAAAAAATAGTTTTCTTTTGGCTCACAGCTTTGGTTCATAGTTGAAAGGCTGCATCTGGGGATGACCTTCTTGCTGGCAGAGTCCCAAGGTGGTTGAACAAGACACAGGGACCACATGTGTACATCTATAATCCTCTGGTCTCTGTCTTCTCAAATGGCCACCAGTACTCAACCACGGTGGTTCTCCCCTGGTGACCTAATCTAATCCTCATCATCTCCCAAAGGCCCTACCTGTGAACACCAAGGTCTACCCTCTTCATACCGACAGGGAATGCATTTTAACACACGTCCCTTGAGGGACGCTCAAGCCAGAGCATGCTCCGACATGTTGAGGACACCATGCCCAGGGAAACACACCAGTCACAAAAGACAGGTCCTGTGGGGCTCCCTTCGTCTTGGCATCCTCATAAAATAAATGAGAACGAATTCCCAGAGCCAGAAAGAGGACGGGGGCTCCCGGGGGGCGGAGGGGGGCAGGAGTGGGGTGCTGGTGTCTAATGGGTAACACTCCCCGTTTTGCAAGATGAAGAGGGCTGATGGGTGGCGGTGATGGTCACCCAGCCACGCGACTGAACCTGCTCCCATGGGGCTGGTCACTCAGCAATGACTGAGAGGGACAATCTTATGTTATGGGCATTCTATCAGAATTTGTTAAATTAAAATAAATAACCATCAAATCATCCCACAAAGCCAAGAGGCCAGCTGTGGGACATGGACCCCAAGCTCCTGGGACACGGGGAGGTGCCGGGAGCTTCCTGGATGAGGCCATGCCCAGGTGGCTCTTCACGCCCCTCTTGATAAGCCAGGAAGTGGATCCAAGTGAAGAAGGAGGCCCAGCGAATAGTGAGGCTGGTCCTCAAGCCCTGGGGGTGTGAACGGGAATTCAGGCCAGGCCCGCCAGGCCCAGGGCCAGGCCCAGGAGGCTCAGGCCCCGCGGCTCAGCATCGTCTGGTTAGCAGGACCGCAGGGCGTATTTTCTGAGTCAGGGTTTCCTGGAGAGAGAAGGGGCTCTATTGATTATCACAGCCGACCAAGGCAGACGTGGCCCGGAAAGGAGCAGAAGGAGCCCAGGCTTGGGACTCAGGCAGGTCTGGGTTCGAATCCTGACAGCAACTTGGTCAAATAACTCTCTGTTCTGAGCCTGTTTGCCCTCCTGCTAAATCTCTATCTCCTGAGGTTATTGTGAGTATCGAAAATAAGATGTGAAACGTTCTCCACCCAGGGTCTGGCAGGCCCTAGATATCACAGATTGTCATCTCTTACCTGCCATTCTGAAATCCAAAAAACTCTGAAAACGAAAATCTTTCTGAACTCATCTTCTGGCAAAGCCTGAGTACCACCCAGGCACAGCTGTTTATCTCAGAGGAATGCATTCTTATTTTTCTCTGCAGAAAGATGGATGTGTTTGATGACTGGATGCTGCTCCAGTCTCTGCCGAGAGTGGCACCAACATACAGCATGTGTAGATATCATCTTTCTGAAGCCCAAATTTTCTGAACTAGGTTGGAGGGATGAGGATTCTAATTTTAGGGATCTGCATCCTATGTAGGTTTAAGTCCTTTCTCACCTACAGATACAGTTAAATTCAGGGGGAAATGGCATATTTTGTTTAAAAAAGCAAAGTACATTGTTCTAGGTTTCTATTTGTTTCTCTAAAAGATGTATGCACAGACACACATAAATCATAAGCTTGTCTGTGCACAGGGCATCTTGGGAAGCACTTTGAGATATAACTGTTGCTGTTGGAGAAGAAAACAAGGAATCCATAGTTAAAGGAATGAAAGATCAAATTTCATTTATACATCCCCTTAACCACTGTGAAAATTTTATTCCATATGGAGAAAACACTTTTACCATTAAACTAAAAGTTAAAAGGCATTTGATCCTCCTTAGAAAGGCTATTATAAAAAGAAGAAGAACAAAGCCAGGCACAGCGATACACACCTGTAATTCCAGTGACTTGGGAGACCGAGGCAGGAGGATTACAATTTTGAGGCCAGCCTCATCAATTTAGTGTGACTCTGCCTCAGAATTAAAAAAAAAAAAAATTAAAGAACTGGGGATGTAGCTCAGCATAGCTCAGTGGTAAAGTGCCCTGGATTCAATCCCTAGACCAAAAAAGAAAATTAAAACGTGAGGCACAAAAAGAAAAAGAACATAACAAGAGTTGTCAAGGGTATGGAGAAACTGGAACCCTCCCTCACTCACTGTTGGCAGGTGTATAAATGGCACAGGGCCTCGAAAAGTTCAGCATAGAACTACCATCTGATCTGTGTACCCAAAAGAGTTGAAAGAAGGGAATCAAACATTTATACACCCATGTTCACGACAGCACCATTCACAATAGCCAAAAGGTGGGAGCAAGCCCATGTCCGTGACAGATGAATGGAGAAACAAAATGTGCTGTACACATGCTACAGAATATCACACAACCTTCACTAGGGAGGAAATTCTGGCACTTGCTACATACAACATGGATGAATCTCAGGGATACGACACTAAGAGAAATAAGCCAGGCACAAGAGGACAAACACCCATTTCCACTCCCAGGAGGTCCCCAGAGCTGTCAAGTTCATAAAAACAGAATGAAGCTAGGCCCCAGTGGCACACACCTGTCATCCCAGCAACTCAGGAGGCTGAGGCAGGAGGATCAAGAGTTCTAGGCCAGCCTCTGCAACTTCATGAGACCCTGACTCAAAATAAGGTTTAAAAGCAGGGTGGTGGGGGGTGGCTCACAGGCAGAAAGCACCTAAGTTCAATGCCAAATACTATGAAAAGAAGGAAGGAAAGAAAGAAGGAGTTGTCAGGGGCTGGGGGAAGAGACAATGGGGTTAGTGACTAATGTGTACAGAGTTTCGGTTTGGAAATTTTTAAAAAGTCCTGTAGACGGACGGTGGTGGTGGCTGCAGACGATGTGAATGTACGCAGAGTCACTGAACCGTACACTGAAAGTGTTCAAGGTGGTAAATTCTATGTCGTGTGTCCTTCTCCACAACAGAAGGTAAAATGAAGTTAAAAGAAGAGCCGAGGACAATGGCTCATGCCTAGAGCCCCAGCCGCTTGGGAGGCTGAGACAGGAGGACCACAAGTTCAAAACCAGACTCCACAACTTAACGAGGCCCTCAGCAACTTACCGATACCCTGTCTCAACCTAAAAAATAAACAGTAGAAAGGGCGGGGGATGTGGCTCAGGGGTGAAGCACCCCTGGGTTCAATCCTCAGTACCAAGAAAAAAAAGGCCAATCCCTCTGCAGGACAGCAGTCAGCTCTGCTCAGAGGCCCATGGACAATGCAGGAGTCAGGGACCACTGTCAGACTGGGCCCCTCCAGGGCTCTGCCAGGCCCTGGCGCCTGCGGTGCCCTCTGGGAAGACTGCGGGACAGTGACAGAGCAGGTGCAGAACTCACCATTTCACACACACCAGGCCCTGGAGATGGGGCCTGGCTGTGACCGTGGCAGGCTCTAGATGTACCCCAAGGAGTCACTGAAAAATGTCTAGGCTATGGCCCGGGGGTCTCCATCAGGGTCCCCGACAAGGGATGAGGGACCCCTCCTCTTCTTTCAAAGAAGCCACTTTCCCAGCCTGGGCTCTTCCGGCAGAGGCAAACAGAAAGGAGAAATAGGGTCCCCCTCTTTCCTTAAAATTTTGATGCTCGAGTTTCTCTTTTGATCTTTATCATGACTTCTTTTCTTTTTCCAAAGGCAGGCTGAGTTAGAATATTTAAACCACTTCTGTGCATCAACTGGAAATTTCAGCTTATTTTCTGGGCTTCTCCTATTCAGAAAATACGGCCCACACTGAGCCTCAGATCCAAAGTGCCCCTACCCAACCGAAGCACAGCCACGGATCCTGCCAAGGTGCACTGGTTGCTGGGTTGCTGTCCCACCACGAGCCCATGCACACAGGTAGAGCCGTGGCTTCCCCGAGCTTGGGGTGGGGGTGGGGGGTTGGTGAAATGGATCAGACGCTCTCAGAGGCATCTACAGGTCCCTTAAGACAGCAGGGCCCAGTGTGGGTCGAACAGAGGGGACAGGAGGTGGAGACAGGTTAGGAAGGTGCCCGAGGAATGCAGAGCCGCTGGGAGTGGTCAGGCAGCCCAGGCGGAAGGAACAGGATGACGCCTCTCCCCGCCCTCCCCTGGGCTTAGAAAGGGGCGTTATCCAGACCGGAATCCTGAGCTGCCCAGTGAGGACTGGCACTGTGCAGAGGACCATGTTAGGCACCCTAACCAGGATGGCGCAAGGCGGAGAGAGACACCTGCCTTCTCCCTCCCCTAACCGTCAATCCAACCTCACCGACTCCCCAGGGCTGAGCGGCTGCAGGGGTGGTCCCCAGCTCAGAGGGCATTTTTCTTTTCTTTTCTTTCTTTCTTTCTTTTTTTTTTTTTTTCAGTCTGCCCTGCCATTTCTGCGCACCATGCCTCATATGCAAAGGAACTGAACGCAGAGCCGGAAAGACAGGGACATTTTAATTAGCCTGGAAAACGCGCACGGGCTGGCTGTCCATCTCCCCTGAACTCCCCAAGAGGGTCTGCATCCTCAGACTCGGCATGGACTGAGCATCCGCCTGGCCAGTCCCCGCTGGGCGGGTGGAAAGAGCGAGCTGGGCTGGCCTGGCCGCGGGGGAGGAGCCGCCCGACGGGTTTCCACACCACCCGGGGAGCAGGCCCGGCCTCCTCCACCCGGGCTGGGCTTTCAGGTGCGGAGACCAGAGGTCCCTGCGGTCCCCTGGGCTGAGCCGCAGATGAGGAGCTCAATTGCTCTTTGTTGAAATCCAGCGGAGGCACTCGACCTTGCGTGACCTTGAGCCAAACCCCACTCCCCAGACACAACCTGCTTTGCGAGACGAGGAGACCCGATGAGTCAGAAGGGCTGGAGACGGGGAAGAGGAGCCACGCTGGTGCCCTGCGCTCCGCCGTGCCCTTCCCCGCGGGCACGTTCTGATCCCGTTTGTCCCTTGACCTCATCCTGGTGGAGGAAGGGAGGGACCCTTCTCCCCGTCCCGCACCAGGCACCGACAACGGGCGGCCACCAGCACCCCGCCGCAGTGCCCGTGGGACGTCCCGACTGCCGCTCTTTGCCAGGAGGTCTAGAAACTAGGGACAAAGGAACAAGAAAAAACAAAAAGGAGACACAGGGGAAAGGGAGAGAGAGAAAGGACCCAAGACGGCCAGCGCAGATAAGCGCCTGGCTTGGGGGACGTGCCGCCGTTAACGATGGCGTGTGGGCGGACCCGGCTCTGCAGGCTCGGTTGGACCGACCTTCGAGGCTTGGGTGCCCTCACGTCCTGACCCCACGTTACTGGAAGTTCACCAGCGCTCCGACCCGCAGCCCGGAGGCCACGCCCCTCGGTTCTCAGCAGGGGGAGGGCCCCTATCAGCGGGCCTCTCTCCTCCCCTGGAGACCTGGTTTGTGACACTTGAAGTTCTGTTCCCTTTTCTGGGAGAGGCTCTTGTGTCAGGTGGGAGCACAGATACTCACGTGGGTGTGCCCGCAGCGCTGCCAGTCTCAACTGAGTCTCAACTGTGGCTGAGCCAGGGTGGGACCTGGCGCCCTTCCTTAGGGTGGCCAGGGTCCCCTTCCCTCCCGCGGCATGGAGACATACCTTTACAGCAGCTGGGCAGATGTCATTTACCAGGCACATCCAGGGCTGGGAAAGAGGTGACTAAAGAGCCTGGCTTGCGCAAGCCTCCCCCGCCCCGCCCCCCACGATCTCACTCCCAGCTGCACTGACACAGAGGACCCTGGCTGAGTCCAGGGCTAAAATGATGAACGCCATCTCTCTTGTTCAGACATCCCAGCACACACTAGTAGGGTCCGGAAAGGCATAAGAACATTTTTTTTTTTTTTTTTTTTTTTTTTTTTTTTTTTGCTAATTTTCAACCCAAAGAATGTTCCAGAAAGAAGATCTTTACATCTGAAAAGCCTCCTGGGCCGCAGGCGCAGCCTCACCTATGAATCTGGGCCATCATTCTGATGGCACCTTGTAAACCAGTAAAACCCTCCTCTCTGCGTCCGGTTCTCTATCAAGGAAGGCCACCACAGTTGCTCAGCTAAGTTGTTACAGTTACACCACAGACTGCAACTGCAGCGGGTGTGTGGAGCAAAATGGCATTTATTCTTTGGTCAATGCTGTCTCTCCTGGTCTGGTCCCCAGAGTCAGTAAACAAACAACTTGTCCTTGGAGCCAACGCCTCCCATTCCAGAGTCCCTGCGAGTTCGGAGAGGAGGCCAGTACAGAGGGAGCATTCCTGGCCCTCTGAGTCCTGCCATAGCGTTTGGAGGACACCAAGTTACTGACGGGGACAGGTGCTCGTAATCTGTCATAACTCACTTGGGCCTTATTTCCCTCTTTCTGGAGACCCCTGGGCTCCTTCTGGGTTGGACTGGCCGGTAAACATCCCGGTCTGAATTTGCCAAGGTGGGTTGCTAAATTTAATCGCCAGTTTCCATGCCATGTGATGGTGTGTGACAGGCCAGCTCACCCGGGCGTTAGCCAAGGGTTTTAAATAAATGCTTTCTGACGGAAAGGATGATAAAGATTCCTATTATTCATTGGCCAGCCTGGAGATGGAGCTGGTCAGGTTTTCACAAGGGAGACCCAGCCGTGTTGATCTCAGGAGCTCCGTCACTACTTCCCACTGTGGGGACAAAGACAGCTAGAAAAGGCCTGTGGAGAGAGCAGGGGCCAGTCAGCCAAGAGGCCTGTGCCAGCCCGAGGTCCCTGTGACCTTGAGATGCAAATAGCTCTGTGGGCCAGCCTGGGCTTCTCCATCTGGGAGAAGGAATGGAGAACAAGAAATCAGGAGTAGCAGCTAATACTCGGAGCTTTCAGGAAGCATGTTGGAGACGTGCAAAGACATTGTTACGAAGGCATCCCGAAGCCATTCCAAGAAATCCGCCTTCTTCTTGCTCATAGCCTTTAAGTTACCGATGGAAATAAACTGATGTGGCTCTTTGTATTTCTCCTTCATCATTTCCTCATGAAGCCTTCCAGTCATAGAATGCTCACTCCATCTTCCTCCAAAAGTGACTCAAGAATGTGCTCTGAGAAACAGCAGCATCGACCTCACCCGGGAAATGCTAAAACAGTGCAGAATCTGAGGGCCACCCCCATTCCTGCTACATCAGAAGGTGCTGCCTCCGAGCTCCCCGGGTGATGTCTGGGTTCACTTTGGAGAAGCCCTGGTCTAAGGCAGTCGTTGTCAATCTTGAGCGCACCTTAGAATCCCCTAGAAGGCTGGCAAAACCTTGGTGAGCCCCAGCCCCAGAGGTTCAGATGCAATGGGTCTGGGTCGGGGACTGAGAATTTGCATGTCTAACAAGTTCCCTGGTGATGATGCTGTTGCTGGTTTGGGGACCACACTTTGGGAACCACTGTTTTGTGATACCACAATGCCCAAGTCACCAATATCAAATTAAAAACAAACAAACAAACAAAAAGCTTCATTATATGTGCTGACCTCTCAATTCCTGGAATTCCTAAATTTTCCTCTAAGTGGCTTTTTTCTTTCCTCTTTGGGAGGGAATGAGGATTGAATCTAGGGCCTTGTACATGGTGGGCATGGGCTCTATCACTGAGCTACACCCCCATCTCCCTTCTTATGGTTTAATTATCTTGATCTCTTCCTTGATTTCAGTACATGTTTTTTTTTTTAATATCTTTATTTTTTTTTAATGTGGTGCTGAGGATCGATCGAACCCGGTTCCTCACACAAAGCAAGCGCTCTGCCCCTGAGCCCCTGCCACAGCCCAGCCTCAGTATGTGATTCATTTAGAGCTTTCACTGTGATGCGCTGCAGTAGACATGGAAAACCAGGCAGCGTGTGCTGGGCATTCACAGAGGATTTCATGAAAATCCTACTTTTTTTCTCCCACGCAGTTATTCTAAAGTTCTGCTTGTGTTTTTCAGCCCAGGTATGGTTTCGATCCATAACTGGCTCTTTACCACGCAAGCAAATACCACAGAATAACCAAACTGATTGACGTCAGTGCGATTTTTATTGCACTCTTAATCATTCAAGCAAAATAGCCACACATTTAATTAAAATAATACTGAAGAAGAATGAACTTAAAACCAATCAACCTTTATACCCACCACTCTCCTCCCCAGAGCTAAAGAATATTGAACACTAGGTGTGTATTATTCTCTGTTTTCTTGCATGCATGTATATACATGTATGTTCATATGTAGAATATATCGTTTGGAGGTTTTTTTAAAAGAAAAAATATAGCCTCATATCCTAAGTATTTTTCTGCAACTTCTTTAGACAAATATTTTTTCTTAGAAATCCTTCAAAAAATCAAAATTAGAAACTGCTTCATTCTTTTTAGAGCTGTATGACTGCATTTCATAATATGGATATAGTGAATATCCTATTCATTTAACCTTTCTCTGCTTAATGGCCAATTATCTTATTTCCAATAGTTTAATATTTCCAACAGTATTAAATTAGTCCTCTCAAGAGATTCAACTTAGCAGTTGGCCTCTAAAGGATTTTATCAATTTATATCATCCTTAGCCTTGCTGAAAATGTTTTTTGGTTGGTTTGGGATCTTCTTTTTTTTTTTTTTTTTTTTTTTTTGGTGTTGGAATGTGGTGTGTGTGTGCATGTGTGTAAACCCAGGGGCTTTGCACAAACCATGTGTTATAAACTCATCTATGCCTCCAGCCTCTGAGAGACTCCTTGCCAATTCTGGCTATTATCACTCTCACATTTTTACAATATGTTAAAGTCACTTCATTATCTACAATTTGCATTTACCCGATTAGTGTCTGAGGTTAAACGTCTCTTCATAAGATGAACAGTCACTTTATTGACTTTTCTGGGAATTACTTTTTTGTATTCTCTTTCTCTGTTGGTTTTTATTTGTTTGTTTGTTTTCATTTTTTTGTTTGTTTGTTTTTGTTTTTGTTTTGTGGTGCTAGGGATCATACCCAGGGCCTCTCAGAGGCTAGACAAATGCCCTTCCATGGAGCTACATCCACAGCTCTATGGACTGAGTGTTAATCCTTGGTCTATTAAGAAAATTGCAAATGGTTTATTCAAGTCTCTCACTTGCCTTTTTTTTTTTTTTTTTCTTTTTTACTTCTCAAATGGTTCTAGCAATGCTCCTGACTCGGCCTCCCACGTAGCTGGGCCTGCGGGTCCATGTCAACATGCCCACCTTCCCACTTGACTTCTAATAATTTTATCCTTTATCATATGGTCCTTCCAGTCTATAATAAATTTTTAACTGAATTCATGCATTGCCAAAAATCTGCATTATCTGAAGGGGAAACCGTCTCTTGGATGTGAATGAAAAGAACTTAATAGAGGAAGTTGCAAATAAAACTCAATTGGGAAATAGGGAATGATGCTGCTCCCACCTGCCCTTTCTTCTCTTTAGCCTGTTTTGGCATCGAGTTTGGGTCTGGTGAGAGGCTGAGAAAAGTAAATGCACGGGTAAGTGATTTGCAGGTTGGTGGCGGAGCTGAAGCGGAGTCAAAAGCCGTTGCTGTCGGGAGACAGTTCCTGGGCCTCTTGCGTCTCTGCACATCTTGCAAGCAGAGGCGCTGCCTTTGCTACAGACTATCTTTTCAAGGATACGTGCCTAGAGAACAGCCTTGGAAGATAGAGCATCTCTATCCAGAGCAAAGAACTGATTTGTTTGCTCCCCAGTATAGCAAGAAAAACCTCTTCTCCCAGGCAACAGTTGGCAGATTTGCTGATGACCCATAATAAGAGATGGGGTCTTCCTAAACTCGGGGCTTCTCTCCTGGAACACACCCTCTGTGCATGGAGGTGTTGTCTGTCCCCATTCGCCCACTCTGAGGAAACTGGGGTCTAGGGAGCCCCCACTAGAAAGTGATGTGACTCTGGCAGGCTAACCTGTTAACGTTACAAGTCAAGTAAAATCTCAGAACCTTCACGTTCTTGGCCATTGCCATGTAATGAAACATTAAAGCGCTCAACTCTTGTTCCAGGCAGACGTCCTCCTCAGCTTACAACATAAAAATCACCCAACCGAGTTCTTCTCTTAAAGCCAACAGTCCTTAAATGGTTAAGGAGAAGAAAATTCCCTTGTGAGGAAGGTTTACCTGTTACGTTTAATTGCTGCAAGTCTGATATTCCAAGGGTTCCCATGTGGATGAAGTGGATTTATTTTGTGTAGTTCTAGAGAATGAACTGACAAGCAGACAAAATTCAGCTCAATATAGTAACAAAAAGAAATTCTAACAAATAGAGATCTCCCAAAGAAAATCAATGTGGAGGACATAAACTCACTAATGACTTAACTGACCACTCATGGGACTTCTACATAGAGAAGAGGTGAGGCAAGATCATGCAAAGTTCTTACTTCAAAGACGCTACAGGTGGTTGCTGGGCATGGAGGTACACGCCTGTAATCCCAGCAACTCAGGAGGCTGAGACAGGAGGATTACAAGTTCAAAGCCAGCCTCAGCAAATAGCTTGGCCCTAAGCAAGTTAGAAAGACCCTGTCTCAAAATAAAAAATAAAAAGGGCTGGGGATGTAGGTCAGTAGTAGAGTACTCCTGGGTTCAATCTCTAGTACCAAATTTAAAAAAACAAAAACAAAAACAAAAACGATGTTACCAGTAGAGACATTGCTTTGGTGGACCATTTAATCAGATTTATTTTCACATCAAGTTGTGGGGAAGGTGAGCAGGCAGATCCAGATGGGACTCTCAAATGGCTGCATTTGAGATGATAATCATGGATGCTGTATCTACTGCTTAGTCCTGCAGAAACTCAGTCAAGACTAGCTCACCCAGGTTTGAGTTGGTGCTGGGGAATTGATTCCTGTTAGTCAAGTTCACCAGAAGCCCAAGTCACAAGCTGGAAGTCAAGACCCTAATTTTAGATGAAAATACAAACTTTTCCCACAACTATCGTTTTATAGTCCAATATTAACAACACCCTACTCCTCTCCAGCTTCTAGGTACTAACTAGTTAATAACCAGATGTTTGGTTATTAACAAGCCAAAAAGAAAGGATTTGAATGACTATGGGGCTTGCTTAATCTGATATGTTGCATTAAATAGTTGCAATACAGGCTGATGCAATATCTCTTCTCCAGTGAAGAATATACTTCTTTAGTGTACAAGACCAGAATATTATTGTTTCTTAAACATCTGTGTTTCTCTTTTGACAGTGCTGGGAAAATTCAATAATCATTAGCTTTATTCTTTGTGAATTCATCTGTTTTCTGTTGCTATAACAAAATACCCAAGGCTAGGTACTAGAAAAGAGGCTCAGTTAGCGGACAGTCATGAAGATTCAAGAGCATGGTGCCATTTGCTTCACTCTGGTGGAGACCTTCTACCTACAACACGACATGGTGGATGGCACCTTGCGGGAAGCATGTCCAAAAGGAAGAGATTACAGGGCACGACAGGAAGCCAGATGGATTCAGATTTGCGCTTTTTAGCACAATCTCATTCTTAATGGAGGCCTCTCAAGAACTGCATTAATCCTCACTGAGGGTGGCGCTCCTGGGTATCTAACTATTATGCACCAGGCCCTACCTCCCTACCTCTTACGGGTTCTATCACATTCCCAGTGTGTGAACCTCCGGAGGACACACTCAACCACATGCAAATCCTAGCACTCCCTTCTCAAGACCCGAGGAAGCTCATCCTCCATCTGTTTGCAGTTTGTAGCAGGTTTTCCCACCCTAGTGAGTTTAGACCTTATTGGTTTTTTGTCTGCTTCCCAAAGTTATCTAAGGAAACACGCCCACTTCATCAGCCCTAAGATGGTACGGGGCGTGCTTGGCTGTCCTCCACTGGCTCTCCGCTTACTGGCTGGGCATCTGTGCACAGGATCACCTCACTGCTGTACGTTTCAGCTTCCTCGCATGTAAAAGATTACAGCATCTACTTCTGGCTCAAGGCTAATGACCACACACATTAAATAATAAATAGATACTTTACAACACCGAGAGTGAGCCCCGATGTCAACAGTGCACACTGGGCGATGATGATGTGTCACTGTGGGGTCACTGACTGTGACAAATGCATCTCTCCAGATGGGGAGGTTGATCCTGGGGAGGCTGTGCATGAAAGGGTGAGGAGGCCTATGGAGCTCTCTGGACTTTCCTCTTAATGTTTTTATAAACCCAATACTACTCTTAGAAATAGTCCTCCATTAAAAAAAATAAAAATAAAAACATTGAGAAAATACTTTATATAAGATGTAAGTATCTAAAAAATCAGAATCACTAAAAACACACAAATCCTAACAGCATCAGACACCATGTCACATTGAGTGGCTTTTGTGCTTAATGCTAATTCAATCCTCAGCTTCCATTTCAGGGAATGACACTTTCTTAGTTGGGTGTGGTTTGAGTGTCCTCCAAAAGTCCCTTGTGATCTAACATTTGGTCCATAGCCTGGCACTGTTCATAGGTAGTAGAACTTTTAGGAGGTGGGGCCTAGTGAGAGGAAGTTAGGTTATTGAGGGTGTGCCCTTGAAGGGGTTTAGGAGGTGGGGCCTAGTGAGAGGAAGTTAGGTCATTGGTGGGTGTGCCCTTGAAGGGATTGCAGGACACCCATCCTCCCCCCCCCTTACTCTGACACACGCTCCCACCATTGCCATCCACTGGCCCCTAACCTTCACCAGAGTCTGCACTATGCTGTTTAGATTTGAACCTCCATGTGTTAGCCAAACAAATCTTGTCTTCTTTGTAAGTGTCCTGCATCAGGCTTTTCAATGCAGTAATGCAGAGCTGACTAATACACCCTATGCTCTGGCTGCCATTTTATTTTTGATGCCCATAGCTGTTTCTGTAATGGCATGTTAGTGAGAGCATTGTGATTTTGTATTTTTGGAAATTCTACACATTGTATGAAACCTTGTGCACAGAGGTTGGGGTGGGGGGTTGTTAGGAACAGAGCTGTATTGCACCAGGAGGAACCTGGCATGGAGAGCAGACTCTGCCCATGTGTGGATCCTGGATCTGTCACCACCATCAGGATGTTCTGTCAATGATGGGTTAGTAGGGACACAGGGAAAAGACAAACCATCTGCCAGCAGCAAACTCATGTGGGCAGTGGGGCAGCAGGCCGCAGAGCCGACTGTCAGATTCAGCACCTCAAACACAAGCTTGGGAGATGAGCACTTCAAACCCCAGCACTTCCCAAGTGCTCCAGGCAAGACGATCGCCTCACTGTCTCAGCATTTTCCATTTGGATCCAGACGTCCTGGCAGGCACCAGGACACAGATGCCAAATGAGAGAGAGAGAGAGAGAGAGAGAGAGAGAGAGAGAGAAGTGCCAGGAATTCTGAAAGATCTTAAAGAGATTTTTTAACTCAAAGAAAGTGAAAGAACATGACTTTTAATTTCCCCGATTTCATTCATTTCCATGGCCAAAGCCCGATCCGGGCATGACGCGTGGTAATCCCTTTACTGTAGTTGAAACCCGAGGTGTGAGAAGCACTGTGCTCACTAAGACTTGCATCAGCTGCTGCTGCGCCACATGTAAAAACTTGTAGTTTAATTTTAGCTTTATAATAAATAAGGGTTTCCCAAGCCCACTCAGAAGCCCAGGCTCTCACTAGGTCTACAGGTAAGCTCTGAATTCAGACACAACCAAAAGTTTCCACCCTGCTAAATGTCCCAGCAGCCAGGACTAGGCAGCCATCTGCTATTTTTTTTCTTTTTCCATTTATTTATTTATTTATTTATTGAACAGAATCTTAAGTGTGTGTGTGTGTGTGTGTTAAAAGTTAGCAGGAGCTGGGCACAATGGTGCATGCTTGTAATCCCAGTGACTCAAGAGGCCAAGATAGGAGGAGTGCAAGTTTGAGGCCAGCCTAAACAAATTAGAGAGGCCATAAGCAACTTAAGCAAAAATGTGTCTCAAAATTAAAAAGTGAAAAGGGCTTGGATGCGGGGGGGGGGGGGGGGGGGGGGGGGGGGGGGGGTGACGAATAACTTGTGTACCTTGATACAGCAGGAGTGGAAGCCCTTTATTGTAGGATCTGAGCCATATTTATACATTTTACACAGCTTATCTAATTAGCATAAAATAGATACAGCAGTCAACCAATAAGGAATCTCCACACTTAATGGCTCGATTTTGTTACTTCACAAACCACTCCCTCTGGCATTTTGCCAGGCACCATGCAGACTTGTTTACAGACTCTAACATTTCTCTGGCAAAATAACAGGTGCCAATCTGACTTGTTTACAGACCTTAACACTTGGATATAGCTCAGTGGTAAAATGTCCCTGGGTTCAATCCCCAGCGTGCGCGCGCGCACACACACACACACACACACACACACAAAATGGTACCAGGGAAAAGAGTGATGGCAAAGAAGGAATCACTGAACAGCATAATTTTTTTAATTTTGGGAGCAACTAGATGGCATCTATTTCATTTTCCATTGCTATAATAAATGGCTGAGGCTGGGTAGTTTATAAAGCAAAGAGTTGTATTTAGTTCACAGTTTGGGAGGCTGAAAGTCCAAATAGTATGGCATTGGCTCTAGTGAGGGCTCCCTGGCTTCGTGACATCATCGCAGATGGCATCATAGTAGGAGTGTGAGGCGGGGAAATTGCATAGTGAGACAGGAAGCCAGAGAAGAGGAAGGCTTATCCTTCATAACAATGAATGCTCTGGCAAGAACTAACCATGTTCCCGGGAGAACTGCATTAAATCCTCCCGAGGGAATTGACCCAATTACCGTGCACTAGATCCCACCTCCAAAAGCTGGGTACCACCTGTCCACGGCACCACATCGGGGACTAAGCTTCCAACACAGGAACTCTTGAGGGACACGTCTATACCACAGCAGATGGCATTAGCTGATTCATTCAATGAGCCCCGTTTATTGCGGGTTCTCTTCATAGGTAACAGGCCCTGTGATGGGTCCTGGGGGAGTCCCAGAGGAAACTCCTTGTCTAATTAATACCCAATAGTGGTGACGCCAAGGAGAAGAGCCATGAGGCCGGGCAAATGAAGTCCTTTGGTGGCTCTGTGGGTGACAGTTAATGCCACCTATCCAGAGTCCTGGGGACATCCAAGAAGGGACTTGTTGAACAAGACTTTCTTCCAGGGGTGAAGAAATATGGCAAAGAAATATGAAATGCATAGAAAGAAAAAATAAGATACACGGATGAATTTTTAAAATATAAAGAGGGTGAAACAGTCTTTCTACACAAGAAATATATGAAGATCTTTCTAGTTTTCAGCTGTGAAATTTCTAATGCCAAATTAAACACTGTCCTGGGGACTAAGAATAACAGATGGCAGAAATGGGCTTCGGCGTTTCTTTCCTCCATCAGCGTTGGAACGAATGCAGCCATCCTGAGAGATGCTTCACCCCGTCTCTCCTGGTCACCGAATGTGGTCATTCCCAGCCACATCCTGACATCTGCAGGTTAATGGATATCCAAGGAGCCTGCAAACCCAGGTACTGAACTTTTGATGGAGAAGTCATCTTCTCCAAAAACTTACCCTGAATCAGCTCTGATTATTGAGGACCTGCTTTGTGCCGAGGACCATGGTAATGGGGACTGGTGGGGAGGGCTACAGGGGACACCATCTGGCTCACACTGGATGTTGTCTGTTCCCAACCCCTGTGTGCTCTCTGTCCTCTTCTCCGGCGGTCCAGTAGCTCATCCGAATCCCCTGATAATCTGTAAAGCCCTTGGGCAGGAACAATGGCTTTGTTCTCCACATTCCCAAAGACTGGCGCGAGCTAAATGGAAAGTCAAGCAGCTCCCCTGACAAATATTTCTTATTCACTCAAGCATTTTACGTCACCGGTATTTGATTGTGTGCACACACACACGTGCTTGCACACACAGCCTGCCTCGTTTCAGAAAAATTTTCAAATGCCTTATTCTTTTTTTTTTTTTTTTTTAAAGAGAGAGTGTGAGAATTTTTTAACATTTATTTATTTTTTTAGTTTTCGGCGGACACAACATCTTTGTATGTGGTGCTGAGGATCGAACCCAGGCCACACGCATGCCAGGCAAGCGCACTACCGATTGAGCCACATCCCCAGCCCAAATGCCTTATTCTTCCACCACTTTTTGAATTAATATTTCTTTTTTGTGTACGATTGCACTTAAATCTTCCCAATCATCTTTTTAATGTGTAATGACAATTTTAAATGCAACTGTAAAAACGTTCAACTGACACACAGAATCATCACTATTATACAGTCTGTATTTTGTAACTCAAATATGCTACAAATATAAGCCAGCGGCTCCGGAGGCTGAGGCAGGAGGATCTCGAGTTCAAAGCCAGCCTCAGCAAAAGTGAGGTGCTAAGCAACTCAGTGAGACCCTGTCTCTAAATAAAATACAAGACAGGGCTGAAGACGTGGCCCAGTGATTGAGTGCCCCCGAGTTCAATCCTCTGTTACCCCATCCCCCACCAAAAAAATCTAAAATATAACAGTTTGTATTTTATTCTTCCCCAAACTGTAGAACTACTGCATAAAATCAGCCAAACGTGTCTTCATTTCACTTCTGCTATGTGCACATTCACAGCACCACGCCTTCAGCTTGCCTCTGGGTGAGGAAGGATGGAAAGGAGAAGGGACTCCGGGTTCCTACATTGCCTTTATTTATTCTTTCCTATGTCGTCACCTTCAGCGTAAGTACTGGCTAAAACAGGGCAACAACGTGGGTGAGAAAGGCTGTGATGGCGTCCCTTGGCCGTCCTTGTTATTGAAGGTCAGTACCTTCTTTCTGATTTGAAGCAAGTACTGGCTCTAATGGAAGCCAGGCCCTCCTTCCCCATCAGCTCCCTTACTTCCTCCCGGCCGCCCACTCCCTCAGGGGCACCACACGCTCATCACCTTGAGGTCCTACTGGATCCTGCACACCACGGTTCCCTGGAACTCGGTGCTTCTGGGCCTCAGGGACACGGCTTGGGGATGGGCCAATCGTGTGGCACACGCGCTCGTGGCCTAGAGCTCTTCTGCTCGTGCGCACAGCACTTCACTTGTAAAGCGCCAAATTCAAAGATAAAATCAGGACCTTGAAGATGGCAACCACGGAGCATTCCACCAAGGCCAGGGCCCTTCCAGGCACTAGGCCCTGCATAATGTTACCACGCCTAGTGCCCATGAAGCAGGCCCTGACTGTGCTGAATGGTCACAACTGATTGGACTTCATTTTTAAGCAATAACTGGATCCAAAATAGCTAAAAGAGAAAGCCTTATAAATTTTAAGACCACTTCAATAAAGAATGCATGCATACCACTTTTCCAAGTCAGATGAGTTAATATTATCATGGGACTTTGAAAGATTTGGGGTATGACTCTGACAGTCTGTTAAATTCAACAGACATTGTTTTGCTCTTCAATGCCTAAAATCCCATCAGAATAGGGGAGCTGGAGTGTTCCTTGAATGAATAGACCCAGTCCCTGATCCAAGAACACCAGTCTAGCTGGGGAGATAGAGAGCTACAGAAACACATTGCCAGACAGACTATGGCTGCACTAAGATGGTCAAATAAGTGGTACAGAGGACGAAGAGAGAATATTCACCCTCCCTTACATGGTCCTCAAGAAACAGAGCCTAAGACAAGGGTTTTGCATGCAGGGACAGTCCTGTGTCACTGAAGGATAAGGACACTCTGAGAGATGAGTCATCACTGGGTGACTTTATCAATGTGCAAATACCACAGAACCTACTCACATAAACCTGGATGGAATAGGCCAGTCCCCCACCAAGGACTTTTGGTGCAATCAAGGGGTGCGATAAGTAAGAGATGGATGAGGCTGTTCCTGGCACCATACAGCAGACTGTTTTACAGGAACATTAAAAAAAAAAAAAAAAAATAAGTAGAAATACACTCTAAAATAATGACAAAAAGTATAGTGTAGTAAATGCATAAACCAGCAACATTGCTACTTATTATCATTACCAAGTATCATGTACCATCCATCATTGTATGTGCTGCTGTACTTTCCCATGGCTGGCAGCGTGGTAGTTATTTATATCAGCATCACCGTAAACACACTGGTAATGCACTGAACTATGACATCAGTAGGCAATAGGAATTTTTCAGGGGCATCATAATCTTATGAGGCCACCCTTGTATATGAAATCCATCATTAACCAAAAAACAGTGTTATGCACTGCACAGTTTATTTTGGGAAATGATACAGGGAAGCAAAAAATGAAGAAAATCAGAAGAGGGAACCCTGCCCATAGCTGCCACAATGGTTGGTGTTTGGGAGAAATGGGGCTCCGTCCCACTGAGCTCCTCTGAGGAACCACGTAGAATTCACCTTTGCCCCAAGACCAGGGGAAGAATTGCTCCACTGGTTCCCCACGTGGACTGGTCCCGGACTGCCCCAGGGCTGCTCATTAGCTGCTCAGCGTTTCCAGGTTTGCACATGCCTGGACGGTGGAGCAGGCCCTCCCAGTCATCCCACATGCAGCAGTGCAGGAGCCCGAGGCAGAGTAGAAACCCTGGTGCAGCTGAGGGGAGGTGGGGCCAGGCTACACCTGTGTGCTGCCGGTTGCCACAGTGACACCTGGAACAAAAAGGTGTGGCTTAGGAGAAGCATCGGAGATGTTCTCCACAACATCTAGCCCAGTGCTTTGCAGACCTGGGCACGTTTCAGACTCATTGGTGATTGATGAGCCTCCTTCTCAGAGTTCCTGGCTCAGGAGATCTGGAATAGGGGCTGAGAGTTATCATTTCTAGCATGTTCTCAACAGGGGCATTAAAGCTTCTCAGATAGGTGTTATGGTTTGGTTCCTAAATGCCCCCCAAAGGCCCATGTTGCCAGCCTTGGTTGCCAGCCTATGGTGCCCCTGGGGAGTGGTGGAACCTTTAGTGGGTGGAGCCTAATGAGAGGAAGTCAGGTCATAGGAGGTGTGCCCTTGAAGAGGATGCTGGAACTCAACTCCCTTTCTCTCCTTCTTTGCTTCCTGGTTTCCGTGAGGTAAGCAGCTATGCCCCATGCATCCTCCCTGCCATGATGCACTGTGCCACCACAGGCCCAAAGCAACAGGGCTAAGTGACCATGGGTTGAAAGCTCTGAAACCATAAGCCAAAATAAACCTTTTTACTCTTAAGTGGATTTCTCAGGTATCTTGACACAGTCACAGAAAGCTGACTAGCACAACAGCCGTCCACCCTATACAGAGAATCAGGCTGATCAACAGGAACAAAGAGAAATTCTTCAAGATTATATATATATATATATATATATATATATATATATATATATATATATATATATATATTTGGTGCACTTTCACCTGTGCCATAGCTATTGAAAATTTATGGAGAATCACTTGTCTATTGAAAACCTAATGAGAATTCCAATAGCCAACAGTACAGAAGAGGCTGATGTCAGTGATGTTGTGTGTATCTTATCCCCACCTCACTCCAAATCTACTCTCAGCCCTTCTCTGGGACAGGAAACTTGGTCTTTCTGGATTGGATCATCCAGATTGGCCAATTGGAGGCAGCATCAGGAAATCAAGAGGTGGGAGGAGAGACCCAAGGGCATGTATCCTGCCAGCTCCCTCCAGCCTCGCCACAGGCTGCTGGTGGCTGTGTTCCCTTATGGTAACTTCTGTTGGTGGTCCCTCTCACACAGCTCATTTCTTATCAGACTCTGACAATCCTGTCCCCAGCCTCTTGTGGTCCTTCAGGGCTCAGGGTGCCTCTGCACCCCTGGCTGGTCCCCATAATTCTGCCCAAAGTGCTTCATTTAAAAAGTCTTTTCAGCTCAGCTATCTCCTTCCTACCAGAACCCTGACTAATAACCATATCTTTGGGGAAAAAAGAAAAACTAGAGCCAGGTCCATAAGTCAACTGGCATTTCTGAGCCTTTTGGCATGAAAAAATAACCCTGATAACGCTCAGGTTGATGACTGAAGTTTTAAGACTTACACACATGATCAAGTGAAATATAAATTGAATAAACAGATGAGTAATGTATAAAAATAAACCCAGAGCCTTGAGTGATTGTGGCAATTAAAGAAATACCCCCCAAAGCGGGGGGGGGGGGGGGACTTGATAGAGATGAATTTTTCTTCCAAACCAGAAGGAATTTGCTATCGGCAAGGGAGAGGCCCCGAAAGTGCAGGTTTGTGCTCTATAAAACTTCCCCGCATCCACACACGCTCTGAAAACACGGAGCCCTGGCAGGAGAAAAGAAAAGGTGATTGAAGTTCCATCTGTGAGCATGAAACTTTTCAGACGCATCTTGGGAAACAGGAGATAAGATCGGATCAGAAATTAAATAACCAGAGAACACACTGATAACACGGCGTGTTGCAATCGGTTTAAAGTTCATGTCTTGCTTGATTTATGGATTCATAGTAAAATCAATCAAAAGGCCAGTGGCTGTTGAGTCACCTAACTATTCCATGACCCTCCCCTGTGCCCCACCCCCAGCCCCAGCCTAGAGTCTTAGTTTAACATCTTAGAGAACACGACCGTGGTCCTGCCTCTGTCCTCAGAGATCCTGTTCATGTTGCCTCCATGGTCAGAGCCTCCGTGGTCTTTAGCAAGGGAGGATTTTGTGCTAGCCTTACGGCTTTTCTAAAAGACCTTCTGTTGGATTTTTCCTGTGTTTACACTGGGCCCTGTTGTTGTCCAGATTCCCGAGCCCCTGTTAAGCCTGAGTCCTTCAGAATTTCTAGAGCTTCTCTGCTAATCCGATGTGTGTGGTGCTTTTCTTCTAGCTAAGCATGAATGTAGGGCACGTCAGGGCTCTTGATCACCACAGCAGAATGTGTCCCCATGTGATTCTACAGGAGATGAAGTCTGTCTTTCCTCTTTTTATCAATGCACGGATCCAGGCTGTTGGTGACGGTGTTTTGACTCAGGTGAGAGGGTGTCATCATCCTCAAAATAGTGTCGGTTTCTTGAACACTTCCTTTGTCCTGCGTGGTGCGTATTCAAGTACTTAATCCTAGAGCAATCCTGTGACACATCCCTGTCGGTTCGCTTTTCATCGTTATTACAAAATACCTGACAGAGGCTGTCTTGAAAAAAGGAAGTCTACCGGGCTCACGGTTTGGGAGGTTCAAGGACACGGTGCCTGCATCGACATTCTGGTGAAGATGTCATGGTGGATGGCGGATGGAGGATGGCAATAATGGGAGCAAGTGTCAGAGCGAGCAGTCACATCCGGCCCAGGCAGCAGAGGAAGACGGGTTTCACAATTCCTCTCGGCCATGCCCCAGTGACCTACGGATGTCCACCAGGCCTCACCCCTTAAACGTCCACACCGTGTTCCAACACTCCACTCTGGGGCAAGGTCCCCATACGGGAACCTTGGAGGGATATGAGCCACAGTCCCCCACACCGTCCTGTCTTTACAAATGGAGAAATTAAGCTCAAGGGAGACTAAGAGTAACCGAGACCGTCGAGCTGGGAGGTGACAGAACTGGATGTGGATCCCACCAGCCCATTTTTAGTCTAACTCAACTATTCTTGGCCAGGAGTGCCTTACCCCCAGCTCCCGGGGTCACGAAGCAACGTCTAGAGATATATTGGACTGCTCCCGGCATCTACAATGTACAGGACAGTCCCCACGACAAAGAATTAGCCTCAAATGCCAATCGCGCCCAAGCTGAGGCCCTGCTCTGACCACTAGGCTACCTGGTGTCACAAGCCTTTTTAGTGTCGGAATAGCTTTGTATTTGGTAGGACCTCTTTGTGGGCATGGGTTCCAACCGTGTTGTGTTGTTTTCTCCCAGATTCACCCTTGGTATGCTAGGATGGGAAAGCTCTGCTCTTCCCCACTCGCCTTCCCCTCCTGTGAAATCCTCCCTGAGGGACAATGGAGGGATGACTGACTGCTGGGCAGAACAGTCGCTCTGTGAGAAAGTAGGTCAGACTAGGGTCTCCTGTGACAAGCTCTCTGGTTCCGGGGTTCAGGTGTGCTGGTGTGTGTGTGTGTGTGTGTGCGCGCGTGAGTGCGCGTGTGTGTGTGTTTGAATTATCATAGGAAGTTGAAAAGAAAAAAATCAATTCTCCTGTAATTTCTCTGGCTTTTTCCTCCACATTGAACTATCATGCCAGTTCTACCCTAGCTTGAGAAAAGTGCGAGACCTATATTTCGGTTTTTAGAAACAGTCTTCCATGCATCATCTTTTCTCTGTTACTATTTAAAAATTACCCGAGGCCAGGTCAAGAGTAGAAAAGCAGGCGGCTGATGATTCTGGAGGCTGCAAAGCCCAGGAGCATGTGAGTGGCATCCGGGTGGCACCTGGGAGGGCCTTCTTGCTGCAGCCTGGCTTGGTGGAGGGCCTCTCCTGGCCAGACGGAGCCAGCGGCTAGCTCACGGCTCTCTTCCTATGGCCCCTGAGGCCCCCATCGGGGCCCCTTCCCCATGGCCTCATGTAATGCCCCACCTCTGCACCCCATCAACCTATGCATTTAGGGATTAAATTTTCAGCACATGAGCTTTTGCAGGACAGGCTCAAACTGTAGCCGTGGCCTGGAGTCTCGCTTATTTGGGGCCTATGCCTTGCCTTTGGGTGTCAGGCAGGGACTGCCCAGCTCCCAGACATCAGAGTGGGCCTTTCCTCCTCTACAGCCTTGTCTCTCTGAGGTTAACATCTTATGGAAAAGAAAAAAGGCTTCCTTCTTGTGGTGTGTATGAACGAAGAGGTGCTAGCAGACTTAAGTTTTTGAAAAGATCTCACTCCCTCCTCACTCCCCTCCAAAAAAATGAAAACCAAAGACAAGTTTAGAAACTTCTGGAAAAGTAGCATAAGGGGAAAAGGATTCAAAAAGTTATGGTCATAACTGAGGCTGTTTGTAGGATGCAGGAGAAATCCTGATGGAACAGAGGACTATGGAACAGCTCCTCATTCCCAGCGAGACCTTCAGCTGAACAAGAAAATCTGATAACGATGGTTCCAAGCACCTCGTGGGCAGAAATATCTTGAAACGTGTCTGGTAAATACAAAGACCCTGGAGAAACACCAGGATGAGCTGTCCCAGCCTTCCAAGGACAACGGCCCCTCAGCCAGCGTCTGGCCTGAGCACTCTCAGCTCGGAAGTCCCGTGGGATCCTCACTCATCTCATCGCAATTCGGAACCTAAAGATGCGTCTTTCCGGGCTCTGAGCTCCCTGTGCAAGTGACCCACCCCTCGGGAGCTCACTCAAACGCAGGTGCTGATAGGTCTGGGGAGGGCTGAGATCCTGCCTGTCTAAGAGGCTGGGGCCTCTGCTCCTGCTGGTCCTCAGCCCTCACTTTGAGTGCCAGGATCTTGTCCGGAAGGAGCCTCCTAAAATGGGCTCCCTGAGCCCCGATTCCTTCCCCATTCCAGGATCTGTTCCGATTGCTGAGAAGCCAGAGAATCTCAAGAGATCTTTCTGAATCACAGAATCAGATCACATCTTGCCCCTGCCCTTTGCTGCCAGAGTGAAGTTGCAGCTCCCAGCTTGGGGGTTCAGGACTCCCAGCCGCCTGGGGTGGGCTGGAGTAGGTGGCCCTCATTGGTCACTTCCTGGCTACTTGGCCGCTGGCTCCTTCTCCAGCTACTGAGCCACCTGAGCTCTTCCTCATCGTCTCACCTCTTCTGCTCCACCTTTTACCATCCATGTCCTCCTCCCCGCTGGGTCCCCCCTGCTGACCTCCTGCGCACCCTGTGACCCCAGACCCTCCACCCCTTCCCCACGGCTGTCTCTAAATGCCTCTAATACACAGTCCCCCCTTATCCGCAGCTTCACTTTCTGTGACTTCAGTACCTGCAGTCAACCACAGCCCCAAAACATTACACGGAAAATTCTAGAAGTAAACAGTGCATAAGCTTGAAATGGCGCACCATTCTAGCAGCACGATGAAATCTGCCGTCCTGCTCTGCTCTGCCTGGACTCCGTCATCTTTTCGTCTTTAGCCTGTCCATGCTGGGTACTCTACCTGCCTGTCGGTCACTTGGTAACCATCCTGACTATCTGACCACCTGCGGGGTCCTAGTGTTCATCATGTTCTGTCCTTGTATGACGGCCCCAATGCGCAAGGGTAGTGATCCTGGAGAGTTCATCACAGTATGTTTTATATTGTAACTATTTTATTATTATTGTTAGTCTCTTACTGTGGCTGACTTATAAGTTGGATTTTAACATAGGCATGCACATACAGAAAAAAAAAAGCAGAGTATACATAAGGTTTGGTATGATCCATGGTTTTGGGTACCCATCAAGGGTCTTGGAATACATTGCTCATGGACAAAGGGGGACCGTGGTGTAACACAGATGCCATCGCACTGGGATATTTCACGTTAGTTTGTGTGTCCCCAACCAGGCTGTGCATCCCCGGAGCAGGAACTACGTGTTATTCAGGTAAACCCATTTCTTCACACAGTACCCAGCACACGGACGATAGGACACAAATGTCAAATATGTGTAGGAATGAATGTCACATCCATTCCCATCTTTCCCTTCCCATCCCACCCTGTTTTCTTCTTCAAAGGACTCTACGGCTTTAAATGTGTGTGGTTATGTATTTTAAGTGGTTTTAAAATCTTCATTGTAAGAGAGAACTTTTATAGAATGCTTATTGTGTTAAACTTCATTCTAATTCCATCCTCCGCATGTGACATCAGGGATTCTACACTTTACAATCCCTCAACCACACAAAACTACTGTCTGTACCGTCGGGAGGTGGGGGATATATATGCATTTCCTTGCTGTGGCTCATCAGTATTTTTCCTACATAAAATACTCTTCCCCTCCCTGTATCATCCACCTGGTGGCCTTCTATCCATCCAGTATGACATTTTAAAGCCACTTTAATCTTCCTAACAATTTCCACCACTCCAACTATCACCACTGTTCCCATTTTAAACATGAGGAAACTGGAGCACAGAGAAGTGGAATAACTTGACCAAAGTCACACAGCAAGGAAGGATCCAAACCCAGGCAGCATGAGGTTAAACATAAAGTTGAGTCTTGGGCAGGGGGGACCAGTAACACCACAGAGTGACGACTGTCCTGTTCTCCCTGACATTCTTCAGAATTACCCAACTTACGCCCTCCCTCGTTGAAGAATTTTCTTCACGGTGCGCTCACCCAGAGCTGTACCACGCCTTGCAGTTTCCTTCAAGTGATGCTCAGAGCCCTTTGATGGGTCAATGAAATGTCAGGGGTGACATCCTGGTGACTGAGTCATCAGAGAGGGCCCAGGGAGGTGCCCAGCACCGAGCCAAACGGAGCAGGTGCTCACCGCACAAGTCACCCTCCAGTCACTAATTGCTGTGCCCAACCATGACAAGCTGGTTTATGGCCTTCACAAGGTGGATCTCTTGACCACCCCTGGGACATTCTGCAGCTGGATGTCCAGCATCATATTAGATGGCACAGTCTCCCAGCGACATAGGGGGTGGGCAAGGTTCCCCTCCACACTGGCTGAGGTCCTGGTGGGCCAGGCTGGGTGGGGTTCGACTTCTCCCTCTGCCCAGCCCTACCTCCTCCCTCTCCTCTGGCCTGGACTGCTAATGAGCACCTGGCTCCCCGACTCCGTCTCAGCATCTGGACAGCCCAACCTACAACAGACTGGCCCTGCAATGGGATGGACCCTTCCCCAGCCTCCTCCCCCTCCCTCTCCTCTCTCCTTACTGAGCCTACGCTTGAGAATCTCTCCGTCACACAAACTACTGTTTGTGCCTGCAAAAGTCTGTGGATTCCCACGTGTCCTTGCTTTGGGGTGGGTATTTGGCCTACAGAAAGTGTCCTTCCTGCCCTCCCCCCACCATCCAGCTAGCCACCTTCTAACTGTCCTGGGTGGCTCAATTCCAATGGCCTTCTTCTCTAGCTGCCCACACAGACCCTCCCCAGGCAAAATGTGTTGTTCCCCATCTTTCGTCCCACCGCACCTCCCTACACCCCATCAAGATGCTAACTGTTCACTTACGTTCGTTCTCGCAGCTCTAGAACGCTACAGAGCCTTTGTTCCCTGTTATCTGTCTAGCGCCTGCCCTTGGCACACAGTAGGAGCACATCGGAGTCTGCTTTCTGTTGCTGTAACTGGCTGCCTACCACTGACTGGGTCATTGAGGCTTATTTAGCTCACGGTTCTGGAGATTGGGAATCCCTATAGCACCAACACCCATCAGCACTTTCCAAGGGTCCTCCTAGTACCTCCTAATATGGCAGAGGGCGTCACAAGCAAAGAGAAAGAAAGCACGCTACCTCGAGTCTCTCTCCCCCCTCTAATAAAGTCACTGATGCCTCATATAATCCCCATTACCTCCCCAAAGCACCGCTTCTGAATATCATTAACATATGAATATGGGAACTGCTTGTTTCCTTTTTTAGTGACAGAGATTGAACCCAGAGTTGCTTAACCACTGAGCTATAACCCCCATCCTGTGTGTGTGTGTGTGTGTGTGTGTGTGTGTGTGGTGCTGAAGATTGAACCCAGGGCCTTGTGCATATGAGACAAACACTCTACCAACTGAGCTATGTCCCCAGCCCTGGGAACTATTTCCAACCCAGAAACTCTGGAGATTCACATTCAAACCGTAGCGGAGCACAATAAATGTTTATTCAATGGAATACGTCTAAGTCCACGATAATCAGAATTTAGATGCTCCCATGAGTGACTAATCCCAAAGCCACCGGTTCTTTTAAACCCCTCCCAACCCCGCTGTAGAACGAGGGCTCCATCAGGCACAGAAGTGACCGACACACAGTACACATGACCCCTAAAGAGAGCTCAAGGTCACACACACACAAAGCACAAGAGGGTGTCCCCACAACCACGTGACTGCCTGGGTCAGGGGTCCATGCCGAGGTATCGAGGTAAACCGCCTGTGGCCAGGGCTCATTGGCACTCATGCTGCTGACCTGGGGCCACTTCTCCCCACATTAGATCACATTCTCCTCCACATCCCAGCGTGGCCGTGGGCTGCCTACCACCCAGCTGTCTTCCTCTGGGACTTTTTGGGGCAGAGCACTGCCTTCCAATGCCTGGCCAGCCCTGCCAGGTAACGAGGAGGCAAGGTCAGAAAGAGTAGGAGCAACCTGTCTCTCCCCCCGAGACGCCCGGGTTCTCCCTCCAGTGCCTTGCTTTACCCAAAGGCTGCGTTTCTTCAGACCCCCCTGAACGTGTATCTACTTTCCTAAATACGTACACCTCTGTCTGTGCCTCTGGAGGGAAAAACAAAAACAATGAAGAGCAGACAGGAAACTCTACAGAGAGATGATTTCTGGAATATGGATTTAGAGAAAGGGGGAAGGGCAGGCACTGTGGGCTGAAGGCTGGGGTCTCCCACAAAGTCCATACATAGAAACCCCAAACCCCAGGGGGACGGCCCTGAGAGCAGAGGTGACCAGATCATGCAGGTAGAGTCCTCGTGAATAGGATTAGTGCCCTTATCACAGACAGCAATCCTTTCTCTCCTTCCCCCGTGTGAGGTTGGAGTAGGAAGGCGCCGTCTATGAACCAGAAAGTGGGCCCTCGCTAGCCCATGAGGCTTCTAGCGCCTTGATCTTGAACCTCCCAGCCTCCAAATCTGTGAGCAATAAATTTCTGTCATAAAAGTTCATCCAGCTTAAGGCATTTTTGTTATAGTAGCCCAAAGGGTCGAAGATAATGGGGAAAAATCAAAACAAAAAAAATATGTAAAGGTGATTTATCATTTGGAGACCTGGCACCAGAATGGTTAGAAATGCTTTTAATGGATATGGGTTCATTTACAGTGTGTCAGGCACTGTTCTAGGCACAGGGACAAAGCAGAAGCTTACAGTAGTGGCCCCACGTTGGTCCATTGTAGCACTGAACTAAAAACCAGTTCAACATCCAAAGACAGATTTATTTCTTTACTGTTATTTCTCACAAAAGCACCAAGAGGGACTTTCCATTCATTATACACAGCTCACTTTTAATTCCTCCTCTTGCCTTCCCCATGAATCATTCACACACAGTCACTGTGCCCCAAATCTCTGTCCCCACGGCTGCAAGTGCCAACTCCCTGCAGCCAGCTCAGTCCCCCTTCAATGCAAACCAAAGGGCTATGATGACAGAGTTGAAGGAAAAAAAAAAATTCAATCCTTTCTCAGAGTTGGCTTCCAGGGCTGGGGCTGGGGCTCAGTGGCCGAGCACTTGCCCAGCCCGTGTGAGGCGCTGGGTTCGATTCTCAGCACCACATAAAAATGAATGAATAAAATTTAAAAAGTTAATATAAGAAAAAAAAAGTTGGCTTCCAAGTCAGGAAGAAAGCCACCGGAATCCAAGACCCCCAAACAGGGACCCCCCCCCGACATGTTACCAGACTTTATCAGAAAGAAAAAGTGAGTCCTTAGGAGGCCGCTGTTTCTCCGACGACATGGCAGCCAGGGTGCTGAGCAAAACAGCCTCCAGCTGGTGTTTATCAAAAAAGATGGTGAGTCGGAGCTCCAGTGTTTATTGTGAGGAGGTAAAAGGTCCTTTGTCATTGTTTATTGACCATTTCTGACACATCGGGCGGCCAGTGTGTCCTCCATCATTTTGTTGGATGGAAATTAACTGTTTAAAAAAAAAAAAAATCATTCATCAAGCTCTGAATAACTACCTTCTGCCTGAGGCATCCTACGAAGACTCAAAGTTGGTGATAAATTCCGCCAGATGTTTTCATCCCTCATGAACCAGGGAGCCGGACAGACAAATGTTCACCACTTGATCCAGGCTGGAACAAAACGGAAAGGAGATTATGGCTCAGCCCTCTACCACCACTGAGAAATATTTGTTTGGGGGCCAGAGGTCCAGTTCGGTGGTAAAGCGCGTGTCTAAGCATGTCCCAGACGCGGGGTTCCATGCCCAGCACCCCAAAAAGAGAGAGGGAAAAATTGGTTTCATAGTGGTTCTGCATCTGGGGAGAGGGAGGGGGCAACCTTTCTTTCCCATACCGGGAAGTCCCCTCACAGCTGACTGTCAGGCCAGGGCCACATGGAGAAGTCCACCAGTAGAACCTAACAGAGACTGGTCACTGTCCTAGAGAAAGAACATCATTTTTTTTTTTTTTGCTAATAATACACCAAAGAAACAAATGCGCTGGGTGATCTGGAAGTTTCCTCGACTGTCAAAATTAGAAAATAGGACTCAAAATCCAAACGCGGCTGTTTCTAGATTATTCTTTGGCCCTCAGAACCTCTTGTGAAAAAACTTCAACCCTTTCACATCTTGCAACCCTCCAATAGACTCAACCCCATTTTAAGTACTCACTACCCACCCGCCCCCGATTTTCTAAGTAAGTTACATTTTAAACAAACAGAGAATTCTGCTTTTCTTGTTCAACATGTAAGTCAAAGATGAGCTACTTAAACTGGTGACGGGTTACTCTGACCTTGTTGTAACCAAACCATAAATCACGGCTATTGTCGTTTCTTCTAAAATTATATTTTGTTTCCAACCCTTGACTCTAAATCTTTCACTGTTTGGGAAATAGCGTTGGAATTTAGTATGGAACATGTAGACAACGAGATCTTATCTATTGCAGTTCAGCATTCACTTTGGAAAATTTTAAAACTTGTTAAAACATTAGTTATTAAACTAAGGTCTGGCGGCGGGGAGTGCTTTCCCTTTGCTCTTATTCATTTGAAAACAGAATAAGAACAGTAGTTTAAATAATCAAAGCATAAAAACATCTGGAATGGCACCAACCTAGCAAATGTCTTCTTGCTGTTTTCTCTTCCAGATGCGCACAGAATTTCACACATCTGCAGTGGTACTGCCTGCACATCTTCAACCCTGCTGGATACAAATGTAACTTGTTTTTTTTTTTTTTTTTGAACGAATTATTAATGAAGGTTGATTCGTCCTTTCTCCATCTAGCAATACCTAGTGACTGGGCATCCGTGCACCTGCTATCCTTTCTCCGCATTACTTGAATAATGAATATTTACATATGCTTTTAACTTTCTCAAAATGCTTTTATAGGGCTGGGGTTGGAGCTCAGTGGTAAAGCACATGCTTGGCATGCACAAGGTCCTGGGTTCAATCTCAGGAAATGCTTTCCTATTCGTCAACTCACTTTATTCTTATGGTAATTCAGTGAGGTTTTGCTCTTTTTCATAAATGCAGGAAAATAAGAAGGTAAGTCGTGCTACGGCCATCAGATAACTCCTCAGCACACTTTTCCTCTGAAAGACCAGAGTGAACCGCAGTCTATGGGCCATGCATACTGTTGCAATCACTCATCCCCACTGAGAAAAGCATCCACAAACAATACACACATGAAGACACAAGCGGATGTTCCAATAAAACTTTATTTGTTGGATACGAAGATTTAAAGTCCTAAAAGCAACTATAGACTGTATGCAAATGAATGAGCCTGTCAGTGTGACAATAAAACTTTATCTGTGACCACTGACATTTGAAATCAGATCGTTTTCATGAATCAGAAAATATTATTTTGCTTTTGATTCTTTTTTTTTTTTCAACCATTGAGAAATGTTAAAGCCGCTTTTAGCTTGTGGGCAGTACATCTTCAGGCGGCGAGCCCAGCTGGCCTCGCTCGCTCTGGACCGTCGTCTGCCAACGCCCGGGCTGGAACACAGACTCTTGAATTAGGAAAGACCATTAAGGAGCTCTGATTTAATCGCCTCTGCTTTCACAGATGAAGAAGAATCGGATGCCTGCAGAAGGTAGGGCGGTTTGCTACCCCCGATTCTGAAGTTCAGTGCACTTTCCACCAAAAAAAGCACTGCTTAAAATCAAAGCGAATAAGATGCCAATTAAAAACTGCAAAAACTGCTCAGCGTTATGCCCCAAGACGAGAACACCCCGTGCTGGCTGCTCAGCCCGTCGCTGCTTTGCAGACAGCTTTTGGCAGGCTTTCAGAGGGCTTGAGAAACGATAACTGGTTAGGCAGAAAGAGTTCCAAGAAACAGCACCGTGACTTTTGCTCGGCTACTTCCTTGCACTACTGTGATTTAACTCCTCTCCTGCCTTGAGTTGTGAGATCCAGAAAAAAGAAAGAAATCGGTACTTGCCATTTGAACATGTGTAGTAGTTTCACTTTTTATACCAGCTTGGCCAGTCCAAAAATAGAATGAGCCACCAGGCTCGGCTTCCAGGTAAGGGTTAGCAAAGACTCGGGTTGCATAAGACCACAACAAGACAGTTTGGCTCCCTCTCCCTTCCTTCTGTTTGCTTGAACTTGGGGGTTTTCTTTTCCTCGTTTTCATTTGTCATCTACTGTTTCAAGAGGAACAAAACCTCCACCATGAGAGGTGGCCGGGCAGCTGCCCCAGAAGTCACAACTGAGTGTGAGAAAAGCCCTTCCCCACGCAGGACATTCCGAAAGCTGGAGTAGAGCTGAGTGTGTGTGTGTGAGTGTGTGTGTGTGTGTGTGTGTTCATGCAGCCATGTGCCCGTGTGCATGGAGGGAAAAGGGAACTGGAGCTAAACTCTGGCTCTTTGGAAAAGGAAATGGAATGAGCCAGGCAGAGGTGAGCTTTAAATCTCAGTCAACTACCTGAGCCCTACACTTCACCTTGCCACGTGGGCAGACAAAAGAACACTCTTCTCTGAACTGCTTCCTCCATCAGCCTCTGCCCTCGGCTCCTTGTTCAATGGCTGTCTCTGTCCCTCTGGCCTGGCTCCCCTGAGTCATCAGCCTGCCTGACCCTGGGGCCAAGTGACCTCCAGTCCCCGACCCAGCCCCCTCCTTTGAGCTCCAGTTGTTCCTCTCCGGTGGCAGAGCATGCCCGTGGGAGGAAGCCAGGCTTGGGCCTACAAGGGAGGAACCTGTTGGCCTCTGTTCCTGGCCTGGGAGCCCCCAAGACCAGAGACCCTGTGTCCTTGGCCCATCACTGGGTGCCAGGCCCTCGTGAAATGCCTGACACACAGCAACAGAAACTTTGCTAACTGTTGCCGAGTGAATGAGCCTCGTTCCAAAACATGAGCCTGGTCCCAATTGTCCAGTGAAGACTCTATCTGTCCCATAAGGGCCCACTGCCCCAATAGGAGCTGGACTGAGCCGTGGTCCACGCTGATCTCCCAGGGCAGAGACAGCTATGGGACCCACGTAGCAAAGGGGCCCTGACCTTCAAGGGGTGGTGAGGAGTGCTGGGGGTCATCTACCTGTTTGCCTCTGTTTCATAGGGTCCAAACGCTCACCTGGCAAGAGTACTCGGCAAACCCTGGATCCTAAGAGTACTTTGAGGAGGGTGAGTAGGGAATAATGCCATATCCACGGAGTTCATCAGCAGGACCACAGGTAGAACTTTCTAAAGTGTCCAGAAAAATGAAATAAGGAGCAAACTGGGAAAATCTAAGAAACGTACCTACAATATGCCCCCCCTCTTCTTCAGCTCCTTCACCTCAAAAATAGACAATGTGACCACCTTCCTCCCAACTTATCCCCTAACCTCCAGTATTGGGTAGGGATGCTTGATTCAGATACTTTCCCCCATTAACTCTTTCAACATTCATTGAGCATCTACTATATGGCAGGTTCCGATTTGAGTTCTATGAAGGGAAAAAAAAAAAAAGAGGAAAAACAGAAGCACTGCCCCTGAGATGCTTGCAGTCCACACACTTTTATTAAGCATCCGTTAAATGCCAGATGCAAAAAATAAAAATAAAAAAATAGGTCCATAAATCATTGAAAAGGATAAGAAAATATGCAAAGAATTGTAGCACATCTTGAAGGATACAAAGAGTTGGCTTTATACGGAGGTCAGGAGAACAGCCGTAAAGTGAGTTTTAATTGCACCTTGAAGAATGAAGAGGAAGAAAGAGTGTAGGGTGGAAAAAAGGGCCAATTTGGAAGGAGAGATCTTATGGACTAAGTATACAAGATCCAGGCCTAGGATACTATCAATCAGAGAACAGCAGGTACAGTCATCCCTGAGTAAGTATCCAAGGCGGGGGGATTGCTTCCAGGACCTCCACAGATACTAAAACCCTCAGATGCTCAAATCCTTAATACAAATGGCATAGTATTAGCCTAGAACCTACACACATTCTCCAGTAAGCTCTAAATCATCTCCAGGTGACTATGATCCCTAATGTCATATAAATGCTGTATAAATAGTCCTCTCGACAAGAAAAAGCTCGTATGCCTTCAGCCCAGAAGCAGTTTTGTCTTGTTTTGTTTTGTGTGACTACTGTATTTTCCATCCACAGTGGGTTGAACTTGCAGATGCAGAATCAGCAAATGCAGAGGGCTGACTGTCCCCATGGGCTTAGGGGGAAGCTGACAGAGAAGAAGGGAAGGCCAATGCCATGCTAAAAATAAAAATGGTAACATACCCCACATGCACCGAGACCCGGGGAAGGCTCTCAAGCCACAGAATGTAACCACACGCTTGGGAAAGAGGAATGAAAAGACAGGGAACAGGAAAAATCCAGCTGGAGTTCCAGCGCCCATGTTCTGACGGCCATTCAAGTGCCTCTTCCTACCACACCCAGCAAGCAAGGCAAGACCTGCCAGGAAGCCACCCATGTTCATGCTTTGGGACCTTCTGCAAAGCAGACGTCAGTTTGCAATGGGGTCAGGGAAGAGCCGGACTGTGAGCCCAAAAAGGTGGGAAGGGTCGTGCATTGGAAAGGTCTTGCAGAGGTAGCTCAGGCACCCCGGGGCCTGGTAGTGGGGAGAGATAAAGCCCTCTCCCTTTCGCCCATCCCTCCTCCTCATCACCATCTGCATAAAAGCTCTTTGCAATTACAAAACACTGCCCGCCTTCTGTCCCGAGGACCTGACTCCTGGAGCAGATGTGGATGGGGAAGTCTGTTGACATGACTAATCACTGTAGAGGGTGCTGGAAAGAGAACCCAAGGCTAGAAACCAGCGAAGGCAAAATGATGTCACAGCTCAAGAAAGAAAGGACCATTCATGACTGACAGGTGTGCGACATTTGCAACTCCGAGGTTTATTAACAATGACCGGCCTGGAACATTCCTGCTTGTCCATCAAGTAAAAATCTCAAACAAATGAATTCCACAAGTCTTATCAAATACATACACAGGCTGTAGTTATAGTTATTAGGATAATCAGAATTCATAATTGCATTTAGTTCCTTTGTTTTTTTTTTTGGTACCAGGGATTGAACCCAATCCCCAGCCCTTTATATTTATTTTTTTTTTATTTTAAAATTTTTTTTTTTAATTTTTGAAATAGGGTCTCACTAAGTTGCTTAGGGCCCCACTAAGTTGCTGAGGCTGGCTTTGAATCTGTGATCCTCCTGCCTCAGCCTCCAGAGCCACTGGGATTATAGGCAGGCGCCTCTGCGTCTGGCTTGCAAACTCTAAATTGAAAAAGATTTCCATATCATTATACATGCACTGTGGGTTCTACTGCTTTTTTGAAAATACTGCCCAGTACAATCCAGGTTATGAGTATTAAAAAAATAAATAATTACAATAATGCCAAATCCAGTGTCACAGGCTTTCATTCAAAGGTCAAGCACCGGTAAAACGGCTTGGTCAAAAGACAACGATGTAACTAGAGTGCTGTAGCACATTATGGTGACTATAAATTATTAATATGATTCAATTTTAAGAGGTAGCTAAATGCTCACTAGAGTATTTTAAAAGCAAAACAATCTCAAGGCATCAGCTTGAGTTATGCAAAAACAAGTTGGTAAAATATTACAAAATAAGGAAGGGAATCATTTGTTCTCAGCTCTGGGAGTGTCCTTAATTGCTAACTGGTCTTCTGGGGTTTTTTTATTAATGTTGTTGGTTTTTCAGTTATTTTACTTAATGTCAATAAAATTAATGACTACTAGAAAGGCCACAGCAAGAGGATCACTTGAGCTCACGAGTTGGATACCAGCCTAGGCAACTTGTGGAGACCCCACCTCTAAAAGAAAAGAAAGGTAACAAAACAAAAACCAAAACACATCTCTTACTCTGTGGTCAGGAACGTTTTCTAGTCGCATCATTGGATTGGTCATTTTTTTGAGGAGAAAATATTGGTAGTAGTTACCTACCGGTTGTCTTACTACGGCCACTATTTCTACTACCAATATTTTCTCCTCCAAAACACACTGCCACCTCTTCGCTCTACTGGAGAATTCTGTATAACGAATTAGACTTGTTCCAAAATTCAGTCATAAAATCATAACTAGAACTTTCCAGGGCAAATGTGAATATTTTTTACAATTCTGGACACCTTGACAAACAGCTCTCTATAAAAGTCATGACTCTTCATACTCCCGCCTGAAATGTAAGAGAAAATCTCACAGCACTCATGCCAGCACTAAGTGTGATCATTGTTTAATCTTTTCTAGAAGATTTCTTTTATACTTTTCAAAATAGCATATATGCTCATTTGAATACAGCAGCTTCTTACAGTATGAGTTTGCATTTCTTAGAGTAATGTAGGACATTTTTAAATCATGTATAGTTCCTCTGTGATTTTTTTCACACAGTTTCTTTGTTCTGATTTTTTTTTTTTCCTTTTGGGCTCCTTTGGTGAAGTTTTCTGTTTTGTTTTGGGAGTGGTACCTTTTCTTAACGGTATACTTGAACTCCACGATTGCTTGCTTCATTTTGCAAGTGTTTACTGAGCATCACAAGGTAGAAGGCAAAGTTATCTAAGCACTGGAAAATACAGAAGAAAGAGTCTTTCCTCTTCTGGAACTTAAATTCCAGTAGTATTTGTGATCAGTAATTGTGTTAAGATATAAATACAGGGCTGTGTGTTTTTTAATGGCATCTGTTACATAATGGCTTCATGCAATGAACCCTAAGCACCAGGCTTAGCTCTGTGTTGGCACAGCACTGCGTTAGGCTGAGCACACACACACACACACACACACACACACACACACTTCTTTTCCTTAACCAGTGGCTAACCTGGATTGCCACCCCCTCCAAAAATCCTGCACAGACCCGTTACTGACCTTCAGCCACACTTCTCAAAGAATCTGCACAAAGCTCCGACGTGCTTTCCTCTGTTGAAGCTGACCCCGAGCAAGATCAGTCCTCAAACATCTAAGCCTCAGAATTAGTCAGAGCAGGAGAGAATTTTAGGCTTTAATATTTTGGCATAAACAAAAAAAAAAAAAAAGCAAATCAGAAACTGGTCGCCTTCCAAGGCAGCCTGGGGTACAGATTCTGACCATAATAGGCCTCAAGGGCGCAGTCGCATCCAAGCCCCCCAAAGAATTCCAGACCTTCCTACTCAGACCGGGCGTGCTTCCTGGCAAAGGGCCTCTTGTTCCAGAATCCCTGAGCTCACCTCAGACAAAGGCAGGTGTGTGTGTCCCTCCTACCAGCCCCAAGTGGCTCTGCTCTACCTCCGCCGGGTGCTTCTAGAACACTGGTTCATGCATCCTTTGCATGGCTCCATCTCTCACCCCTGCGGCCTGGGCCCAGCCCTCAGATCTTCCCCTCTGTGCCTACACACCTCCCATCACCTCCTTCCCCCTTTGCCCCATGTCCTGTGGGCCAACTTCCCCAGCTTTCCATGATGCAGACCCCCCCACACACACACACACCTCTTTCTTTGGCCTCCTTTGTCTCCTTACCAAATACCTCTTCCACCTCCTGCCTTTTCCCACTTCCCGTGGTCCACTGGAGATGGTGGGTGTAGCCGGCCTTCCTTTCGCATCCCAGGGGTCCTTCCCATCCATCGCCTGGCCTTCAGTGCCCCGCTCTCCACATGATTGACACTTACCAACGGGTAAGCCGAGGTCTCACCCAAGTCCAACCCAACACCTGTTCCCTCAGCAACTCACAATATCTCCAAGCACCATCTCTCCCCAGGGCCATCTTTGTCCTCTACTAATCTCTTAACTCCAGATCTTTCCAGAACCTTCAGTTACTCACCCCTGTCTATATTTGCCAGCCCTTCGCCCTCCCCTACTCACCCTCCCTGGAAGGCATCGTCTATTCTGCCCTTTTCAGAACCTTGGATTCCTCCTACCCGCTCCCATATTAACCAGTAGGACAGCTGGGCCACTGTTAATGGCCACCATCCACTCTGACCCCTTTGCATTTGTCAATGCCCAGGCCAGTCCTTCCTCCTTACAAATGTCGGTATCATTCCCTCCACCTGCCATTTCTACTTCCAATTCTGCCCCTCCCCATCTCAGCCAGAGGTGGGAAATTCCACCATCTGTCCCCATCCTGGGGACACAGGAGAATGGACCTCTGGTAGTCACCCGCCTTAAGAATGCCTAATAAAGCCAGGCACGGTGGCACACGCCTATAATCCCAGTGGCTCAGGAGGCTGAGGCAGGAGGATCGCGAGTTCAAAGCCAGCCTCAGCAACATCGAGGCACTAAGCAACTCAGCAAGACCCTGTCTCTAAATAAAATACAAAATAGGGCTGGGGATGTGGGTCAGTGACCAAATGTCCCTGAATTCAATCCCAGGTACCAAAAAAAAAAAAAAAGAGTTCACCTTGTTGGAAGCATTGAGTCGCTTGCTGGAGAGCACTGCAAGACAATGCTGAGTCTCAGGGACCCCAGCAGCCCAAGTCCACAGGCAGAGGAGAAAGGCCCTGCAAGAAGTCAGTCTTCCAAGGAGTGGAATGAAGCAGACATGCCCAAGGGGGAGAGAGAGCAATGGTCAGAGCCTGAGGATCTGCCGGACAGTTTTCCAGTTCCCATGAGGTCAGCCTGAGATCCCCTGACACACACACACCCCAACCTCTCCTGAGCCAAGCCGGCTTGTGTGCCTTCCCACCGAGCCACCCTCCACGGAGACACCTTTGCACACAGCTGCTGGGTGTCCCCACCACCCACGTCTCCATTCTTTTCTTCCACAGGAATCTGTTTGCCCGTTTCTATTGACACCGTCACACAGAGCACACAGAGCCCGATTTCTTTCCCCTGAACAAATGCTTCCTGGCTTCATCCCAAAGAGAACAAGCGGCCACCCCATGACTTAATCACACAACAGGTGAGCCGCTCCGGGCCAGCATGGACACCACTCGTCTCCGACCTGCTCCAGCGCCCTGCCCACTGGAGTTTCCCAACAGCGATCCACTCGGACGACTTTGTAGAGGATCCAAAGTCTGTCGCACGCACCTGTGGCCCCAGAGCAGCGGGAGGCATCTGGCTGCCAGGGCCGAGGCCCGTGTAGGAAGAAGGGGACAAAATGTGTTCAAGTGAACATTCTTCTTCTCAAATCACTTAGAACCTCAGCAAAGAGATTAATGGTTTCCATGGCAACCAGTAAGCCCGGGAGCCTGGGGAAATCTGTAGCTTTTTCAAAACTCCTGGGGACAAGTGTACCCACCCTTTAACACACCCGTTCTTCTGCCACAGGCTAGAAAAAAAATGTAAACTTTCTTTCTTTTTCTTTTTGGCAGTTCGGGGGATTGAACCCAGGGGCTCTCTACCACCTACCTACAATCCGCAGCTCTTTTTTTTTTTATTTTTAGTTTTTATTTGGAGGCACGATCTCGCCGAGGCCAGCCTCCTGCCTCCTGCCTCCGTTTCCCAAGTAGGTGAGAACCATGCCTGGTTTCAGTGAACTTTTCCTTACACGTTTTATGTCTCAGTCTAGAACGATCAGTCCTAGAGAAAATTTTGCTTTTTCGCTTTGGGGGCTTCTGATTGTACACTATTGTGCTGCACCCAAAAGCAGGAGGTTCCTACAGCTGTTCTGTCGAGGTCACAGTGCAGAGGTATGGAAGATGGTCTCGCCTGTTTGGTTGGGTCTTGCTCATCATCCTTTGCTCTCCTCCTCCCCTGACTCCCACTCTCGCGACCCTTGTCCAGTCACTCACTTTCAGATAAAACGCGAAATGTCACATGACTGTGGACTTGAAGACGGCCTCTCAGGAGCACTTCCAAGGGAAGCCACTCGCTCTGGCAAGCATTCAGCTCTAACCAACGGCAGGCACTTTTCCCCTTGGGACACCAGCTTTGGAATCACAAATCATCTTACACAGAGTTCCACTGTCCATGTTCCCCGGCAGCCCGTTCTTTCAGGGACACTATTTGAAATAAAGACTGGCGGTCCAGAGCAGAAATAGCAAAAGCACATTCTTTTTTTTTTTTTTTTTAATTTTGACTTTTTAATTTTTTGCAACTGATACATTAAGACATTAAAAAGTACATATTTCAGGAGTACCACGTGATATTTCCATGTATGTCTACATTATGCGATATTTAAGTCAGATTAAGCCTACCTATCTTTCTGAACACTTGTTAACTTCTTTTTGGTGAAAACCTCAACCCTTTTCTTCTAGTGTTTTGAAATGTATAGACTATTATCTATAGCAGCCCTACTGTGCAACAGTACACCAGAACTTCTTGCTCTGCATGGTAACTTTAGTACCCACTGATCTCCTCTTAAGAGAAGAAAATGTTTATTTTGGTCAATTTGGGGATCTCAGTCCATGATTGATTGGCCCTGTCTTTTGCTTTGGCTCTGGCAAGGCAGCAGCACATAGTGGCAGAATCATGCCATAGCAAAGTTTCCCACTTCCCATGGCTAAGAGATGAAAAAGAGAGAGAGCCAGGCACAGTGGCCCACACTTGTAATCCCAGCAGCTTGAGAGGCTAAGACAGGAGGATCACAAGTTAGAGGCCAGCCTTGGCAATTTAGTAATTTAGTAAGACCCTGTCTCAAAATAGAAAACAAAAAGGACTGGGAATGTGGCTCAGTGGTTAAGCACCCCTGGGTTAAATCTCCAGTACACACACACACACATACACACACACACACACACAGAAATAAGAAAAAGAACAAGAGAAAGAAGGAGCTAGGGTCCCCTAATCCCCATAAAGGGTACACCTCAAAGACCAGAAGACCTCCCACTTAAAGTTCATACCACCTCCCATCAGTGCCAAGATGGGAACCAAGCCTCGAACACATGGGCCTTTTGGGTCATTCTGGATACAAACTATAGCAGTGGGTAAGACCATGGAAATAATTATCTTGTAATTTAGTTTTTAATATCACAAAGTTTCTTGAGCATACATCCACAATCTTCTTATTAAACTGATGTGGGATGAACTCGGGTAGCTGGAATGGTTCTTCTGGTTCGACACATTTGATCCCATGCACAGAGCCCTGGGTTAGGAGTCTGAGTACGCGTCAGGGCACCACTGCCAAATGGAAGCCGTCCCTGGAGAGATGGTTCCTTTTGTTCTAACTCGCTGCACATCAAGCCAACACCTGCCCTTCTCTTTGGCACAGTACACCAAGATCTGCCTAGGGGAAGGGCCCTGGGCAAGTGATTGGCCTTGAATTCCAAGCTATGTTCCTTCAGCGGAAAATAACTTCACTGACACAGAAAGATATTCCCAATCTATGGATAACTAAAATATTAGTTTTGTAAAAGGTGCACTCCGGGATTGGACCAGAGGAGGAGGTTGGGGTGGCAAAAGTATATGAGGAAAATAACACAAGGAGGCTTTTTCAATAATCCAGAGGTGGTTGTGGCCTGGACAAGTGCACTGGAAGGTGGTAAGAAGTATATACGTTATTGAATTCTGATGAGTTGGATTGTAAGTCATTGACATTTTCATGTAGGTTAGATGAAAAATCTTATTTGGGTTCAAGCACTCCTCCCTGTATATGTGTGGGACTGGATGTTTGTCATTGTAAGCTAAGAGGGAGTGGCCAATTTACTGTATCAGTCAGGATAGGTTAACATGAGCATACATAACAAACAACCCCATCATCTCTATGGATTAAACAGCAAGTTTATTTGTCTCTCCCTCTTCTGCTCAATACAAGTCTGTTCACCTGTCACTCAGGCACCCAGGCGGATGGAGGCTCCATCTCAACACATCTTCCACAATCACCACCAAGGTGGGAAGGAAGAAGCTTGGTGAATTGCCTCACTTCTCGCATTTAATTGGCAAAGCAACACCTACCCGTTTTTATCAGTTGGCTTGGTTAGCATGAGTCAGTCCCCCAGATAACATTTGACTGATTAAACCCAGTTTCAGAACAAAAGAGTTTGATGGTTCCATTAAGGAGAGGCACCCAAGCAGCCTCTACCTACAGTAGTCAACACATCTGCCCCCTCGCATTCCAACCCACAGATGTCAGTGGGAATGTGTGTGCACAGATGGATGAGTGGATACACATCAGTATACGGTACCGAATTAAAATATTTATGGACCCTGTAAGAAAGTTTTCTGAATAAACACTTCACAAAAAGAAACAGGCTTGGAAATCACACAGACCTAGCTCTGTGACTAGGCAAGATACATGACTCAGCCTGTCCACTTTAGCAACCTCCCGTATAAAATCCACATGATATCTACCCTGTCCTGTTGCCGACAGATCAGTCCTGGTCTCCCCCATGTCCATCCAATAACAAGGACACTGTTTTGAGAAAAAGGAAAAAGAAGATTGATGGCTTTGCTAGCAAAGGAGAAACACAGGGACTCCTGCTCCAAGGCTGCGATTCTGCCCATCGGCAGGAAGGGAGGGGGCGGCTTTTAAAGAGGTGATTCAGAGGCTCGGTTCCACAGGTTCTCTGTTGGAGTTGTAAGCACTTGTTAACTGGGGAGACAGTCATTTCTGAGATCTTCTGGTAGATCCCCACAGTTCCTATGGTGGGTGGGTGTGTGCTCAAGGACAGATAACTCTGCCTAGGGTGGGGAAGAAAGGTAATCCTGTTTCCCCTGAGATTAGGGAGGGGGAGAGATCGGTGAGGAGCAGGGAGAGAGGAAGAGAAAGAAACATGTCCATTTAAAAATAAATTGCAGTGGCAGAGCAGCAAAGCTATATTCAAAGCATAATGTGGACCCCTGTTGTTTTTTTTTAATTAACTAATTTATTTATTGGTACCGGGGCTTGAACTCGGGGTACTCAACCATTGAGCCACATCCCCAGCCAGATTTTGAATTTTATTTAAAGACAGGGTCTCATTGAGTTGCTTAGTGCCTCAACTTCTGCTGAGGCTGGCTTTGAACTTGCGATCCTCCTGCCTCAGCCTCCTGAGCTGCTGGGATTACAGGTGTGTGCCGCCGTGCCTGGCCTATTACAGTTTTGTTGTAAAATAAAGTACCTAGAAACACTGCAGCTAATCAACAAGTAGTAGTCAATAAATGGTCTGTTTCATTTTGTTAACTGAAAAATGTATATGGTGAATACCTGCTTTATCTAACTAATCAACATTTCTCATTAAATGGATACTGGCTAATAAACATTTTCTTACAATGTTGTTAAAAGTGCATGCTAGTGTTCAGGAATACCTTCTCTGATTTCCTTAAACTGGGACATTTGAACATTTCTGGCTGCATTTGAACGAGAGTAATTAATTCTGTTGAAATATTAGGGATAGCATTCCACTCTCATCCACTAAGCCTTGGACTTGTGAATAAATTTTAACTTTGGAATTAATTGATGTCTTACACTACTAGGTAGCTATTTATGTGGTATGCTCGAACATTTCACTTTGGAAACTGGGTGAAGATTTTAACTGATCTTCAAATCATTCAGCAATGCACGATTTACTATTCCAATAAGATGGCAAAAGCTGTTGTCCAAGCAACTAAGAGTTTCGTTTAATTTTAAGTAAGTCCTTTTTGAAGTATCAATCTCCATTCACTGGATGGTGCAAGCTTACCCTCAGGCCCCCACTCACCGCCTTCCCCCAAAATTCCTGAGGCAAATGTTTCAACTGCCTATTCCAATTTTAATCAGTCCATTATGGGTACAAGATAAGTGTGTGATTAGCATATGGTGAGGGATATGATTACAAATGATTCTTCACAGAACATTTTAAATTGCATCTGTCATAAAAATGGATTCCTTATGGAACCAGTCCAAAGGAAAACAGTGCTTTCTGCTCTGGGCCTCTGATCACGTCTGCTTCAGTGCTTGGATATGCAAATCTGAATCTAGAATAGCATTCACCTACCCCTGTCAAGACCTAGGGGTATCCCCATGGAGATGGAAGCTCTTGGGCTAATTGACCAGCCATGGATCATTGTGGGTTTTTTTGGTAGATGGTGCGTGGCTGAGTTTAGTCTCTGTTGTTTTTGTTGACAAACAGAACGTGTATTAGTCCTATCATGAGTTTGTGAGAGATTGCATATTACACCTCCTATTTAAAACAATCACTGAAACTAACAAAATTCCTCTGATCATAACATACAGGAGTTCAAATTTCCTGTGACCCCATGGAAATTTTTAGTGAATGCACATTAATGACACCCAAAGGACACCTGATAAAATAGGCCAGAGAGAGAAGGTGACGCGATTTAGTTCTCCTCCCTAATCCATCATTGTTCCCAACTGGCCACGATTCTTTTCACCCTGAATTTTTGATAACAGGTGCCTGCAGGTCATTGGTTGGCTTTTAGCGAAGTTTTCTTTGGCTGATGAGAAACTTAGCAGGTGAGCTCCTTCCTATTCTTCTTTCTCTTCTGGGAAGAGGAAGAAAGATGCTGAAGATAAAAGGTACAAGCCTAATTTGGCTTAGTGGCACCCTGTGTCCCTGTGTTAGATGAAGTCTGTCTGAGGTGGGAGAAGGGGCTCTGGGTCAGCTGCTCTCTTAAAATGGGAAAGAAATGCCTAGGTTCTCTACTGGGAAGGGTGGGGTGGTCCCTTCCAGCAAGGGTGAGGCCCATAATCCTTTTGTTTATTTACTTACTTATTTGGTACCAGGGATTGAGCCCAGGAGTGTCTAACCACTGAGCCACATGCCCAGCACTTCTTATTTTATATTTTCTTCAGAGACAGGGTCTCGCAAATTGCTCCAGGCCTCTCTAAATTGCTGAGGCTGGCTTTGAACTCATCATCCTCCTGCCTCAGCCTCCTGAGCCACTGGGTTTAGAGGTGTGCCCCACGGTACCCGGTGGTCCTGGGTTTCCTCACCCCTCCTGTTCAGCAGGGCCAGCTGTATCCATGTAAACCTGGACTGGTCATTGTTCTCTATCAGTAAAATTAGACGTCAGAGTCTCCGTGGTGGTGGACACGCTGACTGTCCCCTACTACACAAACAGTGATTGCGTAATGAAAAAAGCAAAGTATTTTTGGAGACCAGCCGGCCTCTGAAGGTGTGCATCATGAAGAAAAAAACACACCTGCCTTTCTTTTTATCCTTTTGTTATTGCCGAGCTATGGGGAGACAAAGACTGACTTTATCCCTGGAGCCTGGCAGGACTTCCTGGCGGGGGGGGGGGGGGGGGGGGGGGGGGGGGGGGACAAAGCCCTTTAACCTCCCTGAGCCTCACATGCATCCCAGGGAAGGGGGGCAGGTCACACCGACCCTGCCCACGCGGGGGTGGGTTGTGAGCATCAAATCAGATGTGAATGAGCGCCAACAGGAAGGGCGGGACGAGCTGTCATCCCCACCCAGCGCCAGTCAGTGTCACTTAGGCTTCAGAGGGACACCTGGCACCCGATGCCGTTTTTAGCCAATTAGAAAAGATCTTCTGTGGGGGCGGGGCAAAGCGGCAGGACTCCAGGGTGGGGCTTCAAGATTCCTCCATTTGGCATCTGCCCACACCAGAGCCAGCCAGATACCAAGTACAGGGCCGCCCCCTGCCCACCCTGCTCTCCCACCCACTGAGAGCCTCAGCACCCCAGACCTTCCCCTGCCCTGCCCTGCCCTCTCCTCTGATTGGTCTACAATGAGAGCTAAGTGATCAGTCTGGTCCCTGCCCTCACATGGGCTTAGGACAAGTGGCCCTCTATTGAGAGAGGACCGTAGTAGGAAGGAAGAAAGGATTTCATAGCCTCCTACAAACCCCCAAAGCAGACCTGGGAAATGTGCTCCCGACCCCCTTCCACCCATGGCCCCCATCTGGCCCCGGCTTCTCTGTCTTCGAAGGAACGCAGCCTGGACTCGGAGAGCCATCGACCAGTGAGGGAGGCCTGATTTTCAGGTGCGCCGACCGCAGGGTGTAAACATCTGGGCTGTTTTAACCTCCAGCGGCCCTGGAGATCCAAAGCCAGGGCCTCTGGGCCACGAGGAGGACCCGCACGTGTCGGTCTTTGCTGCTGCTTAGCCAAGAACAGCTCCTAAGAAAGAAGGGCATCCTCTCCCGGCTCCACCTTCTGTTTGAGGGCCATACAGTTGGCCCTTCCTATCTGCGGGTTCCACGTCTATGGGTTCAACCTACTGTGGATCGAAACTATTCAGGAAAAAACCTCACATCTGAGCTGAACATGTACAGATTATTTTTCTTTTCTTTTTTTTTTTTTTTTTTTTTGGTACTGGGGATTGAATCCAGGGGTGCTCTACCACTGAGCCACATCCCCAGCCCTTTATATTTATTTATTTATTTTTGAGACAGGATCTCACTAAGTTATCTAGGGCCTTGCTAAATTGCTGAGGCTGGCCTCTAACTTGGGATCCTCCTGTCTCAGCCTCCCAAGCTGTGCGAGATTACAGGCATGAGCTACCATGCCTGGCCAGACTTTATTTTATTTTTTTTTAACCTTGTCATTTATTTCCTAAACAAACAAGGTAACAACTGTTCACATAGTACTTGTTCTAGGTATTGCAAGTTATCTAGAAAGGATTTGAAGTATAAGGAAAGGTTATGTGGGTTATATGCAAAATGCTATGCTGTTTTGTATAAGGCACTTGAGCATTTTGTGGATTTTCTGCTGGGGTCCGGAAAACAGTCTTTTGTAGACACCAAGGGAAGGCTGTAGAAGATAGAATTCAGATTTGTACACCTCACTGTAAAATGCCGAAGGGTCCCCGTTGGCCAAGGAGGGTATTCACTGATGGAGATGAAGAATAGACCCAAATTTCTGAAATATCGGCCCTCGGAAGGAGGAGAGCTTTGCACGGAGAGCTACGACACATAGTGTGTGCTCTGCCCAGGAGAGCTCAGAGTCTAACACGCAGACAGCAGAAGCAGAACGTGTTTCTCCCATACGGCATGTTGTTGAGACCTTGCTCTTAATGGTATAAACCTTTGTAAATCCTCTAGATTGAAAGATGCATTGAGGGAAGCTGGTGTGTATAGCAGGAGGTATTTCAGGATGCCTGAGGATAATGTGACAAGCCCAGAGACTCAGGAGCAGAGGAACCACACGGAGGGTTCTGCCAGAAGGGGCAGGTGCAACTGCTACTGAAGACTGTCCCTCAGATGGTCCTTTCTGATAATCACTAAGCCAGGCAGCTGCCCAGCCCAAGCCCACCTCTGGGCATCTGTCTTCACTGCCCCCGGGGAGCCTACAGATGCCAACAGGGCCCCGCTGAGACTGAACTTGACTCATGGTTGTGTTCCCAGCGCCTGACCCCAAGCCAGGCACACACATCTACTGCGTGAACAAGTAAATTAACTAATGCGTCTGCGCAAAAGAGCCCCCTGAAAGAGCTCCGATTGCAGGATAACCGCGAGAGGCATCCTTGGTCGCTTTTACAAATGCGTCTAACTTCTGTCACGTAAAGTATGTGATTGCTGAGTCCTACTGTGTCCAAGCTGGCGGGGAATCTCAGATATCAGGTAGTCTGACCAGTGTGATCAATTCCACGGAGCATCCTCTCCACTGCGTATCCAAATAGGACCTTAGCAACCTGAAAGGAAATCATTTCCATGGGGAGCCCAAGGACTCCCAGAATCCAGCTAGACATGAGGGTCCCTCTTAGGAGACCTTTTCAGATCTCGGCATTGTAAGTGCCTATTTAGTCATAAATTCTAGAAGTTTCGGGAGTATATTTATGGAAGGGAGACAGATCAACGTAGATTTTTTTATTGTATTTATTTCCTGTTGTAAAGTTATAGGTAGCAACATGTAATTGTTTCAGACTTCCCAACATTTACAAGGAGATGTTACATGCAGCAGCACGACAGGGATCTCACGGTAGACTCAGTTTCCCTGCCTCCAGAGACTCTCAATTGCCTGAGCAACCAGACGACTGGGTACAGACGACCCTGATGCAGGTTGGACCCCGGCACCCACTGCACTAGGGGAACACAGCTCCGGGAGAAGAGGACGTGGAAGGACTGGGCCCGGCAGGTGGAGAGGGGAGATGTAACTAGGCCTCGAAGGTGGGCGGAAATTCAGCAGGTAGATAGTAGAAGGCAGAGGCAGGTCGCATGAAGGGATCAGAACTAGGCAGAGCAAGGATGGGCAGGAAGTTTTTATCCCACATCAATCACGTGTTGGACATTTGAGAGTGGTGACCTCATTTTACGCTCACAACAACCCAGTAAACTGGGTATCAGTGCTTCCATTTTTCAGAGAAGGAAACTGAATCTAGGGAAGATTAATAATGTGCCAAGCGAGGGTCAAGGTTACGTAACACACCTGGGGCAGAGCCAGGTTTAAAACCCTGCAGGAGCCGGCCACAGTAGCACACACCTATAATCCCAGCCACTTGGGAGGCTGAGGCAGGAGGATAGCAATTTTGAGGCCAGCTTCAGCAGTGAGGGAGGTCCTAATCAACTTCGCAAGACCCTGTCTCGGTATAAAAAATAAAAAGGGCTGGGGATGCAGCTGAGGGGCACAGCACTCCCGGGTCCAATCCCCACTACCCAAAGTGATAGCAATAATGAAACCCTGCATGACTGACTCAAACACCAGTGTTCTTTCTACCTACTGAGCTGAAGGGAGATAGCAAGTCATATAGGGGCACCAGCTCAGTATGGCCGGAACATGGGGTCAAGGGGGAAAAGATCACACAGGGAGAGGCTTGAGAGAACAGGAAGATGCTAGAGGAAGAAGACCGGGAAGAGGAAGGACAAGGAAGGACTTGGTTTCTGGTTGTATTGTCATTTTAAAATTTTTAGATGGACAAATACCTTTATTTCATTTACGGGGTGCTGAGGATCGAACCCAGTGCCTCATACAGGCGAGGTGAGCGCTCTGCCACTGAGCCCCAGCCCCAGCCCCTCTGGTTGTTTTTTAAGATGAAGGAAACTAGAGGAAGGCGCTAGGTGGAACGCAGGTGGAAGTATTAGCTTTGAAATTTTAAGGAACATCTTCCTCCCCGAACAGGATGAAAGAACAGAATGAGAAATCGCTCCTGTTTAGAGGGGAAAGGGGGTAGAAAGAAATGGGATGTGGAGGGAGGGCTCTCTCAGTCCATCCAGGGAAGAGGTCTGTTCCGGGGAGAGGGGGACAGGGTCAGCTCGGGCTTGGGCAGAGTGGAAAAGCTTCAGAGCAGCTGTCGTGGGAACCTGATAGGGAGCTAAAAATGGAGTTGAGGGAAGATGCCCCGGGGCTCCGGGAGAGTCCAGGGCAGGAACGCTCAGGGGGTCCGATTACCCCGGGTGCTCAGCGGGATGCAGCAGTTTGGGATCAGGAGAAGAAAGAGTGGTCCGGTCCAAGGAGAGGCCAAAGTGGAGGTCAAAGGGGAAGAAGGGAGGTGCTTTTGGAGAACCTGGCCAAATCAGCTCACCCAGGAATCCAAACTTGAGAGGGAGGGAGGGAGGGGTAGAGACAGCCAGGATGGGTCCTAGATGCCAAAAACCAAGGAGAGGCTCCAGGATCCCAGGTGAAGGCCAAGAAGCGGCTCAGCAGGAATGAGCTGAGGAAGGGCAGGGCGGGGCCTCCCTCAGGGCCAGGAGACCCAGGGAGTGGCTGTGCCTAGTGACAGAGATGCTCAGAACAGGGACGTCCCGGGCCTGGGGAGGTCAAGGAAGTGAGGGAGGAGGCGCAGAAAGGCCCAGGGCCCTGCAAGCAGAGGCGGAGAGCAAGGGAGGGGTGGAAAAATTGTGCTCCATATGTGTACTGTGGATTGGAATGCATTCTGCTGTCCTGTATAATAAATTAGAATAAATAAATACATTTTTAAAAAATAAAGCTTAAAAAAAAAGGGGGGGGAGGCTTGGCTTGATTTCTGGTGAAATAGAATCATTCCCTAGTATATGTGGGGAATGCCGAAATCTAATGCTCAAATCCCTTAGATAAAACGGTGTCGTTCCTCCCTGGTGCTGACCCCCACCCGCCCCTGAAATAGAAAAGAACAGTGAAACAAACTCCATAGGATTCTCCGACGGAGAGGAAATCTGCACAGGGAGAGGGAGGCAGGAGGGACGGCAGAGGGAGAAAGAGCAGCAACAGCATCATGGGTGTCGCGGGGGAAAGCGCCCAGGCCAAGATCTTCAGGTTTGGAAAGTGTCCTCTTTGACCTCATGCCTTAAACAAAGCCAGGGGCCCTTCTAGGCTGTGTCCTGCACTCACTCTACAGAAAGGGCCTCTGGGCATCATGACCCCTATTTACAGCAAAAGCCCTGGACCCACCCTGAGGCTGCATTGGTCAGCAGCTCCTGATCCGGGACAGGTTCCACCACCCAGCCCCAGGTGTTCTCTCTCCAGAACAGGTGTGACTCCTCTCCACTGGACCTTGGAACACAGCTTTAGACCGAGGATGAGCACACAGCACCACCACCCCGTGCCAGGCCTTGCCTACTCAAGAGAGCATCTAATAATGGCTACCACTCAGCAGCGCTTGGTCCACGCAAGGCACGGGCTAGCGAGGGCCTTGGAGGTCGTTCAAGTCCATTCTGATTTTTCCTATAACATTTTCACCCAAAACTGTCCTGTTGCTGCTTAAATGCCCCCAGAGCCTGAGAACTCACTCCCCACAGGACAGGCAGATGGCTCTGTTGGAAACCTCCCGTTCCCAAATCTCTGCTCTCTCCTTCACAGTCACGCAGGACCAGATGCATTCCTTTCCTGTCCGACAGGAATCTGAAGACAACCCTGGCATCTCCACCACACGGCCTCCTTTTCAGGACAAGTGTCACCAGTCCTTCCTCTGGGCTGTCCTGCGACCCTGGCTGGGACTGCTTCACGGTCCCGCCTGTTCCCCCTTGTCAAGGTCCCTCTTAAGGTGTGTGCCTCGGCACCGGGAGTAGAAAGTGCTTAGGGAATGCTGCCCTTGTGCCCGGCACTTTCGAAGCCCTTGGTGGATATTAACTCATTTAATCCTTACAAGAATACCGTGTGCTGTTTGCACCTTGATTATTATCATTTTGCATTTGAAGAAACTGAGGCAGAGTGGGAAATCACCGGCCCAAGCGCACCACCAGCAGCAGAGCTGCAAGTCAAGTGCAAGCCATCTGGATGAGCTCATAGCCCCCGTGCCCGCTCTCAAACTTGGCAGCCACTGGAATCACCTTAGGGAGTTCTGGAAACTACCAAGCCTGCGATCCACCCCTCGAGGTTCTGGTTTTATTGTACCACACGCCATCTGGGCTTCCAAACTTTTTAAAAGATGTCCAAGGGGACCCTCAGGCAGAGCCAAGACTGAGGACAACTGTTCTCTGCTGTCAAGCCACCACACCCCCAGGGCAGTCTGGTCCGCACAGGATAGAGTTAGCCTAAAGGGGTGCGATGGAAATTTCCAAGTTTCCCTGGTAGAGGATAACACTGGGACAGGCTCAGGCATGGGTGACAAGAGCCAGCCTCTCAGGAAGGCTTGGTAAGTAGAGCATCACTCAGGTGGTGTGAGTTCCGAGGCACTGGGGCAACACCATCCTCAAAAAAGAAAAAAAGCAGACACAAAAATCCCCCCCGCCCCCCCAGGAGGCTAGCTTCTAGGACTTGCTCTGTAAGGACTTTCACTAGCCCACCCTGGGCGCAGGGCCATCATCTCCTCAAGTTAGCAGCTGCCTCCATGGTCGCCAACAGTTCAGCTTCCCGACCTTTCAAGAGCTCCAGGTGGACGGAGAAGGGAGGCCAGTCTCCCCCACTTCCATACTCTCCTCTGGATTGACTGTGGAGATTGCTACAAGGAAGCCCGGAGCGGCCAGGTCTATCAGTGAGGACAGGGTCCCTCTGCCTTCTAACCGAACACATCCTCCAGCCCCTTCCCCCAAAGGGCTCTTGGGACACTTCCAATTGGCCGGGTGCCTGGACTTGGACTCTCCTGCTCTTCACGTGCCTGTCCCTTCCCTGTTGCGTCTAAGTTCAAGTTACTACTTTTAAATCATGAAGGTGTTTCATTGGTTAAAGAGAGACCCCCCGCACCCCCCTACGTCCTCTGATTGTTGCTGGAAACGGCTGTCCAGCTCCTTGGTCTCGCTCTTAGTCTGGTGCCAGGGCGCGGGATGAGGACTGACATTGAGCTACTTTTCCTGCTTCCTCTGCCCAGAGACAGCTCCGAAAACCCCAGCCAGCCATAGCAACCTGACTGTGAATAAAAGGGAGACTCCCCCCTCACCCCCACACCCTATTAATATTTAATGCAAACATCTGAATGCAAATTGACTTCACTTTTTATTCTCTTTCCTCCACACCCCTCTCTAATGTACAGGCTTTTCATCCCAAGACAGCAGTGGTCCTTCATCCGCTCGAAACGGGAGCGAGGGTCAGAGGGGCGAGGGACTAACTGAGCGGCACGTGGTTGGAGCAGATCCTACAGTTTCCAAACTCTGTGTTTCCAGGACTTTTCCAAATGAGAGTCTATATCAGAGGCATTTATACTGTACAGAGGGTCACAGTGACTTGCTCAACTTGTGGGAGGAATTTTGCCAACAGGGATAGAATGTTAGTAGCCTGGAAGTCCCTGAAAAAATGATCTACTCCTCAAGCTACAAACCCTCTTTTTCTACAGCTAAGGAAAAAGCAGATTGATGGTTCATCCAGCAGCTCTGTTCCCATTTCTCCACAGTCTATGAACCTGGCTACTTCCTGGTTTATGTTGCAAGATTGAGGTGCAGAGGTTGAAGGGGGTGGTTAAATTTTAAAACGGGATCAAGCAAGGCAAAAGTGGTTAGAAAAATAGTCCCTTGGTTGGGATGGCAAAGGATTCAAGTGAGCATCTGAGGAATAAGAAAAATGAACAGATCTGGGGAATTTATGGAGTTGTTCAAGTTTCTGCTGAGAAAGTGGGGCTAGTACCGAGTCTGTGCGCTGTAAGGGTATTGTAAATAGAAGTCCTGAGTGGTAGCTATAATTTTTGCAGGGAGTGATGACGATTCCAGCAAATGTCTATTTACTATTGGGTACATTTCAATTTTTGTCTGTGTTTACACACAAACATACAGCCAGTGGCCGTGAGAGCTGGTCCTCTCCCGCGTTGAGAGGTGTGTATTTGTATACACGTTGCAAAGGACCAGAGCTGGAGAACAAGTCCATGAACACAGGGTTTCCTAAATCCTCCCAAGACATCTGCAAAGTCAAAGATGCTGTAATTCTTTGGAAACTGCATTCTAGATCTATAGGGAATATGTATGATCCAGAACAAAGGGATTTAAAAAAAAAAAAAATCCTAGTGGCTAAACAGTGAATCTAAGTTTACACAGTGAGTCGGGGGTACAGCCATGGACAGAACCACTTCCCCTCCACCAGACTCCCTGCTCCACCCTGGGCCACTCTGCCTGTGATCAGGATGTATTCACCCATTGTGATGAGTTCACAGGACACAGTGATGACCGGCCGAGGTGACCCTGGACTCACGATGGTGGGTTTTACTCCTCCCGCTGTCCAGTGACATCATCCTGATGTCCAGTGACATCATCAGGCTAGGGGAAGAAAGCAGAGGGAAGAGGGACCAGGCAGGTGAAGGAGAAAAATGGGGCACAGTTGCAGGGAGTTGGTCTCCGATTGTTGGATCTAGAAATTAATTGCAAAAACCTCAACTAGAAAGTATAATTAGTAGCGAAGCCTACTTAAAGCAAAAAGGAACTTAATTTACATTCTTTTTTTCATATTTTTTTTTTAGTGGTAGAGGGACACAATACCTTTATTTTATTTATTTTACGTGATGCTGAGGATGGAACCCAATGCCTCACATGTGCTAGGTAAGCGCGCTACCCCTGAGCTGCGACCCCAGCCCCTTTATATTCTTGATACTTGTTTAATAGAAAGAAAGAGAGGAAAACTCAAAACACCTCGACTGTAACCGTAGAAGATGTTGAAAAAGTAAGATGTATAATGGTATCAGGGAGGGTGGCTTGCTGTTTCTTTCCCTCTCTGAGAGCCAGGCTTGGCTAAGGTGGTACCTGACTCAAGTGTTGAGAGCCATGGAAACAACCAACAAATGCCATCTTCTGCAGTTTGCGGCTTGGTGCTATTGGAAGGCAGTGGAACTCTAAGAGGTGGGGCCTGCTGGGAGGTGTTCAGGTCATTGAGAGTGTGATTGTGGGAATTCAGTCCCTTCCCGACTTTCCCTCTTCCCAGCCACCATGAGGCAAGATTTGCTCGGCCACTCTCTCCCCATCCTGATGTGCTGCCTCACCACAGGTCCAAGAGCAACAGAGCCAATCAATCATGAACTGAAACCTCTAAAACAGGTGAACCCAAACAAACCTTTCCTCTTTATAAGTTGCTTATCTCAGGTTTTTTGTAAGAGTACTGGAAAACTGACCAACACACAGGCCTTTGACAGGGGACTGTTTGTTCTACAGTGTCAGCTGAATCACAGTGGGTGCACTCAGTATTATTTGGAACTCCGCCTTATCAAAGACTTGCCTATTTTTCCACAGGGTTGCTGGAAGGCTTCATGGAGAATTTTACCTTTCTCATGTGAAAACAGTGTGAGAGATACAAAAATAACAATCATGAAAATAACTGTCAAGAAGGAAGAAGGATGGGCATCCCATGCAGTTGGGAACACCCATTCAACATCGTGTATGTTAGGAATACTCAAGGTTTATTTTTTAGGAAAAATTCAAGCAGTTTCTTTTTGGCTGAGAGAGATCACAAGATAGTGGTATTTTCAATCAGAGAACGAGCCACAGAATCAGAGGGACTTCCGAATATGGAAGGGGGTGGGTGACAAGGATGTATAGTTTGTATATTTAGCAGCAGCAGATATAAAAGATTAAAAAGCAAACTAACAAGAATCTCACTGATTGAAAGCTGCTCATGCTGTTGTCAGCTCCTTAGAGAGCTTGTGAGAAGTAGGGGGATCTCAGGCCCCACCAGGACCTGGAGAATGAGGATGCATGTTTTGTCAGGATCCCCAGGGGATTCATAGGCACATCAAAGTCGGAGAAACTTTGAAAGGCTCTTTTCTATGTATCAGCAAACACATTTAGCCCAAACCCACCACAGTGTGTTGGAAAAGAAATTTCACATCCAACAAGAATATTGGGATGTTGGAGGAATAGTTAACAAGAGCCACTCCACTTTTTCCAATGTAATCTTTTTTAGTTTGGGCACTGGGGATTGAACAGAAGGGTGCTTAGACCCTGAGACACATCCTGTCATCCGCTTTTTAGTGTTGCACACAGTACTCAATATTTCAACAACTTTGTGCTCGTTTTCATGAAAAATTCTATGTGAAGTCTGCCATTATTGCTTAAATTATGGGACTTGACTTTTGACCCAGTTTTTCTTAACTATCCTGAGCATCTCTGCCTTGAATCTCTTCCAATACAGGACACATCTACACACGTTCGCAGATGTATCATCACTAGGATTTGTTTTTGCCACTTGTTACTTTGTGATCCCGTTTTGCATTTGTTAATGGAATCCACCCAAGAATGTTTTTATGGCTGTTCCAAGAATGACCCATCCTGGCTTGGGGTGGCTTAGCTCACAGGTGTCCTTCCTTATTTGGGTGGGTGGAGAGAACATGTCTAATTCTTCACTTTTATAAATACAGATTTGGAGAATATGATTGCACAAAGCCCTGATTTTACCTGGGACATATTTCCCCAAAGAAATAAGGTACAATTCCCAATTCCAGGGATCTTTTGTGACCATGTGAGAGACCAAGATTAGTCTGACCAATGGCTGTGGGGACATAGTGGTCTTGCCAGGTGAGTGTCTGCACAGTGGAACTTAAAAGGACGAGTTAGCCTAGCATGGAGAGCAGAGGAAGGAGCCAGTGTCCAGCACTCAGTGGGAGGGTGTGGAGAACATTCTAGAAATTTGGGGTGGTCAAGGCAATGAAGACACATGGCTAGAGAGAAAGGAGAGGGTTGCCTCAAGGCTTCCATAAACTAGGGTGTGTTCAGAGGAGAAATTCCCGGTAGCTATTAAAAGTTCTGTTCACAGAGATTTTTATGATATTCAGTGAAACAATTCATTCAGTGAAACAATTTCTTGCATATCTGCTAAGCACGGTAGATATTCCTGATCATATGCCCTAATGACACTAGAAAATTTCTCTGGGTGAAAACAGTAAAGACAGAGGAGAAAAAAAAAAAAAAAACTTTATCCATATAGATTCTCTATGATCCCAAATCACAGAAAAAAGACTGAACGAAAATGCACTAAAATATTTATTGAAGTTTTTCTTTAAAAGATGGGTTATATTTTTATTTTTCTTTGTATTTTTCTGTCTTCTAGAGCACATTTTTATCCATGTTTTATATTTTCCTTTTTTTAGGGATCAAGATTATTTTAAAATTTTGGGCTGGACGCGGTGGCACACTCCTGAAATCTCAGCTTCCAGGAAGGCTGAGGCAGGAGGATCACAAGTTCAAAGCCAGTCTCAGCAACAAGGGAGGCACTAAGCAACTCAGTGAGACCCTGTCTCTAAATAAAATACAAAATAGGGCTGGGGGTGTGGCTCAGTGGTCATGTGCCCCTGAGTTCAATCCCTGGTACCAAAAAAAAAAAAGAGGGCTTAAGATAATATTTCTTTTGTAAAGGAAAAAGACACCCAATAACACTCAGGAAGCACTATTGCATATGTTGTTCAAATTTTTCATCATACATTTTATTCACAGATAACCTACCAAACTGTCTTCAAGATGACCCCAGCCCGTATCTGTAGTTCCAGCTACTGGAGGCTGAGGCAGGAGGATGGCTTCAGTCCAGGAGTTTGAGGCCAGCCTGAGCAACACAGCAAGATCCTGTCTCAAGAAAAATAAATAAAAATTAAAAGTCTAAAAAGAAAACATAAAATTAAAAAGACCCAAAATATGACAAAGAAACAAGTTCTTCAGCCTTTCACAGTAGTCCTAAACCCTGGGAGATTAAGCTCGACCATTGAATCACCTACACCTACTCCCCAGCCTCTGATGCCTATGCCTCACTCACCTGGCCTGCCCAGGGCCTGAGCTGTCATTCACATCAGACTTTGGTATCTGCTCCACAGGTTTCTGGAGTTTTCTACCCAATGCTTAGTGAAGAATCTTTCTGGCTTCCACCCTCCGCCCCACCCTTGCCGCCCAGGTTCACGCTGTCGGGTTGATTGATAGCACTCCTCACCCTGCTCCTGCTTCCCGGTCTCCTCAGCTGCTTCAGAAGTAAGACACTCACCTCCACCCTTCCTGTAAGTCCCTGGTTTCTGTCTTGCTGTGCCTTTCCTTGCTGTATGCAAATGACAACTCCAAGCTGACATCATCCAGGACTCCACAGGATGTGGCAAGTTACCAAAGTTTGACACCCACTGCTAACTGTGAGATTCTTTCAATTTCCAGCTAATAGCAACATCGTTTAAAGCCGGGCCCTTAGGGAGAGGTTTATTTTTAAAGATGACAAATAATATCCACATTGAAGAGAAACAGGCATTTGATAAAATCCAGGAGACAATCCTAATTTTTTTTTAAAGTGTGACAAAAAGCTACAAGACCAACAGACATTATATCAAACAAGGAAATAGCAAAGTGGTTTCCTTCAAATATGAACTAGGGCAAAAATGTCTTCTTCACCAAAGTTATTCAATCTACTTGGGCAAGTTCTCACTAATGCAATAAGACAAGAAAACTTAAAAAGGAGTATCACTATCAGAAGACGAATATGTTGGGGCTGGGGATGTGGCTCATGCGGTAGCGCACTCGCCTGGCATGCATGAGACCCAGGTTCGATCCTCAGCACCACATACAAACAAAGATGTTGTGTCTGCCGAAAACTAAAAAAATAAATATTAAAATTCTCTCTCTCTCTCTCTTAAAAAAAAAGACTAATATGTTTACATATTAAAATGAGTACACCTAAAAAAGGGAAAGATTCTATCTTTAAAATCTATTATAAGAACTAGGACAATTTGATAAGGTAACTACAAGCAATAAATTTATGAAATGCAAATGTACTTATTATGTTAGTAATAGCCAGTTTAGAAATGAAAGGGTAGGGAAACTTGTGATATACCCATTTAATCCCAGTGACTCAGAAGGCTGAGGCAGGAAGATCAAGAGTTCAAAGCCAGTCTGAGCAACATAGATAGACCCTGCCTCAAAATAAATAAATAAATAATTTTAAAAGGAAATTGAAAAATAATCTCATTCAACATAGTAAAAAAATACAAAATATCTGTGAATCAATGTAACAAGAAATAGATACAACTTATGCAAAGTAGGCTACAAAATTTTATTAAAAGACATAAAATGTTCCTGGATGAGAAACTCAATAAAATAATATATATCTTCTAAAAGAATATGATGATTTGTTCAAAATTCCAATCAGAATACCAAGAAAATATCTGGGTGCTAGATAATGTTAACATTTCCATGGAAGTTACCAAAAATATTTAAAACTAAAATGATGAGAAAGCTTGCCCTTCCATACATCAACACTAATGATTAAAGCCATTGTAAACTCTGTAGAATTGCCACAGGAACAAATGGATCAGTGGAAAAGAACGGATCCCAGAAATAAGAACAAGTACCAGATGATACATTTATCATCATTTTGAAGAGAGGAAATTGATTGCTTCACACATGCTGTTGACATCACTGGAAACTATCTGGGAAAAAATAATTTAATTATACATATCTCCTTTCCCATCTCCTACTTAAAAATAAATTTCAACAGAGAGTAAGGGTTTTGATATCAAAAATAGGCAATGGAAGTTTTAGAATAAAATGGGGAGGGGAGAGATGCTTGCTTGAAGTAGAGAAGGTTTTAAGCAAGGGTGTCAGAAGCCAAAAACAGATCGAGAGCTTTGACTGCAAGAATCTGTGGTGTCATGGTGTTCATATGACAAAAGACGTGGACCACTAAGTCAAAGACAACGAATAGGCTAAAAGGACATATTATAATGATATGGCAGCTGGAGAGCTATAAATCAGTAATTTAAAGATACATCCCCCCCCAAATATGAAAAATAATAGGCCAGTCCCAGGAGAGGAAATATAAATGTTTAAGGTGTTCTCCCATTGCCAGCGATGGTGTGAGCTACTCAATTTTGGGAAAGTCAACAATCAATATGTATTAAAATTGGGCATACCCCAGAACCTCACTGCAAGATATCCATTCACTAGAAGTAAAAGCTTGGGTGTTTCTATGTACAGGATTCCAGTTGTAGCATTGTTCCTGGTAGTAAAACCTGGAAGCAAGTTGCAAGTCTGTCAGTCGGGGATGTCTGAATAAATGATAGCAAATTTTCATAGGCAGTGGTACGTACCTCTTAAATGAGTTCGGTCTCTATACTGATCTGGAAACTTGTCCATGCTATACTCGAAAGTGAAAAACATTCACAAATATATGTACAGTAGCCTCCTCTAATCTCAGACCTCCAGCAGATACCTGAAACTGTAGATAGTGCCAAGCCCAGTATAGTCCACTGTTTTTTTTATTCCTGTCCACACCCACACCTATGATAAAGCTTAATTTCTAAATTAGGCACAGTAAGAGATTAAAAATAGCAATAAGACAATTATAGCGACATACTGTAATAAAAGGTATGTGAATACAGTCACTCTGTTTTTCTCCCCCCAAATCATCTCCTTATACTGAACTCACTCTTCTTCTCCCTGTGACGGTGTGAGATGATGTGATGCCTTCGTGATAAGAGGCACTGAAGGGAAAGACACAGACACGGAGACATAACTTAGGCTACTGTGGACCTTCTGATGACAGGCCAGGACAAGGATGCCTATTGACCATGGGTAACTGAAACCCAGAAGCAACGGCAGCTGTACGATGACTCTAGCTCTCTAAAGCAAAGCCACCTGCTGTGCAATTCATAAAATATTTCTATAAAATAAGAATACGGAAGGGTTCATGTGCAATTCCATGATTATGGGTTTGGGAGAGTTGGGAGAAACCAGGAGGGATAGGAGAGGTTGAAGTATTTTTTACTTGCTGTTCTGTGTTGTTTTGTTTCAGTCTACCTGGGAGGCTTTTAGAATTTGGGGAAAAAATATAAACATTTTTATTTTTAAAAAAGTAATTTCTAAAAAAAATTATAGAATTATTACTCTTGAAAAAATATTTCTGCCAGGGATTGAACCCAGGGGTGCCTAACCACTGAGCAACAATAAATTAACTTATTTTTATTTTGAGACAGGGTCTCTCCAAGTTGCTTAGGACCTCGCTCGTTATGTTGCCGAGGGTGGCTTTCAACCTGCAGTTCTTCTGCCTCAGCCTTCTGAGCCACTGGGATTACAAGTGTGCACCACCACACCCTGCAAAAACATATATTTTTTAAAAAACGTATAAAAGGCTAAAAAAAAAAAAGTGTGTACTTGTAGAAAGAACAGTGTGTGTTTCTTATGCCCATAATCCAAAGCAGAAGCATGTACAGAAGAGGGGAAACCCAGCCCCAGCTGTGCATGTGGGGAGAGGGAGGGAGGAAGGAATGCTTCTGTCGGGTTTCAGGGCAGACATCCACAGGCTGCCCAAAAGGTGCCATCAACCCACCAAGCCACCAGGCCTAGTCACACAAGCAGCACTTCCCCATGTCATCTCTCCTGCTTGGGGGCAGAGCAAAAGTCCTAAGACCCGTGCCGGGTCTAGTTCTCCACTCCAAGGTCACAATGCTGATCCCTGTGCCCTTGACCCTGGGGCCTACCTATCCCTTAACCTGTCTCTTTAAAGAGAAATTATATCTCAGCCTCTTATAAACTCCAACTTGTGTCATGAAATTCCTTTTAAGAAGGGAATAACAAATATGCTAGGATCCAGTGACATTTCGCCTACCCAGTGCTGTGCTCTGGTTAATGACCTTCAGCTTACCCTTGACTGCCTTCCTGAGGAATCACCCGTTAGCCTGCTGCATACTTGGCTAATCATAAACTAAGGAAAGTGGTCAAATTCACAATAGTGCTTGTTTAAAAAACAAAAATTTTGCGGGGGGATTATAGCTTATATCACCCATTTGATTATTCATTTGTTGAATTAAATTAAAGAGGAATTTGAGAGATGTACAAAGAGAGGAGATTTTTACTGGAGACTTCCATCTGGGGAGCAGATTTACGAGGCCTTTTTGAGACCCAGAATAACTTTCCTGTGATGAAACACAAGGCAGAACTAGCCCACCAAACGGAGTGTGTGGGGCCCCAGGGAAGCCAAAACGCAGAAAGATCCCCAGAGAGACAGGCCCGTGGGGTCTGGGGCATCATGGTTGAGACCCAAATAAAGCCAAACGTTTTACAATGAGTTAGTAGAACTGGGTTATTCTTTAGGTGCTGGGTGTCTTGTGGGGTGGGGGGATAATTTTGGTTTTTTTGCTTTTTTGGTTTTTTAATCCTATGACTTCTTAACCAGGCATCTGGGCAGGACGTTGAAAGCTCAATTTGAAATACAGGGAAGGAAGTGACAGAGGGTGATGGCGCAGGGCAGGTGCCAGTCTCAAGTGAACATGTGCAGAATGTTTTAAAGACACAGATGAGCTGGCAGAGTCCCAGCATCAAGCCAGAGTGGGTCACTCCACCCTCCACAGCCTCCCCTCCAAACCACATGTCGGCCAGTAAACAGATCAACTGCTCAGCGTGCCCTGAAATGGGAATACAAAGGGGTGCTTTAACAGCAAGATTCGTGCAAAAAGAAAAGTAACTTTTCCTGCAAGTTGATTGTCGGCAACATTTTCCAATCATTTTTTTGCTTTGCTATAGAATACAGAATATTAAAAGAGGACCCCCAAAGGGCTAGTCTGCAAGAATGGAGAGAGTTTTACTCGTCAATGCTAAAGATGACACAGGACATAAAAATGAGCAAGACTGAACCAGGGACTTGAACAGATATTTGCACACTCATGTTCATGACAGCATTACTCACAAGAGCCAAAAGATGGAAACCACCCAAAGTGTGCACTGGTAGGTGAATGAAGAATGTGTGTAGAGGCGAGCCACGGTGTACCAGCAGCTCAGGAAACTAAGGCAGGAGGATGGTGAGTTCAAAGCCATCCTCAGCAACAGCAAGGCACTCAGCAACTCAGTGAGACCCTCTAAGTAAAATACAAAATAGGGCTGGGGGCGGGCCAGGGATGTGGCTCAAGCGGTAGCACGCTTGCCTGGCATGCGTGCGGCCCGGGTTCGATCCTCAGCACCACATACAAAAAACAAAGATGTTGTGTGCACCGATAACTAAAAAATAAATATTAAAATTCTCTCCCTCTCTCTAAAAAAAAAAAAAAAAAAAAAATAGGGCTGGGGATGTGGCTCAGTGGTCAAGTACCCTGAGTTCAAAAAAAAAAGAAAAGAGAAGAAAAAAAAGAAAGTGTAGTGTGCTGTATATACATGTGCTGGATCTTAGCCTCTTTGAGACATGGATGAACCAGGGGGACATTATGCTAAGTTAAGTCAGCCAGACACAAAAGACAGCTACTGTATGATTCTACTTGCCTGGGTACCTTCTGCCATCCAATTCAGAGAGATGGTAGCCAGGGGTTGGGGGAGAAGGAATGAAAAATTAATGTTTAATGGATACAGTTTCAGTCTGAGGTGATGATAAAGTTCTGGAGATGGAGGGTGGTATGGTTGTTCATGAATTACCTAATGCCACTGAACTGGGCACTTTAAATGGTTAGGATGACACAATTCAAGTTATATACGTATTTGCCACAACGAAACAAAAAGCAATTGAGGTCACATTGTGCGTGGATTCACCTGGCCCCACTTGAGCATCGATTCTTTGAGAAGCACAAGCACACAATCAAAGCCGCGCGTGGGAATCCAGGATGGACACTCTGCTTCAGGCCTCGGAAGTTGGCTCAGTGGCTGAGCGCTCATCCAGCATGGGAGGCCCTGGGTTCCACCCTCAGCACCACAGAAGAATCTGATTCTGGTCTGGCTCACGTGCTGTCAAATATCTCGATAAAAAGGAAAGAAAGAAAGTATACTCGATTCTTTAAATAGCTCCCTCCCTGAGTTTGAAGTCCTGAAGACAGAACACATACTTCAAAAACCTGATTTGCTTCTGCGCTAATCCAGACTCTGATCATTTTAGCCTGTGGCCAAAAACACACTTGCAAATCATCAATTGAAATGTTTTCAAGGCAGCAAGCACACACCATCTTAAATGGAACCTTGAACCCACTTACCTGCAGAAGACACTGAGCCACTTTGGTCAGAGAGAACAGGCCAAATGCAGACAGCTTTCCTTCTGCCAAGAGAGAAAACCTCATGAGTCTGAGAGTGGAAGAGTGGTCCCTGGTGACTGGATGAGTCAAAGTTAAATAGAAATCCAGTTCTCTTTAAGTTGCAGGTCACAACAACAAAATTATATGGCAATGTGTGATGATCTTGGGCAAGAGCAATTTTCTAAAGCTTGTAGTTTCAAACTTTGAATTGGAGAAATAAATTCATCCCTTGGTATCAGCCCCATGGATACCAAAATCTGAAGATGCTCAAGTTCCTTGTAGAAATTAGCATAGTATTTGCATAGAATCTATACAAATCATCTCTAGATGACTTATAAAACCTGATACCTTATAAATACTGTCGATAGTTGTCATATTGTATCATTTAGGAAAAAGGCTAGAAAAGTTCTCTGCATGTTTAGTACAGATACAACTATTTTTCGAACATCTTTGATCCACAGTTGGTTGAACCCACAGATGTGGGACCTGCAGATAGGGAAGGCTGACTGTGATCTTAAATTCATAGGTTGAGTTCTCAACAGCTGGGGGCTGGGGAAGGAAGGCTGCATTCTCCCTCTCCCAGCTCCTTCACAGAAGTCCTGCAGAGGATGGAGAGCCAGGTTGCAACTGAAGCCAATGTGTGTACATCTTTAATCACCTCTGGTAATTACCATATTCTGCACCCCATCAGAGGCTCTTTCTCAGGGTAGCTTCACAAAGATTTATGAATAAAATGTTAAATACATCTGAAGAATCCCTAATGATCTTATGAGCCTTTTTATAAAATTCCTAAATAACATACTTTTGAGGGAAGCCAGCTCTGGTTAGGGCCTAGAATCCTTTTTGCATCCTTTCAAATCTGCCTCTTTAAGATCCCTTCCACCCACAGTGCACACAGAACCTGGGGCTGAGCTCACGTATTCACTCACAGGTGATTTGGGGAAGCAGGTGCTGGGAATCAAACCCAGAGCCTCACACGTGCTAAGCACCAGCTCTGCCACTAGGCCACACCCCCAGCCTCCACAGGTGAGGTCTGCAGGGTCATCTAAGAGCAAGTGAGCTGGGTCCGGGTCACCTGCTGCTGCCTGAAGCAGTGGGAGCCAGCAAGGAACAGACTTACTTCACAGGCCTGCAGCTGGGCCAGCCCCTCGTCCAGCAGTCAGAAGACCCCTAATCTGCTCTGAGCCGCGCTGGCCACCAGGCATCCTCTGTGTGGAGAGAGGAAGGCCCTGGGAGCCCATCCACTCGCTATTTTCCAGCCGTAGCTCATATCGCCTTTACACCCTTGAGTGACTTGGAAGTAAACCAAGCCAAAAGGAACATGGGCAGAGCCTCAGAGGTTGTTCTTGCCTCTTTGAATCCAGAGCTGAGCTCAGGGGATCAGAAGCCAGAAAACCTGGGAAGGGAACTTGGGGGTCATGGTAACAAGCCCAAACAAGCAGGTTAGCAAGATATGGCTGTAAATACTGGCTGTGTCACTTAACAGCCCCGTGTCCTTGGTAAAGGAACCCAGACCTCTCTGGGTCTGGGTTTCCTCAATCTATAAAACAGAGAAGGAAAAAAGAGCTCATAGGATTTTGCAAAAATGAGCTGAGGCAAAGCACAGGGCCCAAGACCAAACATCTAGTAATTGCTCAGTAAATAATAATGGATAATGTCAGAAGAGGAAGGCTCAGATTTGCTGCTCACAGCATGAATGTGGGCGTTTGCTCTCTGAAAGGTACCATGCTAAAAGTTTTAGATATAAACAATCTCAACTCTCAAGGAAATTGTATGAGGTGTCCTTTGTGTTAATGAGAAGGCCAAGGCTTACAGAGGTCAGGTAGCCTAGCGAAGACCACAGGTAGAGCAGCGAGCACAACCAGTACCTGAAACCACTGTCCTGTTCCACCTGAGGCAAGGCATTTAATCCTCACTGTCACATGAGTATATAATGACAGTGCCCACTTGACCTTCATCAAGTGCAAGGGTTAAGTGATCTGATGGATGAGGAAGGCAGGTCTCTGGCAAAAGAGGAACAAATGCAAAGTGAAGTCCTTACTAACATAGATGAACCCTACGTAAATAACCGCAGTCTAGCAGGGAAGACAGACGAGAACACACGTCACTATAACTGCATGTAGGGAGGCTCCACCATTTGAGCGATACCAATTAATCAAAAACAAAGGGAGAGCCAGGCACCGTGGCTCCCGCCTGTAATCCCAGCTACTCAGGAGGCTGAGACAGAAGGATTGCAAGCTGGAGGTCAGCCTCGGCAATTTAGCAAGATTCTGTCTCAAAATAAAATAAAAAAGCTAGGAATGTAGCTCAGAGGTAGATCACCCGTGGGTTTGATCCCCAGAACTGCAGAAAACAAAGGGAGATTAACATAATTGCTTTGGCTTCCCTTAGCCTCCGTAAATGAACAGAGAAGCAGCTGTAACTTCCTGACATCAAATATGTTCTTTGTCTTGGTCTTGAATTAAATTTTTATAACTTAATCAAGGTATGTAAAATAGGCAAATAAAATTATACACATTTAAAGAATGGACATTTAAGAATCACAATGTGACTCTTTGATACATATCAGCCCTCCTTCCTCCTTATCCACCGGCTCTGCATTCCCAGATTGAACCATCCTCAGATGAAGAATATATTTTTAAAGTGGATCCATATTGAACACGTGCAAACTTTTTTTTCTTATTGCTATTCCCTAAACAACACTGTATAACAACTGTTGACATAGCATTCGCGTTGTATTGCATATTATAAGTCATCCAGGAGGATGCACATAGGTTCTATGCAAATACTATGCCATTTTCCTATGAGAAACTTGAGCATCTGAGGATTTTGACATCCACAGGGTGGGGAGGGAGGGGTTCTGTAGTCCATCATCTCTATGTGTACCAAGGGATGACTGTACAAGTCATTACAAAATGATTACCACAATCAAGCTATTTAACACATCCATCATCTCACAGAGTTATCACTTTGTGGTAAGAACACTTAAGATCTACCGTCTTAGTCAACTTCAAGGATACAATGCAGCATTATTAACTATAGTCACCACACAGGACATTAATCTCTAAGACATATTCATCTTTTAGTTGAAATTTTGTACTCTTCAACAACATCTCCGCATTTCCCGCCACTCTGCCTCTGGTCACCAACCCCTTTATTCTCTGCCTTTTTGAGTTCAACTTTTTAGATTCCATATACACATGGGACCATGCACTATGGAGCCATGAGACACCCCAAATCACCAAAGTGATCTTGAGAAATAACAAGAGGCATCATACATCCTGTTTTTTTTTTTTTTTTTTTTTTTTACTATCTGACAAAACTACAGTAATCAAAACAGTAAGGTACTGTCAAACAACCAGACAGGACACATGGACCAACGGAACGGATCACAGAGCCCAAGGATAAACCTGTGCACATGTGTTCAACTAAACATTAACAATGGCCCCACGAACACACCATGGGGGAAAGATAGCCTCTTCAATAAACGGTGCTGGGAAGACTGGATCTCTACACCATCGCCCCAACCTACGGATCCAGGTTTCACTCAGACAATTATGCATCTTGATTGACTTGTCATTTACCTATGGAATAGCAGAGGGTTGAGCAGGACCAACTTTTCATGGTCCCTCCTGATCCTGGCAGGAGAGGACGGGGCAGCCTTGTGAACAGTAGGCCAGACAGGGCAGGATCTGGGACCTGCTCAACCACAGTGTCCGGTTGGGAGGACAGTTAGTCACCTGTCGGTCGAGGACCGTATAGTCCAGCCCTTGCCCCACCCCCGTCAGTGCTCAGACCCCTCAGCAGGAGGACTGGTCTGCCATCCTTCAGCCTCTGCTGGAATTTTCTCAGGGGACCCACCAGCCATTCCCTCTTCTTACATGAAATTGCAGTCACTGAGGCTTCTGACCATGTCAACTAGTTAAGCCCCAGGTATAAATCTCCTTAGGAGTGGCTTTGGGAGTGTGGTCACAGATTAGGTGCTTTTACTGGCACTCAGGAATTTACAAGTAGGAGTGGAATTCTCTTCACTTGAAAACAGGTTCCCAACATCATGTGTTACGTATAAACACCCTTTTCCTGGGCAAACATGGTGTTCTGCTGTTTTTCCGCCTCGGGGTCCATCCGCTCTGGTCCACTGTGGCCTGGGTCAGCCCGTTGCTGTCCACAGCCATCCTACTCTCACAGCTGAATCCCGCAGAGCCTTCTCTGTGAGCCCAATTTCAGTGTCCAGGATCAGAGGCAGGACCAGCCTCAGGCAGGAAGGACTTATGGACTGTCAGCCCAACCCTCTGACACTTGGCACCGACCCCCTCCTGTCTCCTCCTCCTGCTAATCCACCCAGCTACGGACTTGTTGTGGCTCCACCCCTACATCTCACCCTACATTTCAGTCCCAGAAAAGAAAATCTCATCTCCTTCCTCTTATCTGGAAATCTCTAGAAATCTATGGAGCATCCTAGTCTTTGGGATCCCCTCGAGGGCAAAGGCTCTGCCTGACTTTTATAACAGCACGTGCTTTTATAGCACCTCTGAGAGCCCACCATGCCCTGGTCAAATCCACAGGCAGCTCTGGACACCTGCTCTGCCCTGTGTCGCTTTCCACCTTGGCCTTGGCTGACCGGACCAGGTACCAGACATTACCCCAAAGCAGCCTCCTATAGACCAACCAAGAGGTGGGTTGAGACTCCACTCCACCACGCTCATCTTCAAGCTAGGTCCTTATTCTTAAGGACTTTAAATATACACAGAGAGAATCCACAGATGGTACACAGAGACGCAGCAGAGCAGAACACCGGAACTAGAATGGACCCAAGTGGCTCCGGAGGCTGAGGCAGGAGGATCGCGAGTTCAAAGCCAGCCTCAGCAAAAGCCAGGCGCTAAGCAACTCAGTGAGACCCTATCTCTAAAATAAATAAATAAATAAATACAAAATAGAGCTGGGGATGTGGCTCAGTGGCTGAGTACCCCTGAGTTCTATCCCCCTATACCCCCCCCCCCCGCAAAAAAAAATAGAACACAAGTAATGGCAGTAAGCAGAATCCATGGTGTGGCAGGAAACTAGGGAAGGCGGGCCGAGAGGGAGCCACCGCAGGGAGAAGGCAGAGGCCCAGGCAGGCAGGGCACAGATGTACCGTGACAGGGGGAAGCTCGTGCACTGTCAAGGGCAGAGTGACGCTAAACCCCAGATGAGGACCCCACCCCCCCAGGGCTTCCTGCCTCCCTTCCTCCTGTCACCTTGGCCACCTGCCTTGGTCTCTGCTCTCCACTAGCTGAAACATCGAGGGTCCTCTTCAGGGCCTAGGTTCCGTCCTGAGCCACAATTCAGCCACCCCCACCCCGTGCGGTGTCCACTGAGCACACCCCGAGCATGGCAGTTGTACCCTCTCCAATGCCCAGAACCAGCATGGGCCTCCGAATGCAGGACGTGGGCTCCGCAGCTGTCCCAGCCTCTTGGGGCTTGTTGCCCAGTGTTCTCGGTGGCGAATCTCCTCATCCACAAGTTGGAAGTGATCGTACCTGCTCCACAGACCCACAGGGATGCGGGGAAGATGAGACAAGGTCATGGTGGTTGACAGCAGCTGCGTGCATGGGGAGGGAGCAGCATTGTACCGTGATCGGAGGCCACCGCTCGCCAGCGCCCTGTGCCCCATGCAGCGCTCACGCTCCATTCCGTGCAAGTCCCTTCCACCCTCAATGTCCACCTCCGCAATCTCAGGGCTCCTGTCCTGCACCTCTAGCCCACCAGGTCAGCTCGTGGTCTTTCCACTCCCCTGAAGGTGTCCCTGCTCCATCAGGACAAGGTCCCCAGCCTTGCTCCTCACTACATCCCTCTTTTCCTTCATCTCTGCAGAAGTTGGACTTTGCCCCAGAAGAGTCGGGTTTCCTCAGGATCATCACGGAGACTGAGCTTCTACCCCGTGGATTCCAGAGGAGAAAGGGGAATGGGGTAAAACCTTCCAACATGGACCACCTTGGGTCTGTCAAACTGTCGCCTTGTGTTACACTTCACCTCCTGGACTTCATCCATCTATAAAAGGCACTTGGATCAACAGCCCTCTCTGGCTCCTGCTGACCCCATTTTGCTTCAAGGGGTCTGTGGCCAGGTACTAAATCCCCAGTTCTCAAAGTGAGATCCCAGACCAGCAGCAGCAGGAGCATCACCTGGGAACTTATTAGAGATGCAAATTCCCTTGCCCCGCCCAGACCTTAGGAATCAGAACTCCTGGGGGTGGGGCCTAGCAGTCTGGGTTTAACCCCTGCCCCCAGGTTTCCTGAGGCACACTTGGGTTTAAGAACCCCTGTCCTGTAATTTTAACTTCCTCATCTCTCTGCACTGAGTCTGCCATTGCCTCTGGGGCTTTCATGAGGGGATGGGGGACGACATCCCCTGGAAGAAACAGAAAGTCTGATCCACTTGGGACCACTGAAAGCCAGCCACTGCCCTTTCCCCTGGTCCTTACATGATTTCCCATGATGGCATCTCCAGGTGCCCTCTGCCTCCCAAGGTTCCCATCCTCCTCATCCTTCTTTTCAAAGGTAAAAGTCTTCTTCAGGCCCCGAGAAGGCAGCTGGAATGCAAAGGGCAGGAATTGTGCTTGGATCCAAGCCCCAGGCGCCATCTCCACTGGTGTGTGGGCTGAGGAAAGCTGGTTAGATGGGCAGCAGGTGTAAGGTCGCTGACCCAATGCTCCAGCCATCACCGGGTGTCGCCTCCCAGGACTGCTCTCCATACTCACCGACAAAGATTTTTAACCTAACAAACGTACAGACTCTCCACCTAACTGAGAAAATGCCGATGGATGGCCTCAACCAGTCTTCATCCTGCCCGGCTTCCTTCGCCAATTCCACAAGCAAATGGTCCCTCTTACAGCCTCCCTGTCCTCAACAGTGGGACATCAATTCTTTCGAAGGTGCGCCACCCAGCTTGGACCAGCTAGGCTCAGTGCGGGTGCAGAACTCTGGCAAATGGTGGTTTCTTCTGAAAAGTTCCTGACTGTTGGGTAAACAAAGGAGGATTCTTCAAGGAAGTCTCCAGTACCCATGCAACAATAGATCAAAGGAGAGCCCGAGTAAGCCCGAGAAAGAAGAAAGGGTGGATTCTGTCCCAGCTGGGAAACACCTGTCCTGGGACTGGGGACCTGAAGGGATGGTTTTCGTTTAGAAATTCTGCCTAGACCTGAAGCAGAAGGCAGGCAGAACCAGAGAACAGGAGACACGGAAGAAAGCCTGGTGGGCTGGACCCCAGAGCTGACCAAGGAACCAGGAAGTCACTGCTCGGAGTCCTTGCTGAGGAAGCCGTGGGGACAGTCCCGCCCTGGGTTGGAGCCTCACACACTCACCCCTGTAGCCTGAAGGTGCTCTTAAATTCTAGAAGCCAGACTTGGAAATGACTGGTTGCCCACGACTTACCCTCCCAACGTTCGCTCCACGAATATTTCATCAATGCCTACCCCACGCTGGGACTTGGAGACTCAGCCCCTGACCCTGGGGAGCCCAAAGTCTAGAGCAATACAGACCACAAAGCCGGGCCTGGGATTTAAAAAGAAATCGGAAAGAAAGGGGAAAGGTAGTTCACCGTTATGGGACAGAAGAGATGACAAAGCACGTGGTCTTGAGACCCCCAAATTTCCATGTCATGAAAGTGGGAACTCACAGGGACTTTCCCCTCCTGAAATGACCCTTTTTCCCACTCCCCTCACTGTTCATTTTACTGAAATTAGGAAATTAAAGACCATCAGAAATAACCCTGGGTAGGGGAGAAGCAGACAGTGATGCAGATTTAAAAAAAAAAAAAAAAAAAGACTGGCCAAATTTGGTAATTATTGAAACTGCGATGGGAATGTGTAGGTTTATTATGTCATTCGTCCTACTATATCGTGTGTGAGAGTGTGTATGTGTGTGTGTGTGGGAGTGCATGTGTGTACGTGCATTTTCCCACCCAAAGGGTTAAAAATGCACCCATGGATGACTCTGAAGTGTCACCTTAAACTCCTCCAGGATGCTCCCTCCCCCGTTGCTGATTTGACTGGAATCCACCCCACACCCCACACCCCACCTGTAATCTCTCTGTCACCCTTAGACCCTCCAATGATCTCTGAAAGGAATGCTGATCATCTCCATTGCCTCCAGCCAAAAGCAGACCTTCCCACTCCCACTGATACACCAGAGCTGGAGGGCATCCAGGCAACATGCCCAAGTGTGGATCTAGATAACCCATGAGCTACTACTACTGGTTTCTCAGGGCTGGAGACATTAAGAAAAGCTCATGCACCTGTGTCCCAAGACAGGTACAAGGATATAGATAGCTGCTTTATTCCCATTTGCCAAAAATGGAAACACTCAAATGTTCATCCACATCCAGCAAATTGGTAAATAAGTTATAGTATGATCATATAATGGAATACTATATAGCTGTATGAAATATCAAACTTCAGATACACGCTGTGCCGTAAATGAATTTCACAAACATGATTTTGAGAGATAGAAATCAGACACACAACAGTATATATTTTCTGAATCTTCTCATAGGGAGCCAAAATTACTTATTTGGGGTAAAGAAAAGGCTACTAACCAGAAAGAGAAACAAATGTTCTGGAAAGTACTAAAAATGTTATTATAGCTTGTAGCTACATAGATGCACACATATGTTACATTTCATCAATACACTTAAGATCTCTGCTCTTTAAGCTACACCTCACTTTTGTCTTTTCAATTAAGGAAAAAAACTAACAGTTTTTCATGTTGTGTAATCATAGCATTTATTGTTCCAATATGGGGAATTTTAAGAATAAAAAATGTGCTATTAAAAAATGTCAGGACAACAGGTGCAAGCCAGGATTCGCGGCCACCTGCTTGATCCAGCATTGATTTCTGGGATCTCTTCTTTGCCTGGACCCATGTTTCTCAACCAGTCTACAGACTAATCAGTTCCAGAGCTTTTTTAAGAACTGCCTACCAGGGAATTTTGCTTTACTCGGGAATCTGATTTACTTGATCAAGAGAGGATCCTGGTGGTCTACCTTTGTGTTCTTTAAACTTTCCAGCTGGGTCTAACGTGCAGTCAGAAGAGACAACATGAACCAAGGTACGGCACAATGATCCTCCACCAAAAAGTCTCAGCCTGTCGTATGGGTTAGAAGATCTGTTTCAGCACTGCTGCCCGGAGAAGATGAAGGGCAGTTCAGTTAGGTGTGAGACTGCATTTATCTCAGGGTGGGGGCGGAATCTTTATGGTGCATGAACTAGAATGTTTATCTTTTACTTCAAAGGTCAGTGTCCCACCTGCTCATTCACACCTGTTGGGTTTTTAGCTCTGGCATTTATGTCTGATGGTTGATTTTTGATTACATGCATGAGATCTGGGTTCAATACCCAGCATCACCAAAAAAAAAGAAAAAAGAAAAAGAAAGAATCTAATAGGATTGATTATTCACACAAGATGACCAACCGTCCTGGGTTTTCCTGGACCATCCTAGTTCTCACTCTAGAGGTCCCACGTTCCAGGAAACCCCTGAGTTCTCAGAAAAGGGATGACTGTGCAATCCCAATAGAGCTCTAGAACAGTTGTGGGGCCCACATGTTTGGAGAAGGGAGACCATAGATCTGAAAACTGCTGACAATTCAGAGAAACCTCTGGCCCGGGTATTGCAGACACATAGTTCCACAATAACTCTCTTTTACTTTTCCAAATTCCCATCCACTCACTGTGTCGGGAAGCCCTGCCCCAGGCTACCCTGGTCAGTAGGGCTAACAGGCCCAGGAACATTCCTGATCTTGCCCAGCTTGCCTCCCTTCCTTGTAAGATTGCATGAGGACAAGACAGCTCATCCACCTCTAATTCCAAGCTGTTGCACATGATCCCACGTCACTCTGCCCTTGACAAGCCCGGCTCCGCTTCCCAGCACTGAGGAAACTGTCTTATCACCAGGCTCAGCTCTCCTACCTGGAAGGTTTCCTGAAGATGGAGCCCTCACCTGACCGCTCAGGTGAGGTCGACTGTTCATAAGGCTTCGGTCTCTGAAAGCACATCCCTGGATTATGTGGGGTTTTTTGTTTGGTTTGTTTGTTTTTAAGAATCATAGGACAGAGGTTTCTGAAATAGATGGTTTCTGCTGATACTTTGCCACAGATTCAAAAGGATTGGAGACAACAGAAGATACACAGCTACCAGAAGCTTCAAGTATTACCAATGGGCCATTTAGCAGACACCCCTCCTCCATTTTTCATAATAACCCCCTACTTCATCAGCATGTGACGCCCCCTCTTTTGGCAAAACTCATTATCACCCACTTGACAGGTTTAAGAAACCATACTTAGCCGGGGTGGTGGCACACGCCTGTAATCCCAGCAGCTCAGGAGCCTGAGGCAGGAAGAACCCAAGTTCAAAGCCAGCCTCAGTAACTTATCAAGGCCCTAAGCAAATTAGTGTCAGCTTGTCTCAAAATAGAATATAAAAAGATATGGCTCAGTGGTTAAACCTACCCCCTGATACACACTAGTTCAATCCCCAATACCAAAAAAAAAAAAAAGAAAAAAGAAAAAAAAGAAAAGAGACTGTACTTAGCTTTCTGCCTGGTACCAGCTCACGAGGGCCAATCCTGTGTGGCTAAGAAAATGCATTCTCTCCTCCTTATAAACAGATTTGCATTTACTTGCTGCTATGTTATGAAGATTTACTTGAAGACATTGCACCCAGAAAAGAATAAACAAGGATACTCTTTATGCACACTATTACATGAGGGGCAGAAGGCAGGATAAAAGTACTTGAACTAGAATCCATTATCAAAACTGCTACTAGCCAGGTATGAGACATCTCTTACCTCTCAATACCTTGGTTTGCTCTTCGGTAAAACAAAACATTGGGACAAAATTATCTCCCTGACCTCCCCTCTGCTTCAGAATGCTGCCGTCTCTCCAGGTTACTGAATTCTCTTCCATCCACGGTTATTTCCAATGTACTGTCAACAGGAATCGAGTGTCTGCTAAAAACAAAATAAGGTAATGATTGACTGCAATGCATGATGTATTAAAGATTAAACAAGAACACTTTTAAAATACAAAGAATAAATATATGCATTTCAGGGAAGAAATGTGTTTGGCTGAGAAATACACACCAAAAAAAGTTCAACCTCGTTAGTCATCAGGAAAAATTAAAGTGAGATGCCATCTTTCTTCCATTAAATTGGTAAAAATGTAAAAGATTAATAATAATTACTAATCGTAGACCAGGATGTGGGAAAAGAAAAACTGCAATTCAGCAACTTTTTAGGGACAATTTCTACCAAAATGTAAACGTTTGGTGCCCTTTGACCCAAATCTATCAACCTAACATAAAATATTTATATGTGTTCTACAAATATAGATAGTTTGAACACAAATTAACTGTCTTTCTACAGGAGATTATTTTTTAATATTTCACCCAGAAATTGGCTAAAGGCACTTAGCTTCCCTTTAAGACTCTTCACGTTGAACTTCAGAATTAAAAAAAGCCAGTCATGAACTATAATTTGCACTTGGCATCAGCTGCATAGAATGCATGGCTCCCCTCTCTCTCTTGCACCAGGTATAGATGACTTTGAAGGCGGAAGTTCATTTCTCTACCTTCTCTGCCATTCTTCACAACAGGAGAGAAGCCAAGCTCCGTGGCGCACACCTAGAATCCCAGTGATCAGGGCAAAGCCAGCCTCGGTGACTTAGTGAGCCCCTGTCTCAAAAGGGCTGGGCAGGTAGCTCAGTGGGACAGCACCCAGGGGTTCAATCCCTATTACCACAAAAACAAAAGGAAAATGAAATCAGCCACGTAAAAATCAGGTGTTTTTCCCTGTGAAAAGACAATCTGTATGCTTGAGAATTTCTTTCCTGTCTTCAAGGAAAATGATGTCTAAATCAGTCTGAGAAAGAGAACATCCCAAACAGAAAAGTCAAAGGTCTCCCCTGCAGGTGACTGCAGTCTGACCTCCAGGAGAAGAGGGGGCAATGCAGGTCAGCTATAGCCCTTCAGGATGGAGGAGGGTACTCTGTCTTCAAGTGTGAACAAGACCTGAGCTCTTGAAAGGGGGTTCTGCCTGACGAAGAAGTGATCCTCAATCCTTTCCAGAAAATGCTCTTCAAAATGGAAGGTGAGGGACTCAAAGAGTGTTTGAGGCAGTAGACACTTCTCTCACGGAGCGTAAACTTTTTTAGCTTCAAGTTCACAGCTTTTCCCAGTGCATTAAAAATTAACTTGAGCCAGGTGCGGAGGTGCACGCCTGTAATCCCAGCGGCTCGGGAGGCTGAGGCAGGAGGATCGCGAGTTCAAAGCCAGCCTCAGCAACCATGAGGCGCTAAGCAACTCAGTGAGACCCTGTCTCTGAATAAAATACAAAATAGGGCTGGGGGTGTGGCACAGTGATCGAGTGCCCCCGAGTTCAATCCCTGGTACACACCCCTGCACCCCCCCCAAAAAAAAAGACTTTGAAAAAAGAAAAGGTTGGATTGGGCTCATTCTCTTTCTATTGGGGGCATTTTATTAACCTGAAGTTTCTGGACATACTATTCTCCATCTAAATAAAACATAATACAGTCTATCTAAAGGCAAGTAGAAAGTATTTTTATGGAAATAAGCTGGATATGGACATTAGGCTGAATTAAATACACAAACTCAGAGACACTTGCAGGCCCAGTGTGGCCAATTACACACCAAAAACTAAAGGCTGTTAACATCCTGGATGTTTGAACGGTCTCTCCAGGAGCCCAGTATTTTCACAGACAGCACCTCATTTCTATACCGGAAGTTTCTAGAGGCAGCAACTAGCCCCATTTTCAAACTAGAAAGAAGTAGATGCCAAAGTTAGATGACTAACTGACTTGCCAAAGTTCACACAATCCTGGGTCCAGGCCTACGTGCCAGGCCGGCACCATCGACTCAAAAATTATATCTGAGCATTTCCATGATCATTTTAGACCCGTTCTTTCTCCAAACCACATTGCAATAGAGCTGTCACTTTGGTTCCAAGAAGGTTGATATGGGGAAGCATCCAACAAGCCTCTTCCTCCATCTGAACCAGTTCGTCCGGACTCTCAGCTCAACAGGTGGGAGGAAGTTTAAAATCTGGGAACCAGGACCTGCCACCAGAGCCAACTCCAAACAGAATCCAATCATCACCCCAGCAAGCTGCCCCAACACGGCTGTTAGGTTAATCCCCACTCTGGGCCTAAATCAGAACCTTTGCGCTCGGCGTAAACAGCAACCCACCGATGAAAGCCCAGGATGTTTTCTCAGTGCCCCACAGACTGATGGCTCATTCATCCCCACAGGCCATTCAGGGTCTAGTCCTGGTTCTGGGGCCCAGTTGTCCTGAGCCGGTATCTGGCGGGGACTGTTCCCGCTCTCTGCTTCTCTGCTCTCTCTCCGGGCCTCCACCTATGTATGCTTCCTCTCTATCCAGAAAATTCAGCTTGGCTCCCTTGTCTTCCCACTCCTCACCTACCTCACCTATCCGTGGTTTCTTCCAGGAAAACCTCTGACCTCTTGGGAGCCATAATTACCCAGTCCCTGCCCAGCAATGGACCTCAGGTGACATTCCACGCGTAATTCCTTACCTGTTCACTTGTCTGCATCCCCCTTTCAGAACATAAAGTCCCTGAGGGCAGGGCCTTGCTCTGTGGTCGCCTTTGTAGAGCAGGGCTTTGGGTGGTGAATAATTGATTGAATATTCTAAATCAACAGATGCTATAGATTACAGTTATGGCAGAGCTGCTTTAAGACACTGAAGATGGGAAGGTCAAGAAGGTCTGGCCACTGCCTGCCTATATATTTTCATTTATTCATCCATGATGATCTTTATCTTTTTTTTTTTTTTCATGTAAACCTTTACAAAAGCACAGCCACTCCTTGGGTAATGTTTGAGAAGGAAGCCAGTGCCCTGGAGCCAGTTACCTCTATTCTCTGTGCTCTTTTGATGTTTCTGAAACGCCAGATGTAGCCTTTCCTTTTCTATAAAATGACTACAAAAAAAATAAAAATAAAAATAGAGCCTTCAACTCTTCTGCCTCCAGACAATTAAAAAGTGGCACAATCATCCGGCCTCTCACTTGAGCCTCCTGATCTGCTTCTAAACCAGCCTCTTCTCCTGCTCCTTCACGGTGTCACCCTAGTCTGCTTCTCAAAGTTGGTCCAGGGACCAGCAGCACCTGAGCGCATGTTAGAAACACAAGTCCTCCGTCCCCACCCCCAGACACACTGAGCAAGACATTCTGGGGATGGGCCTGCCCACCTGTGTTTTTTGAAGTCCTCCAGGTGATTTCGATGCTCTCAAATCCAAGAGCCGCTGTCCTGTCCCTGGTCTTCCCAGCATTTAATTGCAAGCTGACTTGTCCTGTTTTTATTTAAACACCTTGTTTAGTTCTTGCCTCCCTCTCTGGGGGATTCCAACTGCGTGAAAACGGAGACCCCTCTGTGTTGCTCAGGGTCTGTCCCTTCTAGGTGCTCAGTAAATATCTGTCAAACCCATAAACAAATCTCCCTGTATCTGGTTGTTTTCCCCAATATCCTGGGAGCTGTCTCTGAACCAACCCTGAAGGAGTTAAACCTCCCTCGTGAGTCATCTGGCCGAGCTCTGGTTATCTGTCAGTGTTGATAATGCTCCAAGGACAGTAGGTGAGACACAGCACAGCACAGCTTTTTATCCTCTTTGCCTAAATCCTGGAGGCTGGAGAGCTGGTCAGAACCATTCTGTACCCACGCTTCCAAATTTCAGGGGCCTGAAGCAATTCCACAATGGAGACATTTGGGGACCCACAAATGGACTAGGATCGCTAAGGATTCCCTGGACAGGTGGATCCAATTCTCCTCATAGCACATCCCCCCTGGTGGTCCCTCCTTCCTCCAAGCACAAAATCACCCTCCCGCTTCTCGCACCCAAGGAAGGGGAAACCAGTTGTCATTGTGGTAGGAAATCTCATTTCCAGGCTCAGAGCAGCAAGGTTTGCAAAGTCCTTGCTTATTAGGTTGAAGGGGTAGGAAAGGCAGAGAGAAACGGCCATTCCAAACAGGAAGGCAAGAGCTGCCCCTTCCTCCCCTCTCCACTCACTCTCCCCCTCCCTGATCCTCACCACACACCCAGAACACCAGGAGAGCCCTGCCTGAGCTCCTCAGAAGGGGGAACTACATCTCCAAGAGAGCTGTTGTCCCAAGGTCATCCAGTGAACCTTGACCTCTAACCCAGTTCCCACCCCAAAGCCCTCCTTCATCTCCTGGGCCGGCTGCAGCATTCACCTGCGTGGTTAGGAAAGAGATGTGAATTTTCAGGAGAGAATAAACGGGGTGGCTGGGAACTCATGGCTTCTGGCTTCGTTCACCTGCCCACCCTGCCCTGAGTCCACCACGCCTCTCTGACTGGATTTGCCCTGGGCCTGCCTGAGACGGTTAATATTAATCCCGGGGCTGATGAGCACCTTTGCCACGTTCCCAGGGCCTCTGTGGAAGGGGCATGCTGAGTCACTGCCTACGTGGCAACCTGTGTCCACACCTTCCAAGCAGCCGCCGATGGCGTCAGACTCTGCATCCCAACAGAGGGGCCCCTGCACCCCTGGAAGGGGAAATGTGGCTGCTTTCACTTGCTACGTAGAGGAAGGGAGGATGGAGGGCACGTTAGCAATGGAGGGAGAAGGAATTCCAAGCAGCTTAGCTGAGAGATTCCCCCTGATGATCCCCTTGCCTCACATCTCCAATTCTACCCACTCCCATCAACTAACGGCAAGGGGCGGGTGCACTGCTGTGGAATCAGATTTATAAAAAGCAGGCTGGTGCCTACAAAGAAGGTTTAAACACCACCCTGAACACCCGCAGACCCTCCATCAAGCCCCTGCAGGTTCCCGAGGCCAAGGCCCCAGGTTTCTCTGCCTCTCTGCTACGCCCCCACCCTCCTGTCCAAAGTCCAAATTCACCTCTGCTCTGAGGCTCTCACCCTCTGGAGCAGGCAGGTTCCAAGATCCCTGGTAGTAAGGATGTGGAAGCGGGGCTTGGCACACCTTTCTTCCCACCTCCGTGTGTCTCCCACCAAGGATGATAGGAACAAGCGATGTGCCATCAGGGTTCTGGAAACGCGTGATTGGCAACTTAATGCACATTTGCCAACAGCAGGGGAGTTAGACCTACCTACCAATATTAAATTGCCTTACCCCGAAAGGAAATCGCCTGCTGCTTCTGGGCTTGTCTCTAAACCTAAAAAGACACACCAGTGCTGATGTGGGTTTTCATGTGTGGGTTAGGGACAGCCATTCTCTCGACTTTGATGCCCCCAAGAGTGTTCAAAACCTCAGTAAGTTCAAAATTGGCCACTCTCCACCCCTGAGCTAATGGTGGGGGGGAGGTAGAACCGTGGTAGGGAGTGGAGCAGGGACAGAGGAGAGAATCAGCACAGAGCAGAAGGGAGGGATGAAGGCACCCGGCCCTGTCAATCAAGCCTCCACCCTGAGACCCAGCCCTGACTTTGGGGAGCTGGAACTTCCATGTTCCTGTCCCGCTGAAACACGCCTGGGTGCTCCACGCTGGGGGCACTGGCGAATCGCCCCTCTGATTCACACCAGGATTAAACGTGGCAGCTGGGGCAAGAAGTAAAATCATCCAGGGCAAAAACTCTGCGGAAGGAACAGACAGAATGCAAACTCAGAACAGAGACAGATGGGTAAATAAATGGCACCCACAGCCCAAGCCACCAGCTGCTCCAGACGCTGAGCTGAGGAAAACTAAGCAGAGGGGCTGAGCTGTCTGGACCAGGTCGGCTTCCCCAGGGAGCCGCCAGTTCCCACTGAGGTTCACACCGTGTTTCTACACCCTGCCGGGCTGTGACATCCCTCACCAGCCTGTACCCTGTGCAAGTCAGAGCACGCGGTTGACATCAGGCCCACAGTCTGGGCCGTGCAGGGGGCCCAGATCCTGCTCCTGCTGCACGTGACCCCCGGTTGCAACAGTGGGTTAAAGTTCAAAAGCAGCCTAATGAGAAGGTCCCTGGATCAGCTGTACCTTCCCCAACAGATAACCCGACAGGAGAGAAAACATTTTACAATACTTCTGAGCTGTTCTTTCCGGCAGCCTCCCTAATAACGAAGGCCCCTGGCCAGTCTTTCTGGTACTGATCCCCAATTACGACTGGATTAACAGAATCTTCCTATTTTTTTTTTTTTTTCCAAAATACACAGTGAACCTGGTGGTTTATTTTCCAACACGCTGCTTCAACATCCAGCTTATTTTGAGTAAAATAAACCACCGGCCTTCCAAAGGGTATATTCTCAGGTAAGCCCAGAGCAGTATTTCTCCTTTCAGATTGTTCATGAAATCAGGGTTTGGGGTCCACCAAGGAGACCCGAGAAACGTTGCTCTAATGAGTCAGCAGCCCAGGGCCCCAGACAATGCTAACAGGAGGAGTTCTGCAGATAGCATCTGAGCTTTGTCCCCTTGTCAAAATGTTTAACTACTCAGAATCTTTGACTAAGGATCCCACAGCACGGACCGGGAAAATAGTCAAGGAGAAGGGGTGCGCTCCTAGGCCTAACAGACAGGACACAAAAATGGAACCCATTTCTTATGGGGCCCACAGTACAGTTGGAAAGACAACAGCAAAACTCATAAGAAACAGAAATTCCTTTGTTGCTGGACTCAAGACATCTTCAGTACGGTCACAGTTTAGGTGGAACAGACAGGAGGCTTCAATTTTTTAACGGAGGGTTGGGGCAATCTTTGTGGGCCGTGGATTTAAAAAGGGATACGGGGACAAAGGACTTGAGTAGGATTTGAATCCCAATGGAAAAAGGCTGTGATGATTCCCCCGGATTTGGCATTCCCTCTTTATTCGGTCTCCTTCTACACATTCCCCTGGGCGATCTCTCCTACAGGTTTCACTACTGCCTCTACACAGTGACTCACAAGTTTTTATCTTCAATCTGGATCCTTCTCCTCCCTGCCTGGTTCCAATGCTCTGGGGGTTAATTTCTCCACTGTCTCAAAGAGCAACTGGAACTTACCATCTTTCCCCACCTCTGAAGATCCCTGCTTTTGTTCTTCTTTTATCTCCCATCCACGTGCATCGGAGGGCGATTCCCAAACTGGACCATGTGGGCTCACCCTGGAGGGCTCCCTCCCCTGTCCAAGCCCAACTGGTTCCACCTTCTAATTGATTCAAAGCCAGCGCCGTCTCTACCCCTGTGTCCTTCCTGCCCTTGTTGCCCTCGACCTGGTCTCTCCCAGACTCTAGTCTTGGCGCCCTCTGATTTTTCATAGCAGGTCAGTCTTGCTAAAACCATCTTTTACAAAACCATTCTTTGCTGGTGAATGCATCTGAAACCCTCTTTTCAAAGCATGACCACAAACAAACAGACCTGGGCTTTGCCCCAAGGCACAGAACTTGAGTTGTGTGCAGCATTTTTAAATCATGATTTTAAAAGATGAGCATGTTCTTAGCAAGACTAATTAGTTGAAATAGGAAGCCGCCAGATGGTACATGCTATTGATACCCACTGGTAGGCCATCCAATAGCACCCCTAGTTGATTTGGAGATGCTACCCCTTGGTTCCTGACCCTGTACCAGTGTGGTTAATTTTGGCTCTGCACATGAGACTTTCAAGGTCCGCCCAATGACCTGTTGACCTTCAAGTACAGCAAGTTCCACTCAAGTTGGCTCCACTCACGAGCATCTGAGAGGATGGTGCTCGCCCCTGACCCTGTGCCTGGGTATGGTGCGGTTCTCTCTAGTTTCCCTAGTAATTCGGTGATTCTCCACAGGGGCAATTTTATCCCCCAATTGGGACATTTAGCAGCATCTGGGGACATTTTTATGGTCCCAACCTGGAAGTGGAAGGGTTACTAACAATGGCATCCAGTGGGTAGAAGCTGGGGTGCTCCTGAACATCCTGCAACATACAGAGCACAAAGGATGGTCTGGTCCCCAAATGTCAATAGTGCTGAGGCTGAACATCCAGGTCCAGATTCAGATCAGCTCAACTCTCACCCACCGGCTCCCCCAAAACTCTCCCCTCCTCTACCAAAGGAAGAGAAGCAGCCTCTGCCTCAGATCCTGCAGCAATTCCATCCATGTGATTGTATCCTTCTCTGTCCCTCCTCCAAGATCCTTGAAGGCAAACGATAGGTATTATTCGTCCTCCCTCTATGCCCACTGTTAATGTCCCACACCAAGAGGTCTCAGGGACTGATACGCAAAGAGAAAAGTCACTGTGTCTGATCAAGGCCAGTGAGTGTTGCTACAATGCCTCTGAGACAGATGCCCAGCCACAGAGACACACAGCCTCGTACTTACACCGCCACTGGGAGCATTTACCATGTAGAGACTGCGTGTGCTCAGTAACACAGTCCCAGATTTTAGACATGATTTACTGTTTCGCTTCAGCTCACACAATAAAAATAGCTGGGCAAACCAGTAGATCAAGGCCAAAAGAGTACTTCAAATACCAACTGTGGCTCTTGACCAACCACAGAAAAATATACAGTCATTTCTGTCTCTTTATTGGGAGGGAGTGGGTGTACTGGGGATTGAACTCAGAGGCGCTCGACCACTGAGCCACATCCCCGCCCAATTTTGTATTTTATTTAGAGACGGGTCTCACGGAGTTGCTTAGCCTCTCTCTTTTGCTGAGGCTGGCTTTGAACTCACGATCCTCCTGCCCCAGCCTCCCAAGCCCCTGAGATTACAGGCATGTGCCACTGAGCCCAGCTTCATTCCTGTATTTTGATGTCAAAATCCATGGATGCTCAAGCTCCTTGTATAAAATGGTGCAGTATTTGCATGTAGCCTAACTCACCTCCTCCTGTATACTTTAGATCGTTTCTAGATTACTCGTGATACATGATACTGTGTATATGCTGCCAGTAGTTGTAATATATTGTGTGATTTAGGAAATAAGGACTAGGAAAAAAATCTCTACATGTTCAGGACAGATGCATTTTTTTTTCGTGAATATTTTCTGAGGTTGGTCGAGTCTGCAGATATGGAGCCCGTGGATGCCGAGAGCCAACTGTATGCCTGCTCAGTGCTGGTGTTGCTTTGAGAAAAGTGAGGAGATAGAGGTAGGGATGTCACTCAGAAGTACAAATTCTTGGAGTGACTGTATAAAAGAATTCCAAGAGTTAGTGCCTTCTCTCCTGGTGGGGAAAAAAAAAAGTGTGAAAGAAAAAAAGCAAAATCTCCCCCATAGCAAAGCGTCCTCCATGTAGCTTCTAGCTCCACAGATTCCAGAAGCCCAAGTCAAGAAGTGAGAACACCACTGTGTGAAAAGGCGAGCAGAGGGAAGACAAACCCACCAGAGTCCACCTGCTGCAACCAAGGGTCTATCTGTCTTTTTTTAATTGAAACAGGGTCTCACTAATGTTACCCAGGCGGGCTCCAAACTCCTAGGATCAAGTGATCTTTGCCTCAGCTTTGGAGGAGCTGTGACTATAGTCACCGGTCACTGATACACAGCCAGCCATGTGTCTGTTCAATGCCTCCAAAAAAGGTGTTTGGGATTCAGGTACCCACCCACTCTCACCTCCGACATTGCCAGTGTCTCAATCAATGCCCCTTAACCAAGAGACTGGACCACAACAAGACGAACTCATGTGAAGGGAGTATAGACATCAAGATCAAAATGGGAAATAAAGCAGGTGTGGTGGTGCACATCTGATCCCAGTGACTCAGGAGGCCGAGGCAGGAGGATGGCAAGTTCAGGGCCAGCCTCAGCAACTTAGCAAGGCCCAAAGCAACTGAGTGAGAACCCTGTCTCAAAATTTAAAAAGGGCTGGGGATGTGGCTCAGTGGTGAAGTGACCCTGCATTCAAACCTCAGTACTAAAAAAGAGAAACAAAAGTGAAATAAACGGGCTTCAGGAAAACAGAAAAAACCCACAAACCTCCCCCTCTCCACTGTGCATGCACTTCACAGTCAGTTTGCAAAAGGGATCAAGACACCACTGTTGCTGAGAGCCCCAAGGCTCCTGTTGAGCCCCAGCAACCTGAATGGAAACTATATAAAAGGTCTCAGTGGGGCCATGCTCTCTGTCTCCCCAGAGGATGCAGCTTCATAGCAGGGCTCTGCTCATAATGGTCCCCACCACAGGCTACCTTGAGCCCTTTAGGATGAGTATGTGTGACAGCAAGAGACTAATGTCCTGCTGTTATTGTGCCAGATAGAGCGTTAAGTAGGGACACTGCATCGTGTGGTAATATCCCCTAAGGATTAAGATGGCAAATGAGTAGGTGGCACTGGTCCATCAGAGTCACACACACACACACACACACACACACACACACACGGGAGAACACTCCTCTGTCCCCCGTGGGGCAGCAGGTCCTGGGACACAGCAGCCACAGTTGCTGTTGGAAAAGGATTGCCTGTTTCTTCTTCCCAACAAACTCAGAATAGGGTTTGTTCTCTGTGGGCTGTGTTGGTTCCTTTTCTTTTCCTATAACAAAATACCTGAGGCAGAGTACTTTATTATTTTTAAAAGAGGTTTTTGGTTCTATTTTGGAGACTGAAAATTTGAAACTAGCATGACGTCAGTTCTGACTACATCACCCCATAGCAGAGAATATCATAAATGGGGGGAGCCCATGTGAGAGGAAGCCAGAGCAAGGGGAGGGGCTTCTTCTCAAGAGAAATAAGTCAGAGGTCCAAGCCCTTCAATCCCTCCTAAGGCCACGCCCCCAAAGACCTAAGGACCTCCCACTAGCCCCACCTCTTAAAGCTCCCACCACCTCTTAACTTTCCGCACTGAGGACCAAGTTTCCAAAACACAAACCCGCGGGAAACAAACCAAACTAGAGCTTGAGATCCCAACCCTCTTCTGATGGCTCGGAGCTCTCTTGTTTGGGTGGCAAAGGATTAGCTCAGGAGCTGAACCTTCTTGTGGCTCAACCTGATAGGATCAGTCAGACTCCAGCTAACTTCAGGATTCCTGTCCCGGTGTCTCATACACCCTCCCCAAATGCTAACTTTCCTTGGTCCATTCTGTTTTTTCTTTCTTCCTGCCTTTTTTTTTTTTTTTAATTTCTTTTTAGTTGTAGATGGATAGAATTTTTTATTTATTTATTTTTATGTGGTGCTGAGGCTCAAATCCAGTGCCTCATACATGCCAGGTGAGTGCTCTACCCTTGAGCTACAACCCCAGCCTCCTTTGCCCATTCTTTGTGGAGTGTGGGTGACAAGCCAGGTACAGAATGGAAACGAGGTATATAAACCGCATGCATGGGATTTACAGGGCCACCAAGTCAGGCTTATGTGCCCAAAGAGAAACGAAGTTTATCCACCACCCATATGATTCTGATGAGTTTTGTTTGTTTGTTTTTACTCTGCCTTGAGTATGTGGGAGTGTGAGGAGAAAAGATATTAGTCTAAAATAGTGGTTCTCCAAGTGTGGTCCTGGGAACTCCATCACATACTGGGAACTTGTCAGAAATGCAAATTCCCAACCCAGACACACTCAACCAGAAACTCTGGGTGGGCTCCAGAAAGTTCTATGATACCCAGCCCTCCATGTGAAGAACAGATGAAGACAAGTGAGGCAGAGAGGAAGAAAATCACAGAGACAGGAAAAGGGATCTCCCTAAACAGAGACCCACACCAGCCAGGCAGGAAGGAGGAGTACCACAGCAAACGTCTCTTTTACAGGCCTTGACATTGACCACATCCTCTCAGGCATGGCTGACTTCTTTTGAATACTTATACCTGTCATTGACAGTGAAGGAGGAAGGGAGTGCAAAGGAGAACAGCCTTTCACCAGGATAGACAAGTGCCCTGCATTTTATATAGGAATAATGGATTTAATACTCATAGCAATGAGGAGGTTATAAAGCCTAGGCAAGCTGTAATGTGCTGAGAACTATGAATTAGAAGTATTGTTTCTGTTTCTTTAGGACTTAACACCATTCAGAGTAAGTAGTTTGAAAATAGTTGTTGAATTAAGTTAAGGAGTGTTTACTCCCCTAGAGAAAATTATGACAGAAGAATTTTGAAAGATGGCCTCTCCTCGGTTTCTTCCAACCTACACCACTTCCCTTCTCCCCACCCCTTCTTACTATTTGGGTGACGTAAGTCTGTCACCCACACATGGATCCACTGCAGTTCCATCTAGCAAGCATTTATTAAGCTCCTATTTATTATGCACCAGGCAGGATGCTGAGTCTGAGCAATGAGCGACCAATCAAAACGATTCTAGTCCAGTAAAAAGGCAGCTCCTGGTTGAGTATCCCCTGTGCTAAATATTTCAGATTTTGGAGGTTTTTCATTTGTGGGAATATTTGCATAAAATTTATCAGTTGAGCATCTCTAATCCGAAAATCCAAAATGGTAACAAAAATGCAAAACTTTTTGAGGATTATGTCAGCACTCAAAAACATTTGGATTTGGGGCATTTGGGATTTGGGGATTAGGGTTGTCTGGTCTGTCATTAATTGGATAATTAAAATGTAAAATAGTGGGTACTGTGAGACAGACTCCCCTAAACAAAGCAGGGTCACTTCAAAAATAAATGTTCTGCTTGCCACAGACAAGGCCAGCAGCTATCACACTGTGAAAACAGCTACCTGGAACTGAATTTCCTCCTCTTCTCCCCCAGATTGTTGGAGGAAGAAAGGAGCTCATATTCCACCTAGTTTTAATATCTGAACAGCAAGAATCTGTTTCATATCCAAAACAACAAGCACCTCTTCTATGCCACCCTCCAGTTGTCCACACAAGTTTGAAGAATTTTAAATTAAAGCAAAAGTTTAGGCTTATTTATTTCCAGTGCAAAGAGTGAACTTTTGTACTAAGTTCAGCAAACTCTTGTGAAATAAATGAAGAAATCAGTTTTGCTATTGGGTATATAAGTGCCACGTCATGTTGGGGCACACGGCCACAAGTTTGTCCATAGAGTGTTTTTTGGTTTTTTTTTTTTTTTTTAGAAGAGAAAGTGACTTTCCATAAAGCAGGGGAATTGTTTTGTCTTAGATCAAATATATCTCTATATTAAACCTCAAAATGACCCAAATCCAAAGCTGTTATGTCCTACAGGGTAGAGGAGGAAAACATAAAGAAAACAAATTCTGTCGGGCACATAAGGGTCCAAGTGACATTGCACTTTTTAGATAAATAAACTGTGGTTTATTTGTGGCTTTCATTGAGCACCCAAAGGTGCCCTGTCAACCAAAAGGTGCTTTCCATTGCTGGTGGGGATGTGAAACAGTTCATCTCCCATGAAAAACAGCTGGATGATTCCTCAAAAAGCTAAACCCAAGCTGGGTGCAGTGGGGCACACCTGTAACCCGAGCTGCTCCGGAAGCTGAGGGAGGAGGATCACAAGTTCAAAGCCAGCCCCAGCAACTAAGGGAGACTCTAAGCAACTTATTGAAACACTGTCTCAAAAATAAAAAATAAAAGGCCTGAGGATGTGGCTCAGTAGTTAAATGCCCCTGGGTTCAATCCCTAGTACCAAAAAAAAGTTAAACATAAAATTGTTATGTGACCCAATAGTTTCACCTGTGAGTAAATAAACAGAGAACTAAAAGCAGAAACTTGGACAGATATTTGCACACCTACATTCATGGCAGCTCTATTCACAATAGCCCAAAAGTGGAAACAACCCAAGTGTCCATTGACAGATGAATGGATGTACAAACTGTGATGAGGCCATGAAACAGAATATTCTTAAGGTTTTTTTTGTTTGTTTTTTTTTTTTTTTTGGTGGTACTGTGGATACACCCAGGGGCACTTTACCACCAAGCTACATCCCCAGCCCTTTCTATTCTATTGTGAGATAGGGTCTCCCTACGTTTCCCAAGTGGGCCTAGGAGTTGCCATCCTCCTACCTTAGCCTCTTGAGTCACTGGGATGGCAGGCCCTGCCACCTCCTCTGGCTATTCTTGAACCTTTAAAAGGAAGGAAATTCTAGCACATGATACAACGTGGACATAATTTGAATACATTATGTCAAATGAAATAAAGCATTCCCAAAAAGACTAATTCTGTATGATTCCGCTCATACAAGGTACCTAGAAAAATCAAATTCACAGAGACAGGAAATCAAATGGAGGTTATCAGGGATGTAGGGGAGGAGGAGTGGGGAGTTGTTTAATGGTAACACAATTTCTTTTTCTTTTTTTTTAATATTTAGTTGTAGATGGACACAATATCTTTATTTATTTTTATGTAGTGCTAAGGATCGAAACCAGTGCCTCATATATGCAAGGCAGGTGCTCTACCACTGAGCTACAACCCCAGTCCCGGGTTTCTTTTATTTATTTATTTATTTATATATGATAGCAGAATGCATTACAATTCGTATTACACATATAGAGCATAATTTTTCATATTTCTGGTTGTATAACAAAGTATACTCACACCAATTCATGTCTTCATAGATGTTCTTTGGATAATGATATCCATCACATTCCACCAACATTTCTAACCCTCTGCCCTCTCCCTCCCCCTCCCACCCCTCTGCCCTATCCAGAATTCATCTATTCCTCCCATGTTCCCCCTCCCTACCCACTATGAATCAGCCTCTTTATATCAGAGAAAACATTCGGCATTTATTTTTTGGGATTGGCTAACTTCATTTACCATTATCTTCTCCAATTCCATCCATTTACCTGTAAATGCCATTATTTTATTCTTTTATTGCTAAGTAATATTCCATTGTGTATACATGAAACTTTTTTATCTATTTATCTACTGAAGGGCATCACAAGACTTAAAATCAAGAGTTAATAAATGGGATGAATTCAAACTAAAGAGTTTCTACTAAGCAAAAGAAACAATCTGTGAGGTGAATAGAGACCCTATATCTTGGAAGCAAATTTCTACCCCTCACACATCAGATAGAGCACTAATCTCTAGGGTATATAAAGAACTCAAAAAGCTAAATACCAAAAAAACAAATAACCCAATCAATAAATGGGTGAAGGATCTGAACAGGCACTTCTCAGAAGAGGATATTCAATCAATCAACAAATATATGAAAAAATGTTCATCATCTCTAACAATCAGAGAAATGCAAATCAAAACTACTCAGAATGGCAGCTATTAAGAGTACAAACAACAGTAAGTGTTGGCGAGGATGTGGGGAAGAAGGTACACTCATACACTGCTGGTGGGACTGCAAATTGGTGTGGCCAATATGGAAAGCAGTATGGAGAATCCTTGGAAAACTTGGAATGGAATCACCTTTTACCCCAACTGTCCCACTCCTCAGTCTATACCCAAGGGACTACAGGGACACAGCCACATCAAAGTTTACAGCAGCACAATTCACAATAGCTAAACTGTGGTAACAGAGTTTCAATTTGGGAAGATGAGAAAGTTCTGGAGATGGATGGTGGTGGTGGTTGCAGAACAGTGAGAGAACTACAGGCTTAAACATGGCTAAAATGGTAAATGCTATGTTATGTATACTTTACCACAATAAAGGAAGAGCAGCGCCTGCCCTGAGTATACCCAACCCTCCAACTCCTTAATACATGTGGCCACCCTGGCCCTGATCCTTCCTAAAGAGACCTGAAAACCAGTTGCCTTTGTCCATGGGCGACAGGTAGATGCTGAAAGTCTCTGGAGGACAGCAATTTACCCCACTGGGGTAAGATTAGCATATTGCACAAAAGAGAAAGAAAGGACCAGAAAAGACCTTATATCCTATGACTGATTAGTGACCCAAAGAGTGTCTAAGTAAGCCAGAGTGCTTGACTACCTAGCATAGATTCTTGAGAGAACAACAGTGACACTTTTAGTTTTCCAAGACCCACCTGGGTCGAGAGAACAGGAGACCATGCACCACCACCCCAGCTTCATTCCCACTTTTTATCTCACAACAAATCTGGAGATAGGCAAGGCAGGCGTTACTCCATTATACATTATCTGGGGGCTGCTTGTTCCAGTTGCCTCTTACCTGCAACTATCTATAGTTCTTCCTGAAATGAGGGAGAGGCAGGATTTTTTATGTGGAGGTGGAAGAGAAACAACTCAGTAGAGAGGAAAGAGAAGGGACAAAGGGCAGGTGAACTCAAGTAAGCCACTGGGAACCATGAAAGAAGCAGAGCATCTGTGACTTAGTCATCCAAGAAGTCAGGACAGGAGCTGGAAAGGACACTTGGTATTTCTGTGAATTATTTCCCCAAGATTGTATCCTTTTATTGCAAATCAGCATTTCACACCATTATTTCAGCTGAGGGGAAAAAGAGTCTTATCCAGTCCCCTAAAACACTAACAACATTCAGGGGGAAGGATTTAGGGTAGAAAGCACAGGAGCTTTTCCCAAGGGTACTGCACTTTTAGGAACCCTGCTTAATGATCAAAATTTCCCCCTGGTTTATGTAATGCAAATCAGAAAGACAACATCCGATCCCATTCCCAATAACATTTCAGAATACAGGAAATTTGCATGCTTAATAAAAACCAATTTCATGACTCTTTTTACCCCTTTCGCAAAAAAAAAAAAATATTAAAAATTAAAAAAAAAATTTAGAAGACGTACAGGAAAGTATTCTGCAAGATTTCAATTGCTGCATAAATGTTAGGTTCCCCATGCATGAGTGTCCTTAGGCTGCCAGAACAGAATCCCACAAACTGAGTGACTTAAACAACAGAAATTTATTTTGTCATGGTTTGGGGGCTGGAGGTCCAACAGGGGTTGGTCTCTGGTGAGGTCTGTCTTGCTGGCTTGCAGATGGCCTCCTGTTCCTGGTGTTTGCACATGGCCTTTTCTCTGTGCACCTGAGGAGAGAGAGAAAGAGGTCTCTGGGGACTCTTCTACTTCTTGTAAGAACATCAGGCCTGGGCTGGGCACAGTGGTGCACACCTGTAGCCTGTAATCTCAGTGACTCAGGGGAGGCTGAGGGAGGAGGATCACAAATTTGAAGCCAGCCTCAATAACTTAGTGAGGCCCTAAGCAACCTAGCAAGACCCTGTCTGAAAATTTTTAAAATTCACAAATAAATTAAAAAGAGCTGAAGATGTGGCTCAGTGGTTAAGTGCCCATTTGGCGGAGGGGTGTTTGTTTGGTACTGGGGATTGAACCCAGGAGTGCTTAGCCACTAAGCCACATTCCAGCCCCTTTTATTTTTCATTTTGAGACCTCATACTTATGATCCTCCTTCCCCAGCCTCCCAAATCATTGGGATTACAGGCAAGCACCACCGCTCCTAGCTACAGTCTCACTTTTATCCTCACAACAAATCTGGAGATAGACAAGGCAGTCATTACCCCATTATACAAAAGGGAAATCTGAGCGTTTCTTGTTCCAGAAAATTGCCTGAGGACACCAAACTGGTAAGTGGAAGAACCCAGGGCTGCAGGACTCTGTGGTCCTTAACAAAAATGAAGAATTCCCAGGTCCAAGTAAAATCATATATATTTATTATGGCACTTTATTGGAGTAGTACAAAAACAAGAGGCACTTCTGGAGTAAAAAGCCCATGACCTTGGGAGTCAGAAACCTGGGACACATAGGTTAGGGTGTCCCAGATGCACCTCACACCCCTCCCTTTCTCCTTCTTCCATATACAATCATGCACCAGGTAACCTTTCAGTCAGCAATGGACTACCCATACGACAGTGGTCCCATAAGATTATATTGCCCAGTGACACTGCAGCCGTCTTAGTCTGTGTAAGGACACTCTATGATGTTCCAGTGGTGACAAAAATCTGCCAATGATGCACTTCTCCGAAGTATATCTATCATTAGGTACCTCTTTCCTTCAGTATAGAATTTAGGTAACCCCTTCTTCCCCCAAAGCATTCAAGCCCATGATGAACTTGCCCTTTGAGATTCTTGTCTCTATCGTTTCTTTCTAAAATCAATCCCTTCCTGCCCGGAAAGTGGGTGTCATTTTCACAAGTTCACGTCTCCCCAGCCCCAGCCCCAGCCCCAGCCCTGGCCATTCCTCCCTGTTGACCGGCCCCGTTTAATTCTGCTACCTGCTTCTCTACCACAACTGCTCCGGGATTGTTCCTGAAGGTCTCCCCTGAACTGTTCTTAAAGGTCTCCTCCCCATTTATCTCCGGAGACAAAATTCTTTTATTGACATAACAGCCTAAATCTCAGAGAATGAAAGCATCTTTCTCCCAAGATCGAAAACACATGAAGCAAAGAGCCACAAATCTCCTCTATTTCCAGGTCAGGATGCCACATTCTCCATTGTCCGGGACACACACCCTCCCGTCTGTTTTGGCTTTCTTCACTTTCCAAAATAGAAGTCCTTCCAAGCTGGCACTTCCTGTGTACAGGAGGTTGAGTAAATGCCCCTCCAGCCGTGCAGACTGTATGATTATTTACATTCTAGGAACACCGTGCCAGAGTGGTAGTGAACTGACAGCGGGGTAAATCCCAGTCGTGAACATGTGAATAACTGGGCTCCTGGTGGAAGCCCTGTGAGATCCCTGTCAACCTGACCTACATCAACCCCTGATGCACTAAAACAGAAAACACACTACAGATGGGCATTCTCTATACAAGCTGTGCTCTTTAAAACTTTGCCTCCTTTCGATTAATAAATGCACGTTAAGGTTACAATAACATGATTTCTTCAGGAAGGCAAAATGCAAGAGTGCCTTTTGATTAAAGCAGACTGTGTTTCCAAGGCTGTTTTTCAATTTTAGATGAATTATCCCAATTTGCCCATCATTGAGAGTTCCCCCAGGATGCAGGACGTCTGGTGGTAAAACCGGAAGAAGCCCAGGCAAACAGAGACAGCTGGTCGCCTTATTAAATGACAGTAGACTTGGAACCCATTGTGGCATGAGTGACCTGTGGGGATGGCCAGCTTCTTCTTGGTTAAGTCACTTCATTTTTTCATACTTAATCCTACTTTGTCCCACCACAGGGGTGTTATCTCTAGCTTCAGAGTTCTGTGGTGGGGCAAAGGATTCCATTTGTGCGACTGTACACAGCCAAAGCTCTGCATGTCAGGGGGTGGTGAGCGGGTGGGAGGAATGAGGGCTCGGGTGGTCACTCCCAGGGCTCATAACCTGGCACCTGAGCACAGTTTCACTTTGGTATGTGTCTATGCCCAGGAGGGGGTGTGATAGGATGAGTAAGAAGGCAACACTGAGGTCAAGGTTAAGGCCTGGAATGCCAAGTCTGGCTCAGGGGCACAGACAAGTTTTAATATTGAAGCAGGGGTGTGGGATCTGTTTGGGAATCCTAGGCAAGAGGATGTCAGGAGAAGCCGGGAGGCATTGAGGCTAGAGCTGCTAGAAAGAGCCAAGTCAGGTAGTGGACACAGGAGACCTTTCAGAGTTCAGGGGAGCCTGCAACTCAGAGACCTAATGGCCCCAGAGGGTGCCATCCAGGAGCAATTCAGCCACCTGGAGCATGAATTAAGAAGCAGAAATGGGAAAAAAAAATAAAAAAGACTGCAGGGGAGCCAAAATCAAAGACCCTCATAAAAGAGACCCTTTCAGACCTTGCCTCGGAGCATGATCCTAAGCTGCTCGGTTATCTTTCTTCCATTGCAACACACAGGCTAAAAGTCAGGAACAGAAACGTCTTTGCTGATCCTCTAGGAGCAGGGAGGTGTGTCAATCATCAGTCTCTCAGAAATTGATAAAGCAAAGCAACAAAAATAATGGGTCTGCAGGGGACATTTACCATAAGTAATGCTAGGATCCTTTGCCCCACCACATGATAAAAGTCAAATGAACACTTCAACTTTCACCAATGCTGTCCTCCAAGTTTGCAGGATGCCTTACGCCCTGAGAGCTGTCCAGGTCACTCACTCACTCACCCACTCAGAAGTACAAAGTGGACAAATGAACTCTGGTACATCCATACAACAGAATACTACTCACATACAAAGAGGAATAAACTATTGCTACGGAGAATCTTGACTGATATGGGGCCAGGGCAGGCAGATCCAAAAGAGTCTATTCAGTAAGATTCCATTTATTTGAAATTCTACAATAGGCAAAACCAACTTGTGATGGCAAAAATCAGAAAAGGGTCATTCTTGAAGTCAGACAGCATGACTTAGTTTCATGTTAACCTATAGCATAATGACAAAGACTAGGTGATTTTAAAGAAAAGAAACTTGGGGCTGGGGATGTGGCTCAAGCGGTAGCGCGCTCGCCTGGTGTGCGTGCGGCTTGGGTTCAATCCTCAGCACCACATACAAACAAAGATGTTGTGTCCGCTGAGAACTAAAAAATAAATATTAAAAAAATTTTTAAAAAAAAGAAAAGAAAAGAAACTTATTTCTCACAGTTCTCAAGGTTGGGAAGTCCAAGGCTGAGAAGTCCACATTTGCATCACCCCATGGTGGAAGGTGGAAAGGCAAGAGAGTGCATGTATGCCAAAGGGAAAGAGGAAGGGAGAGAAAGAGCAGGGCAGGGACTGAGCTCATCTTTTTATCAGGAAAAAAGATGAGCTCATCTTTTTATCAGGCACAGGGTCCCAGACAGGAGAGAAAAGACAAAGCTGAGAAAGCAGAATAGATTCTGACCATGGAAGGTGTTTGGACTTTGTCCTGTGGCCATGAGGGACTCATGGAGATTTTACAGAGGTTTCAAGCCAGAGAGTGAATGCTCAGGATTGTTTTATCAATGGATAACTTGGCAATGCAGGCAGGATGGCCTGGAAAAGGGAGACAATAGGACAAAGAGGCCAGTTACCACCACTGAAAAGTCTTTAAAGATAGCTAAGAGACACATGGAGGCCATAGGCAAGGGATCATCAGGCTTTTCTTGTGGAAGAAAACAATCCGTAGGATTCAATGACATTCAGTGATACGAGAATAAGTGATAAGAGCTGGAGATGACTTTAAGATGTTCAGCTGGGGAGTTGGCCCACAGTTCACTTTTCTCTGAGGTCACAACAAGCTAGAAGAGAGCAGACGATTTGCTTAAGGTGCCTGCAGAACTCCTAGGAGCACTGGTCCATTTGGCCTCTGGAAATAAATAAACACGTGGAGTTCAGAAGGGAGCTCTGGATGGAGTGACATCCTCCTGAGCTCAGATGCACCCAGCTAGACACAAATGTTGACTAGGGGCATGGGGGAGGGGAGCGTGAATGCGGGCTGATCAAACTTTGCTAAAAGATTTGGAAATAAGCAGTACACCTCTCTGTCCACAAGTGGGGTTTGCAAGGAGAGCATGGGCTTTGGAACCAGGACACCTGAACCCAAGGCCAGCACGCCACACAGAATTGGGGAGAAAGGGAAGAACAGGTGGAGAGAAAGAGGCACTGGACAGGAGCCAGGTAAAGCCAACATTTGTCAGGGAGCACCTTCCAACGCCCTTCTTCACCTGCAGTCAGCTTACTCCTGCCCCTGGAAAAGCCCTTCATCACAGAGAAGAGCTCTCCAGCCTGCACTTGAGGTCCAGGAATCTAAGAGAAGTCACAACAGTTATAGAAAGGGAATTTTGAAAGTGCAAATGCTAGTGCTCTGGGGCATGACTATATGCACAAGTTCTAGGCTTATTGCAAAATGAGAATGCAGGGCCTCCTGTATTTAAAAAAAAAAATCACAAATTTCCAGATGGATGATAGTAGAGAGAGTATTAAACCAAGCACTAGAACATTCAAAGCACAGGAAAAAAAAGAAACTTATTTCTCACAGTTCTCAAGGTTGGGAAGTCCAAGGCTGAGAAGTCCACATTTGCATCACCCCATGGTGGAAGGTGGAAAGGCAAGAGAGTGCATGTATGCCAAAGGGAAAGAGGAAGGGAGAGAAAGAGCAGGGCAGGGAACCAAGGTGATGTCTATATAATTGGCCTTCCCTGCCTTTCAGCTTTGAGGCCTGGGGTGATGACTATTAAGAGCCTAGATTTAGAAATCAACCAGAGATGAACTTGAATTCTAATTCTGTCACTCACCAAGTTCATGGGTTTGTGTGATTTATTTTCCCTGAGATTTAAAGTTCTCCTCTGTAAAGTGAAGCTCATAGTACTTACTCGATATGTTCCAGGGGGGTTATAAGATAAGAACCTGCACAGAGTGAGCTGCCCACAGGAAATGCCCACCACCTGGTAGGATTTCTCTCGCACTTCTGCTCTGCTCCATCTACCCTCAAAAGCAACCCTGGTCTCCAACCAGCAGGCCCTTCACTGCAGGGAAGCCAATCTCCTCAGAAGATAGCACAGTTCTTGCTTATCTGGGCAAAGAGTTTTCAGATGAGGCACTCCTGAAATGACAGGCTTGGGACACTTTTAGTAAACACAGCAGCAAAACAGGAAACAAGGCGATGTTAAAGGAAATCTCCGCCCCTAGGATTCAGCTGGCATTTGTCATGTTCATTGCCCACACTGCAAGGCACATGTATGTGGTGCTATAAATAACATGTTTTACCAGGAAACCTTAGATGGTACTAAATGACTGGTCCACTTACTGCAAGGAATTAGACAGATGTACAAAATTTGTCAACTTTATCTGAAGGATGATTATGTAATTCCAATGCAACTTGGGCCATTGTGATGAAAGAATTATAGAAAACTTCTAGTCAGATGTACACAGATTTTAAAGGGCATTTTTTCCCCTGAATGCCTTGATTTCTAAGGTATAAAAATTCATTCCAAGGCAGTTAGGACTCCTATGACAGGTCAGTGGGGACGATGGGCACGTTGGAACACACCAGAAAAGTGTCAAAATGAATTAAACATTCTCAAGAGTACAATGCACAGGACCTTAAGAGAGGTGGCAGACCCTAGCTGGTCCTCAGTCTATAGAGATATCCAGGAAGAGACACGATTAAACTCAGGGTGCTCTAGACTCGGAGGCTCTATGGATACACAGAGCCAGTTTATGATGCTCAAGTCAATCCAAAACTAGTTGTTCAAACAGATAGTTCATAAGATGAACGAATCAGTTTCCCAGTCCTCTGATTCGAGAAACTGGTATAACTTCCTAAATACCAGAATTTTGTTATTCCAATGAAATCTGGAGTCTTTAGTACATAATGCCTTTATCCTAGAAGTAACTCAACTGTCCCTTATTTCTGGCAAGCCATTGTGACAAGTTAGAAACTTTGAGGCCCTTCTAATGACACTGCAAATGCATCAAACTGGCTTATATGTGTAAAACCAAACCCTTGGTGTGTGGCTCTATAGGGTATTATTCCACGCATTTTCAATACCCTTCCTGCTCTAGGGTGTTTCCAACTTTATGAGCTCTGCGTTCCCAAACTGAAAGCCACACACCATTTTCCCAGCATCCCTAGGATGGGGACAAAGACATGTGATGTTACCTTGACCAATCAGATACCCCTATGTAACCTCAACCAATCAGCTATCCCTGTGTAGCCTCAACCAATCATCTATCCCTGTGTAGCCTCAACCAATCAGCTACCCCTGTGTAGCCTCAACCAATCAGGTGCCCCTGGGTAACCTCAACCAATCAGGTAGCGCTGCATGATTTTTCTTCCAGTTGCGTTAGGAAACGTTTCAGACAAGGATGCAAGTGGAAGAAACTCTGGAAAATGGAGGAAAAGGCACAGTTTCCAAATCTCTCAGAATCCCTCAAAACAATAAAGAAAAAGGAAAAAAAAAAAAAACAGATAAATCAACTAGATATTAAGAGCAACCTGCTGTGAGGAACAATTACAGCAAAACTAAATGGCATTTCCCCCACCAGTCCCAAAATACCAGCTCCTGAGGACGTACCCCTGACAGTCACATCCTCTGCACGGTCTCAGCCTCCGTGTGGGAGGAAGCGGAGAGAGGTGATTTATTATGAAGACAGACGAACCCTCCAAACAGCCACACATTTAAAGCAGAGTTTAGTGGAACCATTTGCCAAAAGCGGAAGGGCTTCTGCTGAAGCCGGGTGTTGTCACATGAGTTCGAGGCCTTCAGTAAGGACTGAAGGGTCTGGAGAAGTCTTAACTCTAGAGGATTCTAGAAACTGCAAGTAAGGCTCCCTTTCAGGACAGGGCCTCACAATGACTGAGAGACTTTCGGGAGTGGAATCAAAATTGAAGTGGGTGGAGGCAAAGACAAGAGATGGTCCAGTGAAGAGTGAAAGGAGAAGCAGGAAATCTTAAGAAACACAGCTGCCATGTATTTTTTAAACACTGCATGAAAATAATAGAAGATAAAGTTAGAAATCTCAAGGATTCTCTTGTGAAAAGTCTGTTCGTTAGTATTTATTTATTTATTTATTTATTTTTAGAAGTTACAAAACACCAAGATCAAGTCCCATGAAGTTATCATAAGAAAAAGAGAAAGCTCTGCGTGGTGGCGCATGCCTGTAATCCCAGCAACTCCGGAGGCTGAGGCAGGAGGATGGCAAGTTCAAAGACAGCCTCAGCAACTGAGCAAGGCCCTAAGCAACTGAGCAAGACTCTGTCTCAAAATTAAAAAAAAAAAAAAAAAGAAAGAAAGAAAGAAAAGAAAAAATGAGATCAGAAAGGGCTGGGGATGTGACTCAATGGTAATGTGCCTCTGGGTTCAAACCGTGATTTAAGGAGGGGGATGGGGAGGGCGAGGGGAGGAAAGAAGAAGGAGGGAGAGAAAGAAAAAGAGAAAGTGGGCTTGGTGATCCATGCCTCTAATCCAACGACTCAGGAGACTAAGGCAGGAGGACAGCAAGTTTAAAGTTAATGTCAACAACTTAACAAGAATCAGTCTCAATTTTTTAAAAAAGAACCAAGGCTGTAGCTCAGTGGTAAAGTTCTCCTGGGTTCAATTCCTGGTATGAGAGAAAGAATGAGAATAAGAAGCTGAAAAACATTGCTATAGATAAAGAAAACCTACCAGAAAGACAAGTTATCCCTAAAGAAGAGACCAAAACTGGGGCTGGGGCTGTAGCTCAGTGGCAGAGTACTTATCTAGCACGTGTGAAGCACTGGGTTGATCCATAGCACCACAAAAAAATAAAATAAAGGCATGCTATCTACCTACAACTACAAAAATATTTTTAAAAAATTAAAAGAGAGAGAGATACTAAAATTGTAATTTCAGGGCCAGGGGTGTAGCTCAATGGTAGAGAACTTGCCTAGCATGCCAGAGGTCCTGGGTTTGATCCCCAGCACTGTGGGGAGGGGAGGGGCATGGGGGGGAGCACGTGCAGATGTAACCTTCCATCAGGAAAAAAAAAAAAACTAAAATATTTTTTTTTATTTTGTTTGTTTGTTTACAGTGCTAGAGATGTAACACAAGGTTTCTCACATGCAAGGCAAGTATTCTCCACTAAAACACCCTTTCCACCCCTAAAGTCCATTTTTAAAGGATGTAAGACATAAAAGAACAACATAAATCATGACTAGGAAAACTCAGAAATTAGGTGAGAAAACTCAGGAAATAATTTTTTGTAGAAGATACCACCATTTCAGAAATAAAGAGAAAACTAGGGTGAGTAAAGATAAAGATTATATCTTAAGAGAAGTAGAAAATAAAAAGCTGAACTTTGAAGAATTATTAAAACCCTCTGAGCATCTAGGTGGAAGGAAGAGAGGGAGGGAGAGAAGGAGGAAAGGAAAAAACAGGTAAGGACTTCTAAGAAAAAAAATTAAGTTTATCAAACTTTCTGATAATAAGACTTTATACAAGAAGAAAATAGAAAATATATTAAAGTTTTTCAATCAAAAAAAAAAAAGTGATCCAAGCATGTTATACCCCAAAAAACTAACTTTAGAGTGTAAAGGACACAAACTGTTGTGTGTGTGCTGGGGAATGAACCCAGGGCCTTGTGCAAACGCGGCAAGCACTTTACCAACAGAGCTGTACCCCCAGCCCAGGACACAAACTTTTAACATGAAAAATGCAGGAAATATTGTTGCCCAAAAAAATTCTTCCTGAAGTCTCTTCTGGAGAACAAGCTTTAGATGACTATAATGGCCAGAGAGACAATGACATAAGAGCTGTCGACAGGCATTCATGATGTGGGATGGTATGTGTCATAGTATCACGATAAGTAATGGGACTTGCAGAACCAAAACCAGCTGAGGTGTAAAGGGGAGAGGTTACTACGTGCAATGACTACCTGCTCAGGTAAACTAGAGGTCATACAACTACAGGGAGAACAGGAGCCATATGCAAAAGATCGTTTAACTGTTCACAGTGACTCTGTTGATGAGGGTAATATTAGTATTCTCATCTGAGACTACAATATTTTTTATTTGAGATACAGTAAAGTAATTAAGACATTCTAATTATATCATGTCCTGGATTTTGAGGACCAATATTTTCAGTATGGAAGAAAGGATGTATAGATTCTGATTCAGAAAAGGTCAAATTAAAAAAACAACTAGCCATGGATTTTACGAGGAAGTATGCATGCTGCATGTATACATAGTCACAGGTACAGGTGCATCCCCTAGCTTGGTCCACAGGTGGGGCCTAGAAATAACTGTCAACTCCGTAGCAACAAATGCTGTTTGCAGCCAGATCAAGGTTTTGAAAAGACATTTCTCTCAAAAAGAAACAGGGCTTTGGGGCAAAAAAAAAAAAAAAAAAAAAAAAAAAGCTGGTTTGACTTAAGACACAAAATGAACCTAAAACTTCTTATATCAGATAGTGAGGAAACTAAGACCCCAGGATCATGTCAGAAGGACTCAGGAGCCAAATGGAAGCGGTTTCTGCTAGCAAAACATAGAATAATTTGAACTTTAAAAATGGTAACTGTAGGGCTGGGGATGTGGCTCAAGCGGTAGTGGGCTCGCCTGGCATGCGTGCAGCCTGGGTTCGATCCTCAACACCACATACAAACAAAGATGTTGTGTGTGCCAAAAACTAAAACATAAATATTAAAAATTCTCTCTCTCTCACTCTCTCTTAAAAAAAAAAAAATGCTAACTGCAATTGACCGAAACTCAAGCTCATGAAATGTATTTTAATCCTTGAAGTCATGTTGATTTTTTTTTTTATTGTTGGTTGTTCAAAACATTACATAGTTCTTGATATATCATATTTCACACTTTGATTCAAGTGGGTTATGAACTCCCATTTTTACCCCGTATACAAATTGCAGAATCACATCAGTTACACTTCCATTGATTTATATATTGCCATACTAGGGTCTGTTGTAATCATGTTGATTTTTAAAAAATGATTTGGTCATCTTTAGAGGATGATAAAGTAATAGGAAACAAGTTTATGATCTTGGAAACCAATAAAGGGAAAGAATCAAACATTTGACCTACTATTTGTTGTTGTTACCTGTTATAGTTTGGATATGAGGAGTTCTCCAAAAGCTCAAATGTGAGATACTGCAAGAAGGTTCAGAGGAGAAATGATCGGGTTGTTCGTCTTAACACAATCTGTGAATTAATCCCCTGATAGGGATTAACTGAGTGGTAACTGAAGTGGTAGGGTGTGGCTGGAGGAATGGGAAATTTGGGGTGTGGCTTTGGAGTATATATCTGTATCTGGCAAGTGGAGACTTCTCTCTCCACTTAAGAGAGAGTCTGCTTTCTGATCACCATGTGAGCTGCTTCCCTCTGCCACACTCTTCCACCACGATGTTCAGCCTCAACTTGAGCCCTAAGGAATGGACTGAGACCTCTGAAACTGTAAACCTCCGAATAAACCTTTCCTCTTCTACAGTTATTGTGGTTGGGTTCTTTTAGTCACAGCAGTGAAAAAAACTGACTAAAACATGACCTAAACAGTGAGAACCCCAAAATAGAGTATTTTTATTAAGTTGATCCAACTAAAAATGTTTAAAGAAATGGCAAAATTAGAATATCACCATTTTACCACTGGTAGTGAATTAACGGATTTAGGCAATGATTAGGAACAGGTGCTATCATCACACAAATAAAGACAACCAGCTGCGGGTGTCACTCAATAGTAGAGTGCATATTGAGCACACCTAAGGCCTGGGTTCAATTCCTGACACCAAGAAAATAAAAAATAAAATAAAGACAGCCAGATGTTATGATTCCTGATAAAAGAGCATCTCACAGGAGAAGCTGTGTTGGTCATAATGCATCAGGCTACATGGAACATGCCATATCAGATTTTCTCACTGTTAGGGATGCTACATGTGATCACTTGGTTAAGATGGGGGAGTGCACAAGATTTTGATTTGGAAGAGATTGTCAGAAAGAAATTAAAAATTAAAAACTAGGAGGCCTGGAATCCCAGCAGCTCAGGAGGCTGAGACAAAAGGTCACAAGTTCAAAGCCAGCCTCAGCAACGTAGCGAGGACCTAAGCAACTCAGTGAGACCCTGTCTATAAATAAAATACAACATGGGGCAGGAGATGTGGCTCAGTGGTCAAGTGCCCCTGAGTTCAATCACTGGTACACCCTCCCGCCAAAAAAAAAAATAGGAGGAAGTCACCCATGATCCATTCTGGCAAGGTGGCAGAACACCAGAAAGTAAAGCCTCTAGCTTCCAAGGTTAACTTGGCAGAAGTTCCAAAAGCAGTGCCTTATGCCCGAGGTTGGCAGCAGTTTTCTACTGGAACAATCCAGCAACATGATCAATGCAATTCACTCATTGTTTCCAAGTTTAAACCTTTCTTGGAATTTTTCTGAGCTACCTGAATGCTGTTATTAGATGCTATTTTTTTTTTCCTTAACATGATTCTGTTCTTGGTAACTAAAGGACCCTGTCTGATGCAAAAGATTAGCGCGCGTGTGTGTGTGTGTGTGTGTGTGTGTGTGTGTCTGCGTGTGCGCACATACGCATGTATGTGCCCACACTTAAACTAATGTCTCCAGGATGCTATTGACTTCTCCAAATTCATTTTCAAAACCTAGGTTGGCTGACAAAAAAGAATTATTAGCTTTGGTCATTGTTTGCCTCTACAGGCCTTGAAGAAGACAAATAGAAGCTTGGCGGTGGCAGAACGCTGTATTTGATGATTCTTGGGAGTGTATATACAACAATCTTTGGGTTTTTACCAACCTGACAAGAGAGTGACAATGATAAGCCTTTCTCAGAAAATTCTTAAAGAATCATTTATTTTGGAAGCAATCAAATCTAAAAGCATACTCAAGGCTAATATTTATACAGCATTACATGTCTTTTCTGTGCCCCACTTTCTTACACTTCCTACAAGTTATTTTGCATATAAATTATGGTAAATTGTAATAGTATTTCCAAATATGTGTTGTCTTTGCCGAGGGGAGTTTTCTCTTCCCAGTCGGGTCAGGTTGACCACGTGACCTGAGTTGGCCACTGGACTGCGAGGAGATGTGAAGCTCATCACCTCTAAAAGCCAATTTGGCACTCCAACAACAAGTGTAGGTAACAACTCCTCAGAATGAGTCTGACAGCTCAAGAATGGATACCAAGAGTTAATAAATGGGGATGGCATCAAATCAAAAAGCTTCTGCACAGCAAAGGAAACAAAAGCATGAAGAAAGAGCCTACAGAATGGGAGAAAATCGGGCTGGGGATGTGGCTCAAGCGGTAGCGCGCTCACCTGGCATGTGTGCGGCCCGGGTTCGATCCTCAGCACCACATACAAACAAAGATGTTGTGTCTGCCAAATACTAAAAAATAAATATTAAAAAAATTCGCTCTTTCTCTCCCTCTCTCACTCTCTCTTAAAAAAAAAAAAAGAATGGGAGAAAATCTTTGCCAACTATCTACTGACAGAGAATTAATACCCAGAATATATAAAGAACTTTAAAAAGTTAACACCCAAAGAAAGACCAAATAACCAAATCAAATAACTCAATCATAATAATAATAAATGAACTAAACAGACACTTCTCAAAGAGAAAAAATACAAATGCCAAACAAATATACAAAAAGAGTCCAACATCTTTAGCAATCAGGGAAATGCAAATCAAAACCACACTGAAATGTCTCCTCACTCCTCTGAGAATGGCAGCCACCAAGAATACAAATACTAATAAATGCTAGAGAGGGTGTGGGGAGAAAGGAAAACTTTGACACCGTTGGTGGGATTGTAAATCAGTGCAACCACTATGGAAATCAGTATGGAGTTTCCACAGAAGACCAGGAATGGAATCATTATATGACCCAACTACACCATTCCTCTTTTTATCATAAAAAAAAATTAAAATCAGCATACTATAGTGATACATGCATACCAACGTTTATAGCAGCACAATTCACAATAGCCAAATTATGGAACCAGACTAAGTGTCCCTCCACTGATACATGAATAAAGAAAATGTGGTGATATACACAATGCAGTTTTAATCAGCCATAAAGAATTAAATTGTGTAACTTGTAGGGAAATGCATTGAACTTGAGGACATTGTATTAAATGAAATAAGACAAACTCAGAAAGCCAAGGGTCAAATTTTTCTCTCATGTATGGAATCTAGAGAGAAAAAAAATTTTAAAAAGTGGGGGCGGGGGAGAACCTCATGAAAATAGAAGGGAGACTAGTAGAATAGAGGAAGATGACCAGGGAGAAGAAGGAGGGAAAAGGAGAGGTGTCGGGGAACAGAATCGGCCTGATTTTATTGTTCTATTATATGCATGTGTGAACACGTAACAATGAACTTCACTATTATATATAATTATAATGTACCAGCTCAAAAAGAAAAAAAAAAGAAATAAAAGATACTTTATTGGCAAAAATGCTAAAGATCTTCTGAATGTTGGGGAAATGGGACCCATGTTCTTGCTGGGTGCAGGGTTGCCACAGATCTTCAATCTTCAGGAAAAAGGCAACAGATGAATTTCAATAAAGCAAAACTCAATAAAACAAGTCATGCTTGTCCTCTAAAAGAAAATGAAAGCCAGTTTGGGATTCGCTAAGTTCTCTTTTTATTCTACTTTTATTTGGTGTTCCAGATAGAAACATCTCGGTCATCCTGAGTCTCAAAGGAAGACAGATGCCTTTGGGATTGACAACAGAGCAAGGGCTACAGACCATAAGCAGGTAAGCAATAAGGAAAGCAATGAGCCCCTGGGAATCAGGGTATGTTTTTCCACAGTGTGATTCAGCCCATCTTGCCTGATAGGTCTGTTAATTGCTTATGATCGATACTAGCCATGGTCTCTGAAGCATGCTTGGTAAAACATGCCCTTGCCTTCTTACAAACTCGCTGTGAGGTACTCATTTTCCCACTTCACAGACGAGGAGGCAAGACCTGCAGAGGTCAAATGACCCCAGATTATAGCCAGACTTGAGATCTGGACCTTACTCAGTTTAATACCTAAGAATTCTGCTCTTAAAACCGAGACCAAATTGATAAAAACTCCCTGCAGACATCCTGTCTGTCACGTATCCTCCCATAGCACGTGTGAGATCTTCCCTGAGCTCACACACTCAGCGACTTTTCCTAACAGACTGACTGAAGGTGAATGACTGAGCGTCTGAGCGAATAAAAGACGATCACTTGAATGTTAATGGAGAAATGACATTCTGTAAAGTTATTTGAATCTCTCACATAGCGTGCACGCACGCACACACACACAGATGTAGACTGTAATCAGCAAAATCTAAATGAGGGGCTGGGGCTGTAGCAAGCAGAGCCCTTGCCTAGCATGCATCAGGCACCACATAAAAATAAACAACTACAAAAAAATTTTTTTTTAAAAAAATCTAGATGATGAAGAAGCAAGATAAAATCCACACGTTGGAAACTTAACTGTGTGGAGAGGTGGAGCCCTTTGGGAGGTGTTTAGATCGTGAGGGCTCCACCCTCATGAACGGGTCAATGCCATTATAAAAAAGGCTTCCTTGTGTGATGGTGCTCTTTACCGCATGAGGACACAGCATTCAAGGTCCCATCTTGGAAGCAGAGAGCAGCCCTCACCCGATGCCACCATCTTGGTCTTGAACTTCCCGGCCTCCAGAACCATGAGGAATAAATTTTTGTTCTCTATAAATTACTCAGTTTCAGATATTTTGTTATAGCGTCTCCATATTGATTAAGACACACATAGATCATTTTAAATTCCATGATAGGTTGGAATATCCAAGCATGGGATCTGTCTGGAGAAGAAATTGGATGAGTTGAGAAGAGTCTGAAAAAATCCCTCATCCAGGGGGTTGTCGCCCCAGCCCTTTGTGACAGAGCACTGAGACGTCTCTTTTGCAGAAGATACAATCCACACTGATTTTTTTTCCTTTAGTTAAAACTTCCTGATTTAAAAAAAAAAAAAAAAAAAAGTACACTCTAAAGCACTGTAAAAATTATAAAGGACGAAGAAAGCTCAATTGGAAGCATCTCCCGTACAACATAAAATTCAGGACCTCTTATAGTTGGACACTGTGAGAAGTCACTTTCTCTCTGTCATCATGAAGAGGCATTTTCTCATTGGTCATCATATGTAAACATGGAAGTTCTCTGCACACATATGTGCATTTGCAATCAGGGCAAAGAGTAGACTGAATCTGCTGAATCTGCTGAAACCAGCCTATATCCACTTCTCTATCTTCTTTGCCCTAAAAATCTTCAAGATGGACTTTGTGCTCCCAGTTACTGAACTCTAGTGTGGGAAAGATCTTCAAATCAAGAAATCAAAAAGGAACTCACATTTACTAAGGGCTCTCTGCATGCCAGAAACTTTACATAAGTCATCGCTAATGTTCACAGCAACTCTTCAAGGTCTGAAGTTGAAGAGGATTATGTAACCTACCCAAGGTCACAGAGCTAACAAGTGACTAACGCAATTCAAATCCTAGTCTGCCTAACCCCAAAGTTCAGCCTCTGTCAAACAGACCAGGGACTGGCAAAGTACAGCCTGTGGCTAAATCCTGTCTACCACCTTTATTTTCATACTATCTATGAGTCAAGACTTTTTTTTTTTTTACATTTATAAATGATAGAAGGATAAAAATGGTTTGTGACCTGTGAAAATTCTATGAATTTCAACATTTTTTTTAATTTCAAATTTCAGTATCCATCAAGTTCTGTTGGAATGCAGCCTCTTCTGTTTGTTTACATTCTGTCTATAGCTACTTTTTTTTTTCTACAATGGCAAACCTGGGTGATTGCAACAGAAACATTAAGACTTGCAAAATATAACATATTTACCACCTGGACACTTGCAGAAGAAAGTTTGCCACCTTCTGCCCTAGACCCCAAAGCTTTGTGGGTGATCCTTTTACAGCTGAGAAAGCAGATGTCCTTAGAAATTTAATAACGGTGCTCCAAATTAAAGAGCACATTAGCCTCTCCTTACCCATGGACTGCTAACATTCTGCTACCCAAGGTCAACTATGGCCTGAAAACAATAAATGAAAAGTTCCATAAATCCATATATTTTAAATTGCACACCATTCTGACTAGCACAATGAAATATCCCATCTCAGTCCATCCCACCTAGGACACGAATCTCCCTCTGTCCATGACATAGCCACACTATGTACGAACATCTGTCACTTAGTGGCTCTCCAGGTTGTTATGGTTTGGGTAAGAAGTTGTCCCCCAAAGACTCACGAGTTGAAGGTTAGTCTCCAAGACAGTAATGCCCAGAGATGGGGTTTGGGGGAAGTGATTGTCACGAGGGTTCTGACCTTATCAGTGGATGGATCCATTGATAGCTGAATGGGAGGTGGTAGAAACTGGAGGCAGGTGGGCATGATTGGAGGAAGTAGGTCTCTGGAAGTGAGTCCTGGATGGCTATTTCCTGTCTCTGGCCCTTTCCTCTCCCTGCCCCCACGTCCCTCCGATCTGGCTGTCATGAGCTGAGCTGTCTTCCTCCGCCATGCCCTTTCCCACCATGATGTTCCTCCTCACTTCAGGCCCAAAGCAATGGAGCCAGCCTACCATGAATCAAAACCTTTGAAACTGTGAAACGAAACAGATCTTTCCTTCTCTAGGTTGTTATTCTCAGGTATTTGTCACAGCAACACAAAGCTGGCCACCCTGGTCATGGGATCCACTGCTGGGGTATCACAGTGCATGTGATCAGGTAACCTTCATTTTAATTAATAATGACCCTAAAATGCAAGAATGGTAATATAGGCAATTTTATGACACTACATTGTTATGACTGCTTTATTTTACTTTCAGCAGTAATGGTTAAACTCTTACTGTGCCTAGTTTGTAAATTAAAGTTTTTCGTGGGTTTGTATGTATGGGAAAACATAGTAAATACAGAGCTTAGTCCGAGGAACTCACATATATAGAGCGATCCAGTATTGGCAATGAAAAACAAAACCAGTTTATAAAATATGATTGTTTTAATAAAAGAAGTTACATATGTATTCACATGTACAAAGGCAGGGTGTGGTGTGTGTGTGTGTGTGTTGGTAGAAAGAAGTAAGGAAATTTACATCAAGGCTTCAACTGATAGTTCCTCTAAAGAGTGAGAGAGAAGAAGAAACCAACTTTTCCATTCCACTTTACATGTAATTGTATTGTTTGAATTGTTATCTTGAGAAAGTTGTTGTTGCAAAACCTAAAGATGAAAAAGCTGAGGGTGTAGCTCAGTGGTAGAGCACATGCTTACCTTTTTAAGGCCCTAGGTTTAATCCCTGGCACCAAATATAAATAAATAAATAAACAAATAAATAAATAAATAAAATAGCCAGGTGCACACCTGGTACACACCTGTCATCCCAGCAACTCAGGAGGCTGAGGCAGGAAGATCACAAGTTTGAAGGCCAGCCTGGAAAACTTAAGTGACACCCTGTGTCAAAACAAAATTTGAAAAGGCTGGGGTTGTAACTCAGTGCTAGAGTGCTAACCTAGTATGCTGGAGGCCCTGGGTTCCAATCCCAGCACCACTAAATAAGTTAAATTAAAAGTTCTATCACTTACAAAATAAACAGACCCCAAAAGACTGTTAATTGTGTCTGGTGGAAGTAAGCAGGATGTAGGGCGTTATTCATTTGGTAAAATCCCAGATAGGCCTCTGAACCAGTAAATTGGCAACAACATTGACTCCCCAATTTCAATATTAGATGTCACTATTGGGAGCAGCTGGGTAATGAGTACGTGGGACCTTTCTGTTTTTTGCAACTTCTTGCTTGTCTATCTGTAATTGAAAATTAAAAGAGCTTTTTAAAAGACTATTATGCTGAGCTATGTGAAGTTCTCAATATTGAAAGCTTTTGACCCACAAATAGGGCGATTTCATATAGTTAACTACAAAATGAACCTAAAGGAAGGCTGTCAAGTAATTATATCTGAACTTGTATTTGAACTTGAAGGAGTTTTGGTAACCAAGAGCAGGTGCTCTGAGTGGAGTACAACTCTAAGCCAGAGAGTGCTCTGAGGACTGAATGGCGACATGGGGAAGGCTCTCAGAGGGACCAGCTCCCTCTGTTCTGACTGCATCCCTGGCAAACAGCACTGGTGCAGGAACATGGGACACCGGTCCCTGGGAAGACACCTCTCACATGCAGGCTCACTGTCATTCCCTTAAGAGTTTCATTAGTACGATGCTGTTGGAACTGTTCTGGCGAGGGCACAAAATTAAGTCTCATGTCCTCCAAACCCAAGGATAGCCCTTGAGCACGTGACGATCATATGCCACCCCTTTGAAGACTAGACTACTGAGAGACAGCCAGACTGTCTCTGTGATGTGGATTCTGAGTGGTCAGCACCAAAGACACGACTAGGAAAATGGACTCCAGAGAGACCCACAATGAGAAGTAGGACATTTCAGAACTGCTCCACAGAACCAGCAAGCTGGGGCTCTGGCGGCCCTTCCGACACGGGGAGAGAATGTGGAGTGTTAGGCTGAAAGAAAAGAGCATGTTCTCAGTTGGGTAGGCAATAGGAACTCCGGGGCTGGGTTGAAGAATAAACCACCCAGATTATTAGCTTAAACAATGGAATGTTAAGAAAGTCCCTGATAAAAACAGTCAGATAAATTGCTCCAGAAAGAGTTTTTTAGCGGGGCACAATGGCACAGGCCTGTAATCCCAGCAGCTCAAGAGGCTGAAGCAGGAGGATCTCGAGTTCAAAGCCAGCCTCAGCAACTCAGCAAGGCTCTAAGCAACTCAGTGAGACTCTATCTCTAATAAAATATATAAAAAAAGAGCTAGGGATGTGGCTAGGTGCCACCCTGGGTTCAATCCCTGGTACCAAAAGCAGGGGTAATTTTCAGCACCAAAAAAATTAAAAAAAAAACAAAAACTTGTTTTTTTAAAAAAAGAACATTAAATATTTTAGTGAGAGGGAAAAAAATATACAAGGAGTGAGGTGCCCATCTGTGAAGAGGGTGGAGTAGGAAAATGTATGAATTAAGTCTATCATAGATAGGTGACTTAAGCAACAGAAATGTGCTGTCTCACAATTTTGGAAGCTGGAATTCCAAAAATTGAGGTGATGGCAGATTATTTCTCTTAAAAGAAGAACAAGACAAATTAAATACAACAGAGTATATTTGAGTAAGGAAAGATTCATGAATCAGGCAGGTTCAGACTCAGAAGAGGTTCAGAGAGATCCACTCAGCTAGGAGAACAAGACCTTTTATTAATCAAACTTGGATGCAAAATAGAGAAATCACCTGATTGGCTACAATAGGATATTAGCCTAATTTGGGCAACATGTGATCAACTGGCTGCTTGTGATTGGCTCAAGTTGATGCTCTGTGATTGGCTGGAAACCCACTTGTTACCAAGAACATACTAAGAGGTTATATTGTGGCTTCTGCCCTGGGAACTCTGAGTGTGGAGACATCCTCAGGCAACGACCTCCTGCTCATTTGGTTTAATCCTTGTTTCTGAGGATTGTGAGGGAGACTGCCCCAAGCCTTTCTCTCAGTTTCTTTGCTGGCCATCTTTGGTCCCACAGACTACTGAGTCATCACCCAGACTCTGCCTGAATCACCCCAATTCAGCAGGACCTCATTTTAACAGCCTATATCTTCAGTGACCCTATTGCCAAATAAGATCACATGCTGAGCATGGGGTGGGGGCGGGGGCTGGAACATATGAGCATGGGGTGGGGGGCACAATTCATCCCACAACATGTGCCAAAAGTCCTCATTCACACTGACCCTTCCCACGCTTCTGGTGCATTCACTCTTTTCGTGGTTGTCCCCAGTGAGACCTCTTTCATTAAATATGAAATTCATTAAAAGCAGATTCTCTGAAGTGCCATAAAACTATCAAATGGGAATAGAAAAATCTGATGGAGAATTACTTAAAATTAAATGATCAAGCCATAGAAGTGTCCTTTGAAGGTATCTTACTCACAGAAGGGGTGTGCTCTTGATGCTGACCAGCTGGGGAAATGTGAGTGCTTCTCTTGCTGAGCAGCAGTAACCTACTCTAGAAGACAGAGGGGCTGACCAGCCTGCTGTGACCCCTCCCTGTCCCCAAGGAGCTAGCCCAGCCTCTGAAAGGGTAAAGAGGTCCACCCACTGGCTGTGGGAACCAGGATGGCAACCCGGACAGATCCCTTTCTGCCTGGTGCTTTTCCCATGGCACCTACATCCCCCTGAGATTCCAGACGCAGCCCTCTCAGCACTAACTACAGGCTTTAAATCTAACCTGCCCTCAAAACCCCTGACCCACCTAAAGATCAGTAAGTCACCCCATAATCTTTTTAGAAGGCCTGGTGGCTGGACAGCCTATAATTTCCTGGGCTAGAATCACCCATCCCCACAGAACCCAGGATGGCTCTGGGCAGGACAATTGTTGGTATTTAGTAGACTCTGGATTTGCTCGTCTGCGCTGATGGTTTTGCACGGCCACAGTCCACAGAGGGCTGTCTGGACACCCCGTGCTGAAACCGAGTTTGGGCAGTTTTTCAGGTTTGCGTGAAGTCAGATCCAGCAGCCAGCATCTGGCTTCTCCCCTCCTGTGCCCGGCCAGGATTTCCACAGGAGTCCCACACATCTGAAAACGGAAAAATCACTAAAACCTTCACCTTAACTTCAACTTTCTGCCATGTCTCACACTCACAAATAACATAAAAAGTTCTTTCTCTTCCTGCCTTTGGGAAAGTTCTGAAAAATGGCTAACACAGATTGCTAGTTAGCGTTAGCCACAGGGAGGGGAAAATACAAGATATTAATGTCACTTTTTTATATGAAACATTGGAGGATAATAATAAACTCCTATTTACAGGGTCAAACACCACAATATGTACCTAGCCCTAACGAGTGTTTGCAAAATAGGCAACAACTGCTCTAAATAGACCGGCTCAAAATGGCTAATAAAAAAATAAGCCTCTCGCCTTTAAAAGTAACAACAGAAAAGAAGCGTATTCTGTGTGTAGGCAGACACAGGAGGAGAGGGCCACAGAACGTTCCCATGACTCAGTTCTTGTCCTCGGCGCTACTCTGGCTCAGTGGGTAGACAGGGCCACGTGAATCAGCACAAAAGCAAAATCTGCAAAGTATACATGGCCTGAAAAAAAGAGAGACAGGGAAATTCCAGATTGTAGATGTGTAGGGAACTTCTGTGTCCCTCAAACTCCAGCTTGCTGGGTCTCAATTTGCAGCAACTTGCCCAAGGTCATGCAAGATGCATTGGAAAATGCCCATGGAATCTTCCAGTTTAAGGATGTCAAGGTTTGGGGAGTGGGCACAGAGTACACTGGCCTTAAATCCAGGCTTCTTGCATTTCTGCCTCAATTCGGCTGCTATGGGACCTGGGATACATTGTTTAGTCTCACAGAGCACCATCATGTTCCTCTGCAAATAGAAGAGGCAGCTTCCATCGGGCACCACGGCACATGCCTGTAATCCCAGTGTCTTGGGGGGCTGAAGCAGGGGGATCTCGAGTTCAAAGCCAGCCTCAGCAACTTAGCAAGGCTCTAAGCAACTAGGCAAGACCCTGTGTCAAAATAAATCATAAAAAGGGTTGGGGATGTGGCTCGGTGGTTAAGTGCCCCTGGGTTCAATCCCTGGTACAAAAAAAAAAACAAAAATAGTAGCAGCTTCCATTTCATGGGGTTGCTGTAGAGATTAAATTCCATAGCACATGGAACAGAACTTTGTAAACGAAAAAGGACATTATATGAAATGCATCAGGCCATACTATGAGGAAGAAGTGCTATACATTTTCAGGTGATACTGGGTGCAATGACTATGAAATCTGAGAAACTCAGTTGCTTTCCAAATTGACAAATATTTCCATCTTTGCAGCATGAAATAATTGCCCCTTGGGTATATTAACACCAGATATTTATTTAGATCTTTCCTGGTCATGAAGTGCCTTTAATACAGTCATCTGAAGTGATTCTCACTGAGGAAAGAAATGGGGAACCAAAGCTCAAAGGTACCAGCAAAGTCCCCAAGGCCACCACATTGAGGTGCTCTACTAATGAGACCACATTGCCTCCAGAAAGAAACCACTGATCTGGACAGACTGTCAGCACCAAGCAGTTGCCCACTGACAGAACCTCCTCAGGACCCGAGGCTGTTGCTGGGCTTGTTTGCAACATCACATGGAAAATCCCCGAAGGTGGCACTGAACAGTCAGGCTCTGAATTCACCTTCTGCCTGCACAGCATGGACCTCACACAGTCTTTAGGGTGGGAGACACCCCTTAGTTTTGTGCTCAGTGCAGCAAGAAGTGAGGCTGGATCCATCATATCCTATTAATCAAGGCAAGAGTATAACCCTGATCTCTTTCCGGTTTCTGATCCCAAACCCCAATGGGACCTGTATGCAGAAGCAATAACTCTATTCCTCAAGGAAAATAACTGTTCAAAGTCCCAAATCTCTGAAAGAACCTGGGAGGGAGGAAAGACATCAATCAAGTATCCAGATATTTTATGTGTATGGTACCCAAAGGGTACACCTGGGAAACGATTCTGCCAGATGCATGAAAGTTTTGGGCTTTATCAGAATACTTTTTCACCGTAAAGAGAGCCACAGAGACACAAAGGAAGACTCTCTGTGCCTCACTCTCCTCGTGGTTTCAGTTTCCAGTTATTTCTGGAAGACTTTTTGGCATTACCCATCAAGTATTTTAAAAATATTCACACCCACTGGCCCAATGACGATTCTTTCTAAGAATCATTATCAGAAATTAAGACAAAAAGACACGTGTGAAGTTCTCATCACCTACAGTTGTGAATAGCTGGCTTTCAACCTCAGTGTTCATCACAGAAAGAAATGTGACAAAATGGTAACAGCCACTCCCTGCAGGCAATGGAGGGGGTAGAACTTTATATACTTTTTTTTTTTTTTTTTTTTTTTTGGTGCTGGGGATTGAACTCAGCGGCATCACTGAACCACCTCCCCAGCCAGATTTTACATTTTTTTAATTTAGAGACAGGGTCTCACTGAGTTGCTCAGCACCTTGCTTTTGCTGAGGCTGGCTTTGAACTCATGATCCTCTTGCCTCAGCCTCCCAAGCCACTGGGATTACAGGCATGTACCACTGTGCCTGGCTATTTTTTTTCTTTTTCTTTATATGATTCTGTAATTTCCAAAATTATCTATAATGAGAAACAACCCAAATATATATATCAAAAATGGAAGGGATAAACAAAACCTGGTGTGTATATGAAATGTGCTTAGCCTTTCAAAGGGAATTCTGATACCTGCTACAACACAGCTAAACCCTGAAGGCATTACACTCGGTGAAGTAAGCCAATCTTAAAATGGGGAATACTTATGATTCCACTTACAGGAAGCACCTAGAGTTGTCAAATTCATAGAGACAGAAAATACAAAGGTGACATCAGGGCCTGGAGGAGAGGCCGGGAAGCTGTGCTGTAAGGTACAAAGTTTCAAGAGTTCTGGAGGAGGATGTTGGCCATGGGACCACTACAATGTGAGTGGAACTGTCCACTTAAAAATGGTCAAGATGGGCTGGATGTGGTGGCTCATGCCGGTAATCCCAATGCCTCTGGAGGCTGAGGCAGGAGGACCATAAGTTTGAGGCCAGTCTCAGCAACTTAGTGAAGCCCTAGGCAATTTAAAAACCTGTCTCAAAATTTAAAATAATTAAAAGGGCTGGGGATGTGGCTCAGTGGTTAGGCACCACTGGGTCCGATCCCTGGTACCAAAAAAAAAAAGATGAAGATAGTAAGTTTTGTGTTATGTGTATGTTACCAAAATAAAAAAATAATTACAGAAAAAAATCCCTAAGTATGTAATTTACTCTGACACTTAGAAGAAAACAAGTACAATTAAGGTAGAATTAAGTAACCTTGATGGTTTTGACTAGATCCTCTCCCTTCAACTCCAGCTTTCTGTCCATTGATGGTCTAAGCACCTTTCAGCTTCCACATAGCCAAGGCCAAGCTAAAGAGAATGCGTTAGATTCAAACTCACCTTCCTAGAGAGGGCTAAATTTAGGTAGAGAGGATGAAGCCAGTTGTTGCCTTCTAAGTTGCTTTATGTTGTATACTAGATATTTTTCAAAGGAAATTCCAAATTTAAGCTCCATGCTTTAGAAGTACAAGATAGACTTGTTTAGACTCCTTTCCCACCATAATTGCAAGAAGGAGAAATTGAGGATACTAATACATTGCCTGTGAATTTTCTCTATTATGCTACATTCATTCCATTTAAACAAGTGCTATTACTTGGCAAAATATGTCACATGCCTTCCTGTCCCATGAGCTACAAAACAAGATAAGGCAAACTCAAGCCATTGTATAAAAACCAACTAAGGAGTTGGAACAGTATAACTCAACTACTTTTCACAGGCTCAGATCAATGAGGTACGAGAAAATGACTACGAATTAAAATGTGATGGACTTGTGTTTTTTTCTTAACCGATCTCCAATATTGAGTGTGTAAGCTCAATGCAGTTTTATTGTTGTGGTGGTAAAATGTACATGACATAAATTACCATCTGAACCATATTTGAGTGTGTAGTTCACTAAATATATTCACATCATTCTGCAATCATTAGCATTCATCTCCAGAACTCTTTTATTTTCCCAAACTGAAACTCTGAACCCATTAAATAACAACTCCCTATTTCCCTTTCCCCCAAACCCTGTTAAGCCAGGGTTTTGGATCTACATATTTATCTTTTTAAAAAATACTTTTATTTTATTTTTATGTGATGCTGAGGATCGAACCCAGTGCCTCACACGTGCTAAGCAAATGCTTTACCAGTAAGCTTTAATCCCAGGCCCAGTTTGCCTTTTTCTAACACCTCAAATAGTAAAATCATACCGCATTTGTCTTTTTGTGACTGGCTTATTTTAATTAACACAACGTCTTTTTTTTTTTTCATCCATATTGTAACAGGTGTCAGAATTTTCTTCCTTTTGAAGATTCGAGAATATTCCGTGTTATGCATATATCACATTTGGTTTGTCCATCCATGGACACTTGGGTCACTTCCACCTTTGAGATATTGTGAATAAAGCTGCCATAAACCTGGGTGTACAAATGTTTAATGCAAATTCTAAGAATCAGTGAGCCCATCTGAGTCCAGGGAAACTAAGTAAGGTGACCTCTGTCTCACTGGTACCAGGAAATCACTTATTTCATGGAATCAGAAAATGTAAGAGCAGGAAACAATTATAAAATCATCATCTCTATTTATTTATAGATTTAGACCTGAGGTAACTTAATCAGGATGACTTGTAAAATGTTCAGTTCCTTCATTTGGGGAGAACAGGCTGTTGGATAGGAACCCCTCTCCCAGGCAAAATTATCTAGCCAACTTGTCATGCCACATACCTCAAATTCCCCACCCTGGAGATTTATTTACTTAGATGAAGGCACTGGTAATTTTACCAGGAATCTCCTACTAAAATAAAAATAGCTCCAAGGGAAAAGCATTGTTGACCCACAACTCCTTGCCTTGAAAGACTGGTTTTCCATAGCCCCGTCAGCTTAGAGTGGGGTTCTGATAGACCAGAGCAGGCCAGCTGAGCTCAGGCAGGAGACAGGAGGAATTTTAAGCATAGAAGCTCCACCAGGATACAGTTATCTCTTGCAGAGGTCCAGGCATCCAGTGATACCTGTGTTCAGATACTTCCAGAAAATTCTTTTAAGAGACTCAAGACCAACCGGGGCAACATGACCATTTTCTCTCTGGTGAGATCGTGAGGGGTATATTGTGCTTCAAGTCAAAGTACAGGTCATCCATAAGTGACTGGGGGCCATGGCTCAGATCTGGATGTCAATGAAATATTTTCCTAAGCTTTCTCAGCCATTTAAAGACAAGAATGGAAAAATATCCAGATGTGTCACCAACCGAAGAAGAATCCAAGTTTCAACAAGTTTCAGCCTCTCCAGCACCAAATCAGTGTCATGGGGGCTCTGGGTTTGTTCTGTCAGGAAAACACAATGTTCTGGGACTAAGAAAAGTTCATTATAACTGGGTTGGGATTCTTGAAGCCATCTCTAAAGGCTACTCTCTCTAAAATTAGTGAGCTCCATTTTATTTTTCCGTTAAAAAAAAAAAGATATATAGCTCATTAGCATAAGCATCTGAACATTCCTCAGGTCAGAAGCTGCTCTCTGTAAATACTACAACTGTATTAGCTCCATAACAATGAGTTTGATTGTTAAGAGGAGTGTGGAATGGCTCACCTCTGATGTGGAAGAATAACAAGGGTGAGAGGAGAGTTATGGTAGCCCAGAGAGAGCGTGAGCCTAAGATGTACTTCACTGTAACCAAAAATGACGTACAGAGCCTTTTGCAATCCCCCAAATCAAGAGCAAAGAGACTAGAAACCTTTTTGTTTGTTAAAATAATAATAACGACAATTATCATATGACATGCGATCTACACTGAACAGCCACAGAGGAACCAGAGGATGTGGAAATTGAGTCATGGAAACAAAATCAGAGGTCCAAGTAATTGAGAAAGTGTACACACCGTATCTCCATCGTTGATGGAACAAGGAATCTACCATGCTCAGGTGAGAATCCAGAGGCCTGTCCACTTGGCCCTTCATATTCACAGATTCCACATCCAAAGATCCAACCAACTAAGGATAGAAAGTATTTCAGGAGAAAAAGAGCTGCATCTGTACTAAGCACGAGTAAGCTTGTTTTTTTATCATTATTCCCCAAACAATACAGCATAACAATTATTTGGATAGTACTTGATGATCTTTTTTTTTTTAAAGAAAGAGTGAGAGAGAGTAAGAGATTGGGAGAGAGACAGAGAATTTTAATATTTATTTTTTAATATTTGGCGGACACAACATCTTTGTCTGCATGTGGTGCTGAGGATCTAACCCGGGCCGCACGCATGCCAGGTGAGCGCGCTACTGCTTGAGCCACATCCCCAGCCCTACTTGATGATCTTGTAAGTAATCTAGAGATGATTCAAAGTAAGAAGGAGGATGTGCAGAGGTTCTATGTAAATACTACACCATGTATTTAAGGAGCCTGAGCATCCTAGGATTTTCTCAGGAAGGGGGTCCTGGAAACAATCCCTCTGGGATACAAAGGGATGATTATATTTCGAAGATCTTGTCATTTTTAAAAAATATGTTTTAGTTGTCAATGGACCTTTATTTTATTTATTTATCTGCAGTGCTGAGAATCGAACCCAGTGCCTCACACATGCTAGGCAAGCGCTATATCAGTGAGCCACAATCCCAGCCCCCAAGATCTTGTTTGATCTCTGCATTTGATGCATATTGTATCTGATAAGTAAAGTCCATAATAGCAAGATAAATTCATATCAAGTCAAACTAAATAGTAAAGATAAATAGTAACACCCATCTACAGTTCTTGGTTTTCTTCACTGACAAGTTAATTGAGTCAGCATCTGTTTTATTCCCTCCCCTGTGCCAGCAGACCAAGCTCACATTACCTATTAACATCCTTCCCAGAGGGCCTCTTGTCCTCTATCTTGCGCAGTCTAAGGAAGCACATGGGACCCTTTGAAGCTTACCCTCTCTGGCAGAGCCTGCAGTACAATCCTCTTTTATGGATCCTGTCCCATTGGTTGATGGCCCAAGAACAGGGATGGGATTATCAGAGCCATCTCTAAAGGCTACCCTTTCCAGCATCTGTAAGCTCCATTTTATTTTTCCTTTATAAAAAAATGATATACGTGAAACATTATATTAGTATACTGTTGTTTTCAAACACTGAGGAAGCCAGGCATGGTGGCATGTACCTGTAGTCCCAGCGGGAGAGGCTAAGGTAAGAGGATTGCTTAAGCCCAGGAGTTGTAGGCCAGCCTGGGCAACAGAGCGAGATCCCTTCTCAAAAGAGAAAGAGAGAGATTGGAGGATTGAACTACATGCATTTTTGACTTGCAATGTTTTCAACTTATAACAGATTTATTAGGATTCCTAAGTGGAGACAGAACCCTATCGGTACACTATTTTGCAACGAGTGTTTCTTGTTTAACAGTTATGGTCAGATCCTTGGTCTTCTGTACATGCCTGCAGGCTGCTTAGCAGAGATGTGAGAGGGATTGGGCCCCTCCAGTGCCCCTTCAGAATCTATCTCTGAGCCGGGTGCCGTGGAACATGCCTGTAATCCCAACGAATCAGGAGGTTGAGGCAGGAGGATTGAGAGTTCAAAGCCAGCCTCAGCAACTTAGCAAGGCCCTAAGCAACTCAGTGAGACCCTGTCTCTAAATATAAAAAAAGGGCTGGTGATATGGCTCAGTGGTTAAGTGCCCCTGGGTTCATCCCTCAGTAGAAAGAAAGAAAGAAGAAAGGTATAGGGTGAGGGGTGTCTGTCCTTGAACTCTCAATCTGGTCCCTTTCACCTGAGTAAAAGTCACATAAATGCAAAGAAATCTCTGCCTCTATAATATGCTGTGACCAGACTTGGCTCTGGCAGGAATAGACCACACTGAAAACCAGAGGTGCACATAAAGGTAGCAGGTGGGAGAAGGTACCTTCCAGAGAGCTAGAGGGGTGTAGGGTAGGCAGAGCTGGAATGCAGAACAAGGGCTCAGAACAAAACAGAGGAGAGCTCTACACACAGGGTACAGTGCTGTGCGTGCTGGTCTGCCAGATTCACAGTGCCCAGGATGGGACACATGGGGTGCAGGCCCCTAGGAGCAGGGAGAGGGGATGACAGAATAACCAAGCAGGAAAGTGAGGGAGGAAGATAGCTGTGCAAATCTACTGGACTTGCCCCACTGAAATTTGGAGGGAAAGACACAAAGACTCCACATGACCTACCTAGGGAGAAGGTGGTGCAGTTACAGATATGCAGAAATGCGGAGTCAGAGCCCAGAGGCAGGTTTCGGGGGATGAATGCAATGGATGCATAATGGTGGCCTTTTCTGCTGGTTTCTTTCTGCTCCCTGAAGCTATTGCCTATGGTGAGTCCATGGAAGAAAGGGGCATCTGGTTAAGAAAGTTCCTTATAGCTCCTTAAATAGGCCTCCTCCCTCGATCTGCCTTTCCTTGGGTTATCACTCTTGCTCAATTTTCCTTAACCTCCACTCAAATACATACTCCCTGAGGGATGCCCATCCAAGTTGGTCAGCCCTGCAGCACTGGATAAGGAATTCAAAGGGGATGTCAGCTTTGAGCAGCTCGCTCCATCTCTGACACCCAAGATAGAGTTTCAGTTACAGTTATGGTCGTAACAGAAGAGGCTCTGAAGCTCACCTAAGGTTTCCAAGGGTGACCAACTCAGAGAAGGGCAAGTCAAAGTGGCTGGAAGCATCTTGCGATGATCAGAGGTGGGGCCATCTGTCTAAGGTATCCTAGTAGCCGCTGAGCCACAGGAAGTCCGAGGGAACGAGAGAGGAAAGATGAGAAAAGGCTGGGTACAGGAGACAGACATAGTAAATTCTGAGCCATCTTTCATGGAGATCTTCATGAAAAACTATCGGATGCCTTCAGGGAGAAAAGAACCGAGATACAAAATCCCCAAGGCTCAGCAGTATTAGCAACTGCATAAAAACATTTGGAAACACCACGGCTCCTTTGGGGCAAGAGAGCAAGTATGAAGGTCAATAGGTTAAGTTAGGGTTTTTGAATGCCCAATGCAGACACTTCTCTGGAAGAGTCTTTCACAGGTGTCCCTGTAGATAGCTGGGACCAAGGTCTACCAGAAGGCCCATCTGACCAGCAGGAATGACTGACAACAACCAATAGTGTCCCATTTCGGTCAAGGTCCAAGAGAAGAAAATCAGGGATGAGGACAGAATAAAGGCTCTTGTCCAGGAACTAGTTCTGCCAGAGGGAGGGCTGAGGGCCTCTGGAAATCTTTGTTCTTTCCAGCTGCGTTCAAAAAACAATAGTAATGCAAATTTCTCAAAAAACAGAAGTAAACCTACAGGAAGGGAAGCTATGATCATAACAAATAGTATTCATAGTACTAAACTCACTTTTTGGAGATGCATTTGGAGAGTGGACCAAAGAAGGGTCCCCCTGTGGCTTCACAGTACCTGAGCCCCAGCAGGCAATTTCCCTGAGTTCTGGGACACCCTGTCCCTCCCAGCACTTCTGCAAGTGCCATGGTGGAGGCACTTGTTATCTGGGTGGTCAGTGTCCCTGGGCAGTGGGGGACCTGTATGCAGTACCGTGGAGTCACCCCTCAGTATCCATGAGGAATGGACTCCAGAATCCCCTCCCTTCAAGTCCCTCATGTAAAATGGCATGTTGTTTCCATAGAACTGTGCACATCTGCCGATATACTCTATAAATCATCTCTCGATGACTCAGCATACCTAATAGAATGTCAATGCTCATGAGCACGGTGGCACACACCTATAATCCTGATGGCTTGGGAGACTGAGGCAGGAGGATCACGAGTTGAAAGCCAGCCTCAGCAACTTAGTGAGGCCCTAAGCAACTCAGCAAGACCCTGTCTCTAAATAAAATACCAAAAAAAAAAAAAAAAAAGAGCTGGGGACATGGCTCTGTGGTTAAGTGCCCTTGGGTTCAATTCCTGGTACCAAAACAACAACAACAAAAAAAATAAAGTCAATGCTATGTCCATAGTTGTTTCAGTGTATTGTTGAGCGAATAATGACAAGGAAGGAAAGCCTGTTCATGTTTAGCGCAGACTCAACATCATAGACCTAACTCCATGGTACACAATTCCAGCCACAGAGCTTACAGATGCAGAGAGGTGGACTGGATTGTGTTGCCAAAGGGTATTTCTTTGTATTAACCATGTGTATTATTACACGGTAAATCAATCTTACTTCCTTTTCTCTCCCACAAGGTCCTGTTCTGCCACAGATTTCTCCCCTTGCTTTTGTCCTGGGGAGATGCACTACACGAATCCCAGCCTTCTCAGGCCACATCTGTGGCTGTGGTTTTGAATGGGTAAGTGTGACTTAGGATCTACTTGAGGAGTTGGGGGTAAGGATCAGTGGGGAGCGAGGTGAGGAGAATGAACACAGTAGGAAAGACAATGGAAAGAGAAAGACAAGGGACGCTGATTTAATTAAATTTACCTCGATTAATTTCTTATTCCCCTGTGGCTCTACTGAAGTGTTTTTTCTCTTAGCGATAAGAACCAAATATTTTCTACCCTAGATTATTTAATTAATGATATCACTTGGATTTATCACTACAGTTAGAGAGCAGTAATGGCCAGCCGTGGGGACACTCAGCTGTAACCCCAGCGGCTCCAGAGGCTGAGGCAGGAGGATTGCAAGTTCAAAGACATCCTGGCCAATTTAATGAGACCCTGTTTCAAAATTAAAAATTAAAAGGGTCATGGATGTATCTCAGTGGCAATATGTCTCTGGGTTCAATCCCTAGTACTGCCAAAAAAGAAAAAAGAAAAAAAAAAGTAATAGGTTAATGCCTAAGGGTCTTTTTAAAAAAAAAAAAAATCAATCAGCAATCTAGAACACCAAATTGTAGCAATATTCATTCTTCAACACTGTTTGGACCTTAAGTCAAGGAATCTGATTTTTTAAGGTTTCATAATTACTTCACCCAAGTCAGGGTGAGTGAAAACTGCCTTTGTCTAGAACGGCTTTGCAGACAGCGACTATGAAGCAATTGCATTGTTCCATTTCGCACCATACAATTTCACTGAAAGGCAGATTGATAAAAATCAGCCAGGCCAGTTTCTGGACATTACCCGCCCTCCCTCCCCGAGGGCAAGCCTCCGGGCAACCTGTGCCTTCTGGCTGGTCCTCCCAGGGACACGCAGACTACCTGGCTCTCCTGGGGAGGTTCACAGGCACTTGTCCCGAACACACTCAGAAATGATGTGGCCACAGGTAAAGCCCAGGCCTTTGCTGTGGAAAGATGGCTACCTCCCACTGCTTCCAGGAAGCGGAAGACGGGGAAACCTGCAGGTTGTCCTGGAGTCAGAGCACAGGGGTCTGTTTTCTGTCACAGTTGTTCTGCCTCCCTCTTCCTTGTTCACTGACTGGCCAACAGACCTTGGCTGCAGGTGTGTGCTAGGCCAGGAGCTCTGCCCTGCTCTGGGAATACCTCGAGGAGCTTCCACCTGGGGATCATGGTGGGGCGGTACTAGCTACTCTCAATATTATGTTGTTATGATTTGTTTTCCTGCTGCATCTCACACTACGGATCATTCACTTCCTTCTTCATTCTAGAAAATAGTTACAAACCAGTATGGAAGGTGCTGGCCTCAAGAGAAGCCCAAGCTCCAAAGAGCTTATCAGAGCATGGCCTACACCAAGCTGGGGATGGAGTGGTCACAGTCAGGGAAGATTGCCTGGGGGAGGTGGCTCCAGCGCCTACATCCATTCCAGTCATGTTAACTGAGCAATTATCATGTGCCTGGCACTGTTCTGAGTACTGCAGACGTACAAGTTTCTTCATACTGGATATTCCCATTTCAGGAGGAAGACACCCACTAATGGGCAGAGAAATATGAAAGAAAGTTGCAGGGAGAGATGGAAAGGTGCTGTTTAAGGTGAGACACTAATGATGAGATGGAAGGAAGTCAAGGAACTGGCCTAAGTCAAGGACAAGCTTGATGTACTGTGGGGGGGGGGGATGACTGGGTTGGCTAGAATTTAAGTGGGCCAAAGCAGCAGGAAGGGGTGGAGGTCAGAGAGCCAACAAGGACAGATTAGGCAAGGCTTTACAAATTTGAATTTTATTGTATGCATCATGGAAAATCATCAAAGGGTTTTAAACCAGACAGTGACAAGATCATATTGGTGTGTCAGAGTGATGGGTTTAGCTGCTTTGTGAGGCCATGGAGTGATGAAGAGAGAAAGTGCTCAAAGGAAATAGCCCTGGGAGAGGTGGTCCATTCCAGAGGATTGCTAGGGTGTTCTCTTTGGCCAGCTACAGAATACCAGGTGGGATGGAGAGAGGTAAGCCTAGAGATGCAGACCAGGGCCAGATCAACAAGATCCTCACATGCCATGTCCATGTTCTCATGTGCCATTTTAAGCACAGCAGGTTCATATGGAAGATTATGAGTGGCCACTGGATGCCTAGAAGCAAAACTGATGTGGTCACAGTTTATTAAGCTCATTCCAATGTACAAAATACATTTAAAGACCCAAACCTATACTGTTTTTCATAGTTACTAAAACATATTAACATTCTTCAAGTTCTTACACATGAAACAATGGTTTCCTCCTGCTCCAAAGCCTAGTGGATAAAGCAAGAGAGTTGGTTATTCCAACTTAAGGCATGTGGCTATAAGACACAGATTTATATCAGGAATATACATTTTCATCAGAAATATACACCTAGGTCAGAAAATGGGGGGAGGGGGGACTCCTTTAGATAGACATGTGGTATTTTGTAAAGATGTGGGTTCCAGAACCAAGATGGCGCCACATCTTGCCAGTTGTGTGACTTGAGTCCAGTTCTTTGCCTTTCTGGTTCCAGTTTTCTTGTCTGTAAAATGGGAGGCAATACAAGACCCACTCAGAGAGCTGTTATAAGGTTTAAATTAATTAACCCACGGAGGGTACCTAGACCAGAACCCCAGCACAGAGTAAGCACCCAGTACAAGCCACTCCCATTATTATGTTGCTATGATTTATTTTCCTACAGGATCTCACACAACTGATCACTCACTTCCTTCTTCAAACTCTCCTCCTTCCTTTGGCTTCTAGGAGTCTGGGCTACTCTGGTTTTCCTGCTTTGTTCCTTTTGGGGTTATTTTACTGGTTCCTCTTCATCCTCTCCCTCCCTCCATCTGTCCATCTGTCCATCCCGTCCTCAGAAACCCCACCCTGTGCCTGGCTGCAGCTGTTCTCTATCTGGACAAGTCCCAAGCCCATCTCCGAGGATCCAACCACCCCTGAGTACCACACCCATGTTCCCAACCATGCCGCTGCCCCCGGATGTCACATCAGCAGTTCAGACTCAGGGGGGTCAAACTGCTCACCATCTTCCCCAAACCATTTCCTGCTTCTGAAGTTCTCTGGGCTAGTCCATCCATTCACCCAGTCCTCGGTCATTCTTGACTCTTCTCTCTCCCTCACTCTTCACACCCGGTTGGTTAGTGAAGCCCAGTCTGTTATTTCCTCACCGTCTCCAGAACATGTCCCCGTTTTTCATTTTCCACCACCAGCATCCTATTCCCAGTCACGTTAACTCATGCAACGGCCTCACAATGATCTCCTTACCACTGGTAATTTAAAAATGAAATTTTTATTTTTATTTTTAGAGGAGGAAAAGTTTATTTGGGACTCCTGGTTTCAGAGGCCTACTCCATTGCTCTAAGCCCGAGGTGAGGCAGGACGTCATGGCAGAAGGGTGTAACCAAAGAAAGCACCTAGGACATGGCACCAAGAAGCAGAGAACACTTCTGGTATTTATTTATTATCTCTACTTTCTCTCCCCTCAAGTTCCAAACACCATCTCTAAGGGGGCCTCCTGATGCTCAGAGTCAAGAGAGACCATTAGGTCTGAATGTTCCCAGCCTTCCCCGCATCCAGCCCACTCCCCACTTTCTATGCCTGCACTCATCCTCCTCCAGTTCAACCTAATCCTCTCACCTGAACTCCACACTCGAACCTTTTCATCTCTACTCCAGTTCAATTTCCTCTCCCCCTCCTCTATACAACCACCAAGATCTGATTTCCATGGTCACTATTTAGGTTCATTGCCAGAATCAAAGGGATTCTCACTAGGGCTGAGAAAATATTCACCAATTACCAATGCCCGGCCATCTCTGTACCCTCTTCTGGCACGTGAAAGATAGCCAGAGATCACCCCGTGTTTGAGAAACCAGCAGACCAACACTTAACTCTATTCACTACAGAAATTGGGCCCTGGGGACATAAGTACTAAAGAAAAGAGAGGAGAGCTTTAAATTGAGTCTAATTAGTGTCCCTAGAGAAATGTGCAAGGATGCTAAATCCCTGACTGACTGGCTGTGGAGAAAAAGAGCCATCAGAGTTATGGGGAATCCAACGTTGGGATGGATTGCAGAAGGTCAGCCGTGGGGAACGAGCTCACTAAGTGGTAGACTAGGCTGATTGGCCCAAAATAAAGCTTAAAAGACCAAGAGATATCAAATGTGAACTAGAAATTAAGAGACAAGAAGACATGATCCGGGCTGGGGATGTGGCTCAAGCGGTAGCACGCTCGCCTGGCATGCATGCGGCCCAGGTTCGATCCTCAGCACCACATACAAACAAAGATGTTGTGTCCGCCGAAAACTAAGAAAAATAAACATTAAAATTCTCTCTCCCTCTTTCTCTCTCTCTCTCTTAAAAAAAAAAAAAAGGCATGATCCGTGAGCCCAGCTACTTTACAGAAATTGCTGGATAGGAAAGAGAGGATAGGGGTGGGGGGTGATAAAGAAATAGCAAGAATATTTTGCAGGGCTGAAGAAAGATTCAAGCGTTCATGTTAAAAGGGATCAGTAAGTAATGTGCAAAAATAAACATTTTTTAAAAGTCACTATAAGTAACCTTTATTTTCATAATTTAAAAAATAAAATAAAATAGGCCCAGCCTGGTGGAGCACGCCTGTAATCCCAGCGGCTGGAGAGGCTAAGGCAGGAGGATCTCGAGTTCAAGGCCAGCCTCAGCAAAATCAAGGCACTAAGCAACCCAGTGAGACCCTGTCTCTAAATAAAATACAAAATAGGGCTGGGGATGTGGCTCAGTGGCCGAGTGCCCCTGAGGTCAATCCCTGGTACCCCCCCCACCCCCCAAATTAAATAATTTCTTAGTGTCCTCTGTGTGTGTACACACACACACACACACACACACACAGTCATGCTTCAATGGCTATGAGGGATGGAGACCCTATCAGGAGGCAGAAAAAGGTAAGTGGCGGAGTGGAGTCCACTTAGGGTCTAGTTCCCACCAAAGCAGGATTCCTCAGAGCCTATCCCAGGGTCCCCTCACTGCTGCCCAGCTGTGGGGGCAGGGCGCACCCCAATCCCACCCTTCTGTTCAGACATGAGTTTCCCTCTGCTTAAAACGGCACCCCACATGCCCCAAAGAGGGGCCTTGAGGAAGGGTTTTGGGGCGAGTCCAACCAGGGACCTTGTGTTCCCAAGACAATCCAGGGGGAGGAGGAGCCCCGGCTGGCTGGGCTGGCTGGAATGAAGGACAAAGTCAGTGCCACACAGCTGAGTGTCTTGTTCCCAGGGTTAATCTGCAAAATGTCCACAGCAAGAAAGGGGCGCAGCAAGAAGTGGACCAGGGGAGCTGTTGGGGACTAAGCCCAGAACATGGGGAGGGGGGGTTTGCCGGAGTCCCCCACTAAGGCACCTGTGCTCAGAGAGAGGTGCTGTTGCCCCCCCCCCGGGGCCCCTCCATCAGGCCTTCCCAGACCCCTCCACACTGCTAGGTGTCACCTTCCTGTCTCCCATTACCAAGATGAACCATAAGACATTGCCAACAGTCCACCGTGTTTGTCCTTCAGAAACGTTGGTTTCAGGTGATTCCATCCAATGCATCAAGAGAGAATTTGAACCACAGAATCTCTGTTTTGGTAACCCATTTTTCTCCAGGTCTTACCATGTAATAGATAAAAGCACTATGGATCAAAGAAATTCTATGAATTTATTTTTACTTTGCCAAGAAATTTACCATAGTTTCTTAGATAGTTCCTCTAAAGCTCTTAAATAAAAATATGTTTGTAAAACCCTTTATTATATAAGGTGGGGTCCTCTAGCAGTTCAAATACAATAAGTACAGAGAGAAAGGGAATGTCTGTGGGCTAAGAACCTACTGGGTGCCACTCAGAGTGGCACTTCCATTCACTTTTTCATTGACTCACCACATAGATCTCTAAAGAAACACAAAGTAGCCTCAATCACTCTGGAGGCTGAGGCGGGAGGATCACAAGTTTGAGGCTAGCCTCAGCAACTTAGTGAGGCCCTAAGCAACTTAGCAAGGGCCTCTCTCTGAGTACAACCCGATCTCAAAATGAAAAATAAAAGGGGGTGGGGATGTGGGTCAGCAGTTAAGCACTTCTGGGTTCAATTCCTAGTACCAAAAAAAAAAAAAAAGACACATGGTTGGTCCTGTCTCAAAATTAGGGAAGTCATCTTACAGACCAATTTTAAATATAATAAATCACATGTTCAGGTTTTTTTTTAAAGTTAGGGAACTGAGGCTACCAGAGATCCAGAAATATATCAAGCCAGGCACAGTGGCACATGCCTTCAGTCCCAGCTACTCAGGAGGCTTAGACAGAAGGATACTTGAAGCCAAGGAGTTCAAGACTCAAGAACAGCCTGAGCAACATAGCAAGACCTTGACTCAAAAAAAAAAAAAAAACAAAAAACAAAAAGAAAGAAAAGAAAAGAAAAAGAAAGAAAGGAAGAAAAGAAAGGTGAGTTAAAGAGGGAAGGGAAAAGAAAAAAAATAACCAGACACCATGGAGCTACACCAAGTGGTAGAAGTCTAATTTGGGGAAAAACAACACACACACACACATACACACACACACACACACACACACACACACCAACACACAAACAAGACAGCATTGAAAGTAATGAAGATATCTTCCTAAAGATTCTGAAAATAGTATAGTTTCTTCATTTTTGTAAAAATATGCCATTCTGTCCAGTACCAAAAAAAAAAAAAAAAAAAAAAAGGCCCCCTTCTACCCTTCTAGTGTGAAATGTGCAGGACGCACACGTGCCTGTGTGGACACATCCCCGCTTGACACCAGTCCTGTGGGTTCCAATTCCATTTTGTGAAACTTTCCTTGTCCTTCTCTGGTCCTAGGGAGTGACAGGAGGCACCTCCTTTCTTTCTAACACTAGGGCCAGTTTCAAACAATGGTGACGAGCTACTTCCCAGGGGCCCCTTGTAGGAGCTGGTCCCCATTTTTGTACCCAGTGAGACCAAACATTCCCCCTGCAGAGCCTCGCCGTTGCTCTGCAGTGGCAGACAAGAAGTGGAACCGTGACCTTGAATTCTAAGTGCTCCAGGTCAATATTTCCTGAGTGGTTTCCCCCTCTCCCTCTGGGCTGTGCACATGCTTCCTCCTGGGCTGCCCGCGTCTGCAAAAGGAAGAGCTGTCACAGCAATATGAGACAGGAAGCCAACGGCCAAACGTGGTCAGTGCACAAAAATCAAGAAGGAAAAATGCGCTTGGTGATCTAGCAACCTCGGTGCCTCCGAGTAAGCAGAGATAAGTCATACGCCAAGTCCCTGAGGGCTTACAGGAATGGCTTCAGACATTTGGTGGGCACCGTGTGCAAGATACTGAGGTCCTCCAGCCAAGTTCAAGGTACTGGATCACGCTCTTCTGTAAAATCGATTATTCTCTCAGATAGGTCTGACTTCCGGAATCCAGACCCAGAATTTACAAAAATGAAAAGAAGCTCAAAATTAGCAGCACACAACTAAAGTGATTCAACAGAATTTTCCAAATAAGAACCCTTCCCTGATGGTACACTCGGGTGTCCAAGAACTTCAGCCTGTACCTTTGTTGTGCATTTACTGGACACAAAGGCAAGTGCAACCCATCTGAAGCATCATGGGCAGCGCGCAAAGTGACACGAGATTGCAAAAGAGCCACTGCCCAGCGATAAAGGGGAAGGAGGGCCAAAAAGAGGAGCTCAGCATTTTAAAAGCAGAAAAACAAGTCAAGGACCCCCGCCTTCCTCTCTCCATCTCCAAATTTCCTTAGTAAAATGAGGTGGGAGTTGGGGTTAAATAAAGACGACGGAGTTTCCTTCCTATCTGGTCACAAAGGATCCGTGTGGTGCCTGGGACCTGGTCTGAAGGTTCTGCCTTGGGTCATCTATCTGTAAGGGGACAAGAGAGTGAAGGAAGTTCAAGCTGCACATTTAAGTGGCTGGGTTGTATAGAAAGTTGGCTGCTGTATAAAGTAGCAATAGGGAATTTTCTAAGGGAGCATTTTCTCTGGGAAGAATTAAAATAAAAAAAAAAATCACCAATACTTTGGGAAATAATGAAACACAAGGAAAGTCACATCACAGAGTTGGCATGGGTGACTCCCTTAGTCATGCATGAAACAACTGAATACCTAGCAAATTCACCCCAGGATTATTGGTCCTGCACTGAATAAAACCCATGATTCCAATCATCTCAGGGGATTGTGATAGCTTTCACTTCTCAAATAAAATTCTTTTTATTTGTGTGTGTGTGGATGTGTGTGTGGATGTGTGATAATAAGATGAAACCCAGAATCTAGTACAAGTTACCACCAATCTATACCCCCAGCCCTAAAATTATTCTTAATTTATTTTAATTTTTTTATAAAGTATTAACCAAGGCATCAAAATCAAACAGCGACATGAAAAGAACAACAAAAAAGGACACTTCAAATATTCGGGAAATTTTTGCCTTTTTTTTTTTTTCTTTGATTCCTTCCTCGGATGCTACTACACATCTTAAAAAAAAAAAAAAAAAAAAATCTCCTTTCCTTTCTCTCCTCATTCAAATAGTTGAGGAGAACATGCCCTGGCCTTTGATGCTCTGACTCATGCATCAAACATCCAACCTCCTTCCCAGTCTTAGTATTTGTCTGTTAGGCAAACTCTACCAGAGAACCTCTTCTTCTTTCACACTGAGTAGATACAGAGCAGGAATCCTCAGATGAGCATAGTAGAGTTGCTTCATCCACACAGTCCCATAATAAAAAGCTTACAGCTGGGCATGGTGGTGCATGCCTATAATCCCAGGGGCTTGGGAGGTTGAGGCAGGAGGATCTAGAGTTCAAAGCCAAACCTCAGCAGAAGAGAAGCACTAAGCAACTCAGTGAGACCCTGTCTCTAAATAAAATACAAAAATAAAAATAAAAATAGGGCTAGGGATGTGGCTCAGTGGTCAAGTGCCCCTGAGTTCAATCCCCCATACCAAAAAATAAATAAATAAATGAATAAAAGCTTACAACAAGGAACTTCCTGCAAAATGTCAAGCAAAGACCGTGTGTGCATGCGCACACACAAATGCACACACCATCTTAATCTTCAACTGTCAGAACAATTTCTAGAAAGCTTTTGAAGTACAGGAGAGCAAAAAGCATACTGTACATCAAAAAAAAAAAATCAAGTGCTGTTAATTTAGCATATAAAAATGAGGAAATATATATATCTTCAACTGGCTTGGGTAATAAAGAAACTTTTCTATTTGTCCACTCCTCCCAGTAAAATATAGGCAGAGATAGAATAATAAGCACTAGTATTCATTGAGGGTTTATCTCATGCCAGGCTCTGCATTGGATAATCTGCGTTAACCCTCGTAGTTCTATGTGGTAAGTATCATTGTCGTTCCCATTTTACATACAGTGAACTGAGGCTAAAAGAATCTCACCTGTGCCAAAACCAAACTATGAGCCTAGATACTGAACTCCTAAGCTGTACCGCCTCCCTGCAGAAGATGGTGAACAGAATCAGGAGATGGACTTGGATTCAAGACCTACTTCTGTTCCTTACCACTAACTTATTCTAGGACCTTGCATAAAATAAAGGAAGAACTGAAAATGTTTGACCAAACCATGTTCTGCAGCTATTTTTCTAGCCCCTTTCATTCTGATTTTCCAGAAACCTCAAACCTGACTTCCCTGAGTCTTAAGGGGTGACTGGGGAAGAAAATGAGGCCATCTTTGCAAAGGAACTTTACAAACAGTAGAAAGGGCTGGGTCAAGGTTGGCAACCTAGCAAACAGAAAAGCCAAGGTTTTGACCCTCTCCCTGAGGCTGTGGAATGGAAGCGAGAGTGATCATAGGTGGGTCTCCAGCTCGGCAGGCGAGGACAGCCCCCTGTGCTCTTATGAACAAAAAGTACTTAGAAGAACACACACTCAAACGCACCATGCGTTGCACCTGCACGGCCTGTTCATGCTTGGCAATGACCCATGGGTGTAAGACTCCACTAAACGTGACGCACCTCAACCTTGTCTTTCAGCAGCTGATGGAAGCCAGGCGCAGCGGTGAACGCCTGTAATCCCAGTGGCTCAGGAGGCTGAGGCTGAGGCAGCAGGGTGGCAAGTTTAAAGTCAGCCTCAGAAACAACAAGGCACTAAGCAACTCAATGAGACCCTGTCTCTAAAATAAAAATACAAAAAAAGGCTGGAGATGTGGCTCAGTGGATGAGTACCCCTGAGTTCAATCCCTGGTACCCTCTTACCCCCCCGCCCCCCGCTCAAAAAAAGGAGCTGATGGAAATGGGAAGATATAAAATTCAGGGAAATGGCTCCAAAATATGCACTCAGAGATAAGAAAGTGTTGCAAATAAAAATCTGAGGCAGCAATAACAGGGTTGTTGGGGTAGGGTGACCCTTGCTCTTTATCACTAGTTGTTTGAAAGATGAAACACCACAGCCACTTCCACTATTATATTTTTTACTCTCTAGGGAAATTTTCTTCCACCTACGAAAAGTTGTGTTATAGTAGTGCCCAGTAAATATCTGGATGAATCAATAAACAGGGGAGTCTCATATTGGTGTATTGATTCAACACATTGTTATTTATTGAAGTCCTATGGTGGTTTTAAAATGTCCACAAATTCTTTTTTCCTTTCTTTCTTTTTTTTTTTTTTTTTTTTTAATGGTACTAGGGATTGAACCCAGGGCCTTGTGCATACAAGGCAAACACTCTACCAACTGAGCTATATCCTCAACTCCACAAATTCCTTATACTTTACCCTTCCAAACATAGATCCTCATCCCCCCTCCCACGGAATCTGAGCTGTATTTAATTACTTCTAATGAACTCAATGCTGTCAGTATGGCTAAAATAATGATTCAAGCAAGTTAGACTCCTGGAGGTATAGAAACTTCCTCTTTGCTCTTTCTCTTGGATCACCCCCACTTAAAGAATGCAATGGAAGACTCTCAAACAGACACTTGGAGAATACCGCACAGCAGTAAGAAGTGCAGGCTTCCTGCCAACAGCCATGTGGGTGCGCCATCTTGAAAGAAGATCCTTTGGCCCATTCAAGTCCTTGGATAATGACAGCCCTGGCTGATGTCCTGACTGCGACCGCATGACACCCAAGTTGCTCCTGGATCCCAGACCCATGAAACCATGACATGATGAGTGTCTGTTGTCTTAAGCTACTGAGTTTTAGGGCAATTTGTAATGCTGCCATAAATGACCAATATAGGCCTCTGTCTTACTATTTGCCAAACCCTAGAGGTACAATAGTACATGATCTAGCTCTGCCTCTGCCCTCACAGAGCTCACTCTATAAGGCAATCAGATAGAAACTAATGATGCTCTAATACGAAGACGAAGAGTGAGGTACCCATGGGTCAAAGTTTAAAGGGAGAACATAGAGAAGGATCACCTAGTCCAGTCTGGAAGGTCATATCTAAGTGATATCTAAGCTTTAGGCCTAAAAGATAAGCAGGACTTAGCCAGATGAAGGCCTATAAGGAGAAGGAGGAATAGTCTAAGCAGGTGGATTAGCATGGACTGAGGATTATACATGAGAGGTAACAAGTGAAATTGGGGAACTGCGAGTGCAGACAGAAAAGCTGGGGCGGGTCACAGAGGGCCTTCTGAGCCAAGGTAGAGCATTTAAACTTTATCCTTGGAGCAGAAAGCAATCTCGGGAAGAGTTTGAAGCAGGGGTCTCCTCTGAGAGTTATGGGGGTTGTCAGGAGCAAGGATTCACACAGGGTAGCAGTGACGACACCATGAACTAAAGTAGCAGTAGTGGTATGGAGGGAAATAAAAAGATCCAGGTAATTATAGAATGGAACTGATGGGAAAGGCTGTCATGGAGACAGAAAATGTCCCAAAGGGGCATCGACATCTTTCTAATGGACAATAATATTATTCTATGAACATTGTAAATATGATTGCTACAAAATCCCAGGCACCACCAGAAATCTTCCCTTTTGCATTGGACCTTGTGCATATGTGGGTCTCTCTCAGCCCTCCCCGTCACCTCCTGTACCTCCAGCGAGTACATCTGCCCTGTCAGCAACCCTGCTCTTAGAGAGCAGGAGCTAAGAATCATTATTCTTATCACACGTTCAACGTCTACTACAGTGCCTGGCACATAGATAATGCTTATGGGAAGAGTCAATAAGTTGAAAGTGTATCTACACATGCACTTTTTAAAGCAGAGAAATGTGGCTTCTAGGAGTGGAAAAAAGTTATCCATGAGGAGCCAGGGAAAGACTGGTCGAAGTCCTAGAGGTTTGCCCATACTCTAGACGAGAGGCGTGGAGATCCACTGTGACATGGAGCTCAGCCAGATAATGAGCCAGGCAACCGAGCAGCCTGACCGCACAGCAGGAAGAAAAGACAACAGCCAAGAAGAGTTTTGTTGGTTTTTCTGTCCTTGCTAGGGGAACTCCCTCAGAGGCAGCAGACCCAAGCAAGAAAGCAGTTGTATCTCTAGGTAAATGCTAAAGCTTCTCTGTCACCGGATGTAGAAGTGGTGAGGGAGGGCTCTGGTGACCAATGATGACTTGGGAACACTGACAAACAAACCCCCCAACGTAATCCAGCAAAACCCAACAAATGACATGACATTTCAAACCCAGCAAGAGACAAAACACAGGACCCTCCCCCCCCAAAGAGGAAGTGATGCATTCACCCTAGCCAAACAATGAAGTTTGAGGGGTGGAAAATAATCAAGTACAAAGCAACAGGCTAAATTCCCTGAAAGAGCACAGAGAGTCGGGACCTAAAACAGCCACAGCTAGCAGGATCCCATCTAGTCAGCCCGGTGGACCAAGACTTAGGGCTACCAGGTTCTGGAAAGAGCCTTCTAGAAACAAATCTTCGTGCAAATGACATTGCAGAAAAGAATTCAAACGAGAAGGGGGCCAGGCCCGGTGGTGCAAGCCTGTAATCCCAGAGGCTCTAGAGGCTGAGACAAGAGGATCGAGAGTTCAAAGCCAGCCTCAGCAACAGCGAGGCGCTAAGCAACTCAGTGAGACCCTGTCTCTAAGTAAAATACAAAAAAAAAAAAAAAAAAAAAAAAAGGGCTGGGGATGTGGATCAGTGATCCAGTGTCCCTGAGTTCAATCCTGGTACCACCCTCCCACCTCCCACCCCACCCCACCCCACCCCCCCAAAAAAAAAACTGAGAAGGGGAGGAAATGCCATGGAGTGGACAGTAAGAAAGGTGATCTGAAAGATCTTGGATTTATTCAGACGTATGCCTGGAATTGACAATAAAGATGTAATCTTCCACGTGAGGAGGCTTTGCAGCGATCCCAGCTATCTCAAAGTGACATAAACATGGAATCAGGTGTTCCCAGTGCCCCTAGGGGAATTCCACTTCATCCTTCATTTCACTGAGAAACTGAGGAACCAAGAAATGAAGGAGCTGGCCTTAAGGATGGCAATGTGAGTCAGCAGCCCCACCAGGAAGCCCGGGCTGTGCCTCCTCACTTCCTGGTTCCCTCTATAAATATTCGAGTACATTCCCTTCCTTTCCCAATAGGGTCTGTGGCGGCAACTCAAGGCTCAGAAATTCGGGTCACGCTGGCGAGGGGCGAGGTACACTGACATCATCAGAAACACGGGTCAGCAGAAACAGATATTTCTTCTGAGATGGGGCTGTCTGTCCCCTTCCTTCTCTTGGGAACCCGATTTGCTCTGATGCCCTGACGTCCTCTCTAGAGGACCATCCTCCGGGCTCCCCATTCTCCAGCCCGTGGCTGCGCAAATTAGCAGCGCTCTTTGTCCCTAGAGCCCCGGAATCCAATTGTGTTCCAGTGCGTGCCAAAAAGGCCTCCAAAGTGTGCCGTGCATTGTAAAGACACTGGCACGTGCTCCGGCAAAGAATTTCGTTCTGCTTAAAGGCCACCAGAATGTTTGTTTGGCCATCCGTCCCTCTAAAGCAAAGAAAGGAAAGAAAAGGCTGGGGGACTGCTTATTCGACCCTCCCAGAGCTGAGTGGAAGTTTCACCAACTTCAAGGAAAGCGTGCACACACTAAACCCCCAACTGTTTGAGGACTTTATACTGTTTTAATCCACCCGAGCCGGATTCTGGAGCAAAGGGCAGCTGCGATCCTTCTAGAGGTTATGTCATAGATGGTGTAACCTTACCTTCTGCCCACTGGGATCTTATCAGCTCTGTGTTCCTGGTCTATTTTGAGACCCATCTGAGCCAGCTACCTGGGACATGGGTAGTGTGAACAAATCAACGTACAGCTGACAAGACTTAAATTTAAAGGGAGAGTATAAATCTGACTCAAATCAACCAAGTAGGTGGGGTGGGCGGGAACACTCAGACACATCTTTCCACTGAGGTTTCTTTGTTATTCAGGCAAGAGGACTATTTAAAAGGCTGGGCTAAAAGCGGGCATCCCAGGCAGGCAGGTCAGTCCCAGGCTGTGCAAAGTTCCCTGTTCATGGTCCGGGTTTTATGGATGGGAAATTCTGGCTTCTTTCTTTGCCACTGGCAGGTGGCCAGTTCTCAGAGCTTAACCTCACGCTATACTTCCAGCTATTTCAACAAAGCATGCAGCCTCTCAGTCTGAGAAGTGTTAGCAGTTTTAAGAGGCAGTGCTCTGGTTGTCCTGCTGTCCCCAGTACCCCCAGGGCCAGCGACAGTGCTGGCTGCCTGACACGTAGCACATGCTCCCTGCCTGGCGACTTGCTTGCTCGGACCCAGAAACCACAGTTTCTGACCTTGCCGAGTTGAGACACGCCCCTTCCTCCCAACTCCCCAAAAAAAAAAAACAAAAAAAAACGCTTCCTCTTATTTCTCCATTAAGTGACTGCTGAGGACTGAAGCCGGACATCAGCTGGTCCTATTGCCTCCATTTGGCTTTTGTCTTCCTCATAAGACAGGGGAGGAGTTGGTTTACAGCAGACAATCCTATCAGATTTTAATTAGGGGTGGTTAGTGAAGCGTCATCTCCATCAAAATGAGAGGTACGGCTGGTGGCAAAGCTCAGTGGTAGAGAGACTGCCTGGCAAGTGGGAGGCCCTGGGTTCCATCCCCAGCACTACCCAAAAGAGAAGGGGGAGTATACACCAAGGAAAAATGACCAGCTAAATCATCAGCAGATGAGTCATCGCTAAGATGGCTTGGGTTCCTGAAAAGATGAAAGGTGTGTTCTCATCAAAGCTAGAAAGAGAGGCTTGGTGGGGGGTGGGCAGGGTCAAGCCCAGAAGATGTTCGACATTTTTAGTGGGTGGCTCTTCCAGCTTCCGCATGGCATTTGTTGACTTAATAGCTATAGTGTGCAATATCCTTCTAATTGGCTTCTCCTTTGGCAAATAATAAACAAACCATCCCAGAAACTTTTCTGCAGAAAAGTTAGGTACTCATTTGCTTCCAAAATAATTTTCCCTCTTTTTTTTTTTTTTTTTTTTTAAAGGTAGACCTAAATAAGTCTTCCAAAGTCTCCCCTTTTGGATGACAATCTCTAGAAGTGAAAAGGCCAGTATAATTAGGTTAAGTTACAGCTAAGCCAGGGCCATCTGTGCATCGAATGTGCGGATGATCTTGGTAGTGGTCAAGCCACTTACCAACCTACTATTCACTGGGAAGTGATAAAGTAAGAAGTGACTAAATAAGAGTGGGCTAAGGAAACAGCTGTCATTATTTGGGTTGTTTACAACAGTTCTTGTCTTTCCAAAGACTAGGCGTTAGATCGAAGAGCTAATGAGGAGGTTCCCCCCTGTGATCATTAAGGATCTGGATTCACAGAGCTGGGTTCAAATCCTAATTCTGTCACTTACTGGCTGCATGACCTTAGACAAATTACTTAGCCTCATTAAGTGTCAAATTCTTCACCTGTAAAATGGAAGAACCATATCCTCCCTCACAGGGTTGTTGTAGAAATTACCATAAAATGCCAGGTGAAGAGTAAGGGCTTAGTAAGCGGTAAATGATTATTAGGAACTAAATAAAATGAAGAGGATTTGCTAATAAACAAGGCTCTTCCAACTAATCCACCTCCAGTGATGATCTGGGAGCTCAATCTGTATCATCCTTCTCACTGGAAACCTAGCTCAGCAAGGATGCCATCTGCTTGCTTGATGTATGTAGTAATCCAAGACCAAAGTCCCTTAAAAAAAAATAGCCTACTGAAGGGAGAATCATAAAGAACAGGTAAAAACTTTAGAGAAAAAATTTATTTTATAATAAGAACCTTCGGAAACACTCTGAACTCCATGTGTTTCTGACAAGAACCACCCAATTTTAAGTTTTCATTCCTATAAAAAGTCCAAGCAGAGACCTATATCTTGGGTATTTCAGGTCTGATAGTGTGCACTGATTGTGAAAAATTTTCGTGGCTTTGGACACTACAGTCAACTTTTGATATTTGAGGGGGGATTGGCTCCAGAACTCCCTGGGGTTACCTAAATCCTCAAAAGATCAAGTTCAAGAACCTAGGCAATCCTCTCATATACTTTAAGTCATCTTTAGATTACTTACAATACCCAATAAAATGTAAATGCTATGTAGTTAGTTATTGAACTGTAATGTTTAGAAATCATGACAAGAAAAAAATCTGTACATATTTAGTACAGATGCAAATTTTGTTTGGTTTGGTTTGGTTTGGAACTGGGGATTGAACCCCGGGGCACCTAACCACTTAGCCTCATCCCCAGCCCTTTTTATTTTTTTTATTTTGAGACAGGGCCTCACTAAATTGCTGAGGCTGGTCTCAAACGTGCAATTCTCCTGTCTCAGCCTCCCAAGTTACTGAGATTACAGGCATATGCCACCACGCCTCACTATTTGTAAATTTTTAAAATATTTTCTACTGTCTGTTGAATCTGTGGATGTGGAACCCATGGCTATGGAGGGCCGATTGTATATTAGATACATATAAAGAAGTGGCAAAAAAGGGATGCCTAGAGCTTCAAGTTCTAACAACCAAATGCTCAAATAAGTACATAGAATAGAATGTTGAATGTCTCCGAAAGACCCACATGTTAAAGGGTTGTTCCCCAATGCATGGAGCCCCTGGGAGTTGGGGGAACTGCTAAAAGGGGAGGCCTAGTGGAAGGAAGTTAGGATGTGCCCTTGAAAGGCATATTGGGACCCTGGCCCCTTCCTCCCTCTCTCTTCGCTTCCCAGCCCCACCAAGTGCTCCCGCCATGATGTATTATGCTGCCACAAAGCAACAGGGCCAAGTGATCATGAACTAAAATCGGAAATGATGAGCAAAAATAAATATTTCATCTTTGTAAGCTGTTCATCTCAGGTATTTTATCATATGATAAAAGGCTGACTGATACAAACACCCTACCATAAACAAAAAAAATCGTGTTACATAAAACAGGACTACAGGGGAAGAGGAAGAGAGTTTGCTTTACCAAATCAATAAAGACATATCCATCTTTCTGGATCCCCTCCACATAGGATAGCAGTTGTGTTTCTTAGAATTCACTGATTTTAAAAGCGACATAAGCACAAAGCAATAGTTTAAATCTAGTAACAGCTTTTAAATGAATTTGTGATGTGTTAGTTGGTGACAAAGACAACCGTTTGAATAGAGCGGCTTTATATATATATATATGTACTATTATTATTTAGCCTACAGAAGGTGCTGGAGCACATAAAGCATCATGAGTCCTTTGCTCTAACCCAGAGATCCTGAGTGAGGATTCAGCCACCAACTGGGAACCATGGACTGAGAGCAGAAACACCACGTGAAAGTAGGAAGCGTTGCTCAGCACATCCTTAAGTGTTTTCTGTCATTTAAGTAAGACTAGAATAAAATGCTTTCCCCTGAATCTCTGAGCGCGTGAAGTTGGTCTGTTTTGCACTTAGTTTCTTTCTGTGGATTTGGACACCCCACCCATGTTACCATTTCCCAGCTTGCTATAAACCAGAAGTATTACCAATCAAATATTCATTGAATGATAGTGATCTCACTTACATCCTCTATGATGTCTATCCCTTCAATTAGCCACATTTCATTGTGTTGTCTTTGTGATATTCTGATAGTTTCCAGATGCAGATATATCTTATATGAATAGAAAGTGGTGGGGGTGAGGGGGGTCCAAAGTCACTCAAAATGGAACCAGAACTGTTGTGACCACATGTGTTTTAAATATCCTACCCATTCAATTAAGAATATAATATTATAAGCCAGCTCTATAAATCTTAGAATAAAAACAATAACATACCAAGTCTTCTTAGCCACAAAGAGGCCCCGAAGAATGCTATAGATTCCATGATGATGTGATTTGGAGACTGTCTTAATTTTCCATAGGAAGAACATTAGTTTTCTAGAATAAAACCCCACACACCCCTTTCTGTACATCCCTAAAATGAAGGAAAAATGTTTTTCTTTCAAACTGACACCTCCCCTCCAAAAAACCTTTTATTTTTGAGATACTCAAAAGTAGAGATAGTAGTGTAATGAATCCTTAAATACCTATCACTCAAGTGTCAGCGTGCAGCATCAGATTTCATTTATGTTCATTTCATTTGTATTCATTTCCTTGGTTGGTACCAAGAAAACTGTATTCTTTTAATACCAGACACCACAGCATTCCAGTCAGTGCAAATATTTATTATATAGGTCTAAGACATGAAAACTTTTTTAAAACTAGCATAATAGCCAGGCGCAGTGGCACACGCCTATAATCCCAGTGAATTAGGTGGCTCAGACAGGAGGATCACAAGTTCAAAGTCAGTTCCAGCAACTTTGTGAGGCCCTTAAGCAACTGAGCAAGACCCTGTCTCTAAATAAAATACAAAAAAGGGCTGGGAATGTGGCTCAGTGATTGAGTGCCCCTGGGCTCAATCCCTGGTGCCAAAAAATAAATTAAAATAGCATAATAGCCAGGCGTGGTGGCACATCCTGTATTCCTGGGGAATTAGGTGGCTGAGGCAGGAAGATCACAAATTCAAAGCCAGTCCCAGCAATTCAGCGAGGCCCTAAGCAACTTAGCAAGACACTGCCTCTAAATAAAATATAAAATGAGCTGGGGATGTAGCTCATTGGTTCAGCTCCCCTAGGTTCATAAATACGGAAATAAAAATAAAAATAACATAATCACAAATCCACTAATTCTTAAACCAGAAACAGTAATTTTCTAACATTGTCTAATAGGCAGTCAGTATTCAAATCTCTCCAAACGCCCCTCCCCTTTTAAAAATCAAATACATCATCTGCTTTTAGGGACAGTGGCTGTTTTTAAGAAATTCATATAGTTGCTATCTGCCTGCAGTTCCTCTTAGAAATATTGCTTTAAATAAGTGTTGATTCATGGCATATTTTATCACAAATTCAACCATCACTCTGGCCTTTACTGAGATGGAATAAAGTGTCTACATAACAGTAGACACTCTATTAAGGCTTCCCCCCCCACCTCCCCCCACCAAGAAAAAGCCTAAACCTAATTCCATTATTGTATAATTGTACAGTATAATTTTGAGCAATTCATTTTCTTCTGTGCCTCAGTGTCCAGGCCTGTAGAATGAATAGGTTAGCCCACATAATCTCTAAATTTCTTTCTGGCTGTTAAGATTCAACGTGTTTGGTTTTGTTTAGTTTCTTTCAAATACAGATGGCCCTCTGTATTCCAGTATTTCGAATCAGCAAATTCAATCAACTTTGGATGGAAAGTACCTGGGAAAAAATGGTATTTGTACTGACCACGAATTGATCTTCCTTTTTTTCTTGTCTGTATTCCCTAAACAATGCAGTGTGACAACTATTTGCATAGTGTTTACATTGTATTAGGTATTATAAATCATACAGAGATGATTTAAAGTACATAGATAGGATGTATGTAGGTACTATACAAATTTTGTATAAGGGAATGGAACATCTGTGGGTATTGGTCTTCAGCGGGGTTCCTGGAACTAACCCTCCTCAGATAAGAAGGGACAGTTGACTACATCTACATGGTTTTGCAAAGATGAGAGCATGTCTATTGTAGAAGACAGAAAGGTATTTGGTTTTGTTTGTTTATTCATTTGTGGAGTTTTGGGATCGGGGTAGTTCAGAGGATTGACTCCAGGGGCTTTACCACCAAACTACATCCCCAGCCCTTTTTATTTTTTGAACTGCTAAGTTGCTGAGGGCCTTGCTGAGTAGCTGAGGCTGGCTTCAAACCTGAAATCCTCCTGCCTCAGCCTCCCAAGTTGCTGGGATTACAGTGTTGTGCTACACCCCAGGCATCAGCAGGATATTTGAAATCAAAAGACCAATAAATCCTAACTCTAGTGCCCTTGGTTAATCATTAACCTTTCTAAGCTTCAATGTTGCACTGTATAACAATTGTCTATCATACATTTCATCTCTTTTACCAAACATAAGCTTCTAGAGAGGTTTTCTCACATTCTTCTTTTTAATCATCAAAAACCATTGTTAACATCTGGTGCCTGGTCCAACTCAATAGGTTTGCTACATAAATGAATGGGTGTCATGCAATCTGAGGGTAATAGTGGCTGCTCTATTTGCCTTACAGGATTACTGTATGATGAAATGAGTTAATATATGTAAGTACACATTTTACATTTCATAATAAAATCATAAAATGTTATTATTTGTATTTGAAACATTCCAAGTAGAATTTTTACTTACTTATAAAACCCAGCCTTGCTTCCAAGCCTTGCATAAAGAATGTGAGATAGGTATTTTTTTTTTCTTTCCTATGCCCTTTATTATCTCTTTGGAAAATCATCCATCTCCCTCTGTTTCTCTTTTTAACTGAAGTACACTTCTGTGCACTCACTATCATTTTTAAGTTTTTCTCTAGCAGTCTTTTGGTAGAATTTTCACAAGTATGGATGGTCCCTGACTTAACAATGATTTGATTTATGATTTTTCAGCTCTATAGTGTTGGACAAAAGCAATACACATTCAGTAGAAACTGCACTTTGAATCTGGATCTTTTCCCAGGGTAGCAATATGTAGTACAATCCTCTCTGGTAATGCTGGGCAGCAGCAGGGAGTCAAAGTCACAGCTCCGGTCAGCCAGGCGACCACCAGGGGACACAACCCTTACTCTAACAAGCACTGCATCCCCAGAATTTTTGGGATATGGTGTTTAGTTTTCAGAATCATCATGTCTACAAAATGCCTGTCACTGAGTATATACAAGATATTCAGTGCTTTCTTATAAAATGGGCTTTGTAATAATGATTCTACCCAACTCTAGGCTAATATAAATGTTCTATGCACGTTTAAGGTAAACTAGGTAAGGGTTAGGGTAGATTAAATATATTGAAAGGCATTTTTGAAGGCTGGGGGTGGAGCTGAGTGGCAGAGTGCTTGCCTAGCATGCAATGGGCATTGGGTTCCATCACCAGCACTGAAAAGGAAAAAAATTCAGTTTGACATGATATTTTCAACTATATGATGGGTTTATTGGAAGCTAAACTCCACCTCACCCAGCCCTCTGTGCTTAACTCCTGTAAATTGAGGAGCTTCAATAATCAGTAGCTTAGTGGCAATCTCATTCAAATAAAGCATTTTACTAACTTCTACAAATCAAAATAATTTCAGAGGCAGTATAACCTTGATTATATGAGATACATGAACTTTCTGATTTAGTGTTTATGGGAACCAGCTCCCTAAAGATGATCCTGATTCAGTTTCTGCTACAGTTCTACCTTCGAATATTTCCTTAAATGGTTCCTTTCTTTCTTCTTGGTAATGACATTAAATTTATTGTTTAATAATTCCTAATTACACCATTTTGAACCATGAACATTTCCCTTGAGTCTTGCACAACCCCTGGAGCAGCAGTTCCTGAAAGGAATACTAGCCCTAAGCAATAATCCTCACCAAAAAATGGTGACACTTTTTACATTTAGAAAAGTGCATATTATAAACTCTACTTGGTGATTCACTCCTTAGCACACTGAAGACCGAAAGACCTTGCTATAAATCTGTTGTATTTATTGTACAACAAATAAACTTGATTTAACTTGTTTAACTCAGCGTTTCTCAAGCTTCCTTATTTTATGTACCACTGAGAAAGAAAACCATTGCCAAGGAGACTGATTCAATGCTAAGGTGCCATTAAACAGAAACCCTCAGGGATGTTAAAATGCAAAACTATGTGCATCTGGGAATGGGTATGTGAGGGTCTCATCATATAGTACCTATGGGCATCCTGAGGATCCAGTTCTTTGGAACAACACTGGAAAACTATGCTGTGGCCTATAGCTTTCACAATCATTTCAAGAGAAACGAGCAGGAAGTTATTAAGAAGAATAAGACAACTTTTTAATTTAAAAAAATACTGGTCAATTGTTCACAGTGTGAAATAAATGGGCCTTGTCCAGTTAAAAAAGTAATTTCTAGGCACACATCAGAATGTAACTGTCCACCTGTCCTCAATGAGCTTGCAAATCTCTTTAAATTAAGATGGCATGTAATTAAATCATTCAGCTGGTTGACAGGCTTCTCCACGCAGGTAGTTTACTTTCACTTGAAATGACCCCTTTGCTTCTGAAGATCCCCACACCCTGAAGTGACTCAACTTCATAACAGCACCATTAAAATCTCCAGCTTTACAGGCAATAAGCTTGGGCGTAAAGCATCAGTAACTCTATAGTGAGTCAGATGAAGAATGTGAATGCTGGGGAGGAGGGTTGGAGGCTAAGTTTGCTTTTAGGGCATGGGTGCGGCTGATAGCTTGGGCTCTACCGGCTCCTTTGCATGAGTGCACGGGCCTGACCCAAAACTCCCCTTTACACCCTTCTTCCTCCTTGCCAATCGGATTCCTCCGGACCTGGGGCAGGCGCCCCTGAGGGCTTGACTTCAGGGACGTCGGGTACTATCCCAGGCTAGCCCAAGTACCCCATCTTCCGCTGTACGCCGGGTTTAGACCCCACTGATGCTCTGACTCCATCCTCCTGGTCGCGCCCCTGGGGTTTTCCAGACTCTCGGGGCTGGCAGGGCAACCCGGGACCTCGTACTGTCCTTCGAGCCCCTGAACAGACATCCGATGACCCCGGGGTCACCTTCGAACCACTCTCTTCCCTCCACCTCACCCAGCCCTCCGTGCTACCACCAGACCGGTCCACACCGCCGCCTTCTTCCCGGTTCCCGCCACCCTCTCCAGAAGGCGCGGAGGGCGGCGGGGCGGCGGGGAGGCTCGCGAAGAACCACTTGTGGGAGCTGGGCCGCGCTTCCCCAGGGCGCTGCATCCGCCGCCGAGATGCTGGCAGCCTGGGGATGGCCTCACGCGGCCCTCTCCTTATTTATCCACCCAGCACAGTTTCCATGGCTCCGCCGCCATCCTCCCGCCCCCTTCCTCGCGCGGAGCCCAGCAGCAGTCGCCCGGCCCGCGGGTGGGGGACCGCGGGGGGCGTGCGCGGCGCGGGGCCCGCGCGTCCTTTCCAAGGCCAGGGGGCGCGTGGGGGTGCCTCCTGGCCACAACTCTGGCCCCCACCCCGCGGCTGTGGCATTCCCACAGCCCCTTCACAGATCCCCTGCACCCCCGATCTGTCCCCCCCTCGGCGCCGCGCAGCCCCCGACCCGGCTGGGTGGCGCGGGGGAGGGGCGCGCGGCGCAGGCAAAGTTGCTGAGTGGCTGTGCACGCTCCGAAGTTGCAGCTGCGACGGCAGCTTCCCGCCCCCTTCCTGGACTCGGCCGCTCGGAACGCACACCCACCCGTCACCACCCGCTACCTGCCCGCGCCCCTGCGGCCCCGGCCCGGACTGGCAGCATCCCCGCCCCACCCCCGCGAGGAGCCCAGGTTTCCAGCCGAGTCGGACTGGGGGCGGGAGGCGGGCGCACCCCACCTCCCAGCTCCGCCTCGGGGGGAGGGATTGATGCGGGGGGGGTCGGATCCCCTCCACCCCGTCGCCGCTCAGCCGAGTCGCTTTTGCACTTTGCAAAGCTGAGCGGCTGTAACAGGCGTCGCTCGCCGTCCCCGGCGCCCCGCGGAGGAAAGCGGAGTTTGCAGAAGCGGAACCGCTCAGGGTTCCCCATTCCCTCCCGCAGGGGATTTTTCCGGGGTGGGGGCGACGGCGGGAGGGGCTGGATTGGGGGCTGAGGTCGCCAACAGGTGCTCGCGGGCTCATGTGACCCGGGAGGGACAGCGCGCAGGGGAAGTCGGGGGGTGGTGGGGGTGGGGACGGTATCCCTCCCACAGGGTCCCCCGCAACGCCAGAAACCGGGTGCACCCCGCTTGTGGCGGCCAAGGGAGTGCTCGCGGTGGCTCCTCCGAGCGCCGGCGCCCTCGCGGCCTGCAGAGGAGGAGGAAAAGGAGGGGGAGGGAGGGGATGCGAAAGTGGGTCAGGAATGTAACTGGACGCTGCACCCCCCCCATGCACACCCCACCCCCGTGGCCGACCCGGGTGGCCGGCTCCAGCCTCGGAAAGGAGGCATTTGCTGTTGTGGTTGCCCAGCTTTATCGGTACAGGGTTACCAGGGGATCCCGAGGGATGTGCTTCCCTCTGACCCTTTGGGAAGAAAAACTTAGTTGCCTCAGTAACCGGGTTTGGCTTGGATGCAGTGATGCAGTGAATGTTCTAGGTGAGCCTGGCCGGTGGAGGAGACTGCAGTTGCACCAGGGGGTGGATTAATTTTTCTTATTACTGAATCTAGATGAGAATGGAACGCCGGGGAGGAGGTGGCCTTTTGCTGTGTTTTGTGTTTTTGTACCGCCTCACAGGACATCAATCAAACATTTCTGCACTAGGGTTTGAGTCTCCCAAATGCAGACCCGGGCTGCGATAAATTTACCAAAGTTCTTAATAGTCGCTGACTTAGTTGATAGAAAGGTTTGAAGTTGATACCCTAGAGTTGCAAGAAACAGGGGACAGTGAAGTTTTGTATTTGGGGAAAGGCCTGAGAAACAAACATGAAAAGGCCTTTATTAAAAGGAGAAGAAGTGGGGGGGGGGGGACAACAAAAACCCAGCCTTTGAGGAGGCAGCCACAGTAGCAGCGGCAGCTCACACCCCAGGCACATGATGATGAGGGGAAGTATTTAAAAGTGATGGGCCTTGGGTTTGAATGCTGCTGAGACAGAGAAACAAGAAAAAAAAATTTTTTTTTCTCTTTTTTGCAAGATGAGGCTGCAAAGGGAAAGCCTAGCATGACTGAGTTTGTAACCCAAACTCTTCTTGGGCACCCTTCCTGGGTTTTGTCCCATTTTTCTTTCCACCTGGTTTTGCCCAGTGGACCTTAGTCACAAGGTGTAGGGCAGGTCTGCTGAAGCAAGGCCCAAAGAGCAGTGAAGCTGCAAAGAAATGTGCAGCTGCTGGAGTTTTTATGCAGAGGGGAAAGGGGTGTGTTATCCTAGAGAGTTTCATCCTGGTGAGGTGGCACAGGTCAGTAATTCCAGTGACTTGGGAGGCTGAGGCAGGAGGATGGTAAGTTCAAGGCCAGTTTCAGCAACTTAGTGAAGCTCTAAGCAACTCAAAATAAAAGATTTTTTAAAAGCTTTAGGGATGTAGCTTCTGGATTCAGTTTCTAGTACTAAAAAGGAGAGAGAGAGAGAGAGAGAGAGAGAGAGAGCGAGCGCTCACTGAAAAGCTGCTGACTTAGGAATTAATGTAAATTCCTATTTCAAAGGCATTTTACAGAAAGAAACCTACCTTGATAGAGATGCATTTTACTTTTAAAAAGAGAATACACTCCTAGGGGATAAAAACTGAAAAAAGAAATATTTTTGTAAATTAAATTATATTCTAACTATATGAAAGGTTATTTTGTTGTGAAAACTTTAATGGAGATCTAATCCACAAAAAGAAAAAAAAATGAGGGGTGTTGGTGCTGGGATTGAATCAGGGCCTTATATGTACTAAGCACACACTCTATTCCTGAGCTAACACCATGCCCCCAGCCCAAATTATTATTATTTTTTGTAACTAGGTGACTTTTATTGAGTTGTATCACTAATAGAATGGGAGTAATAATAGTTATTATTAGAATAGGTGGCCTCCTTTTGGATCATAGATGAGACTTTTTAAAATTCAGTTCAACTGGGAAAAGTCAGAAATTTCACTTAGCGTGTTTGCAAGTGTAATTGGAGGATGAGAGATTTCTTCATACGTTGAAGACATTTTCTGAATGAAAATGAGAGTCACACAAAAGTTTTCTGGGAACTAGTTAGTTAACATACACTCTTCGGAGAAGCATGATTTTCTTTTCTATGAGATAATTAGCCTTTAAAATCTCAGTTTGAACTAGAGCTGTTGTTAAATAAATGAATTGAAAATTTAAGTAAAATAAAGTTGCATACTTCCTTAGTCCTCCCATCATTTCTCCATATTTTATCTCTGAATTCGTGAAATAAATAAATATAAGATTAAGAAAGCAAATTAAGACTGGGCATAGTGGTCCATACCTATAATCCCAGCGACTCAGAAGGCTGAGGCAGGAGGATTGCAAGTTCAAGGCCAGCCTCAGCCACTTAGCGAAGCCCTAAGCAACTTAGTGAGACCTGTCTCTACATAAATAAATAAATAAAAGAGCTGAGGATGTAGCTCAATGGTAAAGCATCTCTGGGTTTAATCCCCGTCCCTCCAAAAAAGAAAAGAAAGAAAGCAAGTTAAGGAATGAACACCTGTTAAGAAATGGTTAACAACAGGATTCTTAATATTGTATTCTTATGTATTTAAAACACGATGTATACATTTTGGGACACTTTTTAAGAAATCCCCTATGTATAACAGGCTTTCTTGAACCATTTACTCATTGATACCTCCAAAATATTTTTGAATGAGGGTATGTTTGAAACATCTTAGCCACCCACACTGCACAGAGCTCTGTCAAGCACTGGAGGAATCGCAGAGAAGCCTATGCATGTTCCTAAGAGTTGAGTCTAATAAGATCTAGTTGGAGGTGACAGTTAAATTACAAATAGATAGTAAGAAGTTCCACTGTTGAGGAGTTAAGTTAAAACACCAATAAAAAATACATACATATGTGCATCAGAGGGATGGTGTAGTCATACACCAAAGTCAGAATGAGTTGAGAAATAGAGGAATGGGAGACTTTTGAAAACTTTGTTCTTCTTGCTTCTATTTATTCTCTAAATGGTGGACAGTGAACTTGTATTGATTCTGTAGAAGAATAAAAGTTATTGCCTGCCAATCAGTATATGAATGATTGTCCATAAGGGGGGTCAGAAATAAAGGTACCATAGAAACTTCCAGAAGGGACAGAGAACACAGTGGGCTGAGCTGAGGGCCTCAGTGGAGTGCCAAGAACCCAGTTGTCAACCCAGCTTGGTCAAAGGTGGAGAATACAGAGGGTACCAGGAAAGGGAGAGGAGAAAAGGCACGCCCTTGCTTAGGAAGGACTTGGGTATCACAGGGTGCTGGCCATATTCTGGGAGGGTGGCTGCCAGGTGCCAGCCACCAGGAAGTGCTTCAGAGAGAGGTTGTAGGACTTGAACTTAGTCCTTAGAGCATGTACGTGGTTTTTATAGTTGGAGAGGAAAAGGCCTTTTCAGTGTTACAAGCCTGGTGAGATAAGCCAAGAAGCAGGAAGTGGTGGGGCACACTTAGCAAATTTGAGTAGATTCATTTTGCTAGAAAAAAAGATGGATCAAGTTTGAAATTTGCAATTTGAATGAGAGATTAGGGCCAGGCCAATTAGCGACCATGAATGCCAACCTTCGTATTAGGATTTTTATCTGCAGGTAATGGGGAATTATGAAAGGATTTTGAGTGAGAGAAATAAGGCAGAGCTCATTTTATTGCACTTTTTATGTGCTTCATAGATATTGCTGGCTTGCTTTTAAGTTTTTTTGAAAATTGAAGGTTTGTGGCAACCATAGTCAAGTAAGTCTAGCCAATAGCTCAGATGATTGTTAGTATTTTTTAGCTGTAAAATGTTTCTAGCTAAGGTATGCCTCTTCAGACATGATGCACACAACTACAGCATCATATCAACATAACTTTGCATGCATTGAGAACCCAAATGTTTGTGTGGCTTACTTTATCATTATGGTCTGGAATCAAACCCAAAGTATCTCTGAATCATGCTGGGATGATGCCTGTACAAAGTCAAAGTTGGATTTGGGGAAGGTCAATCTTGTGGGTTGGTTTAGAGTGGGAGTTTAAGTCCAGTGAGTTTTGCAGAGATTCAAGGGGGCCTGGGTAAATGTAGTATCAATGGGGATTGGTTGGAAAGCAGTGTTTTGTGCTTTTTTGTGAAAGAAAAATCAACAATATTTTATAGCATTTGGATGTGGAGGGCAGTGGACTTGAGCAATCCAAGGTCACTGAGAAGAATCTAGGCTCCTTGAGAAGTAGGATTATCCACGGAAACAGAAACAGGAAGCCAGGGTACAAGGTCAATTGAAGGACTGAATTGAGAAACCAAAGGTCAAGGTCATGATAGGAGCTGAGTTTGAGTGATTAAGGGAGGATGGATGGGTCAGGTGATTGGTAGACCAGGTATAAATTGAACGCCTAAATTTTAACCTGTCGACAAGGGACCAGTTTTTAGGGAACATCCACAAAGCTTCTAAATATAATTTTGAAAATTCTCCTTCCTCTAGTTAGTCATTCCTGGAGCTCGTATTCTGACTCAGCACTGTTCTAACCAAAGAGCTTAAACCTGGTGGTTCCCAAACCTGGCTCATCAGATAAAGGGCCTCGCCCCACATCAGAATCTTCTGGGCTAGCAATGGATAGTCCTCTCTTGTGTGGTCCAGCCTAGAACCTCCTCCTCCTAGGTGACCTGTGTCCTTCAAAGGGAGAGCAAGACAGTTCTAACTTTCCACGTGTTTCTTGCAACCTGTCCTTTGCTTTTGTATCTGATGGACAGTCATTGATAGGCCCTGCTGGAAGTTGTTTGTATCCAGATGAGCTGCTTTCCAAATTTAGCACTGGTCTGGAAGAGTGGATGGATGGGCCGAGTCCTCTGCCCTGCTAGGTTGCAAGGAGGTGGAGTTTTGAGAGCTCTGTGTGGTGGGGGAGTGACTCAAACTGTGTACATGGGATCATCCTGGGATGATGCAATAAACTGGGCTCCGGGCAGACCACTTCCTGTACCTTTGGGTACTCAGACCCGGGGTGTGGTATTTGGCAGTGTTCTCAGGAGCGGACTGTCTGGCTGATCCTCTGCAAGGAAGCTCAGTAGTCCCAAACAAGGCAAGGAAAGCTGCGGTCTGCAAGCCTACAAGGTCTTCCAGTGTAAAGATACGAGGATGGTTGGAAATTTGTGGCTGGATTTCTAAAAGGGGATGCCTGTGGATGCCTTCCAAGGCATAGCTGGCTGTCTCTCTCTTTCTTGTCAGAAGAGAAATGTCTGTCCTGTTGAGCAGAAGCTGTGTACTTTGTCACAGCCAAGTTTCATTTAGCCTGATGCTAATTATCTGGCTACCAATGATCATTCGTTTTTCGCTTTCTTTTTGTTTTTTAAGCTATGAAGAGAGGAACTCTCATGTCCGTATTATTACATGCCTGGTGAATGGGCAGCTAAAAGTTCATACTAAAAATTGATGCTGAAGATGTCAGGGGCAGAATCCTTACACCCCCCGCCCTCCCATCGCCACACCACCACCCTTTTGCTCCTCTCTGCCACTAAACACTCAAAATTTAAACTATCTATTATATTTAACTGTCTAAGCCAAGGGCGGGTTATTTTACTACTGAGCTTTTTGCCTCCACCAGAGAACAGTGGAAGATGACAGAATCTAAGCCTCTTTCTTAAATTGTAATAAAATATACATAACATAAAATTTACTTTTTTATTTTATTTTATTTTTTTTTTTTGGTGCTGGGAATTGAACCCAGCACCTTGCACATGAGAGGTATGCACAACTGAGCCATACCTCTGGCCTGCCTCAACCATTTTTAAATGTACAGTTCAGTTGTGTTAAATGTATTCACATGGTTGTTCAATAGAATCAGGGTTTTTTAATATCCACTAAGAATGTAAAGGAGTGTTCTAAAAATGTCAGAAAATGAAACCCAGGTTACATTAAAAAAACATAAATGAAAGAGAATGGTATTAATTACCTGGCACTTAAATACTAGCAGCATGTATAGTCTCTTCTGAGAGAAGGTAGGTAGATGGGTTTCTTGGAGGACGGGCTTCTCTGAGGACATCCTTTCCTGGTGCTTAATTGTGGAGTCTGTCAGTACAGAGGGAAAAGGCGATTTGAGAGTACTTTAAGAAGCCAGAAATAGTGCTAGCATCTTAGAGTTTCAAGTTTTGTTGAAGCAGCTGGGTGCGGGGGCACTCACCTGCAATTCCAACAGCTCTGGAGGCCGGGGCAGAAGGATCGCAAGGCCAGTCTCAGCCATTTAAAAAGACCCTCAGCAACTTTACAAGACCCTGTCTCAACATAAAAACTAAAAAGGGCTGGGGATGTAGCTCCATGGTAAAGTGCCCCTGGGTTCAATCCCCAAGACCAAAAAATGAAAACAGTATATATTCTTGAAGCTGTGAGTACACGAGAGAGGGTACACAGTCAAATGGGAATTTTTAGAATTTAAGTTACCGAGTTTCTTGGCTTTTCTGTACTCCCTGAAAGTAGTCTCTTGACACACACTGAGGAGTAGGTAATATTTGCTACTATTATTACATTATCCTACTTTACCTGGTGAGATACAGCTTACTATTATTTATGATACTATGGGTATCAACTACTGAAGATATTAGAAATAAGCAAGGACCTCGTGATTCATTATCATATAAATTACCATATTGTTAAATGAAGCCTTATTTTTACTTTCAGTGCACAGGGTCAAACCCAGGGCCTCATGCATTGAGACAAATTTTAACTCCAACAAGTCTAACTGAAGAATCACACACACACACACAAAAAAAAAAAAAAAAAAAAAACCACTGGAAACCTGATTGGTGTTCACTGAAGTTCTTATTCAACCCAGATGTATTAGCAGTACCAGGGCTTTTTTTTTTTTTTTTTTTTCACATTATAAAATTTATTTTCACAACCACTTACTGTTTGCACGCAGTCATTCATAACACCCACAGAACAGGTTTGAAGGCCGTGAGTCCAACAGGATGTCGACTTTGCTTCCAAAGAGGTTGTGGGTTCGTGTTGTACCAAGGGAGAATAGCTCTCACGGCTTTGGAAACTCATAGCTTATTTAACCACCCTTCCATCTAACCAGCGCCACTGGATTGGTGAACACTTAGAGAATCTAACTCGGAGTTGATCTTACTCAAAACACTGCTTTGGTAAACTTTTGCTTATCGGTCTTGAAAAGATGTGTGAAAACCAGTTTGGCAACTTTTTTAATATAGCATGCTAGAAGGCTTGGGAAGAGAGCTTGGAAACCATATCAGAGCTGGAGCAAAAAATGGAACGTTTGTAAACAAGAACATTCATGATGCACATGTCTGGGTTGGGAGAACCCATCTTTTAAAAGCCAAGATTCCGTGATAGGACTTAATCACCAATGGAAGCTTCTCTAATGGTAGATCCTATCTGACGTGGGCAACTTAGAGTCTCCGAAGAACTTGGGAGACAGTGGATTCAGTGTGAACACTGACCTGTTCATAATCCTGACTGTTCCCGGCGGAGTTTACTAGAATCTGTTCAGAAGCAGACTTTACATACATTTCCAAGTACTTTGTCCTGCAATCGCATAGTCGTACGGTATTTCAGAGGAGAAGGCTCTCGTAAAGGGTCAATTCTGGGAGTAGCAGTTATTTTTAATAGGATATGGCCAGTCTATTGATTTGAAGGGTACGAACCGACTGTTTTATACTTCAGTTCTAGAATGTTTGTCTTTCCCAGTGCAGGACAGTCATGAGTTTCAACACTCATTGCTAAAGGAAAGGTACAATCAATTCATACGGCTACGTCACGGATCTCTGAAAAAAGACCAATTGGGATCAAACAGGATCAAACCCAGGGTCCTGAGGGTCTTGCGTGTCTTGATTTTTAACTTTTATTTTAAAGCTGAGATCTTTTTCATTTGACTAGAAAAGTACTTCAACTTTTAAAATCAAATGTCAGCCATCCACATGAGACTTATTTGTACAATGAAACTCCATGATTTAAAAAAAAAAAAAAAAAGAAAAGAAAAGAAAAGAAAGCTTAGGAGATTTGGGGACTTCACGGTAGTACAGAAATACATTGTTCTGTGGCTGCGCCTCTTTGCTTTGTCATTCTTGTGTTCGACAGGACTTTGTGACTCCTGAAATGTCAGCTTAGCTCTCCAACTCATGTGTGTTTTACTTTTGATTACCTTGGTCCTCAGCCAGCCCCACTCTTGACACTTTCAGCCCGGGCGCTATAGGCGTTTCTTGATGGTGAGCTGTTAATCTTTTTATTATTTCCTGTCATTTCCCCCCATGATTGATGCTCTTAAGGCTGGGAGTGGTGGGGATGGGGGGAGGGGGAGGGTGTTGAAAATGACTCTGAAAACAGTTTGGAAAAAGATTATTTGAGGTTGGACTTGGGTCTTACCTGAGACCATGCGAAAGATTGGAAAGGCACAAGGGTGTGTTTTGTAAGGTTCCACGTGGGCCATTGCAGTGGGGGGACCGGCACTCAGGCGCTGGCTGGCTTTCCTGGTGTTTTGACTTGACTTGGATGATTCCGGTCTCCAGGTCTGTCCTGTGAGGGATGCTAAGACCTTCCAGATGGTCTCTCTTTATTTCTATGAAAAGATGACAGCAAAAAGGCCTCTTTCCATTAGTGATAAAAATAAAATCCTTTTTGAGTTGTGGCATCAGCAAAATCCAGACTAATTTTCCCAATGGTCTGTCTCCCCCACAGCCCTTTTGTTAATTCTTTGTCTTTGGAAACTGCCCTTCATACTCTGCACCCTGTAGCACGCAGTGTGACCCACTGGGGTGGTAGAAGGAGATGCTACAATATCAATTTGTATTTATTTGCCTTTTCCTTTAGCATTGTCCTTAAAAAAAAAAAAAAAAAAGTTTTTTTCCTGGTGGTAAAATGTATGTAACATGGGGGGGGGGGATTAAATGAATCTAGATAGGACAAAGGGGAAAAGGGGAGGGAGGGGAAGGGAGGGGGCACAGGGGTAGGAAAGATGGTGGGATGCGAAGGTCATCATTACCCTAAGTACAGGTATGAAGACACAAAGGATGTGATTGTACTTTGTGTACAACCAGAGATAGGAAAAATTGTGCTCTTTAGGTGTAATATGAATTGTAATGCATTCTGTTGTCATGTATAACAAATTAAAATTTTTAAAAAATTTTAAAAGGCAATTAGAGACTGATAGCCACAAGAAAAAAGAAAAGAATATTCAATGCATATAAATATGTATGGGTGATCAGTGAAATACTTTAAGCATATTAATGTATTATAATAATCTGTGAAAAGTAGAACTGAAATACAAGCTCAAGGATTAATGATGTACTCTTATTTTTATGTTTTGTTTTCTATTGAAACTGTTTATCATTTAAATTTTAAAACTAAAAAATACATATATATGTAACATAAAATTTATTGTTGAAATTATTTTAAGTGTATAATTCAGTGGCATTAATTACATTAACATTGTTGTGCAACTGTTAACACTCTGTTTTCAACACCTGAAACAAATTTTTCATCACTCCAAAATAGACCATTAAGAATTACCCCCCACACACATACACACACAAAAAGAATTAAGTCCCCATCTGGGTGTGGTGGCACACACCTGTAATCCCAACAACTAAGGAGGCTGAGACAAGAGGATTAGAAGTTTGAGGCCAGCCTCAACAACTTAGCAAGACTCTGTCTTAAAATAAAAAAAATTAAAATGTCTGAGAATGTAGCTCAGTGGTTGAGTACCCCTGGGTTCAATCTCCAGCAAACACACACACACACACACACATACAAAAAAAATTCTCCACTAAGAATTAACTCCTTAGGGCTGGGGTTGTGGCTTAGTGGAGCACCCAACTGACACATGTGAGGCACTGGGTTAGATCCTCAGCACCAAATAGAAATAAATAAATAAAACTACTGTGTCCACCTACAACTAAAAAAAAAAAAAAAAAAAGAAAGAATTAACTCCTTTTCCTTTTTGCCCCTGGTAACTTTTAATCTACTTTCTGTTTCTTATACTTATTCTAGATATTTCATACAAGTAGGATCATACAGTATTTGACCTTTAGAATCTGGTTTATTTTATTTAGCATATTGCTTTCAAGATTCATCTATGCTGCAACATGGATCAGGACTCCATTTCTTTTTTATGGCTTAATAATATTCACTGTCTGTATATATCACGCTTTGTTTATCCATTCATCTGTTGATGGATATTTGGGGTGCTTCTACACTTTGTTTTGAAAATGCTGCTGTCAATATTGGGACCCAGTTTTTAATTCTTTGGGGCATGGCATATACTTAGCAGAATTTGGGGGTCATGTAGTAAATTTGTTTAACTTTTTGAGGAACCACTGTTTTCCACAGTGGCTTTACCATTTTAAATTCCACAACAATGTATGAGTTTTCCAATTTTTAAAAAAATTCTAGCCTACCTATTGAATATAAGTGGCATCTCACTGTGGTTTTGGTTTTCGTTTTCCTGATGACTGATGAGGTGAGCATCTTTTCATGTTCTTATTGGCCATAGGTGAATCTTGGAGACATGCCCATAACCATTTCTTTGCATCTTTGCATAACCATTTTTCTTTGCATAACCATTTTTGCATCTTTTATACTGTATAATAGTAGCATGTAATTTATAAATAAAAACACGCAAATACTGGAACCTCTGCAAATTGTTTTTTACAAATAGGAGCATTTTTTTTCAAAGTCAGGAAACCACTATTTTGGACCATAAGAATGACCTGTTTTACCTCAGAGCCTAATGTTAGCAGGAAACTATTGATATTTATTTTTTGGTGGGGGTTACTATTGATTGAACACAAGGTGAGCCACATGCCCAGCGCTTTTTATGTTTCATTTTGAGACCGGGTCTTGTTAAGTTGCTTAAGGCCTCACTAAGTTGCTGAGACTGGCTTTGAACTTGTGATCCTCCTGTCTCAGCCTTCCAAGCCTCTGAGATTATAAGCATGTACTACCACACTGGGCTTTGCTAAAAATTCTTTTTTTTCCCTTTATTTTGGACGTTTTAAAATTTATTTATTTACTTATTCGAATTAGGTATGTATGACAGCAGAATGCATTTTGATTAATTGTACACAACTGCACCACAACTTTTCATTTCTCTGGTTGTACATGATGTGGCGTCACACCATATGTGCAGTCATGCATGTACCTAGGGTAATGATGTCCGTCTCATTCCACCATCTTTCCTGCCCCCATGAACCCTCCTTCCCATTTGCCCAATCACAGTTCCTCCATTTTCCCATGCCCCCCCCATTATGGATCAACATCCATAATGGGGTGGGGGGCATGGGAAATGGCCTTTGGTTTTTGGGGATTGACTTACTTCACTTACCATGATATTCTCCAGCTCCATCCATTCACCTGCAAATGCCATAATTTTGTTGTCTTTTAATGCTCAGTAATATTCCACTGTGTATATATGCCACGGTTTCTCTATCCATTCATCTACTGAAGGGCATCTAGGTTGCTTCCACATTTAGCTATTGTGAATTGTGGCTAAAAAATTCGTAAACTTTATCAGGGGGGCCTTATTTGGTCAAACACTAGGTCTTTACTGGAGCCTCCTTGGGAAATGAACTCCAGGACCCCAAGGCTGCCCTTTCTTATGTGGCCTTTGGGCGCTTAAGAAATCAAATCTTCTTGGATGGATTTCAGGTTAGACGCTGTAAGCTCAGGCCCATTGGTTACCAGGGGCATTTCGGGGTGCTCACGTATCTTATTAAGAGAGAGAAATGGTTTTCATGCCATGTCACATGTGAGAACCAGAAGTCACAGATTGGATCTAAGGAGAGAGGTTTGGCTCTAAAAATTATTATTTTTAATTATAATTATCCTGATGTCATTTACAAAAACTCACTGACTATATAAAGAAATTAGCTTGGGGTGTGTCTGTGTGTGGAATTGGTCTATTTCATGACCCAGTAAGAGCAGTTTAGACCTGGGGGGGCTGATTTTTTTTTTAGCAGCTTAGCTTTCCCATCCTTGCTGTATTCTCTGGGAGTCAACTTCGTGAAGTTGCCTAAAATGCCAGCTTCGATCAAGGGCATGACATCATCCTCCTGGTACATCCTGGTGTGTTTCTTGGAAAGCATCCACACGGACAGGCCTTTTCCAAATAAAACATTTGTTTCAGTAAACAAGTGTTTTATCCAGCAGCCCAAGTGGGGAATTTTAAAACCAGTGTTTGTTTTGCCAGCAAACATTTTGTTTCAATCCTCGCAGCTAAACAAGTGGGTAAGATTTAAGTGGCCTCCTACTAAAAACAAATGCGGAACCGTTTTCAGAAAACTCTAGCTGAGCAGAAATCCATTTGCTGTCAGAGAGTCAAGTTAGACAATTGGGGAACTTACAGTACTTTATAGTGCTGTACTTAGTTGCTGTCGGAGTGGAAAGCCTCAGGTTTGGGTGAGAGCCCTTAATTCTTTTTTAAATCAAAAGACGAAGAAATGAAAAGTTATTAAATTCAAAGTATTTTTAGGGCTACGGGTGTAGCTCAGTGGTAGAGCCCTTGCCTAGCATGTGTGAGGCCCTGGGTTCCTTCCCCAGCACAGGAAAAAAAAGTTTTGTTATATTTGTTACATTGCTAAATTTAAATTGCACAGTTCATGTTTAAAATTCAACTAAAACATCACCTATTTGCTCTATTTGTTTTGCTGTGAATTTCTTCCCTCTCTTTCCAATTTTTTTTTTGGTACTGGGGATTGAACTCAGGGGCACTCGACCACTGAGCCACATTCCCAACCCATTTTGTATTTTATTTAGAGACAGGGTCTCACTGAGTTGCTTAGCGCCTCTGTGTTGTTGAGGCTGACTTTGAACTAGCTATCCTCCTGTCTCAGCCTCCTGGCTGTTGGAATTATAGGCGTGTGTCACCACGCCCGGCTCTTCCTGTTTTTTTTTGTATGGCTCTTGGTCCAGGGTGCCACTCAACATCCGTGTAAAAGATACAGGCTGATAATTTACATGGATATAAAGATGATCATAAAATCAGATTTGGGGGACACATTGTTAAGGGTCTTTGGAATTAAATGGCTTTCGTGGATCATCCTCTGAAATAGATCTGTAAATTTTTCCATCTGAAGGTTTGACAATGGGACGATTTTGTGTTTCAAAAGTGGGTCTATTTCCCATTGAAGAAGAGGCTGTTGAGGGTAATCAGAAATTACGAACTGTGGAGTGTGTAAAATAGATACAGAGGGTGGGGCACGGTGGAGCACACCCGTAATCTCAGCATCTCAAGAGGCTGAGACAGGAGGATCGAGAGTTGCTGCCAGCCTCAGCAACAGTGAGGCACTAAGCAACTCAGTGAGCCCCGTCTCTAAATAAAATACAAAATAGGGCTGGGGGTGTGGCTCAGTGGTTGAGTGCCCCTGAGTTCAATCCTCCTTATCCCCCCACCAAAAAAAAAAAAAAAAAAAAAAAAGAATAGATACAAAGGGTTTAAAGAATCATTGATAGATGGGCACTGGTGTCACCTCCACCTAGGTTCAGAACATTGCCTGAGAGTCTTCTCTGCTGCAAAACATCTTTCACAACTCTACTTGTCCCCCTAAGAGGTCACATTTAGTATTGCAAGCATTAAACTTCATATAAATTAGAACCCTGTACAGTCAGCCTTTTGCATCCATGGGTTCTGCATCTGGCGATGCACCCAGTGGGGATTGGGGATTGAAAACATCTCAGGAAAAAATTGCATCTGTATTGTGTATGTATAGACTTTTCCCCTTGTATACCATTCCCTAAGCAAAACAGTATAACGACTATTTACCTGACATTACATCATTATTAGGTATTATAAGCCATCTAGAGATGCTTTAAAGTACAGGGGAGGGTGTGCACAGGTTCTATGCAAATATGAGGTCATTTTATGCAAGGGACTTGAACATCTCTAGACTTCAGCTTCCAAGGAAAAGACCTCGAACCAACCCCCAGAGGATAGTGAAGGACAACTGTACATTGACTTTGGCTTGCTTGAGTCTTTCTTTCTTTCTTTTCTTCTTTCCTTCTTTCTCCCCTCCCTCCATGCCTTCCTTCCTTCCCAGGGATTGAACTCAGGGGCACTTCATCACTGAGTCACATCCCCAGACGGTTTTATTTTTTTATTATTTATGTATTTATTTGGTTCCAGGGATTGAACTCAGGGGCACTCAACCACTGAACTGCATCCCCAGCCCGATTTTGTATTTTATTTAGAGTCAGGGTCTCAATGAGTCGCTCAGTGCCTTGCCTTTGCGGAGTCTGGCTTTGAACTTTCGATCCTCCTGCCTCAGCCTCAGCAGCTGCTGGGATTTCAGGCCTGCGCCATGGCACCTGGCACTTGTTTAGCTCTGGTGATGACGTGATTGCAAGACTTAGCCGGGCTGATGCCTTGGCTGGGATTCGTTCACTCTGGTTGCATGGTATTCCTCGGTTCTAGTCCAATGCCATTACCCAGGTTATTGTTGATGGATATTTGAACTATTTCCAGCTTTGGGCTCTTATGAACGTCAAGAGCATTCTTCTCTCTCTCTCTCCCAGTAGAGTTGTGCAAGTTTTTCTAAGGTGAATTTTGGGGTCAGTGAGGTATTTGTATTTTTCATCTTATGCCATAATTCCAAACCATTGGCCAAAGTGATCACTTCAGTTTCTAAGCTAGCAGTGAAAGAGAGATTTTTTTATAAGTTCTTTTCCAGCTTTACTGAGGTCTACTTGATAGCTGCTATTGTGCGTATTTGAAGTGTCAACATGATGATGTGATGCGTACACATGGTGAAATGACTACATACTCAAGTTAATTCACACATCTGTCACCTCGCAGAGTTGTCTTTGTTAAAATTCGTCCCGATGAGGATTATTTTATCACTCAACGTCTTCACCAAGTCTTAATCCTGTTAGTCTTTTTAATTCATGCCAATATGGTAAGTATGGAATGGCAGTCTTCTTGTTATTTTAATTTGCTTTTCCCTGATTCCTAACAGGGCTGATTGGCCATTGGGATACCATTTTTAAGTGTTTATTTGAGCTGGCCCTTTTTCTACGGATTGTCTTTTTCTTACTCGTTTGAACAGTGATTCGTAGAACTTTTATCTGTTAATGCGACTCTTTTGTCGAGTGTATGTGTTGCTAATATCTGCTCCCACTTTGGAACTTGTCTTTTTACTGTTTCAATGGTGCCTTCAGGGAAGCACAATTTCTTAACTTCAATATTGGTGAATTGATCTATCTTTTTCCTTATGGGAATTTAAGAAATTCTTTCCTGTCCGTTAAGATATTCATAAAGTTATTCTCCTGTATTCATTGGAAAGGTTTTTTTTTTGCCCTTTCATATTTTATTTTATTTTATTTTACTCTTTTGGAACTAATTTTTTGTGCATGTTGGGTTTTGTGCATGCGGTGCCGTGTGTGGATGCACACACATGGTCTGGAATTGCACCTGTCACCCGCATGCCCTGCCTCTCTCTGGGTTCTCCTCTCTGTTCCACTATAGTTCTGTAACCCTGAACCCTGATCCAGCTCTGCACTATCTTGACTATTGCAGCTTCCCGGTGAGTCACACCACCCAGGAGGGCACAGTCTTCCACCTAGTTCTTCCTCAAAGATGTCTTGATGCCCGTGGGGTGTGCCCTTGGTGTCTCTTTTTGTTGTTGTTGTTTTCCCTAATAATGGAGATAGAACCCAGGGGTGTTCTACCACTGAGCTCCATCTCCAGCACTTCTGATTTTTATTGTCGGACAGGGTCTCTCTAAGTGGCCCAGTCTCCTCTCAAAACCCTGATCCTCCTGCGGCAGCCTCCAGAGGGCCTGGGATTTCAGGCCTGTACCCTGGTGCCTGGCTATATGTAAATTTAAGAAACTGTCCCATTTCCCTAGTAGAAGCCGTTAAAGTTTTTATGAGGACTGCACTGAATCCATGTCAGTTGGGGAGAACGGGCATATTTACAAGAGAGTCGGCCTCATGGAAAGGAACCACTGCACCATCATTAAAAGGATGGGACCAGACTTCCTGAGTGCAGATCGGGTTCTGCTCTTCGTTGGCCACAGGACCCTGAAGAACTTTTGTTTTTGGCCCTACTGGGTATTGAACACAAGGCCTTGTACATGTTAGGCAAGTTCTCCACCACTGAGCTACATCCCCAGTCCTTTTTAATTTTATTTTGAAATAGGGTCTCAGGCTGACCTGAACTTGTAATCCTCCTGCATCAACTTTGTGAATACCTGGGGTGACAGTTGGCATCACCAATGGGACCCTGGGATCCCAGGACCTTGAGACCCTGGAGAATATATTCAACCTCATTGTGTCTGAGTTTCCTCACTTATAATAGGGATCATGGGACAGGGATAGAGCTCAGAGGTCAAGAATGTGTATCATGCATGAGGCCCCAACATGAAAAAACTGTAAATAAAAAAAATAGAGATCATAATATAGTATAACCTACCTTATAGAATAATTGAGAGAACTGAATGATTAATTGATTGAATTATTTTTAAAAATGTACTTATTTTTTAGTTGTAGTTGGACACAATACCTCTGTTTTATTCATTTTTATGTGGTGCTGAGAATCGAACCCAGGGCCTCACACATGCTAGGCAAGCGCTCTACCACTGAGCCATAACCCCAGCCCAACTGATTGAATTATTCTAATGTGTTTAAAATACATTAGTATGTCTTCTCCAATGTCCCCCCAAAATTTTAGAACTCTCCTTATAAAACAATACCTATAATATATGTATAATATATATTCCTGTATATACTATCATACACAAAGTATTATATATATATATATATACACACACACACATATATATGTACATATATATGTATATATACACACACATAAATTTTAGTTTATATATTCTTCATTGAACTCAAGAACACTTTATCTGGAGTTACACACCCTAACCTTTTTAATTTTCATTTAGACACAGGGTCTTACTAACTTGCTGAGCCTGGCCTCAAATTTGTAATCCTCCTGCCTCAGCCTCCTAGTTACAGGGATTATAGGAGTGCACCGCCATGCCCAGCTGTGGGGTCTATTGTTCTACATATGTAGCATACATTTCATATGTATGTGTATTTTATAAATAACAGAGGCATAGATATTTTGTACCAAATTTTTGATAAGTTGTAAATGGTATTTTAAAAGTATTTTTGTGTGTACAATACCGTTGTATTTATTTAGTCTATTTTATGAGCTGATTATGATCCTTTTTGGTTATTACTTGTGTCACATGAGATACTGCTTGGAACAGGTAACAAATATGGAGAGGTCCCTCTAGAGATGACTCATCCTAATTCTGCTCTGTTCTAACGGAATTGGTCATTTTATCCACTTTGCCTGGTTTTGCACAGTGTGGCTGGGGATTGATTGCTGTAGTGGAAACCTGTCAGAGGATTTTGGCAGCCTGCTTCACTTTGTCCTGTGAACCAGGCAGCTTTCAGTTGGTTCTTTCTCATTTATGAGATCCTGATATTGCAATATTGAGACCCTTTTTAGGTCCCTGGTACTCCTGTGCATCTCTAAAGTTGGTACCACAGGTGGCATGGGCTTTAAGAGTCACAGCTCATATACGGACTTGCATCCAGCACCAGTAAACTTCCCATCGACGAAAACAAATGTTCCTTTTGATTTTTCACTCCATCATGCATATATCAATGGAGTTACGATTTTTTATTTTAAATTCTTTTTTGTACTGGGGATTGTTCAATCTAGGGTCATCTATCAGTGAGCCACCTTCCCAGTTTTTTTTTAGTATTTATTTTGAGACAAAGTCTCACTAAGTGTCAGAGGCTAGCCTCAAACTTATGATCCTCCTGCCTCAGCCTCCTGAGTAGGTGGGATTCCAGGTGTGCACCACCTCAGCTGGCGAGTTCTAATTTTTAAAAGAGAAAAATAAACCTGCCCCTGCAAACACTCGTGCACCAAAGTTTAGAGCAGTGTTATCCATAAAACCACCCCAAATAACCATTTAACTGATGAATGGGTGGATTAAATATTGTATACCTGTGCCCTGGAATGTCATTTGGCAATGAGAAGGACGGATGCTACAACGTGGAGGGACCCGGGAAATATCATCATGCTAAGTGAGATAAGCCCATCAGAAAACACTACCTATTTATAACTCTGTTAATGAATTGAAGCATCATAAACGGAAGAGTTCATAGGAAAAAAAAAAAGTAGGTGGCGAGGAGGAAGAAAGGAAAGGAAAATATATCTGGGTTGTCCCTGCCTTGGGTCTTCCTCTGGTTTCAGTTCAGTGCTCAGCTCTGTCACGTGGCTCCTATCAAAGCTGTGAGGCCCTGCATGGTTTTGCTCTGTGCTGCAGGAGGCAGAAACTCAAACTGAAACCAATGAGAAAACCAATGTGTTCTTAATGGTTTTTACCCAAACCATAAATCCCTCTCTTGGAGGGAGAGGGGAATCACCCAAAATTTGGCCCAGTTCCCGTGTTCCAGGGCAGTATGTGTGTGTGTGTGTGTGTGTGTGTGTGTGTGTGTGTGTGTGTATTTTCCCCTCAATATTTGCCAGTCCAATGACCACCTCTGTCCCACTCATTCAAGGAATTCACTCCAAATGCAGATTCCTGGGCCTGACCTAGGACACGGAACAAGACAGAGTGGGAGGAGAAGGCAAAGATTCACATCTTTTAAAAGGTCCCCTGGTGACCCTGCCCACCAGACGGGACTGGTTAGTGATGAGGAAGGAATTATGGGTTGTGTTTTCGTTGGTCACTACATGTCACTTAGTGAACCATTTCACCAGCTGACTCTAAGTGCCAGGTGTCAGCTGGACACCTCACATTTAAGTGTCGGCTGCTCTTATAAATCCCTTTTCACAGAAAAGAAAACTGAGGCACAGGGAGGTTCAATAACTTGCCCAGGGTCAAACACTGGATGCAGAATTACCGTGTTCTTTGTGGGTCCTCAAAGCAACATACTGACCTTTGTTAATGATAAAATAAACCGGTCTTTGGCCAAAAGGGACCCAAAGATCTACCTGGTTGTTGTTGTTGTTTTATTTTATTTATTCATTTATTTTTTAATGCCGCCAGGGTTTGAACCCAGGGACTTCTACAGTTCTACCACTGAGCTACACCGCTAGCCTTCTGAAAGACCTCCTTGGGTCGTGGTGGTGGCTTGGTGTTGTGCTAGGTGCTTTACAGATTATTCCTTGCTTTGAGAGGTCCTTGCTGAGCATTGAACATCCCCACTGCTTAGGGTAAGGATCTCACAAAGAACAGGCATGCATAAGAAGCTAGAGAATGCCAGATGTTCTAGAAAGTTCTTTGCAGATGCCCGTGCCTTCAGGAGAGAACTGCGCACAGGAGTGCTCTTGGGCTCTACAGTTACCTTGTACCAGCCCCTGTGTGCTCTACACACATCACGGTCATCATAGGAAACTAAGACCTGTCTGTCTCTAGAACCTGACTATCATCCACTGCATTTTCTGCTTTTGACTCTAAAATCAAATGGACTTTATTTTCTAGATGAGAATTGCCATCCATCTGATATTCAGTGTTTTGTGTTGTGTCACGTGCAAGTGGAGGTTCAGTGTGATTATTCTTGAGTCCCTGCAGAATTGTGGAGTGTTAGGTCGTGAAGCAACCCTTAAAGAACTCACTTTCTCCATTCTGCTGGGAACAGAAGGAGGATCCTACCTATTGAGTGACTGATTCGAGGTACCAGCTCGTCAGGGCCAGGCCTAGAGCCCCATGCTAACACCCGGCACGGGACCCTCCTTTCTCCCTTTAAATCTGGTCTTATGGTGGTCTCATGTGAGTTAACCCATACTGAATTGGGTCGTGAAGAAGCCGTGGGAAATTTCACCTCAAAATGATTCCTACAGTGGGGCTTTCTTTTTAGAGAGGTAGGCTTACCTGCCTAATTATATATTATTTAGGCTAGTAATAAAATTTACATGTCTAAAACACAATGACAGATGGTGATAGAGAGTCTCCTACAATATTATCAGGCCTGCTAAAGAGTTTAATATTCAGCAAAATGGAAACCCCACTCATTTTTGCTTTTGCTTAGAGCCTGGCTGAATTACTGAGGCTGGCCTCAAATTTGTGAACCTCCTGCCTCAGACTCCCAAGCCACTGGGATTACAGGTGTGTGCCACCTTACCCAGCTGGAAACTCCACTTATGAGTGGGCCAGTTGCTTTTATATGTTTTTATGGGAGAAAAGGAATATCTAACAAAAAGGATGAGGTACATCCCATTGTTATTATGATTATTATTTTTTAAAATCTTTTTTTAGTTGTTGGCAAACTTTTATTTTATTTATTTATTTATATGCAGTGCTGAGAATTGAACCCAGGGCCTCACACGTGCCAGGCAAGCACTCTACCACTGAGCCACAACCCCAACATGATTATTATTTTTAAACCTGGGCTTATCAAGGCCTCAAACGCATGAGCATGAGTCATGCCATACATATCTCTGACCCAGTGTCTTGGAGAATGGGCATACTCATGGAGGGGATCTAAAAAGGAACTCTCTCATTAAATGACCATTTTGTTCACTAAGAATAATCCCATCAGTGTCGAAAAGTTAAGGCAGCAGCATCGGGGTCCAAGGCTCCAAGTCATTACTTTATTCTGCTCTATCCTGTTCTAGATTCTTCATTTTGTCACATTGGCCTCACACTGAGTTGTCATAGAGGAAGCCTGTGCCCTTTTTCTTTGTTTTTTTGTCTCCTTTTCTTTTATTTTTGTATTTGCTTGCAGTTTGATATCCAGATAGAAAAAAAATTTATGTCATAGATGGATAACTGCTGAATTTTCAAAATGAACCCCACCCTTGTGTGTTGAGTACCACAGACCTGATCTCGAATTCTGGCTTCCCCACTTCCCATGTGTTTAATAAAGTCGGAAGGTTATTTAACCTTTCTGGGCCTCAGTTTTCTCACCTGTCCAATGGGAGAGAAATAACTGCCTTTCATAGGTGTTTGTGAGGAGTGGAAGGTAGCACCCATCAATTACCCGGCATCCTTCTTCCTTTTCTCTAATTCCAGGAGAGCTTTTGCAAAAGGACAACTTCAAAGATACATAGCTCGGGTCTGGGGTTGTGGCTCAGTGGTAGAGCACTCGCCTAGCACACGTGAGGCACTACGTTCAAACCTCAGCACCACATGAAAATGAAATAAAGATATTGTGTCCATCTACAACTAAAAAATAAATATTAAAAAAAGATGTAGCTGAATGTCTATAATGTAAGTAACAGTTCCTTTGTTCCTGGGCTATAGAAAACAAGTGGTGTAAGGGTTCTTACTTCCTACTTTGATTTTTGACCCCTTCATTTCTGGGACTCATCTGAAAAGGTCAGTTTGATTGAAATAGTAGATGAAGCTGGGCATGGTCATGCACACCTGTAATCCCAGCATCCCAGGAGGCTGAGACAGGAGGATCGCAAGTTCAAGGCCAGCTTTAGCAACTTGGCAAGGCCCTAAGCAACTTAGTGAGACTCTGTCTCAAAATAAAAAAATGTTTTAAAAACGGACAGAGAATGTGGCTCTTTGGTAAAACACCCCTGGGTTAAATCTCCAGTAACCCCCACAAAAAACAGTAGATGAAAGATTTGCCTTACTTAACTTCTTCTTAAATACCTTGCTTCATCCTAAAAAGGAATGACAGAAATGCACAGAGTATGTCTGTATTTAAATTAAATACGTGTCAGGTTTGGGGGTGTAGCTCAGTGGTGGTATGCCAAGCACACATGAGGCCCTGGGTTTGGTCCCCAGTATCAAAAAATGGACAAATTCATATATACATGCCCGGGTGAATGGAGGCTAAAGCTGGGGTGAGGTTGATACACAAAATGTAGGTCAGCATCTAGCTCATTGGCTAGATAAAGACCTGGAGGTTCCTAATAGCACTCAAAGCAAGTGGGGAAAACAAATAAAAACAAGCCAATCGTGCAGGACAAACTCAGATTTTTGCTTGGCCTGGAGACCTCCTTCCTTCGATGGGTCTTCACCAAGAGAACTCGTTGTGAGGTAGTGCCGTTCCCGTCATGAGTGAAACCACCTGATTCGTCATCCTGAGCCTGGGTGTAGAGAGAGAAGCCAAAGCCATCGCTTCACTGACTGGCAACAGTTTGATAAATGACCAGAAAAGAGTTTAAATCGCCTTCTCCAATCCTACACTGATTCAAGGAAAACTGATTCAGCCTGGTTACTCAAAATTTCTGATAGATTCCCTTCTGAAAGTCTAATCCTGCCAAGCAGTGGGGTAGGAAATGGGGCTCCTGTGTTTAGAGCACATGAGGAAAGAAAAGCTGAGTACTCCTGTTCCAGAGAAGACCCGAGGGATGAACAGTTTTCAGGAGGATCTTTGAGAAGGAGTATGTCCGTGCCACGAGAGACCACCAGGCCTGACTTTGGAAAGGCGAAAAAATAGGCTTTTTTTGAGAATTGACTTTGGAAAGGTGAAAAATAGGCTTTTTTTTGAGAATTTGAAATATTCTAGTACTCCCACCTGACCCTGACCCAGCAGCAAGCTAGCGGGTAGGATGAGGAGGTCAGCTTGGGAATTTGGGGCTTTAAGTGCCCAGATTAAAAAAAAAATTATATGTATATAATTTTATATACATATAATTTTTAACAATATTATATAATATATATTTTATTTTAGTATATATTAAATTAGTATTTAATATAGTATATAATATATATAATATATAAATAACAATATATAATAATATATATTTTAATATATTATGCATTCTAATATATGATATATTAAACTAATATATAATAAATAATAATATATAAACATACAATATATAAATATATAATATATGAATGTTTATATAAATATTATATATATTATACACACACAACACACACACACATATATTTCCTTAGCCAGAATATCTGGCAGATTCCAGAGGCAAAATGTTATAAAATAGAGTTCAGTGTTGAAATGTGAAATTCAAATGTTTGCAGAATAAAACCTCAGTTTGAACTCAAAGCAACTAACGGTATTGAATTGTCATCAGGGATAAAGCAGTTATTTTGGAAGTTTGGTGTGGGGATCCCTGGGAATCTCTGGTGTCTTTTATGGGGGTGCACGGGGTCAACACTGTCTTCCTAACAAGCTTAAGACAGTGTTTGCCTTCTCCCTCTTTCCCTCTGGGCTTTCTCAGAGTTGTGTGATATTACAACCGACCGGAGGGCAGGGTAGCCAGTGAACTTTTGTTAAGAAAGTTATTCAAAGAGATGCGCAAAAAATAAACTTCTCATTAACTTTTCTTTTGGGAAAGTTATTTTTTATAAAAATGGGCTATTTATGTAAACATGTAATAAACAGGGTAGATATTCTTTTAGATAAATTAACAAATATTTTTAAATTCATTAGCTTTACTTTCTAATATAGAAATATGATAAATAGGTGTAACCTATGCAAATCAAAGCTGTTTGAGGCCATCAATAATTTTAAGTGTGTAAAGGAGTCCTGAGACCAAGATGTTTGAGAAACCTTGTGTTAAGCATATGTTCATCAGAGACTTCATTAATATGGCGCACTGATTAATATACAAAACAGTCATGGTCCCTAAAATCTATAGAATGCTACCATCTTTGAATAAAATCAAACTTATGAATAAGTATGCAAATTTGTTCCAAATAGTGTTGACATATCCACTTTGCTTATTAATGCATTCATACAAATAGATATTCGTTTAGCACTGGAATTAATTATAGAAATTAATAAAATAGACCAGATCTCTGCTCTTGAGGAAGCTTATTTCTAATAAAAGTGCTCCAGGAACACAGACTTGCCAAGCACTTCCAGTGTGTAAAGAGTCAGCATGTACAGTTAGTAATTATGACTCTGGAACTGGCAGAAAGAACCTCTGAAGGAGTGAATCCCGGCTCCTTGCTATGGCCAGACCCTGCTGAGTGCTTGTGTGCTTTATTTAATTTGTACAGCAATTCTGTATGATATAGAAAGTCCTATATCTTTATAGGTGAAGAAATAGAAAACAGAGAGACTAGATAATTCATCTGAGTTGTCAGCTAATGAGAAAGAGAACCAAGGACTACAGATGTAGCTCAGTGGTAGAGTCCTTGCTTACATGCACAAGGCCCTATGTTGGATCCCCAGGAGAGAGAGAGAGAGAGAGAGAGAGAGAGAGAGAGAGAGAGAGAAACGAACTAGAATTTGTGCTTTTTTATAGCATCTTTAAGTGGCCTTTTGGACTTCCCCCTTAACATCTCCACACCCATTTTAGAGAAAGGGCTACCTGGCCATGCTTATCTGTTGCAGTATATGTTTGGGAACACGTTTTCACACTGGACGTGGTGAAGAAATCTCATGTCAGGGTTGGGAACCTTCTGCCACAAAAACAGCCGGGTGAATCTGACTGGCATTGTCCACAAAGGAGTTGCCCAAACTGAGTGCAGGGAGAGGTGCGGTGGGGAACCGCAAGGAACCCGGGTAACCAGTAGAACCCCAACAGGGTGCCAACAGGATACTAGACTCTGAGAAAACCCCCAGAGCAAGGTCCGTGTCTCATGCCATCTTTTCCTCCCTAGCCTGTTCAGGTTTCAAATCACTTCTTTCTTTGCCAAGACAGGTTATTGTGAAGTGTCTGCTGGAGGAGACGTTTCCGGGCCTGTTAGGTGATTTTAATTTGGACCTAACCTCAGTGTGCCTTGTAGATTCAGAGCCAAGAAGTTTCAGCCCCGTAGAATTTTATGGCACCTGCCCGGAGAGGTATTTCTCATCCACTTGGAGCCTCCTTTGAGCCCTCTGCACCTCTCTGCTCCTCTCTTCACCTCCTGGAGAACTTTCTCCATCCACCATGGAAAGACAGCGACTTACTGGTAGGGTAAAAGATCAGTGTGGTGACTGCTTTGTATATTCTCCCCGAATACACAATCGATATTTGTCACCAAAAACCAGAGTGCTCTTGGAGTCTTCTAATGTCTTTCAAGAAATCTAAGGAACTTGAAATAAGCCTCTTCCGAATGGAGAGAGCACACACATACTCTTGCAAATGTTCATTTCAGGATGGAATTAGGGCCTCTGCTTGCCAGATTTTTGAAATCCACTCTACTTCCACAGGTATCTTTCTAGCACTTGGGACACCCTTATTGCTTCAGCAAGAGGAGGCTGGTGACGGGAGAATCAGCATCAAGGGGTAACCATTTATCAAACATCTGAGTCCCACCCGTTCCATTTCCCCAGTTTCCACCGAGATGGAGCTCAGTGGTAGAGTGTGTGCTTAGCAGCATGAGGCTTGGGTTCGAGCCCCAGAATCTCCATCCACCCATTAAAACAAGGAGTTCTTCCTTCCTTGAGGTAGCCGACTTACCAAGCCCTCTCCCTGGAGGCATATGAGGCTCATCTCTCCTCCTTTTTCCTGTGTCTTCTCTTCAGAGCTGCAGAGATCTCAGCTGTGAATCTCCTGCCCAGTCTCTCAGCTTCTCCCTGACTTTTGTCTGGTCGCTTGATGAAGTTTTGGTGCATTGACAGGGCAGGCAGGAAAACCGTGCCTTGATGCTCAGTCTTCCTCCTTTATTCCACAGTGCTCCTGACCATCCTGTTCACCAGAGTTTAAATAAGAACCTTTCTCCACCTTTCTGGAATCTGGTATCCTCTTGTGCATTTGGAAAAAAAAAATAGAGTGGTGATTCCCATCAGGTATTGACAGCTAGCTGTGTTTTGGGCTAGCAAGAGGTCATGTGAATCGGCCCCCCTTTCTCCCATCTCAGCAGATCCATGCTTCTCCCTCTCAGCCTTGCATTTTGGGAACCTCAAGGCAAGGTACTCAGACATAGAGGGTGGAATTCAGCCAGCCACTGGGGGGGTCCAGTTTGTCTGAACAAAGCAAGTTAGAATTGTTGGACTGTTTTATTGACAACCGCTTTTAAGGGGGGCAAAGTCATGATTTCAAATAGGGCCTCTGTCCATGGAAAGCCCCCTCACTGATGTGATTGGTGCATGTTGGCAAATGGTGCTGTCATTTCGCTGTCTCCATAGAGTGACAAGGGTGGGTTCTTCGAAGTGACATGAGATTACTCTGTGACCTTGACCTTGGTGATTTAACCTCTGTGAACTTCTCTTCCCTAAACCAGGCTGACTGTCTGCCTCCAAGAGCAGTCTGAAGGGTAAAATGAGATCTTGTAGGATGCAGCCTAAACACTTGGCTCACATTGGAGCCAGGGCTCTGGTACATGTTGACTTTTATTTTCACCCAACTTCCTGATCCAGATCTGTTGATGGTGCCAGTTTTTTTGTTGGAACCCACTACAGTTATCATTAAGAAAGTGGATGGGGGGTGGGCACAGCTCTGTGGGAGAGTGCTTGCCCAAGCATGGGTGAAGCTCTGAGTTTGACCCCCAGTACCATAGAAAAAAAGAAAATGAAGAAAGAAAACTGAAAGAGATCCAGTCCACAGCAGAATCCCCAGTGCTTGGAAAATAGAAAGAGAAAGAGAACAGAGAGACAAATAAAAGCAATGCCTCTAATCCCAGCAACTTGGGAGGCTGGGGCAGAAGGATCACAAGTTTGAGGCCCGCTTGAGTGACTTAAGGGAGACCCTGCCTCAGAATAAAATAAAACAGGCTGAGGATGTAGCTCAGGGGTCTAGCAATTGCCTAGCATGTGTGAGATCCTGGGTTCCCTTCCTAGTATTACAAAACAATAAGTAAATAAATAGTTTTCTTTTTTTTAAAGCGATACCTGGAGTGGCTTGAGACCTCCAGAGAACTGGCGAAGGCCAGAGGCAGATGAACAGCTTTGAGAGAAATGCAAGTTGGGAGCCCTTGTGGGTTGTTTGTACGCTAGTTGGCTGTCCTGAAAGGGCTCCACCCACGTCCCTGAGTTCCTTTACTACTGAACATGCTGCCACCAAAGATTGGAGCACTGGCGGAGTTCCGGGAATCTGTCCCAGAGCCCCGCCTCCTGAGGGCAGAGTGAAGGGCAGTGATACTAGCACATGGCCACGTGGCCTTGTCAAGTCATTTGCTGACCCTCGCTAGCCCTGATGGATGCATTCAGATTTCACAGAATGAGAAGACTACTCGACTCTCCTCTCTGAGGTCAGGAGCTCTGAATCCAAGTCTCAGATTTGGCCAGCTTTGCCATATTAAATAGCTTTGGACCTTCAGCAAGTTACATCAGCTCTCAGAATTCTGGTTTCCCCACTTATTTAAAAAACTTTTTTTTTTTTTTTTTTTTGGTACCAGAGATTGAACCCAGGGGCGCTTGACCCCTGAGCCACATCTCCAGCCCCTTTTATTTTATTTTTTTATTATTTTGAGGCAGGGTCTCACTAAGTTGCTTAGGGGCTCACGAAGTCGCCTTTAAACTTGCAATCCTCCTGCCTCAGCCTCCCTAGTTGCTGGGATCACAGGCATACACATGCCTGGCTCAAGTTTTCCCACTTATTAAATGTGCACTTGCACATCTGCATTTGAAGTCACCTTTCTGAGTCTTCGCCTCCCTTCCCCCCCTTTCTTGTTTACAGTGCTAAAGATGAAACCCAGGGCCTCTCCCATGCTAGGCAAGCGCTGAGCCACTGATCTTATACCCCAGCTCTCTGACCTTCTCCCTGGAGGTAGCCCCACCTGTCAGGATTAGCACCTGGCCAGCACAGTCCCCAACTACAGCACCACTCAGACCCTGATCTGTGTGTGTGTGGTTTTTTTTTTTTTTTTTTTTTTTTTAATATTATGGTTTTGGACCCTGTAATACATAACCATGACCCAAGTTGCACCCAACTCCACTGCGATTTCGGCATGCCACAGCATGGCTGCCCCCCAGCCCGGCCTGCCCCTGTTTCTATCTTTGCACCTGCTCATCTTTCTCTTCGCACAATCCGAGAGTGAGAAACCCATCATCAATGAACGTTTCGCTTTCGGTGTGCTCTTCCTGAATGAGTGGTGACTTCCATTTTTCTAGCTTCCCTCTCTGATCTCCAGGGCCACATCTAACAGAATGCTCGTGTTTTGTAAAAAAAAAAAAAAAAAAAAAAAAAAAAATGTGTGTGTGTGTCGGGGGTCTCCATGCGTCTCTTTTTCTCTGAATCAAATCAACTTCGATTTAAATTAAATGCCTTACACGGAACTCGTTGGGACTGTTCATTAGAAAGTGAAAGTAGCTGCTAATCCTTTTTTATATATAAAGAAGAAGAAGAAAAAAAAAAAAAAAAAACCCTAGCAAGTCATTTGGACCATTTCCCCCCTTGGTAACAGCACAAATAAGCAAAGGTACTTGAATCATGTCACCCTTCTCCCCCACCCTCCTTTTGCCCAGGATAAAGATGTCATAGAAGCTTTTACATGGCACACTCCTGCTAAACTCCTTAGGTAGGAGAAATAATTGGCTTTTTCCTTGAGGGAAGGGTAGTCAGAGATTGTGTCTGAGCTATTCTCTTGCAAATCCCCCTGGGTACTGAATAATAAAGTCTGTCTAGCTCTGAGTCTGCAACTCTTCTCGCTTTCCTTTGAACAAGGGCAGTAAGTTGCTCTTTTTCTGCCCAGCTCTGGCCGCTGAAAAAAATTCAGTAGGTGGCCAAACAGCTTTTAGAAGACTAAAGGGAGCTTCAGAGAGCCATTGGTTCTGGTTTGAAAAAGAAAATGTGCTTGTATCTTTGTATGCCAAACAATGACGGAGGAGTTGAATGGTGCTTCAGGACCCCGGCGTAAGGACAGGTGACTTCTTTAGGCATGTTACAATTGACATGTTTGACTATAGCTAAGTTAAGTTCTCAAAATAATCCCTGAAACTGGAGCCCCAGCTACCGAAGCAAGGACTCCAATCAGACCTCTGTGCTGCACCTCTTTTTAACCTCTAATTTATGATGCTGTATCATCCTTCAGGGCTCCCAGAGAAGCCTTCCAGTGTGCTCTGTGGATCATGAAAGAACCCTTTCCACGCCATAGGAGCCAAACCCCAGGAGTTCTGTGAGCTGAGAACTTTGCCCTTTGCAAACTACTTTGCTAAAGAACTCCAAGTTGAGGAGAAGGAGATAAGGAAATTGCTCTGCATTGTTTTATGGTCTCAGTATTCAGTTTCCTGGGGTGTCCCATGTTCTTTAATTTGAGGCATGAAAGAAGCTTAACAAGCAAGTGTGACCTTGCTCTCAGCCAGGGACCTAGAACCAGGGACACCTGGTGTGCTCAGCCATGGTGTATGCTGTGTCTCTGGGATGTCCCAAGGAGCCTTCTGCATCTCTGAGTAAAATAATTCCTCTCTGAGTTTGACTACTCTGAGAACATCATAAAACTAGCCTCATACAATATTTGTCACTTTGTGGCTGGCTTATTTCATTTGGCATCATGTCCTCAAGATCCATCCACTTTCAGTGCTTGTCAAAATGTCCATCCTTTGGAAGGCTGAATAATATTCCATTATATGTGTACACTACATTTTTCTTCATCGATTCATCTCTTGATGGACACTTGAGTTTCCATCTTCTGACTATTGTGAATTATGCTGCCATAAACATGGGTGTACAAATATCTGTTCAAGTTCCAACTTTCAATTCTTTGGGGTATATACCCAGAGATAGAATGGCTAAAATCATATGACAATTCCATTTTTAATTCTTTGGGGGAATTTCCATACTGTTTTCATAGAATTTGCCATTTTATACTCCCACCAGCAGTGTATACGGGTTCTCATTTCTACTCATCCATATCAACACTTGTTATTATTTCCTGTTTTTTTTTTTTATTTGCTTGTTCATTTTATAATAGGCATCCTAACAGATGTGAGGTGATATATCATTTTGGTTTTTATGCATGATCTCCTTACTCTTTTATTATAGATTTATAATAATTTAAATGTCTAGTACCCCTTCTATAGTTCTTTAGCAAAATTTTATTTATTATTTTCACATGTCTACTTCTTCTGATATACTTGGGAATTATTTTGTTATATGTCTCCCTATAAAATATTTTATACAGTTAGGGGTTTTGTTGGAGTTTTATGTAACATATAAATTAATTTAAAATGTCTATTTAAAAAAAATTTTAATTGTAAATGAACCCAATATCTTTACTTTATTTATTTATTTTTATGTGGTGCTGAGGATCGAACCCAGGGCCTTGCACGTGCTAGGCAAGCACTCTGCCATTGAGCCACAACCCTGCCCTAGAATGTCCATTTTAAAAATAAAAATTTCAGTCTTTCTATCTCAATCTTCTTTCATCTGACTTCTTCACATATATGTCTATGTTTATTTTTTCTTTTTGAAAAACCTTGATAAATTTGTTGCTTTGTGAATGAGGTTTTGAATTTTTTATGTATTTGGTGGCCATTGCTTTCCAATAGGAAATGTAGGTATATGTGTGTGTGTTATAACTGTCCATTTTATTTATTTATTTTTTTTAAAGAGAAAGTGTGTGTGTGTGTGTGTGTGTGTGTGTGTGTGTGTTTGAGAGAGAGAGAGAGAGAGAGAGAGAGAGAGAGAGAGAGAGAGTTAGAGTTTTAATATTTATTTTTTAGTTTTTGGCAGACACAACATCTTTGTTTGTATGTGGTGCTGAGGATCGAACCCGGGCCGCATGCATGCCAGGCGAGAGCGCTACCGCTTGAGCCACATCCCCAGCCCATAACTGTCCATTTTATAGAACTAAGCAATAATATATTGGGAAAAAAACAGTTTTTGCAGTCAGTAAACTTGAGTTTGAACCCCACCCCTGATACTTAGTAGATGAATAATTCTGAGAAACTTTAGTTGAGTGTTTGACATACAGGACTTCAATAAAGATGGCTATTATATATTCCTTTTCTCTTTAATATGGTTTTTCATTAATTTATTTGAGTTTCTAGTTACACAATGCTGTAACCTATAATTAATGATAATGTCAACTTTCCAATTTTTAAATCTCTTACATCTGTTTCATGTCTTATTGCATTGGTCAGAAAAACTTGCAGAACAATACCATGTTATTATCTTATATATTCTTTTAGGGGTGGAGGAGAATATTTTTATTTTAAAAGGAGTGCCTCTAGCTTTTCACTATGAAGAATAGCGTTGGCCATAGTGTGAAATGGATACTCTTATATATATTGAAGAAATATATTTCAGTTTTTACTTTTTAAGTGTTTTTAATTTAGAAATCATTTATCTTGGAAGATTTACACAATACAAACAGCTTTATTTCCAAGTTATAATGTTAATGTTACCTAAGATGAAAGATAGAAACTAAGGGTCAATCCTATCTTGAAGAGAGAAGCTATCATTTTCTCCAGAATCACCCATCTCTGAGCCAGGAATGGTGGCACATGCCTGTAATCCCAGCGATTTAGGAGGTTGAGATAGGAGGATTGCAAATTCAAAGCCAGTCTCAGCAAAAGTGAGGCACTAAGCAACTCAATGAGACCCTGTCTTTAAATAAAATTCAAAATCAGGCTCAGGATATGGCTCAGTGGCCAACTGCCCCTGAGTTCAATCCCCAGTACCAAAAAAGAAAAAAGAAAGAAAAGAATGACCCACCTCTGTATGAGGTCTTTACGAGCCTTCTTACAGAAGGCCATTAATTTGCTTAGGGTGAGTTTAAAGGAACAGCTTACTTTTATTGACCTAAACACAGTTTTTTATATTATAGAGATCTGTACCTTACATTTATGTCTGGTTTGAGACTCCTAGGCTTTTTTTTAATCTCTGAATTTAATGAATAACGAAGCTTGGAACATTTAGTAGAAACGATGCTTAGAGTGTGTGTGTGTAATTTGTAGTAGTACTGTGGTTAAATGCTGTATTTTTAAACTAGGTAGTAGTCTTCTGATTTAAATTTTTTGATATTTTAATAATAATTGTTTTCTCAATGTAAAAGAAATATGTGTTTATTGAAGAGAATTTGGAAAAAGGTGGATAAACACAAAAACAATCATTAAAAACAATACATATAGTTTTGTAAGATGCTTTTGGCCTTCTATTATGTTTCGAAATTTTCCCAGTTTCACGTATCCTCACCTGTCGGGGGTTGTTATTGGTAGACGAGCTGTTTCATCAAGTACACTGGTACCTTTCCATTGATGTACCCAAACTCTATAGGTGAATGTTTACCTTGCTCCAGCTTTTCATGTTGGCAAATAATCCAGAGACAGTCATCCTCCTACAACTCCTAGTATACATGGCTTTCAGATAGTTTCTACAGTTATTTTTCTTAGAAGTGGAGTAGCTGCTTGAAAGAATTGTGTTTTTAAGGCTGTAATCCTTAAGTTTCCAAGTTTCTGTTCAGGATAACTGAAAATGGCATGATTTATACAAAAACGCATATCTATATTCTTGGGCTTTGCTAAAACTATATATTAAAATTTTGCCAATTTGACAGGGAGAAAAAAATCTTAATGTATGTCTTAGTTTGCATTTATCTTGTTACTATTGGGATTGAACATTATAAATCGTATATTGTATATTTAGTTTTCTTTGTGAATTGCTTTTTCATGCCCTTTGCCCATTTTGCAGTTGAAATCTTCTTTTTCTTTTTCATTTCTCCTCCTCCTCCTCCTCCTCCTCCTCCTCCTTCTTTCTTTCTTTCTTCTTCTTCAACTTATGCCTGTAGAGCATAATAATTAAGAGAAAAAAAGCTTGGATCTCAGAAATACTCATGCTCAAATCTCTCTCTGCTACTTAATTAGCTATGCCCTGGGCATCTTACTTCTTAGCCACTCACTGTCTTCACTTCTTTATTTTAAAAGTGGAACTAATTGTGTCTTCCTTTTAGGATGAGATAATAATTACTTGCGTGCCAGGCATAGTGGTGAAAGTCTGTAATCTCAGAGACTTTGGGAGGCTGAGGCAGGAGGATCACTAGTTCAAGACCAGCCTGGACACCTTAGCAAGACCTTGTTTCAAAAATAAAAAATAAAATAAAAAAGGACTGTGGGTATAGCCTAGTGGTAGAGAGCCCCTGGGTTAAATTAACTCCAGTACCAAAAAATAAAAAAAAACACAATTATGTGTAAAATGCTTAACATAACTAACACCAAATAGGGCTCAATAAAGTGTAGCTTTTCTTACCTCAAGGCTCTTAACTATATTATCCATGAGCTTCCAAGTTTGTAATTTCCATTTCAATTCAGCCTATAGTGGCTCTTTCTTTTTTCACTCACATATAATAATGATATATAGTCATAGGATGATAACTCAATACATGTATACATGTATACTCATAGTGGGATTTTAGGGGTATTTAAATTTAAAATTGTATACAAATAAAAACATACCTTTTCCTTGATGATTTCTTTCTCTCCCTTAAAAAATCCTTCCAAAGTCCCAAAGACCAGATCAATAGTTGCCTACTTTTCTTCTACTGTTTTTTCTTCTAGTGCTTCTTATCATTTAATATTTTACACTTAACTCTTTAATCCATTTGGATTAAGTTTTAGTCTTGAGTGTGAAGCTAGTATGAATTTTCCCCTCAAATTGTTCCAACTTTATTGAGTAATCAATCTATCCTTTCCTCCCCGATTTGAAATGCCATTGTTAGCATATGCCCAATACTTCTAGGTTTTCTGTCTGATTACTTAACCAAACATTGCACTGACACTAACTGTACCATAGAATATATGTAGCGTATGCACAAGGGGTACTTTCTATCTTTATTGCATTTTTAATACCTGGAAACACTCATCCTCTCACCCCACAACCCCTCTATTCTTTTCAGAGCTGCATCTTGGTTTACACACATACATATTCACTTGGATTACAACCTGATCAAGATTTAATTTTTTTTTTTTTTTTTTTGTGGTGCTGGGGATTGAACCCAGGGCCTTGTGCATGCTAGGCAAGCACCCTACCAACTGAGCTATATCCCCAGCCCAAGATTTCCTTTTTCCATAACTCTATAGTGCAGTAGAAAGAACTTGAACTGGAGATTCAGGGGACTTAGACTCCCCTCCTGTGTCCACCACCCAGCAGCTGTTTAAGTTGGGCATGGTGTTCACGGTGAACCTTGGGTTCTCAATTGAAGTAGACATGTTGAAGTCAACACTTAACCCCAAATTCACCTGGAAAAAGTGAGACCCGATTGACCAATCATGGAGTCGTATCATTCTGGTTAACAGATTTTTATAAAACAAGTGATAGTTTTAATGACTGCAGAAAGTTTATAACTCAGTATTTGGGATATAACTGTTTTATCTTGTTCGTTGTCATTACAATTTTAATAGCATTAACAAAGATTCCGAGCAACTTTGTTTTATAAGCATTTTATATGCATACGCATAGACATATAAATCCAGCTCTAAAAACATACTCATAAATGAATGATGATGGTGTAGCAGTTTAGAAGTAACGACATCAATGTGGTACTATTCTGTTTTTTGGGGGGAGGGGTGGTACTGGGGATTGAATTCAGGGCACTCAACCACTGAGCCACATCCCTAGCCCTATTTTGTATTTTATTTAGAGACAGGGTCTCACTGAGTTGCTTAGCACCTTGCTTTTGCTGAGGCTGGCTTTGAACTTGCGATTCTCCTGCCTCAGCCTCCCAAGCTGGCCTGTGCCACTGTGTCCGGCACAATTCTGTTTTTCTTTTTTTTTTTTGGTTGTCAATGGACCTTTATTTTATCTATATGCAGCGCTGAGAATCGAACCCAGTGCCTCACGCATGCTAGGCAAGTGCTATACCGCAGAGTCACAACCCAGCCCACTACTCCATTTTTACGAAAAGATTACAGAGGAATTTGATATAACCCTAACACTTTTATGGGTGTAAGGATATTTGTGTTTGATTTGTGAAATGTAACTACGAAACTTCTAGTTTTAAGCTACACAAGAGCTATAGTTCCTTGAGCACCTACAGGGGCACATGTCTAAGTCAAATGCTTTATGCATATCCCCTCTTTCAACCCTCATGACATTGGTGTGGGTAGTAATCACAACTGTTTATAGGTGAAATAACTGGAGTTCATTAGAGTTAGAGGCCTAAGCTAATGGCAGCCAGTAAAGGACAGAGCCAGGGCTGTCTGACTTCTGCATGTTCTTCCCACTATATTCTGCAGCTTCCAAGTGCCTTTGCCATTCTCGTTTTGTTTTATAAAACACAACTTTTCAAAAATTGGGGAAGAAAGAAAGATTCTTTTAGCTGTTTTCTGAAACTTGAACTTTAGTGTAAGAAGAAAATATGGTCAGATATACAGCATTCATATCAGAAATGTGAAGAACTGATAAAAACCATAGTGTAAAGATAAACTGTGGGGCCCTGGCATGGTGGTGCACACTTGTGATCCCAGCAGTTTTGGAGGCTGAGGCAGGAGGATCTCAAGTTTGAGGCCAGCCTTGGCAACTTAGAAAGGCCCTAAGTAACTTAAGGAGCTCCTGTCTCAAAATTAAAAAAGATTAAAAGGGATGGGGATGTGGCTCAGTGGCACAGCACCCCTGGGTTCAATTCCTAATACCAAAAATAAATAAAATCCAATAAGATAACGGTGAAGGGAAAGAAAGGAATTTTCTGTGAAGTCACGTGTTCTATAATTTGCATTATCAATATTGTCTGTCACATTCTCTAGATAATTGCATCAAATCCTTGATTTTTGTTGGAGATATTGATGACTTTAAAGATAATCACTTCCCAGCTGGGGGTAGAGTTCAGTGGTAGAACACACTTACCCGGCATTCTGGAAGCCCTGGGCTCTATCTTCAGCATCTCTCTCTCTCTCTCTTTCTCTCTCTCTCTCTCTCTCACTCATACACACACACACACAGAGTAATGACTTTCATTAACTTTCTCCTTATAACAAAATTACTGTGTGTTCATTGTAGAAAAATTAGAAAATGGAGATAAAACACAGTGACAGAAGGTACAATCCTTTATGATCCCACTACTTGAAAATAACCACAGATAAACATTTTGGTGTTGGTCCCATCTTTCACATTTATATGTGAGTATAACTTTTTGTTTGTTTAAAAACATGAGATTATGTATTTGTAGCCGGCTTATTTTTATTTGAAAATATGTCAGGGACTTTTTGTAAGTGAAACGAAGTGTTCTCCTCTGGGATCATTTTAATGGGGCCAAGCATTTTTGTTGAATGGATGTGCAATAGATTTTAGTGTCTCTAAGTTCAGATTTTAAACTAGTTGCTTCCGATTGGCATTACATTTGGGATTATTCGCAAATATATTTTGTGATAATGTTATCTGATACTGTCTTGTTTCCTTAAGGTCTTCCGTTCTTTAGGGTCTACTCAGGGGCACTGGCATCCCAAGTCTTGGAGTTCTCAGGTCAGCTTTATGCTTTGGAGGCTGTATTAGCTGTGGGTTGCCATAACAAAGGACCTCAGGTTGGGAGACTTAAAAACAGAAACTTACCTTTTCAGTCTTGGATGCTAGAAGTCTGCAATGTGGGTAGGGGCAGGGTTGACTTCTTGAGGCCTCTCCCTTCCGTCTGTAGGTGGACGTTTTCTACCTTGATCTTTCCAGGATTTCCCCTCTGTACATGCCTGTGTCCTGATCTCTTCTTACAAAGACACTAATCACATTGGATTAAGGCTCACTCGTACGTCCTCCCTTTTCCTAGATGACCTCTTTAAAGGCCCTGTCTTTGATTCAGTCACATTTGGAGACTGGGGGTTAGGACTTCAACATATGGATTTAGGCCCGGGGACTGGGGGGCAGGGGACACAATTGAACCCATAACAGAGTCATACACTGGCTTTTATTTTAAGTTTTTTTGTTTTTTTTTTTTTTAATTTTACTTTATTTACTTATTTATTTTTCAAGGCTGGGAATTGAGCCTAGGGCCTCTCACGTGCTAGGTAAGCACTTTCCAACTGAGCTACACGCCCAGCCTACTGGCTTTCTTTTAAAAGGTGCCATTGAGGAAGCAACTAGTTATGTAGCTTTTAGAGTGTTCATGGCATTTATTGTTTAAAACATAAGCAATCTGTAGCCTGTGCTTTGTGTGCTGTTCTGTGTAAGCCTGGAAGGGCACCGTTGCCGGTCAGGGGCTGGGTCAATGAATAAGTGGATGTCCAATTTATTCAGTTATGTGGGGACTTTATTTTTGTGTGTGTGGTGTGTGGTGTGTGTGTGTGTGTGTGTGTGTGTGTGTCACTCTCTATACTTTAAAATATTTCACCAAGAGCTGGGCGCGGTGGCACATGCCTCTAATCCCAGCTGCTCAGGAGGCTAACAGGAGGATCGAGAGTTCAAAGCCAGCCTCAGCAATGGCAAAGTCCTAAGCAACTCAGTGAGACCCTGTCTCTAAATAAAATACTAAATAGGGCTGCGGATGTGACTCAGTAGTCAAGTGCCCCTGAGTTCAATCCCCAGTACCCGCCCCCCCATTTTTTTTTTTTTTTTAACTGAGATAGACACAGGATCAATATCTGAAATCACTCAGCCATTGCCTTAGAGAAGTCAGAACATCCGGTAGTCATTCCAAATCCCTGTTTTCCAATGTGAAATGACATGCAAGCTCTAGATGTGACTTTATTCATTTCTGAGAACAAGAGGGACAGCCTTCAACCCAGCACATCCACATTATTTTCAGTGTTTGCGAGGGGGTGAGGTTTTTCATGATGGCCCGTGAGATTCATGTGCTCCTTAGACCTGGGCACGTGGGCTCCTGTTCTGTGAGCGAGGTGACCAATGGCCAGGCAGTATAGACAGAGCCATCATGATAGTAAAGCTCTGTCTGTGGTCTCTGCTTACAAACACCATTTGGGAGCTACTTAAATCGAGTTGTGGGGATTTGACTTTGGTTCTGTGTATTGCTCAACTGAACGCATGAAGATATACATGCTGCTTATTGAGCAAGTGTTTATTTATCTGTACCCTGGTTTGCGAATGAAGAGCTCCATCCTGCAAACGGAATAAGTTCAAGTCCTTGAGGTAAAGAACGAATCTTCATCTAATGGGGGGGGGCAGTCATTTTTAATTTCTGTCATCTTGTCTGAGGGCAGGAGGAGTGACTGGCCCTTTCCGTGTCCCCTGAACTACGACAAATTAAAAACTTCTCGTGAGCAATGAACTTGCATTCTGGAGGGAAGATGGACTTAGAAGAGCTGTGTGACCCTCCCCGATGTTCTGAATATTTATCACATTGCAACAGCATTTGTAGTTCAGAAGTCGGCTCACAACCCAGTGGTCTAAAACCAGCTGGGGGCTGGGGCTGAGAGCGCTTGTCTAGCATGTCTGAGGCACTGGCACGTCCTTGGCGATGCAAACAATAAAAGAAAAAATAAAATGCAGCCAGGAATCAGGAAGGAGGCCATGTTGGGCTTCTGGGCAGCAAAAGGAGATGCTGATCCTCCTGCTTACTTTTGACACATTTAGAAGAAGCACGGTTATCCAGTTTCCCAACCACCGTGCAGATTAGAAATGATCAATTCAAAGGGGAAGAGCAGGTTGCTATTGGCAGGCACACAAAGTTCAGAAAGAAGTGACAAGGGTCAGCCAGATAGGGAGGGAAGAGGAAAAGCAAAAGCAGACAAACACATTCCAGTTGGAACTCACCGGGGAGTCCCAGGGAATGCTGGCAGGCGGCCTTCGCCCACCTCAAAGATGAACAGTTTCTTGAGGGTGCGGCCCCCTATGGCCCAGTGTAAAAATTGTCCATAAAAAGTTAGCTGTGGGCTGGGGAATGAAGGGTATGCGCTTAGCATGCACAAGGCCCTGGGGTTCAATCCCTAACGCCAAAACAAAAACAAGGGGAAAACTTACTGAATGACAATTGTATAGTATTAGAAATTTATGATGAGTCCAGAATAGGTTTTTAGAAAAATAACATCACTTCAGATAGTTAACATTTTGTTTTATTTATTTATTTATTTAGGTACTGGGGATTGGATCCAGGGGCACTTTGCCACTGAGCTACATCCCCAGCCCTTTTAATTTTTTTTTTTTTTTTTTTTTTTTTTTAATTTTGAGACAGGATCTCCCTAAATTGCTAAGGCTGGCCTCAGACTTGCAATCCTCCTGCCTCAGTCTCTTCCCCGTTGCTGGGATTACAGGCCTGCACTACAGCACCTGGCCAGATAGTTAACATTGAAAGGGAAACTCTTCCAGATGTGATGACTCATGCCTTTAATCCAAGTGACTGGGGAGGCTGAGGCAGGAGGACCACATGTTTGAGGCTAGCCTCAGCAACTTAAGCAAGACCCTGTCTCAAAAAAATTAAAAGGGCTAGGGATGTAGCTGAGTGGTAAAGTATTCCTGGATTCAATCCTCAGCACCCCCCCCCCCTGCAAAATAAGTAAATAATAAAGGAAAACCCCTCAACTGTCAGAAGTAAAGCATTCCTTAAGTCTTCTGGGTTGCTGGGGTATAATGTATTGGGTTGTCTTAAGGTGTTCTCCGTAGCCCATCCCTCTGCGACTGTGCTGCTTGTCTGAGGCAGAGAGGTTTGGATTTGTTCGTTTATAGTACCAGGGATCCAACCCAGGGCTCCACATACAGTAGGCAGGCACTACAACTGAGCCACATCCCCAACCCTTTTTATTTTGTTTTGAGGCAGGGTCTCGCTAAGTTGCCCGGACTTGACTTGAACTTGTGATCCTCATGCTCTACTCTCACGAAGAGCTGGGGTCATAGGCGAGAGCCACGGGGCCCCACGGACAGGATTTAAGTGGCCACATTACTAAGTAGACTTTGAAATTTCAAATACCATCTCACCACCAGCCTTCCTCCTTCGGGCAAACCCTGCTTCTGGCCACTTCCTCTAGGCCCCCACCCCTTCCAGCTGATTCCCACCATCCTCCCTGACCGGTCCACCTCTGCACACTTTGCAAAATATGCTTAAGAGCCTGCAAAATGCTCAGTTCCCGTGCTTGGTCCAGAAGAGAGGAAACCGTTAGCCAAGATGAGTCCCTGCATTCAAGAGAGGTAGACCCCCCCCCCCCCCCCCCCCCCCCCCCGTTCTGAGAGACAAATCCTCGGTCCTCTCTGCGGCACTTCCCCTGCCGTCAGCGCCCTTCTGCAATGGGGGTTGTTTTTAGAGACAGCACTGCCTTCCAGGTCTTTCCTCAAGAAGACTGGGACTCCCCGTCGGCAGGAAGTGGAGCCCCGAGTGCGTTTTCTCCGGTCCCCTCCACATCAGGGCTCATCCTCCCCTCCAACACCCTCCTTCCTGTGTCAGTGAGCGAGGACTGGGACAGCGGGGAGACAGAAGTCCCAAGATCAAGGGGTTGGCAGGGCTGGTTCCTCCTGATTCTCCGTCTGTTTTCTGTGGCTATAACTCAGTCTCACCGAGTGGGTCGTTTATCAAAAGGTCTACTGAGCTCCTGGCTCTGGAGGTTCAAGAGCCCCGTGGGGCACCTTCTTGGTATCTGTGAGGGCCTTCCTGATGCATCCTAACAAGGCAGGGGGCCTCACTGGGCCAGAGAGGAGGTGTGCTAGTTCAGGTCTCTCTTCCTCTGCTCTTAAAGACACTAATACCACCCCTGAGGCTCTACCCACTATCCCTAATTCCTTCCCAAAGGCCCTGCCTCTGAATACATCAACATATGAATCGGGATTACCTAGACCCTAAAGGCCTCTCCTTGGCTTGTAGATGGCCATCTACTTCCTGTGTCTTCCCAGGTCTTCTCTGTGTGTCTGTGTCCTGATTTTTTTTTTTTTTTTTTTTTTTGGAACCACTGAGCCACCATCCCCAGCCCTTTTTTTGTCATTTATTTAGAGACAACTCACTGAATTGCTCAGGGCCTCCCTAAATTGCTGAGGCTGGCTTTGAACTTGCAATCCTCCGGCCTCAGCCTCCCGAGCTGCTGGGATTATAGGTGTGTGCCACCGCGCCTGGCCCTGATCTCTTCACTGTATAAAGGACATCCATTGGTTGTGGTAGGGCCCACCCTAATGATGTCATTTGAACTTTGAGGGTCTGTCTCTAAATACAGTCTCATTCTGAGGATCTAGGGGTTCACGCTTAAACATAGAGATTTGGGGGGACACAATTGAGGTCATAGCACCCCCTTCCGCGGTTGGCACCAGCTGCTGATACCTGCCTCTTGGTGTCTTCTGACTTCACTACACATTGTCTTTGTGACAGCCTGAGTGGCCACTTTGTCATTTTCCCCCTTAGCCCATCCCCTTCCTCATCTTCAGTAACAGGACCATCCCTATAGAGTCCCCGTGTCCTGTTCCTGCTTCACATCTGCCCCCTCTGCTGCACGGAGTGATTAGGTCATTGCATTCCTTATCAGCATCTTCTCCCCCCCGCCCCCCCCAGGGCTCCAGGCCTGGGTCCTCCACACTCAGCTCTTCTGCCTTTCCTGGCCCCTGCCTGGGCCCTCCGGCCACCGTCTCAGCTCCCTTCCTCTGTCATCCTCCTTGGCCATTTGGACCTGGTCATGCTCGCCCCAGCCCCCTATCATGTCCAGAGGCCCAGAGGTTTCTGGACTCCGTCTCGTTTGTCTGGCTTGCACATTTAGATTTCGGGAGCCTTCCTCATTCTCTGCTCTTCTCCTCTGCGGTTCCATAGCATGGAAGGGAAGCAGAGAAGAGAGCGTCCCACCGACCACCACCCCTGTCACCCCCAGCCTGGGCCTCTCTCCTGCTGTTCTGCACTGGTGCTTTACACGTTCAAGGCCATCAGATACTGGCTCCCACAACCTGCCTTTTTCCCACTAGTATTTCTCGGTAGGTTCCTCCTATTCTTTTTACCTTCTCTCCCTTCTTAGAATAAGAAAGATCCCTCTTTTCCTCCCAAGGCCGATCCCTCGCCCTCTTCTCCTCTGCCACAGACGGGAACACACTCTATGCCCCTTCCTTCCAAAGCCCTCCTCTGCTTGGTGTGTCAGGATTCACTCCCTCTCTGGATCTACATTCGTTTCCTGCTGACAAGAAATGGCCTGGGTGATTTACCCATTCTAAAATTCCTTCCCCAGACCGGGATCGCTTAGGGATAATTTTGAAATCACTGTTGAGCAGGGCTCTTCAACCTTGGAACTATTGACATTTGGGACCACATAATTCACCGTGAGGGCTGTCCTGTGCATTGTAGTATGTGAAGCAACATCTCTGACCTCCGCTCACTAGATGCCAGGAGTACCTTTCCCCCAACTTGTGACAGCCCAAAATGTCTCCAGGCATTGCCAAACATACCCTGGGGATCAGAAGCGCCTGGTTCAAAACCACTGATGAGAGTGTGGATTCTGCCAGCTCATTGTCTTTAACCTCACTGTGCTAGGTATGTTGAAATTCACAAAATATTCAGCACTTATTCTGCACATATGGAACAGAATAATACTTGGAGAGCAGAGAGAGCTTCATACCTTGTAAACAGTGTGAGGGTAAGACGATTGTAAACCAAATTAGCAACACTTAAAAACGTGTGTTCGTTTATCTTTCCAATGAAATCCTTGCTAAATAACTGCACAGACAATAATAGTAGCCTTTCTGCAAAATTCCAACCCAGGACATTTTATTGAGATTAGTCAAGACAATCAAGTAGGCTTTTTTTTTTTTTTTTTTTTTTTTTTTGTACCAGGGATTGAACCCAAGAGTGCTTAACAACTGAGCCACACTCTCAGCCCGTTTTTATATTTTATTTTGGGACAGAGTCTCGCTAAGTTGCTTAGGGCTCTCCCTAAATTGTTGAGGCTGGCTTTGAACTCATAATGCTCCCACCTCAGCCAGGAGCTGCTGGGATTACAAGTGTATGTCACTGCACCTGGCAAGTAGGCATTGTTTAAAAATTAGTTAACTACTTAATTCTCTGCTGGCTATCAATGATGGTGCGGGCAATAGTAAAAGTGCCCCCCACCAGGGTCAGCCGCCTGGTCTGTGTCTCCTCTCTCCCACTCGCCAGCTGTGGGATGCTGGGTAGTTCTCTCTGTGCTTCAGTTTCTCCATTGTAAAGTGGGCACCCTGATGGCACCTACCTGACAGGAGGGTGGAGAGGATGAAGCAAGATCTTACGTGGAAGGCCCTTGGCCTGGTGCCTGGCGCGGGATGAGCGTCCAGTGACTGTTGGCTGCTATTATCATTATCATGGTGGTTGTTACTTTCCTTTCTCTCCCTTCCTTTTCTCACTTGACTTCTCCACGGAGCACGCTGCCTTCACTTCCTCTTCTGCTCCGCGCTGTTTAACCCCTTGCTCCCTGGCTCTTGCCATCCATGCTCACGTGAACCCACCTTTTTCCACACTCACTCCCCCCGCCCCCTTTTTAGCAACTTGCATCCATTTCTCGCTGTGTGAACCTTTTGCTTTGGAAACTTACACTCACCTCCTTGGCTGATCTACAGCCTTTAGAGAGAAAAAAAAAAAGAAAGAAAAGAAACCCTGGTCACTCCCTCTTGCTCACCCACAGGATCAGGGGCCCTTTCCTGGGCTCAGGGTTGCCAGCTTTTTCTGTCCCTTGCCTCTCCAGGGCCTTGTCCTGAGCCAGGCATTCTGTCGTCTTCCACACATCACTCTCCCTCCGCAAGATTCATGCTGCTGGTGAATGGGCCCACAATCTGTCCAGTGGCCCTAGCCCCAGATTAGGGACTCACTCTTCTGAACTCCCTAGTGGCTCCCTATGGAGTCAGCTGGGACCAAGCCCAGTGGATTCCATCTCTCCCTTCTCCTCCCTTAGGTCCCTCTGTCCAGATGTCCCAGTGCTTCACCCCTGCACTGCCATCTGTCACTCTAATGCTGCCTTCCTGTCTTTTGGTGGCACACCTGTTGGAATGCTCTGTAGGAATGGGCTTCGCATTCTCCTATATTCAATCGGTCAGGTTCTGTGGATTCTCTGGCCCAGTTGTGTCGGAAATCCATTCACCGCCCCCACCTTACAGCCAGCCAGGAGCTAACTCTGCATTCATTTCTAAGGAGCCTTCCTGTCTCATCTTGTCATCTTCCAGACGGTTCTCTGCAGTGCCACAAGGGAGGCTGTCTTCCCTCTTCAACTCCATAAGCCCTTTCATTGCCTCACTGTTGGATGGAGTCCAAGTCGGCTTCAAGGTGTGTGGTGTTCTTGAGAGCCATCCGGGCACCCTGGCCATGGCTCCAGCCCCATCTCTTGCTGCCTCCCCTTCTCCCCCTCCGCTGCTACCACAGAGGGAGGTATTTGCAGTCCAGGAAACTGACCTTGTTTTATGCCTCTGTGCCCTTGTGCTGGCTGCTCCCTGCCCCCTCTGTCTGGCACGCCCTGCCCACTCCTCTCTGCCTGGGGGACACCTTCCCATCTTGTGCAATTCAACAGATCATGTCACCTCATCCAAGCAGCCCTCTCCAACAGCACGTCCTTTTCCTTTGGGGGTCCTTTTCTACAGCACAGCCATGTATTTCTACCTCAAGGCTCAATGTCACCTACTCTGTCACCTTCCACCTCGAAGGGCTCCCACTTCTGATTTCCCCCTTTTTGGCCTTCTCTTGGACAGCTGGCTAGGAATCCTCCAGGCCCTGACTTCCTCACCTCCCCTTTCCCATCCCCATCCCTGGTCTACTAGTTGCTTTTCTGTCAGTTCTTTCTCTGAAGTGTTTTTTAAAAAATATTTGCTTAGATGTTTATGGATGTTTTATTCATTTATATGCAGTGCTGAGAATTGAACCGAGTGCCTCTCACTTGCTAGGCAACTGCTCTACCACTGAGCCCCAACCCCAGCCCATCTCTGAAGTGGTTCTTGATCCTTCCTTCTCTAGTCCTTCTAGTCCCCACCCTGGGTGCCTGAGATCAATATTCGAACGCCTTGTGGTGTGGCCCTCACTTTAGACTCATCACTTGTCCACCACTGTTTATTTATTTTGTTGTATTTTATTTTGGCTGCTGGGGATCAAACCCAGGGCCTTGCACATGCTAGGCAAGCATTCTACCACTGAACTACATCCCCAGCCCTATTCTGTGTATGTTATAATCCAGCCATGCTAAAATCCTTGCTGATCTCAGGACAGGACACATAATTATAACCCTGCCAGTGCTTCTGCTATTTGTATAATGTGTGTGCAGGCACATACATATATACATACACATGCATACATGTATATGTATGTATTTTGTTACTTTGATTGACCTGATTTTTTTTTTTTTCCTTTTTTGGTACCAGAGATTGAATCTCGGGGCACTCAACCACTAAGCCACATCCCCAGCCCTCTTTATATTTTATTTTATGACAGGGTCTCACTGAGTTACTTAAGGCCTCGCTAAGTTGCTGAGGCTGGCTTTGAACTTGCAATCTTCCTGCCTCGGCCTCCCGAGCTGCTGGGATTTAAGGTGTGCATCACTATGCCCAGCCAATCTGATGTTTTGAATCCTACTCCCCATTTCCTAAGTTTCTAGCATTTTCCATGTTCAGCTTCATTGCTTTCTCTTTTGTAGAGCTTTCTTTTATCTCTTTGAAGATAGAGGGATTTTTTTTTAAGTATATGTAGAGTTGTGCAATCATAACCATGATCAGTATTTGAACATTTTTGTCATCCTCAAAAGAAACCCCATCTGTGTTAGCAGAATGTCCCCATTGCCCCCAAACCTTTGGCCCTAGGTAATTGTTTATTTACTTTCGGTCTCCTATTCTGGATATTTCATATAAATGGAATTGTATTATTTGTCCTCTGGGGTCTGACATTTCATTTGGCATAATGTTTTTGAGGTTTATCCATGTTGTTGCATGTGTCAGTACTTCATGTCTTTTTGTGGCTGAATAATGGGTATGGATACACCGCATTTTTTGGCCCATTCATCAATAAACGGGTCTTGAATATTTTTTTAGCTATTATGAATAATGCTCCTGCCAGGTATGGTGGTGCATGCTTGTAATCCCAGAGATTCAGGAGGTTGTGGCAGGAAGATCACAAGCTCAAGGTCAGTCTCAGCAATTTAGCAAGGGCCTGCCTAAAAAATAAATAAATAAATAAATAAATAAATAAATAGGACAGGGGATGTTGTTCAATGAGTGGTAAAGCACCCCTGGCTTCAATCCCTAATATAATAATAATAATAATAATAATAATAATAATAATAATGCTATGAGCATCTGTATACAAGTTTTCATGTGAACATATATTTTAATTTCTAGCATTATGAATCTAGGAGTAGAATTTCTGGGTCATATAATAATTCTATGTTTAACATTTTAAATATCTTCCAAAAGATTTTTTTACATGGCTACACCTACCAGGTGCAGTGGCCTATGCTTGTAATCCTAGCTACTAGGAAGTCTGGACAGGAGAATCACAAGTTCAAGGCCAGCCTGAATAACTTAATGAAACCCTGTCTCAAAATAAGTAAGGACTGGGTATGTACCTCAGTGTTAGAGCATAGCTGGGTTCAATCCCTAGCATTGCCCCTGCCCTACACACAAAAGGCTGGACCGTTTTACTTTCCCACCTCAGAGGTATGAGGGTTCCAATTTTGCCTTATCCTTGCCAACACTTATTGTCTCTGTTTTTGGTGATAGTCATCTTAGTAGATGTGAAGTGACATCTCACTGTGGTTTTGATAGCATAATTCAGAAAATATTTGTTGGATAAGTAGTTTATATGAAATATGAACAAACAAACCTTTAAACAGGTGGCTTGACTTCCAAGTTTATTAATTAGCTACAAAGGAGGAGGAGGAACACAGGACCCAGTATCACTGGAATCCAGTTTTTAAAAAGTAACTTTTAATAAAACAACTTTCTTTTTTTAGCTGCTGGTATTATAGAGATGGTGATTTGTCATGAAATTTGATGTTGCTTTGGAGGTTTGAATGTATTTTGCAAAATAAACTAAATTACAAGTAAAATTCCACCTTTGATATTGTTTCTAGTCAAAACCTATCACTGAATGAGGAGACCAGGAAAATCAGAAGCAGGCAAGTAAATAAAGCAAAATTGCCCACCTGGCCTTTCCTCTGCCCTCTCACTGGAACAGGTTACAAATTGGAAGCACGAGACACCAATTCTGTGATGACTGTGTGAAGGGTGACTCCTGTTTAGAGACCTGCCCACTGCCCATTTCCTCCAGGGCAGGCCAGTCTTCAAAAAAAGCATTTGATAATAGCACTTGGGAACAGGGGTTGGGAGGTGGTGGCATAAAGCTTAGAAAAAACGCAACTGCTAAAATTTCTCTGAATAGAGTTTTCCTCAGTAAACAGTAGACCCTGGGAAACCTAACAGGTTCTGAAAACTTATTTTTAATCACTGGAAGTCAGAGAAACAGCCAGCTGAATCGGTTCCCTCTTGGGCACTGGTTTAGCCTACTTATCTCAAGCCAGGGGTAAATGGTCCAACTGCTTTTCTTTGGTTCTAGAGAGTTCTTTCTTGGTCAAGACCCATCCATGAGTCTATCCTGAGGCAGACACTTCTGCCTGCAGCCTTGAAAACTACAGAGTTTGGCTGAAGGAAGGCCTCAAATTAAAACCCACAATGGGGCTAATAACTTTGTATGGTGTTCAAGGGTTCTTGGAGGAGCTGGTGGGTGGAGCCAGGGTCAAAGGTCAGACTAAATGAGGAATAGCCAGCTTTCTGCATGTGTAACATCATCTTGCCTCAGTAGTCTCAAATGCATAATTCTAAAGTCCTGTTCTGTGTTCTTTCATCTTTATGGGGGGGGGGGGAAGGGGTTTTATTTTCAACAACCACGATCATCTTTCTGAAGATGTGTCCAAAGGCCCAGAGAACTGGCCCCCTTGGGAGCCTCAGTAGGAAGAGTATCACCAGTTGGAAACATGTCAGCTGCGTTATAGAGGAAGCACGGCCAGGCCTGGTTTCTCTGGGCTCTCTGATAACTCGGGCCAAGAGAGCCCGGGCGAAGTGCGAGGTGGCGGCAGGAGCCGCAGGGATGGAGAGCGGCTCCGAGGAGGGCCCCTGTTTTTCAGAGTTGAAACAGGAGCCCTCTGAGAGAAAGAGATATTGCATGTGGCTTCCCTGACGCCTTGGAGGGCGACGTGGATGACACAGCATCAGCCGTTCCATGGCGGGGTGGGGACACGGTGGCGGTAGGCGCCTCCGCCATCCCCGGCTCCATCGGCGACCAGGAGCCTCCGCTGAAGCATCCTTTTGCGGGGCGTAGGGCAGGGTAGGTGACCCGAGTGGAGGCGCGTGGCGTTTGTTAGACGGAGAGCGAACGCTGGCGCAGCCTCAGGTTGGAAGGACCGACCGGGCAGCGCGAGCGCGTGAAGCTGGGGGCGGGGAAACGCGCCTGTGCCTTAATCTCCTGCCCATCCTCTACTCGCCCCACCTGGATGCAGAGCGAGGACCGCGTGGAGGAGGCGCCGCGCCGGTGGGGCTCCCCCTCCGCCACGTTACCCTCCCCGGCCTCCGAGGTGCCCCTCTCGCTGCCCCCGGGCGTCGCCGCCTTTCCCCCTCCTCCGTTAAAATAGTGAAACAAACCATGAAGTAAAGTGATGGAAACCCGGGGACCGGGAGCCGCCGGCACTGAAGGCTGGAGGGGAGGGGGCGCGGTGGCTGGAGAAGGTGGCGGCGGGTGAGCGCCGGGCGGGGTGGGCTTGCGATCAGCTGCGCCAGCCCAGACCCTTCCCCTCGGGCGGCGGGCCCTCCCCTGGCCCCAGGCGCCTCCGGAGGGCGTGGGGCAAACCTGGGGCTGCGGTGGGGGTGGGGTGGGGACTCCACCTCCATCCATCCCGGGATGGCCAAGGCGGTCACCCCGCTAAAATCGGGGCGGGGGCGGCGGTAGGGACGAGCGGGTACCGCGGTCCTCCCCCCCCCCCCGCCCGAGCCGCCGCCGCCGCCGCCGCGGCCGCTCAGTAACACGTCCCCTGGAGACTCGCAGGAGCAACACGTGATGTGTCTACTTATCAGGGTGAGAGGGGGAGAGCGAGTCTCGGAGCGTGCGGGCGAGGAAGCGGGGCGGGGGGCCGAGGCGGGGGCCGGGACGACGGCTGGGGCGCTGGGGTCGCCAGCTCCTCGCCCACCTCCCTCCCTGAGGGAGAAGAGGAGGAGGGGAAGTGACTGCGGAGTTGATGAACTTTGCACATCCAGAAACGCCATTTTGATTCCTTTTCCGGAACAAGTTTGCATCTCTCTTCGTTCTCTCCCCGAAGCCCACCGGTCCCCACCGCATCATGCCTGGGAGCCGAGCGCCCTGCGGGGCCGTAAGTACGCGTCCCGGGTTCCGGCTCGCGGTCCTTGGGTGGCAGCGAGATGTCCGGGGCACAGCCGGGAGCGACCTTTTAAAGAACTTTTTGGGGATGGGGAGGGTGAAGTCTGCAGAGTGCGTTGTACTTTTGAAACTCGGCGTCTCCCGGAGCGGAGGACCCGCGCACCCCACGCCGCGCAGCACGCGCTGGGGGCGGTGGGGCCAGCCGGGGATGAGCCCGGCAGCCCTCTCCCCTCCGGCTCGGAGCCCGGCCGCTCCTCCTCCTCCTCCTCCCCCTCCTCCCCTTCCTCCGCTCCTTTCCCCTTCCCGAGCAGCCGGCTCTGCCAACCAGCTCCCAGCGCGAGCCGCCGCAGCGCCCCGCCAGCAGGACCTGATGCGCATCCATATTAGCCGTCCGAGCGCAGGAATCCGGCCCGACCCGCGCCGCCTAGTTTATTTTTAACCAGCACCGCGGGGACTCGGATGGTGCACGCACCGCCGGCCAGAAACATCTTCCCAGCGCAGCTCTCCATCTTCCGCCCTCTCTCCCCCGACATCCTCCCCCCCATGTGGGAGGGGAAACTTTTCTCCTACATACTTTCGAGTCCCTCTCGGGCCGGGAAGCGCGGAGATGACGGCGCCCGCCCGCCCGCCGCCGCCGCAAGGTATCCGGGGGTGCCCGCTTGGGGGTGCCTGCCCGGGGTGCTTGGCGCCGGGGTGCTAGACCGGGGCTGCTCGGTGGGAGCATCCGCCGCGCCCTGCTCTGCGGACTTTGATCCTCCCGGGAGGACGGCGCCGGCCGGGAGGGGGCCGCGGGCAACCCCGCGTCCTCGCGGGTTCTCGGCTCGCGGTGGGGGTCCCGCCGACCACCGCCCCGGGGGACCGGGGAAGGAGGGAACCGGGCCGTGGCGGCGCGTATTGTTCCCTTGTTCTTCCGTTGGCGGGGTACGTGTTTTCGTGGGAGACCTCGGTGAGGATCGAGCCTGCATCGCGGGGCGGGGGGGCTCGGGCCCGGCGCCGTCACGAGCACAGGAAGGAGGCCGGGAGCATCCGAGGCGGGGCCCGCCGCCCGGCCCCGCTCCGCCGCCCAGCTGTGGAGCGCGCTCGGAAACTTTTGTCCGCCGCCGGCTGGACCAATTTTTCGCAAGTTCTGGGGCTTCGCTTCCTCCTCCCATCCCTGCCCGCAGCGCCCAGCGGGGGGGCGGGGGAGGCCCGGGCGGGCGGGGCGGGGTGCGGGGAAAGGGGGCCTGGTCCTCCACCCCCCGCGCTCGAGCCCAGCTCCCGGCGCCCCCTCCCCGCTCGCGGTCTCTTAGGAAACTGCGACCTTAATGGTTGCTAAGGAGCAGGGGAGGTCCTTCCCGTCGCCAGCCCCCTCCCTGGGAAGCGGCGTGTTTTCTGGACCCGGCCAGGGTCGCTTCGAGGATGTGACCCGCTCCCCCGCCGCGCGTGAGTGTCGGGCGCGGTGACCGAGCCCGGGTCCCGGCGGGGCGGGGGTCTGGGGGTGCGGGGACCCCACGGGTCGCAGGCCCGACTGGCTACGGGGCCGCTTGACAGGCGCCGCGTGCAGCAGCTAGCGTCCCTCATTCGCGGTGCATCCGTGATGGGTTATAAAAGAGGAGGAAAGTATTTCTCCTTGCTCAGCAGATTTGCCCTCCCTTGCTCCTTACTGGTTAGGAGATAGAACGTGAGCCCAGATCCGGACGAGCAGTTCACATTCCATTACGAAATTCTACACGGCTTCAGAGCCAGCAGCAGCACACATTCGGGGCACTTTGGAGGTTTTTTTTCTTCTCTTTTGGGGATGCTAAGTAGTGGTGGTGGTGGAGAGAAGTAAAGGGGTGAATAAAGAAATGGAACTTTTCGGTATGCTGAAAAACCTGTCTAAGGATTTTTCATCAGAAGAACAATTCACCCTAGTTCTTGTTTTTTGAGTCTAGGTTTAAGCTTAGCTCTTGAAAAGCCAAGGGAAAGAAAGTTTGCCTGTTGAATAGGGATGCTGGAAATTGCAAGGTATTTCTGTCTTGAAAGGAGATGGTGTGGCTGATGTGCATTCCCGTATTTTTTAGATCTTTTTTTTTTTTTCACCAGTTAATATCTGTGCTTGTGCACGAGTGTGTTCTGAAAAAAAAGTTAATTGAAGTGAAAGTTGGGGAAATGAGAGCGGCAAAGAAAAGAATGTGTTTTTGTTTGTTCACACCCGTGAAAAGCATCCTCTAGATTTGGTGCTTTTCGGAGTAGGCAGGTATGGTTTCCAAGACATAATTTAACCCGGAAGTTTGAGTTAGAAGCTTGGCTAAAGCCTCTTTTAAAAAAACTCTGCTTCCTTCAAGAATCCACAGAACTTTTGAAGGAATGAATTTGAAATACTGTAAATAATATAGGCAAAGTGGACCATTGTGTTTTTTTGTTGTTGTTGTTTTTTACTTCTGCCCGTTGTAGGGAGACTTCTGGGTACCCGTTGATGGGTTCTGCTTTTATGTGTTTTGAGCTTTGGTTACACTGATGAATTAAACATTTCAGTGGCTGTAATCAAGTTTTAAATGTGTGAAAAAAAATACCTTTCCCCTTTTTACAGAAGAAAGGGAGAAGAGGAGCTCTTTGATTTATTTATTTATTTCTCTTTCTTCATTTTAAGTTAATGAACTTGCACTGTCCTATCATTCTTAAAAATACTGCTGAACTGGTTGGCTTTTAGAATGCTTTGTTTTTTAAAAAGGATTTGCTGGATACGTGATAATCTTAAGAAATGCTGCTGATGCTTACTGGTGTATGGAATATCATTCTCTGCATTTTCCTACATACCATTTTATTTCTCATCAGAAATTCAGACTGTCCAGCCTCATGACAGACTAGTGTTTTTCACGTGATGATCGTGCCTCTAACTCAGCTGGTACAGGTGGAACATCCCTTCCTAGGCATACACACCATCCAACAAGTGACCTTTTGATTGAAGGGTCTTTTTATTTTAGATTTCTTCAGGCATCCAACACAGGTACCGAATATTGAAGGAGGAAAACGGAGCCTAACTTTATTCATCCTGCATCTGATCAACAGCTGTTTATTGGTTACCTGCTTTAAGGCAGGCAATATGTAGCTGCTGTTAGGAGACCCCTCATTTTTAACTCTTTAATTTTGAACTGTTGTGTGAGTTCACTTCCTGGGTCAGTTTGGAGGTCTTTGCTTGCTATCTGTATGCTCACTTGCTAATATAATGATATCAGCTTCAGCTAAGGAGATTTCCTGTTTAATGAAGTTGAAAAATTCTGTCCTTTTAGGGGTTTACATGGCATAATTAATATAAACTTGACTGATATAAAAATTGGTTAAATCTACTCTCTAGATGCAGTCAGAAGTGAATCCTTTTGATGTTTCTATTCATTATCCTTCTGAAAAGTAGGTGGTGCTTAGAAGGTCATAGGATAAGGGTTGCTAAGCAGCTAAACAGAAGGATGCTAAAATTAACCGAAGCATTTTTGAAAGGGAGTCCTTCCCTGTTTTACATTATTTACTGGATTTAATCAATTTCTGAACTCTCCAGGTCCTTTGACCTAGAAAGGTAGAATGTTAATGTTGATTTTGTTTTTGTTGTCATATTTAAATAATCTTTCTTTTGTAATGTGTTTAATTGAAGTTCAGTATTCTTTGACCTAACTCTGTGGTGTCAAATGGCAGCTTGTCTGAGGTGACTTCGTTTCTGTTACCAAATGTGTTCAGGTTAAGCATTCCCAAGGATATGTGTATGTAACTGCACCTTTTCTCACATGTTAATAAGACTTTTTGTTTTGGAAAGTCTACATAATCCATAAAGTGATGCCTTACTTATATTCTTCATTATGATATGCGCTCAAAAGAAATGCAGCATAGTATCAATAGAAACTCTGCAGTATAGTCTCACCTGATAAGGGGACAATAGCTTTCTATCCCCCTTCACTGAGATTACCACTCTTAGATTAGGCCTCCATATGTCCCCACCTCCATGTTACCCCACCTCTCTGGCTCAGTTTATTCAGCCCGGTTCATACCTACCTTTTAAAAAAGAATTTTATTAGGTTCAGAATCTCTTCAGAGGAACTGAACAAATGTTAGAAAACAATAACAATTGTGGTTTGCATTACATTTCTACCATAAATGTGTTTTAAGTATGTTTGCAGCAAGATAAAAGGTAGAAATCTGAAGCCGGGGTTGGTAACCATCACCTTGATTGAACACAGCCCCAGTGTGAAGGCAGAAGTTTCCGTGTCTCAAGGTCATTTGTGTACATCTGACCTGTTGAACACACATTGTTGAGTCATATTTTTTTTACATCCAAATATAATTAGGAAATGGGTAAATAAGTGTGCTGTTTCTTCTCTCTTTCTCAGAAAGTGATTTTGGGGTAGGAATAGTCAGGGCCTTCTTCAAAAGGCAGGGGTCAGAGAGTGCCTGCCACACCCTGGGGGGGCCTCGTAAATCAGAGGTAAAAGGTGTACCATCTGAAACCCAGAGGGAGGCTCATGATGTGCTTTCTGAAATGCATCACTTACTTTTAATTTCCCCTCACTCCCACATGGAAGGCAGACTACAGAGAGGAAAACCATCCGCTGGTGTTTTCTTTACAGTGAGGTGGAAGAATGAGGAAGGTGGGGAGGAGCTTTTCCTAGCTAGCAGCCCTCTGTAGGCAGTGTCATCAGCCCAGCTTCCCCCAGTCTCCCTCGTCCCCTTGCCTGGGTGTCCAGCGTGGCCTGAAGGGCAGCCGAGCGTGGCTGGAGATTGCACTCTGCTCCTTGGCAGCGGCGGGTGGGGCAGAGATGGAAAGGAGGGGGCAGGGTGCTGTCCTTCCAGTGACCGGGTGCATCTTGCTTTTGATGGGACTGCAGGGCACGTCGTTGTCTGTCCATCAGTAAAGGTGGCTGCCTGTGAATAGGTGCTCAGACAAAGCAATGGGAGAGGGTGGAGACTGTTTGCTCTGTGTGATTCAAGCCAGTAACGCTAAGAGAATTTGAAAACCTCTGTTAGGTCCTGGGACTGGGGACTGGCTGCTCCTGCGGGGATTCACCTGAGGCTGGAAGACTGCTTGAGGGCGGGTGGAAGGCACTGGGTGGAGAGAGAGAATGAAAACCCCCACTGGCTCTGTCAGACGGCCAGACTGAAGAGAAAAAGTCTCAGTGGGGGTAATTAGATAAAGCTTTTAAATGCTCTATTTGTTTTTCCCCTGAGCTTGCTTGGTATTCCACCACTCCCCCTCGGAGACTGTAGGGTAGGATTGTTATAAAAACGTTTTGAGTCTGCTGGTTGAATTACTTTTCCGCGTACCTTCTTGGACAGAGTTAGTTTCAACCTGCTTTTGTGAAGGCCGTTAGCAAAAGTTCTGAGTTTGAGCTCAGAGCAGCTTCATTTTACTGCTATGCCTTGATCTACCCAGGGGCTGGTAAGAAGTCAAGCCAGACCCAGAACTCCTAAGTCTAGCCTGACTGTACAACAGCTGCTCTTTAGAATCAGCTTGGCCTCAAAGGACTTAGCATTAAACATACGCACTCTGATTTTCTCTGTGTGTGTAGTTTTAAAATAAGAACTTTTTGAAATTAACTCCCTGTTGCATTTGAAGGTGTAAGGGAATTCCTTAGCTTTTGGCAGCATTGTTATTGATGAATGTGATTATATACATTATTTCGGTAGCTTTTCTCTTTTCTACACGCCCCCTCCCCCCAGCCCCAACCTGTGCTGGGAATGGAACCCAGGGCCTGGTGCATTCTAAGCAAGTGCTCTGCCACTGAGCTACCTTCTAGCCCATTCAGGAGCTTTTCTACCTTATGGGATTGTTGGAAGGATAAAATTAATGTTCCAGAAAGTCAAAATCTATATATGGAAAAAAGTGGTGTATTTTGAGCTCAGGAAGCCTTGTGGGTATCCACTCTGGATTTCCTTTCCAGAATTTTACCCAACTCAATTATGTTAGGCAGAATTTGCCCAGGAGTTTGTGTTCAAATGGGGGAAATGTGGTCCTTTCTTTTTGCCTCCAGGGTGGAGAGCAAACAGAACTAGTAAATTCTTCTTAATGAGATTTGCTTAGGAATGAGTTTTAAGGAAAAAGCCAGTGGCAAACTTAGAACTCACTATTTAAAGGAGTGGTTGTCAACTTGGTGGCTCTTCCCCAGGGGGCATTTAGCAGTGTCTGGAGACATTGTGGAGTGTCCTGATCTGGGAGGGGACAGTTGCTACTGAGGAGAGACCAGAGATGCTGTTCCACCTCTTGTGGAGCACAGGGTACATTCCCCCACCTCCAATAGATTATTCAGCCCCAGATGTCCTCCAAGGTTAGAAAGTCTGCTTTAAAAGTGCAGTAGCAGGTCGCAGGGTGAAGCTCAGTGGTACAGCACTTGCCCAGCATGCAGGAGCACTGTTTAAAAAAACAGCATAGTAGTGGTGGCCTGTCATACCTACAAGTAGACTTGAGGTTCTCCCCGTTATTGCATGCATTTTATTTTGAAATCTGAAATTCCATAAAGCAAGTAAGGTCTTATTACATGCCTGTAAGGTACCTTGGTTGGTAAGTTCAAGGTTTCACAGAAAACTGGGGGGTTGGGGAAAACCTTAAGGTTTGGAAACCCTGTTAGTAAATTAAAATCCTAGAACTCATCTGCTTCTAAAACAAACCAGATTCCCTGGCACCAGGAAGCTGTTCTGATAGGTGGCTCAGCTTTCCAAGTCACTTCTCGAGTCATTAAGGAGACTTGCTCTGGTGCTGTCATCCGCCAGTTCTCCCTGGAGTTTTGAGTTATGTGGAGTATACTTTTAAGTGTTTGAACTAGCCCCTACTTGCTTGATGTTTTTGTACTCATGGTCTCCCTTATTTTGTTTCCTCAAGTTTTTGCAAATTTCTTACATAACTATCTGCCCTTTTTGACAGCACCTGTGAGCTGGGTCTCCTCTTAGAGCCAGTGGAGAGTTGCACGGTGGCTGGAAGGGATGGGGAAGGAGACAGTAATTATTTTTATATTCTTGCCTTGGTCTCGTCCTTCACCCTGCCTCCAACGTAGGCAGGAGGCAACTAGAGTGGGAGAAAAGGGGAACAGAATTCCAGAAAAGGAAGGGCTGCCTGCGTTGGGCAGACCGTTGCCCCCCAAGGCTTGACTCCCACTTAATCTTATAGACACAGGTAGCTCTTCATGACAGCTCTCTTCTTGCGTGAGTGGACTCACTGCTGGGCGTGCTCATTGCCATAGCTCGGCTATGTCACTCTGTGCATCCTGGTAGCTGAGCCCTGTCACTCTGCATCCTGGTGCTTCTCTGCCCTCTCTTCTCAACTATGGGGCAACTCCCGGCTCTATCTCCACTTACAACTTCTCCCAAGCCGGAACCTTCAGGTACCTCCCCCTGCAGGTACTTGTAAAAGTGAAAGTCATCTCTCTCCCTTCTGAAAAGTGATCTTAAGCACATGTCCACCCAGACCTCTAGGCCAGGAACCTCACCCCTGTCCTGGACTGTCTCGCAGCCTAACATTCTGCTGAAACCCTCACCGTGTGGCAGATGCCTCCTGAGTTAACTTCCTGCCACCAGTTCCTCCGCCTGCAGTTAGTTCATCTGCACTCTTCTGCCAGAGTCCTCGTCCTCAAAAACTAGAGCTGTGCATGTTGTTTGCGGACTTAAAAACATCTCTTGGCTCCCTGTTGTCTGTGGAAAGAAACCCAAGCTCCTTCCTTGTCACTCAGGATCTTCGTTGGCTGCTTCCAAGCTGAATGTCTAGTCCCAGCCCTCGCCACCCTCTCTTCTCCACCACTGCCACTTGGAATCATTTCTTTCTGCTTTTGTGCTTACTGTTCATGCTGCTGTGTCCCAGTCCCCTTCCCTAGCAAAGAGCCTTTCTTACCCTTTTTCTCAAACCCCCATGCCACCTCTTCTGGGGAGTATTGTGCCCTCCTCCAGAATAATTTTCTCCCCGTCTGTCGGGCTTCTCCGCTGCAGTTCATCTCTAGCATGTTGCCCCAGCGTTCAGAGCAGAGCATTCTTGCATCCCTTGCACCTAGCCCACCGACTCCGTAGTTGGTGCTCGCTCAGCACTGTGTGTGGATTCCTCATACACGACCAGAGTTGTTGGAGAAGAGCCACATGTAATTTGGAAGCCGAGGCCCAAATAGCACTATAAATTCAGCAAAGGAAATGGATGTAAAGAGTTGTTTTCAGCACACCCATCATACAAAGATTTGGTGCACACTGGTGGGAAAGACTTTTGAATTTTAGAAATCCTAAAATAAAAGTTGGCTCAGCTTCATTTAAAGAGGGGAAAAAAAGAAAAACTTTGTTAATGCCTGGTTGCGCTAAAAGCTGTCACACTGGGGCCTTTACTAATTATAATCACTTTCCAAGGCTCTTGGTTTGAAGTTTACATTAAATAGGAGGGATAGGCACCCAGATCAAAGACCAAACTCATTTCAGAACTCCAATGTGTGGGCCCATTTTCTCTCCTTAGTTAGAGTTTTGTTTCATTAGTGGTATGAGTTAATAGGAGTGTTGATGTGTGTATAATTTAACTTTTTTCCCCCCCGTTACTCTTTGGATTTAAAACAAAATGCCATATCAGAAATCTACAGAGTTTAAATCTTCCTTTATTTGCATATGTGTGAGTGTGTGTGTGTGCAATATACGTGCTTGAGGAAAGTTGATTGTAGATTATATTTATAAAGAGAATCATTTATAGATTTTTAGGAGAACTCCCTTTATGCTGAGGCTTTGTTGTGAAACATGTCTCTGAATATACAAAATCATCTCAAAACCTTTCCTTAATTTTCTTTTAAAAGTGGTACATTTATTTTCAGAAATAGGGAAGATGCCAGGAGAATGGGGTGTATGAAATCCCAGTTGACTATATGTACATTATTGCTGCTGCCTAAAATGTGTGAGGCCCTGGGTTCAGTCTCTAGCACCACCCCTCATCTCAACACACTAACTTTAAATATTCTTTAATAAGTACTTTCCTGCTGGTTAGAGTTTAGGCTTAGTTTTGGCAGGTGCATTCAGTTATGATATTTTAACTTAATCTTATTTCGAAGAAGGTTTGTTTATTTTCTTCTCTGATATAGAAAATTGATTTTTTTTTAAAAAAAGCTGTTTTCTCTTTGACTATAGGACTTTTAATTGTTTTGCTGGATAATTTTATAAAACTGTTCATCCTAAATAGTTTTTCCATGACTTGGTTAGTTAAATTTTTTTATGTATTTGGTTAAAGCATTCTACTTCAAATTTGAAAACAAGTTTAATTTAGAGGAGGTTTAACTTACACATCTCTGAATTTGATTTGTATTTAAATTTCTGTGGTGCTGGGGTTGAAACCAGTGTCTTATAGGCGGCAGGCAAGTGTTCTACCACACCACTGAGCTAGCCCTTCAGCCCCTTCAATTTGTATTTAAGTCATGAAAATAAGGTTTCTGAGGACCATTTGTTGTTCAAGAACTTCGTAAGGTTTTACCCTTTTTCTTATGGTATGCTAGGTGTCTCCAGTTCCACATCAGATTCAGTCTCTTTTTGGAAAACAAGCAATTTTCCATAGCCAAGCTTGCCAGTCCCATGGTGTTGTTGTTGTTGTTGTTATTATTATTATTATTATTATTATTTATAAATGGGTTTTTAGCTAGGTACCAGGGTGCGTGCCTTATAATCCCAGTGGTTCAGGAGGTTGAAGCAGGAGGATGGTGAGTTCAAAGCCAGCCTCAGCAAAAGTGAGGTACTAGTCAACTCAGAGAGACACTGTCTCCAAATAAAATACAAAATAGGGGTGGGGATGTGGCTCAGTGATTGAATGCCCCTGAATTCAATCCTCAGTACACCCCACAAAAAATGGATTTTTATTTATTTAATAAATATTTTAATATGTACTAGGTGAAGACACTATGATAAGCACTAAGGCTACTTACTAGTAAGGGAAGGAGAGACAGTTGCTAGCCGCATAGAGGATACATTGCATATAAAGAGACATGTTCCACAACAGGTCACATATGACTGTGCTGAGTGCTAAAAGTTAACATGACATGAACTTAGCATATGAAGTTTAGCCTCTTCATGTGTCAGGAGTGGAGGATGCTGGAAAGCAGGTAGAGGAAAGCATCCTGGCAGAGAATGCTGGGAGGCAGGGGAAGGAAGCTCTGTAGTGGAGGATTCTGGGTAGCAGGTCAAAGAAGGCATCCTGTGGACGTGACATTTGAGCTAATACCTGAAGGATGGTGGGAGGAAGAAAAGAGTACTTCAGAGAACAGCTTGTACAAAGGCCCAGAGGTTGGAAGCAGGGATGTGTCCAGGGTAGTGAGAGAAGCCTGGTGTGTCTGGAGGAAGAACAAAACAAACAGATGGCACCGATGGTGAGGTAGAAGAAGACCATATTGCTGGCAGTTCTTAAGAACTCTGGGACACTGTGAAAGGTATGGGGCTGAGGAGGGGCCTGATGAGATTTGCATTTTTAAAGATCACTCCTACCCACAGTGGAGAATAGACCAGGGTTAAAGGAGATGCTGTTTGACCTTCTGTTTGCATAAAGATTAGCTAGAAGGCTGTGTTTTGAAAACCCTTGGTGGCTTGAAGTATGGCGGCAGCAGCAGTGGGGAACTTGGGTGGATTTAATAGAGATTTAAGAGGAGGAAGGACTAGGTGATTGGATGCACAGGATGGGGGAAGAAGGAGATGACTTCCAGGTCCCTGGCTTTTGTAACTCTGAGATTAGAATGTGGGATAAAGCAGAGTTTATGAATGAGATTTGTTCCCTTGAGTTTTATGCTTATGTTTTCAATTTTTTAAAAGCATTTTTTATGCTTCTATTATGTTTTATTTGGTTAAAAAGTATGTTCCTGGCCTGGATGAAACATGAAAGGTACTTATATAATAGTGAGAAGTGGAAGTTTTATTCTTGTCTCTAGGAGCAAAATGAATGGCTTCCTTCTTCCTTCTCTCCACCTTTTCTTTCTTTCCTTTTAATTTCCTGATGCTGCCTGGCATGGTGGCACATACCTGTAATCCCTGTAATTTGGCAGCTCAAGGCAAGAGGATCACAAGTTCAAGGCCAGCTTAGACAATTTAGTGAGACCCTGGTTCAAAATAAAAAGAACTAGGGATGTAGTTCAGTGATAAGATCCCCTGGGTTCAATCCCCAGCATTAAATGATAAGAATAATTGTCAATTATTAATATTTCCTGATGCTAAAGAGAAAAGGAAAGAGTTCTTGCAGATGGCCTCAGCTTTTTTTTGTTTTTGTTTTTGTTTTGGTATTGGGGATTGAACTCAGGGGCATGACCACTGAGCCACATCCCCAGCCCTATTTTATATTTTATTTAGAGACAGGGTCTCACTGAGTTGCTTAGTACTTCACCATTGCTGAGGCTGGCTTTGAACTCATGATCCTCCTGCCTCAGCCTCTTAAGTTGCTGGGATTACAGGTGTGCACCACCGTGCCCGGCTAGCTTGAGCTTTTGAATGGTTTTCAGATGAAATGTGCACCTAAATCTTAAAAGCATTTAAGTTTTTGTTTAATTTTATTTTTTGGGGGGGGGGGTCGGTGATCAAATCTAGGACCTCATACATGCCAAGCAAGCCCTCTACCACTCAGCCACATTCTCATCCCCATGTTTTTGTTCATTTTAGTGATGCTTTGTGTGTTGGACCTGTGAGCCAAGGGCTCATGGGAAGAGAATCAAGCTAGGACTCTTGCAGTTGCTCAGGTCCCTTACTTAGTATCACATTGCTTCTTGACCTGGTTTTCCAACTTATTTCTTAACTAGAACCACATACAGGACCTTAGTGGTCACCTGACACCCTTAATGTCTTAGAGTTACATCAGTATTTTGCTTTACCAGTAATCTGTGTGAAAACAAAGTTCATTCAGAAAAACAAAACAAAACAAAACAAAAAACCTCTGTAAAGAAAAAAAGCTTTGTGCGCTGGGCTCCCTCTTAGATCTCTGGGTGCCAAAGGCTCAGATTTAACCCATTCCACAAGAAGTAGAACTTGTCCCACGAAATAATTGTCTATCTGGTATTTAAACACCTGGTGATAGTGGACTTGATATTTACCCCCAGGCAGTCCTGGGGGGTTCGCTGAGTTAAGTTTTTCTTTTCTTTTTTTTTTTTTTAATTAATTAATTTATTTCTAAATAGGTATATGTGGCAGCAGAATGCATTTTGATTCACTGTACACCATTGCAGTGCAGCTTTTCATTTCTCTGATTGTCTACTGATTATACACCATGTAGTGTCGCACCATATGTGCAGTCCTACATGTACCTAGGGTAATGATGACCATATTGTTCCACCATCTTTCCTGCTCCATGCCCCCTCCCCTCCTTTCCCTCCCCTTTGCCCAGTCACAGTTCCTCCATTTTTCCCGTGGCCCCCCACCCCCACTTTTCTTTCCATGGCAGACAGAATCTTCTTGGAACCAGAAAGAGATGCATTTTGCCCTCAGTTCGTGTAGAATAGAAGCTGGAGTGCAGCTGTCCTGTGCTTTCCACTACTAGGGGCAGCAGTGTGTGGTCTGACTCTCAGAGTTCCTCCAGAGAGTGCTGGAAGTGCTCAGCAGTGGCCATCTCTTAGTTAGGGTTCCTGCTTCCTAGGGACCGGCTGTCTGCCTCACTGGCTGCACAACTGTCCCCATGTGTCTGGGTTGGGATCCCCTCCTTTAAGATGTTCTCTCAAGAAAGTCTTATCCTGGGTTTGTAAAATGCTTTTCTCTGATGTCCTCCATACGATTCGTCAAAAGCCCCAGCAGATCCGCAAAACATTTCTCTTTTATGGTATCAATCCTGACAGATGTAACCTGCACATCCCATTAGGCCCCAGTTTAAGGCTGGTTCTTTACCCACATTGGGGAGAATATGATTTTCTGTCTCTTGCTTGGGAACATGGATGTTCCTGCATCACCTGGGACCTATATAAACCTCACACTCTGTTTTCCAGTCCTGTGTTTGATCAAGTGAACTAAGTGGGGTGGGAGTAGGGGTGGGACAGAGACCTTGCCTCTGCTTGCTTTTAAAAATGAAATAGCTTGGTGAGAAGATGCTGAAAAGAACTTTTTAAATGGCTTAAATTTTGGAATTTAAATTTGGAAAAATTAACTTTTAGGGTATTACACTAATAACTCAGAGGTCCTCTTCTCGCTATGATCTAAGCAGAAGTGTGGATTTGAACATGTAATAAGTTTGTTATAAATATAACTTACTAGATGATCATCTTATAAATATCCAAAATTGGCATCAGTTACCCATTGAGTAACCATGTTCTGGTGACAAACGTATAACAAGCAGTCTTTTGGACAGCCCATCTGTAGCTTTTTTGAAGCGTAAAGCTCCTGAGGAGATTTATGATATAAGCTAATAAAGAAATAAATGCTTTGGAGTTTTAGTGAGCTTTCTTCAGAGAAGTTCCCGGTGGTATCAGTTAGGCCAGGCCATGTGATATGACCAAGGGTATCTGTGATACGTCCCATCTTTGTGAACCTGGAGCCATTGTTCTCTCGCTAAGAATGTGACTTTGGGATGTACGCTTTTTCCTTGGGAAAGTGGGTGCTCTGCCTTAGAATGAGTTAGAACTCTGTGTGTTTGGTCCTGTTGCTGCAGGAAGTACTGAGAGTGTGGTGGGGTGGCACCCTTCTTTTCAGTTTTGCTGTTGTTTATTTTTTTGTTGTTGCTGTTTTGGGGGTGCTGGGGATGGAACCCAGGGCCTGGCGCATGCTGGCAAGGTGCTCTACCACTGAGCTACAGCCCCAGCCCTTGTTTCTTTTTTAAGCAGCCCTTGGCCCTTCTGTGGGTGAATAACAGTGGCACGTGTGTTCTGAAGCTTGCTTTGTGTGTCTGTCACTCCGTTCTGCCCTGGTGAGGAGATGGTGTGTGACCATGTGTCTGTTTTGAGGTGCACTCCAAAGGGAAGGGAGTGTGTGTGTTGGGGGGTGGTATCATTTGGGCTGGTCAGATGATCATGCTTAGAGGCTGTGACTTACTTGATTATTATTTTCATTGCAAATGGAATTTTAGAAGGACTCTCTGGACGACTCGTCTCTAGGAAGCCTGAGAGTAGCTAGTGTGACTTCTTGTTTCTCTGATGAAAGCTGAATACACAGAAATCCACTCTTCAACAGCAGAAACTATCACGGATATTCATACAAACGATTCTGCCTAGAGTACACTTAAATGAGTCCCCCAAACAGTGTGTGAGTTACAGACCACCTTTGGTGAGACATCACGGGCAAGACAGGTCTGAGCTTTACATCTGATAAACCCGAAGGGTTTCTCTTCTGCCCTTGCTAGACTTACTCCATGTCTCCACTCTGCCAAGTTTGCGATCTAAAGTTAGATTTTCACCCTTTTTTTTTTTTTTTTTTTTTTTTTGGTCGTTAGGCTTTTGGGTGGAAATACTCTGGGCATGGTAGTAGTGGAAGTAGTAGTAAAGAGGTCTAACCTAGTTACCATCGTCCTGAGTTCTTGACGTGCATCATTTCACTCATGCTTCTTGACTCCCGTTTGACCCAATAATGTGGGTACAATTAGTTGTCCCATGATTCAGATGAGGAATTTGAGACCCTGAGATAGAGCCGGCTAGTAGGGTTCAAACAGTGCCGGGCTCCAGAGCCTGCCTGCCCCCTGGAACACTGCTAAACTCCCCTCTGTGGTGACAGGATCTACTCTCCAAATAAATATTTCCTGGGAACTTTCTTCACACAGAAACCTCCCTGTGATGCATATCAAGGGAAGAGATGGGCAAGAACAAGTGTCTCTGCTTTCTGGAAACAGCTGATTATAGTTCACCCATGAACCATTGCTTGTTCTGTCTGGTATTGGACGCAGTGAGTTAGACCATTACCCACGAGGGTCAAGAGAGGAGACCTGCGTTTCGTAGAGTGAGCAGCATGCAGAGGTGGTGTTAGCACCCAAACCAACTGACCAGGCCTTTGTGTCCTAGAGGGGAAATCAGGGGGACACTAAAGCAGAATGTCAAGTGCCTGCACCGTGGGAGATAGCTGGAAGAGGGGCAGGGTGCCGCCCCAAGTAAATCCTGCCTAGAAGGGAGTTTTCACTGGGCCCCACCGGAAAGTTCACACGTGGACTAGAGGCATCCTTTCATGTGGTGCAAGGTGCCCTGGAAATGAAAGAAGTGTAGGATGTTCCTTTGTGTGATAAGTGGTGTGTTGGGGGGAGGGGGTTTCCTCTCTCTTAATTGTGGACACCCCCTTTTAATCTCACTGAAAGTTCCAGAACCCTATTTCAAAATAAGTGGCACCTTGACCACTTCTGAAAAGACTGGAAACTGCATGCTGCATAAGTGAGGAATTTATTTTGGCTTTGGGTTTCTGCAGGACCAGTGCCTTGAAAAACAGGTTTATTGTTTTATGTTGTAATAAGTTAATGTTATTTTCTTCAGTATATAAACTGGAAAGTTTGCTCTGGAATTGGTGATTCTCAGAGACTCAGTGATGATCTTTGGTGCTGGTGGAGTAGGAACAGCAAGTGAACTGATTTAATTACTAACCTAATCTTAGAATTTATCTGAATTCAAATGAGGATGTCTCTAGGGCGTGTTCTTTGCTTTTTTGTTTTTTAAGGAGGAGGAGCCATGCCTGGTAGAGGATGGTGAGAAGATGTCCCATCTTTCCTAGGGTGTTGGAGATTGCGGTCACCAATGTTCCTTGTTCCATTTATGGGAGGTTCCATTTATGGGGTCACCTTGTTTATGGGCCGTGGGGTCTCAGCCAGTTATAGAACTGGCAGATCTTGAATTTGACATGCATTTGAAAGTCTGTTCCCTGTTGTTGGTGGGTCTGTGGATGAGGATTATTTTCAAAGTAGTAACAAAACAGAATTTGAGGCTTGTGAGCTACCGGCTCGATCATAACTGACCTATGTTCTCTATTTACTACTATTGCTCTCATTGTTATTTTGCTTAGGGCAATTTGGTAATTTCAGCAGAAGAATAGTGAGAAGCAATCAGGATTAGGCAATTCTGTGCTCCTGCTTTTTTGAATGTGGAAGATCGCCATGGGAGAACCTGCTTTGGTCTCCAGGCCTTGACACCTAACCCCAGGTACATGGCTCTGGAGACACAAGGATGAGTAAAAACATGGTCCCTGCCCCAAAACTCACAGCCATCAAGACATGCAGAGTGGGAGGTGGCTGGGGACAGAGGAAGTGATGTCCTTGATTCTGAAGAGTGCCATGTGGAGAAGGATGTGGGGAAGGGAAAACAAAACGTTCTTCTGGGCAGAAAAAACAGTTTAAGTACAGGACCCGGAGTACAAAAATATGAAGCTTTTGGGGAGACAGACTAGGACAGAGAGTATGGCTGGAGGGTAGAATGCTGTGTCAAGTTGGGGTGTGAAAGGTATTGACCCTGGAAAAATTGGCTGGAGCTCCATTTCATAGGCTGTTGTGGATTGTGGGCCCCCAAGTGCCTCGAAGCGGGGCCCTGATGTGAGCAGCCCTGTGTTTTTGAGAGAGAGCACAGCTAACTCATTGGAAAAATTGAGGAGACAGCATGTTTGGCAAAGTGCAGCATGAACCTGAAATCTGGTGCCCTCTTTAATGGAATAATTTCTTCCCTTTTTTGATTTCAAGAAATTGTGAAGCCCTGGGCTTGTGAGTGACTTGTTAAGTGACGATTAAGGACAGGGGGTGTAGCTCAGCAGTAGAGTACTTGCCCAGCCTGAAAAAAATAAGAAGAATGATTGAAAGGTGGTAGGAATATTTATTTGCAGCAGATAGAATTCAATTAGACAATGTTTAAACTTCCTCAATCGTATTTTACTAATTTCAATTATTTCAGCTCATCGGAAAGCAGAAGTCTTTAGAGGAAGCTCATTTCTTTTCCTTCAAAAATATTAGTAGGTGAACCCTGGGAGTCAAATGAGGATGACTTATTCATTATAATCTTTCGTTTGTATGTCAGCTGGAGCAAATGCAGGCTAGGAGTGGGAGCAAGCAGATAGCTAGCTAATTTGCAATCTTGATGATCCAATGGGAGAAAACTTTGGGGGCTGGAAGCTTCTCGTGGAAACAGAATTTGTTCATAAGATGGGGCTGTCTTACAGCTGTTGCCAGCAACCTGCTCACCTGCATAACACGACCTCAACCAGGTAGCAGCCCTGCCCTGCAGATTCTCCCATATTCTTCTTGGATCCACCTCCCTAGGTATTGGGGAAAGGGCCAGCAAGGGGAGAGCATGTGTCCAAGGCTTATAAAATTGGAGTGCGGGCTGGGGTTGTGGCTCAGCGGTAGAGCGCTTGCCTAGCATGGGCGGGACCCAGGTTTGATCCTCAGCACCACATAAAAATAAAGGCATTGTGTTGTGTCCATCTACACCTAAAAAATAAATATTAAAAAAAAAAAAAATTGGAGTGGATGTGAAAAAAGTCAGATAGCAGGCCCCAAAGTCAGATAGCAGTGACTTAGTAATTATTATAGAGACAATATTCCCTTGTACTCCTAGCTTTTCAGGGCCTTCTCTCCTCTGGGGAGGAAATATTAATTTTTTTATGGGCCTGACTTTATACATTTCATAGCTTGTACTCACAGACTAAAGGAGCCGGCTGAGAGGGTTGTGAAAAATGTGGGTAGGCCCCCTGTAAATTTGGTGGGTTGGGTAGAATATAAACTTTAATCATTTCACACCACCTAAAATGGGTTGATATATTTTGTGATTTTTACATATTCCTGACAATCTTTTTTTTCCCTGCTAATTTTTAAAAAATCTGTTTTCTCATTGGAGATAGAATTGTGCAGGAGAAAATGAAATTCTGGTAAGCTGAAGAGAGCATTGGGGGACCAGGCTTTGGGATAGGGAAGCATCTGGAAGTGTTGCTCATTGGATTCCTTTTGCATGTGTGACCTGCCTGGTTACATGCTGTTGGGGGAAGGAAAACACGATTTATGTCCATGTGTAATGGCCACAACCACCAGATAGAGGCTTAGCTACCTTTCTCCTCTTTTTAAAGATAAGGAAGTGAGGTTTTGAGATGTTTAATATTTCTGAGATCATACACTTAGTGAAGTCAGCCAGGAAGCCTCGTAGCACATTTCCATAGTCTTGTAAGACAGTCTTTTTTTTTTTTTTTTGCATGGTGCTAGGGATTAAACCCAGGGCCTAGGTGAATGCTTTACCACTAAGCTACACCCCCAGCTCAAGGATTGTTTTTTGTTGTTGTTGTAGATAATTTCCCTCTACCTTGGTACCTGGAAAATTCCTACCCCTTGACTCAACTCATTTGTCTTGATTCTTTTCATCTTGCTTAGGTTTGAGCATCCCATGATATTTGATTGCCTCCAACTTCAGTTTGAAATAGCGCCTCAGTTGAGCAACTTCTGTATCCAGGACACTTGGTTTAGGCACGTGAAACATGGTGGTTCTTGCCTTTGGGGAGTTTACGTTGTGAAAGGAATTTGCAGCCCACGTGGACCCTGTGCCAAGTTCCCATGGGAAGGCCAGGGCTCACGGAAGCTCACGGGACTGGGTCTGTGCTTCCTGGAAAAGCACAAGCAGGGGCTGAGGTCCCAGCGGGAGAGGGCAGGTTGGTTTGCAGTTCAGGGTGTAATTTGGTGTTGAAGATGATGTACTAGAAGATGATAGGGTTGGAGGTTTACGTGGGGCCAGGGTGGGGTAGGGCAGAAGTCCACCTTTCCTTCTGTAAGTGGTAGGGAGTCCTTTGTTTTTGAGCAGAGAAGTGACAGGTTGGCCTGCTGAGACCTTGGCCACATCCTCAAAAGGGAGAGTGGGGTTTTTGCATCTGTGCTTTGATGGCCACAGTGTCCCCTTCACTCCCTGCTTTTGGCCTGAGGCAGAGAGTGCATCCCAGGGCAGCTGGTACAGGATGAACCCAGTGGCCATGCTCAGGATCTCTGAACTGCCTAGAGCCACTTCCCTGATTTGCACACAAGGAAGCTTTATTTCTTTATAGCCACCAACGTGTTGAAAAGCTGAATCACATCCTCTGGCTTAATATTTGACTTCATAGCTCAATTCTAGGTGAGCCACCTTTGAAACAGATGATGTCCTATGGTAGGAAAGGTGTGGCTCTGGATGCCCAGGTTCCAGTTTGCCCCCCCCCCCCCCCCCCCCCCGCAATTGGCCTGGGGGAAATTCCTTTTGGGGAGCTCATTTACTTAAAGGAGGTATAGTGTTTACAATGTTGGTGAAGGGGCTTGTATATAATATAGTGGCCTTCCTGAAGGTACGCCTCAAAGCTTTCCTGCACGTCCATGTCCTGAGATGTGTGGTGTTGAGTAGAGTTGCTGGTCCATTAGGATGACAGGCCCAGAGCGCTGTGGACTTGCCTGTGGGCCCCCCCATGTGTTATAGCAGCAGCACTTGAGCTCATCTCCTGACTTTCCTTCCCTGGCCCAGTTTTGGAGTCACGCTGAAATTTTGGATACTGGTGTTTCTGCCTCCGTCCACAAGTAGAGAAGGGTCCTTTCATCTGACCTAACTGGGACAAGAGCAAGTCTGGATGTATAGCTTTTACTGATAATTCCCCCCAGATCATTTTGATCCTCCCTAGCCAACACTCCTTCCTTTAAAAACCTGCAAAGTAGTAGTAAATCCCCTTCCACTGCTCTCCTTTGCTCTCTTCAGCCCTCTGGTAAAGCTGGAAGTGCCTAAAAGAGAGGCAACTGGAGCCAGGGCCGACCTAATCCACACACTCTGGACGTCATCCCTGGTGACTCAGATTCAGTTGCATTTGTCATTTCACAACCACCTGCATCTGATCCTGCTCTGCGGGGAAGCTGCCTGGCGCCTGGTACTAGGAGCACAGTGCTCTTCCCAGGGAAGGCTTTTATGAGCTCTGGCCATGAGGTCCATTGCTGAAGGATGCCATCTCTGCCTGCTCCCCATTCTCTAGTCATTTTTATGAAATAAATAAGTGCCATCATACACCAGTCACGCTGAACACTTTCTGTGCATTTTCTCTGCAGCATTCACCACAACCCTATCAAGTTGGTATGATCTTTGTCATTTTGCAGATATGGAAGGTAGGCTTTGGGGAGATTGTACTAATCATTCCATGTACTCTGAAGGTATAGAAGACACCTTAACCCTCACTTTCTGTACATCATCTCATTTAATCTTTGCCTCTACTTTATGATGTCACTGTTATTTCCATATTACAGATGAGGAAGCTGGGACTTAGTGTACTTAACTAGCCCAAGGTCACTTCAGCCAGTGAGTCGAAATTCAAATCCAGGCTAGTGTACTCCAGTACATGTGTACTCTTAATTTCTGCTCTTCTGCATGTGTTTATTAAGCAAAAATTTTTCTTCTTGGGGGCTGTCAAAGCTGATGGCTTTTGTTGGTTGTGTTTTCTACTTCTTTTTTCATTGTTAAAGGGAATTGGGAGAAGGCAGGTAATGATTATTTAGCGCTAAGTATTAGGCACTTTTTTTTTTTTTTTTTTTTTGCCTAAAATCTAGAAAAATCTTGTTTTTATACTAGAGTGTAAGCTCCATGTAGTCTTTTTGTTCTTTTTAAACATTTGTATTCACTGATGCATCCCTACCACCTACCATAGTGCCTGGTACATGCTGGCTCACTGAGGGGATGAATGAGGCAGGGGTTATTTACCCTGGTTGGCAGGTGGAGACCTTGAGATGGAATGGTTGGGTGACTCAGCAGGCACACATCATGGGTGAAAACAACTTCTGCCCATCCTCTCTCAGGTCTTTTTTTGAACAGATCTTTTTTTACATGTGTAAAATGGATGCAATCAGATCTATGTTGTGGGATTATACAGCATGATGTAAAACATATAAATACTCAGCATCAGGCATAGCGCAGATGTCAGTAGGCAGCCTTGTATTTGTCATGATTAGAGCCATTCATTGTCATGCACCTTCATTTCAGGTAGAATTGTTTCACAGATTAGTAAAGGTAGAAATTTGCTAGCCACAGAAACTTTTTTTCTTTTCATTTTCTTTATTTTTTTATTTGTTTTAATTAGTTACACATGAAAGTACAATGATCTTGACATATCATACATTTGAATCAGATCCACAGAAACTTTTAAAAGCAGATTCAAATAATCGAATGTTCCTATCTTTGCTTTACTATTAGGTAATACAAATAGTAATACAAATAGTCAGATTGGAAAAATCAGTTCAGATCTACCCGGGGATGCTGGTTAGGACTGGCAAGATTTGATTAAGCTACGTTTGCATCTTTGTTTATAATCACAGAGGCTTGAGCTGGGAAGGGCCATAGGGTCCATGGTTCATTTACTTTCCTTACCCTCCCTTAATTGACAGGTGAGGAAGATGAGGCCTGCATGGGGTGTGGAGTGGTGTACTTGGGTGGTGGATTACCTTAGATGGCTGCATCCTGCCGAGCCAGGAGCCTGAGGTCTTGTCCTCAGGGGCCTCGTCTATACACTTGTGTGGTGGAGGCACAGTTATCCTCCTGTTAGGGTGTTAGTGAGCAGATTATATCATTATTACTACAAGCCGGCAAATCAGAATCACTCCCGTGTAAGCGTTCCCACTGTAGAATGTCCATATTCACTGTAGATATGAAGAAAATTGGAATGACCTGTCATCCCGTTACTCAGAGATCACCAAGAAAATAGTCCTAAGGATCAAAACTTTTTTTCCCCATTAGATATTTTATTACTTTGTTGCACCTATGACTCATTCACTGAGGAAAAATTTAAATGAACTAAAAGGAAAAGAAAGTAGAATTATTTACTCTCACAGGTCCCAGATCACCATCGTTTATACTTTACTGTGTATCTTCTTCTATCTGGTATGGACAATTAAAAAAAATTTTTTTTACACATGCCTTTAAAATTACATCCGTCTTTTCAAAATTTAATATAATATGACAGGTCTTTTCTGGTGTATTCAAATATTCTTTGACACAAAAACCACATTGTCATTTGGCATAACTGGGGGGAGGGTGGTCATGAGCTAATGTTTTAATTATTTGACATCCCTTGGGCATTCATTGAGAGAGGGGAGAAAAGATTTTCCTAGGTTAAATGAAACCAATCTAGGATTAAATTATGACTATGGAGTTAATCAGCAATTTATTTATTTATCGAGGAACCAGGAATTAAACCCAGGGGCATTTTGCCATTTAGATACATCCCTATACCTTCTTGCTTTTTTATTTTAAGACACAGTCTTGCTGAATTGGTGAGACTAGCCTCTAATTTGTAATCCTTGCCTCAGTCTCCCAAAATGCTGGAATTACTGGTATACATCACCCATCCTGCTAGAAATTGATTTACTTTACAAAAGAAAATACTGAACTAACTAAATGTGTTTGTATTTTGGATAGCATATGATCTTTCATGGTACAAGTGAGATTCAACAGTGAATAATGGGACTGAGGATATAGTTTAGTGGTAGAGAACTTGCCTGTCATGAAGGAGACCCTTGGGTTCAATCCTCAGCAAAGCAATAAATAAGTAGATTATTTAAAAAGCAAAACAATGCAGAAAAAATTGAGCAGTTAAAAAAAAAAGTTCTAAAGGATCACACTTGGGGGCTGGTGATGTAATGAGGTCCTGGGTTTGAACTCTAGCCTTGCATAAATAAATAAACAAATTAATAAACAAATACAGGGTCAGACTCTCTTGAGAAGTTTTTCATTTTACCTAAGGCACTATGTTGTGGATATTCCATATGGTGCGACATATTCCTTATTTCTGGTTTTTATTTTAGTGGTATATTTTGCTGTAATCAATGTCATGCTATTTAGATATCCTAGAGTACTTATTCTCAAACCTTTCCAAATATAAGAATCTCTTTTAATGTTCAAAACAAAAAGTCCAGACCAAACAATTTTAATTATATGTTTAGGATCTGTTGGGGAGCTATAACAACAAAAAACTCTTAATAACATTTTAGTGGAATTTATCTTTTATTAACTATAGCAGTGTTCTCATACACTTGCAAGATAATAATACATATATGTGTAAATTTACTTGGTTCGTAGATGCTTGGGAATACCTTGAAATAACTCCCTGGAGGGCTCTGTCCTAGAGGAAGACTGGTCCTACATGTGAATAACTAAGGTCTAATGTCAGGAAAATGATGATTAGATCAGTTACTAGCTGCAAGTAGAAGTCACTGACTCCAGGAATGACTAGAGTCAGAGAGGAGCTGAAGGCCACTGTATACCACAAGCTAGGAAGAGGCATTTTGTTCCCACCTGCTCATAGATGGAACAGTTCCCAGTGTAGCCCCAACACCACCTCTGTTTCAGAAGAAAGCATGGACTTGGAGAAGTGAACTGAATCAGCCAGACTGTCAGAAACATTTCAACAGGGCCCTGCACATACTCCCCTTGGCCCTTTTAATTATTCACCATGATCTCTTAGAGAGGGCTGCATTTGTTAGCTCCAAGTTCAACCTTGATTACAGTTAATGAAATGATGTCCTTTGTGCCTTGATTTTTCCATCTCTAAAATGGACAGAATATATTTCTTGTGTCATATTCTTGCAAGGTGACATAATGATGCCTCTAGGTAGTATTTCCTTTCTTTCTAATCTGTACCAGCAAACAGAAAAACCTTAATGAAGATAGAAGTTATTGTCCTTTCCATAAAAGTATCATAAATCTAGAGAATTTCTAGGCATCTTGAAAATTACTTTAAGGCAGGGCAGCAACTTAAAGACCATCTGGCCCATTGAACCTTTCTCAGAAACCTTCTCTTCATTCTCTTATGGTTGTCTGTTCCTCTTATTAAAATGAGATGCTGGACAAATAGTTATGGTTACTTAGCAGGGATGCTTCTTCTCTCTGCATTCTTGGTTTCTCACAACAGCTTCCTTGCGCTGCTTAATTGCCCAGGATGCTGGTGGGGGAGGCGCTGACTCATTGCTGATGTTTCTGTGTTGTTGTCTCCAGGAAAAGCATCTCCAAGTCCTACCTTTTCTGAGCTCTCACTAGGAGCAGGTATTTTGTTTACTATTTTAGTTACTATCTGTATATTTTCCAAAAACATTTAATTTGCCTTTCTTTGAAATTTTTATAGCTTTTTCAAGTTGCTCTAGGGAATCAGCAGCAGTTTCTTAGCAAGGCAAGGTAGGCAGTATTTATCAGCTCATCTTGGGAAAGAATAGAGTTTGGGAAGCCAGTATCACTTTTAAAAGATCATTTTATTTATATATTTTTGCAAGTGCTAAACATAGGCAGGGAGAATTGCTTTAATGAAGTAGACCTGGTGGAAGAGGTGACAGGTGTCTAGAGGGCCAGCCAGTCTCAGTTAAAGGACTCTGGCCATCTGTACAGTGGGACCAGTAACCCCTCACCTTTGTACTGTGGGTGAGCTTCACACCCATATACCTTCTTGAATAGAAAAAAGAGGTGATTTGTAGGGGGAGTAGTGCCCAAAGTCATGAATAACAGTCCTAAACACATCTAAACCCATAAAGAGTGCATAGATATCTATTAAGAACGGACTGAATTCTGGACATGATGCTTTCAAGGGTTCTTATTACTAGGTGACTTTTAAAGGGTTGTTCTTAATCAAACATGTGTTGCCCTTAGAATTTTGTTTAAAAAGTCTGCATCAGTTCACCTCCTTCTTCAAGAGGGGACAGTGAAACAGAAACCTGAGGGGGAAAGATAGAGCCTCGGCACCTGGCCTCCTCCTTTCACTTCCTTTCCCAGCTCTGCCCCTTTGAGATGTTCTTCCAGAAGATGGAGGAAGCTGCTGCACTTGGGGTCATCACCCTGGATCTGGGGCCAGGAGTGGCTCAGCACTGGGAGTTCCTTCCCCAAAGCCCAGAGCTGACTCGTCACATTTAGCCACTGTCAGGAGGTGGGCAGTCATGTCCCAGGGCCTGCGAGGAACTGGCAGGAGCTGCAAGGGGAGAAGAGAGTAGGGCTCCAGCTGATGCCTCCTCCCTGCCCCCTGGGGTGCAGTGTGGAGGGGGGAAAGGATAGGGAGTTGAAATCCTGGAAGGACAGCTGGAGGGGCTGTTAACTGCCATTGTCTCTGTACAGACCTAGGCATGGTTCAGAAACTGGCTGATGACATTTTCTCATCAGATTTTGGCATTCAGGGGGTGCATCTGATAAATTCGTGGTTGCTAGTGTGAATATAATATGTATGTGTGTTTTGGGATGCCTGGTATATGAGCAAAACTAAGAAGCCAAATGTTAAGAGAGTTGTTTGGTTTACTGAAACTAGCTTAACTGGCCCAGCTGTTGGAGTCATTTGTTCAAACTACTGCAGGTAGTAATTTCTGTTTGTTGTACTAAAGAAATGACTTGGAAAGGTGCAGTATTAGATGAAGGCACGGAAGGCTCCACATTGTGCTCTCCTGCCTGGGGCGCTGGAAGGAAAGGATGGGTGATGGGAGTCTCTGCCCAGGCCTGGCTCCTCCTCTTCCTCTCCTCTAGAGCTGTAGCCTCAGCAATCCAAGTAGCTGCCTGGTGCAAGGCCGAGGGGCTGGATTTTTAAGTATTTCTCAGTAGTTTTCAGTGTCATCAGTCATCACTTCCAGAATTCCTTTTCGTTTTCAAGGGTACCTAGTCTAAGCGTTTAGCTCCGTTTCAATGGATCTCCTCACTCTCTTATGCCTGGACAGGAAGATTAATAATGTTAACTGATTTACTGTCGCTGCAAAAAAGCATTAGTTAATTAGACTTTTACACCTCAGTCAGATGACATTAGACACCCTTTGTGCACTCTAACTCAAGGATGTTAAAGACCTAAATCTTTGGGGGGGGGGGGAGAAAGAAAGAAAAAGGACAGGCACTTTTCCAGTTTAAGCTGCATGTTGGTCCATGTTAATTAGGCATTTGTGCCTTAGTCTGGAGGTGATAGAAAATGCCAGTTACTGTGGTATTTAACTGACATCAAACTCCTGTCCAAATAATTCAGTTGGGCCCAGCCTTCTTTCTTAATTGGTGGGAAGGAAAACTTCGGCACACACCCAAACTAAGGAGGAAACTGTTACTTTCGTTGGACATTTAAAAATTTCATTCTGAAGGATCTGAGGAGCACGTGTATATTTTTTGAATTAACTACCCATTTGGGATTTTTAAAAACAGTAACAACCAAAATCTCCCCTAAGCCTTGAACTACTCAAAATTGATTAGTTTTTTTTTTTTTTTTTAAGTTTTCAGTAAAAAACTTTAGTCGTTGCTGTTATCCAAGGTCGAAAAGTAGTTATTGCTATATCCAAGGCCCATATAAAGTATCTCTTTAGCACTGTTTTTTTTTTTTTTTTTGAAGAGTTCTAGAAATTGTCATTTAATTTTCTAGGTTACAGTCAGATTTCTTTATCAATACTAGAAATTCATATGTGGATTAAAGTGCCAAGCAACATATATATTCTTAAAACCAGTATATGGTGGCATATTAAAAGAAAAATGACACGATGGTTTGGCAGGAGTAATTAGAGGAAAAAATATTTTAAAGCAACTTCTTCCTAGTTTCTGGAGAAGGTAATCCTCAGTGACAAGAGTGTAGCTTACCTTATTCATGAGGCATCTAAAACAATTCCAAAAGTAATAAAAACTTTTTTCTAACTCAGGGTAGCCTCACTTGACTTAAACCTCACTTTTTATGAGTTTCTAGCCAAAGGTTCACACATGGGAGAGCACTTCATTTTTAGTACTGAACTACTTTTTGGTGCACTGGATGAATGTAATATGTTAGCACTGCTGTAGGGCCCAGAATTGCTTGGCTGCCCCTTGCCCTGCCTGCCTGGTACTGGCTGAAAAGGTACCATTGTTTGTTCTGCAAACACTGGGTGATGTTTGTTTCCAAGGTGACTGATTCTATTGCTACTCTTTAAGCAAGGGGGGATGGGGGAGAGAGAAAGTTGGCTTTAAACACCTTGAGAGCATCCTGTTCTGGATACAGTCTGTGTATGTGTATATGAGTATGTTGAAATTTTATTTTAACTAAGGTTATTGGAGAAAAAGAGATAGTATAGAAGTGGGAGAAAAACAATATTGGGAAGTCCTGATACTGAATTCAATTTATTTACAGTGAGTTTAATAGTAAGATGTTAGAATTAAAAATCTGATTAGACCGAGGTTAATTGTTTTTACATTTGGAAAACTAAAGGGAGGAATAGTATTTAGATGATAACCATTGAAATGTTAAGTTTATTTTTTCATGGAATAGTTCTTCAGCTGTAACCTACATTTAGCTATTAAGATAAATGCTTTAGAGTATAAAGTCAGTTATTGATTAGGTAAATGGTCTTCAAAAAAGTGTGAGAAAACATGAAATATAAATACATTTTAGTTTTAAATTCTGTTTAAAAAAACTTTAAAATTTGTGTCAAATTTTCAGAGATAACAAAATATTCCAAAAGCATCTTTTCATGGTGATATATATTGACTTAATTCATTAAACTTTGGAAATGTGTATTTCACATCAGTGAGAAATTTTAAGTTCTAATTAAAAAAAAAAAATTCCTTCTTGGCCCTCCCCCCACCCCAGCTTTTTTTTTTAATTTTTTTAATTTTTTTTTTTTTTTTTTTATAGTATATGGATGCTGTTAACAGAACTTTGCCTTTTCACTCCTATCAGGTTTAGTACAGTTCATGCGCAGGTTTCAGTAAACATTAACTACTTTTATCAGGGCTTGCAGTGTGCTGAATGGTTAGCAAAGAGTGTGTACTGCAAGAGACAGATGAAAATGAGAGTCCAAGGTCACATGGATGTTGATTTTTTTTTTTTTTTTAATTATTGAGAATTTAGGAGAAAGACATGAGTATCAACGCTTAGTAAATTGCCTCTCTTTATGCGGGCTGCTTTGTCTCTGCTTTTGTGTATTCGGTTTAACAGATGAGTTCAGATGCTCCATCTGAGTGGCAACGCAAGAGATTTCAAGATTTTTTCCTCTTTTTCCTGTCATTAAGAGGGGGCAAAAATAATCACTCTTCAGGGCATCCTTCTAGGATGAAAAGTGCTCAAGGCCCAATGAAAAAGTAATGTAACATTTATCATGGTGATACTGAAGATTCTTTTCAGTGTTACGGGGATTTCCTTTTTTTTTTTTCCTTTCTCGAAAGATAATTCGGGATTTCCTTGTGCTGGTCAGTTTGGTTTCCGCAGTTAGCACAGTAACTCATAAACCAAGTGCTATAATGAAATATTGCCAAATATAGAATAAGCATGCAAGTTTCGGGTATCGTGTAATATTCCAAAACTTTTGCCTGTATCATTTTCAAAAATAGGAATGTGCTTATTTTTAGTGAAAAGGATATGCAACTAAGAATTGTCTGCTTGCCTTTCCAGTCCAGCAGGTGTGGAAGCACTGACACTAAGCAGTGGGCCCTGGTCATGGTTTTCTTCTCTTTTCTCCCTGGCTGGCTGATGGGTCTGCCGTGACTGTGGGAGCCAGCTCTAAAGCTGCTACACGAGAGTTTTCTGTAGGGTGGCTCCCCTGCACGGAAGCACAGAGTTTAGGCTTCAGAAGTGCATTTAGGTCCTGTGCTCTCGGCCCAGTTGCTTGCCTGGTTGACCCAGCGCTCCGGGCCAGGGGCCTGTGGAACGAGGGAGCAGGTCGGTGGCCTGGGGTTCCCTGGGAGGTACAGAGGAAGACAGTCCGAGCCGGGTCTCGCAGCCATTGTGCACCGAGAAGGCACTGAGCAGGCGTGCGTTCGCACAGCTGCCGGAGCCGCGGTGTCCTGGCCCTCGAGGGTTTGTCCGTGCCCTCCCGGGCAGAGGTAGCAGACGGCCGATGGTGGACACTGCCTTGGGTCAGCGGGTTCTGCTGCAGCGGGACCTGCTCCACCGCCCGCCCCTTCTCGGCTCCCGCCAGTGGGCAGCTGGGCCGTCAGTCAGGGCGGCAGGCCCCGATTGGCTGGCTGATCTCCGGGGGCGGGGCGAGCCGGCCCTTGACGGCCTTCCCCCGCGCGGCGTCTCTGCCCGCAGAGCTCGACGCGCTCTGTTCCTCCAGAGAGGCGCACGGCACCCTGTGGCTGCTGGAGCAGCAGCCTAACGACGACCAAGGGTTTTCAGGAGCTCGTTTAGCCACTGAACCTTAAAAAAAAAAAAAAAAAAAAAAAAAAAATCCCCTCAGGGAGAGATTAGAAGACGTGTGCGCCCTGAGCTAGTCCCCTTGTATATTATTATCATTACTTTGCTAATTTGAGGACTTTCAGCTCTACCACTTTTCAGTTTTCGGAAGTTCTGCATAGGCATTGGCTTGCCCGCGCGTGTTGTGTATTCACCTCCCAGAATAAGTCGGTTAGAACGTTTGGCCTCCCTGCTGACTGTTTTGGAGTGGAAGCAGCATGAGGCTCGGAAGCGCCCAGCCAAGGCCTGTGTGACAGGAGGGTGGTCGCCCTTGCTGGAGGAGCCCCGTAGAGCAGCCTCCACACGGAGAGGCTGGAGAATGGCCCCAGCCAGGTGGCCCAGCCTGGAAGGGGGACGTGTCCTGCTTTCCAGAGAGAGAATGGAGGCAGAGGGCCAAAACAGCCAAACCAGCTGCAGGGCTGCTGGGTTTACATCTTCCCGGGGTGTCAGGCAGGCGCTGTCGCCCACCGTCCTGTGCTCAGAACCATGTGCCTGTCTCTTGAAAGCGGAGCCCGCTTGACTTGTCTCACTGCTCTGTTTCAACTCTCTCCTTTTCCAGGATCAGTTTAATTATAAAAATGAGCCCATTCAGCTGGGTCGTTTCTTGATGTTCTGTACTTGAAGTGCACCACCAGTGGGGATACCCTCAGCACTGCTACTCATGGTCAGAGGCCACCTGGCTCTGCGGCTTCTTGTTAAGTGTGCCTTGCCTTACCCACAGACAGCCCATGAGGTCAGCCTTGACCACCTCCTGGCATGTGCTCTGTAAGTTGCCACCTCTGCAGTCATGTGACTCAGACCCACGCTGAAGCCAGGGGCACTGTTGCACCCTAGAACCATGTCAGTGACTTACAAGGCAGGGCCTGGCCTCTCTACTTTTGGAACTTGTCCCATTTTGCTGTGCTGCCTTTGATCAGTTTTCCCAAAACAGTGATCCTTTACCAGGGTGAAAGCTTTTCTACACTGCAGAAGCCAGGGCCCACTCCAGGAGAGTCTGATCCATCTTGTCTGGGTAAAGGCTAGAAACAGGTAACCTGCCCATTTCTGTTGGAAACTTCTGATGAAACAAAAGAATATGTTTCAACCTCTAGAATTTTTTGGGAAAATACCATTGAAAGGGTTAAGAAAGGATAAATCGCCAAATTCTCCCATCTGATACTTATTTGCAAAGCTGTTCTCTATTAAATGAGGTATGGAGCTACCTGTGCTATGACCTTGATAGGCCCACGGCATTGGCAGATGTCAGTGCCACTAATTAATTTTTTAAGAAGTTGAAGCTCTTACAAAATTATCAAGGATGCTCAGTAGCTGGTACCAGATGTTTCTTTTGTTAAGGGAATGGAAAAGCAGTGTCACAGGTAATTGGGCTATGGATGTTTAGAGACTATGGGTTTTGGGATGATTTTTAAGAAGGGTAAGGGAGAGTGCACATTCTGGTTTCTTATGTGCCCCCCCCCCCCACTCGGCCACTTGCAGTATTATCTTATGTGGAGGTGTTGACTCAATTATCATTAGACCCAGCTCCTGTTAGAAGAGAGTAAATGGTACTTGGGGCCTCTTTATCTGTATGGTTTTGCCACAGCTGAGGTGACAGCCTGTTCTAACTGAATTCAGTCCTTTTTTCCTTCTTCACTGTGGAACAACAGGAAAGTCAGCCGCTCATCATGTCGGGTACAGACTTTACAGCCTCTGAACAGCCTTTGCTTTTGCAGTTTATGAATGCACCATTTGTTGTTTAGAGCACAACTGTTAGATACAACTGGCCTCTGCGGCCCACTCTGCCCAAGACCAGTGAACATCGCTGTGGCCTTTTTTTTTTTTTTTTTTTTTTTGCATAGGCCAAATTTTTGCCTTAAATACCACCATTTTGTTCACACTAGAATTTCTTTGACCCAATTTACATTTTTCACATGTAAGTTTCAGAAATAAGCCTTTAATTTGTTCAAACTGTTGGGTTGGCAGTCCTGAATAAGTGAGAGTATTGAAGGAAGAGATTGATTTTGTGCCTTAGTTATGTACATGTGCTTAAAAAAAAAAACTCAAGACATGTGACTATAGTTTTATTTTAAATTGGCTTGAAATTGTGAAGTTTTGCTACTGTTTTCTAGGTCTTATATATATTTCTTTTTGACCTTGCACATCATCTCTTTGTCATCAAGTATTCAGGTAAGAATTTAAGATTGATCTTAAATGTTCTCATAACAAAAAATGAGTATATGAGGTGATGATGTGTTAATTAGCTTGATGGAACTATTTCACAACATATTTGTACATCAGAACATCTTGTGTACACTGTAAACATGTACTTTTTTTTGGTAGTCTAAGGATTGAGCCCAGGGCTTAGTGCTATACCACTGAGCTGCACTGCCAGCCTGACAAATTATTTGTCACCTATGCCATAATAAGAAAATTATTAATTGAAAAAATAATTTAAGTGAATCTGTCAAAAACTAAACTCTGTAATGTGGTATTCTGAAGTATTTGTAGACAACTTTATCCTTTTTCTTTCCTCCTGAACCAGGGTTTCCTCCAAAAGTGATACTATTAATGTTAGAATTTTTACTAGTGTTTTTTTCTCTTTCACATGTACATTTTTGGCCCTATATAATTAATTATAATAGATATTGTGTTCTGTTATCTCTGTGGGCACAATTCCTTCTTTACAGTTCATCTCACAGTATTTTAGTTAAAAGAGTCTTAAAATCTTTTTCTTCTGTGTTTTAAATATTCAGCAACTGGGCCAAATTGTTCATTCTAACTGCTATCAGCCCTGCTTTGGCTGAGGAGAAGAATTTCTGTTAAAATAGCACTAAGTGTCCTACAACAATCAGCTCCACATCCCTTGATATCCTGGAGATTCCAAAAATGAAGCAGTCATTTGCTGAAAATTAAGATTTCCATATGTAAATCTTCAGGTAGATATATTTATTTGATGTCTTTCAAAGAAGTTATGGAGACCCTGGGTTGCACTTGGCTTTTGCTAAAATGGGTACATACAAACATGCTTAAGGGGAAAGAGTCCGATGTTTGAGATCTGTGCTCTTCACTTGACTGTGTGGAGAGGAAGATCTCTTTTTGTAAAGATTAGATCTCCCATTACCTGAGGAATCCTTAGAGTTTGTGAAGACGAAGCAGACATAAGCAAGAAGTTGGGGCGGAGGGTAGGCAAGCTCTTCTTCGACTGTATCATCCAGGAACAGGTTTCTTAGCCCTGAATCCATTCTCATTTTCAGAGCATGTTTTACCTATGTGTTATCCCACATTTTGATGCTTGGATTTGATCTACACCTTTAAACTATGTGAAGTCTCCTTGGTCTTTTCCCCCTTTGCTGTAGTTTCTTGTGTGATTAATTAGGTGTATTCCTTAAAATGGCAACTGAAACATCACCAGGAATTTTCACCAGGTAGAAACTGTTTTTCCTGTGTCAGAACAACCAGTGTGGCTTAGTTGATGCTTCTGTTGCTAAGCAGGTACGTTTCTGGTCTGAAGCCTGCCCATTAACCCTGTAAATGCCTAATGGCAAGCAGAAAAGAAAAAAAAATAATTTTGTCCTTCTTTCTCACATAGCATTTGTTGGAGTGTATGAAAACTGGACCTAGCTCAACCTAACCCTGAGTTACCCATTTTAGTGGGGAAGGAAAAGAGCTGGGGGACAGCGGGAGGGGGTTGGCAGTTTCCATTGAGATGATAGCTCCAGTAGCCGAGAGTCCAGGTCTCAGCTATGTTATCAAAATTATGAGTTTCGTTTCAGTGAGGAATGGGTTTAGCTATTTTCTTTGGGAGTCTTCTCTATACGTCTTACTTTAATCGCCAGTATGGTATGCGAAAGGACCAGGGAAGAAGGGGTTGCAGTTTGCATCCATTTGCCAGAAAGGAGTTAACAGAACATACCGCAGAACAGGTTGGGCAAGACTGTTAAAGCCAGTGATGAAGTCTTTCTCTCTCTCCCTCCCTCTCTTCCTCCTCCTCTGCTGCCCCCACTCCTCCCGAGATTTTGAAACATCTTCAGAGATCACACACACTCTCGAACACTTCCCCCCTCCTCATTTCAGTGTCTGGCTTTCCCTATCCGAGGCAGAACCTTTGATGTGAATAAAATACTTTGTGCAGATGAGCAGGCCGGCAGCCGGCTGTGGGACTCTGCCTGGCCAGCTGTTTCTCCAGCAGGCGACGGTGCCCTCTGTCATGTAACATAGGCCCCATTCAGCAGCAGCATTCTTGAGTGTGCATTTATGCCTCTGTGGGACTGTGGGGTGGATGGCCTGGGAGGGGGGAATGTAGAGGCGGGGAGGGAGAAGGAAGTGTGCGCACAGACAGCCGTGGAGGGTGGTACGCTGGAGTGGCTGCCACCCGGGTGCCAGTGAGTCAGGAGACTCGCTGTTGGAAGCATTAGCAGTTAGCTCTGACTTGTGGCATGTCTGGGGGCCCTAACTGTGGAGGAACCAAACTCGTTAAAAGCTAGTTCGGTCTGATATAAGTTGTGCATGGTGTTTTCATCCGTCCACTCCATAAGCACACCATATATAGTCATGCTGGAGCTCACTAGGACACCATTGCAAGGGAACGTTGCTGAAGCACAGCTCCTTTGGCCTCAGAAGCAGACTCACTAGGTGCTTTCTATTGTGCTTGCCTTGCTTTCTTCCTTTTGGAAGGCAGGAGGCGAGAGGAAAAGGGACTCTTTTTCTATCTTTACACTGTTGAGTTTGCCTGCCCTCTGAAAGCTAAAGAACTGTATTGTCACGCAGGAGAAACGGAGTTCGGTGTGCATCTGTTTTAGGATTCGAGCCTTGTTTCTGTTTGTATCATTATCACGTGTGTTTTGTGTTTTATGGTTCCTGGTCTCCCACTGTCTGCTACTAGAGCACCTTCTGACTTTTGGAGGGTGCGCTGTTCCCTGTAATGTGTATTATTTATTGGTGGCCCTGTCTTCAGGGACTTATGTGTGTGCCTTGTGTCTCTTGTCCCAGCCCTTTCTGAGCTGCTGAGTATGTGTTTATCATGCATCACCTTCAGATGGCCAGGGCAGGGCAGGCAGCTGGCTCTGTGGAACCCGTGGCCGCCGGTTTCCACTTGGCAGAGCTGGGTCTGTGGAGTGGGGAGGAGACAGTAATGAGAAAGAAATGCACTTTTGTTTTTGTCCCCCCCCCCCTTGGAATACCCTGGGGACTGCATTTCAGCTTGGAGTGAGCAGGGTGAGGCATTTGTGGTCCAGATAAGAAGTCTTCTTCCTTTCCCCTCTGTTTCTTTTTCCTTCCTTTTGCCGCCCATCGCCCTCCAGGCCTGATGCCTTTCTTCTTAGGCCATGTAGGTGGGTAAACCTTGAGGAGAAGATGGCTTATGAGTGGAATATTCGGGTACTATGTAAAAAGACAAGACAGGCGCTTTCTTTGCCTTGTTTTCTCTCGGTGGCCTCAGCAGAGTGAATTATATCTGTGTGACAGTTAATTGTACCATCCTTCCCCTTTCCTAAGCTGATAAGCCTCTCTGTGTCTGTCTCCATCAAGCTTCTTTGTTTAAGAAGTTCCTAATGCAGTAGAAGAACAAAGTGACACTTTTTCTTACTGAAGTCTCTTGAGCATATTTGTAATGTCCTTTATCATATTTTTATTTCTTCAGTTTATATAATTGAATTGTTCTGAGTAGTACAAGTGACTGATAAGTTAATATTTTCTTTAAAAAATCAGTTAGTTTTTTGAGGGAAGACAATGTTTTGTTTTTTTTTTTTTTTTTTTTAAGAGGTATTTGTATTTATTTCTAAACCCTGAAGAGAATTTGATGAATAATGTTCAGAATCAGACCCTGGGACCTGCCAGAGGACAAATAACAATATGAATAGCAGCTGATTTGATAGTGTGCAGTTGACTCAAGGTATACACCACTTATGTAGGGGGTCACTTATTTGGGCATCCTTAGGTCCAGAATATTGAGCTGATGTGCATGTAAGAGCTAGTGGGATACACATTATTGGGGGGGGTATATAAAATAAAGCTTTCAAAAGTCACAAAGGTGATAGGAAATACTGATGCTAAACTCCTACCCTTGATTTGTGTTGATCCTTTAAGCCTACACTCTAACACTGTTTATTCCTACTGTACAAGTGACTGACCACCTTATGTCTCACATTTCTCTGTCAACTCCAAATTAGAGGCCAGAATTGGGGGTTGAGGGTGGAGAAGAGCCATCGGTAGGAGATAAATTAATGACAAACAAGAAGTATGTCAGGGGATGGGACAGGAATGGCTATTACCACCAGGGGAAATTAAGGAAACTGGTCAGAGGAGCCCTCTGTGTTCTTTCTCACATCTGCATGGGCATCCACAATGATCTCAATAAAAATTTCAATTAAAAATACAATCACTGCCAACTGAGGATATAGGGGCAATGCTGAAGTAGAAGAATATTGACTAGTTTCCAAAGGCAGCCTTGTTACTAATTTCACTGTGAAATGGTGGTTTTGAGTCATTCCCCCCATAGGTTAAATTAATCACATGTTGATTCATCATACTCTTAGGAAGTTTAAAAGATACTTTTAAAAATGATTAACACTTAGGGTTTTATACAGAAAATTAATTTCTGAGTCCCCCTCCCCTATTCTCAGCAATGTGCAGCTACTCTGTGAGAAAACATGAAGTATTAGAATTATCTTTCAAGTGTAGTCAGATATAAAGTAAAAGTTTATTTTACTTGGACCGTAGGAAAAAAGCTGTTTCTTAATAGATTCAAGTGATGTCCAAGAACCATCATTAGGTGGTTGACTTTAAGCCATCTAATGTGAATTGGAAGGAAAGAGTGTCCCAGCCCCCACATCCCACCTGAAGACTCATTCTACAAAGGATGCAGTCTTAGTCTGGAAGGGACTCAAGTGGTCACTTGGTCTGCTTTTATGAGTTTGTCTATATTCTACTAGATATTCTGGCTAGTGTCTAGAATTGAACAAGTTATATGGAATCGTGTCCACATGATTTGCTTTTCTGTTTTCTTCTTACTTTTTTTTTTTTTGGCCAGGAGAAATGTGATACTAACTTGCAACCAAAATTCGCTTATTCTGCAGAAATTATTAGATTTATTAGCGGGGAGTTGTTTGTTTTAATGTTATTTGCTAATTTTATTCTCAGTAGCTCCTATTTTACAGGTAGAGAACATTTGAGCACTCCATGGTGATACATCATAGTCTCCCTTGATATCCAGTATGGACATTTTTATAGAAATCCTAGGGTTAAAAACTATCCAAAGTTGCTAATACCTGCTAATGGTTCTCCAAAGGCATTTTGATTTGATCTGCGTAAGTACTGACCCAGGTTTCAATAATCAGACTCATAGCTACATCTTAAATACTTGCATATTAACTCTTAATAGTATCAGATTTCTTTTATAGTTAGATTTGCTGTGATGCATTATTAACCTGTGCATAAGCCTGCTAAAAACTTTTTCCTTTCTAATTCAAATAGGTTAATGGTGTTGTTTTGGTGTTTTTTTGTTTTGTTTTGTTTTGTTTTTTTGTTTGTTTGTTTGTTTTTGTAGCTTAGGAGTTGTTCCTGTGAGAATTTAATTAGATTTGAAATTTGAAAACTAGAATTCATGATTACTGCCAATGATGGTGGAGAGTATTCTCTTACAGAATACATGTTTTTGACACTGTCGGGCAGGGAAAATGCATATGAATTGTATATACACAATAGGAACTAGTTTTCTGGATTTAGACACTCAGGGCAGATGGAAAAGTAATAAAAACCAGGACTTCCCAAGAAGCAAGTAGCAGGTTTACAAGCTGACTCTTTGGGATGGGGACAGCACAGAGGGGACTTGCAGGGTGTGGCTGAGTGGTAGAAGATGTGGGTCAAGATTTGTAACAACCTTGCCCAAGTGATCTGTAGCTGGTTACAGTGCAACTCAGTTTTAGCCGATGTGCACAACTACTGGAAGGCTGAGCCTCAGTGACAGTTGTTAGAGATCCCAATGGTGGAGGTAGAGATGCTGGGCACAGAATGGAACAGTCACTGGCTGCTTGGAGATCAGCCTCTGTAAATCATAGGCACCAAAAACTTGTGTGCCACTGGAGTCACCATGGAGAGAGCAGGAGGGTGCATGCTTCCAGTTGGTGTTCTGATGCCCTTTAAAGTGCCTGGAGCACTTCAGAGACACTGCAGAAATGTGTTGGGCAATTATTAGCTTCTCAGTACATAGCATCCATTGTTTTTTAAAAGCTTTCCCCTTCACAAAATCCTAATCTTCTCTATATAAAATAAATGTCAATCTACTGTAAAAGCTGACCAAAATTACTTTTGTTTTACACAGCATGTTAGTTATAAGGACGGAAGTAAAAACCCAACGAGAAGAATTTGATCAATTGATTTAAGATTGTTGGAGGATTGAAGTGTTACTTGATTGCTGGTCTTATCCAGGATTTTGAGATTTCAAGGAAAAGTGGACAATGGCTGCTTTTATCCTAGGGATTTCAGCAGTCATATGATCTACCAGCCAGCCCCCAGGAACAGCAAGCGCCGGCAGTCTCTGTGCTGAGGAGTCCGTGGAGAGGAGGAACGTCAAAGTGGGTGGCATGTGCTGGCTTAGGAATCATTTAGCCAAGAACTGGTTTTGGTCATGACTATAATATATGCATAACAGTTGCATTTTGTAGAGACAGGACACATGAATGGTCTGAGATTTATTTGGTCGAGTTGGTGGAGCTTGAGGAGGCAACAGGAGGGATGCCAGTGGGGATCAGCAGTTTCCTGAGGAGCCCAGGGGAAGCTGTCATGGCCAGGTTGGAGATAGGAACAGTGGATCATCTTGTTAAGCCCTCTCAGAGAAGTTACTGGCGTGTGGACCATGTATGAAATCACGCACCTCTTTGGGCATAAGTAAATGGAAAGGGGATTTTGGCTATATAAAGGATACCATTTGTAAACTCCCAGGAATTTATTTAAGCTTAACTCTCTCTTGTGGTGAACATGACTATGGAGAAATGAACTGAGCAAGTCAGATCATAGAAACTGCATGTCATTGCTTTTACATGGCTTCCACTTTCTGAACATTGTATGATCCATTGTATTCCTCTCTTGCAGGCACACATGTAAGAACTCTGATTTGAGGAGACAGGATAAAGGTTATAAAATCACCTGACTGAGTAATAGGGAATTGAGTACTAGCAAGATGTGATGCCAAGTTTTTTTTTAGTTAAGCTTTTATAATAAATCAACTTATCTAATTGTACATCATTCCTGTTATTGCCATTCCTGTTATTCTAAGAGAAATTCTAAGAGAAATGTCCCCTCCTGTTAGCTCCTTATGAAAAATAAAGAATAGTCTGGTTTGGGGGAATATATGGAGACTTCATTGGTCACCCTAATATAAGTAATTCCTGTGATTTTAATTTTTTTTTTTTTAAGTAAGCTCTTACTACTGTTAATTTCGGCAGTTGGTTATTCTTTTTTAAGATAGGGTTTCACTATGGTCCCCAGGCTGGTCCTCATCTCCTGGGCTGGAGTTGTTCTGTCATAGCCTCCTAGTAACTGGGACTACAGGAGTGCACCATTACACTAGTCTAGGTTTTCTTTATTTTTAAGTAACTTTTTTTTAATGTTTTCTGAAAGACATGAAGAAAAGAAAATCTACTCATTTAAATTATCTACTCATAGTTACTATTTTAAAAAAAATTAGAGAAATTCAACTTTAAGTATTGGGGCCTTTTTATTATTTTCCATTCTGATTTTAACAGCTGAGTTATAATATGTGACCAGATGGATTACATGAGTGTTGACCTTTTTGGGGAATGCCATGTGCAAGTACCTAAAGAGCTAGAATATGACATACCCAGAGAATGAGGTGTTCAAGGGGCCCTCAAAAGAAGCACTGATGCAACAAGGTTGAGCTTTGCCAGTGCTGGATGGGATCACAGAGCATTGAGCTTCTTAATAAATGAGTCTTGTGTCGGATTCCATCTCTTGGGTCCCCTTCTTCCTCTGGGAGAAGTCTTTTCTGCTGTCCTTTAATAAAGCCTCTACTTTCCACTCTGAAAAAAAAAAAAAATGAGTCTTATGCATGTGTACAAAAGACCTCCTGCTCTCTGTAGACAGAGAATCTTTTTTGTGTTCCATTCCACATAATCTGGTAGATAGTATACTTTTTTTTTTTTTTTTTTTCCTACTGGGGATTGAACTTAGGATTGCTTTACCATGAGCTACATCCTTAGCCTTTTTATTTTCTATTTTTGAGACCAGGTCTTCCTAAGTTGCTTAGGGCCTCATTAAACTGCTGAGGCTGGCCTCAAGCTTATGATCCTCTTGCCTTATCCACCGGTAGATAGTATACTGTGAATAGCTTATTGCCTGCATGTTAAATTGCAAAATGCACCTAGGTTAGCTAGATACTATGATTTTTTATGTGTTTTTTGTTTAAAGCAGTTCAGTAGTTAAGTGTTGATGAGATAACCTATTTTTGCCCAGAGAAAAAGGTAATGAATTCACACATGGTTAAATAAAGTCAAAACCCTGTACTCTTGGTCTACTCTACAGAGACTGATTAAAGTCAAAGGATTCCAGTAGTGGGAATACACCACTCACACACATACATTCATATACACACAGATACATACACTCTATCAACAGGAGATTAATTCCAGGACTCCCCCTCCCCTTGGATAGTTGCAATCCTCCAACATCAGCCTCCCCAAGTCACTGTGATTGCAGGTGCAAGCCATCATGCCAGGTTCCAAATTCTTCAGTGTATTTACCGTTCACATTTTTGATACTTCTTAGCATATTGAGGTTTCTAAATTATTAGCAATTGTTTCCTAATCATATGCCACTAAGGAACTTTTATATTTGATGAGAAACACTCAAAAAGGGAGGATAAAAAATTTGTTTTGGTAAATGGAAGTTTATGAGAACAAGATAGAAATCCTGGCTGATTATAAAATACCTTTTCTACTGCATTTGATAGGTTGGACTGATGGTGAAAATAGGCTTTGTCTAAGTCAGGTTAAGCTAAATGATGCTGAGGTATCAAGTAAACCTTGAAATCTAAGAGGCTCAACCCATAAAACACCATTACTTGTTCATATGAAATCTTTGGTTGGGCTAGCAGCTCCTAAAAAGTGGCTCAGGGAACCAGGCTGCTGCCCTCTTACAGCTACCCCTGCCATTACAAATGATTCCAGATGAACACAGCAAGAAAGAGTTAGCACAGATCTCACACGTAATGGCTTCAGCCTGGAAGTGATGTGTGTCACTTGTGACCACAGCCTATTGGCTTAGAATTAGGCGTGTGGGCTGCCTGACTCCAGAGGGAAAGGGGTGCTGAGAGAGATGCAAAAGAACATAAGGATAGCCAGGTGCTGTGGCGCACACCTGTTATCCCAGCAGCTTAGGAGGCTGAGGCAGGAGGAGGATCATAAGTTTAAGGCCAACCTCAGCAGCTTTGTGAGACCCTGTCTCAAAATAAAAAATTTGGTGCTGGGGGTATATCTCGTGAAGTGCCCCTGATTTAAAAAAAAAAAAAAAATTAATTAAAAAAAAAAACTTGGTAAGGATATTCTCTGAATAGTGAACCACTCCTTTACTCTCCTTTCTCCTTGCATTTCTGGAAGGTTTACTGTACACCTAAATAAACTACGTAAGTTTTAGGCCTAAAGAGTAGATCTTAATGAATTAACTATGCCATTCAGCAGTAGGTTCTCAAAGTGTGGTCCCTAAACCAGCAGCATCAGCCTCACCTGGGACTTGTAGGAAACAGATTCTTAAGCCCTTTTCAGGTTTTATCAGAAACTCTGGAGGGCTGGGTACAGTGGTACCTGCCTATAATTCCAGTAGCTCAGAAAGCTGAGGCTTTCAACTGATCACAAGTTCAAAGCCAGCCTCAGCAACTATCTTAAAATAAAAATTAAAAGGACTGAGGATGTGGCACAATAGTTAAGTGCCCCTGGGTTCAATCCCTGGTACCAAAACAAACAAACAAACAAAATTATATATACATACTCACATTCGTTCTCTCCTCCCTCTCTCCCTCCCTCTCTCCCTCCACCTCTCCCTCCACTCTCTCTCTCTTTCTGGTGTGGCTCAACAGTAGAGTGCTAGACTGGCATTTGCAAGACCCTGATTCTATCCCTAGCACCACACACACACGCAAAAGCTATGGAGGTAGAGTTCAGAAATATCTTACACCAAGCTCTCTAGGTACATTCCAAAACATAGGTGAATCAAATGTCTTTAGCACCTGCTGGACTCATGGTAGGTGAATTAAGTCTGAAGTAATGATACATACTTGTTAGTATGTATGTGCAGGACACATGTGCTCAGGAGGACATATATGATAATGGCAAGCATGCAGGGGGTTGTGCTAAATGTTCCAGACAATGTTTAAGCACCTTATAAATGTGACTCATCTATTTTCCACAACAACCATATAAAGTGGGTATTGTTATGATCTTCAGCTTAGGAAACTGAGGCTGAGAGAATTTCTGTCACTGTCTAAAGGCAGTGCCCACAAGGTCAGGCCACTTACCACAGTTGGCAAGTGGTAGAGGCAGGATTTGAACCCAGGTGATGTGGCTCCAGAATCTACTCTGTAACTACTGTGTGGTTCTACCTGCTGATCTTTGGGTGGCCACCCACTAGGCCCTGTGGTCATTTTTTCACTTTTTCTTGAATGGAGATAGTCTGTGAGAATTAGCAGGAAGTGTGGTGTGATGGTTACAGTTCACATTTTAAGTTAAGCCCCCTCATCATGAGTTTCATTCGTTGGTGGTTTACATGTGTGGTGGGCTGGTGACAGTGTTGGCCAATCTTGGAGGTGCACAGCTAGGCAGAAGTTGCCCGTTCATTTAAAACTGAACAATAAATAGAACAGGGTTGTTAGGGTTAGAACCAGGGAGCTAGTGGGAAGTGGTTTCTCAGTGAGATAGTCGTGCTACAAGAACATTTTCTTCAGTTAACCTGTGTGCAATCTCCAGACTCAAGGGAGAGGCCCTGTTCTCATCACCTTCCCTTTTGATTCTTCTGCCCTTTCATTTTCCTTCATCCATCTGCCCTTCCTGAGATGCTCATCGGAGGCCCAATTCCATTGGGGGCTCTGAACAAGGTTTCTGTTAGGTCTTTATGAGCCAGACATCAGTTTTATTAGAGAAAATGTGTTTTTCCTTCCAAAAACGAGTTAAAAGGGTTTTCTACCTTCCATTTGGGAAGTCTAAATAGAATTAGACCTTAGACCGACTTTAATTTTGAACTGATCAAATAATATTTTCCAAATGACATTTAGAACTGCTTGTTTCCTTGTATCTTTATTTATAGTTTGTAATTATTAATTGCCTTTTCTACCAAGTGAATCTGTTGTGTCTGTTGTTTAGGTGGCCTTTGCTGGCCTGTGTGTTTTCTTGCCTGCTTTGTCTCTTGTGTTCAGCAGACTAGAGCTGAAAGGGCTCCTTGGCAGCTCTGCCTGGGACAGTACCAGCTTTGACTCTAGGTAGAGGATAAAGATAGCATCACCCCTTTCGGGTTTCATGTTGGCTGGGAACAGCTGCTATGCTTTGTATAGCCCTTAATATAACATTTCATCCCTGAGTTGCTAAAATTTTTAGTTTTCTCCAAGCCAGGGCTTAACCATGAGGTTTTGACATGCAGACGGAGAGTCTAGAATTTTCCTTTGAGAAACACAGTTGCTTGTCTTAGTTGTTTAGACCAGTACAGAGATATGATGGTGGAAAGAGAGAGAGAAGGCTGTTTGCATAAGTTGCTTTAAAGCTCCATCCACTTCCTTCATCACTTTAAATGGTTTAATTTGCTTAGGTACTCCACCAGAGGTGTAGATGATGGAAGGAAATCTCAAGTCAAATCTAAACAAAAGAAGAAAGAACTGACCTAAAAAAGAGCAACTGAACTTACACTAATTGAATCACACTTTTGCCCTGACCAACTGAACCTGTGAGAACAGCATAGGAACAGAATGCTCTTGGTGGTCTTGTGCCTCTTAACAAGGAAGCCCTGCCAGTCCTCTTGCTGGTCTCCTAGTGCATTCTGCATGGAGCCACATCTGGGTTAGAGCTGCAAAATGTGAAAGCCATTTCAGATTGGCACCTGGAAAATGTATTCTCCCCTCTGGGAGACCTGGTGCCCTTGGTATTTGTATTTGGAATCCTCAGGCATCCTTTGGGAAAAAGTAATAGGCTTGCCTCTTACAGCTAGAATGTGAGATGCAGCCATTTGAAATGGCGTGGTATGAACATTCCCTCTCATTGGCCAGTCATTCCGAATTGGAAACGGGATTCCACAGGCACCCCGAGTAGGAAAAGGGGATTCCAGAGTGCCACTTCACTGCTCCCTGGACCTGTTCTCAAGGGAGAACACCTTATGGTCACATGCCTGTAAATATCTAAGCTAACTAATGGTCTCCCTCTCTGTTTAGCTTCCTTTTCTGGGTCTATTGCAGAGCCAGGAGCTGGGATGAGGAGGGAGACTTATATCTCTGACTGCCTCCACCAGCTCCCTGAGGTCCTTGTTCTTACCATCAATTTCCCCTTTTCTTCTTCCTCCTCGAAGCATAGGACCACAGCCTATTTTCTGGAGATTCCTGTTGAGGACACTTTTTGAATGCCTCTGTGTGTGCAGGATTCAGCAAAGGCCATCCTTGGGCACCCCCTCCAGGATTCCTCTTTGCTCTTTCATCTTCCTGACTCAGGCGACAGGCTCCGCCCACTGGCTGCTAATGTGTTCCCACTTATCTGGAGGCCATTCTTCTCCCTCCTGAGGACCTCGATCCTACCAGCCCTTCTTCCTACCCCTTGTGACTAAATAGGGGTGTTCTTCGTGTCCCATGCTTGAGTCTCATTAGCTCAGCTGCACAGCAGCACAGGACCTTCCTCTCTGAGGAATCCATGCCCAACACTTATCAACTGATTTCACTACCATGACCTTCTGGACCCCTCCTCATTTTATCCACATTCAGAGTCTCTAAAAAAAGAACTTATCCCAGTCTCCTTAACCATTGGAAACTTTCTCCAGTCACCATTCTGCTTCCTGTGGCGAGAGAGACGTGGTCTCTTCCTCCATGTGCTCTTCACGGGGTTGGTCTCTTCAGCTGCCCCAGGAGCTTCCCTTTCTTTGAAAGTTGTTCTGGTTTGCCTTTCCCTTCCTATTTCCTCTGTTCCCTTTTCTAGTCTGTCTTCCTTCCCTGCAGTACTGTACCATGTTCAAACAGGTTTCTTGAAAACTCTTACATCACCTTTCTCAGCCTACACTGAGCCCACACCCCCCACTGCCCAGACCCAACCCCAACATTCCCAGCGCCCCATAATTTACACACTCTCTGTAATCATCCCTGCCCTCAGCAGCACCTGGTCCTTTTTGGGTCTCAGCTCCTTCCAGCTTCTTTCCTACCTCTGTGCCCCTCCACATCCACTCTGCCCATCCACGCTGGTCTCTGCTCTTTCTGGACCGAAAATTACTACTCCATGGGCAGAACGTTAATCCTCTTACCTTTTTGTGCTTCTCTCTCTCTCTTTTTTTCCCTTCTCACCTAGATGGTGAGCTCATAGGTCATCTCCTTGCCCCCTGCCCCAGTTTAGTGCTGGGTCAGTAATTGCTAATTGAGGTAACTAACATGCATTTTTATCATCAAGAAATATTTGAGGGCCTTAGAGTATTTTACCCCAAGTCATTGGAAGTGGGATCACAGGTCCCATATTTTTCCCCCCAGACTTTTTTAACCTCTTGATAGCTTGAAGGCCTGGGCGGGGTCGGGGTGGATGATCAGTTTTTATCTTCAGAGGAAATGGGAGAAGACAAGGACTGAGCCAGCTCACCCATTCACTACTCCCCTTGTCGTGATTCTTAAACTTTATAGTTGATGTAATTTTTCCCATTATAGCCAGTTATGCATTGCAGTTTAAACAGAACTGTTCCATGCTTAGGGGGACTCAGCTTTAGTTCCTGTTTTTATTTAAAAGTCTCACTAAGTCCCCTGTTACCTTTTATTAATTGAAAAATAAACATAGCCCATTAGACCACCCTACTCCATGACTCCTTTGAGATTCACAGCAATTGATCATGTGGGGACCACATTTACACCTACCTGAGGTGCTCTTTCAGAAAACCTCACGCCTTTGATGGCCTAGAGTTGGCCACAATATACACTCCAAGTTTTAACCTAATAGTTACCATAAAGAAACTAACTGGAATTCCAGCAATCATTCCTGGAATAACTGAGGTGGGGACAAAACCACACAAAGACAGTGACGTAGATGGGGCCCACCATGATCTCTCCCCACCCCTTCCTTTCCAGGAAGATGAGTTCTGTTTCAAAATGATCATGTTTACAGCATGTATGGGGGATAGTTTTGGAAATTGATTGGACTAACTTATTGAGTTGTTGTCATTTATTTGTCCACACTGCTTAAGTGAATTCTGTCATTATGTCATTCTATCTTCACAAGAAAAGGGAAGGTTAGAAGGTTTGCTATTGCCAGTAATAGAGTCAAGCCTAGCAAGCTTAGGGCCCTGGGTTCCATCCCGAAGGCCACCAAAACAACTTTAGCTCTCCAAAGGCAGAATCTAGTCTGCTGAGGCTGAGACCTCTGCTGTAATTCTGAGAATCACAGATTCTTTGGATAATCTGGTAAAATTCATGCCTCTTTCTATGAAGAATGAATACCTTGTAAATCCCTTGTAAGTTTTCAAGGGTCTGGCCTTTGTGCTGGTCTACTTAATCGTGGCTGTCAACCTGAGCATGCTGTCTGTTCAGTTTAGCCCATAGTAGGCTTTCAGCACATGTTTACAGAGTGAGGTAAACGGGTGCCTACTCTGCCAGGCATGTTTCTGACAAAAGATACATAAGTTGGGGAAGGGAGGACAGGGAGCAGTCCACATTTTAAAAAGGTTTGACTTTTGATTATTTTCTTTTGTATGTTTTTTAAGAAATTCGAATGATTAACAGAGACATCAAATTACACTTGTATTTTTACAAATCACCATATTGTCATGATACATACTTCAGTTTAGGTGGTCTTTTCTAGGTTTCATCTGTAAATATGCTATCATATTTAATGCTTAAACATACCAATCTGACTTGTGTGTACGGGTGTGTGTGTAATGAACATGGAACCCAGGACTTCAAGTATGCTAGACTAGTACTCTACCATGGAGCTACATTTCAAGCCCCCAACATGCTTTTTATTTTTATTTTTTTCCAACCTGCTTTTTAAACATGACGTAGCATTATAAACATTTTTCCTGTGTTTTCACATATTGACCTTCATGTTTCAGGTGGACCATGTTCAAGCAGGTTTTGAATAGATGAGGCAGGGTGGGGATGACTCATCTGGAAGAGGTCAGACTGTTTAGGAGATAACCTTCTCTTGTTGGTCTAATGGGTTATTTTGCTCTATATGCTGAAACTTTTAAAAATACTAAGCAAAATAAAATACTTCTGGGACTACTAATTCCCCTCCTATGCCTGTAGGCAAAACATATATACTGTCTTTCTTCCCGCCTCAGGGTCTAAAAACCCTAGAGGCAAACAAGTTAAGAACTACTGTGTAGTAATGAAAAGAAACTGGAGTAAAGACCTAAGCTATCCAATGAAACAGCCACTCGTCATGTGTAGCTGGTTTTGTTTTGTTTTTGGTACGTTGGGTCGAACCCAGGATTACCCTACATCCCCAACCTTTTTTATTTTTTATTTTGAAATAGGGTCTCACTAAGTAGCTGAGGCTGGCTTTGAACTTGGAATCCTCCTGCCTCAGATTCCCCATCTCTGGGGATTATAGCCATGTGTCATGGTGCCTGGCTGTAGCTGGTTTGTGTGTGTGTGTGTGTTTGTTTTATTGTGGTGCTAGGATAGAATCCAGAGCTTTGTGCATGCTAAGCACGTCCTCTACCACTGAGTTATATCACCAGCCCACATGTAGTGGTTTAAATTTAAGTTAGATTTAACTAAAAATTTCAAAAGTTTAATTCCTTATTCATATAAGCCACATTTCACATTGTAGCTAGTGACTGCCATATTGGACAACATAGATAAAGGACATGTCCACCAACTGAACCGCACTACTAGAAATTGTGTCATTTCAATAAAATGTTTGATGCAGGATCTAACCTGTTTTATTTGATAGCCTTTAGAGAAAAGAATCTGCTGGGCCCAGTGGCTCATTCTTATAATCCCAGCTAAGGAAGGCGGATAACAAGTTCAAGGCCAACCTGAGCAACTTAGTGAGACCCTGTCTCACAATAAAATGAAAGGGATATAGTTCAGTGCTTGCCTACCGTGTGCTAGACTCTGGTTTTAGTTCACAGTTTGGCCAGATAAAGAGAGAGAGAGAGAGAGAGATGGATTTTGTTTTTCTTTGGAGACACCTTAGGCATTTTACATTGGGTGAAGTTTTCTGTGAGCTTGTAACCTTCTGTAAGTTAAGTCTCTTTAAGCACTTTCCCCTACATCAGCAAGTCATGATGGTCAGTTTCATGTGTAGAACACAATTTAACGATTAGTACATTCCTTCCTTTTATTTGTTTGTTTTTGCCATGCTGGGGTGAAACCCGGGGCCTTGGGCTTGCAGGACTGTACCACTGAGCTAGGCTCCTAGCCTCAGTCACATGTTAAATGGCTGTATATGTTACATGTTTCATTTATTCCCAAGCATTTATCTTCCTGTATCCCAGAGCCCACTTGCACTCCTTATCCACCTCCTCCCAGATCTGCTTTTCTCATCTGCTCTTTTCTGGCTGGGGATGTTTGTAGACAAGTTTTCTTTAAAACAAAGCTCCTTTCTTAATCCTGCTGTGTGTTCTTTACTCTTTCCTGCGCGGGGCATTTCTCCATCTCTGTTAACTGCCTTGTCATCCACTGTGTTGCTCCATGCAAGCAGCCCAGGGTCATTCTGGACACTGTCCTGGCCTTCACAGCCAGGATGTCCTGTCTCCTCTCTGTTCTTCCTCTGTGATACCCCCACCCAGACAGTGCCTCTTCTTGTCTGTCTTTCAACTCTCATAGTCACCTCCTAATTGGGTTATGTGCCCCTAGTCATCCAATTTTAAAACTGCTGCCAAAAGCTTTTTAAAATTGGGTAGGATTATTTCATCCTAACCACTGAACCACATCCCCAGCCTTTGTTTTTGAGACAGGGTCTCTCTAAGTTGCTGAGGGCCTCACTAGATTGCTGAGGCTGGCTTTGAACTCTTTTTTTTTTTAATGTTGATTTTTTAGTTGTAGATGGACACAATAACTTTATTTATTTATTTATTTATTTTTATATGACACTGAGGATCCAACCCAGGGCCTTGCACATGCTAGGCAAGCGCTCCACTGCAGAGCCACAACCCTAGCCCTGGCTTTGAACTCTTGATCCTTCTACCTGGGCCTCCTGAGTTGCTGGGACTACAGGCGTGCACCACTGGGCCCACCTCGTCCTAACTTTTTAAGCGGGGGTGGGGTTAGTAGGTTTCACAGTGGCAGGATAAAGTTCATCCCTCTCTGATGGAACCTTGACCTCGGGATCCTTCTGCCAGCCCCATCCTTGCCATTTCCCCCAGTCCACTCTCCCTTCTTTCTCAAAATGTGCTGGTATACTCTGATAGCTCCCAGGGGGGTGGTTTCCATGGGCTAGAAACAATGTAAAACGTTTGCAGTCAGACATGGGGTTACATTTTTTTTTTCTTTTGTCAAGTAAGGGCATGTAAATGCAATCATCTACTGTCTTTATCATCTCATTTTAAAAGGGGGCTTTTGTAAATTAAAAAATAAAGAATGAATTTAGGAAACAAATTATAACGAAATGCAATTGTCATGTGCTAGGTAACTCTCTCTTTTTCTTTTTTTCAGTAGTTGGAATCGAACCTGGGGCCTTTGGCATGCTAAGCAAATGCTCTACTACTGAGCTACTGCCCAGTAGCATTTAAGAACTCATTCTTTCTCCAAACTGTGTTCCAGTTTTTGCATGTACCTTAAAGCGGGGTCCTTTCCTCAAGCTCATGTTTGCTTTCGCCCTACTGCCCTTAAGCTGGGTGACTCTTACCCTGGTGAGCCCGTAGCTTTAAAGTGTTTGGCCCACACTCCCCTTTCCCTTGGGTTGGAGTTTTGCTCCTTGTCTCTACTCTGCCTCAGCCCGAGCCAGGAGCTCAGTGCCTTACACCTTTTTGGAACCTCAGTGGACTCTAGTGCCTGAACATGACCATCATTATATCTCAGGTTTCCACACTGATACCACATCTTGTCCTATATCTAGGGCACAAAAACAGTATAGGATATTTTAAGCAACTAATTTTGACACCTTGAAGAAAAGGTACACTTTTCTGCGCCTTCTCTTAATGTTTTGGATCAGATGTACTTTGACCTGTAATTCCAACTGCAGCAAACTGAGAAGACATTTTTTAGTGAGATATGTGGTTGGGATTTAAGAAATGATATATAAGTACAAAGACACTGGAAGTTTTAAAGCCCAACATTAGTATGTTCCTTTGTTTTCTCTTTCTACAATCAAAAAAAAAACCTTAGGAATGTTTACCTAACATTGTGATTGTGAATAATAATATTTGACTATAAATTTAGATTAAACAGAATATAGTTTTAGAACCATTAATGTGGTACTTTTTTGAACTTCTGAGTCTTGGCTAGGAGAATACCAAAAAAAGTCATCATCACAATTAGTAGTTCTTTTTTCATGAAGGGATCCTTAAAAGGATTATTCTTACCTTAGCCAAAGCACAGAATTAAGGGATCACTCTAAAGATTAAAGAGATGGTAAGTTTTTTTCTTAAATCCCTGACTTTCTTGCAGGTAGCCAATTATATAATCTTTTAGACCTTTACTTTGTTGTTTTGCTTTGTTTTCCTTGGGAAAATTCTTGGTTCAGATTGGGAACGCACCAGGATTTCTGAGACTTCTATTGTACTTTATGGAACTGTTAGTTACAATTCTAAACTGGTTAAGTAACTGATGCCATTCTCTTGCATTATACTTTGACTTCTGCGTTTTAGTTGTGGTGCCGGCAGAGCATGAAATTGAGTTGTATGAGCATGCGTGCGCCTGGGTGTAGTGGACTTCGTTTTGTTTCCAGAATTGTAATGAAGCATCTTCAAGGCTTTGAGAAAGTTTCCTCAGGCATATTCAGTGAGCCGGTAGAGGCCATTGTTTCGCAAGTTTTCTGTTTTCTTTGTCTGTACAGGTTGTTCCTGACTTCATGGCTGGGAGGAAATTGAGGATGCTGAAGTGTCTGCTGTTTGGCTGGTGAGACAGCCAGTTAGCTGGCGCCTGTTCTCCCATGGTCTCTGACAGGCTGGGTCCTGTGGCCATAGGAGAGGGGCTGTCTCGAAGGCTATGTCCTAGGTTGTGCTCGGAGCAGCATGGCTCCTCTGGTCTCACATTCTGTCTTAGTCTATTATCTAGCCTCATTTAAAAAAAAAAAAAAAAAAACACCTAAAAGAATACTGGCTGCATTCTGGAATATTAGCATAGAAATTGGTATTATGTACTCAGCTTGTAAATAACTTGCTCTGTCACTCATTCCCCACCCCTTTCTCTTTGGCCTGGCCTCCCTTATTGTCCCCATCTCCTTTCCCTCACCAGCCCTCTTAACTGAGATTGTGAGAGTTGTTAAGGGGTATTTGGGCAAGGCAGTTTTTCTTTCCTCTAATTGATTTTGAAGCAAATCCTTATACCCCAAAGTAAGAATTCTCTCTGACAGTATTTTTGTAAATATCTAATTTTAATATATCATCTTCTGAACCCATTATCTTCATGTGTGCTGATGACCAGAAAATGAATTCCTACCTCATATGGCAGGGAGTCAGGGGCCTCTTTTGTCTGATGGGTGAGTTCCTGCTGTTCATCCCATCCTGTAAATGACTCAAACAGCCTTATAATCACCATGATTTTTCGCATAAATAAGTGGGTTTTGCTGCCATCCTCAGTCCTGTGTATTCATAAGAAGGTTCTAGCAGCTAGCAGGTAGAAATTCTTTTGAGCCCAGAACTCAAAACACCCAGTTTTGAGACCCAATAGTTAGGTCTCAGGTGCAGAGTTGGGACCAAGAGAGATGTCAAAGATCGAAATCTGGCTTCCCCCCACAGGTGAAGGGTCCAGGGTGTTATGGGTCACGCACGTGGAAGCAATCTTATGCTGTACTGCTCTGCATCCCAGTGTTAAAGGACATTATGGCAAGTACATTAGTGTAAACTACACTTGAGCTACTGCAACTAACTTACTGGGGTTTCTGGACTTTGATGAAGAAGGTGTTTGTGTTTGTTGCAGACAGAAAGTAAATGCGTAAGTGAACCTGCACAGTAAGTTCTTTTCTGGGAAGCACCGCACCCCTCCCACACTGAGGCTCGGGGAGTGCTGGTCCATTGGACTGGGTGGCTGTTAAAAGTTGGAGCTGAAATGAATGCAGCTCTTGCTCAGGCCACTGTGCCACAGCCACGGAGGCAAGTATTTGAAAAAATTCACACAGCCCCTCCAGGAGAGCTGCAGGAAGTGTGGCCCTTGGCTCCGAATGGTCAGCAGGAGATAAAAGTGTGGACTGTTGGAGGCTAAGCCCCTCCTATGGCTGGATGGCGAACTGTTAAGGAAAGATAAAAGAGTAGGGATGTTCTTTTTGAACAACAGAAGGGTGACTTTATCACATGCATTCAAGCAAATTAAAGAGGGTGAGCAAGAGGTGCCTCAGCTTTAGGACTGAGTGTGTTGAAGAACTCTTATTTGAGAAGCAGAACTGAGTGACACACAAGCTAAAACAGTTTCGTGTCATGGAAGTATTGGCAGAGGCCAGTCCTTCTGACTGGGAATGCTCATGTTACGTACTGCGTACAGTAAATGGGGATCAGCTTGGGCATCCAAATCTGCGTGTCACAAAGGTTGTCTTTGTCAGTGTGTGTGGGCCATGGGAGCTATATTGAAGTATTCATCCATCCTCAGACTGGGCAGGGAGGTAGGCAGGCAAGCAAGCAGCCATGTCCCAGTTGGCTGGAACTCTCACAGTTCTTTAAGTGGTGTCGGGGCACCTGTCTCCTCTTAAGTGTACTTCTGGTGCTGGCCAAGTTATTACTCAGGTATGAGAGGTTTAAGGGAAGGGACCTGTCCTTCAAGGGTTATCTTCCATTTGGGGTTTTCTTCCTGTTCTCTATAACACTTGGGGTAAGTTTGGGGGCTTGTGAAGGGGTTGTCTGTTTAGGGTAAGTCTTGTAAATCAAGAGCCTACATTTAAGAACCTGGATGCTTCCAGTGCCTGATAGGAGCTCAATCCAAGGCAAATGAACCAATGTGCTTTGGGAACTTGAGGCTTGTTTCAGCCTCTGGGGAGGGACATGGGGAGGGGGGTGTCAGGCATTTATGTTGGTGAAGCATCAGTGCAATTAGACCCCCAGGAAGTACAATTGCCATGAACTAATCACCCTCCCAGCATGTCAGGGCCAGAGCAAGCTAATTGCCCCCAAGCCCCTGCCTCTGCTGGTCCAGCCTGTTTTTGCACAGAACATGCCACCTTCTCTTGCCAACCAGACATGGACCTCAGGAGTGGTCTCTCCTGCCCTGTAGTCATTCTTGGTTTATTCAGTTTAAGTAAAACCATTTGCTTGCCAGTTTTTGGTTGGTTGAGTATTCGTTTGCCTTCACAGATGCAGTGGTAAATACTTTTGTTCGAGGCAAGAAGGGAGTTAGGGGAAGGAAAAGTCATCTATTCCATGCTCAGAGGGCCACCCATCAGGTTTCTGGGAGCTGGGGTATGTCAGTTCCCCAGGCATAGTCATTCTCAGCTGACAGTTGGTAATGTCTGATTACCCACTGTGAAATTTTGACCACAGCTGACCACTTTTCCAATGGGCGAGGAAAGATGCGACCTCCCCCTTTCACTGTCTTCTCAAAGCTGTCAGGAGAGGAGCAATTTGAACACTTTTGTCTTCCACAAAAATCATTTTGGTTTTCCAAGGAGTGTCATCCTGCAACTGCCCTCAATTCTGGGAATGTGCAGCCCAGTCGGAGGTTAACCACCTGCTCTGAGGTTGCTTAGCTTGCACACATCTCCTCCTTGGGAAAAAGAGAGATTCCTGTTTCTGCTGTACCCTTTCTCCAGCGTGTCAGAGAGGCCAGCCTCAACCTCAGGCCTGTGAAAGAGTTGCAGGATATTGCCTAAAACTCTATGCAAACTGCTACTGAACTTTACCCCAGCTTCTTTCCAAAAGCTATAAATGTGACTAAAGATATTTAGCTCCACTTCAGAGAAGTGTCAAGAACAATGCGATGACTACAGTCCAGTTGCCTGAGAGACTGGGGCAAGTTGCTGGGTGTCAGCAGCATCAGATTCAGGTTCTACAGCTGGGACAGCCGAAGTGTGTTGGGGAATACCAGGAAGAAAGAACCCTGTCCCTGGAGGAGTCAGTAGTGTGTACTTCCTCTATTAAGCAAATGTAATGTGGAACTGACCAGGATTTGTTTCAGCAGCACACTTGGGTTTTATTTCCTGCTCACCATGCAGCATGGAGAGTGTCAACAGCTGTTCTGCTTGTTACTGTCAGTAGGATTGCATTTGTGATAAGCCAGCTTATATTTATTTTTAATTTTCTGACTTGTGGGCTGGGATGGGGATTTTTTTTTTTTTTTTTTACAAAAATTGTCAAAATTTTTAGGTTCCTGCCCTTAAAGATTTGGCAGTCCAATAGGGGAACCTAGGTAGGCAAATTGAGGAAAGTAGCGGGGTGGGGGGACAGCCTAGGGCATAACCTGGAATGTTGGGAAGGAAATAGCATAGCATCAGTATCCCAGACTCGATGTTGCTATACTGTTTGCCAAGTGTTTTAATAAATCAGCTTCACTTCTCAGATGGGAGAACTGAGGTTCAAAAAGTTAAGGGCCTGACACCTGAGCTTCCGGGCCAAGATTTAAGACTTCACGTCGTCTGTTCTTTCAGTGATTATGGTTCATTCTCTCTGTACATTCAGAAGAATTTGACAAAATTCTGATAGAAGATTCATCCTCTCAGAAGTACAGAATCTGGCAGTCAGAAGAGTCACCTACTACGAGAAAATTTGTTGTTGTTGTTTTTGTTGTTGTAGTATAACATTTGTGACTAATGGTTACTCCCCTCCTTGAATACCTCTAGGGCAGCAAGCTCATCACCTTAGTGGGCCACATTCTGTCTGAAGGCTACTCTACTTGTTTAAAGTCCTGGTTTAATGAGTTACAGAGTCCCAGCTTGGTTTCTCTGTTTCTCCCACCCATACCTCATTCCTGCCCCAGAGGTCTCACAGGATGGATGTGTGTCCCTCTTCTAGTGCTGCAACTTTGGCAGCCAGCTCTTGTGTGTCTCTGGTTCTTTCTCTTAATGAATGGAGCGTCTCCATTTACTTCAGCCATTTCTCATTCTCCCCCTGACTTGGTGTTCCAAACCTGTATTTTGTCCATTGTCTTTCTCTGAAAGGTTTTCAATGATCTTTGTGGTATATGAGAATTTTGGAGTCAGACAACCCCAAGCTAGAGTCTGACCCTACCCTGCAAGAGCAGTATAGAATCCAGCAGATAAACTGATCATTACCTGCAGGATTTGGGAAAGGATTAGATATATGTAATGTCCTTGACACATTTTTGGCACAAGAGTTTATGTCCCATAGTTAATGCCCTCTAGTTATTCTCTGGAAGAAAAATAACTGGATACGTCAGACATCTGATACATTCTCACTTTAATCCTGTTATCTGTTACTTATAGCAAAAAACTCTTTTTCACCTTTAAAATTCCTCAACCCAAGTTGGTTGTGGAGGCTCCTTCCCATCCTTTCCTAGACCTGTATCTACCTGACAAGTCAACAGATTAGATCTTTTTTTTAATATATATTTAGTTGGACGCAACACCTTTATTTGTTTATTTTTATATGGAGCCGAGGATCAAACCCAGCACCTTACATGTGCTAGGCGAGCACTCCTCCAGTGAGCCCCAGCCCCAACCCCAGATTAGATCTTAAGGTGGGATAGGTAAGACCACTAAATTTAACCCCCTGTCCTGGGGATAGGTGAGGGGACCTTGTCTCCCTCTGCCTCTTCTGCCCAGTATGGGCACTGCCGTGTTTAGACACAGGTCACCTTGGTCACTCACTCCCCACACCCCCAGCTGCCTTAAGCAGAGTAGAGAATGATAAAGGTTTCTGATAAGTTAGGCAAGAAAGTGATGAAATACCAGGTCCTGGTGGCCAAACAGAAAAACAGTGTTTAGAAGAAGTCTGGTCTGGTTGTGGAAAGGGCCAGGGACTTGCTCTTCCCACAGCTGGGTGCCAAGAGCCGCCCGCGTACCCTTCCCAGGGGAGCAGGGCACATTGTGACAAATGACTGCCAGGTGGCAGCTGCAGCTTGGCCTCTCAAATCTGGCAGTAGTTAGACTCTGTCAGTAAGGCACACTCCCAGGAGAAGAGCTGCAAGAAGTGGAGTCAGCTTCTTCCCAGCCATCGTGGACCAACACAGAGGCCGTGGTGGGGTCTCGGCCCTGTTTCCTTCCTCTGAAGATGCCAAGATCGCTGCAGGGGGTGCCAGGAGGACGGCTGTGGGGGGACACCTTGGTTCAGCACCTTTCCAGGAGTTCCCATTTTTGCTTTATTTTATTTTATGGAACCTTGGGCCTCGCATATGCTAAACACAGGCACTCTGCCACTGAGCTCAGTGCCCAGCCCCAGCAGTTCACGCTTCAAATACTCAGTTTCATTTGACAGATGAAGCTGCTAGACATAGACCTTGTCTTCCCAGTCAACACCGTGCTTCTCTCTCAAGTCGAATTTAATGCAGCAGTGAAAATGTCCATGGACACTCCTTGTGTTATTCCTGGTGAAATGTTCCCCATCAAGACCACTCGGCACCGGAAATCTAATCATAGTATGGAGCAGCAGCCACAGAGGGTAGAAATGATCTCTTTCCTCCTCCTTTTCCCGGGTTCCATGAAGAAGCACGTTGCACTAGATCTTAAGCTGTTTTTAAGGCTGGAGGAGGGAGGCTTAGGGTTGCCTTCCCTGGGAGTCATCCTCCCTAACTGCTCTCTTTCCCTCTGCACATTCCTTACTGCCCAGGAGCATCACTGGAGAGAGAGGGAGGGTGCCCAGGGCCACCAGAAATCCTGACCAAAGGGCTCAAGTGTGGAGGCCAATCCACAGAACCCTCAAAGGAACTTTTCAGGGAGTAGCTCAGGCTCAAAGAGTGCCATTTGCTGGAGAGATGGGTTTCAGGATCTTGTGAAGGCCCAGGCTAAGTGCAGACTGGTTCTGCCCTGTCTGAAGCTCACATCCAACATGTCCTTGTTCCTGAGGAAGGTAGAAATAGGTCTTGCAGAGATGAATCCCTTTCCCCTCTCTTATTTATTAATTTGTTTTTGTTATGGTAAGTAGAGCCAAAGCTGGAATTGGAATCTGAGTCTCTGCTGCAGTGCCTCAGTTTTTGCCCTGGACATGGTGGATCAACAGCTCTCGGAAGGGAGGTTTGCTGTTACCCTTCCTGAGGTGGTTCTCAGTGCAGAGCTGTGAACACACAGATTGTTGGGCCTGCCACCCTAAGGGTTTCTGATTATATGGATTTGGGGTGGAGCTAGAGAATCTCCATTTCCCATGAAGGGCTATGAAGTTACTACAGATGGTCCCCAACCTAATTTTTTTTTTTTTTACTTGTACAACTTTTTTGATTTCTTAATGGCATGAAAATGGTACACATTCATTAGAAACCACACTTGGAATTTTGAATTTGTCTCTTCTCCCAGGATAGCAGTATGGGGTTCAGTCCTCTCTCGGGATGTCTCTCTTGCCTGGCTCCCAGTCAGCCATGCCATCATGAGGAGAGAGCACAGGCACTGTACTGTATGCTGTGCTTTTAAACTTTGATGTTCAGCACTTGAGGTGAATTCAGTGCATTTCCACCTTAGGATGGGTTTATTGGGATGGACCACATTGTGGATCAAGTGGCATGTGTGTTCTTTAGGGTGGCTGTGTTGACAGGTCAGCTGCAGTTAACTTCTTGCTGACAAGATAAGGCTGGTGGCAAGGTGTCCTGTGCGTGTGTTTGCCTAGTTTTCATCTGTGCAGTCTAGGCACTTGCCCCCCAACTCCTGTCCCCCACTTCTTCTGACATATGCCATTTGTTGGCTTGTCGCTTATTGTCTCAAACCTCCTCCCCCACACCCCTGGACCTGAGCACAGCTCCTCTTGCTCCAAGTCTGTACATGATTTTCATGGAAGCAGAAGTGACCTGGTGGGCTTGTGTCATCAGCCACTGGACAAGACTGGGCTGTTTGGTATCTTAGGCTGAGCCTCAGGGCTTCTTCCCGCCTCCTTGACTTGGCTACTTTAGAACCACAGGGTATAGAATGTGAAAACCTCTCCCTGTCCCTTTGCACGGCGGAGGGAATGTTTCTTTTTCATAGAGGTGAAATCCCGACCTGCCTCTTGCCATAGAGTAGGGGACAGCAGGCACGAATGGAAGGCCAGGTGCTGAGCATTTAAAAATGATTCAGACCAAGATTTAGAGAAGCCAGAGACATGACTAAGGGAGCACATCTGTGCTGTCGAGCCCCATGCCAAGGGCCACACATTTTGTTCAAAAGAAACTTAATGGAGTTCAGAAAGAGGACTCACTTGGTTCTCCTACTTAACAGCCCTACAATTTTGGAGACAAGTAACTTTAGTTTTCTCATCTGTACAATGAGATTATCTTCACAGAATTGTTGCTATCGGAATAAACAAGGCAGTGGACTTGGTGTGTGGTACAGAGTGCTCAGAATTTGTTAGCTCTGAATATTTAGTGTGATGGTGGAATTAAAGGTCCTTGTGTCTTGGAGTTTGGAACCAAGAGCCCTGGGTTATTAGGGGTTGGGGAAGTGCCAGGTGCATAGTAGCCAAGAAGATGGGGAAGTTCAAGGGGAAAGAACTGAGCAAAGAGATAATCACAGGGACTGGTGGACCACAGGGCAAAAGGCGGGCTGTTGCCAGAGCATGAAGAGCCTTGAGTACCAGTTTAAAGTCTGACCATTCCTTATAATATTGAGGGATGGGAATGGGGAAGTGTTTTGAAGCTCAGGAGATAACCCAAAAGGAGGTCCACATTCACACCTTGAATCCTGGGATTGACACTCCACTCCCACCCTTTTACCTCCACACTTCACTCCTGAACATGGCCTCTTCCATCGGGTACCTTCCCCACCTCTTTGCAGCAGTCCATACTTAGCCAAGGGGAGAAGATGCAGAGCTGGCTGGAGCGTTCACAGTGCCCAGTTGTGCAGGATCTGCTCAAATTCTGAAAGGCATTATATGACACAGTAAGGCTCCCTTTTACCAAAGCCGGTGCCAGCTGTGGGCAGGGAGGGGCGGGTGACTTTCATGGGTTACCGCCCTATCCAAGGCATAGCATGCACCCTAAGCCAAGAAATACATCAGCTTCCTGGAGCCGTCATCCCAGCTGTCTCAGCCTTCAGAGCACATGCAAGTCCATCTTGGTTAGAAAAAGACAGTTTGGCCTCAGGCTTTGCAGGCAGAGGGAGAGCAGGCTAGGCTGTGGTGGCACAGCTAGTCTGGTTTGATTCGGTCCCCAGCCAAGTCCACCCTTCAGGAGATATCTTTGCTGTTGGTCAAGTGCCCTAGTAGCTCAGACCATTCTGATGTCTGTACACCTCTTAATTCAAACTCTTTGAGCCTGTCCTGGCTGGCCTGAACTCATCAGCTGTGCTCGAACACACCATGCATCAGCCATCCTACCCCAAGTATTTATGAACATCGAGGAGGCTCAGCCCTGCAGCCGTGCAGGTCAAGTGTTGTAAAGCCCAGGACCTCTGCCATCATTGTGGGCATCTCAGCATATTCCATATTTCCTGGGGGTCTGAGGACAGATTTTAGATTTCACTTCAAAAACCCTGGCATTTTCAGAAGCTGGGAAGCCGCTCTTTGCTTCTAAACCATCTTCCCTTTTATCTTTCATCTCTTCATTGCTATCTCACTGGACCTGGAGACAGGCTCCTTAATCTTCTCTTCTGGTTTTACATAGCATTGTCCCTTATCTCCTCAGGGGCTAGGGGCTGGCCTTCCCTTGCCCCTCCTCCTCCCAGAGGGACCTCTGCCCTCTCCCAGACATCCTGCCTCCTTGGCTTTGCAAAAAAGCAAAGTGGTGGGAATGAAAATCCAGAAATTCAGCATCCCGGACCATCCCCCAAACATCCCAGCCTTTTTAGCCGCCTCTCACCAACCAGAGTCATCATTTAGACCATAACTGGTCTTGTTTGTTTGTTTTGTTTTGTTTTCATTTTTTCTCCTGAGGCAGTTGTGATGGAGGTAAGAGGTGTCTTGAAGTTTCTTCCAAAAACTGTTTTGTACTTTTCCATTCTATAAGTTCTGTGAGTCCCTTAGGCCTAAGGGAACCCAAAACAAACAGGGTAGTGACTCTATTATTCAACTTAATTGAAGATATTCTTGATATTCAAATCATTTACATCCAAGGTCAGAGGATGGAGTTTCAAGGTCAAGTCTAAGCTTGGCCTTTTTGCTCCAAAAGGATCCTCTTCCCCTTTGGTTCTCTCTGTGTGTTTGAGGGGAAACTGGTGATTTTTTTTTTTTTTTTTTGTAAGTACTTAAATGAGAAGAGGAAGCAGGACTAAATTTTAATGGCAGTCTTAATTATATTCTGGAGAATGTTCATTCCATAAATGTTTCTCTGACTCTGAAACATATTGTGTGAATATATATGTGTGTGTCTTTTAATTATATGTAGAACTTATTTGGAGATCTTGACAGTTTCTGGGAGAAAAAAAAACCTGTGGGCTACTTACTCCTTCCCAGACTTCCTTACTAATAAAAATGTACCCCCCCCCCCGACTACGTGTACTTTTTCCTTCTATTTCTCTTTTATTTGGGGGGCTCTGGAAATGGAACCTAGGACCTCACCATGCTGGGCAAGTGCTGTATCATTGATCTATACTCCTAAGCCCCAGTTAATGTAAAAATGAATTAAAGATAGGGAAAGTTTGCTTGCTTTTTAAAATACTTAGGTAGAGATCATCTGAAAGAATGGTTTGTGTATTTCCGAAATCTGTATAACTTTTAACAAAATTAGCTGATCCATGGTTTAGAGGAAGTGGGGGTCATATATCAAGTAAAACAAGAATTCTTCCCTTGCTTTTCCAGGATATTTCTGGAGTCCCTGATCCTCCTGAATCTGAATGAAAATGTTGAGTGTAGAGTGTGTGTGGTTTTTTTGTTGTTGATAGACCTTTATTTTATTTATTTATATGTGGTGTTGAGAATCGAACCCAGCGCCTCACACATGTCAGGCAAGTACGCTATGGCTCAGCCCCAGCCCCAGCTCCCTTTTTATTTTTTATTTTGAGGCAGGGTCTTGTTACGTTGCTTAGGGCTTGCTAAGTTGCTGAGGCTGAGTTTAACCTGCCTCAGCCTCCAGAGCTGCTGGGATTATAGGCATGCACCACCTTCCTTGTTTCTTGATACTTTAGAATCCAAGTAACTTTTCAAAAGAGAATAACACAAAGAAGATGGAGAATTGAAGCAGAGAGGTATTAAAAATTTGGGGGAGCATCATGGTATCAGAAATCACTCAGAAGTTGTTTCTGATTTAAAAAAAAAAAAAAAAAATGCTGGTGAGCTTTCTTACCCACCCCAGCAGAGCAGCCTAGCCCAGGCTTTTGCCTGCCCAGGGTGGTTAAGGAGCTATCTGTGGACAGCTTGAGGAAGACTGAAGACGATAGCTGTGTGGCACACTTGGACAGCTTTTCTCCAGACTCTTCAAAAAAGGGATGAAAGTGAAAAAATGTGCCCCGTAATTGCTTTTAGACAAGTGCTATCCGCATGGGGTTTATTTTGCTGCTGCGCCCCCTGCCCCCTTTTCTGCTATGCTGGGAATCATGTGCACAGAGATTTCTTTCTTTTTAATGTGGTGCTGGGGATTGAACCTAGAGCCTTTTGCATGCTGGGCAGGTGCTCTATATGCTACATCCCCAGCCTTATTAACTTTTTGAATCTTCTCCCAGTTTTGCACTCTTTAGCTTAGCTGAGAGATGCTGTTAAGAACCAGAGGCAAACATACCGGATGCTGTCGTTCTGGGAAATGCCATATTCCAGCTTTCTCTGACCGTTGAGGTCCAAATACAACATTGTCCCAGCTTGGAACTTTTCAGGGCCTTAGCACCCTGGAGAAGACTTTCTCAAGTTCGTGAAGGGTGTGGGTAATTAGAGACATTTTCCACATCTTACTCCAGAAAAGAAAAGGTGCGCATTTGGTCCTGTTTGACATGAATTACAGACACTTCCTGTTTGGGAAAATATGAGATAGTTTCAACTTGAAGACTCTGTTCATTACCTATTTCTTATTTTATTGCTTCTTTTTTCCTGTTTCTATAGTATTGACTGCTATCCTGTTTTTCTATTTCCTTCAAGTCAAAGGACCATCAGCTTCTACTATTAACATGCATTAGGATTGCCAAAGCTCCTCCAACAGTCACAGCCAGCCGTCTGGACCCCTCTCTTGTGGTGTTGCCCTCGCCATTGCTGGAACATGCTTGGTGTGGTGGTGATGGGTGGGGGACCTGTGGAAGTGGACTCGGCTGTAGCCACCACTTGTTTAGATGCTACCAGGTCAACTCTGGGTGGAATCGCCGCACAGATTACTTGTAACTGTAGGCAGGGCATGGGAAATGTGCTCTTGTCCTAGATTGTGATTCCTGGCGTTGTTGAATAGAGATTATACAGAAAATGGATCGCTTCTTGTCTTAGCTCCCTTTCACATCAACTTCTCTTGTTTTTGCAGGTTGCTCCAATTCTGCGCTCCAGAAGTGGTGACTTTGAGGTGTGACCCTGCCCACATTTGGGCCCAACCGGTGCCAGCTTCTCTGTAAGGAGGTCGTGACTTGATAAGACAAGAAAAACAGGTCAGTTAAACACAGATTTTCCTTTATTTACAGTAACGGTCAGTGTTGAGTCTTCCCATGCTCTCCCTTCTTCCAGCTCCCTCCCCAGTTGTGCTCCCTCTTTTCCAGGACATCCTGAAACTTAGTACAAAATCAGTTTAAAATTGTGAGTGCACCTTGCTATTTTTTTCTTGATCTGTTGATCCTGTGGTGTGGGATGAGAAAGCTGAGCATGCTTCATAGGAAGCAGCACCTCAAACCAGATTCCTCTCTTCTCTCCTTTTTCCCACCCCGCAGTTTGGTCTGTGGGTTAAAGACTGGCACACCAGGCTGGTCTACTTGGTGTTGTAGATCACACATGTGTCTTGGGGACTTCATCTGGGGTCCTAGTCCTCTCTGATTCCAGTTGAAGGGGATGGTACTAGAGTGGGGCCAGTGATTATTTTTATGAAAATTCTAGGGCTATAAATATCCATAAAAGGAAAAGTGTTTTATCAAAAGACCATAAACTATTAAAATATCTTTTATTCCATGATATCAAGCATCAGCAAGTTTAGGTATATTAGTTTGGGTTATTCCATTGTACTGTGGGGCATTGGGTAGGGGGTAGGTAGAATGAACTAATACTGGCCACCTTGCATCTAGTTAAAGTATCATATCGAGCCTTAATGTTAAGGAGGATTTTTTTTCTTTTTCTTTTTTAATATTTATTTTTGAGTTGCAAATAAAATATAGGACACAATACCTTTATTGTATTTATTTATTTTTACGTGGTACTGAGGATCAAACCCAGGGCCTCTCATGTGCCAGGTGAGGGCTCTACAGCTAAGCCACAACCCCAGCCCTGGGGATTTTTTTCTAATATGGAACAGTGAACTACATTGTGTTTAGCACCAGCATCTTTCCTGTGCCCCATTCCATACTCTCAAAGGAGAACTCAAGTCTAGGACTCAAGAATAAACTAGAGTAAAATCTAGCTTGTAAAATCCAAGGGACAGGTTGTTATTTGCTTTTGAAACATCTTCCCAGGGTGGATCCAATGATCCTTTTTTTCCTTTCAACCAGGATAGCCAAGTATTCCATTCTATTAATTGTATTGCTGTTTACTTACATTAAAATAGGAAAAGGGGGCTGGGGGTGTAATTCAATAGGTGCTTGCTTTATCATATACTTGAGGCCCTGGGTTCAATCTTAGGCACAGCAAAATCAATTAATTATCAAAATTAGGAAAAAGAAGTAAATAGAGGGGATCTTGGTGTCATTTACATGCAGCATTAACACTTATATTTTATCTTCAAGAAGGAAATAAATTTGGCCAAGCCAGGAGTGGTGGTGTACACCTGTAATCTCAGCCACTCAGAAGGCTGAAGCAGGAGGATTGCAAGTTCAAGGGCAGCCTCAGCAACTTAGTGAGGCCCTGTCTCAAAATTTTAAAAAATAAGAAAGGCTGGAGATGGAGCTAAGTGGCTCAGGAGGGGAAGGAATTGGCCAAAGTCTTCCTGTCCAGAAGAACGAGAAGCAAATTTATAGTTAATCCCAAAGCATGGCTTTTCTCCTTTTCCAGTGGGCTAAGTCCTTGCAGCCTTCAGCTCTTGTGCTAATTAACTGTAATGACTCTCGCTAGGCATTTTCTATTTCAGGCCTAGTTTGCAAGAATGTATCTTTGATAACATAATGACTGAAAAAATTCTTACTAGCAGTTTGGATCTGTGTAGAGAACATATTTTTGTCAGTTTGCCTGTTGGTCATTTAGTCACAAAGGTGTTTACTTGAACTTCACAGATTTGAGTCAGCTCTACCAGTTTCCTTTTCTAAATTTACTGATAGGTCAAAAGTGAGATTATCTTCCATACTCTTCATATAAATTGGTAGGAAGGTTCATATTCTTTTTATTGATACAACATAATTACTGTAAAGATAGATTTCTAGCAGTTATTTTACACAATGTGGTGAATTCAGTACTGGAAGTATCTATTTCTGAACCCAATACATATTACATACTGATTAATTACAAAAATTCTAGGGAAATGATGATACTTTTGTTAACAATTAATTAAGAAAAATGTATCAGGTGTGGAGGCACATGCCTATGATCCCATCAATCTGGGAGACTGAGGGTGGAAGTTGCTAATTCAAGGCCAGCCCCAGCAACTTAACAAGATCCTATCTCAAAATTTAAAAAAAGAAAGGATGGGACTGGGGATATGGTTCAGTGGTAGAGTGCTTGCCTAGCATATGTGAGGCACTGGGTTTGATTCTCAGCACCACATAAAAATTAACAATAAAGGTATTGTGTCCACCAACAACTAAAAAAAAATTTAAAAAGAGAAAAAAAGATTAAGAGTATGACTCAGTGGTAAACTGCCCTTGAGTTCAACCCCCAGTATAAAAAAAAGAAAGAAGAGTGGTATGTGTGTACACACTTGTATGTACATACTGTGTTTGCATATTTTTCCCCCCTAAGGAGAAATTACCCCCATTAAAGACAAAAACAGGAAGTAAGAAGCATAATTTTTAATATATTTAAATGAATGTTGGCATGGGGAAACAGTTTGGTTTTCCTCTCTTTTTGGGAAAAGATGTGGGAGGTGAGACTGGATCAGAATCTTAAATTGTGTGTTTTTGCATTTACTCTTTTTCCTACTATTTGGTTATATTTAGAACATCTACTAACAGTTGTCTTAGGTTGTTTTCTGTTGTTATAACAGAATCCCTGAGATCAGGTAATTTATAAAGAATAAAAGTTTATTTGGCTCAGAATTCTGAAGGCTGGGAAGTTCCAAGGGCGTGGCACTTTCTTGGCCTTCGTGCTGCATCATAACACCACAGAAGATATCACATGGCCAGACAGAGCAAGTGTGCATGCTCAGTTCTCTCTTCCTCTTCTTGTAAAGCCACTAATGTAATTGTGGGTGTTCCACCCTCATGACCTTGGCTAATTACCTCCCAAAGGCCACACTGCAAATACTATTAATAATGTATGAATTTCAAGGTTAATTTTCAATACTTGATCTTTTAGAGAACATATTAAAACAAAAGCAACTAAAGCACGTTTTATCTCTTGACAAGGAAATTTCTAAGATTGTCATTGGCCCTTTTGGTAGGATTTCAGTTAGAGATTTAGCAGATAGAAGCCAATTAATAAAGTTCTATCCCCTTTCCTGCTTTGTTGCTGGAAGGCTGCTTATCTGGAGCTGCTCTGGGTAGACCACCTGACCACCTGTCAGAGCCCCTAAAGTTGGTAGAGAAAACCACATGAAATCATGTTCTTTCTTATGCTGTTTTTAAGCAGCCTCTTCAGCTAAGATTATGAGCTTAATTTTAGGCTGCTGCTATGGCCCTATGAAATGTATTAATTCTAACCATAGAATAAGAAGGTACTAAGTTAATATTACCAGTAGGGATTCAGCTATAGAGTATAAAATATTCTTCCCAGATAAATGAGGACAACATTTTATGTATGGACTCATTACTGACTACACCTATCGCAATAGGCCTTCTAGTGGCAAAGAATACACCCAGCCTGAAGAAGTAAATCCTGGTGTAAAAGGGGCATTACTTTCCCTTTGTTCATTCTTTTCAGGTTACCACGCTTCGTTTAGGTCTGGCCTAATACCATCTTGACTCTGACCTTTTAGTGAATTCCTTAATTGTTTTGTCTTTGGTCAATTTCAGGTTGAGACACAAGGTGGATCAAGTTGAGGTCTGAGGCTCCTTATAAGTAACTGGGGCGCAGTTCGAAAGAAAATTTGGTGTATAATATGAAAGTAAAATACAGCAAATAGATATTCCCTGAATCTTTCTACCTCTGTTTCCCTCCAGTGTCAACCAGTGATAGCCCGTAGAGGAAAAAAGAAGTAAACACGGAGCCATTTCTTCCTGCGTGTGGATGGTAGTTCTCGCAGGGGGAAATTTCACAGTTGGCAAAAAATGGAGGTAATTAGCCACAGGGGTGGTGTTTTATTCTTTCTGTTATCTGGAGTATAGGTGTAGTACTTACTTGTGTCTTTGAAGAAATAGGCTATTTTATGTTGATTTGAAATTTGGTCATAATCCTGACAGGGTTGGTTTCTCTAATCTCTTACAGAATTTGGGTTTCCCATTAAACTTACTTTATTGCAGCAATGGAATTAAATGAAACCTGAAACTTCTCATCCTGTATATTTAGGTCTAGAGCCTTTATGTCACAGAAAACAGATATATGGTTCGGTGGAGGATGACAGCCAGCCAAATGGCAGCTTCTGGGGTTTCTTGTTGTTGGCTTAGCTTTTCCCACCTGCTTACAAAGATTAGGAAAGGCAAAGAAACCTTCCTCAGGTCACTTGGAGTTCTGTCTGTGACATGCTCTTAGAAAGGAAGCAAGATCAGTGGTGAGTCTTCAGAAAGCCAAGGTGTCATTAGATGAAAGCTTAAATCATCATTGGCACCACATGAGTATGGCTTGAACTAGAAGGAGGGTGTTTGTGTTTGACCCAGCTTGTAGTTCAGGTAACCATGGCCAGTTACACTTGGCTATGAGGAAAGTCTCAACTTCCCTTGATAATATCAGCAATTTCTGGTTTTCAGTTCTATGACAGAGGCTTCTTAGAAGCATAAACTCCTGTCCCAATGACGTCAAGTTCGCCTATTGGCTTGGAAGGCCCGGACCTGTCTTCCATCAACACCATGATGTCAGCAGTAATGAGTGTAGGGAACGTCACAGAGAATGGAGGGAGCCCCCAGGGCATCAAGTCCCCTGTGAAGCCTCCAGGACCAAATAGGATTGGCAGAAGGAACCAGGTAGGCTTCAAGTACATTGGGTGGTAGCATCTGGGTGGGTTCCGTCTGTGAGAATGTTGCAGGAAGTTTCCCAGCTCCCTAAGACAAAACCTTGAATGTGTTCTGAATTCAACAGATACACCCAGAGGCCTAATCATTTTTCAGGAGCAAATTTTTCATAGCTTATGTCAGTTTCCTTTCATAGAAGAAATTTTCTTTGCTTTGGTGTCAGTGTTGTGAAAGCACCCTTATTCTTTGCCTCATGATTTGATTTAAACTCAGTCTTTCTTCACATGATCAAGGCAGTGAACTTGACTGATTTCTCGGCTGTGATGTGGTTTCTTTCCTTATTCGCACAGTTGGTTAATTGAACTTTCAAAGCCAACTCCTTGATTTTTTTTTTTTAAACATCTTCAGATTAGGTGGCAAATAAGTCCTGTTTGTATAGGGGCTGCTGTTCAACTTTCCAGTTTTCAAAATGCACAGAATTTGACTCCAGAGAATTCCACTTAAGATTCTGTTTAGTCCTCTTGACAAAGGATCAGGAGAAGTGGGAAAAAGTAAATGGGTAGACAAAGATTGGGAGGTATGATTGCTTTTATAAAAGTCCTGATCTCCTCCATTGGGAAATAAGATGAATCTTTTAATTAATGGACAAATGGGACACTTTTGAAAAGTTGTGCTGCCACAGTAGAAACATGGTGTAGGTATACAAAGGAGGGAGGCAGAGGACGTATGAGTCTCTGTTCTCCTCTGGATCCATATGGTATGAATTTTTGGTTTTATGGGTTTATACTAAACCTTCAGAAAGAAGGCTGTCTTCTTCTGAGTTTATCTAGGAACCCAGGGATGGACAAGAGAGCAAGCCCACTGGGCTTTTTTAAAATTTTCTTTTTTATTAGTAATCTTACTACAGCTGTTCTTACACAGAATTCTCTGATCACATCTATCTGGTTTTCTGTAACTTCTCAGTAGTAGAACCTTGATTAAGATTTTAGTGCAACTTGCCCTCCAGGAAATGTGATGCCAGCCCCAGCTCCCACCAGGTGTGTGGGACCGCACTTCTTCACAGCTGGCTCAGGGCTGAAGCCTGGTCGGCATCGCTCAGTGGTGTCTGAGGGTCGGGTCGGAGCACTGACACCTTTCTTTCTCTTTTTCTCCCTTGCCTTCGTGTGCCTCTCTTCTATGGGTACCTGAGAAAATACTCAGCCTGTATGACTGTGGCCTGAGTCAAGAAGGAGCGCTAGCTCTGGGAAGAAAAGGTTTACTTCCATTTTCATGTGCCTGTCCATCTCTTCATCTATCTGTCCGTCTCTCCATTCATCAACTCATGTAACAGTGTTTACCAGCTTCTACTTCTAGCTAGCTGCTGTGCCTGGTACCAAGCATTTTGGGATGAATAAGACAGATAAGGTCATTGTCTTCATCCTTCTCTGCTCAGGAATGAGTGAAGTATAGGCCAGAGCTTTTCCTCAAGTAGCACAGCATCACCCCCACCCTCAGGGCCAGGCAGAGCTGGTCTAGGGCCAGGCTCCAGTTTCTTCCCAGTTGTTCAGAAGTAGCCGTTAGAGCCATGGAAGATACCCACGATTCCTCCCATTCCTGCATGCTGAGTGGCGCTTGTTCTTCGGAGGAAGTGAAAGTGCAGGTGTAACTGGGCCACTTGTCCTCTGCTTCCTTTCTCCTCTAGGAATCCGGTGCACTGACTTTATTTTTCCAAGAGAGTTCTGGGCCAGAGGTAGCCTGCTAAATACAGTGCCTGATTAAGGGAACAAAGTGCAATGGGAAGAGAGTATAGGGAAGAAGGAAGCACCCTCCTTACCTGTGAACTGGATAGGGAGGCCCAAGAGAGGGAGCCAGGAAAAGTCCCATCCTCGTGAGCAGAGTTCCAGGACAGATTAGGCACAGCCGGATGCTGACAAGGGTGCCAGATTGTTTCATTATGGAATGGTTAGTTATCACATTAGCTGCTAATTTTATCTTTCAGCTCAGGAAGTGTGCTTCTTCCACCAGCACAGTCATAATAATTGGATTCAAAATCCTCCAGTAGGCCGTTTCCAGCATCACAGTGATCTCTTTTCTGTTTAGTTTAGTTTTGAAGGTTAAATCTGAACTCACAGCCCACCTGAGATTCCATGAACTTGTATTATGCTCTACATGGCAGCATTGCCAGCCTCAGGTTTGGCAGCAGTTAATGATCAACCTTAGAATCGTTATCAATCAGCTGCACAAGCTGCACGCAGTGTATCTGGTATCTGTTTCAAGCCAGATGCAAGAAAAAATTAAAAAAAAAAAAAAAAAAAACTGTCTCCTCATGAGTCTGGTTAGTTTGTTTTTTCTTCCTCCTGCTCTTTTTTTGTTATTGTTGTTGTTGTTGGTGGTGGTGGTGGTGGTGGTGGTGGTGGTGGTGATGGTAGTTAGTGGTGGTGTTGATGATGAGCTGGGCTCTTACTGTTATCCAAGATGGTCCCAAACTCCTCTTGCCTCAGCCTACCCAGTAGCTGGGACTGTATCATGTGACACTGAGTCTGGCTAAGGCTTGGCTTATCTAATAATTTAACAGAACTGCTCCAGAGGTTTTACTTGACCCTAATTTTGGCCTAGATGTGAGGCATCCCTCATTATTATAGAAAGTGTTGTTCTTTTGCTGCTTTGGGGGCTTTGTGTGTTTATGGAGGTCCTTGGCCAACTCCAGTCTGAATGATTTAGAACTGGCCGAGAAGACAGGACCCCCATCCCCAATTAAACCTTTGAGAGGATTTAGAGGTACCTGAGTATTTGGTGAGACCAGGACTTGTTTGGTTTCTGGGGTATTCGACTTCCTTATAGAATTCACATCCTTAATCTTTTTTAAATGTGAATGTGAGAAATATGTGGCTGACTTACATAGTTCTCAGACCCACTTCCACAGATTGAAGAAGGGTCATCTTGCTTAGAATGAGACTTTCTAGTTTCTGAAAATAAGTGAGAGAGAAGGCAGCTACAGACTAGACATCATCATGCATTCATTCATTCACTCCACCCATCTGGTTTATGGTGCCATTTGTTTTTATAGTGCACAGGGTAACTTTTATTTTCACCATCTCTCATGAGCAACCACAGAGTGTTTCCTTTCTGTGCCTTGGGGTTCTTTTTTTTTTGGTCAAACTTTATATAGCATTGTGGTTTAGGGCATGGGCTGTAGAGCAGCTGACCTGAGTTTTAATCCTATGTCTACTTCTTAATTGTCCTCCAGTTTAGGGCAGGTTACTTGCCCCTCTGTACTCTAGTTTCCTCATCTAGAAAATGGGGTCCATAATAGTGTCTCTTAGCAGCTATAGGGGACAAAAAAAGAAACCTTATGTTTCTGTATATTCAGAGTTTCCACATAGTAAGTGCTCAATAATTGGTATTTGCAGAAACTCAGCTGAATCTCACTTCAAGTAAAAGAGGTCTATTGAAAGATGCTCAAGAACAGGAAATGACGCACAGCCTGGCCAGAGTGTCTGGCCTCTCTAGAGCACTTGCGCATGTGCGTTCATGTTCTCTCTCTTTCTTCCTCCTCCCCACCCCATACCTTTATCTCAGAGGCTGCCTGACCTCCCTCTCCAGTTAGCACTGACTTCTTAATTGATTTCTTGTGGCTTGAACATGCCACAGTGTTAGGTGTGGTCCCAGCTCTACATGAATTCTCAAAGTGCTCCTGATCACCTAACTTGGCAACACCCAGGCACATGTCAGTATCTTCAGAGAAGCTTATGAAACCAACAGATTCCTAGGTTTCACCTCCCTTCCTCCCTCCCTCACAATGATTCTGATCTAGCATGCTGAGAGTCTGCTCTAGAAATGTGTTATTTTACAAAGCTCCCCAGGTCCCACTGATGGCCTTCCCTGAGCATTCCAATTTCCGATTCCCTGGAGAAGTGTCCAAGTCTGGATCCACTTGCTTATGAGACAGAGACCCGTGGTGCCTAGGGACTGTGTGAGTAAGGAGACCATGATAGATAGGCACTCCTAATAGCTTTCCTTGCATTACTTGGAAAGAGGAGCTGTAAAAAGGGTTAGTGAATTTAAATTTCCTTTAAAAAGTAAAATAATTTCCTCAAAGGAAGCTTGTCCTATATGTTTTGAGGGAACATAAAACAAGACTTCACCAAGTAGTAAGCTGCTCCGTGTCGTCTCTGTGGAAGTCTCCAGTTTACACCGTCAGTCCTATCAAAGTTCTAACATGCACAGCATTTTTTTTTCTTATGTCTTATTTACAAACAGTGTCATGCAGATGCTAGCATGGGTCAGAGGAGTTGTGTTTATGCCTGTAGGGTACATAGCCAGGCACTAAGGGCTCCTGCCTGTGTTAGAGTGGGTTTTTATTATTTCACCATCACTAACAGTGAAATAGTATCCATGTAACAAAATACTGCTTTTTAATAAGCACTTACCTGTACCAGGCACTATTTCAGTGCTTTAATTTTATTTTAAGTTTAATTCACATCACAACATGATGTGATTGATACTCTTATTTTTCCCAATTACAAACAGGGAAACTGAGGGCAGACAGGGAGGTGACCTGCTCACGCTGACACCTGGACAGGCTCTGGTCCGCTGCTCTCAGCTACTTACAGCCAGCTCTAAAGACACAGGGGCTTATGACAGAAATAGAAGGCACTGGTTTACTATGATTTGAAATTCATACCTTGTTTTAATCTCTTTTAGGAAATGAAAGAGGAGAAGTCTTCCTACAACTGCCCCCTGTGTGAAAAGATTTGCACTACCCAGCACCAGTTGACTATGCACATTCGTCAGGTTAGCTGCTACTTTTGTATTTTTGTTCTAAATTATTCTTCATTAACAACGTGATGAGATGATTTGATTCTAATGGGTGAAACATGAACAGTGCCTAATTTTGATTTAATGTTTTACAATCTTTGGGGCAATTATGAAATAATTTTTTTGTGTTCATGTTACTTTGGCAGAGCCTAGATCAACACAGAATAACTTCAGAATTTAATAAAATTTAGCTAACTGCCCACTTATAGAAGACTTTTCATCGTATGTGACTTGTCAATATGATTTGAGTTCCTTGTGATACATTGAGGTTGTAGATGTCTTTCCTTTTCTTTATTGCTCTAAGTTTATCTCATTCAGTTGTGAATTTGCTTAGTTTGGGATCTTTTTCTTTTATCCTTTCCCTCATTTGCCATGGCTGATAAGGGAAAGGGATAAAAGAAACAAGACTCTTGATGGGTATTGGATTGATGTGAATGATGATAATCAGTTAAAGTCATAAACATGCTGCTGAATAACAAGTTACTAGAGTTACTTGGGTTTGTGTAGAAATCCTCTTTGCCATGTTTGAGAGGCCAAAACTCTATTCTGTAGGTTTCATTTTTCTTTCTCTGACAGCAGGCCTGCAATATCAAACTTGAAGGGATATTGACTCTCTCTGAGACAATCCTATTTCACCCATTTACTGTGAAGTTGAGTCCTTCTGCCCATAAAGTTAATATATGTGGTCAGTTAATCTATATGTTTCAAAGAAAGCCTGCAAAGACTTCATCTTTCTCTGAGCCTTGCAGAACTGCTTTTCAAAACAGGAACACAAGAAGTTCCAACAAAATATTATTTGTCCATGTTTCTGGTGATACATTTGGACTCTTTAGAAAGATAGTTAAAACAAAAAGAAATGGCCAAGAAGCTTCATCGGTTTTTATAAAGCTCTAGATGTCTGAGGTTTTGCCCATCTTGTCAAGTGACTACTGTGGTGATTATTTTCTGCAGCACAACACAGACACTGGAGGAGCTGACCACTCATGCAGCATCTGCGGGAAGTCCCTGAGTTCGGCCAGCTCCCTGGATCGCCACATGCTGGTACACTCGGGCGAAAGGCCTTACAAATGTACTGTGTGTGGCCAGTCTTTCACCACCAACGGGAACATGCACAGGTGGGTGAGACACCTTTTGCCTCAGAGATGGTGCCTCTGAGCCATGGAGGACTTACCTGAGGGCCGAGAAAGTTCTAAAGTTAGGTGGCCCAAGAGAAAAGCTAGAAATGGTTTTCTTTACCTTCTTGGGGTGTCAGGCATGTCTGGCTATGAGAAACAACACGCAACCATAGCTATTCAAGGTTCATCCCCCTGGGCCAGTTGAAGTTTGTTTTATTTCTTCCTTTCTTTTTTTTCTGCCTCTTGTACTAGGGATTGAACCAAGGCCTCATGCTAGGCAAGCACTCTACTACTAAGCTAGATCCCCAACCCTTATTTTATTTTGGGACAGGATTTTACTAAATTACCCAAACTGGCCTCAAACTTGCAATCCTCCTGCCTTGGTCTCCCAAGCAGCTGGGATTACAGACATGTGCCATCACACCCTGCTGCCAATTGGAGTTTGTTTCAGTGCCACCGGTGGGCAATGTACATATATATAGGAGGACCCCCAGGGAGACACATTCACATAACCCTGCCCTTTGAAAAATATTTGCATGTGCCTACCATATTTAAATAGGTGACCTGATCCTGGAGTTTCAGGAAAGATAGGAAAAAATGGAGATAAAGAAAATGTGATAAATGTCAGGAAATTACTTCCTGAGTGAGAAGCATGCTTATTCAGGTGTGGGCATATTAAAATATTCAGCCAGAGGGAGACTGGCTTACTCTTCTTAGAGTGATTGCATTGTTTTGAGTAATTTAGACAAAGAATTTTTAAATGCTTACCATTTTTATACAGACATTGTAGGAACATTGAAACTAAAAAAGGGGAGAAAGGAGACTCAGAAATTTCACTTTCTTAGAAAATAAAACTTTTTTTCTATATTCCTTTCTAATCAATACCCTTCTTTTTCAAAAAAATAAGTCACATTTTAATATACTTATTTCAAAATAAAACCTTATATTACCATAATATAATTGATACACTAGTTATATTTGATTGTATATAATTACTAAGATGAATGGTCCAGTTTATTCTATCTAGACTCATTTTATAAGCCACTAATGATACACTTGAGGGGATGTATTTGTATGTCACTAAGTTTCCTGATTTTAAATATTACATACATGAATTCAGGTCTCCACTGTCACTTGTAAACTTTCTGTCCTTGTGCAAGTTACTGAATTTCTTGGTACCTCAGTCTCCTCATTTACCCAGGGCCTCACACAATGCTAAGCATGAACTCTACCCTTGAGCAGTACCTCCCACCCTAAAATGAGATTTTTCATAGTGTCTGCTTACTACAGTTAAGATGGGGATTAGGAGATAATGAATTTAGTGTACAATTCTTAGCCCTTGGTAAGCAATTGATAAATATTATTTACATTTCTGAGTAATGCTATAATAATTTAAAGCCTATGGATTTCTCAAACTAAGCTAGAAGTGAGGTATAGTATGACTTCAAGAAAAGTATGAATATTTTAAAGAAACTTTTACAAAGTGTTTTGCTTTTATTTCCCATGTAAATATCATTCCTGAAGGGTCATTCTCTTTGCCCTTTGAACCATATTAAGTCTTTTGGTACAATTACATGGGATGTTTTTCCATTTATTTAGATCTTCCTGTTTTGTTTTGTTTTTTTTTTTCAATAGTATATTCTGGTTTTTAGAGTATGAGTTTTATATTTATTTTGTTACTTCTATTTTATTTTATGGGGTTATCATAAGTGGAATTGTTTTCTAATTTAATTTCTCAAATGTTCATTACTAGTGTGTAGGTATACAGTTCAAATTTATATATTGACCTTGTTTCCTGCAACCTCACTAACCTCATTTATTCATTCTTATGGTTTTTTAGTGGATTACTTAGGATTTTATATATATAAGATTATGACACTTGCAAAATTACTTCTTCCTTTCCTATCTGGATATATTTATTTCTTTTTTGTGACTATTTGACCTGACTGGACCTTCAGTATAATGTTAAGTAAAGTGAAGAGTGTGGGTGGTTTTATCACAGTTTTAATCTTAGGATAAAGAAAGCATTTAGTCTTCCCCTACTAAATGTGTGTTAGTTGTGGGTTTTTCATGAATGCCTTTAAAATTGGAGGAAGTTCCTTTCTATTCGAAGATTGTTAAGTATATTTATGATGAAAGGGTGTTGGATTCTGTCAAATGATTTTTTTTGCATCCCCTTCCCTCCTCTCCCTCCCCTTTTCTTCCCTCCTCTTCCCTTTTCTTCTCTTCCCTTCCCTCCTTTCCTTCCCTTCCCCCTTCCCCCTTCCCCCTTCCCCCTTCCCCCTTCCCCCTTCCCCCTTGCCCCTAACCCACCCGCCCTCCCTCCCTCCCTTCCTTCCTTCCTTCCTTCCTTCCTTCCTTCCTTCCAACTCCAAGGTGTTTTACCACTGAGCTGCATCCCCAACCCTTTTATGTTTTGAGACATAGTCTCACTAACTTGCTCAGGGTCTTGCTAAGTGGCTCAGTTGACCTCAAACTTGACATCTTTCTGCCTCAGCCTCCTGAGACACTGAGCTTGCAGACACTGAGTGCATCATTGTGCCCAGCCATTTTTGCTTTCTGTTTTGTTCTATTCCATTCTAGAGGTTAAACTAATTTATTCCCAGGATAAGTCCTATCAGGGTCATAGTGTACAAATTTTCAAGTGTTGATGAATTGGGTTTGCTAGTATTTAGTGTTTGTATTCATGGCAGTGTAGTCCTTTTGTGCCGGCGTTATCTGGTTTTGGTACCAGGATAATAATGGCCTCGTATAGCGAGCTAAGTAAGATGTATTCCCTCCTCCAATGTTTTTTTGGAAAAGTTTGTGATAAGCTGGCATTAATTCTTAAATGTTTGGTAGAGTTCACCAGTGAAGCCACCTGAGCTTTTCTTTGCTTATTATAGATCTGTTCAGTTTTTCTTTTTCTTTTTCTTTTTTTCCTTGAGTCATTTGTTTCTTTCTAGAAAATTTGGCCATTTCATTGAAAACAATCACTGATCTAGCAGCCAGGTATCCAGGCGCACCTCATAAGATACCTTCTGTTCTAGAAAGTCAGTGGTATTGTCCTCTTCGTGATTTCAGTGATTTGATCCTTTTTTTCCTTTAGTCATTCTAGCTAAACATTTGTCAGTTTCATTGATCTTTTCAAAGAACCAGTGTTTGCTTTCATTGATTTTCCACTGTTGTTTTTTGTTCTCCATTTCATTAATTTTCTGCCTTAAACATTATTATTTCCCCCTTCTTCTTGCTTTAGATTTTGTTGGCTCTTCTTTTTCCAGTATTATAAAGAATAAGATTAGATTGTTGGTTTGAGAGCTTTCTTTTTTCCAGGCATGTCACTCAAAGTAATTGGTATGAATTTATTAGAAGGGATAGGAAAGGGGAAAGGAGGAGGAGATGTGATTCCTCTCAGAGAAGAGAGGAACTAAGAACTTTGTGGGGTTTCTGTTGTTGTTGTTGTTGATGATGTTTGTTTTTATTTTTTTGGAGGGGGTACCAGGAATTGAACTCAGGGGCACTCAAATACTGAGCCATATCCCTAGCCCTATTTTGTATTTTATTTACAGACAGGGTCTCACTGAGTTGCTTAGCACCTTGCTTTTTGCTGAGTCTGGCTTTGAACTTGCAATTCTCATGCCTCAGCCTCCCAAGCTGCTGGGATTACAGGTGTGTGCCACTGCACCCGGCTGAGAACTTTGTTTTTAATACAGGCATTTACAGCTGTGTATTGCCCTATAACCGTGGCTTTCCTTACATCCCATAAGTTTTTGTATATGTTGTGTTTTTCATTCAGCTCAACATATTTTGTAGTTTCCCTTGTGATTTCTTCTTTGACACATTGGTTATTCAGGTGTGTTCGGCTTCTATAGATTTGTGACTTCCCAGATTTCTTCCTGTTATTGATCTCTAATTTCATTCCTTTATACTTGAGGAACATATTTTTTCATAAATTCAATCCTTGTAAGTTTATTGAAGCTTGTTTTTTACATAGCATATGGTCTCTCCTCGGGAATGTCCCACATCTGTTTGAGAATGGTGTGTGTTCTGTTGCTGTTGGGTGGAGTGTATAGATGTGCTGTTAGGTCAGGTTGGTTTATAGCCTGTTCAAGTCTTCCATTTCCTTATTGATCTCCATGTATTTTTATGTGCTCTACCTTGAAGATTTGTTAAATGATCATCCCATTTTGCAGAAGAGGAAAGGATCAAAGCATCACGCAGTGCTGAGAGATGAGTACAGGCTCTCTGGCTTCAGAGGCCACATGTTTACTTACTATGTGAGAATTAAGGAAGAGAGTGTTCGTGTCACTGCATATTAGAAAAAAGCACTCCTGTCACTCTTTTTTAAAATTTTAAATTTTTTTTTAGTTGTAGATGGACACAATACCTTTATCTTATTTTATTTTTATGTGGTGCAGAGGATCAAACCCAGTGCCTTCCACATGTGAGGCGAGCACTCTACCACTGAGCTATCGCCCCAGCCCACTCCTGTCACTCTTGTCCTCATTCTCAACATCATTCCATGTTGTCAGAGTGTTATTTTCAATGTTAAACTATTTCTGTCATCCTGGTAGCATGGTCCACTCGTGTGTGGTCAGACATGGAACAGCTGTGTTGTTTAGGAATATGTAGATGGACTTAGAGGTGATCTTGAATTTTTTATAGCATAGCCTTGGATATTATCCTAAGGTACATTTCTCATTTATAACACTGTATATTAAATTGTTTATAGATCTTTTAAAATGAAGGCCTTCAGGATGTCTAATAATTGGAGATTTTTATTTATTTTTTTTTTATTGCAAGACATCTTTTTTTTTTTTTTTTTTTAAGAGAGAGAGAGAGAATATCTTTTTTGTAGATGGACACAACACATTGCCCTTATTTTTATGTGATACTGAGAATCAAACCAGGTTGCACCCATGCTAGGCGGAGCGCTCTACACTGAGCCACAATCCCAGCCCCAGCAAAACATCTTGATTGGGAAAAGAGGATTAAATTGTTGGAGGCTGAATCCTAGTTCAAATTCTGCAGAACTTTGTGGAAATCTCTTAATGTTTTGACACTTTAATAAAATGGGTTAGTAATACCTCATTTAGAACTTGGTCACAAGTGAAATAATGGTTGTAAAAAGGTTCTGAAGGCTTATAGTATACTGTGGATCTGTCCTGGATGGAAGGCTTTTTAGTCTGTAAGAGCTGAAAACACTGTAGTGACTCTTTGTTTAAAAAAAAAAAGCAAAACACGCACGTGTGTGTGTGTGTGTGTGTGTGTGTGTGTGTGTTCCTCTATCAGCTGTGTGATCATACACATGTTACTAGACTTCTCTGTCTCAGTTACTTCATCTGTAAAAGCTAGTATTATCCACTTTGCAGGACTATTGTGTCTTTAAATAAATGAATCAATACAAGCAAAGTACTTAGGATAATACTTGTTAAATAGTATATATAAATGTTTATTAATATTATTGTTGTATGTGCTTATATGGAAAAATATACTGAGGAAAACATTTATGTAATTCCAGAAAATGAGAAGCTTAAAAAATTTTTTTTGTTTCCTTTTCACTCTTGTTAATCTGTAATTAATAGAACTTATTTGGAACTATTTGAGGCTATCACACTATATTTTTTATCATTTCTGCAGAAAATTACAAACGGGGTTACAAGAATGGTTTCTGTTAATCACAGTAAAGCCATTACCACCTTCCTTTGTCAGCGGAACTGTACTTTTGGAAAGATTATAGAAATGTGAAAACACTTACAAAAATGTGCCAGAGAGAGTGGAGTTAGATTTATTTGCCCTGGTGAATCCATTCCAGAATCGGAGGCTGCAGTAGTGAGCTGCGATCTCTCCCTACCACATACCTGTGTTACATTAATCAGGAGCCAAAACTCCCTGGGACGTGTGTGCAGGAATCAAAAAGAATAATGAAAGCCCAGGCTCTGAAGAGTATGGAGGGAAGTCAGTCGGCTGAGTTTGGGGCTCAAGACCAAGGTTCTTTTCCCACTTCCCATCCACTGCTGCCACTTCCCAAGGCCTGTCAGCTGCAGCTGGTTTAGAGGAGCACCTGGGGCTCCCTGGGTGAGAGGACTCTGCAGCAGCTTCCAGGAACCCACACCCAGGTGTCGCTTCCATCTTGTTTGTGACTTGCTCTAGTCCCTCCCTCAGCTGTGCCTCTTTCCTCTGACATGTCCATGCTCTGGTTTTTAGTCTCTTCCCTGAGGGTACAGTCTCTGCTGTGATTTGATTCCCTGTAGTGTGGGTTTCTAGGTTTCCATCTCTCCGGGGGCTTGATCCCACTGTCTTAGGGACCACACAGTTCCCCCTTCCCTCACTTCTGCTCCGCTCAGCTCTGGAGGCTGTCCACATGGATGTGTGTGGTGCGCCCTCCAGGAGTGCAGTCTTTCTGAGCCTGGCCCTTCCTCCACTGTTTGCTGTGGGAGGCTAATTCAGGCTACACCCCAAAATTTTTGTTGCTGAGATACTCAGAGGGCCTCATTATACATCTCACAACATGGACTGCAAGGACTGCATTCTTTCCAAGTTTCAGGCTATTCTTAGCTGGTATTGAGGTGCTCTTGAGCACCGACCCCATTCTACTCCCTGGTCCTTGGATGAGTACGTGTTGGTTATCCTTGTTTCTAAACCTAATTAGTCTTTTTTTGTAGAGTCTCCTTTATCTTACTTTTATAAAGAAAATCCTCAGTAGGATTGTTACATTAATAAAGGAAAATGAATGTCATAGAATGTGGTGAGTGATCAGTCGCTTTGAAGCACTGATAAAGCCTATTTCTTTTTATTTATTATACATTTTTTATTAAGTAAATTTACATGGTATTTTTATTTTGTTTTTGGTTGTTGGTAGACCTTTATTTTATTTATTTATATGCAGTGCTGAGAATTGAACCCAGGACCTCACACGTGCCAGGCAAGTGCGCTACTGCTGAGCCACAGCCTCAGCACCTTACATGGTATTTTATTTATTTGTCTATCTGTATGTTTATTTTTGAGACAAGGTCTCATTGCAAAGCTCAGGTTGGCTTCAAACTCCTGGGCTCAGATGATCCCCTTGTCATAGCCCTCTGAGTAACTGGAAGTACAGATATGTGCCTCCACGCCTAGCATAATGTGTTTAAAAATAATGGTATTTTAGTAAACAGGGAGTAAAGTAGTGTTAATTCCAACTCATGAGATTTTTTTTTTTTTTTTGGTGGTGCTGAGGATTGAACCCAGGACCTTGTGCATGTGAGGCAAGCACTCTGCCAACTGAGATAGCTATATTATAACCCCAGCCCCTCATTATGAGAAATTTTGATGAGAAACCTTTTAATATGTTGCCATATCTGGTACAGTTTTTCAAGTTGCCACTTCCCTGTCTGCGGATTCTTATGTTTTTGAGGTTTGAAAATCCTTTATCCCAAATCTTTTTAACCACAGCTTCGTTCCTGAGCAGTGTAATATCAAGTACAAAACATGTTTCATGGAAACATCACTGTGGATCCAGCTTCTAACTTCCCAGAACTTTTTATCAGCTGCTCCCACGTTGAATATTTGGATTGAGTGGTGGTTGTCTTCCAAAACAAACTTGGGAAACTGAGCCAGAGCACGCCCTCCGGGGGAGCTCAGTGTAGGAAAAAGGGCATCGAGCTTTGCAATTTGCAAAATTTGTTCCAGAAAGTGCTGGGCTGCAGAGCTATGAAGAAGTGATACTTGAAAGAGAGATGGAAACAGACCTCACTTGGAATAAATTCTGTCTTTAAAATCGGTATTTAAAAATAAAAAATTGGCAGACCATAATTGCCTTGGAAAAAATAGAAAATTAATTTCCCCATTGTTCCTCATTTTGCAGACCACAGACTTTGAAGCTATAAAGAGAGATGTGGTTTTGTGTTAGGCTTAAGGACTTGCTGAAGACCCTGGCATTGGCAAGCTTTTATGACCATCTTGTCCATTTATTCTTTAAAGAACAGGGATGTGTTCTCATTTCAGCCATCATTAGAAAGGTGAAAACAAGGAAGAAATATCCCTGGAACATCATCTATTTGCTTTGTCACAGTCTTTGTTTCTTAATGCGATGGGCACAGTTTTACTGTTGCTAAATATAGGAGACATAGGCCCTGAGGATGCTGCTGGATGACAGACAGACTTCAGAAACAGAGGCTTATGTGTTCTTACTGTGCTTGAAGAAAATCTTCGCTGTACAGAAATGTGACCTACTCCATGACAAATGAGACCCAGGGCCTCTGAATTTAGCATGCTACTCTTAGATGCTTAGGCTAAGCTATTCCTTGGCATGCACAACTGAACTTGGGTGTCTGGAACAGGTGGCCAGTGTTAAACAAGAGAAGGGGCAGAGGTAGCACAGTATCTCCAAGAGCAGGGGACAGTCACTTTTTTACCCTGAGTGCTCAACAAGAGGAAGAGCCCTGTGACTATCCAGCATGGTCTTACTAGGTTTCTGAGGACATTCTGTAATAATTTTGGTACTTGCTGCTTCTCAAGGGTGGATGTGACCACTTTAAGGTTCATCCAGTCCCATCTCAAAATGAGTCTCTTAATCACCTGGTTGCCTGTTCACCCTGCCACCATGTTCCCCTGCAGGAAAAAAGGTTTCGGAGCAGTTCATGTGGCAAGAACTTAGTTGTAGGATAAAAATCTGTGGGTCACCCTGCCCAGGACTTTATTTCCTTTGAAATGTTTCTCCCCTACCTGCTCTCTATTTTGATACAAGGTCTCACATTGTTGCCCAGGCTGTCTTCAAACTGTGTGTGTGTCTGTGTGTGTGTATACATAGAATTTAAGTATAATACCCCATTCTATAATCATTACACTTAATATGCGTTTCACTTTCCTGAGAGTCCACATCATTAAATGACCCATCATTTTCCCAGAGAATGAGCATTTACAAATCTGTTAATCACAGAAAAATGTCTATGTTACCAGTTCCCCCTAATAGCATCATGAAGTTTTTTCTAAATATGTTTATTATTTTTTGATTATTTATTTAAAATAAACATTTTCAGCCTTTCTTAATATCTCATTGGCCGGACTTGAGACCCACGTGCTTTTATTTTCACCTCAGTAGTAATATAAATAAAGGTGACATTTTCCGTGATGTTTTTGAGGTCTCTGGTCATTTTTATTCCTTTTTGACCATAGCTGATGAAGGATTCTCCATGGAATGGTGAAAAAAGTCACAATTTCTTCATCTTTTTTAATTAATTAATTAATTTTTTTACATACATGACAGTAGAGGAATGCATTACACTCATTATTACCCATTTACAGCATCAATTTCTTCATCTTTAATGCAGATAGTTTTACTCACGATCTGTTAAGAGAATTAAATGCTAAATTTCCAGCTCACATTAGGTGCTCAACAAATTGTTCCCATATTTCTGTTCTCCATTAAGACACTTAACTCAGCAGCCCCTTCTGTGCCCTTTAACAATAGTAGCAACAGGCCACAGAATTGAGTCTGATAACAGTACTTGTAGAGTAGCTGTGTGCCATATGGTCTAAATTTCCATTTATGAATTCTGCAGATCTTTGCTATTATTTGAATACCTCCTCCCCTTTTAATGTGATGTTTCTGGGTTTTGGTGTGGATTTGCATTTACACTATTTTCTGGGGTCCATTTTTAGAATTTTTACTTTGCACTTTAGAAATCTGCAGAGTAGAAAGCCACCAATATTTTCTAAAGAAAAGGGTAGGCACAGGCAAGAGTGACTTGTCACATAATTTAATTATTCAGGTAAGCTAAAAACATAAGAAAACACCAAAGCTGAAAGTTGATATTAATTGACAATCTCTCATGTAGCCTATTTTGGGTTTTCTAGACTTGATGTTCTTCAGAACATTTATTTATTTTTCATGTTTGGATTTTTCCTTCTGTAATACCCCTTAACAATCAGCATGGCTTATTTCATATTTTTCAAAGAACAGTTAAAAACATACTTGTGCCTATTGCTTATTTCTTCTTTCTTTCTAAAAGATGAGTTGGAGTTCAGTCATTGCGAAAAAAAGAGCTCTCTTATAACAGTCCACGCACCTGGATGTGTTAAACAGCAGTCAGGCCTTTTTGTCCTATCACTACAGTCTGATTCATAATTTATTTTTCATCATTGGACTGACTAGATGTTAATGTTGATAACTTAGGCTTGTGTCTATTCTGGCAGAGGTCGAGTTCATTTCTTTTTGAAAATGAAGCAAATGCAAAACTAGTCAGTGTAGTGTTTTTGACATATCTTGTTGAAATATTTCAAAAGCTCTGCCTTCCCAGGTAGAACTGGCGGATGGCATCAGAATCTGGAGCATCGTGCCTGCCCACACTTGATCAGTTACGAGAGCTGAAAATTAGGTCACAGCGGGCAGGAATGGATTTGGGGGCAGGAGAAGAAATGGAGAGCCACGGACACACCCCATCTCCTCTGTCCTGAGAACTTTGAACAGATCCTGAATATGTATCCAGCTTAGTTTTATAATGTGAAACTAGCAAAATTGAGGAGGAGGAGCCTCATTTCCAGGGCAGCACCTTGTTGGGCTTTATACCTTGCATTTTTCCGCCTTTGTTTAAATATCCAACCTGTTCAACCTGTTTGGGCTGAACAAGCTGGTGCTAGCAAACATCCAGACGTGCCCACTCGCTGTCAGACGTTTTTCTGATTTGTTAAAGGAGGCGATTAGCAGCAACATCTACACCACCCGCCCAAAACCATTCCTCCTAAAAAGGAATGGTGAATAAGAAGCAGGAGACCTTAGCCTGTGTGTTTGTGACACGGGTTCCCAGTCTCCTTTGGTGTGTGTGTGCGCACCTGTTAGCCTTTCTCCACTTCTTTTAGGGCTATAAGATCCTTCATGGAGGGGTTATTCCTTCAGTGGAGAGAGATTTTGTGTTTCCTTATTCTGTTGCATAATGGGCTCGTTGGTATGTGGTGTCAGCACTTCGTTATTATTTTTCATGCTTATATAACCCAGCTCACTCAGGAGGATTGTTATTCCAATTTTATAGGCAGGAAAACTGAGGTCTGTGATACTGGGGGCCTAGCCGTGACCCTCAGCTATTCCTCCTGGTCTCCTCCCTCCCTGGGCTGCTGTTGGTAGAACAGTGTGCTGCTCCTCCCTTGGAACACATTGTTGGATTCTGTCATCTCTTGAAAGCAGAGATCATGTGCATCCTGCAGCCAGTAGCACTTGAGAAGAAAGTTGACTGTAAACTCTGCAATCTCTGAGAAGAGTCTCCATTGCCTTGTTGGTTTTGGCAAGTGATATTTCTCTTTCGATTCATATGTTGTACGTTGTCTCCTGAGGTGGGGTCCCCTTTTCTTCTCAGGTGTCTCTCACTAACCCCTGCTAGCCCCGTATAATAGATGCCCCAGTGGTGATGCCCCTTCTCTGCACCCACAGCTGGGACCTCCACTTTTCTGTTGGGACTAAGGACTGACAGCAACTTAGCCCTGTCTTACTAGGAAGACATTCCTCTCTTCTTTCTCTGCAAAAGGGAGACAGAAGTGAATGTCAAGGTTCAGCTATCTTGAAGAAGCTTAAAGTAAAACCCTGCAAGATTGATGTGAGAAATGGCTTCAGTGACTTCAGCATTTCCATTCCACTATGAAGCTTAGATGTAGGTTGGTCATACACTTTTTTTTTAGTGGTTGCCATAGGAAGACATTCTCCATAGTGAGACTGGTGATGACTTCCCTCAAAGATAATGGCTCTGGGTCAGTGTGGCCACTTTGGGAGTGGTGACTTCATTTGGGACCCCATCACCTTAGGATGGGAGTCACTTCTGGTATAGGACTGGCTGTGGATGTGAGATTTGGACTCTAGGATTTATGGGGAGGTTGAAGAAATCAAGGGGGTTTAACCTAGAAAAGAGGAGTTTGTTGTATCATGATGGTTGCCCTGGGAATATTTAGGTACTATCAGGTGACACATGATGGCATTCTTTGTGGACTGTTTCTCTGGATTTACATAGGGAAAGCACAAGCCAGTAAGGTTCAACTTTGTCACCAATCTGTTTGTTGTTGTTGTTTTCGTCTGTGGATTGAACTCAGGGATGTTTTGCCACTGAGCTGCATCCCTAGCTCCTTCTATTTTTTTCTGTTGAGACAAGGCCTCAGTAAGTTGTTGAGATTAGCCTGGAAGTTGGAATCATCCTCCTTAGCCTCTCAAGTTGCTGGGATTACAGATGCAGCACCACCTTGCCCAGCCGAGTCTGTGGTGAAGGTGTAGAGATAGCAAATCGTGTATGCAGGGTGTAACAACTGAGAAATTATTGTCACTAAGCAAGCATGGGCAAAGAGAAAGAAGTACGAGATGGTTTAGGGTGAACTGAATCAAAGGTCTGGCAGTTAGGACTAGTGTCTAGAGTAAAGGTTATTTAAAGGTTGATACCAATGTACCTGGGCTGCCCGCCAAGCCCCTCCTACTCGATGTGAAAGTCAGGAGGGAAGGAGAGAGTTAGAGTGGCAGTTATAAGGGAGTGTGTCTCTTTCCTATGTAGACAGTCAAAAGCTAGAGGTCACTGTCCCTCAGTCAACAGCTTCCTGGTCAATAGAGAAAGGAATTTAGGAGCCAAAGGTACCCTTCTGCCCCTAAAAGGATGGCTGGGACATTGAGGAAGAATATTCTTCAGGTATCAAAAGTCCAGCTCAGTCCATCAATGAGGTAGTGTTTGGACAAAGAATACATAGGGATCTTACCCAGGACCAAGATAGAAAAAGAACTGCCAAAGAAAGTGGCTAGGGGCAGTGGGGGAATAAACAAGTAAAAGGAGCTGCCCTCTCCAAACACTGCAAGGAACCTGAGACAGGAGATAGAAATAGTGGTCCAACCAGAAAGACCAGGACCTCAGAACCCAGGGTTAGAAAGGAGCCCTGGGCTGGAAAGCAGAGGAGCTACCGAGCACCCAGCAGTGTTTGTTAACAAGGACTTGAGGCTGAAGGCTGGTGTGCACCTGCTTTGAACTAAGGTCTCTTCGTTTGAAGTCTGTCCTTACATTGGTGCCATCAGAGTACCAGTCTTAGGTAAGAGAAGCCCTCTACTCCTGGGTGTGTTGTCTCAAGGAGGAAGTCTGTGCCATGGAGGATGTGGCCTGTACAGACGTCTCCCTGAGTGGAAGCAACAGGAAGAAATTCCAGTATCAAGGCTAGGTGTAGGGCTCCCCTTTGTCACAGCCTCTGCTGTCCATAACATTCCAGTGAGAGGACACCACTGGCCTGTGGTGGGATAAGGACAGTGTCGAGGGTATTTCACCCAAGCATCCCTGGGAGCAGGCGAGCTAAGGTGTTCCCACGGCAAGCCCGCAGACAGCAGATTTGTACCTCATGCCCAGATGACTTCTAGACTTTTCTGAGAGGATTGGCTGTTAGGTCAGCACAGTTGCTTATGCTTACGCATCGACAAACCTTCTTCCACACCCTGGCACAGCCGATGTGACCTGCCTCCCGGACAAGCATGACTGGACGTGAACAACACCTGAATGACTAGAAGGTGCCTTTGCACTGACAGGTGGGGCCCACTGGGATTCACTGTTGATGCCTTGCCATCCCTCTCCCCATAACCCTCCTCCACTCTGACTTTGTGCCCCATTGTTTGCACAGAATTGATTGACATAACAAGTATCACTCACACCTCTCTACCCTAAACTCCTCTCCTAGGTATTTGCTATGAAAACATAAACACAAATCTTTCTGAAGATGTACTTTTCTTTGGCCAGAAATGTAGAAATTGTAGAGCTGTGATGCTTTTTAATCTCACTCATTCCCTCTTGATTTATCACAAGGCATTGTTGGACAAGAAAAGCTATCGTCAGTATACATGAGTATGTATCTATAACCAGGCTGCTAGAACCTGTTTGAACTGGTTGCCTTCTGTTTGGCAACTCAGCAGTGCAGGGTGCCCTCTGTGTAGAGTTGTGTGTACTCATGGAGTGACCTTCCTTGTGCCATTCACTCAGAGGATCAAATAATTCAACTTCTCCATTAATAAGCCTATGAGGAAATTAAGAGTGGAAAGTTTGCAGATACTGGAAGTGTCTAGATCTCTCCTGAGCTTTAACCTTCACATGTAAATTAGACATGGGAAGGCTCAAAGAATGCCTCTTCAACTAGGCAATCCTTAGTTTGGGTTACATTTAAACTTGCTGAGGGTTTCCCTGAAGGATTTTTCCACTAAAGGAATTTTAAGAAAGTTGAATTTCCCCACTTGCTTTGTTAAGCGTTTATGCCTGGTAAATTTAGATACTACTGGTATATTGGAAGATGAGTCTGAGAGAGGTTTGATGCATGAATCCAAAGTCTATGGACATCCTAGTCAGATGGTTAACCAAACCTGCAGTTAGTATCAAGGGCGTAAGAATTTCCCTTGGATCTCATGGTTCTTACACTTGAGCAAGCAAGACATGGAAACCCATATTGCCAGGTCCTGCTCTAGGCCTCTAGTCTGCAGGCTTTGCATTTGTAACAAGCCAGAGATGATGCTGATGCTGCTGGTCAGAGGCCCAGGGTTGGAAAGCAGTGCTCTAAGAGAATGGCAGTATCATCCCCCACTTCACAGATGTGCAAATTGAAACTGAGGTAGCCTAAGTAACGAGTCACCGTGGTTACTAGGTGGCAGAATCAGAATCTAACATCCAAAATGCATCACAGCTCAAAGACATGGGAAGTGAACCCTGTGGCTTCACTGCCATTACACATTCTCTTTATGCTATAAATATAACATCTTCCCTTCAAATTCCTGCTTGCTACTCAGATCAAGCCAGTGCTTACATGGCTAAGAGTTGACTCCCATCCCAGGTCTCAGGATTCCCATGCCTTAGGAAAGTCAGCAGGAAGTATCTGTATTTGAAACTGGAAAGGAGGATGTTCAGGGAGGTAAGGAGTGTGTTTAAGGGATTGGTGTTTCTCCCTGGAGTTAACTTGACTGGCATTCAGCTCTCATGCAAGGTCTGTTTGGTTTAGCTCTGATCTTTCTCTTCAGTATGCCGATGGACATCCCACCTTACTGTGGGGATGTAGTTCAGTGGTAGAGTGCTTGCCTTCTGTGCACAAAACCCTGGGTTCAGTCTCTAGTAGCTCTAAATAAATTAATTTTATCTCAGATTTTAGAAGACATGATTACATTTACAGGAAGAAAAATGTTAAGTCGAAAATCAATATATCCACCCCTGTTAGTGAGCAGTATATTCCAACAGATTTGCAGGTGGCACCCACAAAATTTGCACTATCAGTATTAAAAGGTACTCAGATTTTTATTCCAGATTTACATCCAAAATATTTTTGTTCATCACTGTAAAAGCCTGTCTAGGTGTTACAGATGGCAACAAACTTCTCTTGACTCCCAAAGTGCTGATAAAATTCCTTCCTTAGACACAGTGTGGCAGGATTCTTACTGGTTTTGTTAAGTTTGTCAGGTTTGGTTTTGTTTTATTAAAATACTAGGGATTGAACCCAAGGCAGTGCTACCACTGAGCCACATTCCCAGCTTGCTTTATTTATTTGTTTGTTTGGGTTCATTTATTTATTTATTTATTCATGGCAGGGTCTTACTAAGTTGCTGAACCTGGCCTCAAACTTAAGATCCTCCTCCTGCCTCAGCCTCCTAAGGTGCTGGAATTACAGGCATGCACCAACATGCCTGGTTCCTATTGCTAAAGTAACCTGCCTCTGAATGAAAATTCTAGAATTTATGCAAAAGTACAAGTGTACTTTGATTTTACATTGACCTCTCTCTACTGTATGTGTAGATAACTGTTTGAATGAATGAGCACAAATTCTATTAAGAGACAAAGATAGCTTATGGGGTACTTGAATATTACTAGTTACTCCACAGATATCAGGTTTGTTCGCATTAAATTCCAGTGACTTAAATTATAAGGAACCTAAGGATATATGGTGTAGTGGTGCTTCAAGTGGAACGGTTTCTGCATATGCTTTGTTCTCCTTTTCTTCATTTATTATTCTGTAATTCAATATATTCATTTGTTTCTTCTTCTAGCCATTTGGTGGATATTTGTCCACCACCTACTGTGTGCCTCCACAGGCTAGTGCAGAGAACAAGAGACAAACTAGGTTCAAGATAATAGAACTAACTTGATTGGGGGCAAGGGGTCAAAAAAGGAAATACCCAGTCTCTTCCCTTTCTGCTGTGTGTTTTTAAAGGAAGTAAAACCTGAAAGGGCCTTGGGATAAAGAGGCTGGGATGTTCACCAGTGAGGCCCAGGAAATAAATGGAGACAAGATTTACTGAAAACAGTCCTGTTGGAAAAGTTGAAGCAGGAAGTGGTATGCCGTGACCTCTTTTAGGAGCACACTGGCTGCTGGGTAGGAAATGAACAATAGGCGGCAAGAAGAAGAGCACTGTGAACAGTCTCAAATCCCACGACCTGCTGGTGGGTCACCCTGTAGTTGTCAGTGTTTGCATAAGGTATCCATCAGTGAATTATCATTATAAAATGACTTGCCCAGTTATTAGTCCTTAAGACAAATTTCGTTAAGTGGAGTTACTGGGATAAAGGACATATACATTTAAAAGTTTGGTCCTTATTGCTTAGCCACTTTGCAGAAAGGTGGTTAGTTAACAATTCTCACTCTCATTAACATTGCATATCTTAAGACTCCATCACATTTGCTAAAAGGGAAAATGAAAAGACATGGTTTTGATGATGGTTTGAACGAAGGAATCATGGGCATTCTAGTTGACAAAACTTGGTTCATAGGAACTGGGGATGTAATATCGTTTTCAAACATCCGCAGCAACTGGGTCTGGTAGTATATGCTTGTAATCCCAGTGGCATGGAAATCTGAGGCAGGATGGTCACAAATTCAAGGCCAGCCACAGTAATTTTAGCGAGAACTTCAGCAACTTAGGGAGACCCTGTCTCAAAATTTGAAAAGAACCAGTGATACGGCTCAGTGGTAAAGTGCCCCTGGGTTCAATTTCCAGTGCCAAACAACAACAACACACTCAGCAGAACCATCCCAAGCTGTGTTATGTCATCTCTGGAGGTCATTGTCTCTGTGCTCTGAGCTCTCAGACCATGTCTATGCTGGATCCAGCATGATCCAGATGTGGATGAAGTATGTCTGCAGACTGGAGGGTATCTTGAGGTTAGTGAGCAGTATATTCCAACAGATTTGCAGGTACACTTGGGGGCCTAGAATTGTTTAATTTTGAGAAGAGAACTTGGGAGAAATGCAGTGGTCCTCATGTGCTATCAGAAGAATATTGGTTGTGTTGCCCCTGACAACTGATAGATACTTAAAGGATGGAATTCCTATCTGACTCCATATGCGGAAGACTGTCTTTTACCGTGAGAACAACTGGTGAAAATGGAGACGTCCTTGTTGTTGGAAGCATTCAAACACAATTAGGTGGTGCTATCGTATGCTGTGCAGAGGGACTTTCTGTGCCGAATGCATGACTGGGTCCTATCTTAGCTCCCTTCCAGCTCAGGGCTTATCTTCATTGAGTCTCAGATAATGAGAATCGGGCAGATTAACCCTGGAAATAAGACCTACGAGGAAAACAGACCCCAGTCACCGCCTCTTTTTTTCTTTTTGTTTTTGTTGTTGTTGCAGATGGACACAATATCTTTGTTTTATTTATTTATTTTTTAATGTGGTGCTGAGGATTGAACCCAGTGCCTCACACATGCAAGACAAGTTCCCAACCACTGAGCTACAGCCCCAGCCCAGACCCCAGCCTTCTAATCACAATAGTGTTTGCTCTTTCCTTCCACCCCTTTTCTCTGTCTGGTTACCCTAAGAGGAAGGCTAATTACTGGCTCATCATGATGACTCTCGCCCTGCGTCCTGAAAACCTTAGGGAGGAAATGAACAGCTCAAGTTGCTGTCCATGTTGTTGGAGGTTAAGGAATCGGAGCAGGGTTGGGATGGAGGGAATCTGTAACTGCAGATCATGTCCAGTCAATTGGACCTCTGTGGACCTCTGAGGCCATTGACTAAATTGAAGTCTTGAATCAGCTTGCTTCTTCTATTGGTCATCATGTCTCTGGAGGAACGAACCAGGGACTCACCCACCATGTTGTGGCCAGCAACAGACATTTCATCCTAGACTGGAGCTGTGCTTGTATTTTGAACCTGAGGCTCCAGCAGGACTCAGAAAGCTAGAGTAGATGGTTGTGTTCTTCAGTTTCATGGGGCCAGTGGGACTGCCTGTCCTTCCTTCTTTCTTTCACCGCAGCCATCATGCTGTTCAAGGGCCACCCCAGGGTTTTAGACTAGGACCAAGTTTTCTGCAGTCCTGTGGGCTCTTCACCTGCTCTGTCTCCTGATAGAATTTTGTCATTTAATGCCAACTATTTCACCTTGGGCCACCGTCACCCACAGAGGAAGTGCCTGGGTTATGGCCCTGAGATTCCAGCCAGTGATCCAGAACCAAGTTAACTGACTGATGTGTCCTTTGGAGGCCATCTGGAGTAGGAGAAAGGTTCCAATTGTTGAAAACTTCATTCTAACGGAAAATTACAGATCCCTCTGTACATCACCACTGCATCTGCAAAATGGAAATAACAGTGTGTGTAAAGGTTCTGCTAAACCCTCACTGAGTGCTGGGTTTAGCCCTTCTTCTCCCTGTGAAACTAGCTTCTCTCATAAATCCCAAGGACAAAATAATAAAGCATCCTTTTATATTTCTGTGTGTTTATGTATCATGTGATTGAGAATATGGAGCCTGAAGTGTGCCAGTGAACTATGTATAGTCGTCATTCTCTAATTTCTAATATTCTCACTCTATTGGTAAAAAGGGTATTGTTTTTGTTAATTAAATTAAATTGATTTTGAATAAGTTATTGAAATGGCAAATTTGAATAATAATTTATATCCTTCAGTGTTATCATACTTCCTCAATTCTTAGATGCTTTTTTCTTAAATATATAAAAATGGGATGAACCATATAATAAATGCTGAAAGAAGCCACTTTGTTTTTTTTTTTCCTTCAAACTTTTATGTTAAGGGATGTTCTTGTCAAATCACAATCACTTTTGTACTTAACAGAGCTATTGGTGTCTGTTAACTTCTTCAAGTCTTTAGGTGACTGAGAACTAAATAAAAAAGCATCCTTCCCTAATAATTTGGATAAGGAATTTTGTGGCTATAAGCGTGATTGTGATTCTCATCCATTTTCTCCCACTAGATTTTTTTACTCCACCACATGGATTCCCCCTAAGAAAACAGGTTTGGCTTCCTTTCCTGAGTCCCCTGTCCTCAAGGTCAGGATCCATCTTTTGCAGTTCCAGCTGGCAGAGAGCTGTAGGACTGGTGCTGTTTTGTCAGGGCAGAGTCTAGGCAGGGGGTTAATTCTAGAATGTGTCTAAGGAGCAGAGTGAGAGAAGTCTAAAGCAAACTGTAGCATCTATATCCACAAACTTTAGAAAAGGGGATTTCTGCTGCTGTAGGGCAGAACCTGTGTGGGAGAAATGCGGCATCCAATTGGCCATCTTGATCATTGGCACCAGCAGCCGTGATTCACAAGCTGCTTGGCCTTTTCACCTCACAGACTCACTCCTCTAAAGAAGGCACAACAAAAAGGTGAGCTGAGATGGTTTTCAGAAGTGTGACAGGGGAGTGCATGAGAGGTTTGCTGTCTTTTCACATTCTTCTTAAGAAGTTCTTAACTTTTATAAGGACTGGAGGTATAGCTCAGTAGTAGAGCATTTGCCTAGTGTGCATGAGGCCCTGGATTCAATCCCCAGCACAGGGGAGGGAGTGGAAGGAAATTCTCAAGTAAAATCATCTTATAAAATAGCTATTTGTAAAAAGCTGCAGCTACATTCCTACATCTGGCACAGTTTAACCCCATTCAGATGATGAGTATGATTGTCATTAGCAAACTGAAACCCTTTATATTTTGCAAAAAAAAAAAAGGAATTGAGACTATTTGTTTGTAATGCCATTCTTTCTTTTCCTCTGTATCTTGGGACCTTCTGCTTAGGATGTTTGTTTTAGAACCTGATAAAATAAGGTCATTTATTAAGGGCTGGGTCAATAATAAGGGCTGGGGATATAGCTCAGTTGATAGAGTGCTTGCCTTGCCTTGCACAAGGCCCTGGGTTCAATCCCTAGCACCACAATAAATAAGTAAATAAAGTCATTTAGATCCTCATCCATAAGACCCCTTTTAATGGAACAAACACATATAAAATATATATATATATATATATAAAACCTCACTTCCATATTATATGTGTATCTAGATACAAGAGTTGCAACATGTAATTTACTGCACTGTCCACCTATTCTCATCATCTCTAAATCCACATAATACCTTGAACAACATGGAAAAGATTTTAGGTCTTAAGCACTCTGGACATGAGCTTTGTCAGCACAGTTCAAATTTGCACCCCAAAATGCTTCCAAAGGCAGAAGAAAGACAATACAACTAGGATGGCTTCTGTGGGCCAATATGGAGTTATGGCTTAGTTTGTGAACTAGTGGAAGTTTAGGAACCTGGGAATTTTTTATCCTGCAGAATCATGTGTCCTAAAATAGTATTTTTTGCCTGAGTACGTAAAACCAGTCACCAGCTAGTTGTTTCTATCTCACAATGCCCGTCAAGTTCATGAATGTCGTCCACCAAGCAGTGAGACACAGCACTGCTTCTGGATAACACTCACAGGAGCTTGAAGGGTCAAGGAGATTATAAAGCTTTGGAAAGATAGAAGCCACTGTACAATTGTATTCCACATGCTTAACTAATGAAAATTCGGGTAGTAGGGCTATAACTCAGTAGCAGAGCACCTGCCTCCCACAAGGAAAGTCCTGGGTTCCATCCTCAGCACCACACAAAAAAATGACAAAATCCAAGACCAAGGCCCAGATACAAAATCTAAAATTTAGAAGAAATAAGTGAACTAGATATTCGTTGTCGCCATGTCACACCATCGGTGTGTATCTCCCTTTCAGACATATGAAGATTCATGAGAAGGACCCCAACAGTGCTACAGCTGCAGCCCCTCCATCCCCTCTGAAGCGCAGGCGGCTGTCCTCCAAGAGGAAGCTGAGTCATGATGCCGAATCGGAGAGAGAAGACCCAGCACCAGCTAAAAAGGTCCTCTGGGCCCCTGGCACAGACGGGTCTCCTCATGGGGGGCTTTTGCAGATCTACCTCTCGTCTTTATTTTCACAGTCTAGGGACTTGGCAGCCATGCATCCTAGGCTTTTCGACCTATGTTTTCCCACAGTATTTAGTATTTTAGTATTTTCTAAAGTGTCTAAGAAAAGGGTACCTGTGTATGTTTCCTCTTTGGACCCCCTCAACTAGCCTAGGGATGGAACAAAGAGCTCCCAGAATTATTTTCACACTTTTTATGTTGTTTTTATAGCTAAAATGAAGTTTTATCAGTGTTAGGGACTCTTGTCCTCACTTATTCCTAGTGCTTGGCAGAGACTACTAGGTGCTCCATGAGTACTTGTTGAGTAGATAAGACGACTGGATTCCAAGTCCCTAGAATGAGTGAGGGCACAGGCGGGTAAGTGGTGGGTATGTCTTGTGTGAATGTAGGAATCAGTGGAGTCACATCCTTAATAATGGAGTGAGGTCCACATCCCTTTTAGAAGTCTCTGGGTTGGTGATGGCCTCTTTTCTGGAGCAGCCCACATGAGAGAACACCTTTATGACTTCACTTTCTGCTTTTCCCTAAGATGGTAGAAGACGGGCAGTCAGGTGACTTGGAGAAGAAGGCCGATGAAGTCTTTCACTGCCCAATATGCTTCAAGGAATTTGTTTGCAAGTATGGACTGGAGACCCACATGGAGACCCATTCAGATAACCCACTAAGGTAGGAGGAAAGGTGAACTAGACCTGTGGTCTGGGAGGCTGTTTTTCATTCCTACTCCTAGCATATTACATTCTTATTTCTCATTACTTTAAACTGAGCTCAGTGATTGAACTTGAGTAGGATGACATTAATAAGGTAGTTAAGAAACACGTAAGGTGTAGGAAAGAGGTTGGGCTGAGGATCTTCAGGGAGAAGGTGGCTATAGTCACAGGGTGTGTTCACTCTGCCTCTTTTGCTCCTAGCAAGGCCCCTTGAGCAATCACCATTGAGCCCCCCCAGCCACTGGGGAGTCTCCTGTCACAGGAGCTTTGGGACAACAGACATATTTTCTTCAAAATAAGGTGCTGCAACTCACAAGATTATTAGTCATATATGGATATGTGGTCAGGGCAGGGATAACCCATGTGATACATGCCCCTGGCACAATGCTGGCACATACTAGGTGTTCAGAAAAGTTCAACCTATAGCAAAAAAACCCTGAGAAAGCATTGCAGGGTAAGAAAGACTTCTACTGAGTGCAAAGAAGTAAAGCCTTCTCGTTCCAATGAAACAGCAGCTGGCAATTGTTCTCATTCAGCTTTAGTTTTAGATCTTGCTTAGCTGCAGGGTTTCTGATTCTCAACTTTGTGAGGCAGAAAACATGGACATTGATATAATTTTCCATCGGAATTTAGGGGAATCTTGTTTGTCTTTTGCTACCATCTCTGATGACTCTTCATCAGGCAAAAAGTCCCGTGTTTTTTGTAAGCAGATAGGTGTAGAGATTTTTCCTTAAACTATTACTATCATTGATCTTAAGCATTGAAAAGATCAAAGAGCTGTGTGGGAGCCTCTTATGTAGTTGGGAGGCTTGAAGGTAGCCCATCCCGGAAGTCACACACAGCTGAGGGTGTTCTTCCAAGAGCAGAGGGCAGACCCCTACGTGGTTACAACGTGAGGAAGACACCTTGAGAGTACAGGAATTTGGGCATCTGTTTGCCTAATACATGGACCCGATTTCCTTCCCACAAACATGTGTTAAGTTGTGACCTAGGATTGAAAAGGTCCGAGCCAGCCGAAGACCTCTGTGTTAGCGGGGAAGCCTAAATATAGGGTAACTAAAAGCCATGTTGAATATCGTTATCCTTAATTGCATTAGTTTGACATATATTCCAGTGGATGAGGAGGAAAGAATTAATGAGAGCAATTGAAATACTAAAATATCTTTATGAAACTCCCCAGTCTTAGAAAATTGGCCAATGTGTTGGAGCAGGCCATGGGCTGGTTGTCAGGCCTGTCTCTGCTCATGTGTAAGTTCAGTTTCCTCATCCTTCAGATTGAAGGAAGGCTGGGGAACCAGGTCATCCCCTTATTCCCTTCAGGTCTGTAATTCTAAAAACTCTCTTAACTGTTGAGAACACATCTGGTTCTTCCTTTTGTAAGCCCCCTCATTCTGAGATTGAGGAACTTGACTTTAAGGTTTCATTAATGTCCACAGCATCCCTAGGATGTGGGCTTGTGGTAGGTGGAGAATATTAAAATCCTTCTCTAGATGAAGGATAGGAAGTTGGCAGACAAGCCTCATAAGGAGAGTTGTGGGCAGAGCAGGAATAGCACTTAAGACCCCAACTCCCGTTCAGCATTTTTGTTACACAGCGCCATGAAGTCACAGCTCATCTCTGTGCTCCTTTATATGTTTTATTTCACTTCCTATTTTATTTTGAGATTAGAGAGCATCATAGGAACTGTCCATTTGCCCCTTCTAGATAATTCTATCTTATAGGAAAAAATAATCTGGCTCTGAAGAGATTTCTGGACAGCCCAGGGCCTGGACAAAGTGCATAGCAGTGAGAGAGAAAGATGAGCTATCCTCTGCTGAAGTGCTGTTGTGGATGAGGGTGTGGATCTTGTGGAGTGGCCTGCAGACCAGGACCTTCTCAAGGGAGAGGCAGGCATCCTCAGAGAGGGTGGAAGTGGAAATTGCACTGGACACTGGTCATGTAGTCCATGTGCAGTCACAATTTGATGGATGATCACCACTATGGCTCCAAGGCGGGTGCCGGCTATGAGGTTGAACCTCTAGCCCTGCAGATCCAGTTAACCTCACCTGTTCAGTGATAATGCCCTTTGTTTGATGAGTGGTTAGCTAAAGAAGTGTCTTTGCCTGGTAGAGTCTTGGCAGGCCTTTATCCCTGGCCCCACAATGACTGGCCTTAGGGTTGCTGGTAAGAAGAGGGGACCTGAAGTCCTTTGTGCAGGGTGAACAGGCTGTCTCCTGCCTGATGGCACTATCTAGTAACTGTTGCTAGATGGGGTGGGGCTGGCATCTGGAAACCAAAAAGGAGTTGATTACAGAACATTGTTAATTTCCCTTTCTCCTCTCTGCTCTGCTGTTCCACATAATAGCCTGCTATCAGAGGAGGCCTTGGGGGCAGACATGGGCCAGTGAGGACTAGCCAGGCTGTGAACTGTGACGGTAGCTGGTGGGAAAGACTGCTTTTTAACCCAGAACTAAAATAGACACCAACTTCATTTTCAAACCCCAAAGGCAACAGCCACAGTGGGATGCTACCAGTTTAGACAGAAAGTCTGTAACTCAAAACAGCTGTTGGTTTCTCTTTCTCCTGCCCCTACCCCACCTCCCCTCCCACTAATCTGGCAAGGTGCCCGTTGTTCCTTAATAAAGTGTTGGAAATCCAAACTCATGTAAGCACTGAGTTCATTTTCCTCCCTTCTGCAGTGTTTCCTATTAACGAAGTGTTAGCATTGAACAAAAGGAAGATACAAAGCCCATGGTAGATTCCAGCTCTTGGGGTCATATTGCTGGTGACCCTTTCTATACAGCTTCCCAAATGAGGCAGGGAAGGCAGGGGAGGAGGTGGTGTAGAGATTCCTGGGTGCATTTGGAATCCAAGGTGAGGAAGTGGGTGTTCAAAGAGTAGATGGATACAAAGGGGCCGTCGCTGGTGTGGGGATATTGCTGGACATTGAATACCTGGCTTGGTGGTTAGAATAGAGCAGAGCAGCAGGCCATCCGCTGCTGGGAATGAAGTCAGCTGGAGGAAACATCCAGCACCATGCAGCAGAAGTGGAATGTGAGCCCCATGTGTCCTTTGAAATTTTCTAGTAAAGCGAGGGCTGGGAGTATAGTTCAGTGGTAGAGCATGTGCTTTAGCATGTGTGAGGTCCTGGGTTCAGCCCCCAATACTAAGGGGGAAAACAAAAAAGCAACAGGTGAAATTAATAATGCTTTAGTTGACTATACCCATGTAGTCAAAACAGAATGTCAACATAAAGTCATTGTAAGAATTCTCATTAAGACATTTTGCTATCTTCCTGTCATATGCCAAGTCTTTGAAATCGGTGCATGTGGTGCTGTCACAGCCCCTCTCAGGACAAACCAGCCACATGTCAAGTGCTCAGCAGCCTGCAGAGCAGGTAAGATAAGTAGGGAGGGCAGCAAGCCCCGGCCTCATGTGTGAAAGACTCTTGTCCTGGGGTGGGCCAGGAGGGGCAATAGCTGGATGAGCTGGATAGTTCCCATGTTGAGGAAGCTGCTGCCAAAGGTGAAGCTTGGCCCAAGTTATTGTATAATCTCATGTGGCTTCTTGATTAAAAGAGATCAGGTAATAAGTAATTTTAACATTATTTCAGTTAAAATGTACCCAACAGATGTCTGAATCCTCAAGCTAGTGCCAGGCATCTACCAGACTTGAGGAAAATGGTACTGTTCAAGACAGAGGCCATGGGCTAGTCAGAAACAAGGAGATGAATTCAGGACCAAGAAGGCACGTTTGCCTCTCAGCCAAGCAGAGGGATAGGTTGGTATAAAGTTTCAAGTTTCTCCTTTGAGTGTATCAGGTGTTATGATATTCACTACTTTCTCTCCAGGTCAAGGCCCTCCTCAGTCTGGTCAACGTTACTTTTTATTTATTTATTTTAGTGGCACTAGGGATTGAACCCAGGGGTGCTCTACCACTGAGTTACACCTCCCTGCCCTTTTTTTTATGTCTTTTTTTTTAAAGTTATAGATGGACACAATATCTTTATTTTTATGTGGTGCTGAGGATCGAACCCAGTGCTTCACACATGCAAGGCAGGCATTCTACCACTCAGCCGCAGCCCCAACACCCCCTCAACCCCAGCCCTTTTTATGTTTTATTTTGAGACAGGATCTCACTAAGTTACCTGAGCTGACCTTGAGCTTATGATCCTCCAGCCTCAACCTCCCAAGTTCCTGGGATCACATTCTGTGCCATCTGCCTGGCTGGTCCACTTTATTAATCTTGGTTGCCTCTGAGGTGATGTTAAGGTTGGGAATCCATTGGAAGCCCAAGGGGGTTCTGGCAGGTACCCACAGCCCTGTGGGGGTGAGGTGGGGAGGTGAGAACTGCTATAGCCAGGAGGGCCACTCCTTGCCATGTGTCTTGGTGGTGGGGCCACTGGGAAGGATATGGCAGAAACTTCTGCATTCTCTGTGGGGAGAAATGATCATGTCCTCCCTGCATGTCCCCCGCCTGCTGAGAAACCCATTCTTCATGTAGCATTGGTCCCATACATGTCAAATGTCATCTTAAACATAGGCTAAAGGTAAAACCAAATCTGTCAGCATCTTAAATTTAAGAGTCCAGGGGTCCAAGGCTCAACCAGTGGACACACATTTAAAGCTATGCTGGCATCTGGGATGGAAGGAGAGCCTGTGACGGGAGGATAGCCAGTCCGGCAGTTGGCAGCTCCTGGGTCAGGTGGCCCCGCTGTCTGCTGCACCCAAGGGGCAGGATGAACAGCAGGTTCACCAGGCTTCCGTGCTCACTCCACACTGCCCGTGGTAAAAGCCCTCAAGCTCTGCCCCATGCTTCACGCCAAGCTGGCTTGGTCCCAGAGGACAGCCTGGGCGGGTTCCTGGGACATGGGGAAGGGAGGCTGCCCTGCCAGGCCCATCGCTGCTGCTCACAGCAACTGGGAGAGATTAGTGCAGCTGTGGATGTCAGTTCTCTTGCCCTGGGATGGGCTGGGAAGGGTGGGCTGAGGAGAGAAGAATGTCTGAGCCGGGTGGGGCTCCGCAGGAGAGATTGTTTGCACTTACCCCTGCTGGCCTCTGGAGACAGAACAGGAAAAATGAAGCATGAAATCCCTTTAAAAGGAATGCCAGTTTCTCGATTAAAACACTGTAATGAGCAAGGAATTCAATATCTTAGGGAAGTGGCTGGCTGAATTGCAGCCTCTCAGCAGGTATTTCTCAGGTTCTGCTGATGGGGTTGCTGGGAGTAGGGAGTGTCAGTGTTAGGAAATGCTACTAGCAGCCTGCGTCCGGGCTTCACGGATGTGATGCAGGTCCTGTAAGAAGCTGGGGCATCTGCAAATAACTGCCCTCTGAGTAAACAGTAGCAGACAGCTCCATTCTGCACTGCTGCCTGGCAGTCTGGGACCTCAGGTCAGGGGAGGCTCAGTTTCCCCATCTGGAAAATAGATTTGAAGACCGACCTGTGAGGGACTGGGGATGTAGCTCCGTAATAGAGTATTTACCTAACATATGGGAAGCCCAAGAACTTAAAAAAAAATTTTTTTTTTATTAAGACTAAAAACTGGTGTGAGGATAAAGAGATAATCTAGTTCTGAACTGTACCAAATACTAAATGAGTTTTTCTTTTGATACTGTTATTTAGAACATGAGTCTTTTAAATTTTCTAATTTTTAAAAAATTCTTTTGAGGTATTAGAGATTGAACCCAGGGATGCTGTACTACTAATCTGCATCCCCGGATCTTAGTTTTTCATTTTGAAACACAGACTCCCTAAGTCACTGAGACCAGCCTCAAACTTGTGATCTTCCAGCTTCAGCTTCCTTAGACTCTGGGATTATAGGTGTGCGCCACCACAACCAGCTACGTGTCTTCTTTAGCATTTTAAGCCCTCCAACGTTTAGAGCGATGGTTTGTTGTAGCATTTCTTTGGTTATCCCATTCCAGTGAAATTGAGGAGTCAGAATCCAGGGCTTCTCCCAAGTAGTGTTGACTTGACAGGGAACATGAAAGCAATTTGTTCTTTACTCTTTATTGTCATAAAGAACCACTTTTATCTAGTTTTGCTTTTGTAAAGATTGGGCAACTAAGTGGCTGTATAAATTTGGTTTGAGTCCTGCATCCCAGGTTTTGTAATCCTTGTAAACTGTGTCGAAAGGCTGATATTTAGAAGCTTGAAGGGACTTGACGCCTTGAAGTAACAGAGCCACACATTACTTTTCTTAGTTTCTTGGGGAAATCTGAGATTCTAAAGAAAGAGTTTCCCAATATTTGAAATTTGCCAACAGTCTTTTGAAAATGTGCTTTGTATAGTTAGTAAAAAATTAACCCTTTATCGCCAACTGGGGAGGGAGGGCGATGCTGCGTGGTAGGCCCTGTGGAATGACAGCTCAGTGAAGATGCCACAGGAAATCCTAGGTGGTGTGTGTTCTTGGGCGGCTCTGTTGGCCTTTTCTGTTGACTTCAGGATTTTCATCTTGTTCTGGAGAGTTAAGGTGACCAGATGAATCAGGCTGATCCCAAAATCATTTAGCCTCAAGCTGAGAAAAAGAAGATGAAAAGGACTTCTAAGTGCCCTGTTTTCCATGTTCATAAATCGCATTGCTGAAAAATTTACCTTCAAACTTGATTGAAGGGGGGTCGGGGTATTGTTTGTTTTTGTTTTGTTGTCTGGGCGGTCCATGGGATCGAACACAGGGTCTCTCACATGCCAAACAAGCTGCCTACCACAGAACTGATCCCCCAGCCCTCGGGCTTGGCTCTTGATCCATGCCACGTGTGCATGCTCCCCTCCATTTTAGGCGTTTCCCGAAGATTATTTGGAAAACACTTCAGTCAGTGGTAATAAATTCTAGATTGGTATTTCAGGGCCAGTGCCTCTCATGGTGATAGTCATTTCTGATAAGTAACTATTGGCCCTACTATGAACCACCAAACCTGCTGGGTCTATTTTGGGCTTGTTCTTTTACCTTTACTCCCTACAGTGAATGTCCACACCGTAATAGCACATTTATCACATCACATTTTCTATCCCAGCCTGGCATTAAACTGTTTTGTTTGTTTGTTTGTTTGTTTGTTTGTTGTACCAGGGATTGAACTCAGGGGCACTCGACCACTGAGCCACACCCCCATCCCTATTTTGTATTTTATTTAGAGACAGGGTCTCACTGAGTTGCTTAGCACCTCACTTTTGCCAAAGCTGGCTTTGAACTCGTGATTCTCCTGCCTCAACCTCCCAAGCCACTGGGATTACAGGCTTAAACTGCTTTCTTTTTAAAACTAAACAGAAGAAAGAAGGATATTATGTCTTTTTACAAGGACATTTTGCTGTTAAAAAAAAAAAAAAAAACAGATACCACAGGGCCCTCCCTATTTAGGCATTTTTTTTTTTTAAGATGAAAACAGAGGGGCTATGAATATGATTTAGTTTTGTTTTTTTGTAATGCTGGGGATCAAACCCAGGACTTCATGCCTGCTAGGCAAGAGCTCTACCACTGACCTATACACCCAGCCCATACAGCCCGTTCTCCCTGTGACAGCATCTCCCTCTGTACCTGACAACCAAAAGACACTTCTGAGCGTATATCAAAGGCTCCCTGTGATCATGGCCTCAAGGGTTGGTAGCCTCTGTGACTTATGTACCTAAACCATGATCAAAACTGGGCTCACCTACCCCTCCCAACTACTGGGAGGCGCTTCCTGCCCTGGAGACCCCCAGGCCCTCTTATCTCTGCTTCACACCTACCCAGTACCCTTCAGTGATACTCAAGTGGTGCTAAGGGAAGCCAGAAGAGGAGATAAGCTGCAGGCAGCTGCTTCCTCTCTGTTCCAGAGAGCCCCTGACTCTGCATGCCCCCCACACCACAGCCCTCTCTAAGAACCCCACACCCAGCTACGGGAGCCACTACTGTTAGAGCAGGGGGTGTCTAATCCTTCCCAAACTACCCTTTGGAGGCTTTCCCACTGACTAATGTTCCTCAGAGTAACCTTTTTCAATATGACTGTAAAAGAAAACAAAGGTTTTGTCTGTGAATTCTGTTAACTTCTTTAGATTTTACAAAGAAATGTGCTTTCCTTCATTTATCTTAGTGGCAATAAAGTTGTTTCCACTGGTTTTCATTTGTAAAAGTTACTCTCACTTTCCAGCTTGGGATGTTGCTACTGTCAGAAAATCAGAAGGAAGACTATCAGATTTATAAAATTCTCCTCTGGGCACACTGTCAAAAATCTCTTGCAAAGTGAAATTGTCCCACAGCCCCCTGTATCCCTCTGTAGCGATTCTTCAAGTGCAGTTCTACCCCATTTAAATACTTTTTGCAATCGTTCTCTATACAAATTCCTGACAGAGAGGAGATATCTCACAAACAGGGCAGGGAGTGGGGTGGAGAACAGAATCCTGGGGGCCGTCCCCCCATGGTGGTCCCCCAGAGGTGGTAGCCTTGAGAAGATGGACAAATCCAAGCCAGGTTTACAAATATCCTAAGAGCAGTGCCTGGAGCAGCTCTGCATCCTGTAGCAGGGTCCACAGATTTACAATGACCTCCACTGTCCTTGAAGTGCTTCTTTGAAACAAGGTTGCAAAATGTTCTTCCTGGGGCCTTGGGCAGGCTCCATGACCTGAGTGTCTGCTTGATAACGGCCTATCCAAATGTTTCTGGGTGATGGTTTTCCACACTGGTTTTATTTAAGATCTACCAACAGGTGCAGAGTCTGAGACAGGGAGGCAAGTGTTTTTCTGTGGGTGTTTCTTCCTTTTAACCAGCCTCACAGTGTGCTTCTGGTTTCAAAGCAGCATGTCTCCCCAGCCCCCACCTTTTTTCAGCAACTTGATTGTGAGATGACATTCTGTATCTTCAGAAGTGAAATAGAAGAGGGCAGGGGTGTGGTACCCCTGTGGTCATCAGCTACTTGGGAGGCTGAGGCAGGAAGATATCTTAAGTCCAGGAGTTGGAAATCAGTCTGGGCAACATAGTGAGACACCCATCTAAAAAAAAAAAAAAAACAGGCCTAGACCTTGACTTACACTTAGAAGGCTTCATGTGGGTGTGCAGGCTGGAAAGCTGTGGCTTCAGGAGGGTGGCAGAGAATGAGGAAGCAGGAGGTATAGGACAGAGGACTGACATTAAAAAAACACTTGTTTCTTCCCACAAGTCTCCAGATTAAACTGAGGGCAACTTGTGAAGTTTTTGAGTGAAAAGAAAGGACACATCCATTTGAAATTAAAACTCAATTTTCCCTGCATTTTCATATTTGCCCACACACGCCAGCACATCAACTTTTCCTGATTTCTTTTTTCTCCCCTAACAAGTTAAAATAATGGTTAAAAACTGTGAAATGGTAAAAGCATTTTGTTATCTGATATTCAAAGTAACCCCAAAGATCCTGCTATCACAGGGGAGAAGGGAAACTGTTAAGATATTTTCAGACTCTTGATTCTGGCAGCAAATTCTGACTCTAATTTGTTTTTCAAACTTGTCCAACTGTAAGAATCACCTGGGGTGCTTTTTCATAAGCCGATTCCTGGGCTCATCCTCTGACTTCAGGAGGTCTGGGGTGGCATCCAGGAATCTGCTTCTTTTAACAAGGTCACGAGGGCATTCTTATCTCTTGCGTGTTTGGGAAGTTTTCCATAGCAGGCAGCCGAAAAGCAGATGTAAGTAAGTTGTCCAAGGTCACACAACCTGAAGTACTCCTAACCCTGGTGTCCCTGACACCGCCCCCCACCCCCCAGTGCTCCACACTGCCTTCCACTGGGACACAGAGCTTGTGGTTGGTGCTGGGTACTTTTTTGCTTTGGTTGCCCGCTGTTTGAAACTGACCAGAAAGGGGAGGGATTTGAAAGAGAATGGAAAAGACAGATATATAAAAATCAATGTTGTTAAAAATTTATGGCTGTCATACAGTAAATTATCATTGTCACATTAAAAGCCACTCTCCATTTCTTTTATAAAACCTACCTATTGATGCCACTCACAGTGAATATTCATGGCCAACAGAGGGACTATACATTAATATAGTAGTCTCAAAAATAGGGTATGTTCAGAGAAATCTCAAAGGCATAGGAAGAAAAAAAAATAGAACTTTTGTTTATCTCCCCATAAGAATTTCTATTTACCTGACACGTTATATGTACATGCAAATATATGTGTAAATGCATATATGCATATATATTTATGTCTACAGTATATACACATTTCTCAGTTAAACAACAGATTAATGCTCAAAAGCTTTTTACTAATATACAATTTTTATTTGTCAATTAAAAATAAATTCTTTTTAAAGTGAGGTATTCCAGAGCTGCATCCCACTTCTCAGACCCACCTGTTTGCCTTTCACAGCTGGCTCACATGCCACTAAGAACCACTGTTATTTCTTACTAACGCTACTTACTTATGTAAGTAAATTACTTACATAATTTACTATAATTCAATTTTATTTGTTTAAGCCAGTGAATTATTGTTTAGAAAAATAGTAGTCTCTGAAACCAAGTTGAAAAGTCTTATTTACAGTGCAGATTGGACAGTATTTTTTAAATTGCTGTCAAATTTAGGTAGGTCAAGTACCTATAAACAGTTACACGAGATAATCATAGAAATTTGGGATTATGCTCTATCTTGGTTCGAAACATCTAAATCCTTGCTCCAATTAAATAAACTAAAACTGTAAATCAAAGATGTATTATGGGGGCTGGGGTCACGCCTAAGAGGTAGAGTGCTCGCCTAGCATGCGTGAGACACTGGATTTGATCCTCAGTACCACATAAAAATAAAAATATTGTGTCCACCTATAACTAAAAAATAAATATTTAAAAAAGATGTGTTATAAGGATGATTCATGCACTAATGATGAAATGGAACTAGACTCAAGCATAAACCTTTGGCCTTCTGTAGAAGGACTAGCCAGTGAATGTGCAGTTGTCTGTCAGTGTCCACGAGAGCTTGGTTCCAGGACACCTGAAGATATCAAAGTCCACAGATGCTCAAGTCCCTTGTATTGAGTGGTGTAGCATTTACACAGAACCGGTATACATCCTTTCTTATACTTTAACTCTTCTCTAGATGACATGTGACCTAACACATGTAAATGTTGTATAAATACTTATTATACTGTATTCTTTAGAGAACAACGACTCAAAAGCAATGTGCATGTTCAGTGCAGATGAATTTTTCCCAAAATATTTTAATTTGGTTTTTGATTGAATCTACATGCAGAACCTTTGGGTATAGAGGGCCCAAGTGCTTAGTTGAGATAGTTGTTTTTTGAGATAGTTGGGTTCTGTAAGGTCACTCCAAACACAGAAGTAGCAAATACTCAACCATTGTTCCCTAGGGGGAATACGGGGTTCCTTGGTACCTCCGGTCCTATTTTCATCAACTAATTAATGCAGAACCTTGTTTTGTGTGTGTGTTTCTGTTTGAAGTACATTCTTTAATATATATTACTGATTCCTACATTGAACTCACAGCCATCACAACAATAACTCATGCTTTTCTAATACATGCAATACACACGTTTTTCTCCATAAAGCACATCATAACCTCTCGTTCTTAAGAACACAAAACAGCACTTCAGGACCACACGAGGGGGCCATTGTAACACTGAAATCACTAATAAAAAGCACAAAAATGTGAAGAACATGGCATGAAATAGCACAAAGGACATTTATTTATAGCATGAGAGTTGAACAAGAAGGCAAAGTAGTGTCCTTCAACCTCAGCTAGGAATGTGTATATTGGGCAACTCAAGATTTTCACTGCTTTGTACATGTCTGCAAATGACCACAAAATCATTACAAGTATCAATTTTGGATTTGCAAATAAATTTTAGCAACACAGACGTTCACAAGGACAGAACACAAAAATAATCAGAATCACTATTTTGTTCTGATTTATTTAAAGTTGTGTTTCAGACATATATGTGTGTATATATATTTTAGGTTAAATACTTAAGATGTATATAAATTCTTTTATGAGCTCTCTCTACCTGGCTTTGAATAAAAAGCCCTTCTCTGCAAGGAGTGAACCCTGCTGGCTTCACAGGTAAAGGTGAGCTGGGAAGAAATGCTAGGCTTTCTGCTGTGATGTTTACTAATGCTGTTTATCTCATTGTGCTTAGGTTGAAATGAGCTTGTTTAGGTGTTGCAACATCTCAGCAACCAGGACAGTGCCTAACACTAGTAAAACCTAATTTAAAACACTGACAATCATGTACAACTAAGTAGAACAAATAAATAAATAAAAATAAAACACTGCAAAAATTCTGAACAGAATATCTATAGTAAATACTATTTTCTGCATGCAGGAAGAGCAAGTTATATTGTAGACTCAGGTGGGAACACCTGCCTGATCTGCTGGGTGGCAGGACCCCCACTACACTTGCTTACAGTTTGCTTCTCTCCTCATTTTCTCACCTTTCAGGGAAGGCAAACCTAATTTCCATCCCCTCCGTCTCCCTTGAACTATCTCCAGTTCACAAAGTACCAGACCAGATTGTGTCATAGGCTCAAGTGCCCAGCTTTCCCTGAGTATAAATCCCAAGTCTGTGTAGTTTTTCTGAGCCTTGGCTTTGGCACTTCCCTTGAGACCCTGACTCCCACCCCTGTGTGTGCACATACAAACACACTTCTTTCCAAAGCTCCGGTTGGTCAGTAGGTGTACAGGAAGAAACATGGTCTTGCTGGGGAAATGGGCTCCTTCACATTGTGAGTGCCACAGAGGGACTCAGTGTAGGGACTTTCCTTCTGTAGTTGTATCAATGGAGCCCCCACACTCAAACACACCTGTTGCAGATGGTGGCCTAGGTGTTGTCAAAACTGAAGAAAATAGAAAAAGTCAGCTAATTCGCTGTTTGCAGTAAGGTAGTTCTGTCTCTTGAATGTATAAGGGATTTTTCAGATGTATACAAAAGTAGAGAAAATAATATAATGAACCTCCACGTATCCCTCACCCAATTTCAGGAATTAACAACTCACAGTCAATTTTGTGTCATCTCTTCCCCAACCCAGATAATTTCTAAACAGTAATTTCTTAATAATATCAAATGTCTGGTTAGAGGTCAGTTTTCCCGATTCAGATATTTCTTTGATCCTTAGTCTAGTGCAGAGCTCCCAGCTGACTAGTGCCAAGGTGATGGATCGGTGATCATGTGCAGTTGAACTTGAACCTGGAAGATCTGAAGTCAGGACTTCCATTTCCATGTGGTAGAATAGGACAAAGGTTCTCAGCAGCCTCCAAGGTTACTGTCCTCTCTGTGTCCGTAGCTGAGAACATGGAATGTGTTCCAGCCAGAAGATCCTGGCCCTAAGCAGCATGCCCATGCAGTTTCCCTACTTAATTCTGTTTTCTAACCTATGATTTAGACTTCTGGGCACTTGGGTGAGGAATGGTTCCTGTGGATCATAGCCTAACCCTAGGACCTGCCTACCCGGGAGGTGCCAGCCACACCATCTGGGCCCATGGTGTGACAGCTTCAGTCCCCAAAGCTGTTTTGGGTTATCTGAATCCAGTTCTTCCCTGGGGCCTTGACTGCAGCTGGGCAGCTCAGAGACTCACCTCAAAGGGAGCATTGTGCTTTGAATGGCTCTAGGAACCCAGTATTCTAAATGTAGTTGAACAATGACAGGAATCTTGCTAGGGATGTGTCCACAAGTTAGCAGAGGAGAGAAGAGAGGTGGATATACAACAGGACCCCGTTCCGCCACCAAGTGATAAAGCAAGCAGAGCTGCACATACTTGGCACTTCTTCCTTTCAACGCTTCATCAAAGAGAGCTCAGCTGCTTCGTGGGTGATTTCATTATCTCTTTATTTCCAGAGAAGAATTTCATAGCAAGAAAACTTTCCATTAAAGTGTATGCAATGTAAACAGGAGCCAGTTGCCTTACCTCTGTGAAGCACAGTGGTAGTAAGACCTACTTTAGAAGGTTTGCAAAGGTGTCTATACGTGTAATGATGCTTGGCATGCAGAACTTTTTGCCTTCAAGGAAATATGCCATAGCTGTATGGCCCCATGCAGTTGAGCCTTGGAAAGGAGGCTAAGGTGAATGACGAAACTTTATTAAATTTCTATTGACATAGTCACATGTGTCTCAGTGGCTGTATTTAGTATAGATCTAGGAGATGTTGATAATATAATTATTGTTTCATTTTTAGTATGGTTCTCAGTGAAGACCCAGAAGACAACACTGTGTGAAAAGTAGAGATAGTCTTAGAAAATGGCATTTGCTTTGCATCTGAGTAGCCAGAACATGGTAGGATGTCAAAGATTGTCTCTAAAATTAAGGATCATGATTTATTTTTCCTTTGTTTTATTTTTAAGGACCACAGTTTAATTAAAAAAAAAATGTTTTTAAAGTTGTAGATGGACACAATACCTTTGTTTGTTTATTTGTTTGTTTATGGTGCTGGGGATTGAACCCAGGGCCTTGTGCGTGCAAGGCAAGCATTCAACCAACTGAGCTATATCCCTAGCCCTGGTTTTTTTGTTTGTTTGTTTTGTTTTGTTTTGTTTTTTGTTTTTTTATGTGGTGCTGACAATTGAACCCAGAGCCTCACACATGGTAGGCAAGTGCTCTACCACTGAGCTACAATCTCAGCCCTGGCCACAATGTTTAAGTAGGTTGTATTCGTGGGACTCTTTCAAGGAAGGGAGATAGCCTTGTGATAGGCAAGGGTGGGAGTAAGAACTTGGCCTTACATTTTGTCTTGCTTCTTGGCTCTGTGACTTCGGTCAGTTGATTAACATTTTTAAACCTCTGTGTTTCCATCTGTAAGAAGAGGATGGTAAAACCTGTTGCCTTGCCGTGTTGTATGCACTGTCCTGGCAGGTCTTACACTTAGTGTGGGCTCAGTATGTGGGAACTACAGTTGTGTTTTCAGATAATGAATGCAATAGTAGAATTTAATAAGCAATTATTATTCCTTGCTACCAATTCGGTTAGGGAATTGAATTATATCATCCTTATCAGAAATCTTGCTGGGGAGATTGTCCCCAAGGATGCTGCTACAGTTGCTCTAGGCACTGCATAAATGTATCTTTTTGCCTTTTAAATATTTACAATAATTAGAACCCATTGAGCAGAGGGAAGAACACCACCTCTGAAGTGATCCCTTGATGTTGCATGACTCAGGTCTGCAGCAGTGGCCTCAGGGTCCCGGCTGTCTTCTGAAGATGAGATGTTTGGTCATAGATACATCTTATACTGCCTGCAAAGACTTGGTGTCCAGGGTTAGTAGAATATAATTTTAAAAAATAAACAGAAGAGATTTTTTTGGTGTTAACCACATGCACACTGGCTTCTTGGTGTCTTATTTGTATTGTGTTCAGTTGAAATGAAGCAACAAAAGACATCATGAAGCCAACAGACAAGTGGAAACTGACTGAGCTACCTCTTTGTATCTTTGTCCCTCTCTTCTCCCTAGATGTGACATTTGCTGTGTCACCTTTCGAACACACCGAGGACTGCTGCGCCACAACGCACTTGTCCACAAACAGCTTCCCAGGGACGCCATGGGAAGGCCTTTCATCCAGAACAATCCTTCGATTCCTGCTGGCTTCCATGACTTAGGATTCACTGACTTCTCCTGTAGAAAGTTCTCCCTCATTTCTCAGGTATACTGAGCAGCCTGTTGAACCAGCGGCTGCCTCTGTGGTCTGCTTAGTTGGATTAAGCTCCCCTATCCTGAGGGTCCCTTTTTCAAAAACGTTGTCTGTTGGATTTTTATCTTTTTTAGAACACCTTTTCTCTGAAAACTCCACTTGACCCTTTCTGTATTCCATTTCATCAGCCCATTCTTGGGGCTTTGGAATTTAAAGTTGTAAATTGTTCACCACCCCCACCCAAGCCCTGTTGTAATTTGAATTTGTTTTAATTCTTGTTTCTGCATCAAAGCTAAGTATTTCTAACACTGTAGGTTCTGTGAGGAATGAGGGAGGAGCCGGAGGGTGCAGCTCAGTGGGAGAGTGCTTGCAGCAACAGTGAGGCTCTTCCTGAGCACAGGCCTCAATTCAGTGGATTGTTCCCTCTGTGTACACCACCAGTGCCCCCAGATGTCACTCCTCCTGCCCCTCTCACGCAGTGTTCCCTCTGTCACAATCACAGAGGTAACCAGTTCTCCAGCTTCTGTCACATTACTTTTGTGAGGCACCAATTTTTTAAAAAAGAATTCTACCTGCAAGGTGGTGCTATTTCACTGTACTTCAGTATCTCCCTGGTGACGGTGTCTTTCATCAGGCAAACACGATTCTTTAGATGCTTTGTAGTTTTCCTAACTCAGTTCCGGGTTAGGCATCAGGGGAAGATCAGCTCCTTATCTATTCATAGAGAAAGACTGCATACTGGGACAGTTACACAACAGATACTTCTCACATCTCCCTTAGTGATGATTTTTGACTCTTTACCTTTGTTCCCTTGCTTTTGCTGGTGGATTCTACATAGGCCTGGTGTGAAACAAACCTACGAAGGTGCATCAGCGAGCAGCACCGTTTTGTCTGTGACACCTGTGACAAGGCGTTCCCCATGCTCTCGTCCCTCATTCTGCACAAGCAGACCCACATTGCCTCGGACCAGGGACGGGAAAAGCTGCAGGCCAAGACCCTGGCTGGTGATGTTCTGGACCAGAAGGCCTTCCTGACCTTGCTGGGCCTGCAGCACACCAAAGACATCAAGCCTGTGCCCACTGAGGAGCCCCTGCCCGATGACAACCAAGCAATACAGCTCCAGACACTCAAGTGTCAGCTACCTCAGGACCCTGGCTGCACCAACCTGCTGAGTCTGTCTCCTTTCGAAGCTGCTTCCCTAGGTGGTTCTCTCACAGTCCTTCCTGCTACCAAGGAGAGCATGAAGCATCTGACCTTACAGCCCTTCCAGAAGGGCTTTATCATCCAGCCAGATAGTAGTATTGTGGTCAAGCCCATCTCGGGAGAGTCAGCCATCGAGTTGGCAGACATTCAGCAAATTCTGAAGATGGCAGCCTCGGCTCCCCCACAAATCAGTCTTCCACCTCTCTCCAAGGCCCCTGCCACCCCTCTGCAAGCAATTTTCAAGCACATGCCCCCTCTGAAGCCAAAGCCCCTGGTCACACCCCGGACGGTGGTGGCCACCTCTACACCCCCTCCTCTCATCAATACCCAGCAGGCCTCCCCAGGATGCATCAGCCCCAGCCTCCCCCCACCACCCCTGAAGCTCCTCAAGGGCTCAGTGGAGGCCGCCTCCAACGCCCACCTGCTGCAGTCTAAGTCGGGGGCCCAGCCAAACACGGCCACCCAGCTCTTCCTGCAGCAGCCCCGGGTAGAACTGCCAGGCCAGCCTGAGATGAAGACGCAGCTGGAGCAAGACAGCATCATTGAGGCCCTGCTGCCCCTGAGCATGGAGGCCAAGATCAAGCAAGAGATCACAGAGGGGGACCTGAAGGCCATCATGACAGGGCCCAGTGGCAAGAAGACCCCCGCCATGCGCAAGGTGCTATACCCCTGCCGCTTCTGCAACCAGGTGTTTGCCTTCTCGGGAGTCCTGCGTGCCCACGTGCGCTCCCACCTGGGCATTTCACCCTATCAGTGCAACATCTGCGACTACATCGCTGCCGACAAGGCCGCTCTCATCCGCCACCTGCGCACGCACAGCGGGGAGCGACCCTACATCTGCAAGATCTGCCACTACCCCTTCACGGTCAAAGCCAACTGTGAGCGGCACCTGCGCAAGAAGCACCTCAAGGCCACCCGCAAGGACATCGAAAAGAACATCGAGTATGTGAGCAGCAGTGCGGCCGAGCTGGTGGACGCCTTCTGTGCCCCGGACACCGTGTGCCGGCTGTGCGGAGAGGACCTGAAGCACTACCGCGCGCTGCGCATCCACATGCGCACGCACTGCGGCCGTGGCCTGGGCGGCTGCCACAAAGGCCGCAAGCCCTTCGAGTGCAAGGAGTGCAGCGCCGCCTTCGCGGCCAAGCGCAACTGCATCCACCACATCCTCAAGCAGCACCTGCACGTGCCGGAGCACGACATCGAGAGCTACGTGCTGGCCGTGGATGGCGGCCTGGGCCCTGCCGAGGTGCCCGCCGAGGCCTCCGGAAGGGAAGAGGAGAGCGGCTGTGTCGCCTTCAGCGACTGCAAGCCCATTGCCGCCTTCCTGGAGCCCCAAAACGGCTTTCTTCACGGGGGCCCCGCCCAGCCCCCCCTTCCCCACGTGGCAGTCAAGCTGGAGCCCGCCAGCACCTTCGCCGTAGACTTCAATGAGCCCCTGGACTTTTCTCAGAAGGGCCTGGCCTTGGTCCAGGTGAAGCAGGAAAACGTGTCCTCCTTTCTGAGCCCTTCTTCCTTGGTCCCCTATGACTGCTCCATGGAGCCCATTGACCTGTCTATCCCCAAGAACTTCAGGAAAGGAGACAAGGACATGGCTGCTCCCAGTGAAGCCAAGAAGCTGGAGCAGGAGGTGGGGAGCAGTGAGCAGCTGTCTCCCTGCCCACCCTGCCCTACTCTGCCAGTGACCCTGGGGCCTAGCGGAATCCTGGAAAACCCCACAGCCACGGTGGTGGCTGCCACCCCAGCTGCAGGCCGGGAACCCCATGCTCAGCCCCTCCAGGGCTCTGTTCAGCTGGCCGTCCCCATCTACTCCTCAGCTCTCGTCAGCAACCCTTCCCTCTTGGGAAGCTCCGCCCTCTTAAGCAACTCGGCCCTCCTGAGCAGTTCAGCCTTGCTGCGGCCATTGCGGCCCAAACCCCCCCTGCTCTTGCCAAAGCCCCCAGTGACAGAAGAGCTGCCCCCACTGGCCTCCATTGCCCAGATCATCTCATCCGTGTCTTCGGCCCCCACTCTGCTGAAAACCAAGGTGGCCGACCCAGGCCCTTCAAGCACCAGCAGTAACGCTGTAGCTGCAGACAACTTAGGAGGCACCATACCCAAAGCTGCTGCCACCCCCGCTGACACCACAAGCCCAAAAGAATCCAGCGACCCACCCCCTACAGTGAGCAGCCCAGAGGCAGCCTCACCCACTGAGCAGGGGCCAGCTGGCTCATCCAAGAAGAGGGGCCGGAAAAGGGGGATGAGGAGCCGGCCCCATGCCAACAGTGGTGGGGTGGACCTGGACTCGAGTGGTGAGTTTGCCAGCATTGAAAAGATGCTGGCCACCACGGACACCAACAAGTTCAGTCCATTTCTGCAGACTGCAGAGGACGACACTCAGGACGAGGTGGCTGGAGCCCCCTCTGACCACCATGGGCCCAGTGACGAAGAGCAGGGTAGCCCTCCGGAAGAAAAGCTGCTGAGGGCAAAGCGGAACTCCTATGCCAACTGCCTGCAGAAGATCAACTGTCCCCACTGTCCTCGGGTCTTCCCTTGGGCCAGCTCCCTCCAGAGGCACATGCTCACACACACTGGTAAGAGGGCCCACTGGACGCGCCAGGTGGTGAGGCCTACCTCCTGGCAGGGAGGCCAAGTGGGGGATCAAGGGATGGAGGTCAAAAGTGGAGGACCCTTTTCTCGTGCTCCATTCATTCCTTGATTCTCCTGTTGGAAGCCACAGGCTTGCTGGGGGTCCGTGAGTTTCCCTGATATTCTTAGTAACCATAGTGACCTGTGCCCATGATCTGAGCCCCTCTGAGGGGTGCTGGTGAGAAGTGTCCAGTGCAGCGTGGTCATGTGCCCATTGGTCCCCTCACTTCCCTCCTCCCAGCCCTTCCCAAGAAGGTTTTGAGATAATTTGCTGGGTTAAGCAGGGGAGGTGGCTCCAGAGAAGTGGGACTTTGTATTAAGGTATTGGGGCATAATGAGCTCAGTGTTGTGACATCAGAAATTTCAGCCTGGCATCCTTGGTGCAGCTTTTTAAATTTTGAACAATCTGAGTTCTTTTGGCCACGTATCTCTGTAAAGGGAAGTACTGCAAAAGGTGACACTGGCCATTTCCTCTCAGTTCACCAAGCTGGCTGCACCTTCCCCTATCTATTTTGAAAATCAGTGGTGGATGGTGTTAGAATTTTTTGTTACATTGATACTAAAATTATCAACTGTCACAGGGAAACATCCCAAGTATGATTAATATTCTAAATAACAGTAAAATTAGCAAAATATTCAAATGATCACACAACTCTCAATTATAATTTCCCAGAAATTCTCGCAGGACTTACGTCATTGAACTAATAGTAAATTGAATGAGGTCTTTAACCTTTGGGGGTTCAAAACCCAAATATTAATAGGATCAAAGATCAACTGATATTGTATGTATGGAAAGGATTGCTGGATGAATTACAAGCCAGCAGTTAAATTTGAATTCCAGAACAACAACAAACGATGTTGAGGGTGTTTCCCTGCAGTATTTGGGATAGATGAAAAATTATTTGTTGGTCTGAAGTTCACATTTTAACTGGGAGTCCTGTGTTTAGGAGGTTTCTAACAGTCTGGTGAGGGTAACTTTGTGGGAACTGGTGTGAGCCATGCTCTCTGGCCAGGGGGAAACACCGCGTAGGGCTGGTGTCCCACACGTGAGGTGGAGCAGCAGGAAAGAGTTCATAAAGCAGCCCTGCAAACCAGGAAAGTATGCAGAGGCTAGTTTGGGGGGGGGGGGGAGCCGAGGCGGTGTGACTGAAAGGATTGGGGTCTCTTGGAGGTGCCAATCTCCAGAGATTGCCGCATCTCTTCCTGGGATGCTAGGGCCTTGAATCCAGGAAGTCCGCAGTGTCGTCCAGGGAGGGCTCCGTAGAACCGGAATTTCTAGATTCATAAAGTACACGCTGCCTTTTCAGTCCTCATTTTCTTTCCACTGAAATAGTTTAAGCCAAACAAACTGAGTAACAGTTCTCAGGAGGAAGCGTTTCAGAGAAGTGCCCCCACGCAGAAGTGTCTTCTGCTGCCCTTTTTTGGGTGACATCTCTTTGTTTCCTGCAGAATCTTTGGAGAAGTGAGTATTTCTGTTACAGATTTTCAAAGAGCAGGTGGTCTGGAGCTGGTGGTCGGTTTGGTTCTGGCCCCTCCTCCCCTCTCTCCTCTGCCCCTGCCATCAAACAGCCTCCCATCATTTTCTGATGACAGTCCCATGCTCAATAGACACTGTGCATATTTTCCTCTAAATGTGTTGAGGCCATTTATCCCCAGACATTTCTATTCCCAGTAAACTGGCGATTTCCCTGAGAAGCTGGAGCAGCCAGAATTTCCTTTCAAGAGTTGTGCTGGAGTAGATGCCTGATACCCAGCCCCACTTCAGAATCCAGCACTGTGATTGCCTGGCTTTTGAATGCCAGAATGTCATCATTGGCTTAAAATTTGGTAGCATGTGAGCCAGGTGGAGTGGTGCATACTCATAATCCCAGCAACCTGGGAGGCTGAGGCAAGAGGATCACAAGTTTGAGCCAGCCTTGGGAACTTAATAAGACCCTGTCTTAAAATAAAAAGGCCGGGCACGGTGGCGTTCGCCTCTAGTCCCATCCACTCGGAAGGAGGCAGGAGGATGGGGAGTTCAAAGCCAACCTCTGCAAAAGCCAGACCCTGTCTCTAAATAAAATACAAAATAAAGCTGGGGATGTGGCTCAGTGGTCAACTGCCCCTGAGTTCAATCCCCAGTACCAAAAATAAATAAATTAAAATAAAAAGGACTGGAGACCTAGCTTAGTGGAATGTACTTGGTTCAGTTCCCAGTACAAAAATGAAATAAAAATTTGGAAGCATCTGAGCCTGAGCAAGGAAGATGTAAGACCTGTTCGAGACCAGGTAGGATGGATGTAGATATAAACATTCTGCTACTTCTCCCTTCGTAGTTGCCGATAACCTTAATTAGAGGTGTCTCTTTGGGGCCAGTCTCTGACATCCAGTCAGAGAAGCCTCTGAGAGCTAGTGTTCATGACATGAGGAACTCGAGGCTTAGGGAAGCTAAGTCACTCGCCAGCAGTCCTGTGGGTGGTAAAGTAGGCCAGAGCGCCACACCAGAGCCACCGTTCCCTGCAGCCGCCCGTGATCGCCATGGCCTGCTGGTGCCCTCATGGAGGCCCTCCTGTGCCAGCCTGCCTGCCCATGCCTGCATGAAGAAGACTGGGAAGTGGTGTGAGACGGGGGAGAGCACAGCTGGGCATCAGAATGCTATGGATTAAAATCTCAGCGACTGCAGAATTGTGTTGTACCCCATGTAAATATTGGTGCCCGCTGGCTTCCGCTCACTTCCTTTCCTTTCCTGTGCACCACTACTCACCGTCCAGGGATGGCCTCGGCATCACCTGACTAAGTCACGCCATGTTGAGCACTCTGCTATGTCTGGTGCTGTGTGAGAACATTTCCCACTCATCGAGCATTAGACCTGGAAAAAGACGGGGGATCGTCTTCCCACAGACCTGAAATTCCCCTGGTCGGCAGCTCTGCTGTCCATCAGAGTCACCTAGCTCCCTGGCTTCTTAGGCTCCCTCCAAAACTTGAAAACATGGCTTGAGGCATATACTTAAGACTCAGCAGCAACCCTGTAAACAAAGGAGGTATGACAGGGAAGGTGTTTTGTAGTTTTGTTTTTAAGTGTAGTATTAAAGCTGATAGTTTTTATTCCGAGAATGGTGTTCTAGGGGATCCACCTGCCAGCTGCCCGCGCTGTCACAGCGCTGCGGCTTCGCCTCTCCCTGTTCAGGCTCCAGGAACTGCATCTGAGGAGGAAGCTGGCATCTTCCATGTCCCTGCCTTGTTCTCCACACACACCTGCCCTCTTCCTCCTGTCCCTCTCTGGCTTTCTCCCAGCCCGGAGCTTCCTGCTGATGGGGGACAGTTCCTGGTTCCTTAACCTTTCTCTCCCTGAACTCATCACCTCCTCGGAGAACAACACTGCCCCTGGTGAGCATCTCATCCTGTGCCTTTAAGCAGCTGGTGGAGGACTGTGCCAGGAAACACAGCCAGTCCCTCTTGTCTCTGCCCTTGATTTCTTCCTCCTTCCCTTTGCTCTGGTTCCTCATCGTCCAGGGACAGGCTTGGGACCAGGTGATGTCCAAGTTCCCTCCAGCTCTCGACACTGAGATTGTCTAGCTTGCTCGCCTTGTCACTGGTGCTTCAAGCTCCTTTTCCTGGCCACCTCAGGGCTCTTCCCACCCGAGACCCTCCTCCCCACTATCGGGCAGCCAGCATCAGAGTTCAGGTGAATAAGATGTCCTCACTCGAGTGCCGAAGGCACCTGAGCACCACATGTCCTCACCTCTAATCCAGTCCTGAGGGTGGAACCGAGGCGTGCTCTAGCACCAAGCCACATCCCCGGCCCTTTTTATTTTTATTTTATTTTACACCTCTGCCAAAAGTAGAGGAAAAAATACCAAAAGGAAGACACCTTCGCCTCGAGGGTAGAGGAGTTGCGGCAGGAACCAGGGGCCTCGAGCTGTTTTTGTCTTGTTACAGAAAGAAAGGCAGCTGCAAGTTTGCCATCCAGGTCCCGACCTCCCCTCCGAACCCTGGTTTCCTTTGGGAAGTGAATAGAAATATTTCCAGATCTGTGTTCTTGGTCCTGATAGCCAAGGTCCTGATCTCCTTGGCAAACTCGCTCTCCCTGTTCATTCTTGCCCCAGTGCCTTCCAGAGAAGACCATTCCACGCAACGTGTCTCTTCCCTTCTGAGCTGGTCTATGCAGAGGATGACTGGCCTGGAGTTGGGGTTGGGGGCGAGGGATGACCCTTGGGTACCAGGGGGATTCACTGTCGTTACAGATGTTCTTACAAACACCCCTTCTAAAGTAGTGACGTGGGGCAGTTACCACATTAATCAAACCATGTGAAACTTTCCACTGTAGGTGACCAGCCAAAAGTGTTCTTAAAACCTGTCTTAAAATACTAAAAGGGCTCAATATTTCTGCTATCCATAGAGACCACTGCTATTTAAAATAGAAGGACATTTGCAATGAAATGAAATGTGAGGTGTTTCTGTTTGTTTTGTTTTGTTTTTTTGCTTGTGTTTTATTTTCTGGTCCTGAGGATTGAACCTAGGAGTGCTCTACCACCAAGCTACATTCCCAGACCTTTTTATTTGTATTTTAAGAAAGGGTCTCATGAAATTGAGAGGCTGGCCTCAAACTTGTGATCCTCCTACTTCAGCCTCCCAAGCTGGGGTTATAGGTTGGCACCACTGTACTTGACTCCATACTGCCTTTTGACAATAAAATGTAAAGGAGCAGTTTTTTATTCCTACTTGAAATCCTTAAATATTATATTCAATTCTTAATGAATAGCAAGAAATAATTTGAAAGATGCACCAGTACTTTACAACTAGTTGCACAAAAGCATGATTTTTTTAAAAAATTAATGTGGTTTTTTTTTTAATATACGTTTAGCAAAAAACACTTGCAAAAAGAAGGGATCTTCTGAGCAATTGATGGGTTCTCCACTATTTTGTGTGGCTCCCCAAAAGTATACGTACCGTATCCTGGATTTCTGATTCAGCCCTTCCTGGGTTTCCCATAGGGACTTGCACATCTTAGGCAGGGCTCCACCACGGAGCTACACCCCCCAGCCTGTCTGTGTTCATAACCAGCTCCAAAGGAGATTTGGAAGCATCGTCTTAAAGTCTTTGAGCTCAGAAAGGAATAAATGTCTTGGATTACTCCTGGCACACAAGTTTGGCCACACTGCTGCTTCAGTCTTGCTGGCCTCATGTCTTCATGCCCAGGGAACAGCGCCACCTGCAGTAGTGCAGCCTGGCAGTGCCAGTGGTGCTGCCCCTTCCTTGTCCTGGGAAACCTGCAGCCCTTCCACTCACCCTAGGCGCCAGGCCTTACTGAGCACTCTAGCAAACCCCTGCCCCTGAGCACTGCCCAGCCCAGGCTCAGTGGACGTTACAACACTAATCTAAACCGAAGGCCAAAGGTCTGTGATTTGTGTCTCCAGGGAGCTGTGCTAGCGGCTCTTCCTGCAGGCCTGACGCTTGTGTTTGGCCCTGGCCGTCCCAAGGTTCAGTACCTGACATCTTTTCCACTGTGAGGTTGGACACTAGGATCTACAAGTGTGTGCCTGGGGGAGAAAGAAGAGATTAGCGATGTAGCAAAGGATGGACCTCCATTTGTTCTCTCCTGAAGCCTGCCTCGTCCACCTCATCCTTCCCCTTTCTCCTCCTTCATCATTCTCCTCCTCCTGTCCCACCCCTCCTTTCTCACTCTCCCCCCACACCCGTTTCTCTCCCTATTGGACTTCTCATTCCTCTCCTTCCTTCCCTCCTCCTCTGTCCTTTTCCCTCCCCTCTAACTCCCACCCTCCTCCTCTTTCTCTGTCCTTCCTCCCCCTCTTCCTGTTCCCCTTTCTCCTCTCTTCCTCCCCTTTTTCACCCCTACCTCCACCAGCCCTTGCCCTCCCATTCATCCACACAAACATGGGACGGTATCAGAGGAGCTTCACTTGCATTTTGCAACATGGTGTTTACAGTACAAAAGGAATCCAAATAAAAGGAGAGGATGGGCCAACCAAAGCAGAGACTCCCCTGGGGAGGGAAGGAGGGTCTCTCCTCTGAGCCTTTTGCCCATTTGTAGAGCTGGGACTGGGGGTGGGGGTCCCCTGCTACACATCTGTGGGGTGAGCAGACTTGCTTATGTGTTGGTCACTCAGGTATTTCCAAGCCAGAGTTCAGACCAGGGGGAGCAAAGAAGACCTCCAGGCTCTGCCTGTGAGGACCACAGTGACCTTGGGCAGAAGTCACTGCAGTACGTCCCAACAAGTCGCACAGGTGGGGTCCTAGGGAGATGCACTGCTCCTGCCCCCCATGGGAAGCCACAGCCACCTATGGCTAGAATGGGGACCTGCTGCGTGAAGGGGGCACGCCCTGACTTCTCCCATGGGCCCCTGAGGTGACCCAGGGATACAGGAGCCCTCTGGGAGGCCCAGCCTGTCTTCTCGTCCCCTTGGGGTCCCCAGCATCTGTATTATTCGCCAAGCTAGAAATCACTGTGTTTTCTTTGTGGTTTAATACAGGTGTTGTCTTACCAGGGTCTGAAATCCCTTCATTCTTATTTTTTGTTGTCATTATTTAATAATTTTAATGCTAATGCCATCACTTTATTTAAATGTATATATCTTGGTTTCACTGTTGAATTTCTTTTAGTATTTTGAAGACAAAAGCTCATTCCAATTCACTCAGATGAGGGAAATTTATCATTATCATTCTAGTCTTTGGTATTTCTCAGTGTTTTGTTTTTAATGAATTTTGTTTATTAAAAGGAAGGGGTGGAGGGTGGGGGAGAGCAAATGCCAGTAATCCCAAGAGAATAAATCAAAAGCGATTTTTCTTTTTCATTGCATTAGAAAGCCAGATAAATATATATTTTTTTTCCTGCTTCAGGTCAGAAACCCTTCCCTTGTCAAAAATGCGATGCCTTCTTTTCTACCAAATCTAACTGTGAACGCCACCAGTTGCGCAAACACGGAGTTACCACCTGTTCCCTGAGAAGAAACGGGCTTATCCCCCCAAAAGAGAGTGATGTTGGATCCCATGATAGCACAGGTAGTGCCTCCAGGTGATGGAGAACCAGAGAGGAGGAGAGCGGAGGGCGCTGCTCCGGGCTCCGCCGACAGCCGCAGCCAGCTCAGGGCGTGCTGAGGACTGGGAGCGCGGCTCCTGGGTCAGAGGGGCCTAGACTACGAGACGACGGAGCCAGGAGCCCAGGGAATTCGGGAACCAATGGCAGTGCCCCTAGGTGACTTATGGAAGTGGCTAGGGAAGATGGACACCCTCCTAGCAGAAGGGGGCCTTTGTTCCTAGTGCTGGGCGGTGGGGTCTGTGGGAGGTGTACAGTTTTTGTAGCTCTGGGTATGAACACCTCTAAAAGGAATGTGAAACCTTAAAGGCTTGGGGAGCCCCAGCCTCCGCAGCATCCTGGAGCAGGGAGGGGCTTACTGGGACGTCCGTGTATTATTATAGGAACTGGGGGTGCTGAGCCCTTCCAGGGTGGGGCGAGGTGGGGTGTTTTTCTTTTCAGTAACTCTCTTCCAGTAGAAGACTGTCCTTGTTTGAGAAGCACTCTGCATGTCCTTTCTTTAATCACGTCTCTGCCTGACCTGAACCCGGTGTGACTCTCTGTGCTGACGTGTGCTCCTCCCCCAGACCCTACAGAGCAATTAACAGCTGCCCACTCAGCTTCCGCCACCCTTCTCCCTCGGCTTCTGTATTTACCCACGTCCTCAGTTCAGTCCTCAGTTCAATGCCCTCCATCGTCCCAGGCTGCTGGGGTGCACCACCCCCAGAACAAACGACAATAGGCTACTGCAGGTCACCACGGCTTACAAAAGGAACAGTGAGGGTGGTGTGAATACTGGATTCGGTTCTGCAGACCTTCAGTGCTTGCCGTCTCCAGATCTCCCACTGCTTGCAGCCAAGCCAAGGTGGTTCCCCCAGCTCTGTTTTTCTGGAGTTTAATTGTGCCCGTGGCTTCTCTTCACATCTTGAGCGTGAAGGGGGTCTGTGTGGCATAGGAGGCACCCCACACTATTAGTCCTTACCTCAGGGTCAGAGGGAATGGGGCACAGTGGAGTGAGTGGGCACCATTTCCAGGACGAGAACTGATCCCACTGGGGGGAACCGGCCCTGCCTTCCACATACCTCCCACCAAGCCCGAGAGAGATTTCGAGCGCCCTTGATCTGCCCAGCCCTTCCTCCAGTTCAGACCCTGACGGGTAGCCAAGTGCTGGTTTTGCTGACTCCATTCCCCAGATTCCATTTCCACACAGTTTACCGAGGTCCTGAGTAAAGAAAGTTATGATGCCCACAGCACCCTGCCCCTGGAAGAGCCCTGTGAGCCGGGGATGGTCTACTTGCTGCCCAAGTGACAGGAGGCCCGCCAGGCTGCCCACAGAGCTCGCTTTCCTGCAGACCTTCCTGTTAATGTTTAACCCTCGGCTGCCAGGGCACCTGTTGGTCCAGAACGCTTTCTGGCAGCCTGGTTTACAAAGCAGCATGTGATTCTTTCCACACCAGTTCCGAAGGAGGGAAGACAGCTGGTGAAGGGGCAGGGACTGGGTCCTCGTGTTTTACCAACAAGTCTTAGAGTCCTCACCGTGTGCCACGTGCTCACTTTGTACCCAGCGTCCCTCCCATACGGAAGGAAAACCCTGGGATGCTGCTGACCCCAGGGGTGGCTGTGGATCCCCAGATACAAAGCTGAATCAAGATGTACACTCCGAGCTTTGCTTCAGCAAACGTTGGCCTCTGGGCGCATTTGGCTCTAAGTTTACAGTGACAGGTTTTGTTTTTTCAAGGCCCTGCCCCAGAAGTTGTATAGATTTTCTGTAAAGGGACAAAACTTCTGGGAAAAGAAAAGTCACCAAAAGTTGTAATGTGAAACCAGTCGAGAGAAGTTATAGGTCTGGTTTAATTGTGGTCACATTTTATGGTGAGAAGAAACTGAGATTCAGGAGGGAAAGAAAGCAGGTCAGGGAGGCAGACAATCCCGGGACTTCAAGGAGAGATTTACAAACAGGGGGGCATGGTGGGGTTTGGGGGGCTCCCTCCAGGGCAGTTAAAAGTGAGACTTTTGAGAAACAGACTATTTTTTTTAAAGTCAGGAAATTACCCAGGAAGTTCTCGAGGTTTCTAAGTTTATATGCCTAGACTGCATTTTCTTAAAATCTCTAATATTTTTTAATGTCCATGTGACTTTTTCAGTCCCATAAGATTTTTCGTGAAAATGTACCTCAGATATTTTCCCCAAAATGGTGCTAAAAATGCTGTAGTGGGGAGAGCGGCTCTCCTTTCAGAGGGCTGCATTGAATTTTAAACTGAAACTGCACTCTGCTGGGCAGAGGTGCCTGGCCCCCTTTGCTCTTGATGCCCTTCTGGGTTCTCCTTGGACGCTGTCTAGAAGAGCCATGGTAAAGGCAGCCGGGTAGGACTATAAACGTGAATGTTTTTAAACTTTTCCCTTAGTGGTGGTATGAATGCCAACCCCAAAATCCCATGTGTCCCTGTGGACTGGGCCGCAGCGTTGATCCCAATCATCAGGCAAAGCGCAGACAGAACAGCTCTACCCATCAGATTAATTATTTAGATGATCATGTCTGCCTCGTCAGGTAGCGTTTCATTTCCAGGAGCAGGAGATCCTTAACTGGAGCACCTAGGAAGATGTGCGCTGTCCGGCAAGGGGAGCTGTGGGTTCCTTGCCTATCGGGATTTCTTCAGCTTTTTCCCACTGCCCCCCCTCCCCCCATAGAGAAGAGGGACAGATGGGTGGCAGAAAATCAGTGCTTGCTTTTCAAGTAGCATTGCTTATACAAAGCCATCAGCTCGGCTACCTGTATTTGGCAATGTGAGTGTTGAAGAGGGTCAAAATAGGACCTGGCCTTTCGAGGTGGATATTAGTGGTACGTGAACAGGTTAAGTCTGTTGTTCCCAAGAATCAAAAGTTGCTTGGAACTTGAGGGGCTAAAACACTCCCCCTAGCGGAAATTTGGTGGAAGACAGCCACACCTCCTTTGTTCAAAGAGGAAGTGAGCAGAGTTCTCCTTCCATTATCCACCATTATCCAGAATTCATTTTGATTTTTTTCTGGGTCTATCTTCTGAAATATGTTCTGTGCAGTTCATTCTTGCGCAGGATGTGGTATGTGCCCACGGGCCCAGCTGCTCAGGAGGCTGAGGTTGAGAATTCTTTGAGCCCACAATTAAAGATCAGCCTGGGCAACATAGCGAGGAGCAAGACCCTTTCTTTTTTTTTTTTGGTTGTTGTTGTTTTGTTTTGTTGTTGTTGGACATAATATCTTTATTTTATGTATTTATTTTTATGTGATGCCAGGGATTGAATCTAGTGCCTCACACATGCTAGGCAAGTGCTCTACCACTGAGCCACAACCCCAGCCCCACAAGACCCTTTCTTTAAAAATTTTTTTTGCTGAAAAAATAATAAGAGAAATAGTGTAGGATATACTGGAGCAAAGTGGAAGTAACTAGATATCAAACCTTTTTTAAACAGATTACCCACAAAGCCAACAAATAAGTTAAGCGCGCTTCATTTTTGTTGTAGAGTTTATCCAGAATCCATTCTGGAGATGCTCTCTATTCAAATATTTCCAGAAAATGAGCATCTGAGTTTTCCTTGAAATGTGCCCTAATGTTGGTGTGCATCTCTCAGAAGTCCTAGTTCTGGTCAAAAAAAAAAAAACATGAATCATGTTCCCCTCTCACATATCTTGATACCCAGCAGCAGTCGGAGTAAAACCAAGGCAGTCTCGTGGGTAGAATGTCACACAGATGGTTACAGGTGAGCCCCAAACTCCATGGGTGTGAAGAGCAGGTATCATCTCTGAGGATATTGGGAGAGGCAATACCAGCTCCTTATCTCAGCCCCAGGAACACCTTGATGGCAGATAATGGGATGTGTGACGTTGAAGAGGAGTGAAGGGCCTGGGGTAACATTGTGGGGTGGCTGCCCCAGCAAGCAAGAATCGGGTTAGGTGTGTAAATCTTTGCTCAGTTCAAGCACTGTGGTCGGAGACGGGCGTGTTGAGGACGTGAACCTCCCCTGTGCTGGGAACAGGGTTCCGTCTGCCTGACTCCGAGGCGCCTCTGAGTGCTTACAGTGATGAACTGGACATGAATCTACACCTAACCGGTAGGCCCTGCCGGCTTCTGCCTCACTGTTACAGCACATACTTAACAGTCCTTAAGTCCTCATTCAGTTCTGACCTGCTTGGCGTCATTACAATTGCCACAGTGCTCTCTCTTCAGAAGGTCATTAAAAGCTAGTGGACTTTCCCCGTCTAGTTTTGCTGTGGAGAGAGGACAAATGGGAACAAGCAAGAGGCAGGAAGTGTGAGATGCCTGCAACCCACAATTCCCTGTTCCCACTCGCACCCGCCCCCACAGCCCCTCAGGGCCTCCTGCCTTCCTCAATTGCTCTCCTGGCATAAAGGTAGTCCTCCCCTGTGGAATGTCTCTCCACCCTCCGGTGCTGCAGGTGTGCATGTCTCCTTTTGCCTCTGACCTCTACCTAGAGATGAGCTGGCAGGCGAGAGGGTGTGCGCTATAAACACAGAATTCACGCCAGGGTCGTGAGAGGATTGGGAGGGTGGTCCTGTGTGTGATGCATGTTCATATAATTTCTTTGCACTGGAAAGATAACTTACAACTTGGCTTCCTCAACTTCCCTAGTGCCACCAGTCTCTGGAATGCACCTTCTCCTATCTTGCAGCCCTTTGTCTACGCTGCCTGAGTCACTCACCTTCCTGGGGCGGGGCAGTGGAGTCCAGGAGGTCCAGGCACAGCCAGCCCTGGGAACCTCCTGCAGGGGTGTGGAGGCTGGTTTGCCCTCCTTAAGTCTCCAGGTTCATGTTGGCCCTCACGAGGGATGTCAGGGGTGACGAGGATTGGGGATGAGAAATCCTCACTGAGCTTGGGACCCAGGTCACCAGGGTGGATCCAGCCAAGTCCCAGTAGAGCCCTTCAAACGCACGTGCTTTGTGCATCCCGTCTGAACCCCTTCCCTGCTGTGCTTGCTCACACAGATAGCCAGTCAGACTCGGAAACACTGGCGGTGGCAGGTGAGGTGCTGGACCTCACCGCCCGGGACAAGGAGCAGCTGCCTTCAGAGGGAGCCGTGGAGCTCAGCCAGGCTGCAGCGGATCCTCCTGTGGAGGAGGCCAAGGCAGAGGCAGCCTCCCCTGGGAAGGGGGAAGAGAAAGGGGCAGAGGAGAAGCAGGAGCTAGAGGAAGAGTGTGGCGTGGAGGTGAGCGCTGGGGATGCCGAGGGGCCGGAGGAAGACACAGCCAGCAACAAGAGCCTGGACCTCGACTTGGCCAGCAAGCTGATGGACTTCAAGCTGCAGGGTGAGGCGGGCCCCGCGGGCAGCCAGGGCTCTGCCCAGCAGGACCAGAAGCACGCCTGTGACACCTGCGGGAAGAGCTTCAAGTTCCTGGGCACCCTGAGCCGCCACCGGAAGGCTCACGGCCACCAGGAGCCCAAGGATGAGGAGGAGACGCAGCCTTCGGAGGGAGAGGGTGCTGGCGGAGCAGCCGAGAGGCCACCGTCTGTCCCTGCCTCTGAGCCTGAAGAGAAGCCCACTGAACCCCCTGAAGTGGAGCCGGCCCCAGGCACCAGGGAGGCCTCCGAGGAGAAGCAGAACGAGGAGACAGAGGGCCCCTCTGACGGGGAGGGCACAGCCGAGAAGAGGTCCTCAGAGAAAAGTGACGATGACAAGAAACCAAAGACGGACTCCCCCAGGAGCGCGGCCAGCAAGGCAGACAAGAGGAAGAAGGTCTGCAGCGTGTGCAGCAAGCGCTTCTGGTCCCTGCAGGACCTCACCAGGCACATGAGGTCCCACACAGGTGAGGAGGGCCCAGGCCACCAAGGGGAGGAGAGGGGGACCCACCTCGCTCCCAGAGCAGTGACGGAGTTGGAGCCCCAGGCCACTGGGAGAGTGTAGGAGAGTGAGGTGACCTGGGCAGGGCCATCCGTCCTTCCCTCCCAGAGAAACCCTGCCAGGCCCAGTTGGTCTCCACTTTCCTCCCTTCCCAGCTGCCGCCCGTGGGCCACCCGCACCCAGCCAACCTCCGCACTGTCCGCTGGGCCCTGTGCTCGCGGCCAAGAGCCCCGGGCCGGCTCTCAGCAGGGCGATGTTCTTGGGCTGCTGACAGGTGCTGTTCTCAGCTGTTGGCCGCTGGGTCTCTGAGCCTTTGGGAAATTCCACCTTGGAACACAGAGATCTGTGCTTTGACTTAGGAGGAGCTGCTGTCCCCATGGGCCCCGGAGAGGACCATCCTGGCCTTCCACGAGATGCTTTTCTCTGGGCCAGGTCAGACTGCATATCCGAGGCTTCTGCTTCTAGGATCTTGGTTTCGGGATCAGTTGTAGAACTCCTGGGCTGAGAGGAAAGGGGAGGGGATGCGGCCCCTGGAACTCCTGTGTCCCCTGCGCCAAACAGGAGGGCTGTCCCTGAGTGGGGGAGTCCTGGGTGCGCTGTCCTGACTGCGATCGGGGAGGCAGGGTCAGTGGCCTTGGGCTAACAGACGGATTTCTTCTCCCTTCTCAGGGGAAAGGCCCTACAAGTGTCAGACCTGCGAGCGGACCTTCACCCTCAAGCACAGCCTGGTCCGGCACCAGCGGATCCACCAGAAAGCCCGGCACGGCAAGCACCACGGCAAGGACAGTGACAAGGATGAGCGGCCCGAGGAGGACAGCGGGGACGAGTCCACCCACAGCGGCAACAACCCAGTCTCAGAGAATGAGGCCGAGTCGGCTCCCAGCACCAGCAACCACGTCGCCATCACCCGGAGCCGGAAAGAGAGCTTGGCCAGCGCCGGGAAGGACTGCGGCCACCGGGAGGAGAAGGGGCGGGCGGCCCCCAAGGAGCAGGCGCCGGGCGACCCCAGTCCCGAGGGCCCAGAAGCCCTGGTGCAAGACCTGCTGGAGCTGTGCAGCAAGAGGCCTGCCCACCCCACACTGGCCCCGGCCGAGGCCACCTCCCAGCTGCTGGGGATGGAGTGACATCCCGCCTCGCCCTTGCACAGAGGAGCCAGCGGAGCCCAGCGTCTCAGAGCTGCATTTCAGGAGATTTCGTCATTGTCCCTTGGCTTTCGGGAGGAGCCAGCGGGAGGGCAGGAGGAGCCGAGCGGGGCCACCGGCCCTGTGCCATAGTCTTGGGGCGCCCTGCAGGCCGCAGCACGTGCCGATTCCAGTGCCTTAACTACTTACGGAGCCTCCGTGCCACCATGGGGGTTGTGTTTGCCCAAAACGACTTTAACAAGACAGATATTTTAAAGAATTGTCTGGGGAGGACCTCTTCATTTAAGCATTAATGTTACCCTTTGTATCGATGTGTGTGAGCTTGTTTCTGTGAATCTGTGACAGTCCTGTTTGTTCTGTGAGCTGGAACAGGAGGAAAAAGACGCCCTGGGATACCCGTAGCCAATAACTGGAAGAACATGATGTGAATTTCATAATTTCATGTAAATGACAGAGGGAAGATGGATGTGATGTGATTTCTCAAAGACCTTCCTTTTTCTTTCTTTTTCCCTGTTTGCTCCGCAGTGGAGCCGATCTGGTCCTTGTTATTAGGAAATGTGGTCGATGAAGGTTTCCAAGGCGGCTCAAGCCAAAATCAGGAAAGATCTCTAGCTTCAACCTCATATTTGTTTCTACTCTTTCCACCTTAGAAATAGTTACTATTCAAGTTCCAAGACATCCATTCTTAATCTACAGAGAAGAGTTACCTCCCCAACAACTTAACCTATGGAAAATGTACCTGGATGTTGTCTATTTGATTTTCCCCCTTCCCATTAGGTATATGTTATTATTATTATTATTAATATTAATATTATTATTATTATTAGTTCATCAGTTTGCTGGGCTCTGCAGTCAGCAGAAACAAATGGGCAATATTTGTCCTGGGAGACCTGGTGGCCACCCCCAGGTTCCCACAGAACCTGCCCCTGCAGGTTCCTGGACACGCTCCGGTGACAGCTCTCTACTGTACTCAGACAGGCCTTTCTTCCGTGGCTGCAGACTCCAGCAGGGGCCGAGCCCCTGGAACACAGCTGAGGGCAGCTCGGATCTGGGGAGAGCAAGGCTGCACATGCGGCAGGGAACAGGCATCCAAGACGCCGGGCCAGGCCCGGGGGCGCCACAGGGGTGGTTTTTGAGGAAGCCAGGTGGTGACAGTCCTGTCACTTGTGAGCAAGGTATCCCAGTCTTCCTGCTAAGCCCAGTCCAAGCCTTGCCCCCGGCTGTGCTACTGTCATTGAAAAGTGAGGAAATACTACTACTGGTAATAAAACTACATGCAAGGTTAAGAGGAGAGATTTCTATTTACCTTCCTGTGACGTGGGGTTGGTGCTTAAAGACCAATGTGGTGTCAATAGTTCCTTAAGAGGCCCGAACCGCTGGGTGCAAAAAGGTGGGATTCCTTTTATTCGTGAGCATTCTGTGCAGACAACAGACTTCCCTCACTGCAGCGAAAATGATAGGTCCTATAGCGCTGACCTTGTGTCCAGCATCCTGCCCTTGAGCCGAGCCCCTAAGGACACCCGAGCCATACTGCTGCGGGGGCCCCTGCTTGCTGCACCCTGTGGAGCCTCTGGCCTTTCCCTGGGGAGGTGCCCCTCCACTGGGCCTCTCCCCGCTGGCCCCTTGTGGCTCCACAGGCTCTTCCTTGGCTTAAACCTTGCACAGAGACACATGCCCTTTTGTTTCCATTTCTGTTTCCAGTAGCTAAAACCCAACCACCCTGACATCAAAGGAAGGTGGATATTCTTGAAAAAAAAAAAAAAAGTGATATCTTTGCATGTGAAAGGAAAATCGTTGAGGTATATATGATTTTTAACTGTATTGGGATATATGAACCAGTTTAAAATGCGGTTTTATTTACTGTAGAGATGAATGCAAATCAGAACCAATGATCCCTTGGCCTTCTAAGTTGAAACCAGTTCATGCATCCCTTAGTTGTTCTTTTTTTATTATTATTATTACAATTGTTATTGTTATTTTTGTCGTTATTATTATTTGGGGTTCCTTGTGTTTTGTTTTTCTTTGCAACTCTCCACACTAAACTCGCAATATTGTGGGGAGAAGCCATGACTAAACTCTACGCTGCGGTGAGATGTAGCAGGGGTCAGCCCCCCGCCACGCAGGTCGCCGGGGCTGCAGCTCGCAATAATCACTATTGATCTAAAGCTTTATTAGCCTTGATCCGTACCCTCGTAGTCGATAAGGTCTTGCCACATTTTATTAGTGAGTTTGACAAGTATATTATTTGTTTGTTGTTCTGCCCCCTTTCCCTTATATTAAACTGTGAAATTTGTGATTTGTTTAAACGCTGGGTGAATCATAGCTTAGTTTGCATGTCCAGCTAATTTGTTCCTATACATTTTGTTTGATTCTCTTTCTCCTTCTCTCAGGGCTTTTGCATATATATATATATATATATATACATATATATATATATATATATATATATATATATATATATATATGGATCTTCTGAAAAGTTTTTTGAGGTGCAAGTTTTTTTTTTTCTTTCTCTGTGATTAATGGACACAATGCTGAGATTCAATCACTACATGAAACACCTGGCTGCGTGAACAAAAGAAACAAAGACCCCAGGGCTGTCTTCCACGCGGCCCTGGGGAAGCTACGTGGCAGCCGGATGCCAGTTTCAGACAGATTCATCATACGTTCGTCTCTTTCCTCTCCTCTCTTTCTTCAAGAAGGAAGTTGATCCTAGTGATTTCAGCCCATGCATTAAACAGGAAACAATAATAAATGTGTAGATTTCATATTTTTCTAAAGGGAACTTAAAAAAACTGCTGCTACATGTTATGTACAAAACTGGTTTATGCCACATGAACAGAGAATCACAAGTTTGGTTTTGGTACTTTTTGTTCCTCTTTGTACTCAGTTGTATAGAACTTCCAAATTCAGAATGAAAAGAAAGCTGTTCTGTATCAAACCATCTAAGCAATAAATGTTATGTTTTAAAAACGGCAGTTTGCCCGTCCTGCTGTCCTCTGATTTGCTCTAATCCTGTCCCCAAACCTACCGCCTGCTCCACGCAGGTCACACGTATCAGGTGCCTTCAGGAAGTCGCAGGCTGCTTCCTGCTCACGTGGGCCATCTGCGGGAAGCCTTGTGCCACAGGAGCATCTTTTTGAAAAGCCACTTGGCTGAAGCTGTGGGCACTGCCTGGAGAGAGTGTGGACAGGTGGGAAGTCCACGGTGACAGTGAGAGCTGGGGGGACCCTTGCAACCGCTTTCCACCGTCGGTTATCCACAGCTGAGCCAGCGGTCGGTCTGCTGTGCCTCGCTAACTCTTCTCTCCCCCAACCCAGTTGCACGGGATGGAGTCCACACCCGATGGAAGGAGAGCTCTGGGAGCTCAAAATACAGTAGTGCAAGCGGGTTTTTAGCCAGGGAAGGGGACAGTGACTCCAGGGCTGGTCAAAGCCCACGTGGTGGGGCATGTGTCACTGCAAAGTGGCAACAGGTGAAGGCCTGGACCTGCTACCTCAGGAGTGTTTCTTTAAAAGCAGCCCCAGAGGAAGCTGTCAGGGGAGCTGACTGTAGGTGAGGCTACACACTCTGACCATCCTGTTGTGGTTTTTTGTTTCATTTATATTTTGGGGGTGGGGGTTGAACCCAGGGATGCTCTACCAGCAAGCTACATTCTCAGCCTTGAATTTTGAGATAGGATCTCATCAAGTAGCCGAAGCTGGCCTCAAAGTTGCCATCCTCGCTCCTTAGCCTCCCATGTGGCTGGGATTAGATGGGAGAGTGTCCTGTACTTCTGCCAGATCACAGCTAGTTGTAGCCCTGTGGTCCCCAAGCCTTCCAGGCTCCTCTTTGGGCCACACACCCTACCCCCACCAGGCCCTGACACCCACAGAACTTGGGGCCGGGGAGATCATGAACAAGCACTTGCACAGGGACAGCCCTTGGCTGAGATGGTAGCAGACATTTGCCCTGCTGTGAGCGTGAAGTCACTGTCCTGACAGAATTTGGGCCGCAAGCCTGGTCCCTGAAGACCCAGGGCTCTGTGGGGTGTGATAAACAAGGCACTGTAGCCCAAACCCCAGCTACCTGGGTGTGCAGAGAGAGCACAGTCCCCAGGGTCAGGGTGACCCTGGGAAGAGGCATTTAGGAATGAAAAGACCGGACACATCTACAGTTCTGCCTGTTACCTGAAAAGGAGCCTGGTATTGATGCTGAGCAAATGTCCTTGTTGTTTCTGGTCGGGAGGAGTCCAGGCTGATTCCAGGCTGAGCTTGGTGGCACATGCCTGTAATCCCAGCAGTTTGAGAGACCAAGGCAGGAGGATGGCAAGTTCAAAGCCAACCTCAGCAACTTAGCAAGGCCCTAAGCAACTCAGTGAGAACCTGTCTCTAAATAAAATACAAAAAGGGCTGGGGATGTGGCCAGGGGTCGAGTGCCCCTGAGTTCAAACCCCAGTACCAAAAAAAAAAAGAAAGAAAAGCCTGGGGTCTCAATATCACCTTCAAAGGTCCACCCCCCCCCCCCGTGACCTAAAGAACTCCCGCTAGGCCATACCTCTTAATAAGGTTTCCTCACCCTACCAAAAGTGCCACAGGCTGGTGACCAAGTCTTTATTTAACACACATTTTGGGGGACATCATCCAAACCACTGCAGTGTTTTTGACCCACAGGTGACCACCAGCCACTCTGTACCTGTAGGTGTATGTCCAAGCCAAGCCATTCTGGTGGGTCCTTGGTAGTTCAAGCCAGAATAGCACATCTCTGTGTTTGTGATAAAATGCACGTGACATAAAATTTACCGTCTTAGCCTTTTTAATCGTACAATTCGGTGGCAGACATCTCCACCATCCAAACCAGAACGTTCTCATGGCCCAAACAGACTCTGCACCCACTAAACACTAATGCCCCACTTCCTTTGGCCCACCCACCTCTAACACCCCCGTTCGGCTTCTGTCCCTGTGAGGAGGACCCTTTGGGGAAAGAACATCACACATGAAAGAGAACTTGACCTTCACAGAGGCCCCGGCTTGTGGCAGCTCAGGAATCTGTCCAGGTGGAGGGGGACCCTGGTAAAGGGATCCCACACTCAGGTCCTCTGCCTGAAGACAGCCAGCCATCTGCCCCCTCTGCGGGCTCACAGGAAGCTGGGGAAGGGGCCCAGAGCCGTCTCCAGGGCAAGGTGGCTGGCCTGCAGGTCCCAGCTCTGCCTCTGTCCTGGCCAATGGCCTTGTGAGTCCCCAGCCGGGTGGATGAGGTGAGTTAACAGGCAGGAGGCGTCATTAAAGCTTCTGTGACGTCTCGGCAGGCACGGCTCCCGTCCTTGTCCTGACCCTCCCGGGACACTTCACCCACCAGTGTTCAGGGGAGCAGTCGGAGCAGGCGCTGGTGGGAGGTCCAGCCTCTGCCCTCTAAGACCTCTCAGGTCTCACTGCCTCCTCTGGCTCTGTAGCCCAGTCACCTTCCCACTCAAAGCACTGCCCTCAGTGTCCCTCAGGGCTGCCTCAGGCCCTGATGCTTATCAGACATCCCCACTCTGCTCAGTCCCCCTTGAAGCCAGGCCTGTCACAGCCTCCTGGTAAGAGGAGCCACCCTATAGACCTGGCACCAGGAGGAGGCTCACTGTCCTGGGTGGGATCTGGGGACCCACAGCACTCACATCCCCTGGGAGTGGGCTAAAAATGAGAACCTCAGGCGCACACACACACACACACACACACACACACACACACACGTGCTGAGTCAGCATCCATGATTTAACAAAAGCTCCAGGGGATTCGTGAGCACATTAAAATTTGGGAAGCTCTGATCTAGAGCCCCCAAGCAGTTCAGAAGATGAACCCAGAAGAAAACTGCAGGCAACTCTTAAAGAGACACTCCATCTGTGTCAGTCAGCATCCTGTTACTGTAACAAAACTCCTGAGAAAAGAAAACGACTTATAAAGAGAAAAGGTTTATTTTTGCTCACAGTTTCAGAGGTTTTAGTCCATGGTCAATTGGTCCATGGGTTGTGGGGCCTGTGAAAGCACATCATGGCAGTCATGTGTGGTGAGGAAGTTCTCATGGCATGGCAGCTAGGAAACAAAAGAGGCCAGGGTCCCAGTAGCTCCTTCAAAGGCACGCCTCCAATGACCTAACTCCCTTCCACTAGGCCCCGCCTCTTAAGGGCCTCACCATCTCCCAGCAGCACCTCGGACCACACTTGCAAACCTTGGGCCTTTGGGAGACATTCCTGATCCAAGCCTCAAGAGGAGGATCACAGAACCCTGACCTGGTTTTAGAGAGTGCAGATCCTGAGCCCTCCACAGGCCCTGCCTCAGCCCCTGGCAGAGGCAGCCACATCACAAGTCACCCAGAGGTCCTGTCTGCGGTTCCTGCCGTGTTTATGGACTCCAGCGGCTTCTCCGAAGGGGGCAACCAGCCAGAGGGGCCTCCTGCTGGCTCTAGGCCGAAGCTGCCCGCTGGCCTCAGCCTGGTGCAGAGCCACAGGCCCCGGGCGGCTCGGCCCTTTCTCTTTCCATTACCAGCACCCCAGGGAGGCCGGGAACCAGGGAGGGGGACGGGTTTATTTTAAACTTCTAATTGAAGGCTGCTCGTTAGCAACAACAACACGGTCCCTCCAAGTCTAGGCCGCCAAGCCCACGTCCTAAATAAGGAACAAGTGGTCACTCCTTTCCCGTCTTACTTTAAGGGAAGGAAGCCGCAGCCAAACGTGGAAGTGATAGGCTGGCCCCGGGGGCTGCCCAGCCTCGCCTGCTCTCAGGGCAGGAATTAGTGGGCACAGTGGCGTCTGCTTCCCAGGACAGGAGGCCAGCCAGGGCTGCAGGGCTCACCGGCCCTGCCTCCCTGCGGGACTAGCCTGGCTCTTTTTTGGGGGGAGGAGTACTAAGGACTGACCCTGGGGTGCTAAGGACTGGACACTGAGTACATCCCCAGCTCTTTTTTCTTATTTTTAATTTTGAGGAAGGGTCTCACCAAGTTGTCCATTCTGGCCTGGACCTTGCAATCCTCCTGCCCCAACCTCCTGGGTCACTGGGATTACAGGAAGTCCCACTGAGCGCGGCCCTAACAGCTCTTCTATGGGGCTTCTACATTAAAGTCAGGCTGCTCGGTGGGGGAAATTTAGAAGTGGTAGAAAAATGTAAAGGGAGGTTTTTGTGTCTTGTCTTCAACCACGCCCAGTGAGCTGAGACCATAAAGTTCCAGCTGGGTGTGGTGGTGCACGCTTGTGATCCCAGCAACTCGGGAGGCTGAGGCAAGAGGATCACCAGTTGGAGGCCAGCCTCAGCAACTTAGCGAGGTCTTGAGTAGCTTAGTGAGACCCTGTCTCACAATAAAAAGGGCTGTGGATGTGGCTCAGAGGTACCAAAACAACAACAAAAAAGGTCTTAGTCTTCCCTCAGAGAAGAGATAAGGGTTCAAATGCCTTGCCCGGGTCAGCCAGCTAGTAACTGGCCCTCTTCAGATGAAACTGCCCACCAGCAAATCCTAAAACAGAAGGCCCACAGCATGGATGCTGTGGGGTGTCCGAAGTGGGGGTTTTGTCCACCAAGAGGGCAGTTCTGAAACGTAGGAGCAGGCAGCCTCTATGAACTACGGAGGCAGACGTGCCTTGGCCCTGTCCATCTATTCTCAGGGTCACTCCTGAATTCTGGCTTCTCTTTTGCTGTGTGACAAATGAACAGAACTCAGGGGCAGGATTCAATGGGTTGGTGGGCGTTGAGGGATGGCTCAGCCCTTCCCCACGAGGGCACAGCCCCCGAGACTCTTCTCCCTCCTGTCAGGCACAACCCTCGGTGTGGACAACCCACCTGCTCACCAGCCACAGACAGGATGGCCCCGGTTCCTTGTGGAAAACTCACTTTCAGACCTGCTGATTCAGGGTCTCGGGAGGTGGGACCTGGCCATGCAAACTTTTATTGAATTCCCAGAGAATTCTGAAGCCTGGGAGAGGTCACAGCTCCCCGAGTTAAAGGCAGCCCCAGATCTCAGCCTCTCAGTCTCCTTGGCACCAAGGGAGTTGCCCCCCCCCGCCAGCGCCACCTCACCCAAACCCCAGGATGCTCAAGTCCCGCTTCTGCCCGTGGTAGTGCAGGCCTGAGATCCCAGCGACTCCAGAAGTGGAGGCAGGAAGATCACAAGTTCAAGGCCAGCCTCAGCCGCTTAGCAAGACTCAAAATAAAAGATGAAAGAGCTGAGGATGTGGTTCAGTGGTAGAGTGTCCCTTTAACCCCCATTAGCAAAAAAAAGGAGGAAGAGGAGGAGGGGGAAGAGGAGGAGGGAGAGGGGGGAGGAGGAGGGAGAGAGGGGGAGAGGGAGGGGGGAGGAGGGGTGGGGGAGGGGGAGGGGGGAGGAGGGGTGGGGGAGGGGGAGGGGGAGGGGAGGAGGGGGTGGGGAGGGGAGGGGGAGGGGAGGAGGGGAGGAGGGGGAGGGGGAGGGGGAGGGGAAGAAATTCCATAGTATTTGTCTGGAACCCACACATATCCTCAGTACACTCCAAATCCTCTCTAGATGGCTTATGATACTGGAAACAAGGTGCCAAGCTGTATTTTTTAGGGAAAAGATAACAAGAAGTTTGGGACGTTGGGTACAGATGCAATTTTTAAAGATATTTCCCGTCTGCGGTTGACTGACCTGCAGGTGCAGGGGTGAGTGGGCCTCTAGCTGCCCCTCAGGGGAACACGAAGGCAGATGACTGGGAACGTTGTTTTGGCTGGGACAACTCTCTGAAGCCTAGGAAACCAGAACCTTGGAGCACCCATCTGGCCTCTTTCCCAGCATCTGAACACAGGGAGGGTCCTATCTCGCCCTGGGACCGGGGCCCCATCCTCCTGGAGGCAACTTCTTTTAAAAGTTTTGAATTTGTTCTTTCCAGATACACATGATAGTGGAGTGTGTGTGTGAGGCGCTGGGGACTGAACCCAGGGCTTTGTGCCTGTGAGGCAAGCACCTAACCAACTGAGCTCTATCCCCAGTCCCAGCAGTAGAGTGTATTTTGACGTATTATACATACATGGAGTATAACTTATTCTAATTGAGATCCCATTCTGGGGCTGGGGTTGTGGCTCAGCAGTAGAGTGCTTGCCTAGCATGTGCAGGGCCCTGGGTTCGATCCTCAGCACCACATAAAAATAAATAAAATAAAGATATTGTGTCCAACTACAACTAAAAAATAAATATTTTTTTAAAAAAAGATCCCATTCTGTGGCTGTACATGAGGTGGAGTTACACGGGTCGTGTATTCATGTATAAGGACAGGACAGTTATGTCTGATGCATTCTACTGTCTTCCCTATTCCCATCTCCCGACGCCCCCTTTCCCTTCATTCCTCTGTCTAATCCAGTGAACTTAGATTCTCCCCTCCCTACCCTCCTTGTTGTGGGTCAGCATCCACATATCAGAGAGAACATTCAGCCTTTGGTTTTTTGGAACTGGCTTATGTCACTTACCATGATATTCTCCAGCTCCACTCATTTACTGAAAAATGCCTTAATTTCATTCTTCTTTAAGGCTGAGTAATATTTATCCATTAATCTGTTGTAAGGCATCTAGGTTGGTTCCATAGCTTAGCTATTGTGTATTGAGCTGCTATAAATATTGAAGTGGCTGTGTCACTGTAGTATGCTGATATGTCCTTTGGGTATAAGCCGAGGAACAGAATAACTGGGGCAAATGGTGGTTCCATTCCAAGTTTTCTGAGGACTCTCCATACTGCTTTCCAGAGCAGTTGTACCAATTTGCAGTCTCACCAGCAACATAAGAATATACTGTTTCCTCCACATCCTCACCAACATTTATTGTTACTTTAATTCTTGATAATTGCCATTCTGATTGGAGTGAGATGAAATCTCAGTGTAGTTTTAATTTGCATTTCTCTAATTGTTAATAATGTTGGACATTTTTTCATGTATTCGCTGACCATTCTTATTTCTTCTTCTGTGAAGTCTCTGCTCAGTTCCTTTGCCCATTGATTGGGTTATTGGTTTTTTTGGTGTTAAGTTTTCTGAGCTCTTTATATATCCTGGAGATTAATGCTCTACCTGAGCTGCAAGAGATAAAGATTTTCTCCCATTCTGTCGGCTCTCTCTTCACGTTCTTGATCCTTTCCTGAAACAAGAAGCTGAGGCTGGACTCAACTTCGGCATCAACTCCAGGAGCACGTGGCTCCACCTGACCCAACTTCTTGGGACTCTGGACCACCCTCACTTCTAATAGTCCATCAGCCAGGGTTGGCTACATAATGTGCAGGACCCAGTACAAAATGAATGTGTGAAGCTCTATTCCAGAAAAGCAGGAAGACGACTTTTCCCTTGGTCTATATTTCTCTCCCAAAAGTCCTGGTATTTTTCATCTGGAAGACCACACAAGCATGGGGAAGCCATAGGCAAATGCCCACAGGTGCTCAGGGGCTCACCCGTGCCCATATCTGGTGCTCCCAACATCCATGCCCAGGTCTCCACCAGGGACCAAGGGGCCTGCAATCACCAGGCAAGGTTGAGAGAGTGGGCACCCCAGAACCCATCCCAGGGAGGCAGGACCACATGTGAGCTAAAGCTCCAAGCCTCTGTGCACATTCTGTTGTCCATCAAACTCTGCTTACCGAGCCCAGTTCAAAGATAACATCAATGAGAATTTCAAGATGGCGCCCTTGAAGCCTTGCACTTCAAGCACAGGGCCCCTTCCCAGCCTGGGCTTACTGGGCAACAGGGCAGGTCACACTGCAGGAAGCCCTGTTCTCAGCTCGGAGCTCCCCTTGCTGAGATCCTTGTCCTATTTGGCCTCCCTGCTGTTCACCTGGCCCCCCTGTATTCTCCTGTCTCTGAGGCTCTCACCTGTTCGGAACCCAGGATGCTTTGTTTCCTGGTCATTAATGTCCTTGGGGGTGCGTGTCCTCCTGCTCGTCCCTGGCTCTGGGAATGGCTGTATTTGCAGCTTCCCTGAAAGAGCAACCAGCTTCATGAACAGAACTGAGGAGGTGCTGTTGGGCTGGCACGTGTGATTGGACTTGGTTTCCAGGTAACTTCACATGAACCCCGGGCCACGCCATGCCCGGGGGCTCAGTGGGGCTGCTGGGTGGCAGGCACTGGGCTCCAAGGCTCTGAGCTCAGACCCCCGCTGCCCCCACACCCCTGCCCTGCCATACTCATCCAAGGGGACCCTTCCTCTGGCCCCAGACAGGAGATCCCCAAAGGAGCCAGGTGGGGAGCAGAGCTTCGCCACCCCTGTCTTGCCCTTGTCCTCTGGAATGTTCCGGATCATTCCTACCTGCCTTGCTTTCCTAGCTGACCCCTCCACCCAAGTTACACCCAAGTCCTGATTCTCCAAGGTTCGCATCTTGCTGGAAAATGGCAGAGTGAACCCGCAGCTGCCTGTGAGGGAGGGAGGGAGGGAGGGAGGGGAAGATGGAGTCGGGGGCCCTGTGAGTGGCGCCGATGACGCGGGTGAGAAACAGGGCTCTGGGGCATCCTGGAACCCTCTGGTAAGAGGCCAGCGGGGTGGGCGCAAGCTGGGGAGCCGGAGGTGTCACGTCTGGGCTTCTGTCCCTTCACCTGCAGCACATGTCCGCTGAGCCCCGACCAGCAGGTGCCAAGCTCAGCCTGGGAGAAAATCCAAGGTGAGGGAACAGCCTCTGCCCTCCTGGGACACAAGGACATTGCTCCATGGGGCCACAAGCACAGCGTGTGAGGTGTCAGAGGGGAAAGGCACGGCTGGTCAGGGACCCAGCCCAAGTTCACGGGGAGAGGCGCCTGGAGGGGCTTGAGGAGCAAGCCTGGGCCAGGGACTGGAGCAGGGCTCAGGGAGGGACTGGTCATGGTGGTGTGAGCTGGGGCTGGAAGTGGGGAGGCGCTGCCTGACCCTCACAGCGCCTGGGGCTTGGGCTGGTGAGTCGGGAGAGCTCGGAAAACCCGAGTTCTTTCTGGCTCAAGGCAGGAGTCGCGAAGGTTCTTGAGCCCATCTGATCGCTGAGCTCTAGAATGTTCTTTCATCAGCATGAGACAGGAAGCCAGTGATCAACGGCCTCCAGGCAGGAGGGAGTGCGGGTTGGAAGTGGCAGAGTCATGGGGGCCCTGCTGGGTGAAGGAGGGTCCAGCCACACATCAGCCATGTAGCCTGGCACGGGAGCAGATGGCGCGTGGGCAGCCCGGGAAGAGAGATGACAGGTAGATGGGGCCGGAGACTGCAGGCTCCGTGTGGCTGGACATGCCTCTTGGAAGCCTTTGCTAGCAAGTAACAAAACCCCAACTCAGACCAGCTTCTCAGACCCAACCTGAGAGCGTGTTGGCCTACACCATGGAAAGGTCCAGAAACAGTGACCTCCGCACAGACACATCCAGAGACTCCAGGGCTAGTGCTGGCCTCCACCCAGTCCTGTCTTCACATCGCTTTCCTGGTCACGTAGGGTCCTCCCCCGCGGGGCAGTGATGGTGGCCCCAGCAGCTCACCCTGATGTTGACCCAGCTTAGCCACCTCAGTGGCCCCCCTAATGAGATGCAGGCCACAGGCAGAGCCGGGCTGGAGAGCAGAGGAAAACCCGGTAACTGCTGAGGCTCCTTTGAAGGCAAAACAACAGAAAGACTCTGCTAAGTACAAGATAAGACAAGGCGCAGGCGGGGCCAGGCCCTTCTCTCTGCAGGGTGGCACAGCAGGGGCTCTGGGTCTTTCCTGTCGCTTTGGGGACCCCTGGGCAAGCACATCTGGTCAGCCTTGCTAGGTCTCCCAACAGGGCTTCTGGGTATCTGGACGTTTCCAGAAAAGGGAGACTCATGAGAAAGCCAGCTGCCTCCAGAGGGGCAGACGACTGGGACCAGGACAGAGCAGGACAGAGAGCTCCAGGGAGCTGGAGCAGGGGAGAAGGTCCACCCGTGGGCCTCGCTGAGGCCCTGAGAGTGGTTTCATCTGTGGCCTCCAGGTCCTGCCTCAGCAGGAAATGGGATCTGAAATAGCTTCCTTGGGGGCCTCAGGGGGGCAGAGCAACACGGGGCCTGTGTCCTGCCTGCCCAGCCACCAGAAGCAGCAGGAACAATGGGCACATTCTCTTGTCCCTAGAGAAGTCTGTCTACTCCATATTGAGGCCTCTCGGAGTGCAGGGGGCAGGGGATTCGGAACTGCACCCACTGTCACCACAGGACCCCAGGACACACTGAAGCCGGTTCACACCCAGTGATCCTTCTCAAACACCTCCTCACGCGTGTGTATTCCATGACCAACCTCCAGGGCCCCTCCAAACCTGGCCCAACTCACCCTGTCTCCTGATGGACCACGCGCCTGAATGACCACACCCAGTTGAGCCATGCCTGAGACCACACCTCAGGCCAGCCCCGACTCCACAAGCCGTGCCCAGGATGCCCACCCTCAGTGGACCCTGGGCCCCAGCTGGCTGACACTCCAGACATGTGTGAGCACACCTGTGCCCTCTTTAGTCCTCTTCTGAGTTCTCCCAGTTGTCCCAAATCTGGCTCTGCCTTTTGGGTCTCCTCACGGCCTCCTGAAGGCCCTCCGTGGCTCCTCAGCCTCTGCCGTTCTCCTACTTGGCGCTCCCCGCACCCTGGAGCACAGTTGTCTTTTTTCACATAGTTAAGCACTGTGTCTCCCGCTAGAGAGACACAGCCCGACAGGCCACAAAGCACAATTATTCTTTTCTGCGTCCCACTCCCCAAACTCAGCACCTTATCTATTTTAGCAGCTGGGACTTTTCATAGACTGGGACAGAGCCCAGTCCTTACAGGACGGAGTGTGGTCTGGACAGTGGGTGGGGACAGCAGGTTTTGGCTCATGCTCAAAGCAGGCCCGTGTGGTGGGTGATGGCTTTGTTTTGTTTTGTTTTTCCCGGAGCCCAGTGGACCTGCAAGTTTCCAACAGAGACTTCCCTTGCACCTCACAGAGGTGTTCTGCAGCTCTCATGTCCCAAGTGCTTTTCCTCCAAGGGGGAGGTCCCCTGTCCTGGCTGCTCATGTCACCTGGGAGCATTCTAGGTCCCCACGGGGCAGGTTAGACTTCACTGAGATAGACCCTCTGTCTACTATTTCCAGGGACGAATGGGGACCATGCAGCCCTGTTAAAAGAGATGACTCCAACAACATCATCCATCATCATCTTGCAAAGCTGGGAAAAGAAAAGTCTTAGTTTTTACCTATTTTTTAATGATTCATGGTCTCCCTAACTTAACCTATCTAAATGAGTCTACCCGTTTTGCAAAATTATCATCCGCAAAGGCGATGTCAGGCTCGAATTCGTCTTTTTCTAAAGGTCAGGGAAAGTGTGTAGCAAGGGAACCCACGCTGCAGTTTGGGGTATGACCACCTTGATGTGACGCCTGATGTTGGCGCCCTCTGTTGGTGATTCCTGGAATCGCTCTGTGGACGTGTCACTGGCTTCAGCGGAACATTCCTCATCTCTCCATGAGGTGGCGCCAGCCCTTCTCCCTCTGGCGTCAGACCCTCAGTGGGCTCAAGTCACCGGCAGATGCGCGGGGAATGTTGGTCCATGACAGTACATTTTGTGTCCCAGGGTCGTTGCACACGATCCTCTTCATTATCACCCCACATGCCAGGTGCTGAGTTCAATGTTTGGTGTTTGTTTATTTGTTTAAAGTTTTTTCAAGGGCAATATTGCTATGTTGCCCAGGATGGCCTCAAACCCTTGGGCTCAAGCAGTTGCTGTGGGCATGAACAACCGTGCCCAGCTCTGAGTTCAACTTTTTATTTTTATTAATTTTTTTTAAAGAAAGAGTGAGATAGAGGGAGAGAGAGAATTTTGATATTTGTTTTTTAGTTATCGGCGGACACAACATCTTTGTATGTGGTGCTGAGGATCCAACCAGGGCCACAGGCATGCCAGGCGAGCACGCCACCGCTCGAGCCACATCCCCAGCCCTCAACTTTTTATTGATACTAGAGAGTGGCCCACCAAGAACTGGCTTGGAATTCCAAAAGTGGAAGGGATTTCACATATTTTCAAATGTGAAAGACTACATATCTCATGTTTATTTGAATACAAAATGAATTGGATCATGATGTTAGGAAGGGCAGCTTAAACCAGAGATGGTATCTCTTAAATTATTAAAAGCCATAAACTATATATAAATTCAAGTTTATGGGCTGGAAATATAGCTCAGAGGAGGAGCATTTGCCTAGCATCTGCAAAGTTCTGTCCCCAGCACTGCAAAAAGGGAAGAAAAAAAAAAGTCAAGTTTTTATAACAAAGAAAATACTGTTTAGGACTGAACTGTGTCTCCCCATTTGTTTGTTGAAATCCTAACCCACAGTACCTCCAAATGTGACTGTGTCTGGAGAGAGGTCTTTGAAGAGATATTAAAATGACCTCATATGGATGGTCCCTAGTGTCACAATATGATGTCACAATATGACTGGTGTCCTTATAAGAAGAGATTAGGATACAGACACAGAGGAAAGACCATGTGAGGACACAGGGAGAAAGCAGGTGTCTTCTGGTCCAGGAGAGAGGCCAAGAGAAACCAGCCCTGCCCACGCCTCCATCACCAGAACCGAGAAGATAAATGTGTCATGTCTCTCAATCTGCAGCGCCTTGTTACAGGGTGGTGCGGTGTTAGAGTCTGTAAACAAGTCTGGATGGCGCCTGGCAAAATGCCAGAGGGAATGGTTTGTAAAGTAACAAAAGCGAGCCATTAAGTGTGGAGATTCCTGATTGGTTGACTGCTGTATCTAGTTTATGCTAATTAAGATAAGCTGTGCAAAATGTATAAATACCTCTGTTATCCTACAATAAACGGCTCCTATCCCTGCTGCATCAACATACACAAGTCATTCATCCCCCCCCCCCCCCCGCAGATGGTGGCCCGTACGGGGAGCCCCGGGACACTCGGGGGTAAGTGACGAAAAAAGCTGCCTGTCCATAGATAGGACGGGAGCAATCTGCTCATCCCTAGGCAGATAGGGCGAGAGGAAAAATGGCCATTTCGAGAAAATGGAGAAGATTGTTGCAGTATGTTTGTGTCTTGTTTTGTCTTGAAATGTTGTATTGTCTTTGTGATGAAAATATGGAAGGGGTGAGAAGTAAATTGATAAGAGAAAAAGGCACCCCAGTGGAACCAAGAATAGTTAGGGCATGTGTTGATAAAAGCCCAGAAACTCTAGTCAGAAAGAAAAAGAAAGTTCATAAGAAGAAGGATTATCAGGAAAAAAGTTGCAGCAAAAGGCTATTACTGAATACTTTTCGATACCGGAGGGTGCGTGAAACGACAAGGCAGCTGCCACCTGCCCAAGCCGATCATGGCGCAACAAGAATTTTCCAAGCGGCTCTTCCCCGCCCCCGTGCCCGGGGGAGCGGAACGCCACTGCGAGCCCAAATCTAGACCTGACCTGGAGGCACAGTCTCGCAGGCTTTTGCTCCCTGTGCCCGAAAGCAGTTTGAGTCTGGGACTCTCCCCAGGGCCATCTGGGGCTGCCCGGGATGCTACAGCTGGCAGAAGACGCTACTGGCGTCCCTGAAGTTTGATCATTTCCAAGGCCAGTAACTACAATGGGTCTCCCACACCTGGAGGCTGATGAGTAATGAGTACTATTAAGGCTTGTTTCAAATGTAAAAAACCTTGAGATAATGTACTAAATTGTTCCAAAGGTTGTTTCCTTAGTGAAATGCTACAGGATTTTCTTTAACCATCCGGAGTTCCTGCCTTCGTCCCAGTGCTGGTGAAAACAAAGGTGAAAGAATTTACAGTGTTGCTGAGAACCGGACAAAACTTCGGCTGAGAACCTGACGAAACTTCGGAGCTGTTGCTGTTTCTGCTGCTACAACTTAAGCTAGCTGCCTGCAGAACTTACCTGGACTGTGATTTACCTGGACTGTGAGTTAATCTATTGAGACACTGCTTTACCTGAACTGAAATAACAAACTGTAATTTACAACAAATTATAACTCGATATCTTTGCTAATGGTGTCATTGCTGGTATAATTTTTCCAAGGGCTTCTTGCATGGAGCCATCAATTGGATTAATATTGTAACATTTTGTATCCTCCCTTTCTGTTTCTAACAGGTTATTTATGGTGTTTCTGTAAAAAACACTATGGTCGTTATTTAAATCAAACAAAAGGGGGAAATGTTAAGGTCTGTAAACAAGTCAGATCGGCACCTGTTATTTTGCCAGAGAAATGTTAAAGTCTGTAAACAAGTCTGGATGGCGCCTGGCCAAATGCCAGAGGGAGTGGTTTGTGAAGTAACAAAAGCAAGCCATTAAGTGTGGAGATTCCTTATTGGTTGACTGCTGTATCTATTTTATGCTAATTAGATAAGCTGTGCAAAATGTTTAAATACCGCTCTTATTCTACAATAAATGGCTTCCATTCCTGCTGTATCAAGGTACATGTCATTCGTCCCCGTCCCCGTCCCCCCCCCCGGGCAGTGCGGCTGACTGATACATCGCCCCAGTTTGGTTTTCTGAATGTGTGTATTGAGGAAGAGTTTCTTCCTTCTGGAGTCTCGTGGGCTGCTTCTTGTAAAGCAAAAAGCCGAGGGTGAGATACACAGGTGTTAGGGACTATTACCACCTCTACTATGAAATGTTCCCAGGAAGGAGACACATGGGACAAGATCCAAGGACTGTGCCAGCCAAGTTATGAATCAAAGCAACCAGTCTTTGCTAGGTACCTTCAATGGCTATGTTGAGTGTAGAAGGGGGTATATCACTTACACTGTGTGCTCTTCACATTTCACTTAAAGAGTTCACAGATTTCAAAGGAAGGAGAAAGGGTTCTGTTTTTGTTTGTTGGAATGTCAGGAAACTCCCTGTCCTCATACTAGACACCTGTGTTGTGAGCTCTCCTTGGCTGGGATTATTCATTTTAAATATTTTTATATTGTTTTTTGGCCAGGTGCAATGGTGCACACCTGTAATCCTAGCAACTCAGGAAGCTGAGGCAGGAGGATCTCAAGTTTGAGGCCAACCTCAGCAACTCAGGAAGGTCCTAAGCAACTTAGCAAGACTCTGTGTCAAAATTAAAAAAAAAAAAAAAATGACCAGGGATACAGCTCAGTGGTAAAGTGTTCCTGGGTTCCATCTCTGGTACCAGAATAAACAAACACACAGGGTTTTCAGCTCTGGGTGCCCATTTATAAAGTGGGTACTATCAGTCTTCTTGCCCAATTTAATGGCAAAAGCCCTTCCTGAGAGACAGAGCAGGGGGCTGTGGAGAGCAAGCTATAGTTGCTCACGACCCCACCCAGCTGTATGACCTTGAGCAAGTCATTTGGTGTCTAGAGTGCTAAGGGACTTGACAGGGGAGCCCTTGAGTTGGGCTCCAAGAGTAGCTTTGACAACTCCCACGCCCTGGGCTCCCGAGTAAAGAGCCAATCTTTGGGAATCCTGCCCGTCTTTTCAATTGTCAAGTGGCTCCAAGTTCACACAGTTCATTGTCTGCTCTGAGACAATGGATCCAGCTTCTCTGGATATTTTCCCTTCCAGTGGACAGTGGCGAGACACTGCAAGAGGAAGGTTCTCACGCGCCAGCTTGGTTCACTCCGGCACCGCACGTGGATGCCCCAGCACCAGGCCCTGCTGTGCCCAGCGCCTACCCCTACACCCCTCCTCAGTGGTTGCAGCCTATTTCCTGCAGGAAGGTGCTGTCCCTTGCACAATCAGCCACCTGACACCCTAGAGACAGACTCCCAGCAGGCCCCTTGTGGGCCCAGCAGTGCTCTCAGGCAAGGGCTGAGCTGGGCCCTGGGGAGGGAGCTCCCTGGAGCTCTTCACTCCTACAGCCAGGCCTTGCCTACTCTAATCCCTTTACAGCTACATCCCATGTCCCTCTTCAAATGAACCTGTGCTTTCCTCCCTCCACAGGACCCTGACTGGGCCAGGGTTGGGCCTGTGAGTAGTCCCAGGAGCTAGACCTGCCAGGTGAGGCTTGACAGCTGGTGTGCTTGTGTCTTTTGTTCTGGGCACAGTTCCAGCTCCTTGATGGCGGGAAGGGGGCGCCAGTACCCACAGACTTACCACTTCAAGTGGGGCTTTATTTCAGCTCTTGTGGGCTGTGGATCCAGGCAGTGACCGGCCCAAGAATGAACAGCAGTCCCTGAGTTTGCAGGAAGCTAGGCTTGCTTGGACCCCAGGCGTGCTGAGTGGCCTCAGAGTCATGACCTCTGTAGGGCAGCTTGGGAGGGCATCACCTGGAGTAAGGGGCCCCAGATGCTCCAAAAAACCAAGGACCCAGGATCACCCTCCTTCAGATCCAGGGCACTGGGCAAGGCTCCATGTCCAGAGCACCTTCTGTCTGGAGGGGAGGGCTTAGAACCTAGGTTGGGTGCGCCCATAAGAAAGGTACATCTGTCAAATCTAAGGGCTCCTAATAGCGCCGCCCTCCTGGCTCCTCAGAAAGCCCCTGGGGCTTCCTCTTGTCTGTGTGGACTCCTCTCAGAAGCCCCTGGGCCAGCAGCAGCAGCAATCTGGGGTTGTAGCCCAGCAGTTTCGACAAGCCCCTCCAGGTGGTTCTGGTGTGCAAGGAAGTGTGACAGTTAGTTACTGGACACAGGTTGGGATCCGGTTCCCCCATTGTCCCCCAGGCCATCTGGATCTTTGAATTCACTTTACAGTGTCTTTCAAAATGCAAGTTCCTGGCCATCTGCCTGGGATTCTGAGTAGGTGTGGCGGGGGCACTTCCTGGGGTCTCCATGCTGGGGGTCGCAGGCTGGGTGGGGGCGCTCTCCTCTGTGTGGACGGGTACAGGCACAGGTCCCTTCCTTTCCTCCACTGCAGTGCTACTTGCTACCTTTGCTTTCTCTTTTCCCACTCAGTACTCCAAGGTCACCCCCAGCCTCCCTACGCCTCCCTCCCCTCCCCCACCCATCACCCCTGAATGTGCTCCCACTGCCAGTCCACACCACCCTCACAGCCCAGCGGTGTGATGGGGATGCCTCCTTCAGCTCTGACCCCCCCCCAGGGCCTGGCACTCCACTGGACGTTCATTCTTGTTTGTAGGCCTTTCAATTCAATTTATTTTAGTCCAATTTGACTCAAGGCAATTCAACTCAGTTCACACCGGCACACAGAAGACCCCAGGAGCCATTAGGCACCAACATAGAGACTGGTGTCCAGGAGCCCCGCTGGGAGGAAGCTCTGGTCCTGAGGCATGATCGCTCACATCCACGCAAAGCACTACCCAGCTGGGGCCCCAGCGCCACCTCCACGGAGGCCCTGCTGGCGGGGGACCACTCCACCTTGAGACCGCTCCCCGCCAGCTCCTGAGGACACTCATCTTTGAGATTTCCCTCAGGGAACTGGAAGCTGCTAAGGTGTGTGTGGCAACTGTCCTGTCACAGGGCTGCTCTAGCTCGCTTCACACACGGCCCCCTGGCTCCTGACCCCAGCTGCCATCTGTGTCACCAGGTGAGAGCCAGCTGCCCTGAATGAGCCTACAGCTTGGGCCGCGCAGGTCACCCAGTCTTGGCTGACGGGGACCCACGTCTCCCTTCCTCCTGGCTGGCAGCAGAGGCCTGGTTTCCCGGGAAATCACCACCCAGGAACAATGCACAACAGCTGTTGTTCATCAGCCATGAAGCCCTAGCGACAGCCATTCCCAGCGGTGACTTCAGAGGGACCCACATGAGGATCCGGTTGAGCAGGCCAGCGCTGGCCAACGTCTCACAAAGAGCAAAACAGGACAGAAGAGACGGCCAGGCTTCCGGAACCGCGTCCAGGGCTCTTCCAGAAGCCTCCAAGGCCAAGGGCACGGCCTGCACTGGGGGACTTGAGCAGCCGAGCTGAGGAGCCCCAAGGCCTCAGTGAGTCTCCTTCCTCCTGCGTCTGAAAGAGCAGAGGGGACAGTGATGTGAGAGGCTGCAGGGTGTCCCTGGGGCCACTTCCCTCCCTGGTGTGACACGGGCTCCACAGAGGCTGCAGGGCGGAGGCCAGCTCACCATGAAAGTCTCTTTATGTGCTCTGTGGAGTCCCAACACTTCACACCATCAAAGGCCCAGAGTCTCCCCCACTCCCACTCTCCTCCCACGAAGAAACTCGTGGAACGCTCAAAGTCTCTGGAATTGGCCCAGTCACCCCCTACAGGAAGGCTAAATACCATGCTTCTTAACTGAGACGGAGTCAGACTGGCATGCTTTCAGTGACAATCTGGCACAAACAGAAGTCTGCCATGCTTCATGAATAAAGCAGAGAGGAAGTGCAGACAGACACAGGCTGCTCTGTAAACTGTACCAGCTCCCACATGCTCTCTCTCTCTCATTCACTGAAAAAACACGTTTTAAGTGCCTCTGGCTCACCAGAGCTCAGGGCACTCTGGTGAGCAAGAGGTGGTCCCTGCAGTCGAGGGATGTGGGTCACACATGCTGCCTGGGTCAGTGTGAATGGACTCCGCCCCTGGCCTTATGGAATGGACACCTGACCTAACTGGAGCGGGAAGGGTCCAAGAAGGCTGCCTTAGAAGGTGAAATGAAAACTGAAGTTGAAAGAAAATAAGTCCTCAGTGTTCTTATCACCCAGAGTGGGACAACCCAGCAGCAGCATGTGGCCCGTCGATTTGCCGGGAAGGGCCCAGCATTGCTTCTGGGCTGTTCATTCCGAGCAGGAAGACTGTGTATTATTCTGAAAAAACACCATGCAAACTCTAACTGGGGGATGTTCTGCAAAATAACAAGCTTCAACTCTTTAAAAATGCAGTGTCACGTAAGAGGAAATAGGGGTGATGTGACAACTCATGTAACGCGTGATCCTGAACCATAACTAAAATTGCTGTAAGGAGCATTCCTGGGACAGTTAGTGACATCTGATCCTAGCCTGTAGATTAGAAAATATCCCATGAATGTTTTCTAATTTTGATAACTATAATTTGATTATGTAAGAGCATGCGTGTTCTTTGAAGACATGCTGATGTATTTAGGGGTAAAAGGGCACAATATGTCTGAAATTCACTACCAAATAGCTCAGAAGAAAACATTTATACATGGTGCGTGTGCATGTGCACATATGCATGCCAACGCAAAAGCCCACGGTGATCTGGATGAAGGAGAATTTGCACTATTTTGCAAGTTTTCTGTAAGTCTAACGTTGTATCAAAATGAAGGGTTACCCCCAAATTGGGTGTTCCAAGGGCAGGCGTTGGGATCAGCCCTCCAGGGAGAGGGCAGAGGCGTGGGGAGGGCGGTGGCGATCACACAAGCTATATGTTCAGACTGTGGCCTTCCTCCTGCCACCTGTTGGGAACTGCTGGAAGGTTCTCCGCTGGGGAGAGCAACAGGGCAGGATGCCATTTTGGTGACCACAGTGGCAGGTTGGGCTGGGAGGGCTTGGAGGGAACTAGATGGGCATTTGGGATGTGGGTCACAGCTCTTCCAGTGCTGCAGGCAGGGGCTGCTGGCACCTGGCAAGTGCTCCCTCGACGCGCAGGCGCCAAGTGCGTCCCACACCTCTTCTGCAGAGCTCTGGTGACAGGGAGTGTAAGAAAGGAAGCCGGGATGTGGACGCAGGCAGGCTTACGCCAGGAGTCTCCCCACAGCTCCACCTCAGCATGTGGATGGTTAACAGGCTGAAGAAGAGCTGGATTTAAGAGTTAGGAGATGGGGGAGGGAGGGGACCTGCCACCAGGGAGTTTCTTGTGGAGATGATGGTTCCACCGGAGAGAAATACAGGAGGAAGTGGTTGAGAACAGGGAACCGGCCAGCTCCTGTTCTGAGTTCGAGGTACCCTGGGGAAGTGAAGTGTGTGTCTGGGTGGCACTTCCTGGAGAGATCCTTGGGCCACAGCAGGGCGCATGGGGGACCCCTGGGGTCAGCCTGCCTGCGTCTGTGTCCCAGCTTCTTTTCCTAAAGCTGGGGTGATGAGCAGCAAGTCGTTTACTGTTCTATGCCTCAATTTCCTCATCTGTAAAAAAGTGGTATCAGGACTTCCCTCAAGTGGAGAACTAATAAAATGTCAGGAGGGGCGGGAGGGATTGCCTCCTGCCCAGCATGTGGCCCCTGGGCTCTACTCTCAAGTTCCAATTTGTTTCTCAAGAAAAGGGGGTTCTGTATAAGGTTGAGACTTAAACCAGGTGCAGTGGCACATGGCTGTAATCCCAGGGATTCAGGAGACTGAAGCAGGAGGATCGAAAGTTGGAGGCCAGCCTCAGTAACATAACAACACCCTAAGCAACTTGGTAAGACCCTGTCTCAAAATTTAAAAGTTGAAAGGGCTGGGAATGTGGCTCAGTGGTAAAGTGTCCCTGGGTTCAATCCCTGGTACAAAAGAAAAAATGCTGACATTAAGGAGCAGCTCGCCCCAGGGGCTGGCTGCTGGCATGTGTGTGCTGCCCTGTGTGGCAGGTCAGGGGCTTCCTGGGTGCGCAGGGTGGAGCAGCTCGGGTGGGGCCCAGAGCCTCCCAGGGAGCAGCTTGCAGAATGTTTGTGGGACGGCCAGCGGGGCTGTTGAGATGGTTATTCTGGGCCCCAGCCATGAGCCACAGTCAGACTCTGGGGACGGCACCCCAAACTTGGCACATGAGCCAGCCCAACCCTTTTCCCCTCTCAAGGTTATGGCAACTCAGCTTGCAAACACTGAATAAGAAAAAGAACTCACCGTTGAAGCAATGCATTTGGGGGGCAGAGATTTTATGGAGGTTATTTTCATCTTTCATCTCAAGCCATGATTTAGGCCCTTCCAAGGGTCTCACATATGCTAGACAAGCACTTACCACTCCAGCCCTATTTATTTTTTGAGACAGGTTCTTGCTAAGTTGCTAAGGTTGGTCTCTAACTTGTGATCCTCCTGCCTCAGCCTCCTAAATTACTGGAATTACAGCATCAGCCACCACATCCAGCTCTGAATCCTTTTTTTTTTTTTTCTGGTGATGCTGGGGATGGAACCCAGAGCCTCACACATGCTAGACAAACACACTCCATCACTGAGATACACCCCAGCCCTAAAAGATGTTTTTTGACAAAGGAAGTGATAACTCTCTTCAATTATATAAAGAGCTGTCCTAAGGGAGAGCAAACCTTTTTCTAAGATCTGTAGAGCACAACTAGGACTTAACAAGGAAGTTGATTTGGGTTTAAGATGAACTAATGGATAAACTGTTCAAAGATGGGAAGGCCAGGTGATGTCCACACAGGGTGTTACAGTATCCGGTCCTGCATTGGGCAGAGCTGGACTAGATGACGTGTAAGATTCTTTCACATAGACAGGTCATGTGCTGACTTTGTAACAAAGTTTAAAGAAAGGTACATCTCACACAACAGTGTGAACACCCAATCATCAATCATCATGCTTTTGAATGGAAAAGGATCTAATATTCTATGAGGCTCCATTGAGTAGGGGGAAAATGAAGGAGGACCAAGCCTTTCAAATGCAGGTTCACAGATGTGTGTGTGTGTGTGTGGGGGGGGTTTCCAGAGATAAAAGGTTTTTAGCAGGCTGATGAATGAACACTGCATAGGTAAGGAGATAAACATTCCTTCTAATGAAAATTAGAAAGGCGTTGGGGGCGGGGGTGTCAGGCACTGATATCAGCTTTTTTTTTTTTTTCACATAGTATCTTTAGCCAGGCACAGTGATGCAGCTCAGTGGTGAAACACCCTTGGGTTCAATCCCCAGTACCAAAATCAATAATAAAAAGTGAACACTTGACAAACAGCAAGCAATTCATAAATATTCATTGGATTAATGAGCCACTCCAGTTACTACTGTCCCCATGTTACAGCAACACAAACAGGCTGAGATTCGTTGTGACTTGCCTAGACTTACCCAGGCAGTACGTGGGTGAGTCTTGATTCAAACAAGCACTAACCCCAGTAGTTATTAACCATCATCCAACACTAACGTCCAGTATGTGAAAATGTGATCTGTTCATCTGGAACCAGCACGTGTGTATACAGGCATGGACGTGGAGGAAGTGGGTGGTCAGTGTTGTCTGCCCCAAGATTGTTTCTCTCCAGAGCACATTCTAAGTGTGGCTGACCAGCTCTGAGGGTGACCCAAGGGGACGGGGTCTCTTAAAGCATTCATCTTTCTACTGATGCAAACCATTCAAATAACTTAAAAATCCAAGATCATTTCACTGACATCTCAGCAAAGCAGGATTTTGTTCTGCACTGTGATGTGTGCTCTGGGGTGGGCTGACACACAGGCCTGCAGGCAGGTGGGCGTGGCTGGCTGGATGAGGCAGTTAGTTTTAGGAGCCAGCCCATCCTAACAGTCTTTCTTCTTTCTGGAATTCTCCCACTTTCTGGCAAACACCAAAGGACAATTCTGAGAATGGGTTAAGTTACTGCTAACCATTGTGCTGTGCCACCTGTGGGCAGTAGATGGCAGCAGAACACACCCGTGAAGCCAGCCATCAAGAGAGCCTGGACGCTAGTTAAGATTTGTGGATCCCGTGGAGAATTCCTGCAGTGGAGAGATACTACTGATTCAAAATTATGAAAGCAAACACCGCTGACACAAGTAACTAATTATTCCCTTATAAGAAACTTAGCGATGTTTTTAAATATATTTAAGATATAGCTAGTCTTCTGACTCCAAACAGTACTTGAAGGGGACTTGAACTTCTACCAGCAGTTTTGTTTGCTCTCTCTCCTCCAGGGGTTCTTGCTATGGCCAGTAGGCAGATGTGTGCACCTGTCAGAGGTTACTTAGTTGTTTCCACTTGGTATCATTTGGTAAGCTTGGCATTATGCATTCAAGGAAAAAATATTTGAGATTACATTTCACTCACAATTTAGGGACTAACTTTTCATTTTGAAGCTACAGCTGTTATCTCCTATTGTTTTGCTTCCTTTTTTATAGTCAGGCATGGTTGAGGCAGAGAATTTCAAGTTCAAGGTCAGCCTCAGCAACTAACTTCCGCTTAGATAACTCACATCACAACGGAACTGCACACAAACCACTCCTGCACACTCTGTTGCCAGTTTTCTTAGTTCTCATCTTGGGAGATGCCTCTTGGCCAAGCTGCAATATACAACCAAAATGCCATTCCAGGCTCATTTTGGCACAGAATCCCCCAGGTGCACTGGTGAGTCTGGAAATTCCAACTTAAGTTTGTACATCTGGGAATCCCAGTGTGGGGACTCAATTCCTATCTTCCTCCTGGTCTTCAGTGAATGGTGATTGGGAGGAGGTCTGGAAAAAACTCTCCATGTTAGGAGGGAGGCAGCCTAACCACGTGAAGGCTCCAGACAAGACAAACCTGTGTTCGAATCTCAGTTCTGCCAATTAATAACTGAGGTTTTTCTTTGTTGTTGTTTTGGGGATTTTCTGCATTTTTATTTTTTTTGCAAACTTCCTTATTTGCAAAATGAGGATGTACCCATTTCACTGTGTGGCTGTGATGATTTTAGAATTCACATTTATTGAACAGCAACCAGGTACTGTTTTAAGACTTGACAATCTGGTGACTTGAACAATTCTTGTCCTAAAGCTCACATTTCACAATGCAAGGACAGAGAAGCAAGGGGATGAGGGCAACAAAGCTGGCTGTGTGACTCCCATGCTCAGCTCAGATGGCGCCTCCATGGGGAGCCTCGAATGGGGAGGCGGCAGGCAGGCAGCCAGGGAAGCCAGGCTGAGCCCAGGCAGAGGGGATGACAGCCAAGGGAGCCGCTGCTGGTGGTGCTAGCAGATGAGGGGTGGGTACAGGTGGGGGCAAGAAAGGGAAAGACCAGAGCCTACAGAGGGTGGAAGCCCAGGAAGGTTTTTCAGCCGGGCAGGCTCAGGCTCCTGTGGGTTTAAGACCAGGGACAGGGGTGCAGCAGCGAGCTCGGCCTCGCACCACCCAGCTTAGAGCAGAGGGATGGCCTGCGCCTCCTACAAAAGACAGGAATCTGCGGGAAAAACTACCTCCAAGGGGGGCTACCAGGGATTGAACTCAGGAGCACGCACCCACGGAGCACATCCCCAGCCTATTTTATATTTTATTTAGAGACAGGGTCTCATTGAGTTGCTTAGTGCCTTGTGTTTTCTGAGGCTGGCTTTGAGCTCATGATCCTCCTGCCTCAGCCTCCCCACCGCTGAGATTATAGGTGTGCTCCACCACACCGGCTCCTCCAAGGGTTTTCTACTTATAATCTACCTTGCCCTTCTTAAAATGTGTAAAGTGACAATACATCTTGAAATGTGTAAAGTTTTTAAAAGTGGCTCATTTTCTTTTTGGCTACAGGAAAACTGCCCATAACCGTTGTGATTATTATACTCATTGTCAGAGGCTCAGATAAATTTAACATTCTCATTTATTGCTCCCAATATAAAATATAAGCACATTACAAACATTTTGAAAAGGAAAAAGATTCACCACACTAGCACAAAAATTGCTTTAGCATTTTGGTATATTTCTTTAATTAGGCTTCGGATTAATCCGAAATACTGAGTGTTTCAAGCACTGTAGAGAAGACAGAAAAAGGCTGTTTCTTACTGTCCTAATTTTTTTTTTTCATTCTTCGAAGCACTTTTTTTTCTTTCCAGCAGAAAACCAAAAACATTACAGAGTTACAAAGACTGATTCTCCAATTTGCACAGCCTCTAATCAAAAGTTACTTTTTCTGCGAAGAACACAGTTCTACTGCTCAGAACAATTCTTGAAGGAAATGTAGGTACTATTGCCTTTCTGAGTTATCTAGGCAGAGAACTCGATCACAGCCCCTGCTCTGTGTGCTCAGAATATGAAGTGGATGCAACTGGAGGCACCCAAACTCAGTATGAATGGGAGAAGCAAGGGAGTCCCTTATGACCATTACCTAAAGAGTCGACAGTCTAAATGCACATGTGAAACTCAAGTGGAGTCACCTTGACTGTTCATCACCAGTCTTGTTTGAAATGGCGAAATTTTATATGCAGAAAGTGTGTAAACCTTTTCTTATACCTTCCAAGGGGAAATTTAAACGGTAACTTCTTTGTTTAGTATTTTAGATTCCCGTTTGTGCTTCTCATCTTTAAGCCCAAGCAATAGTATGTGCTGGCACTTTAGGGAACATTTCATACTGCACAGGGACACTCAAGATCAGCTTTAATTACAGGATATGTATAAACAGATGCCTTTGATAGAACAGTGGAGCAGTTCAGCAGTACGTCAGATAGACGGAAATAACAAGAAAGAAGGGCACTCACTTATACCTTAGGTTTACCAGAATTTTCCAGATACTCAAAGAGCAGAAATATCTCTCAAGCTGCACAATAATCCTATGGATTCCTTATTCCTACTTTCATCGACAAAACCCAAATGATACCCAAATGACATTTTCTGACATAATTACCAGAAGAAACCTCACCCTGTTTTACAATAACCCTGATTAAACTATGCTGCCAGGACACATTTCAAGTATGCAAGTGCAAAAATTAAAATAGCAAATCCAAGACCTCTTCGGTGAATCAGGAAAGACAAAGGTATTTTGAACAGAGGTAAGATTTTGCCCGAACTGAATAAACTTAGTTTTTTTTTTAAAGTTCTTATTTCTTAGATTTTGAAGGAGAGAGAACTGAAATCTAATTTTAACTAACAGCAGGGCTAAAACTAGTAATCATTTATTAAATACCATATTTAGGTCTCTAGGATTCAAAGCTGGAGAAGTGGAAAGCCATGGCACCGGTTGGACAGGGAGATTTAAGTGGACATCTGTGTTGTTTTGGGTTATAATAGACTCTAAGTGAAAATGTCTCACAGGTGGTTTGAATGGCATGAAATAAAATAATTTAGAGCTAAAACATGAGGACTGAAGTAATGAGAGGACGGCCAGCTGTTCGGGGAAGAGCACTGAGCAGAAGAGCAAACCTGAGTGAGTTCCAGGCTAGGCAACAAATCACTCAGAGAAATGGGTGTTGAGATCAGGATCCTGGAAGTGAGGATGGGTCTGGGGGTCAGTGGTCAGTGGGTGAAATGCATGAGTGGAGGCGGGGAACTGAGAGCAAAGAAGGTTTTGGCAAGCAGAGTGCCATGAGATCCAAGAGCAGGCTTTGGGGGGCAGAAGCTGAATCAGAAGGAACTTCAAGCCTAAAAAAAAAGAGGCCAAATATCAAAAGGAGGTATTTTGAGAAATGGGGAGAAAAAACAAGGCAGGGATGCAGATGGAGACGGAGAATCCTGAAGACTCAGGAAGGTTTCCATTTCGGTGAGCACAAAGGAAAGGAGCCGGAGATGAGGATCGGGGGAAGGAGGCTTACGCAATGGAGAAAAAGAACCTCCTGGAACCTGTGAGGGACAGGAGCTTGTGACAATGAAGAGGAGGCTCAGCCATCAAGACTCACAGCTCTGTGCACTCTGGGAGCGTGGCCACACAGCACAGTCCTTGTGTGTGGACAGGACCACGAGTGCTCACGCAGGGCTGCTCCTTGAGATGGGACTGAGGGTGCTGTCAGCCAGGTGGTCGTCACTCTCCCTAGTGGTTCCTGAAACATGAGGACTTCTTGGCAGGGGCCTTGGATCACACCAGTTGTCTGCTACTCAGGTAGACTTCAACTAAGAAAACAGGACAACACCCTCCTGCTGCCATTAGAGTGGACCTCAGCCACCGTACTGCCTGTGGACCTGGCTTTGTACGGAGCAGCGAGCAGCTACTCTAGGCCTGATGTCCCCACTGCAGCGTGCCCTCGACCTGAATAGTCAAACCTACAAGTACATCTGTATGAAAAGGTCACAGGACAAAGTATTCAACACATGACCTTAAAAAGCACACAGCTCTGAACAAACTGCTCAGGAGATCCAGGGGATGAAAACCCGTTCTCATGTGTACTTGGGGTCAACAGCTTTCTACTTTCTATCATGAATGATGGCAACAGGTCTTTACAAACTTGTCCAAAGTATCTGCAAATGTCTCTTGACTCTGGATTGTGTCAGCAGAAAAAAATATAGAAAGCCTCTCGAGGTCTATGAAGCACCAAGCAAGGCCCGAGCTGCAGCTAGAATGCAGTGAGGCTACTGTGCGCCACGGCCCAGCCCAGGCCTCCTCACGCCAACCCCTGCTGAGACCGACCCCCTGTGAAGAATGGGAGCTGCAGGGCTCCTGGGGAACAAGAGGGTCCTCTAGGGGAGCTGAGAGGACACCGTGAAAATATATGAAGGAGCACAGAGCAAGTGTTGGACAGCTCACCCTGAACACTCTCCTGGCCTAAGGAATCGCTCATCGTCCTTCCCAAAGTGCCTTTAGACTGTAAGCACCTGTTTTGACAAATTTAAGGCAGGTTAACAGACCAGTATGACTTCTGGAAACAATTTATTCAGAAATAAGACTGTCTCTGGGAGGCTCAGTCTGATACTGAAAGAAATTCTGAGATCAGCTGAACACCAAGAGCATGACTGGAAAACAGGTAGCCTCTTCAAACATTCTGAAAAGGAATCCACCAGACGTACAGGCTCTAACAGATTGAGTACAAAGATGCCCCTTGCCAGCCTTACTATCTGATTCATTACGAAATCTACAATGCGAGCCATGTTACACACCCATCTCACAACTTTTACCCTTTAGCCAAAAAAGAACATCAGCTTGCATACTTAGTAGAATGTACTTATTACTACACACTGAAGTCCCCAAAGTGCCATATACTATAGCCTGACTCCTGTGCTTCATGGGGTGCTGCTTTAACACAGTGCTTTACAACAATAAGAGTAATCACCCACGGCTTACCCCATACTAGGTAGTGTTTAAGTACTTGACATACAACCCTAGGAGGCAGGTACCAGACGGCACCTGACACTGACATAGTGAAGTTATACAACTTGCCTACAACTAAGAGGGGAGCTGGGATCTGAATCAAGGCAGTGTAACATGAGTTTGTTCATTCTTTTCTTTTACTAAACAACTATCATTAAAGAACAAACTATTAAATAACTTTTTTTCTTCCTGATACTAGGGATTGAATCTAGGGGTACTTTGCCACTGAGCTACATCCCCAGCTTTTTTAAAAATTTGAGACAGGGTCTCACTAAGTTGTAAAGGCTGGTGATCCTCCTGCCTTAGCCTCAAAAGTCACTGGGATTACAGGTATGCACCACTGTGCTGGGCTATATTCTACGCAGGGGACTGAAGGTTAATGGAACCATACAATTTATGACATTTTAAGATATCTCAACATATAAGACGACACCATACCACGATTTCAAACTCATGATGAAACTGCCAATGACACTACTGGATTATCACCAGGAATATTTATAAGCCATTATAATCACAGGGAAGAATACAAGTGAAAACTAGCCCAGAGATTCCTGTTGTTTCTTTTAACACTTGTAATGGATTTCCACATAATTGTGAACTAGAAACTGGGGATAAAAAATACAAACAAAATATAGGGCTCAGTTTACCATCAGGGAAGATGAATCGTCAGAGGTACTCCGTAAGTGTGCGTAAGGGCCAGCAGAGGTACAAACAAGACACAATTTGACTATGATTTAGAGATGAAAGCTACACTGTGTTTTCCAGGTACAATATACTGATTTTTTTTTTTTTTTTAAATATTCCACCATGCCTAAGGGAAATCAATAACTGAAGAAAAAGACACTAGAAAGAAGCCTTAAGCTGGAACCACAGATCTAGTGCTACTTGGCTGTACCACCCAAGCAGACACCCCACTTTCATCTTAATGCAGATATCTTTCAACCCTTCACAGCTTAAAACCCAATCAACTTTTTAGACCTCTCTTGCAGAAGATGCCTTTAAAGACTACCCTTCTGTTTAGCAGGGAGGCAGTCTTTACTTTAAAGAGGTATGTATGTCTTGTAATAAACAGGGTACTGTAACGGATTTATCATAAAAAAATAAAATGTCAGTTTCAAATAACTATATATACATACCACAACAAATCAACTTAAAATAGTGTAGAAGACTGGGGTTTTATGGTGCTCTGGCATGAGTGGAATGTATGCATTTATGTATATTCAGTAGCAAGGTCATAGGAACTTTCTGGTTGCTGGATTCTGAAAAACAAGAATTTATTTTTTAAATTCTTTTTTTCTAATATTTATTTTTTAGTGGTAGTTGGACAAAATAACTTCATCTTATTTATTTACTTTTATGTGGTACTGAGGATCAAACCCAGGGCCTCACATGTGTTAGGCGAGCGCTCTACCGCTGAGCCACAACCCCAGCCCTGAAAAACAAGTATTTTTAAGATGTTCAAATGCTTGATTTTTATAAAATTTCCAACTTACACAAGGAATAGAGAAAGAACACTGAATTTTAGGAAAAAGACAACTCTGAAGCAATAACTGATAACTTTGAGCAGTTATTTAAATTCAGGGATCTGCACCTATAGAAAAAGAACATTCTGCTTCCCTCAGTGAGCTGTGAGGGTTCAGGGATGGTAAATGACAAGGCCCAACAGAACACAGAACACAGCACACAGCTGATGTCTAGTTCATGAGTTCCCTTCTCTTTCTGCTTCCTTGAAAAGCATCTATACACGGTGTCCAAACCTAATCACTCTATTTATCTGAGGTACTGGGGAGTGAGCCCAGGGGCACTCTATCACATTGCCAGACTTTTTTATTTTGGGACAGGGTCTTGCCAAGTTGCCCAGTCTGAGCTTCAATTTGTGATCTCCTAACTCAGCCTCCAAAGAAACTGGGATTATAGACATATACCACCATACCCGGCCATGCTGTGTTTTTTTCTTTTTTTTTTTAGTTGTAGATGGACATGATATCTTTACTTGTGTGACGCCGAGGATGGAACACAGTGTCCACACGTGTGACAGGAAAGCGCTCTACCACTAAGCCACAACTCCATCCCTCAAAACTCTGTTCTTAAAAATTCCAAAACCCTAAAACAAACAAACCCAACCAACCAAAAATTCCCAGAATATCAGGTGATATAATTTAGTACCATTAAGAATTCAAGCTTTTGTGTAATCAAAAAAGGATAAAATTATATAAATATTAGTTAGCAACATTCATACAATTCAAAGCAAAATTCAAGCAATTGTTTAGATGTCTGCAAGTCAGTTCATGTTGTTCTTTCTTCCTAAATATCCTCTGAGAGGCTGGGTGCAGTGGTGCACCACATAATCCCACCTACTTGGGAGGCTGCAGCAAGAGGATGGCAAGTTAGAAGACAGCTTTGGCAATGCAGTGAGATCCTGTCTCAAAATAAAAAATAAAAAGGGCTGGAGATGTAGCTCAGGAATGGAATGTACCTGGATTCAACCCCTAGCAGCAAAAGGCAGAAAAATCCTTTAAGGGTGATGTTCTCATATACAGATCAGACTAACAGTGAAACCTAACAGTTCACTTACCCGAATAACAAGGATCTTGTTCTTCACTAAGCTGGAAATGGTAGTTCAAAGAAAATAGGATTTTATTAAGAGAAAATGTATAGACTTTAGCTTTGTAGCTATGAATAATGCCATTCAAAACCATGAAAGTAACTTCAAGTGTATCTAGAAATGTCCCTAAGTTTATACCAACATCTAATTTTGGAAGTAAAGACTGAAAATTCAAAGATATAGCCTATCAAAATCTTGGCAAAAAAATTAACTCATGCCAGGTGCAATGGTGTACATCTGTAGTTTTAGCTACTTCAGAGGCCAAAGCAGGGGAACCTAGTAGTTGAGGCCTGCCTGAGTTAATATGATGAGACCTTGTCTCAAAAAAAATTTTTTGTTCATTATTTAAATGCACTATCCAAGCAAATCTCTCTACATACTCAGGGTTTGGATATCCAATATCCCTGTACTGCAAAATAATAACATATGAGCCTTGCATATTATAATATCATCTACTATACCTCCAAAATAAGTCATTCAAGATTTCAATGTTATATTATTTACTTCTCAACTTAGCCAAAATATAATTCTAGGCATATGTGCTACAAATACACCTTTTTTTCCTTTGGGGGCAAGGGGTACTGAGATTAAAAACAGGGCACTTAACCACTGTGCTACTTCCCAGTCCTTTTTATTTATTATTTTGAGACAGGGTCTCACCAAGTTGCCCAGGCTGGCCTTGAACTTGTGATAATTGCCGGGATAACAAGAGTGCACCACCACACCTGGCATAAATGCACTTTTAAGGCAACAGCTCTTTATTTATTTTCTTAAGGTCTAAATATACCTTTTCTGCCTCTTGAAGTCACACTTTCTAATGAAGATTAAAAACTTCATTAACATCATGTCAATGCTTCTTGCCTTCTGATTTCTACCATCTCCCTGTAGGCTTCTCTGAGGCCCTATTTACCTTTCCTCTCCTCAGGCAAAGCTTTGAGGACCAGCCCTAACTGTGCCTAACTTGGCTAGACCATAACTAGAATAATAAAGCTACACAACCACAGCGAGCTCTATGCTTAGTGAGCACATTCCCACACGTGGAGGTGGCAGGATTAATAGACGAGAGGCTTAAGTTCATATTACGGATTCTGAAACCAAACTTTTCATAAAGTAAATTCTGAAACCATGATTGGTATAGCAAATGAATATATTAAAACAAAGAAAACTTCATCCAAGTATTTACATTTAAAAAAGACATTTAAAAATAGGCTACTTATTAAGTGTGCTTGAACAAACCATGTGTGGAATCGAATTCCATTCATTATGGAGTTAGTTTCTGCTAAATACTTACTGATGCTATGGTAGAGCCCTGGCATCTGAGGATTTAAGAGTTTTCAACTGTTACCAATCTATAATAAAAAATAAAACATAACAAATAATGCATTCTACATTTCTGGGGCACTAATTTGAACCTCAGAAATGGAAGGGCTGGTATATAAGGCAAATTACTTCGGAGTGAGAAGGGCCGGCAGCTGTAACTCTGTACAGTTTTGTACTGCCTACATATTCAGTAATACTCTCTAGAGGTCATTTAAAATTTTGTAATTACACCTTACTGCATTATGTTCTAGTAGTTTCACAAATTAGATAGTAACAAAAATATTCTGGAAAATTTCCTTGAGAGGAAGAACAGTTTCCTATATTACAAGTTACTTAGACCTCACAAAACTTTTCAAAATAAAACTACTGAACATACATCCCAATTAAAAACTCAAACACTTCATATTAAAGGTTTAGAAAGTTTATAGTCCATCAATGCCAATATAGGTAATGCGACATCTCAGTCCCTACTTGCAAAACAATTTACAATAACTTCTAACGTCATTGGTTTTGGCTCAGATGTTTAAATACTTAAAACAGCTTGAAAAAGATTTGTTTATATATTTTTTCTTTTATAATCATTTCTTTTTTTGTATGTGTGGGCATAAATGTGTGTGTGTATGTGTGTGTGTGTGTGTGTGTGTGTGTGTGTGTGTGTGTGTTGGGGGATTATACTGAAGATGATGAGAGTGAACAGAAGTCAGGAATTAAGGAGCCACTAAAATTTCATTTACTATTTGGTTATAAAAAATATGCGGGAATATGTGGCTTAAAGACGGAAAGGGGGACCAGGGGGAGGGAGGGATTTGTTCATAGAAACTTTTAATTTATCCTTTATCCAGTCTGACAATAGTGCCAAAACTTAATTTACTACATAAAATCCTACTAAAAGGATTTTATTTTCTTAGTCTTTTTGTCCCTAAAGGATTTTATGAAGTCCAACTTAATTTTGGTTCTGAGGTCCTAAGTGCTTAAACTTTAAAATTTTCTGAATTAACCCCCGCCCCCAAAAAGGTACATTAATAATCAAAATCCCCCAAATATTATATAACAAACAACTGTGTGACTGCTTTAAAAATTTCCAGTTCATGTTTTTGGAGATTAAGATGAGTTGGAATATATCTGTTCCTACACTTTGATCTGCTTGATCTGCAGAACAAGGCAGTTTTTCTTAAAAAAAGAGTACTTTTACTAAGAAGAGCAAAATTTCCTCTTTAAAAAACCAAATAAAACAAGGGCTGGGGCTTATTAGCAAGCACAAGGCCCTGGGTTCGAATCCCAGGACCACAAAAACAAAACCAAAAACCCAAGTGTGTCTAAGATCATTCCAGACCTCTTCCTCAGTTTGCACAAATGTACTATTTCCTTTTTGTTAAAAAATGGGTGGGATTGGGATTCATATATCAATATCAGAATTTTCATGTTTCACAATTTTGTTGCTCAAGAGATACTAAAATTCCTTGAATCCATATGGGAAGTTTCCTGAAGGTATGCATTATAATAAACAACATAAAAATACCAAAAACAGTTCTACTGCTAAAAAAGCAGCATCTCCTGCTTGTGCCTTTAGAATACTAATTATAAGAGGGCAACCACAACCAAAATGCTAATTTGTGCCATCAGTTGGGATTTGAGCAATTCCATGGAAGAAACAAATTATTTCTTCCCTTAAAACAGTTCAAGGCAGGGTATCTACAATTATATTGGAGGCAAATATTCATTGTATTTGGAGATAAAAATCAAAAAGTACCTACAAGGAAGAGAGATGGCATTATACTTAGTATTCTAAAGGCATGCTTCAGGCAGTTCAACAATGATTCTGGTAAGACCAACTGCTCACATACATACACACGCACACATAGATTTTAATGGTTTAAAAAAAAAAAAACAAAAAAACCCCCAAAATTTGTTACTTTAGAAAAACGAATGCAGTGCATTTTCAGCAATATTATCGCCACAGACTCTGATTGCTCAGTCCACACATAAGTAGTAGTTGCCTTCTATGGTGATATGGCTTCTCTGCACTAATTCCCATCAGGCCGAAAAACATTAGGGCAGGGTAAGTACAGACTGAATTGTTGCACAAAGGAACATTTACTCATCAGATCCCACTGATCTCTTCTGTGCCCGCTTCCTGGGCAGCCTTCTCGGTGAAGCTTTATCTGAAAAAAAAAAAAAAGAGAGAGAGAGAATATCTTAAGCTTGCCAGCTTACTTATACTACATGCAAAAAGATAGGCAAAAGCACTTCCTTCAACTTCATCACCAGTTCAAACACACAACCATGCAAGGATAACATCTATGGTACAATATCTTACCTAGCTACAAGCTTTTAAAATAACCTGTAAGATAATCCTTCAAGGGTAACTCCAGTTAAAATGAAAATTCGCAACATTTTTTTTGAGGAAAAAATATCTGATATTGGTAACTATACCATTGCAGACACCATGCAAAATCCTGAATTCTACAATTTAACATGTTCATGCACAAATAAACTCTTAAAAATAGTTTAAAAAGTATGGTATGTCTAGCTCAAAAAATACTTGTTGGCTCCTAATGAATTTTTAAAATTTACAGCTGGGTGCGGTGGAGCACACCTGTAATCCCAGTGGCTCGGGAGGCTGCAACAGGAGGATCACGAGTTCAAAGCCAGCTTCAGCAATGGTGAGACACTAAGCAACTCAGTGAGACCCTGTCTCTAAATAAAATACAAAATAGGGCTGGGGATGTCACTGAGTTCCTGGTTTCAATCCTTGGTACCAAAAAAATTAAATTTATAAATGCAGTCCTGCAGTTTACATAATTTTTGGCAACTATACAAATTTATCTGGAATGAGCCATCAGATAAAAGGAAATTAGTATTCAATATAAAGCCATTCCATGCACATAAGCATATTTTAAAAAATCTCTTCCTTTATTTCTTATATTAGATTCTTAGTAGCATTTATTTAAGAGAAAACAAACATGTTTTGAGTACTTCTATTTTGAGTCAGTAAGAAAAATCATCTAGAATTTTCTTTTTGTTTAATTTTTGTAGTTGTAGATGGACAGAATGCTTTATTTTATTTGTTTATTTTTATGTGGTGCCGAGGTTTGAACCCAGGGCCTCAACACATGCAAGGCAAGTGCTCTGCCACTGAGCTACAGCCCCAGTCCTCTTTCTTTTTTAAAAATACTGGTGGTAGAAATTTCTTTAAAAAAAAGAAAGACTAGACATACCTTCTGTTAGTCTTTCATTTTCTTTTGATCCACTGGGGACTGAACCTACAGGTGCTCTATCACTGAGCTAAATCCCACTGTCTTTATTTGGAGACAGAGTCTAAGTTGCCTATGCTGGCCTCATATGTGATCCTCCTGCCTGAGCCTCCCAAGGAGTTGGAACTACTGGTGTGTATCAATGACTCATGCCCTAAATGCTCAAGGCCCTGGGTTTTGATCCATAGCATTAAGCAAAAAACAAAAGTTAAATTACATAAGGCTACATTCTCAAAAGTTTCTGACTAAGGTTTCCCTATGTAGATTTAAAATACAATTATTAAGCAAAAAACCCATACTTTATGAAAATTAGCTAACCTGTCACTTTATAGTTTAAAAAACAAAACAAAAAACTCTGGGGAAGAAGCACCCTAACCCCAAACAAAATTTTATCAGGAAAAACCTGCTTAGTATTGGGTTCGAATTGCTTCCAAGTATCTTTACACTGTGATGAGAGGAGAGTTCTCTCACCTCTCAGGCTCTTGAACCCTGAGGTGTCAGACTTCTCCTCTGCAAAGCTAAGCCCTCAAAGCTTGGGGTGCCTCTTACTTCCAAACATATGCTCTGTTCCACGTTCTTCACAATTTTCTCTTGGTTTTCTTTATTCTGTCCTCAAGTATATAAAGTTCATGTTCCAACTTTGAAAGAAATAGCTGTATTTTCTAAGCTATCTGCAATTTGGCTCAAGTCCTTTACTCTAAAACCATCTTCTACCATAGTGGCTCTCAAAGTATGGTCCAGCACAGCACCATCAAGATCACCTGAGAACTTAGACGCTCAGTTCTTAGGTCTCACCCTATACCTGCTCAATTAGAAACTCTAGGGATGGGAGACCCAACAATCTGTGCTGAACAAGCCCTCCTGGTTATTCCAAGAAATGCTTGTGTTTGAGAGTCAGGGCTCTAAAGAATTAAGCATAAGAGGAAGGAAAAAAAATTCAAGTACAAAATCAAATAAAAATATTGGTTAAAATTGAGTTGAGGGACTGGGGTTGTAGCTCAGTGGTAGAGCGCTTGCCTCCCATGTGTGAGGCACTGGGTTTGATTCTTAGCACCACATAAAAATAAATAGAGATATTATGTCCATCTACAGCTAAAAAAGAAAAAAACCTGGAGTTGAAAATAAAAATTGGCTAAAACTAAGTAGAAAATATCTGTATGAATACATGATTTTTAAAAGATTTTCATCTGAAACAAGAAGCCCAAAATTAATGACATCCCAGCATTTTAGTTTCTAGTATCATTCAGGGGTCTTTGAAGACACAACCAGCTCTATATCTTGAGCAGAAAATGCACAGAATAAATTTGGATTTCCATGGGGGCCAGTAGGTAACCAGTCATTTGAAGGTCAAAAGGTTAAGACTGACAGCAATTTAAAAGGGATCCCAAGAGCTAAAAACTAAAAATTTCAGTTTAAGTACATGCTGACTGAAATATACTGATTTCACGAAAATCCAAGTTTATATACAGTAATTTTTTTAAAAAACAAAATGAGGAAAACTTCCTATCACCATTTGGGTGGCTTTTATACTAACTTTTTTCTTTGAGTATTGTTTAAAGAGAAGTAGTAACCATTTACCCTATCTTTCCAATGGACATTGGTGACTACAGTTCCAGTTGATGAAAGTGCTACTTTATAAAAGTTTGGCAATTAGTTAAAATAGAAGAAATTACAATTGAAAATCATCAACTCTACCTCTTGTGACACATCTTATGAAAGAATTATAAACTGGTAGTGAGCAGTTTAGAGAACTGCACATCTCTGTGATGTCAAAATACACCCCACAGGTAACTTCCAGCCTGCAGAAGAAAGGCCTCATCTCTTTGAGAAGGAACCTGAGGCTGGCACCCAGAGCTTACGCTCACTTTAACATCACTCACAGTGGGGCAATCAGATGTTGTACTGCTTCATGAGATGCAGGAAGAATTGCTTACGGGATAAAAATGAGGAAGTTAAAGCTAACCAAACTTAACAGACTTAGCTACCAGTTTCAACAAATGTTAGCTAAAAGATGCTTGGAGAAAACTATGAGACAACTCTAGAAGGAAGGACTTTTCAGAGCCTATTTACTCAGTATGAACCAGCAGCACCGAATTGCTGGGGGCTTGTCAGGCACAGGAAAGCTGAGGCCCCACCCAAGAGCTACTGAGTGAGTCCAAGCCTGCCGCAAGACTTCCCAGGGATATGTACACACTGTTTGGAGAAGCACTTTTGGCACTATTATAAATTAAAAAGCACGTAAGAGACTTAAAAACTAGATGCAATTCATCCTCCTGATGAAATCAAAATCAAAAACAACAAAAAGTTGTAAAAGATTATTTGAATTAAACAAAGAAATTTCAACACAAACTGGCATTATATGAAATAAAATGGTTACTTCCTGAAAAGTGATGGTATTTGTCAGACACAGTGATATACGCCTACAGCCCAGCTATTCAGGAAGTAGTGACAGGAAGAACACTTTAGTTCAAGAATTCAAGGCCACCCTGGGCAATATAGTGAGACCCTATCTCAAAAAAGTAAATAATTTTAGTGATATTAAAGCTAACCATCTTTTGAGTACAAGTCTCACTAGGGAAACACGTGAATGATACAAACCTACTTTGCCTACTTCCTATTATACAAGATTAACTTTTGCTTCACAGGGCAATAATTCTTGGCTTTTAAGTTCATGGATTATGTTTAGGAGAAAGGTACAATGAAACCAACTCCCCAATCTATTTGTAATATAAAAAAAAATTTTTTTTTTTGGGGGGGGGTAGCTTCATAACCATTTCTATGACTTTAACAGTTTTTCGTTTTTCTTTTTCTTTTTTTCCCCCAGTGCTGGGGATAGAACCCAGGGCCTTGTACATGCAAGGCAAGAGTTCTACCACTAAGCTGCGCTGGTTGGCCTTTAATTTGCGATCCTCTTGCCTCAGCCTTCCAAATAACTGGGATGTCAGGCATGTACCCCCACACCCAACAACTTGCTACATACGGAGTGTCAGGATGATGAGCAATTAGTCCTTACAGAAATTATTTACTCCCATGAATTGACCTATGTTATCATTTCCCTATGTCTCTAAATCCGGACTCATTTATGCAACTTCTAAACACTACCTGCACTGCCTTACCCAGGAATTTTCAAGGATCTTCCCACTCAACATGTTTTTTTTTTCCCCCAGGATCAAACCCAGGGCCTTGTGTATTTGTGTATGCCAAGCAAACACACTCTCACTGAGTCACACCTCCAAGCCCCTACCCAACCCATCTAAACCAAACTCATTCCTGTCCATCCTATATGCTCTGGCTGCTCCCTCAGACAATGGGACATTAATGGTTCCACCTTCTCACAACAGCCAAAAAACAAACAAAAACAGCATCGTCAAAAGTCCTGAATGCTGCACATCTTTCAACACACTTCTGCCTCAGTTTAGGCCCTAATAATTTCTCCTGTACATTCCTGAAATCATCAACTGGCATCTTGGCTTTCAGTAGCTCCTGTAGCCAGCTGTCCTCCACGAAGCTATTATAAATTCTTTTTAAAACATAAAATTGTTGTTCATCTACTTTAAAGTGTCTGATGGCTACTTTTTGCCTAGAAGATAGGGCAAAAGTATTTATCATAGCACAAAAAACCTTAAAGAGTCCTTCTCCAATTGTTCAAGTCTCCAAAGGTCGACTGTTCCTGGAAGTGATTTCCTCCTTTCAAGATTTTGTATTCACTTTTAATAAAGTACCTGTCATATGGTAAGTATATTTGGAATAGAGAGTGCTAGCTCACAGAGAGCCAATTCAATTTTTAAAACTAAGGACTTGAACAAGCAAAGTAAAACAAAAAACAAACAAACAAAAAAAGGAACTAAAAACTAAAGTCAGTAAATGCATGTATAAAAAAGTTGAACCTCATTCTTGAATGATATATTAAAACACTCATAACATTTAATACTTAAGAATGATTAGTGAAAGTGGAGGACACACTCCTGAGAATATAAATTAATACTAACTTTTGGAATGGAAATAGGACACTTTCCACAAAAATTAAAATGCACATAACCCGAGACCTATTGATTCTACATTCAAGAAGTCATCCTATGAATTTACACATAAGAGTATTTATTAGCATTTTTTTTTAAAGAGTGAAAAACCACCTGTACTGAACACTCATATAGAAACATATGTACAGAAAATACCTATAATACAAATGTGAACTTAACACCAATCATTTGTTGAAAATGGGATTTGTAAAGCCAGGAGCTGACTTTTTCACTACTGTACAATCTAAAACTGTGCAATGAGGCTATACTGCTTTATAATAAACGCTTCTTAAAAGACCTTCACTTGGAGGGAAAAAATTCCTACATTAAATAGTTATTTTAACTGCCTATGTAATAAGATCTGTTAGGTTAAACTATCAGGTAGTATTTTAGGTTTAGTGAGTGGTTTTTCCAATAAAATTTAGTACTAGAAAACTGCTCCATTACTCATCAAATTTACTACAAAGCGTTCATACGCTATACAAGAACCCCCAAAACTCTAGCAAACGGCATTAGAAAAATTAATTGCCTCACCTCTTCTACTCTGCACTGAAGCAACAGGAAAAAAAAAAGAGACAGGAAAAAGATTAGGAATGTAAAGAATTCATACATTTGTAAATAAACTGCAGGTTTGGAGGCATTTCTAAATGAAAGTATAAAAAAATACTAAAAACAATAAATGTTCAAAGTCTTCTTTAGTCATTGTTCTAGATTCTACACAATGGAAAAGACAAATGCTAAGTAGTATTAGCCACACATTTTTTTGCTAAATCTAAAATATTTAATTTTCATTTAAGAGAAATACTTCCTACCAAGTTTGTAAGACTACTTACTGATTTGATTCAAAGTTTCTTGAGGAATCCAACTCATGTCAACATCATTCTGACTTGATGTACCCATTTCTACTTTCTGTATGGGTCTCTTGCGCTAAGAGAAATGTATTTCAAAAGAGTTCCATTATTTGCTTATTCTAATTTTTAAAACACAATCAAAAATTTCATCTGATCTTAGTAAATAAATTATGTTCTTTTCCAGTGTTAAAACATACTCCTAACAAATATTTTATTCACTAGAAGAGTAAAATTTTATTCACTAGCATTAATATAAAGAATTAACTGGGTACAGTGGTACACACCTATAATCTCCACCACTCAGGAGGCTCAAGGTCAGCCTCAACAAATTATCGAGACCTTAAAAAGTTAAAAAAGTCTGGGAGATGTAGCTCAGTGTCAAAGTGCCACTGGGTTCAACTCTCAGTACTACAAATAATAAAAATAAAAGACTTTTGGGGGCTGGGGATGTGGCTCAAGCAGTAGCACGCTCGCCTGGCATGCGTGCGGCCCGGGTTCGATCCTCAGCACCACATACAAAGAAAGATGTGTGTCCGCCGAGAACTAAAAGATAAATATTAAAAAAATTTCTCTCTCTTTAAAATAAATAAATAAAAGACTTTTATCCTTGCTATAAAACTTTGTGTTATACCACTGGTGGACAAAACAAGAACGTCTACTTATACAATGATTTTCTTTCCACTTAGGAATCAAAATCAAAGAATAAATTTCTGGCCAATGAAATTCAGAATAATTACTAAAATGTTGCAAAAAGGCTATCTGACATTGTAAGCTAGATACAACTAAACAAGTAAAACCTCATTATCTATAAGCAGTATTATTTGTTTAGATCATAAGTTAATTCTGAATACAAAGAATAACTGAAAATGGCTTTGTTTAAATGAAAAACCAAACTGTAGTCAGTTATACCAAATGTGTAAATGTACAGCAAAAATTCAACTGTTATGAAAACAAGACAAAGATAGTTATAAACACTCTGAAAATGGAGAGCAACTGTTTACGACCTAAAGGATTATATTACAGTATTTGACACAAATGGTGTAATGCATTCCCCTAGAAGAACAGGATGGGTTTTCCTTTTTGTGGTGTGGGAAGAAAAGAAGTGAGAGAGAGAATGAATGAGGAAAAAGGGGAGAGGTGTAGGCAGTGAAGACATGATGGAAGAGTTAGCCACCAAAAACCAGAGAGAACCAGGATGGGGGTGGGTACTTCAGTGTTAATTAAGTAGATGTTTGATCAATAGGACACATACAGTCAAATTCATTCTTTATCATATGAAAGAACTCATTCACTAAGAATAAGCCCCATAATTAAGAATAATGAAGTAAAAATAAAAAGCTGGGTTGGTTTCAGATAAAACATGAAAGGGGCTGGGATTGTAGCTCAGTGGCAGAGCGCTTGACTTGCACATGTGAGGCACTATGTTTGATCCTCAGCAATGAATAAATAAAAAGTATTGTATCCATCTACAAGTGTAATTCTAGGTAAAAAAAAAAACTTTCTGAGTTTCAGGAATAAAAATTCTAGGGTGATTCACAGTTAAAATAATTTCCAGGTGCAGTAGCACATATCTGTGATCCCAGTTTATCAGGAAGCTGAGGCCGGAGGATATCAAATTCAAAGCTAGACTCAGCAACTAGCAAGACCATTTCTCAATAAAAAATAAAAAAGGGCTGGGGATATAGATAAGTAGTAAAGCAATCCTGGGTTTAATCCCTAGTACTGCAAAAAAAAAAAAGATAGTACAGGTATACAGGTCACACTAGAGGATGTAGACAAAGGACAATAATTGTGTGCATGTCTCAAAGTCTCAACAAATTCAAGTTACATATCCAAAGTTTCACTTTGGTTTCATTTTAAAAAGGTACAATGAAGCTGTAACTCTAGAAACCTACAGTGAGAGTAAGAAGTCATGAAGAATATTAGATTAAGCTTAACTTAGTACTGTAACAACTTTTAAAGAATGGCTTTGAGAGTTGTTCAAGCTGGGCTCAGTGGCGCATGCCTGTAATCCCAGCGGTTGGGGAGGTAGTGACAAAAGGATCGCGAGTTCAAATTCAGCCTCAGGAAGTGAGGCACTAAGCAACTCAGTGAGACCCTGTCTGTAAATAAAACACAAAACAGGGCTGGGGATGTGGCGCAGTGGTTGAGTTCAATCCCTGGTACCAAAAAAAAAAAAAAAAAAAAAGGAGTTGTTCAAACATTGATTACCTTTCTAGATTCTAGGAGTTGATGAAGGCCAATAACAACCAGAAGTCCAAGACCAGCAAGGAACATATACATAAAGATTCTGGCATAAAAGAAAAAACATAAATTGGCTGTAATTCATAAGAAATACCACAGCTAATTACAACTATAATTCTAACACATTTCATAATTTTAGTTTATTCTGTAACTGGGTTTAAAAATTACTTTAGGTCAACATATGTAAGAAATAAGAAATGATTCATCATTCAAAAAGAACATATTTTTCAAGATAAAAATATAATTGACAAAAAGCCAGTAATTTTAGAGGCATATATCTTAGCTTTGGCTAATAATCAGCTTCAGAAAGCATGGAGTAGAAAAAAATTTAGGACAGAAAGCCAACTACTACCTTTTAAATGATTTTTCGTCAGTTTGAATCATCTTTCCTAGCTCGGTATTATACATATAAGAATCACATACAAGGCTGGGGATATGGCTCAAGCGGTAGTGGGCTCGCCTGGCATGCATGCGGCCCGGGTTCGATCCTCAGCACTACATACAAACAACGATGTTGTGTCCGCCAAAGACTAAGAAATAAATATTAAAATTCTCTCTCTCTTTCTTTAAAAAAAGAATCACATACAGTATGGATCTATGTAGTAAAGATTTCACCAAATCTGTATAGTCCATTCCATTTTGACCATTAAAAACAATACTTTGAAATTAGAACATGCCCTCTAGTCCTGCCTTGAGAGATCAAGTTCTAAAACTTTCACTTACGTTTCTCCATCTAACCCATCTTCTCTTTCAATAACTGTAACCGTTTGATTGAAGACAGCATCTTGGAATACATTGCCCTGTAAAGAATAAACTTTTTAAAAAAAAAAAAATTCACAAAAATTTGAAATGCACTGAGAAAAGGAATTCTCATAAGATCTGTTAAAACTGGTACTCTGTAACAGATTTCTTACAGCTCTCTCATCATCTAGAAGGAAAGACTTTACAAAGTCATATACTTGCACTATTCAATGCCAGGGACTCAACATTCTGATTTCAATTTCTTCCATAAAATAAAAATGCCTCAAGCTCTGTTATCCTCCACTTTCTTTGAGGAGTGGGGAGATGGCACAAGGACCAAGGAAAGAGTAAAAATGAGATAAAACTTGCAGAAAGAAACAAAACTCAAGAGTATTCTGATACCTGCAGTTCAAGTTTGTCTGCAATCCTCCAACATGGAATCATGAAAATGTAGAACAACAGCTGCAATGGCAGATCACACAGACCCGAACAAAAGTCAAAATTTATGTTCTAAACTGACAATGGGATGAAAACCAATTCCTTCAAAATAAATGCGTTGCTGATTTTCAGAATCAAAATATTTTCTTGTTATGGTCTTGAAAAATCAATGGGTCATAGACAGCTGTTCTCAATGTTCAATGCTCTACACACAGGTAGTATATTTTCAAAACCACCACTTATTGCTAAATACTAATTATGTAATTTTATTTCAAGGTCTTTCAATGTGTACTCAAAACGAAACTGAAACTACACTTTACCAACTGGATTTAGTTCTATTTAAAAATAGGATAAAATTGATAATTTTCAAACTACACAATTATAAAGTTCAGGAAACTTAGTATCATATTTTGAAAACATAAAGAATGAAAAATAGGGGCTGGGGTAATGGATCAGTGGTAGAGCGCTTGCCTAGCATGTGTGAGGCACTAGATTTGATCTCAACACTGCATATAAATAAATAAAGGTACATTGACAACTAAAAAGTATTTTTAAAAAAATGAAAAAACTTTCCTACTTTCTACTAAATAACTCTAAAAATGAAAAATTTAGGGGCTGGGATTGTGGCTCATTTGTGGAGTGCTCGCCTAGCATGGGCGGGACCCAGGTTCAATCCTCAGTACCACATAAAAATAAAGGCATTGTGTTGTGTCCATCTAAACCTAAAAAATAAATATTAAAAAAAATGAAAAATGTAATTGTAGTACAAGAAATTTAACTCCATGTTAACACTAGGATAATGAAAATTATGAACAACTTCTAAGAAGAAAACTTTGAAAAGGAAATTGTTCAGATGTGTTCTCTGAAGAACAGTTTTCACCAAGAAATCAACTGCTGAAAGTAAAATTTTAGTGTTTCTTGTTCAGTCACTGAATATAAATAAAAATACATACCATAAAACATCAGCTTATATTCAGGACATTTGGTTCTCATAAATTAAAGCCAACCCAAAAACCCTGCTGCTAAAACTATCTGGCTATCAGCTAGATGAAGAGGTGCACACCTGTGATCTGAGCAACCGGGGAGGCGGAGGCAGGAGGATCAAAAGTTTGAGGGCAGACTCAGCAATTTGGTGACATCCTATTTCAAAAATAAAAGATTAGGGATATAGCTCAGTGGTAAAGTACCCCTAGATTCAATCCCTAGTAGTAGGAAGAAAGAGAGAAGAAAAAATTGAAATAAAAAGGGCTGGGAGCAGGGTGCAGTGGCGTACGTACATCAGTAATCCTAGCAGCTTGAGAAGCTGAGACAGAATTGCGAGTTCAAAGCCAGCTTCAGGAACTGCGAGGAACTAAGCAACTCAGTGAGACCCTGTGTCTAAATAAACTACAAAACAGGGCTGGGGATGCGGCTCAGTGGTCAAATGCCCGAGTTCAATCCCTGGTACCAAAAAAAGGGGGCTGGGGATGTAGCTCAGTGGTAAAGTACCCTGGGGTTCAAGCCCCTGTATCACCCTCTCCCCCAAAAAAAGAGAGAGCTGGTTCTATTTTATCTGAATATATAAAATGATGAAAAACCAGCTTCAAAAAAAGTAGAAGTAATAAAATGGGCCCAAATCAGGCAATGACAGGAGCAAATTACATATATTAACTTCTAAATAAGTAGTAGACTATTGTGTGGCGTATTGCTTTTTCCTTCTAAGATCCAGATCAAGTCACTTCCACACTCATGCGACAGCACCTAAACACAAGATACCTCTAGTACGGGTCACTCAGCAGTTTCATCACTGTTTTCAACCACCTCTCCTGCAAATTAATAGACTCCAAGACACTGTGCGAATTTACATTCACGACCTTGGTGCCTACCATGGTTTCAACCACAAAATAGGCACCTGTACAGAAAAATATTTAACAATGTTAATTATCCCCAACAATCTCTAACCTTTAAAAAAAAAGGTAAAAAGTAAAAAAGGTTTAGAAGGACTTACATTCAAGTCTTTGTAGTTCAGATTGATGACCAGACCAAAGGGTCGTCCACCCATGGGCTCCGCAGGAATGAAGGAATACTCAAAAGTGGCCTGTCTCTGGGGTGGCACTACAGTGTTCAGAGGCAGAGCTGTGAAATTCTGGATATAAAACTGGTAGTCCTGAGGATAACGAAATGAGGCATCTAGGGATTCCACAATAAAATCTTCTGTACCCTTGTTTGTAAAGCCTACCAAGAACTTCACTATGTTATTTGCTGGAAAATCTGAAAAACAAAAAAAGACAAAAAAATTAGAACATATTCAGAGTACGAATGCAATACACATTACTAATGGATGCTGGCACACTTTCCTGCTGTATTCAGACTTGGTTTCAGAATCCTTTTCCAGAGAGCACTCCGGGCACATGCTAACTAGTGAAAGACTGGAGCTAGAGTGTATGCTGACACTCTTTTGTCTACGCTTGAGCACTCCAACTTGGGAGCTGAACTGAGTATCCTGACTTCAGACCAGATAATATCCAATTCTGTAGTCTGAGAAAAAGTTGGGTCCTTCTGGTAGCAAAATTATTGTGTAGGGAGTTATACAACTGAGTACCTATACAAATAAAGAGAAAAATGATGAAGAAAAAAATCTAAGGGGTTCATCGGAACACTTGTGTTTACTAGAACAAAAAAAAAATTCCATTTTTGAATTCCTATCCAATTACACAAGTAGTCAAAAATGCAAATTTGAAAGTAAATCAGCTACAAAAAATAAATTTTCAAAAATCACTTATACTTTTTGTAGACATGAGTATAAAATAGAACACATTTTCAATATTAAGTGTTAAATTATCATGTCACTGTCAATCAAGCTAAGCTTCATCCAGTATGACATAAGTTGTACAGCAGACAGATCTAGATTTGAATATGGTCTCCATGATCTATTTATGAACTGGGTAACCCTGGGGTTTGTTAGGATTAAATAATATTTGTGGAATATTGAGAACAGTGCCTACCACGCTATCTTCAATAAACATCAGGCATTACACATTTATAGATTGAACATCCCTAATTCAAAAACTGGAAATGCTCCAAAATCTGAAACTTGAGTGCCAATATGACGTTACAAATAGAAAATTCCACAACTTATACTCAAGTGATGGATTATAGTTAAAATACCAGTGCACTAAAAGAGCTGTATAACATCACCTTTAGGTGTTTATGGAACAAATGGATTTCATGTTTTGACCTTGGTTCCATCCCTAAAATACCTCATTATATATAGACAAAAATATTTGAAAATCCAAAAAAAACTTCTGGTTCTAAATATTACAGGTAAGGGATACTCAATCTGTATTTTCTTTTAAAGAAAACTAGGCTCTAATCAAGACCTACTTGGAAAGATTTTAAAATATAGCACAGTTATCTAGGTTCTAACCAAGGACTAATCAAAAGGTATAATATTTCATTAATATTTACACACTCAAAATATAGCAAAATTACTTTGCTGAGGTAGTCTGAAAGAATTTTAAAAATAATATCTTTGGGCTGGGGTTGTGGCTCAGCAGTATAGTGCTTTCCTAGCACGTGTGAGGCCCTGAGTTCGATCGTCAGCACCATATAAAAATAAATAAGTAAAATTGGGGATGGGGATATGGCTCATGCAGTAGTGCGCTCGCCTGGCATGTGTGCAGCCAGGGTTCGTTCCTCAGCACCACATACAAACAAAGATGTTGTGTCCGCCGAAAACTAAAAAATATTAAAATTCTCTCTCTTTAAAATAAATAAATAAACACATTGTGCATAACTACAACTGAAAATAAAATATTTTTTAAAAAACCAATATCTTTAAAAGGGAAATCTAACTTCTAGTTAAACTAGATAGGACTTATTATTCCACTTAGTTAAAATACCTGCACTACCATTGTACAGGTGTTGGTACCCATAATATGAGATTTTTTCCAAAATACTTGTTTGCACAATACTCCTTATATAAAAGGAGCTTAAAAAAAGACCTTAAGTATTACACCAATGCTCTCCCCCCCCTAAAAAAAAAAAAAAAAACAGGCTTGGCATTTAAAAACTCACATCTGAATTGAAACTAGCAATTCTGTATTACCTTCTCCTTTCACAAACAGGATAGTTGTATCTGCACTTGGTGATGCTTCAGGTTCACCAGATACATCTTCTTCCTCTTTATCTTCTGCCTAAGAAAGAAAACATTAAAAAGAAATTACTAGGGGCGGGGGAGATCACTTACATACAGACACTTTATCAGATTTGGGACAAAATATTGCTTCTTCATGGCTTTGTCAGTTTTAGTGGGATGAACATCACTGTATCTCTTTAGTTAACTTAAACAGTGCATCTAAATGTTCATACCAATTCCCAAGGAATCTGACAGATCTGACTCAGGGTCTAGTGTGAATCATGAAATTCTTTAATTCTAATAAAAGCATCAAGGAAATGCTAAGACTACTAGTATTCTGACCACATTTTGAACTGCAAGATTCTGGATCAAGGGTTGGTAACCTAACTACCTGTAAAAAACTAAATAGTAAATAAAGCTTTGCAAACCATAAAATCCCTCTTGAAAATGCTTAAGGTTTTAGCATGAAAGCAGTCACAGAAAATAAATGAATAAGCAAGGTTATGTCTGTTCTGGAGCTAAACTTTGCCCACCCCTGTGGATCTTGTTAATAGTCTACAACAATTTCCATTCTAATTAAAAGGAAAATTTCCCCCTAAGAATCAGTCACATGGGGCTGGGGCTGAGCGGTAAAGCACTCGCCTAGCATGTGTGAGGCGCTAGGTTCAATCCTCAGCACCACATAAAAATAAGCAAATATATAAAGGTAACATGTCCAACTATAACTAAAAAATATTTAAAAAAAAGAGAATCAGCCACATAATTTGAAAGAAACCTTTTAAAGAGGAGTGAGCCAGGTGTGGTGGCACAAGCCTATAATTCTAGTGATTCGGGAGGCTGAGAAAGAAGGATTCCAAGTTCAAGGCTAGCCTCAGCAACTCAAGTGAGATTCTGCCTCAAAATAAAAAAATAATAACGTCTAAGGATGTAGCTTTGTGGTAAAGCACCTCTGGGTTAACTCTCCAGTGCAAGAAAAAGAGAAGAGAAAGAGTAAGCGATCAAGGATCTTATTGGGGTGATAGAAATATCCTAAAACTGGATGTGTCTTAAAACTTGGTAAATTTACTAAAAATCAGATTGTATACTTAAAAATGGGATTTTTATGCTAAAACTGTATCTCACTGAAAATGTGAATAAATTTAATATTTAAAATGTTAAACCTGAGAGAAGCACCATGTCTTCAGATGAACAATCATAAACTGAGATGCTTATGGGTGTCATTATTCATTGGCTTTAAACATTTTGTAGATGAGAAGGCACTTAAACCTTTCAATGAATGAGGAACTGTATTAAATTTTAAATATTCTTTTTTTTTTTAAAGAGAGAGAATTTTTTAATATTTATTTTTTAGTTTTTGGCGGACACAACATCTTAGTTTGTATGTGGTGCTGAGGATCAAAACCAGGCCGCACGCATGCCAGGCGAGCGCGCTACTGCTTGAGCCACATCCCCAGCCCAATTTTAAATATTCTTAATGATACCATTTATTTAAAAGTTTTTACTTTTGGGAAAAGAGACCCCTCAAGAAAGTCCCAGCTACACAGGAAGCTGAGACAGGAGAATCGTCTGAGTTCAAGAATTTAACATCAGCCCAGGCAAAATAGCATCTCAGGGGGAAAAAAAAAAGACTCCCAAGTAGGAAAAACCATAAACTGTAGGAATAAAGTGGAAAAAAATGTACCTGAGAAACAACAAAGAACAATCCCATCTAAGATATGATTAATGGGTTTCAGGCTAAAATGAAATGGAAGAAGTTAACAAGACAACAGCACAAATCACCAGAGTCTATCAAACCAGGAATATGAAGTAGGATGGATGTTAAGTGCTGACTTCCTTTGTGGACATATAAAATTTGAGGTACTTAATGGAGCACCCAGACACTGCTATCCTGTGAAGAGCTAGAGATATCAGTATGGTGCTCAGAAATGAGGCTAGAAAATCACTAATAAAGGGTGGTAGTAGTTAAAAAAAAGGTTTCACCAACATTACAGGAGTAGGCAGAGAAAGAGAAGGTAACAGAAAGATCAAAAAGCAGAAACTGGTAAAGCAACACTGAGAGGATTGTAACCAAAGCCAACATTAAAGGATTCAAGGAAAGTACAATCAGAAAATGCTAAAGAGTTCAAATATCATAGCTAATATAGGCCAGGATTTTGGCCATCAGGTTGCTAGTGACCTTAGTAAGAATAGTTTCACTAGATATATCGGACCAGACCATGGTAGAGAACAAATGTGAAAAGAAAGAAACTATACAGGGTAGTCTTTCTTCAAGAAAGAACCAGACATGGTGGCACATGCCTCTCTAATTCCAGCTGCTTGGGAGAGTGAGGAAGACAGTGAGTGGCTATCACGGGCAGCTTAGTGAGATTCCGTCTCAAAGTTACAAAAAAAAAAAAAAAAAATTATTGGGGTTATAGTTCAGCGCCCCTGGCTTAAATCCCCAGTACCAAAAAAATTTTAAATACAAATAAAAATAAATCACAAGGTAAGATTAGCTTACGTGAAGGATATACCCCATAAAAATGAAATCAAAGAAGAAAACTGTATTTAAGGTTAATTACTTAGATATTAAAATAGCAGGAAAATAGGAAATCTGTGGTTCACCTTAGAAAAAAATGACAACATTTAGAGTCATGAAAGGTTTTAGGTGCATAGCATGAGAAAACCTATGTTAAGCTGGGCGCAATGGGAACAGGAAAGACAGCAGAATGAATCAGATATAACTTCCCTATGCTTATATATGAATACACGACCAGTGTAACTCCACATCATGTTCAACAATAAGAATGGGATCAAACCTGTAATAGATTGCACTCCATGTATATATGTCAAAATACAATATACTGTCATGTATATCTAAAAAAAAAAAAAAAAAAAAAGCTGGGTTCAGTGGTACACACCTGTAATCCCAGTAGCTTGGGAGGCTGAGCCAGGAGGATTATGAATTTAAGAGCAGCCTCAGCAACTTATCAAGATCCTATGTCTAAATAAAATATGAAAAAGGTCTGAGGATGTAGCTCAGTGGTAGAGCACTCCTGGGTTCAATCCCCAGTACCAAAAAGAAAAACAAAACAACAAATATCTATGTAAAAAATCTGGGCTGGGATTGTGGCTCAGTTGTAGAATGCTTGCCTAGTATGTGTAAGGAACTGGGTTCAATCCTCAGCACCATACAAAAATAAAATAAAGGTATTGTGCCTACCTAAAACTAAAAAACATATATTAACAAAAAAAATCTCAGGCTAGGGATATAGCTCAGTTGGTAGAGTGCTTGCCTTGCATGCAGAAGGCCCTGGGTTCAACCCCCCAGCACCATATAAACACACAAAAAATCTATCCTATACAATAGGACTACAGTAGTCCCAAAGAGGAAATTAAATTATCCAGAAGCATGCTGTAATGATCATGATTCCAGCCTGCCATTCTGTTTTACTATAATTATACAATAAAAAAAATTCATGGCTAGACAACTAAGAGATCTTCTCTAACCCCCTCCCTCACTCTTTACAGGACATATTTTTAATATTATTTATCATCTGTTCCTTACCTCATCCCACCAACACAATATCTCGTCTGTCCAAAGCAGCATCCAGAACAGCACAGACTCACTACATGAGACTCAATGACTGCTTATTGAATGAAAGCGAGAAAACTGAGACCCAGAAAGAGAAGCCTGAAGGCTAAACACCATGGACCCCAAATTTATCCACTCCTGGTCCACTGCTAGTCCCACTACATTTAGCTTCCTAAATTCATGCCCATTGGTATGATCTTGAATCATTCTTTAAGTGTGTCATGTCTCCTTCCCAGCTCAATACATATAATCTATCCTCAATGACAAGCTCCTATTCACCCAACTTCAATCCATTTTGATCATAATAACAAACCACTGACAGTAAAAATTTTAATACCAAACTTTGTATTAAATAGTATAACACTAACCAAATCTGTGGGTTCATCTTCTTCTACCTCAGCTTCATCGTCTTCATCTTCAATTATTGAATCTTCCACTGTTTCTTCATCCTCTGTAAGATCCTGTGCCACCGCTAATGAGCCTATTGGTAAAATACAAAGTAAGCAATTATCCTTCACCTGGAATACTAACTTTTTTAAATATTAGGTATAAGCAACAAAATGTTCACTCTGGAGTAATTTAATCCCCCAGCCACTTGAATGATGACAAATTACACACTACACCTAAAAATACTTGTATTATTTTACTAGTATTCTTAACTGCTTATTAATTTTAATAGAAAATCTGTTTAATTTTAAAAAGCACCCAACAGCTAGAAAATGAACTGCAGAAATTGAAGATCCCCTGAATTCCAGATGAAGAACTTCAAGCAATCTGGTTAAGCAAATAAAAAAATAAGTTTGATACAAAGGAAGGAAACTCCCCTAAATTTAATCCCTGTCATTAACCATATAAAATAAAACAACAAAAAACATTCAGGTTTAAAAGAAAATAACACTCTTAATATCTAGGCAAGAAATATCAGAGCTGACAACAGCTGAAACTCTTAGAATCTACTAACAAGTAACTAAAAATGACTAATACCTGTATCTTCCCCTATGATAAAAACTAGCTTGTGCCAGGCACAGTGGCGCAAGTGGCTCAGGAGGCTAAGGCAGGAGGAGTGGGAGTTCCTCAAGCCAGCCTCAGCAAAAGCGAGGCGCTAAGCAACTCAGTGAGACCCGTCTCCAAAAAAAATACAATATAGGGCTGGGGACATGGCTCAAAGGTCAAGTGCCCCTGAGTTCAATGCCCAGTACCAAAAAAAAAAAGAAAGAAACTAGCTTGCACAAAACACATTTTTTAGTAAAAACATATTGTAACTTCAGGATTGAGAGCAAAGAAAGAGTCCAATTATTTTTGCATATGGCTTTGAACATATTTTAAGATACTTTTAAATATTATAAGCAAAAGTTATGTACACTCATAATGCCAAGAAATTATAAATCAATTTTGTAGGCAAAAATATTCTAAGTAAGTCACAATGTATTTCTGGCAAGACCCTCAAAAGCATTTCAAAGTTCCTGAAACTTCCAGCAGAAAGAATGATGATGTGGCAGTTCAGTTGAGGGGGAAAAAATGTGGAAAGGGAAACATGTGCAATATCCAGGAAAAATGGTATTTATTAAGTACTATACATTGCAAGTTTTTTTCACCTCCTTGAGTTCCTACTGTAAAATGGTACCTTCCTAATTTTACAAGTCATTTTCAGTTAAAAAAAAAAAAAAAAAAAAAAAAAAAACCTCTCTGGACATATGGACATAGTAGTAGTTTAAAGTTATACAAGCCACTAACAGAAACCAGTCCCTTCACTCTTCTTTGCCAAACAGCTTGTGGGCATCATCATTTATTAGGCCACAGAGTTCAAACTTATGGAATGGGTTCTAGTAACCACTTAGACTAATTCTTTCACTTTACAAGTTGGACACCGAAGTTCATAATACCAGGGCAAGAAGCCAAGATTCCACATTTTTAGGTTCTGCCATCTAAGTTTTTTCACCCAAGTTTTTTAACTATTGAAATGAATAAACCTATATAAATTGGGGTGGGGGAGAGTAGGGCTCAAAGTCCACTCTCCACTCTCGCCCCCCAGCACAATACGATATTTCCAACCAACAAAAAGTAGAAAGGAAGAATGGAGGGCAGAAAGGGGGAGAGAGAGAGAGAGAGAGAGACAGACAGAGAGAGAGAGACAGAGACAGAGAGAGGAGAAAGCCATTGAATGAGAGATCCCGTAGGGATTCTGCAGTCCACCTAGACCAGAGGCTGACAACTGGGAGAGGATGCGGAGTTTTTCGGAAATCAAGCCTCCCGATAACACACAGGGATCAGATGCGGATAAGCGAAGACAGAGGACCAGAAAAACGATGCTCTAACAGCATGGGAGTGCAGAAAACAGGAGTTTCAGCAAATGAATTAAGGAGGACTCCTAGCGTGGAAGCTAAAGACACGTCAGTCCAAGAGCTAGAGGATGGGGGTGGAGCGGCGCCGGAGGCAGCCGTAAGAAATAAAACCGGGCTGCAGCGCTCTGCGGGCGCAGCACCCGCCGCCCCAAGCCTGCGGCTCCGGCCGCACACCCTCCAGCTCCGGCCACACACCACCCAACTCCGGCCACCTCTGCAGGCGTGGGTCCCGGCCGCAGGAGCAAGGTCGCTCCGGCATGGCCATGCGCGCGGAAAGGACCAAGGGTCAGGCGGGGTGTTGACTCTGCACGCGCGCCAGCCGCCTTCCACGAGCCGGGGATTGGGGAGCAAGGGGAGGGAGGCCGGCGAGGTGGACGTGGTCCCCAGGAGCCGGAGCTCCGCCGCCTCCAACTTCAAACTTGTCGCTGGCGTCTCCTGAACTGCCAACCCCGCCGCCCACTCCCCTCGCCTCACCTCCCGGGCCGCCTCGGAGCAAAACGGTGGCGGGGAATACCAGCAAGAGGAGCAGAAGCAGGCGGGGGAGGAGTCTCATGGCGCGGCCGGTCCAGTGTCCAGTCCCAGTCCGCGAGTGCTCTCGGAGGCTCCGGCGGTAATGGCGTTACTCTTCATCCGGGCTCCGTCAGGGGCGGGGCGGGGCACGTAACGCGCAGGGGCCTTCGCCACACCCCTCCCCTGACTGCCGAACGCCGCAACGTGGCTGCTACAGCCGAGAGGCGGAGAGTACCAGCCGCCCGCGGAGTCACGTGGCCTGTTGCCTGGGCCTCGGGTTCCCGCGAGAGTCAGCTGCCCGCGGCAGTCATGGCCGGCGCCTTGCGGTTTTCCCTGACCTGGATCTCAATTAGGGTAGTCAGTGCTTAGTTATTTGAATGAGGATCCGCTTGGTGCAAGGCGCGAAAAGGATTTTGCATAATTTTAAGTTACGGTGATGTAAGGAACATGAACTGCCTGTGTGACTTTTAAAAGAAGAGACAACTGGGTGAGGATAACACTGTTCAAAGAGAAATATACAGTGGAAAATCTGCCCCCTATCCGCCCACACCCTCTTCTATAGAAAGTAATGACAGTTATGAAGTTTTATAAGATGATTCTACAATTTTCTTTAGTTTCTCTATCCACTGTGTCGGATTTGGGTTGCTGTGATAATCTATTTTTTTTTTTAATGTCATTTCTTGCATTGGATCAAAATACCAGGTATTTTGGACTGGACCAAAGTGAGATGTCATATAGATGATGAAGAGAGTAAGTTAACTCTTGGTTTTTATTATATTGTCAGTTACTTTTCCTTAGACCTGTGCTTTCATCCATGAATTCATTAATCTTCTGAACATTTCCATGAGCTGCATATTATTATTTACTGAGGAGAAAATAGAGAAATTAGTAACGTGCTGGGCCTTCAAAAAGCTAGCAAATGGGCTGGGCATGGTGGCACACACCTGTAATCCCAGCGATTTGGGAGGCTGAGGCAGAAGAATCACAAATTCCAGGACAGTGTCAGCAATTCAGTGAATTCCTGAGCAACTTGACAAGACTGTCTCAAAATCAAACGTTCAAGGGCTGGGGATGTATCTCAGTGGTATTCCTGGGTTCACTCTCCAGTACACACACACACACACACACACAGACACACAGCTAGCAAGTGGCAGATACAAGCTTTTATAGGACAGCCTGGTTTCAGACTCCATAACCCTAGGCCATCTGCTGTTGTACTCCTGTATTGTCTCAGCTTAAGATCTCACAGTTCTGGGGTCCTTGTAAAAGCAGCTTGTGACTGCTGCTACTATTTCCATCTGCTAAAGTCAACCTGATAGTGCTGGGATGAATCAATTCAGCAGCTCTGCTACTTGTGGTGGTGCTATTACAAGGGTATCCCCCATTTTGCCTCTTCGCACAGCTAACAAAGCTGCCACTCAGTGCCAAGGCCCCCAAGACTGCTGACCCAGTTTGTTGTGGTGCTGTATCTTGCTGAATTCTCCACTGACAGGAAGAATCTCCCTCCCTGCTTTCTGTTTTATAAGTTTATGTTCAAACCCGTCTGTGCTCGGAAGGTTTGACAGTTTTGTTCTTGTTAGTTTTTATTTAGGGTTTTTTTAATTTTTATTTTTTTTATGTGGTGCTGGGGATCAAACCCAGTACCCCACATGTGCTAGGCAAGCACTCTACCACTGAGCCACACCCCCAGCCCTGTTGTAGTTTTTGCACTGGGGATTGAACCCAAGATGCTCTATCATCTACCACTGAGCTACATCCCTAGCCTTTTTTTTTTTTTTTTTTTTTTTTTTTTGAGACAGGGTCTCCCTAAGTTGCCCAGGCTAGCCTTGAACTTACTATCCTTCTACCTCAGCCCCCCGAGTAGCAGGCAAGCGCACACTACCTGGCCCAGCTGTTTTTTATTTATTTATTTTAGTTTTAGATGGACACAATACTTTTATTTATTTATTTTTATGTGATGCTGAGGATCGAACCCAGTGCCTCATATATGCAAGGCAAGCACTCTGCCACTGAGCCACAATCCCAGCCCCTGTTTTTTCATATTTGATAAATACATTCTTCTATTTAACTTGCTGTTCTCTCTTAGCACCAGAAAGAAACTAATGGGACTATATTAAAAGCTAAAGTTGAAGACATAATGCTGTACTCAAAGGCACCTCTGTACTCCATCACTGCACCAACAGTGTCTCCTGACTCTTTTTCTCAAGACATGTTTAGACATACCCTGAACCTGCAAGGTGAATTCAGTTTAGGCCTAACCCGTGACTTCATTCCAGTGATTTTATCAATGATTCCTTGTGGATTTTATTTGGGACTTGACTTTTTATACTATTATTTTGTTGTTGTGAGAGTTGCTCTACCACTGAGCTATATCCCCACCCTTTTTGAGTCAGGGTCTTGCTAAGTTGCAGAGGCTGGTGTCAAACTTGTGAACCTCCTACCTTAGCCTCCCGAGTCACAGGTATGAACCACCATGCCTAACTTGGGACTTGAGTTTTAGATTGCCAGCTACAAAAGATGCAGCAACCAATAAAGTGTTTTCTACTCTGGATGTTACTGATGTGATGAACTTAGGGAAAACAAAATATACAAAACGAAAACAAAAAGACCTGTGTGACTGTTCAGTCAGTATAAAAAGCAGTAACATATATTTCAGGGAAGTAAAATAGTCACCCAGATCTGAGTGCTCACAAATTCTACGTAATTATGATCTACACTGTCCCCATATAAGCACTTTGCATCAGTGCCCACCTAGAACTCTTCCCTGCTGTTGGAGAATTCCAAGAGGAATTGGAATTAAGAATTACACCTACTAATTTATTTATGTCCTCCTTGTGTTCTCTATCTCCCCTGTGCACCTATCTAGGCGAAGGTATCTGTTTTCTAAGAATGTTTCACATCTCAGGCAAATCCATCATTGATTCTCTACTTTCATAATTTTATTCTTTCCAAATTTGTAAGAGCAGAGGATTATTAGCAAATGTGTTTATTGAGCATAGTTTTGTTCTTTGTATTCTCCCCAGGTAACTGCGTGACCTTCAAATCTTTACCCATTTGTCACTTTCTTACTGAGGCTACCCTGACCTCCTGCTTTCTCTCCCACGTCCCACACTCTCAATCCCCCACTGCGCCCCCTTTTCATAGCTAGTTATCCTCCCACACAGTTTCTAGTTCACAGTGTCTCTTATCTGTCTTCTGCCTGCAAACACTTGGCAACCAAGAGGCTTTATGTCTCTTATTCATTGGTATAAAAGAGTGCCTGAGGACTGGGGATATGGCTCAAGCAGTAGCAAGCTCGCCTGGCATGCGTGTAGCCCTGTTCGATCCTCAGCACCACATGCAAACAAAGATGTTGTGTCCGCTGCCGAAAACTAAAAACAATAAATATTAAAAATTCTCTCTCTCTCTCTCTCTCTCTCTCTCTCTTTTTAAACAAAACAAAACAAAAAAAAAGAGTGCCTGACACCCAATGGGAACTCAGAAAATTCTTATTTAGTCAGTGAAGGTGTGGCATTAATATAATCATATCTTTCCTCCATAAATTTACAACCCAGTTTTTATTGTAAACCTAATAATATGGTTGGGATCTGAAGTGTCCCTGCAGCCTATATGCTACAGGTTTTTGGTTGCCAGCCTGTGGAGATACTGGGAGGTCTTGGAAACTTTAGGAGGTGGGGCCTGAGGACTTTAGGCACTTAGGTCATTGAGGGTATGGTCTTCGAGGGGATATTGGGATCCCCAGTCTTTTCCTATCTTTCTCTGCTTCCTGACTGCTGTTGGGTGAGCAGCTTGTTCCACTACACACTCGCTGCCATGATATTCTCCTTACCACAATGAAACTAGAATTTTGAGATGAACTGAATTCTCTGCTTCTGTTGGTGGGTGGGGTCTGGGTAAGGCTGCAGGTCTCTGTAGCCAAGAAACATTATAGCTCTTACTGGTGGGCTATGCCTGCAATGTTGCAGCAGACCACAGCAGCTCACTAGTCAATTTCTTCTTCTTTTTGGATTCTTGTCTCATGAATTTGAAGAATGAAATCCATAGACCAGGATGAATGGATATAAGAGTAAGATTGTTGAAGAACAGAAACAGGAGCAGAACTCTTGCAGTGCAGAAGGGTACCTGAGAGCAGGTTTTCTCCCTCCAAGTGTGCTAGTCTAGGGGTTTATATAGCACGTAATTCACTGCTATTGGTCCAAATTCATGCTGATTAGGGCTTGGAAGCTTACTAATGCTATTAGTTAATTTTTGAGTCCCAATTTTCATTCAAGTCTGCCCCACCTCCATTTTCTCATGGCAGATCAGGAAGTGGGAGGTTGAGTCATTGGATGGAGCTGCAGTGCTGCCTGGAGCAGGCTTCTGCACAGGCATCCTGTATAGTGCCAGGCCTGGCTGCCAAAGGATGACAGGTTGGTGCTCCTCAGCTCGCCTCAGTGCTGGCTGGCTATGCAGGTCCACATGGCCACAGGCTGTGCTTGCCTCTCTCACTCCAAGCCGCCTGGGTGCCACTCTGCTGCTTCGCTGTTGCCCTGTTTTGCTGCTGCTCCTTGGCAGGGACCACCAGTAGGCTGGCTGCACACCTTGGCAGCCAGGAAGCCATGTCAACAAGGCCCAGAGTGATGGAACCAAGCCACCATGGCCTGAAACCTCTGAGCCTATGAGCCAAAATTAACCTTTCTTCCTTTTAAGTTGTTCATCTCAGGTATTTTGTTAGAGTGACAGAAAGTTAAACTAACACACCTAGTGAGAAATGAAAAAATAGCAAACAAAAAAATGTTATGTTTACTATATTCAAGCAAAGAGTTAATGTCCTTTCACCTAGCAAGGGCTTAAAAAAGAATTTTCATTCTTTTATTTATTTATTTTTTGTACTATATCATTGAGGGAAAAATTCTTCTGTAATCCTTATGTAAAGGGAAAAGGAAACAGAAAATAAGGATAACTTTTAAGGGAGTGTTGGTTAAAAAAAAAAAAGAGGGTGCTGGTTCTCCAGGCTGACTCCCGTTTAGAAGGAGGTCCTTCATTCTTTCCCCAGCTCATACTTCACTGAAAAGAATAGGGGAAGTCACAACCATCAGATCACTCACCACAAAACCCACCACCTACCTGCATCTGTACCCGCAGGCTCTGCCTTTCTTTCTATTACAATAAAATATTGTTTATTGGCCTATCAAAGTCCAGCAACCATTTGCGGTTTGGATCCCATTTCCTGCTCAAAGACAAGTGATTCTGAAAATAGCCTTCTCTTCTTTACCTCACAATAAATTCTAGTTTTCTACTTCATCACTTCCATCAACATACAAATATTCTATAATATTGCCTGTCATGAAAAAATAAAACTCTCCTTGGCCTCTCATTTCATTCTCATTTCTTTGCTCCCTAACACAGTAAAACCTCACTCTCCTACCTCTCAATTTTCTTCTCAGCCTACTCCAACTGAGCTTTTATTTTTAACCCTCCACTGAGACTTGCTAAATCTAAGGATCCTCATGTAAACCTTTCCTACCCCTGCCTCATCTAACACCTGACTCTCTAGGCTCAACGACAGCTACCTTCAGTTGGTTTCCCTTCCATCTCAATGGGCCCGCTCTGCCTGGCTGCTCAGGGTAGGCCTGCTAGAATGGATACACACGTAAAGCTGGAAAGCCCACCTGCATGTGTTATGCTAAGTCCCTGAAGGACACTCCTTTACTGCCGCAGTCTAGCTGGGCACAAAATCACGAGCCACTCACAGCTTGTAGATTCAAACAGCAATGCTTTATTCCTGATCTCACACCGACACTCTACAATCACGTTCTGGGGAAATCCACGTTCTCTGCCCAAATTCCACCTTCTCTGCCTCCCGAAAACTCTCTCAATCCCGGGAGAACTCAAGGGGAACTCAGGCAGCAGGATACGCCCTATTCCCAGCAGGAATAATCTTAAACCTGGAACCGCCCTAAACCCGGATTGTCCTAAACTGGGAACGCCCTAAATCCAAGGAGAGCCCTAAACCCGGATCCGCTGGGTCCTTGAGCAAGGTCACCTTACATGCAATGTCACTGCAAAATGTCTAAGGCAAGTCCTATTTCCACGAGTCCTTCCACTAAGCAACATGGGGTACGCTGGCAAGGAAATTGTCATACCTACTTGGCTAATGGCTCTCAGCACTTTACCACAATGAGAAAGAATGCACTGGTGAGAGGGGCCAATGTGGTCCATGTGTTCCAGAGGCCAGACTAGATGCTGTTAGGAACTGGGCATGGAGGCCAGCTGAAAAGAAGTAGGTACAAGGGTCCCAGGAAGAGAAGAGGAAACGTATTCCTAGGGAATGGTAGAGGTGTGTGTCATCCTCAAAAGGGGAGTGGTCTCCATTTCTTATAATTCCATGTTAAATGTTCTTTTCCTATTCCATACTGTTTGCCACATATTATACTTTAGGGGAGAAAGTGCTAAGTGCCATTAGAAAGTTAAGACAAAAAATAAAAGAGAGATATTACTTTCAGATTTTTGTGCTACCTCCTTAGTACTTTTTAGTTTTAATTTTGAGACAGCATCTAAGCTGCTGAGGGTCTTTCTAAATTGCCAAGATGGAAGGAGACCCTCATTGTTATACAAAATTACATATAAGAGGTTGTGAGGGGAATGGGAAAAAAAATAAGGAGAGAAATGAATTACAGTAGATGGGGTAGAGAGAGAAGATGGGAGGGGAGGGGAGGGGGGATAGTAGAGGATAGGAAAGATAGCAGAATACAACAGTTACTATTATGGCATTATGTAAAAATGTTGTTGTGTAACCGATGTGATTCTGCAATCTTTGTAATGTTTTGAATAACCAATAAAAAAAATAAATAAAAATAAATTGCCAAGATGGATTCAAACTTGTAATCCTCCTGCCTCAGTCTCCCAAATCCGTAGTATTATAGGCAAATGCCATTATGTCCAGCTCAGATAATATTTAAACTAAGCCTTAAAGGATACAAATAGTTTTAAAATGAATAACTGGGTGATGGAGGTGGAGAAGGACATTTAACAGGCAGGAAGGAAATAAAGAAAAAGGAAGCTAGTTGGGAAAAGGCACACAAGTCATTAGGAGCCAGAGCATGGAAGGCAATGAATGAATGATGGACTACAGAGCTCGGTGTGCATGATAATTTTTCCATGAATTATTATCCAGCCTTTAAGATAAAAGTTATAAAGACAGACGTAACTCAGTTACAGGACAATGGTTAATCATGAAGCACACTGAGCTTAGATAGCCTATTAAGACAATATGTCTGAGGGCTTTGTAAACTCTTTCAGTATAATGGGGAGTGAAAAGAGAAGATCCATGATCTCTGGAAGAATAGAGGTTTGCAAGAGGAATTTTTTTAAAAAGGTATTATGGTTTATTATGTCCCCCCAAAGCTCATGTATTTAAAAGCATGATCCCCAATGCAGGAAGGTTCAGAGGTGGGATGTTTGGGAAGTGATTGGATCACAAGGCTCTGAGAAATGGGACCTAATTAGAGGAAGCAGGTCACAGGGGCCTACTCTGGGGGTTTGTCTTCTTCTTGGCCCCTTTCTCCCTCTGTGCTTCCTGGATGCATGAGCTAACAGCGTTCCTCCACCATGGCCTTCGGCGGGCATGATGTCTGTCCATCCTCAGGCCCAGAGCAATGGAGTTGGCCAACCACAGACTAAATCTCTGGAACTGTAAGCCAAAATAAATCTTTCCTCAGGTTGTTTTTGTCAGGTATTTGGTCACAGTGACGGAAAGCTGACTAACGTATAAGATTTATAAAGTAAAGGTGCGAGAGGGTAAAACTATTTCACAGAGCAAGTCATTATGGAGATGTGATGAGTCAGAATCAAGGGGACAAGAGACTAGACAGAAGGGCCAGAAAGCTGATAAGCACATTGGAACCTCAAGGGGAAAAGAAATCATGCCCTCTTGTAATCCACAGCGAGAGCCAATGCTTTGCTCTGTGAAGGCAGAAGCAGCATCCATTTCCAATCTCACCTTTCCTGTGAGCCTCCTTATTACAGAAGGGAGTGAAGCTTTCAGCCATGGGCTCCTTCAACTCACCACAGCTCACGTTACCCTGAACATGCCCATCCTGAGTTCCTATCTTCCAACCTCAGAGATGTCCCTGTCCTTAGGCTTTGCTGTGGAACCTGGTCCCTGTTTCTTCTCTGAGACCTTAATTCATCCATCCCTGCTCTCTACTTTACCTGAGTCTCATCCCCGACTTGGAACCTTCTTAGAAAAATATCTGCTTATTTAATACCTCCATATGAATGTTTGAAGCAACCTCGAACTCTTCAGACCTCTCCCTGCAAACCCGCTATCCCTTGTCTTTAGCCTTTAAAGTGGCTACCATCCACCCAGAACTCTGCTAGACTTCCTGGATCCTGATCTCCTTATTTCCATAGCTAACCAATCGCTAAATCCTTTTCATTTTACCTCTGAAGTCACATTGTACCCGTATCTCCCTCTTTATGTCCATGGCAGTCTTAATTCTTGGCTCAGTTGTGCCTTGCCTGGATCACTATACCAGCAGCCTCACGGATGCTCCTGATCCCATATCTCCAACATCAACCTACCTCTTTCATGTCATGTCACTATGTTGGGGTGCTCTTTTAAAAATGCATACCTGAGCACATCACTTCTCCACTTAAAATCTCTCAGTGCTTCTCATCAGAATCAAGTTTAGTTTCTTAGCTTGACATTTAATGATCTTCATGATCATCCTCATCTCTTGCCCTGTGAAGAACTTGGGTTTTAGACATGGTTCTAGAACAGTTCACTTATCTCCCCAATAGGTTAGATACTACTTGTAAAGTTCACATCATTTTTTGTCGTGTCCTTGGCAGCTGACATAGAGCCTGTGACATAGTTTTTGAAAGTCATTAAGCGTTTATTGAAAGACTGACGTAGACTTTGCATCCTTAAGCCATGCAAGGGAGGCTTGTTCATTTTGAAATAACCTGTAGGTAAGAGAACATAGATGTTTCATAATACACATTAAATCAGTATTTATTCACAGAGCCCTATTTGTAGACAATCTGGGTTACTGCTTTCTTTCCACCTATTTCATCCCATTTGTGTGCAGATTCCAGACTTAGCTATCCCCCTCCCCACCACAATACCGGAATATTCTACCACTGAGCAACATCCCAGCTGCTTAACTGTTTTATTTTATTTTATTTTTATGTGGGTATTGGGGATTTATCCCAGAAACACTTTATCACTCAGCTACATCCCCAGCCCTTTTAACTGTTTAATTTGAGACAGAGTATTGCTAAGTTGCTTAGGGCCTCGCTAAATTGTGAAGGCTGCCTCGAACTCGCAATTCTCCTACCTCAGCCTCCCAAGTCGCTGAAATTAGACGACTAATTTGTGCCCAACTATCATATTTTAGTTTTCCATACAGGATCCCATGAAACCCATGAATAATAAGAAATGTCTCTTTTCACAGCTTGAATCACTTCAAAGTTTTCAATGCTTAATTTTCTGAAATTAAACAGTTACTGCTACAGATTGCTCAATTCATTATATATTTCTCATGGTTTAATTTGTTACTAGTCATGTTCCAACTTTTTATATGCTTTTTTAAAAAAAAGTCAAATTTAATCAGTTTATGTTTTAACCATTAGGACACATATTTCATGGGCTGGGGATGTGGCTCAAGCGGTAGCGCATTCGCCTGGCATGCGCGGGGTGCTGGGTTCGATCCTCAGCACCACATAAAAATAAAATACAGATGTTGTGTCCACCGAAAACTAAAAAATAAGACACATATTTCTTAAAAAAATTAATTCAATTGCTGAATATGTCAATCCTAGTTGACCTAGCACTGCCTGGGCCTCCCCTCCTCTTTCATCTCAGAGCCCAGAGCCCTCCAAACCCTGGGTCAGTTCCACCCACCATGCAGGGCCATGTGACTGCAGGGGTCTGGGCTCCCATGTGAGGCCCTAGCAGACCATCTCCCTACCCAAGTGTTCCAACTTTCTGAATTTGAGAAATTATCAAACGTTCTGTGTCCAAATTCATGTAAGACCTATCTCATACAATTCCTTAACAAAAATAACAATAATAGCTTTTATTTATACAGCATTTCTATCAGAATTTGTTATATACTCTACATATATTTTTCCTTTTGTACATAATTTAAGCATAACACTAACTTTTGTGAGATAAAATAATTTCTTCCTTTCCATTCAAGGTATATTTTGTTTTTTTTTTTTTTTTCAAGGTATATTTTGATTAATAGCTATACTTTCAGCCTGGTTCTGGGTTTTATCAAAAGGATAACACATGGGGTTTTTTTTTTTTTTTTTTTTTTAAATTTCTGGTACATTTCACAAAATCAGTTGTCTCTGGCTCCTTTGTTGAAATTCAGAACCAACTCCTCAAAACTGTGTTAAGGTAGAAATTATAAAGGCTAGGCCTTATGGACCAGTTTTCTTTTTATCTGAGACTTAATTCCAAATGATCTTAGAGTAGTGTCCTTTTAAATCGAGTTTGTGGTAGAAGAGCCTTCCAGCCTAGAGGGAGAGATGTCTTTAGCACAACAAACAGCTGATGTGAAATCTGTTAGTAAATCTTTGTGCATCACTAAGCCCCTGATAATATGGAAGGGTATTCTGTGAGAATATTTGGCAAAAGAGCCACTGCATTCATCTGTGTTGAAGTAGAATGTGTTTGATTGGTCACAAGAAGAAATTAGAAGAAAAGTTATCACATTTTTTTGGAATGTAAAATTTCATTGTGTATACAGATTTTAATACATCATATGTATGATTAGCTGGAGTAGTATACTTAGTAATAATTCTTCCTGGAGTAGTTGATGAAAATGACTAGTGCTTAATCTTCGGTCTTGTTTAAAATAAATCATTTCTATTTCCTTTAAAAATATTTGGCATCTAAAAGTGAAAAAGAAAAAAATGTTTTATAGGCTTTGGAGAAAGGCATTTAGTGACAGGACTTCTGAACAGCAAATTCTTGGTTACCTAGGGGAGAGGGCTGTGAAGAAAACCTACAGATGAACTCCACAAAAAGTACCCAGGCTATATTTTAATTAATACTTTTGGTTTTATTTCAATCCTTCTCCCACTGAGGAACACTATGAAAAACAAGGTGGTGGAGTTTCATCTTTCTTGATTTGGTTGCCAGTGGCAGAGAATGTAGAAAAGGAACAGAAGCATTAGTCTGAATAACTGATGAAGTGACTTACAGCGCAGTGCTGCAGAATTAATGGTATTTATTGGTGCCCTCATAATTCAACTATTAGAAAAGCTGTGTTGCAATGAGAGACTGACCTATTGATCATTGCCCTCTTCCACAAAGCTATGTCACAAAGAGGCCACAGTATTCATGAAACATGCCCATGGCCTGGGGCAGGACAGGAGCAGCAGCGGAGTATTAGGCATGATTCTAGCAAGTGTAGCTTTGGTCTGGGTCCCAAATTTAATTCTCACTCACTCCTAGTTAGGTACCTACTAAGTGACAGGTGCTTGGGGAATACCGAAACAAATATGAGACAACTCCTGCACTAAAAAAGTTCTAGTCAAGTCAAGGGTCATGAACAGTAATAAGCAGTAATAAGCAGAGAACAGTAATATTATGCTATAGGAGATATTGTGCCAATAGGTATGGTGTGGGCACCTGGGAGGAAGCTAGCAAGTTCCATGTGGTAGACAGAGAAGAAATGGCTTCTTAGAGAAGATGGAGTGTGAGCTGGCAGATGCTCGTAAGGAGAGAACTGAAAAAAGCAGAAGAAAAGTAGCTGGAGAAGAACATACCAAGTGGGGGAAAGCAGCACGGTCAGTAATAGGAAGGCACAGAAATAACAGCATGTTTATAAAACTGCAGGTAGTTAGATATGCTGTATATAAATGATGATGAGGAGAAAGCAATGCATGATAAAATTGGAGAGGAAGGTGAGAGCTAGGTTGCAGAGGACCTGAGATGTGCAGTTGAAAACCATCCAAAGGCTTTAGGTAGGGGAGGGTCTTGATCATATTTTGGGTTTTTTTTTTTTTGTTTTTTTTTTTTGGTATGGGATGGAACTCAGGGACACTTGACCACTAAGCCACACCCTCATCTCTATTTTGTATTTTATTTAGAGACAGGGTCTCACTGAGTTGCTTAGTGCCTCACTTTGCTGAGGCTGGCTTTGAACTCGATATCCCCCAGCCTCAGCCTCCTGAGTTGCTAGAGTTAGGTGTGCACCAACACACCCGGCCAAATGTAGTTTTTTTTATAATGACTATCAAGATGACCTACCAAGGTCATGGACTTCGGATGATTTTCTAATCTTGGTCTGTAGGAAAGAAAAGAAAAGAATGTAAAAAATGGGGAAGGACAAAAATAATGACATTTTTCACTATGTTCACTATGTAGCATATTTTCTTACTCACTTGCAAGGAAAATATGCCAATTAGGACAGAACTATGAGACCCTAAAAGATTAAAAATTTTCAATATATAATATTGAATTGTCATAGATCATTCTTAATGAACTTGAATAGAAATATTAAATCAGAGTCTCAATTACATTTAACATTCCCATAGATTTATTTAGGAAAAGGTTTCTGGCCATGATTTGCAAACCTAATGAATTTCTTTGAAAGTGATGAACTAGAGGCAAAAATTAGACATTGAGACTATTAAAGTACCCCTTTTTTCATATCTTGATTTTCCACCATTCTCAGCACAATTAGCAAGAGTAGCATCATAATTTTGAGATGATGCAGAGAAAGTCTAAAGCTCGTTTGCATGCTGAGTGTACTGAGGTCAATCAGTCAATAAGAGCATATGGAAATGGTGATGGCTGAAGGCTGCCAAAATCTGAGATTTTTTAAAACACATGGCCTGACCACTTAGAAAAGGCTAGAGAGCTCTTTTGCCCCATGTCACCCCCTTGATTCAAGGCCAGTTTATACCCATGCATATGGGCCTTCAATCCATTGTGAAAACAGACCATAAGTAAACAAATATTTTTAAAAAAAATTTTTTAAATAGATGAATGCAATACCTTTTCTTAAAAAATTCATTTTTATGTGGTGCTGAGGATCAAATCCAGTGCCTCACATGCTAAGCAAGCGCTCTACCACTGAGCTACAACTCCAGCACATAAACAAATACCTTGACTGGTAAAAAAAATGTGAGTTTATATGCAAATTTTATTATTTTAAGTTTTAGAAAAAATTCCATAGTTTCTCTCTACAATTCATAGAAGACCCATATTCTGTTTAAATTAGCATTTACTAAGCATTTGTGATTTAGCATCAGATCACACTGTTTCATATTAGGCTGGGGGTGTAATTCAGTGGTAGAGCACTTGTCTAGTATGCCCAAGGGCCAGGTTTGATTCCCAGCAATGCAGTGGGTAAAAAAAAAATCATACTTAACTTAGCACTTTGCAAACAGCTAGTCTAAATCTGCTCAGAGGTTTTGATTTTTAGAACAGTTGTATTTACCCATGGTATGCTGAGCAAACATGACTCAGGACACAATCAAAACACAACTTTAGTTATTATCCAAAAGACAAAAGACAACAAGTGCTGGTCAGAAAAAAGGGAACCCTTGGCACACTGTTAGTGGAAAACAGTATGGAAGGTTCCTCAAAAAGTTAAAAGTGAACTACCATATGATCTAGCAATACCACCACTGGGTAAACATCCAGAGGAAATGCAATCAGTATGTGGAAGAGACATCTGCACACCCAAGTTCACTGCAGTGATATTCACAACAATCAAGAAAAGAAGCTGGGAGCAGTATCCCACTCCTATAATCCCAGGATTCGGGAGGCTGAGGCAGGAGGACTGAGAGTTCAAAGCCAGTCTCAGTAACTTAGCAAGGCAGTTAGCAACTTAGTTAGACCGTATCTCTAATACAATACAAAAAAAGGTGGGGTAGGGATGTTTCTCAGTGGTTAAAGACCCCTGAGATTCAATCCCCAGTACCAAAAAAGAAAAAAGAAAGAAAAAAATCTAAATGTCCCTCAACTGATGAATGGATAAAGAAAATGTGGTATACATACAACAGAATACCATTTGGCCAAATAAAAGAATAAAATCCTGTCATTTGTGACAACAGGGATGGAACTGAAAATCATTAGGTTGCAAGTACTGCATGATCTCACTCACATGCGGAATCTAAAAAAGTTGATCTCATGGCAGTTGAGAGTAGAATGTGATTACCAGAGGCTAGGAGGAGTAAGTGGGAGAAGGCAACGGGAAAGGTTGATCAGTGAATACTAAATTATAGTTGGACAGGGGTAAGTAGCTGTGGTGTGCTAGTATTACATAGTAGGGTGACTACACACAACAACAAAGTACTATGTATTTCAGAAAGCTAGAATGAAGGATTTTGTTTAACACCAACTGTGATACTGCTAGATCATATAGGAGTTCACTATAAAGCAATGACAAATGTTTGAGGAGGTAGATAAACTTACCCTGATTTAAAAATATTACATGACATGCACATGTATCAATACATCTCATAGTACCCATAAATATGTGCAATTGTTAAGTTTGTATGAACCAGCTAAAAAATAAATTTAAATTTAAAAATTCTAATGCAACTTTAATTTTTGTGTCCTACTTCTACCTTAAGCTTTTTCACTCAGGGAAACTTCTCATTTATATGGAATGGATACACAGCAAGCCCAATGGGTTCTTCAAAATAATATCCTTTGGAAACTCTGCACATGTGGAAAACCTACTCTGACTTTGGGAGTCTGCAATTGTTTTATTAGCACCCAAGGAACTGGGCCAGGATTAGTCCATTTTTAACATCTCACTATGTTCTTAATCAACCCTGCATGGGTTTCTGCATATAACTTATAGAATCAGATTCTGAAACAAGTCTAAAATAACTGATTATAGCTGGGTGCAGTGTTGCATGCCTGTAATTCCAGCCATTCAGAAAGCTGAGCCAACAGGATTGCAAACTGGAGGCCAGTCTTGGCAATATTTGGTGAGATCCTATAAAAAAAAAATAAAAAGGAGTAGGGGATGTAGCTCAATGGTAAATCCCCTTGAAGTCCAAATAATAATAAAAATAACAGATCATAAGATTTAATGTTAGTGTAAGAAAATATCTGGCCATAAAATATATAGCAAAATAAACAGATTTTTTTTTTTTTTTTTTTTTTGGTACAAGGGATTGAACTCAGGGGCACTCCTCAACCACTGAGCCACATCCCCAGCCCTATCTTGTATGTTATTTAGAGACAGGGTCTCACTGAGTTGCTTAGTACCTCGTTTTTGCTAAGGCTGGCTTTGAACTCAACATCCCCCTGCCTCAGCCTCTAGAGTTGCTGGGATTATAGGTGTATGCCACCACGCCTTGCTATAAGCAATTTTTTTTTTTTGCAGGCAAAATCTTAGTACATTCATAAGAGGCAAACATATATTCCTGAGGGCAGGAAATCTCTTTCCAATTCAGGTTCTATAAAAAAATATTTATCATATAAAGAGCTCAAAAAGCGAAACACCAAAAAACAAATAAACCAATCAATAAGTTGTCCAAGGATCTGAATAGACACTTCTCAGAAGATGATATACAATCAATCAACAAATATATGAAAAAATGTTCATCATCGCTAGCAATTAGAGAAATGCAAATCAAAACTACTCTAAGATTTCATCTCAGTCCAGTCTGAATGGCAGCTATTATGAAGACAAACAACAAGTGTTGGCGAGAATATGGGGGAAAAGGTACATTCAAACACTGCAGGTGGGACTGCAAATTGGTGTAGCCAATATGGAAAGCAGTATGAAGATTTCTTGGAAAATTGGGAATGGAACCACCATTTGACCCAGCTATCCCACTCCTTGGTCTATAGCTAAAGGACTTAAAAACAGAATACTACAAGGACACAGCCACATCAATGTTTATAGCAGCACAATTCACAATAGCTAAACTGTGGAACCAACCTATATGCCCTTCAATAGATGAATGGACAAAAAAATGTGGCATATATATATATATATACAATGGAATATTACTCAGAAAAAAAGAGAATAAAATCATGGCATTTGCAGGTAAATGGATGGAATTAGAGAAGATAATACTAAGAGAAGTTAGCCAATCCCAAAAAACCAAATGCTGAATGTTTCCTCTGATATAAGGAGGCTGATTCATAGTGGGGTAGGGGAGAGGGAGCATGGGAGGAATATACAAACTCTAGATAGGGCAGAGGGGTGGGAGGGAAAGGGAGGGGGCATGGGGTTAGAAGTGATGGTGGAATGAGATGGACATTATTATCTAAAGTACATGTATGAAGACATGAATCGGTGTGAATATACTTTGTATATAACCAGAGATATGAAAAATTGTGCTCTATATGTGTAATAAGAATTATAATGCATTCTGCTGTCACATATAAATTAAAAAATGCTAAACAATTTATCAGGTGATTATTTTAAAATCATTGCAAAATATTAAGAATTTTCCTATAATTTATCTTAAATTGAGACATGGAAAAGTTTTTAGAAATGTATTATATACATGTGTATAAATACACACACATACACACACTTTTTTAAAGCTAAAGACATTATTATTAGCTCGGTGTGGTAGTGCATGCCTGTAATCCCAGTGGCCCAGGAGGATGAGGTGGGAGGATTGCAAGTTCAAAGTCAGCCTCAGCAAATTTTTTAGTGAGGCCCTAAGCAATTCAGTGAAACCCTGCCTCTAAATAAAATACAATAAAGGGCCGGGAATGAGGCTCAGTGGTTGAGTACTCTGGAGTTCAATACTTGGTACCAAAGAGGGGGTGGGAAACAAGACATTACTATTGATTTTTAAAGAATGGAAAACTTACCTCAGTTTTCTGGCTCTCTCTCTAGGTCTTCTCATTAAATCTTCCAGATGTTTATTTCTCTCTTCTAAACTGAAAGAAGAAACAATTGATTTTTTTTTTTCTGAAGTGGACTCTTCTAGATAAATATTTTGTTAAGATTCACTGGAGCAGATCAGGCCCAGCGACCCGCGGAGCGGCAGAGCCACCCCCGCGCCTGCAAGGTAGGTGCACCTGCCACCCACCGGCAGGTCAGGCCCAGCAACCCGAGGAGGGGCACAGCTGCTCCACGCGCCTGCAAGGTAGGCAGAACCGTGACCACCGACAAAACAGGCCCAGTGGCCCGCCAGACACATCGGCCCGGTTGGGGGAGGGGCAGAGCCGCCGGGTGCCTGCAAGGTTGGCGGACCTGCGACCCACCAGCAGAACAGGCACAGCAATCCACAGAGGGGCAGAGCCACCCCCGCGCCTGCAAGGTAGGTGCATCTGCCACCCACCGGCAGGTCAGGCCCAGCAACTCTCGGAGGGACACAGCTGCTCCACGCGTGTGCAAGGTAGGCGGAACCGTGACCACCAACAAAACAGGCCCAGTGGCCCGCCAGACACATCGCCCCGGTTGGGGGAGGGGCAGAGCCACAGGGCGCCTGCAAGGTAGGTGGACCCGCGATCCACCAGCAAAACAGGCACAGCAATCCGCAGAGCGGCAGAGCCACCCCCCGAGCCTGCAAGGTAGGCAGACCTGCGACCCACCGGCAGGTCAGGCCCAGCAACCTGTGGAGGGGCACAGCTGCCCCACGCACCTACAAGGTAGGCGGAACCGTGACCACTGACAAAACAGGCCCAGTGGCCCGCCAGACACATCGCCCCAGTTTGGGGAGGGGCAGAGCCGCCACCAGCGCGTGCTAGGTAGACAGACCTGCAACCGACAGACAGAACAGGCCTAGCGGCCAGCGGAGGAGCAGAGCCACTGCTCACGCCTGCAAGGTAGGCGGACCTGTGACCACCGAAAGAACAGGCCCACCGAAAGTACAGGCCCAGCGGCCTGCCGGCGTGGTAGGCACATTGCCCCAATTGGAGGAGGGGCAGAACCACCGCCAAAGCCTGCGAGGGAGACTTTGCAACTATACAAGAGCAATATAAATATATAGGGGGAAAAATCAATAACACAACAGTTTCACCAAGCAGAAAGAAACACGATCAGTATGAAAAGACAAGGAAAGAAAGGACCACAAGCAATGCAGGTCAACTCAACTTTAGAAGAGGTAATATCTGCAGCAGATGGAATGTCAGATAAAGAATTCAGGATATACATGCTTCAGATGATCTGGAGTCTCAAGGAAGACATTAGACAGCAAAATCAGACAATGAAAGACCACTTTGACCACTTCGACAATGAATTACATAAACAAATCCAAGAAGCAAAAGATCAATTATACAGGGAGATAGAGGTTATAAAAAACAAACAAACAGAAATCCTGGAAATGCAGGAAGCAATAAACCAACTTAAAAACTCAATTGAGAATACTACCAGCAGAGTAGAACACTTAGAAGATAGAACATCAGACAATGAAGACAAAGTATTTCAACTGGAGAAGAACATAGACAGCTCAGCAAAGCTGTTAAGAAACCATGAGCAGAACATTCAAGAAATATGGGATAACATAAAGAGACCAAACTTAAGAGTCATTGGCATACAGGAAGGTATAGAGGTCCAAACCAAAGGAATGAGCAATCTATTCAATGAAATAATACGAGAAAACTTCCCAGACTTGAAGAATGAGACAGAATCCCAAATCCTAGAAGCCTACAGGACGCCGAATGTGCAAAATCATAAGAGATCCACACCTAGACACATTATAATGAAGATGCCCAACATACAGAATAAGGAGAGAATTTTAAAAGCTACAAGAGAAAGGAAGCAGATTACATTTAGGGGTAAACCAATCAGGATAACAGCTGATCTTTCAACACAGACTCTGAAAGCTAGAAGATCCTGGAATAACATATTTCAAACACTGAAAGAAAATGGGTTCCAACCAAGAATTGTGTATCCAGTGAAATTAAGCTTCAGGATGGAAGATGAAATTAAAACCTTCCACGATAAACAAAAGTTAAAAGAATTTGCAGCTAGAAAACCATCTCTTCAAAACATCCTCGGCAAAATATTACAGGAAGAGGAAATGGAAAATATCAATGAAAACCAACAGCAGGAGGTACTACAGTAAAGGGGGGGGGGAATAATCAAAGAGGAAAACAAACCATGTTTAGTAACATAAATAAACAAATATGGCTGGAAGAACAACCCATATCTCAATAATAACCCTAAATGTTAATGGCTTAAACTCACCAATTAAGAGACACAGGCTAGTAGAATGGATCACAAAACAAGACCCAACAATATGCTGCCTTCAGGAGACGCAATTGAAAGGAAAAGACATACATAGACTGAAGGTGAAAGGTTGGGAAAAATCATATCACTCATATGGACTTCGGAAACAAGCAGGAGTTGTCCATACTCATATCAAATAAAATAGATTTCAAGCCAAAGTTAATCAAAAGGGATAAAGAGGGACACTACATACTGCTCAAGGGAACCATAAACCAACAAGACATAACAATCATAAATATATATGCCCCAAACAATGGTGCAGCTATGTTCATCAAACAAACTCTTCTCAAGTTCAAGAGTCTAATAGACCACCATACAATAATCATGGGAGACTTCAACACACCTCTCTCACCACTGTACAGATCTTCCAAACAAAAGTTGAATAAGGAAACTATAGAACTCAATAACATAATTAATAACCTAGACTTAATTGACATATATAGAATATACCACCCAAGATCAAGCAGTTACAGTTTTTCTCAGCAGCACATGGATCCTTCTCAAAAATAGATCATATATTATGTCACAGGGCAACTCTTAGACAATATAAAGGAGTAGAGATAACACCATGCATCTTATCTGATCATAATGGAATGAAATTGAAAATCAACGATAAAAGAAGTAAGGAAAAATCATGCATCACTTGGAGAATGAACAATACGTTACTGAATGATCAATGGGTTATAGAAGACATTAAGGAGGAAATTAAAAAATTCTTAGAGATAAATGAAAACACAGACACAACATATCGGAATCTATGGGACACATTGAAAGCAGTTCTAAGAGGAAAATTTATTGCTTGGAGTTCATTCCTTAAAAAAAGAAAAAACCAACAAATAAATGATCTAATACTTAACTCAAAATCCTAGAAAAAGAAGAGCAAAACAATAGCAAAAGCAGTAGAAGACAAGAAATAATTAAAATCAGAGCTGAAATTAATGAAATCGAAACAAAAGAAACAATTGAAAAAATTGACCAAACTAAAAGTTGGTTCTTTGAAAAAATAAATAAAATCGACAGACCCTTAGCCACGCTAACGAAAAGAAGAAGAGAGAGAACTCAAATTACTAGCATACGGGATGAAAAAGGCAATATCACAACAGACAATTCAGAAATACAGAAGATTATCAGAAATTATTTTGAATCCTTATACTCCAATAAAATAGAAGACAGTGAAGGCATCGATAAATTTCTTAAGTCATATGATCTGCCCAGATTGAGTCAGGAGGATATTGACAACCTAAACAGACCAATATCAATTGAGGAAATAGAAGAAACCATCAAAAGACTACCAACTAAGAAAAGCCCAGGACCGGATGGGTATACAGCAGAGTTTTACAAAACCTTTAAAGAGGAACTAATACCAATACTTTTCAAGCTATTTCAGGAAATAGAAAAAGAGGGAGACTTCCAAATTCATTCTATGAGGCCAACATCACCCTGATTCCTAAACCAGACAAAGACACTTCAAAGAAAGAAAACTACAGACCAATATCTCTAATGAACCTAGATGCAAAAATCCTCAATAAACTTCTGGCAAACCGGATACAAAAACATATCAAAAAAATTGTGCACCATGATCAGGTAGGATTTATCCCTGGGATGCAAGGTTGGTTCAATATACGGAAATCAATAAATGTTATTCACCACATCAATAGGCTTAAAAATAAGAACCATATGATCATCTCGATAGATGCGGAAAAAGCATTCGACAAAGTACAGCATCCCTTTATGTTCAAAACTCTAGAAAAACTAGGGTAACAGGAACATACCTCAATATTGTAAAAGCAATCTATGCTAAGCCTCAGGCTAGCATCATTCTGAATGGAGAAAAACTGAAGGCATTCCCTCTAAAATCTGGAACAAGATAGGGATGCCCTCTCTCACCACTTCTGCTCAACATAGTTCTTGAATCACTGGCCAGAGCAATTAGACAGACGAAAGAAATTAAAGGCATAAAAATAGGAAAAGAAGAACTCAAATTATCACTATTTGCAGATGACATGATTCTATACCTAGCAGACCCAAAAGGGTCTACAAAGAAACTATTAGAGCTAATAAATGAATTCAGCAAAGTGGCAGGATATAAAATCAACATGCATAAATCAAAGGCATTCCTGTATATCAGCGACAAATCCTCTGAAATGGAAATGAGGACAACCATGCCATTCACAATATCCTCAAAAAAAATAAAACACTTGGGAATCAACCTAACAAAAGAGGTGAAAGACTTATACAATGAAAACTACAGAACCCTAAAGAGAGAAATAGAAGAAGATCTTAGAAGATGGAAAAATATACCCTGTTCATGGATAGGTAGAACTAACATCATCAAAATGGCGATATTACCAAAAGTTCTCTATAGGTTTAATGCAATGCCAATCAAAATCCCAACAGCATTTCTTGTAGAAATAGAGAAAGCAATCATGAAATTCATATGGAAAAATAAAAGACCCAGAATAGCAAAAACAATGCTAAGCAAGAAGTGTGAATCAGGCGGTATAGCTATACCAGACTTCAAACTATACTACAGAGCAATAGTAACAAAAACAGCATGGTACTGGTACCAAAACAGGCGGGTGGACCAATGGTACAGAATAGAGGACACAGAAACCAATCCACAAAATTACAACTATCTTATATTTGATAAAGGAGCTAAAAGCATTCAATGGAGGAAGGATAGCATCTTCAACAAATGGTGTTGGGAAAACTGGAAATCCATATGCAACAAAATGAAACTGAATCCCTTTCTCTCGCCATGCACAAAAGTTAACTCAAAGTGGATCAAGGAACTTGATATCAAATCAGAGACATGGCGTCTGATAGAAGAAAAAGTTGGCCATGATCTACATACTGTGGGGTCGGGCTCCATATTCCTCAATAGGACACCCATAGCACAAGTGTTAATAACTTGAGTCAACAAATGGGACTTACTCAAACTAAAAAGTTTTTTCTCAGCAAAAGAAACAATAAGAGAGGTAAATAGGGAGCCTACGTCCTGGGAACAAATCTTTACTCCTCACACTTCAGACAGAGCCCTAATATCCAGAATATACAAAGAACTAAAAAAATTAGAGAATAAGATAACAAATAACCCAATCAACAAATGGGCCAAGGACCTGAACGGACATTTCTCAGAGGAGGACATACAATCAATCAACAAGTACATGAAAAAATGCTCACCATCTCTAGCAGTCAGAGAAATGCAAATCAAAACCACCCTAAGATACCATCTCACTCCAGTAAGATTGGCAGCCATTAGGATGTCAAACAACAACAAGTGCTGGTGAGGTTGTGGGGAAAAGGGTACTCTTGTACATTGCTGGTGGGACTGCAAATTGGTGCGGCCAATTTGGAAAGCAGTATGGAGATTTCTTGGAAAGCTCAGAATGGAACCACCATTTGACCCAGCTATTCCCCTACTGGGTCTATTCCCTAAAGACCTAAAAAGAGCACACTATAGGGACACTGCTACATCCATGTTCATAGCAGCACAATTCACAATAGCAAGACTGTGGAACCAACCTAGATGCCCTTCAATAGACGAATGGATAAAAAAAATGTGGCATTTATACACAATGGAGTATTACTCTGCATTAAAAAATGACAAAATCATAGAATTTGGAGGGAAATGGATGGCATTAGAGCAGATTATGCTAAATGAAGCTAGCCAATCCCTTAAAAACAAATGCCAAATGTCTTCTTTGATATAAGGAGAGTAACTAAGAACAGAGTAGCGACGAAGAGCATGTGAAGAAGATTAACATTAAACAGGGATGAGAGGTGGGAGGGAAAGGGAGAGAGAAGGGAAATTGCATGTAAATGGAAGGAGACCCTCAGGGGTATACAAAATTACATACAAGAGGAAGTGAGGGGAAAGGGGGGAAAATATAAGGGGGAGAAATGAATTACAGTAGAGGGGGTAGAGAGAGAAGAGAGGAGGGGAGGGGGGAGGGGGGATAGTAGAGGATAGGAAAGGCAGCAGAATACAACAGACACCAGAATGGCAATATGTAAATCAATGGTTGTGCAACTGATGTGATTCTGCAATCTGTATACGGGGTAAAAATGGGAGTTCATATCCCACTTGAATCAAAGTGAGAAATATGATATATCAAGAACTATGTAATGTTTTGAACAACCAACAATAAAAATTAATTAAAAAAAAAAAGATTCACTGGAGGATTTGAGTAGATAAATTCAAATCGTAGTCTAGTTATCTACACATTATCTGTCCTTCTCACCATATAGGTACTTGGGGTTCTTTCCTAGCAACTTCAATTATGTAATAAATTTTTCCCTTTATAGGTTCTGGGGGTAAAGAAGAAAAGTAGATAGTAGCAAATATTTAAAGTGACATTTAGGTATTCTGCTGTTTGTTTGCACAGTGGGTAGAGAACTGACCCCTCTGTATGTGTAAACCCACATGCTCCTAGGATTGCATGTTAAAAATAAAACCCCTGAGCTATGAACCTTTACCCTGGAAAAAAGTGTGGTGGTGTTCCAGGACAGTCGGCACTTGGCTGGGCTGCTAGAGAGTTATTTGTGTTCTGTCTTTATGGTTTAGTGAGAGATGTAGCAATGGGCTCCCTTGTTGCTGGTAGTGATAGACCCAACCTGATCTTTTCTTAAAATTGGGCATCTCGCCACAAAACCATGAAAAGATATTTCGGCTTTACTATAAATTACTGCAAATTCTGAACCTGCTTGGAATGCCTGCCCGTGCCTTGAACTCACCCATGCCTGGCTCTCTGACCAGATAGCAGCCCTCTCTGAAACTTTAGTGACACCTCATAAATATTGGCCTTCCCTGGCCAGACAACGACCCTCTCTGAGGCTCTAATGGTCCTCATAAATTCTGATGTTGGGGCCAGCAAAAAATGTAAACTACCATTAGTGTGATGCTTGTCAGAGTTCTGTTACCTGTAACCCCCCTTTGTGTAACTTTCTGGGCTATAAAGTTGGGCTGCAGGAAAGCTGCTGTGCTGTCTTGTTCCCGCTATTTTGGGAGGAAGAGGCAGCCCAGCCGGTCGAAATAATAAGCTTGCTTTAATTTGATTTTAATTGGAGTCAGTGGTCTTTTCTTGTGTCCTGGTCTAACAGTAGGAGGGAAAATTCCGTTAAGACGGTCTCCTCCCTGAACCCACCGTCCAGTCCAGAAGGATGTATAAGTTTCCTGACTGGTGCAACAGATAAACACAAACTGGGTGGCCGAAAGCAGCACTCAATTATTTTCTTATGGTTCTGGACGTCAGAGGTCCAAAATCAGTTTCACCCGGCTGAAATCGAGGTGTGGGCAGGGATATGCTGCCTGTGGACAGGGATATGCTGCCTGTGCTTTGCCTTGCCTTGTGTAGCTAGGCAGGGGGTCCTCACTGTTCTTGGTTCACTCATGTCACCTTTTCCCCTGATTCCCTCATTACAAGGGCCTCTTTTGTTATCAAATCTCTCTCAGCTTCCTCCTCTTAAGACATTTGTGATTGCATTTAGGGCCCACCCAGAAAATCTAAGACAAACTCCCCATCTCAAGATCCCAACATAATTACATCTACAAAGTCTCTTTTCCATATAAGGTAACATTTGTTGGTTCTAGGGATTAGGATTTGGGTTTGTTTCAGGGCTATTCTTCAGCCTGCTGTAGAAGGTAAACAGTCAACAGACTCTTGGAGGAGATGAAATTCTAATCTACAGGAGCACATTGTAAATTCAATAGCCTAAAGAAGGGTCAGGAAGAAAAAAAAAAGAAGGGTCAGGAAAGTATGTGAAATGAGTGTCTTTTCATCTCTTAACAGTGCCTTTTTGAAGAACAGTTTTGAATTGATAAAGTTGGATTTTCTTATGAATTATGCTTTTAGTGACATGTCTAAGCAGTTGTTATCAAACCCATGATTACAGAAAATTTCTATCTTTTTTATAAAAGTATTAAAGTTTTAGTGTTTATATTTAGGTCAATTATAAATTTTGAATTAATTTTGTATGAGGTAGAGGGTATAAATATAAAGTTGGGGTTTTTTGTGGGGGAGGGGGAATAGTTAAGTTATTTCCAGTTGTGAAAAGACTACCCTTTTTCCACTTCATTGCTTTTGTACCTTTCTCAAAAATCTCTTGTCCAGGGGCTGGGAATGTGGCTCAGTGGTAGAGCGCATGCACAGCATGAAAGACCCTGGGTTCGATCTCCAGCAACACAAACACCCACACCTCAAAAAACTAACAAAAACCATATCTCATGTTTATGTATGTGTGGGTTTATAACTTTATATCTGTTTTGTTGATCTTTTTCTATTATTTTTTTCTATTCTACGACACAACATTTTGATTATTGTACCTTTATAAAAAGTCTCAAAATCAAGTTTGCCCGCCCATTTTGTTCTTTTGTTGTTGTTGTTGCAGTTGGACACAATACCTTTTTTTTATTATTATTAATTTATTTTTATGTGGTGCTGAGGATCGACCCCAGGACCTCACACATGCTAGGCAAGCGCTCTACTGCTGAGCCACAACCCCAGCCCCTTATTTTTCTTGATCGGAATTCTTTTGCCTCTTCTATGTCTTTCGAATTAGCACATGGATTCAGAATCAGCTTGTCAACTTCTAAACAAGCAAACCAACCAACCTTCTGGTATTCTGATTAGGTCTACACTGAATCTGTAGATTTACTTGGGGAGAATCTTAACAATATTGAGTCTTCAGGTCCACAAAAAATCTATATGCCTATTTAAATCTTTATTTTCTCTCATCAGTGTTTTGTACTCAAGTGTTTTTCACATATTTTTTCAAACTTATCCCTGTGCAGTTCATATTTTTGGTTTTAGAGAAATGTTTTTAAAGATTTAATTTGATTGTCCATTACTAGTATACAAAAATGCAATTGACTTTTGTCTCATACTTTGCAACCTTGCTAATCTCACCTAAACAATTTTAGTAATTTTTTTGTAGAATCAGATATTCTAGATAGATTATTATGTTGCCTACAAATAAATTCATTTTTGCTTCTATTTTTCTTTTATTCCCAATTTGGATGTGTTTTATTTCTTTTCCTTATTTGATTGCCCTGAGCAGAACTTCCAGGACAATATAAATAGAAATCTTTTTATCAACCTTGAGAAAATAGTCACTTGTTCTTTTTTTTTTTAAATATATTTTTACTTATAGATTTATTTTATTTGTTTATTATTTATGTGGTGCTGAGGAGTGAACCCAGTGCCTCACACATGCTAGGCAATAGCTCCACCACTGAGTCACAACCCCAGCCATTTTGTTCTCTCTCTTTCTCTCTCTCTTTTTTTTTTTTTTAATTTTTTTAGTTGTAGATGTACATAATACCTTTTTTTCATTTATTTTTATGTGGTGCTGAGGATTGAACACAGTGCCTCACAAGTACAGTGCTAGCCACGCACTGTACCACTGAGCTACACCCCAGCCCCCATTTGTTCTTATATATATATATATATATATATCTTTATTTTGTTTATTTATTTTTATGTGGTGCTGAGGATTGAACCTAGGGTCTCTCACGGGTGAAGCGAGCGCTCTACCACTGAGCCACAACCCTAACCCTCCATTTGTTCTTTATTAAGTATGATGCAGTAGGCTGCTTTTTTTTTTTTTCTTTCCCTCAGTGCTAGTTAAAGAAATTTAGTGCCTCAGACTATGACAGACAGGTGCTCTACCACTGAGCTATACCCTCAGCTCAGCAAGAGGCTTTCTGTAGGTGCTGTTTATCACTGCTGAAGAAGTTCCCTCCTGTGATTAATCTGTTTAGTTCCCCGCCACTACCCCGCCCCGCTTTTTTTTTTTTTTTTTTTAAAGAATGATGTTGAGTGGGCTGGGGTTGTGGCTCAGAGGTTAAGTACTTGCCTAGAATGTGTGAGGCCTTGGGTTCAATTCTCAGCATCATATATAAGCAAATAAATGAAATAAAGGTCCATTAACAACTAAACAAAATATTTTAATAAAGAAAAAAAAAGAATGATTTTGAAATCTGCCAAATGCTTTTTCTGTGTCTATTTAGATTGCCATATGCTCTTTCCCTTTTAGTTTTCTAAATACATGGATACAGTTGTTATTAGAGATAAAGCTGAAGCTTTTCCCAAAAAAGTAGCATTCAGAGATTTCAGCGGTTAGGATAGAAATCAGCCATTTACTTTTACCACCATTTCTTTTTTGGGGGGGGGTACCAGAGATTGAATCCAGGGTCACTTAACCTCTGAGACACATCCCCAGGCCTTTTAAAAATGTTTTATTTAGAGACAGGGTCTAAAGTTGCTTAGGATCTCATTAAGTTGCTGACCCTGGCTTTGAACTTGAAATCCTCCTGCCGCAGCATCCTGAGCCTTTTTCTTATGTCAACACACTTTTTCATTAAAAACATAGAAAGAAGAAAAAAATCAAAGCAATAGAAGAGTATGGTGACTATAAATAGGGCAGTATTGGTGTTCTTTTAATTTCCTGTATAGTTAAATGTAGCTATTTTGTGGCATTTACAAGCTTTAGAATTAACAAATGTTCACCTTATTGTCTGTGACCAAGTTATACCATCACATGGCTTCTTAATAGCATGTTCAATCAATTAAAATATTTGATCACTTTAGACTATCAATAGAACATAGAAAGTTATAGATTTGTACTTTGAATTTTTCTATGATTTCTGATTTTATTTGTATGGAAAGTAATTTATAGGCATTTCAGGCGGATAGAAGTCACAGTTGCTATGAAAAGGCAGGGAAGCCAGGTATAGTGGTGCACGCCTGTAATCCCAGCAACCTGGGAGACCGAGGCAGAAGGATCACAAATTTAAGGCCAGCCTCAACTATTTATGAGACCCTAAGCAATTTAACAAGACCCTGTCTCAAAATAAAACCTTGAAACGGATAGGGATGTAACTCAGTGCTAAAGTGCCCCTGAGTTCAATCATCAGTCCCCCCTTCCCCTGCCAACCCCCCCCCAAAAAAAAAAAGGTGGGGAACTGTTATTGTGAATTTAGGTTATCTGTAGGAGATACAGCATTGGAGATATTCTTCTGGAACCTCGTTGGTATTCTTTGGATGGTGATTAGTAAATAAGAATTAGAGGGGCTGGGGATGTGGCTCAAGTGGTAGCGTGCTCGCCTGGCATGCGTGCGGCCCGGGTTCGATCCTCAGCACCACATACAAACAAAGATGTTGTGTCCGCTGACTAAAAAATAAATAATAAAATTCTCTCTCTCTCTCTTTAAAAAAAAAAAAAGAATTAGAAGTCTGATAAGAGTCTTCATAAACATAGACTGTAATCCCAGATCAAATGATAGATTGGCAATGAAATGTACGACCACCTTAAACAGTAAGGTAGTATGGCTGAATAAGGTGTGAGGCGAGGACAGGAAATGAGCTGGGACATTCTTTTTTTTCTTTTTTAAGGATGTTTATTTTCAGAATAGTTTGATATAAAGATATAGTGTGTGACCTTGAAAAATAATGAAGTTAATTGGTATTCACAATCATCAAAACCAGGGCACTGAAACCATGTTCTGCAGAGAAAATGGACCAAAGATTACTTAAATAACGTTGTTAAATGTGTTGAGTTAGGTTTCAAGGCTGCTATATTTACATCACCAATTGTCTTTTTTTTTTTCTAAAGAGAGAGTGGGGGGAGAGAGAGAGAGAGAGAGAGAGAGAGAGAGAGAGAGAGAAATTTTTAATATTTATTTTTTAGTTCTCGGAGGACACAACATCTTTGTTTGTATGTGGTGCTGAGGATCGAACCCGGGCTGCACACATGCCAGGCGAGCGCGCTACCGCTTGAGCCACATCCCCAGCCCCACCAATTGTCTTTTTTGTTTGTTTGTTTTGTTTGTTTTTTTTTGTTGTTGTTGTCTTTTTCTTCTTCTTCTTCTTCTTTTTTTTTTTTTTTTTTTGGAGAATGGGGATGGGGAGTCCTTGTAGGGAAATCAAAAGGTTCTGAGTCTTTTTCAAGGAGCAAAACTCATGGGTGTTTCCAGGATCCAGGAAATCATCATACCAATCCTCCCATCCTCAAGCTACCAGGAATCAAGTCTGGAGATTTATTATAAAAAGGTCAACCTTGAGTTAGGGTTGAATCAAAGGCTGGATGGGATGATGTTGGCTATTTTGAGGAACTATTCTTTCTACTTTTTCCTATTTCCTGAATTAGGCTTATTTAAAAAAATGTGTTCTGTAGAACTATTACATCAATAGTTCTATAAACCTTTCCTATACAGAAGATTTTAAAACCAACTTCTAGCTGGGCGTGGTGGCACATGTCTGTAATCCCAGTGGTTTGGGAGGCTGAGGCAGGAGGATTTCGAGTTCAAAGCCAGCCTCAGCAAAAGCTAGTGGTTGAGTGCCCCTGAATTCAATCCCTGGTACCCTCCCCCCCCCAAAAAAAAAAAAAAAAAAACCCAACTGCTAAACACAGGCATCAATAAAACAATTAATCCAAGGGGAGAATTGTTTTGGTGGTGACTATAAAGGCTTCTGTGGGGGTAGGTAGAGAACACTACAGGAGAGGCACCCAGTCCAGTCCTGGAAGGTAAATGAAGGTGTCTGGAGGAAGTTATGTCTTTGCTGAAGCGTAAGAATAAATAGGAGTTAGGCTCAGAGGGGAGAGAGAGAGAGCACATAGGAATGGAAAGTGGGAGGAAGGGAGGAAATAGGCAGGGTGCATCAGACAAAAGTGTGCTTGGCTGCAGGTGACAGTACACTGAGACAACAGTGACATCTAACAATCCTGCACCCCACACCACCCCCTGCAGTAATAGATGGTTTCAGAATTAGTACAGTGTGGAAGACCCAGGTCTCTACCTTCTTGAGCTCCTTCGTCTTTGGCCTTGTGGAAGACAGTTGCCACAGCATTAATCATGTCTTCCTACAACCATCTTCAATGCAGTAAAACGATGTAGGCATCCTTTTTTTTTTTTTTTTTTAATCAAGGAGCATACTTTTCCCCAAAAGCTCCCCACAAAACTTATTCTTGAGTCTTGACCGACAGAAATGGGTCACATATCCATCCCAACACCAATGAGCAGCAAGTAGAATAGTGCTGCCACATGAGACATGGGCTAACTGTGGCTCACTCCCTGAGCTGGGGAGGGCTCAGCTTCCCCAAGAGCCACCTACACAAAAGTAGGGAAGCCAAGGGGGAAAGATGGTGTGTGGATAGCCACAATGTCTGCCATACAGCAGATGTGATGACAAAGGTCATGAGAGCTCTTGATCATTGTGACCCAATGGGGACTTTATTCTGAAAGTGAAGAAAGTTTGGTAGTTTCCTCAAGAGTCTATTCAGGTTATGCAATTTGGGTAGCAAGTTAATGTAAGAATGTTTGTATCACCAACTGTACCACACCAGAGGACACTGGTGTCAATATGTGCTCTCTTAAGCCAGGTGTAATGGCGCACACCTGTAATCCCAGAAGCCCAGGAGGCTGAGGCAGGAGGATCACAAGTGCAAAGCCAGCCTCAGCAACTTATTAAGGCCCTAAGCAACTTAGTGAGACCCTGTCTCTAAATAAAATATAAAAATGGCTAGGAATACGACTCAGTGGTTAAGCACCTCTGGGTTTAATTCCTGGTACAAAAAAAAAAAAAAATTGCTTTCTTTGTGGTATTAACTGATCAGTTACTTAAGGAACACACCTCACTTGAAGAACATTCTATAAAACAAATGACGTGAGATCTTTAAGACTGCCAATGCCAAGAAAAGAAACAAAAAAGCTAAGGAAATATTTCAGATCAGAGTTAGACACACAAACTAAATGCAACAAAGGATCTTGGATTTGCTCTAGGACTGAGAAAAAAACTGCTAGAAAGGAGATTATTAGAACAATGAGTGAAATTTGAATATAAACTTATAACCAACTTATAATTACATTTTATATAGTTGAGTTTTAACATATCAATTGTTATTTTTTTTGAGAGAGAGAGAGAATTTTTTAATATTTATTTTTTAGTTTTCGGTGAACACAACAACTTTATTTTACTTTTATGTGGTGCTAAGGATCAAACCCAGTGCCCCATGCATGCCAGGTGAGCATGCTACCACCTGAGCCACATCCCCAGCCCCTCAATTGTTATTCTTATAGTAAATGATATCAAATGATTGTTAAATTATCTGCATTTAATCACTGCATTATGGTTGTGTGAGAAAAGGTCCTTGATCTTCAGAGATACATTCTAAAGTATTGAGGAGTGAGGAATCATGCTGGAGCTGGGACATTTTTGTTAGAGGATTCACCTCTCACCAGGATAATAGTTGTAATGGGAAGTGAACAAGTCTCCAATTTCATAGGGAGAGGTTCTAGAAACATGAAGGTATGGAGCAGATTTCCACACGTGAAAGAGACCTGACCACAGGTGTTAACAGAGAAAGCATGGCCACTTGAACTTTAGTAGTATTGTGGAAAAACTACCTGACTCAGACTCACAACAGTGAATGCACCTCTAAGGAAATGACATTTGAGCAGAGATCTGAAGGATAGCATAGCAGAGATAGAACTAAGGTGGTGAGCCTGACCACTTTAAGCAGAACAACACATGCTAACGTCAGGAGGTACATTTAAGAAACTATAATATCTCCAGTAAGCTAGGGGTTAGTGAGATGAGACTGGAAAGGTAGGCAGGAGCCTGATAAGGAAGGAACTTGTAGGCCATGTAAAGGATTTTTGTTTTCACCTAAAAATGATGGAAACTTACTGTCAACTCAAAGTGTTTTAAGATGTAAACTGGCAGGGTCAGATTTAACATCAGAAAGATCGGTGTGGTTACATATACAAAGTAAACCTTAGTGAAAATCAGATCATCAGCTACTTACCAAGACCCTGTCTCAAAATAAAAACTGAAAAAATAAAAAGGACTAGGGATGTGATTCAGTAGTAAAGCACCCCAGGGTTCAATCCCTAATACAAAATAAAATAAATAAATAAATAAACAAACAAATAAATAAACTTTACTGTGTGTGTGTGTGTGTGTGTGTGTGTGTACACATACACATACATAATATACATATATATTAGTATTTTTTAAAAAATCAAATTTCAGGGTCTGGAGTTGTAGCTCAGTGGTACGCTTGCATGTGTGAGGCACTGGGTTTAATTCTCAGCACCACATATAAATAAATAAATAACAAAGGTCCATTGCAACTAAAAAAGAAAAATCAAATTTCAGTTGGGCACAGAGGTACACTCTTGTAATCCTAGCTGTTGGGTGTGTGGGAGACCTTGCCTCTTGGTTTTATTTCCCCCATTGAAACTTAAGTCCCCACTGAAGTTAAATTTCCATCTCTGGAGAAGAACATCATGTAATCCATTACCCCTCCCCCTCCTCTCCAAAGGGCGCCAAGCCTAAGGGCATCAAGCCAAAGGACACCAAAGTTAAAAGTTTTCTCGACCAATCCTCTCAGGACACAGTGTCCACTAGCCTGTTCCTGAGTCACCCTGCCAATCGGCACCCGCCACATCGCCAAAGCAACCATTCTTAAGCTGTAGCTTGCAGTCTCACGCAAGCTTCTTCTCCTCTCCTTTCTTCCCCTTCAGGCAGCCCCCAATAAAATCTCTTGGATGAATTTCTGTCTTGGGGGAGTCACTGGCCTTTCACCAGCTACTTGGGAGGTTGAGGTAGGAGGATCACAAGTTCAAGGCCAATCTGAGCAATTAAGCTACCTTGTTATTTAAAAAGGCCTGGGGATGATGGCTCAGTGGAAGAGTGCTCTTGGGTTCAATTCCTAGCACTGGGGGGAAAAAAATCAAATTCATTAGTGCATTTTGTAGGTAAACAGCCATATCTAAAGTCCAAGGCATGTGAACTGAAAAATTACAGCATAGTCAATGAATGTATTTGGAGAATAATACCTCAAATACTGCTAAAGTTTAACAGAATTAACAAACTAAAGCCAAGTTAAAGAACACTGCTCTGATGATATATTTCATAATTTTTGAAGCAGCATATGCCTTTTAATGATACCAAAGCAAATTCACTATACTTAAACAAAATATATCATCATGGACATATTTGGTTTAAAAAATGTATTACAGCAGTGATCATTTAAGCAAATCGACTCACATGATATCCGGCAGTAGTAATCAATCTGTCCAGACACTAGAATTATTTGGACAGCTTGTGAAATATACTAATGCCCAGGTTCCATCTAGCATTTTAGTGCAATGGAGTTTTAGGATAGGGCCTAGACACTGTTATTTTTTAACACACATTCAAGAGGTTCCTAATAAACAGTCATACTTGACCCTTCTTTTAATAAAGCTTGTAGAACTCAGATGCCACGTTTCTTCATCAACACAAACTGGGTTAATCACTCAACTGAAACATACATTTAATTTTTTTTTAATTTTAAAAATAACTAGGGTAACTGGGCACAGTGGCACATGCTTGTAATCCCAGCACTTGGGAGGCTGAGGCAAGAGGATTACAAGTTCAAAGCCAGCCTTAGCAACTCAGTGAGACTTAAGCAATTTAGCAGGACCCTGTCTCAAAAAAAAGCGGGGGTTGGGGATGTGTTTCTTAGACGTTAAGAGCTCCTGAATTCAATTCCTGGTACCACCCCCATAAAAACAAAACAAAACAAAACAAAAAACTAGGGGGTGGGTAAAACAACATGGCCAAAATGATAGTTTGATACTGTTTGGTGGTTTTTTTTTGTTTTGTTTTGTTTTGGTACCAGGGATTGAACCCAGGTATTGAGCCACATCCCTAGCCCTTTTTATTCTTTATTTTGAGACAAGGTCTCACTAAATTACTTAGGGCCTAGCTAAATTGCTGAGGCTGATGTCTAACTTGCAATCCTCCTGACTTAGCTTCCTGAATCACTGGGATTACGGGCATGCACTACCATGCCCAGTTTGATGCTGTTTTTTAAAACTTATTTTTTATTTTGATATTTCATTATTGAACATTGGCTGAATTTTCTTGGTTATAAGCTGAGGAAGAGTTTAACTTTATTTCTTGAGTATAAAATATTTTTTCCATCCTTAAAACTTACCTGCATTAGTGTGGGGAAAAAAATGGGAAAATTGTTTACTATTCACTCTGCTTAGAAACAATAGTGAAAAACAAAAGCTAACTTTCCAAGCTACCAGTACCCACATTTTCTTTTATCTTATGGGGAAAACTCCAATAGGAAGCTCATAATTTGGGGGTAGGGGGAGTGTTTTCTATCTAAGAATAGACCTTTTGTTATGTCAAGATAAATGAAATTGGGGGAAGGACAGAGGGAGAAGCATATTAGAAGTAAGAATAATAAGTCAGTGGAAAGTTGCAAAATTTAAGAATATTAGTTTTGGAGACTTTTATGCTGAATTAATTCTGATGAGTTGATTTAGTACTATATATATATATATATGGTTTGCATTCAATATCTTTTTGTGAATAAATGCTAAGCATTGGAAGTTATTTTATTTGAATACTATGATAATATACTCTAAAATTGCTAGATGTTTCTCACTAATTCCCTTAAAACCAAAAGCAGTCCTAAGACAGGAAAATGAAAATCTAGCTATTCAACCTTGTTCAAATAGTCTGAATGTTAAAACCCATTTTGTCTCATTGTTTGATATACAGAGCATGTATAAAAACCTATAAAATTTTATGGGACACATATAAAATTGCTCAACTAAAATTTTATAGGTGTCCTATATATAGGATGATGGAACACAGGTTAAGCAGACTAACTATATTAATGAAGAATGGTCTGATTTATAAAATTGCATGTTTCCTCTTTATAGTAGTCAAAGAAAATTAATTTAGAAGCTAGAGAGTGAAATCAAATATTAGTAAATATTCATAAAATTAAAAATTGAGTTTTATAAACTTACTGTGCTATTTGGAAGTGGGATATCTCAAGCCTTTGATCAGCACATTTGATAATTTCTTCATATGAAGTAACCTTGAAAAAATAAGGTAAGCAGTTATTCTTTGATAAATCTGGTTTATTTATTTATTTAGTACCAGGGATTGAACCACTGAGATAGATTTCCAGTCCTTTTATTTTTTATTTTTTTTAACAATCTTTTTAAAAACTTTATTAGTTTTTGGTGGATCTTTATTTATTTATATGCGGTACTGATAATCGAACCCAGTGTCTCACGCGTGCTAGGCAATCACTCTACCACTGAACCACAACTCCAGCCCTAGTTCTTTTATTTTTATTATTTTTTTTTATTTTGAGACAGGGTCTCACTAAAAGTTGCTGACAATCTTGTTAGGTTTCCCAGGCTAGCCTCAAAAGTTGCCCTACCTTAGCCTCCCAAGTCACTGGGATTACAGGTGTGCATCTCTATGCCTAGTTTTAATTTTGTTTATTCATTTTTAAATTTCTACCAGTTGAAGTTCAATTGTTGGATGAAAATTTTACAATAGACAAAACATCTCATATTTTGAGATCTATGAATAACAATGGAATTATAATACGCCTATTCACCATGCCAAAAAAGAGAAGTACCAAAATGTGGACAACTGTAGTGAACTGACTACGACCCATTTGTCTTCCACACAAGTTTCATACATGCCAGAATCACAGTCTATGTGGTTAAATTTAATGCAGTTTTTAAAAAGTAAACTAGAATACTAAGTTGGCAAGATTCATAATTACTCTGAAAACAAAGTAGCAATACAAAAACTTTAACTTGCCCACAGCAGGATATACACATGCTAATTCCTGCTGAAAGGCTAATGGCAGCATTTTATAATGCCATTATGAAGTAAATGGGATGAATATTATTGGGTTACCTCAAATCTCAGGTCCTTTTTAGTTCCAAAATTCTATTATTTGAATATCTGTCATAATTGTTTATTTGTTTATTGTGGTCCTGGGAATCAAATTCAAGGCCTCATATAATTTTTAAAGGCAAATATTTCTGTAAGAAAATCTGTACCTTATTTATTAAGTTGCCTAAATATTTTTGATAATTATCATTCTCTTCAATGAGTCGGTTGCAGTGAACTTCTTTTGACTCCAGAAGACCTCCCAATTTTGTGATCTAAGAAAAAAATATCAGTAAAAATACTAACTTGGAAACTACCATGAACGCTACATATGGGCGTAAGAACTAATGGGGACAGTGAGCTTTACTTTATTCCAATATTTTCTTAACTCAAGAAGTCCCACGGTCCTAGATGGGACATCTATAAAAACCTAAATTGAGCAACCAATATACTACTTATGTTAACTTTTAAAATAAATATTTTTAGAGTTTTATTTTTTGAGCAAAGTAACAGGGAAGTCATTAGAATGTTTAAAATATGTATATAAAGGATATATAAAGTTTAGATTACTATTTCTAACCTATTCTATGGCACCTGTGTCAATTTTGTTGATATATTTGCAGAATTGAAAACTTGAGACTTAATAGGTTAAACCGAGTTATACCATGAAGCAAATCATGAATCAGATCCTGATTAGATTACATATAGAACAGATGAGCAGGAATTATAATAGGGTTTTATTTTTTCACTGATCTTAAACCATGAAACAGCTTTGCAAGTAAATGAACACCTTAGTCTTCCCTTCCTTTTCCATGTATAATCAATACACGAACATATTTGATTTCTGTATGAAGTAAGTTGTCCTTGATGATTCCATGTTCAGAAATATTCTCCCTTGTATAAATAACTGTAATTTTTAAAAAAGGTTTAGCTTAGCTAGGGACAGTGGTGAACACCTATAGTCCCAGCTACTTGGGAGGCAGAGGCAGGAGGATAGCAAGTTTGACGCCAGCCTGGGCAACCTAGCAAGACCCTGTCTCAAAATAAAATAGAAAAGACTGGGGATATAACTCAGTGGTAGAGTACCACTGGGTTCAATCCCCATACTGAAAGAAGAAAAAAAAAAGTTAATATATTTCATGTTCTGGCCTATAATTCTTTTTTTCTTTTCCCTAGCACTGAGGAGTGAATAAGAGCTTTGCACATGCAAGGCAAGTGCTCTACCACTCAGCTACACCCCCAGTGCCCAGTGCTTTCTGCAGTCCTCCTACCTCAGCCTCCAGAGTTGCTGGGATTACAGTTTTGTACCACCATACCTGGCCCCAATAACATCTTAATCATCTAATACCCAGACTGAGTTCAATTTTATTTTCTGCTATTATCTTACAAATATCTTTATAGCTACTTTGTTGGGTTTCGCACATTGCATTTGGGTGGATTTGTCCTTCAACTCTCTAGTCTCTTTTAGTTGGTAACAGTTATTCCCTTCCTCTTTTCTCATGCCAATTTTTATTTATTAAAATTCCTCACAATCTAGATTTGTCATCACAGTGTCATCTAATACCCAGTATAGTTCAAGATACCAAGGTCATATTTTCATTTTCTCCTAACATATTTCCCTGTTTTTTTCCTTTTTGTTTTTCTTCATGCAACCTGAAGTAAACTATGAAAATTGTTTCCTAATTATAATTATTGTACACAGCAATTATGGTAGCATATACACCAACATAAATATGCCTCATTCATATATTTTTTGTTTTTTTGAGTTTTATATAAATATGATAAGTATAAACAGAAACAAAGTTGGACATTTAAAACTAGAACATGAAAATACATTAATTCTATGGGTGAATAATACTGTCACAGTGCCAGTACATGACCATTTTAACAAGCAAATTTTTGAAGGTTGACAATTTTTTAAACTTAGGAATAAAGCAGTGTTGGATATAAAAATGATAGCAAAGCAACAAAAGGTCTTTCTTACCAAGAAGTCAAGCTCCTCATTTAGACTGTGGTACTTATCCAGTTTGACTCCCAATAAGAGAGGTACATCTTGGATATTCTTGGCTTCATCAGAATCAAAATCTGTGACCTGGGATTTAATGTATTTGTGTTCATTTTCAAAACTTACACAATCCTTGGAACATTTAACAATATGTGCTTTAGTAATTTAAAATTCAAAAAGATGACTGATGAATGACTGGAATCATAGAGCACAGAACTTAAAGCAGGATTTCAATTCAACAAATTTACCAAGAGAACACAAATATCTGAAATTATACTTTTGTATGTTAAAGTAAATGCATAGTAAGTGTTAAACTCACCTCAATAAGATGATCTTGAAATGCTTTTTCATTAGCAATTAACTCTCTAAAGGTTGTAATTCTGTCTTTATGTTTCAGTAGCTAAGAAAAAAAAAGCATTTTATATTTCAGAGGAGAGAAAACAAAACTGCATTCTATATTATTTGTGATAAAATCATCAAACCTTGCACAGCTTAACTTTTGGTCTCGAAAAAATAAGCAGTTTTTACAGCTCTTCAGAGGAAAAGAGTTCACACTTAGGCCTAAAAACTGCTAGGCTTATGCAGGCCTGTCAGCAAGGCATCTGGGATCTTGGAGTGTGGGAGATTCCACCATTTCCTGATGTGAATGGCTCACTGTGTCTAACCTATTTGTCCAAAACATGTGGTTTAAACTGAATACTTGCTTTCTTGCTGGGAGCTGAAACTTTGGTTATGTGTTAGGCAGAGGGTGCCCATGTGAACAGCTCCCACAAGAAAAATAAACAACAACAATTCCAGGGCTGGCTCTTTATAATGAGCTTCTTTGGTAGATAACACTTTATACCTGTAGTCACTACTCATTGTTGGGGCTTTCTGATGACTCCTGAGGACTCTGGGAAGCTTTAGTCTATTCCCTACATTATGCTCCCCCATGGAGGGCTTTCTGTTAGCTGATTTTGCTTTGCTTTCACAGCTGTGGGTATGAATGGACACTGTGTCCTGAGAGATCTTTGGCAAATCATTAAATCTAGGGGTGGTTATGGAGGACTCATCCTAATATTCAATTGTTATTAACATCTGGCTATTAAAAGATATTCATCCATTCATTCTTCTCTTTCCACATTTTTATTGGTGCATTATAGTTATACAAAATGTTCCTGCACACAATGTAACAATATAATTTAGCTATTATCAGTCCCCAACACATCCCCTCTCCCTCCCTCATTAAAATTTTTAAAGCAAAAAGAAGTGGGACTGGAGTGTAGCTTAGTGATACAACATCTGCTTAGTATGTGCAAGATTCTGGTTCAATCCCCGGCACCTAAGATAAAAATGAAAAGAAAAGAAAAGAAAAAAAAAATTTTTTGTCTGGATTGTAATTGATGGTTATTAATTGTTCATTTGTTCCTTCAGTATAGCAATAATAAATCTTAATATTCAATATTCAAACTCTTCAAATATCAGTGAGGTAGAGCTGTCCAAAATTTCATTTTTTATTATTAAATATTCCCATTATTTACAACAAATAAAGAAAAAACTTTAGTGAGCCCCTATGTAACTAACAATAGCCACTGGCTCTCTCCTCCAACCATTTAGGATGCCAAAAAAAGGTCAAGGGGAAGAAAATGGCCACAACTCCTGATATCAGAAAAAAGCAGGGAACCAAGAAGGTGGTAAATCTTATTTGAGAAAAGTCCTAAGAACTTTGGCATTGGACAGACATCCAGCTCAAAAAGGATCTCACCCACTTTCCCACTTTGTCGAATGGCCCACTACATCCAGCTGTAACAGCAAAGGGCCCTCTTTTATATGCAGCTCATAGTGCCTCCTGCAATTAACTAGCTCACCAGGCCTTGAACTGCCAACCTGCTGCACAGTTGCTTAGGCTGCCCACAAAAGTAGACCAGATACAAAGCAAAAGAAGCAGCAGACTGTTGGCCTGGGCCTAGAAGAAAGCTCCTGGCAAAAGGGATGTTTCCTCTAAAAAGACAACCTGTAGTCCTTCTAGCAGTGATTAATCCTTTCACTACAGCACTGGGGAAGAACAGGAAGGCTCAGCTGGTGGTGACTGCACATGGCCATGGATGCTGTTCAGCTGGTCTCTTCCTGTCTGCCCTGTGTTACAAGTCAGGAGTTCCCTAACTGCATCAAGAGGAAGGCCAAGCTGGGACATGGAGCCCACAGGAAGATGGGTACCAACCACTGTTGCTTTCACACAGGTAAACAAAGAGCTCTGGCTAAGCTGGTGGAATTACAATAATATGTGGATAAGATCTACCATCTCTGGAGAGGCAAGATCCTGGATCCAAAATCTGCGGCTCACATTGCCAACTGGACAAGGCGAAGCTAAAGAAACTATATTAAATGTAGACTGCTGAGTTTCTGTACCTAAAAATAATAAAAATTGTCCTTCAAAACCAAAAACAAACCAATCAATAGCTAATGGTCAATCATACATCATTTTTATCCCCAGCCAGTCCTCTTTCTTTCTCCTTCCATCTTTGTCTGAATCAAACTGTAGACATTATATCATGACACCTGTCAGTATTTCGGTAGTTACACAGAAATTCACCAAAAGAAAATAAATATCTGAGATTGTATTTTCATAACATCCTTAATTCAAAACTAAGGTTTTGAAGACCTGGTGTACAGAATTGGAGGCTAATATTTCCTCTGCAGGGCTGTGCTTATTCTTTGATCCTTTTTTCTACAGATTAACTAGAAGACAGAGATTCCACAGAATACCTATAGCATATTTTCTACTATATTAATTTAGAGAAGAAGTGCAAAACTTTGTTGCTAACCAAAATTCATATCTGAATGTTTTACTCCCTTAGCCAGATAAAATTGTCATTTCTTTATTCCTTTCAGATTAAAAATGGCACAATTTAACATCCTGTTATCATCTTCCCTATTTAACTCACTCTCTTATTCTTATCCCTCAATCATTGTACCATACCAAGAGAATTGAAGAAACTCCAAAACTTCTGCTCTTACTCTTATTCCCACCTGAGAAATAAAATTATTTCTTTTTAATGTTTCCACTACTCCAAGTGATTAAGTTTAAAACCACAACCATATCAAAATAAACTATTCTTCAGTAATTAATAGTGCCATGTAAAACTGAAAAAATTATCATACCAAATTTTTTATAGATGAATATTTTCTAATAAAAACTAAATTTAAGAAACAAGTCAAATATTGAACATTTTATCTACTTAATTAATTTGTAAAGCTAATTTTGTCTCCCAAAACAATTCTTAAATGAATTTTAGGAGTGACTTCTCTGTGACCCTCATTTTTTTCCATTAAATTAATACAATATTAGAATGAAGAATAAATATAATACCTCTTTATCTAAATCTATCTTCCTAAGATGAAGGCTCTTCAATTTTTGCAGCATTATGTCATTAACTTTCTCACTTTCTTTGCAATGGTCTGCATCAGGATTGGTGATGTCCTAAGGGTAGTAGAGTTTGAGAAACAGATTAAAGTATTTTTTATCAACTTAAAAGGAGGAAAAAAATAAAGCAAATGAAACAACTCTCCCTTCCAAAATAAATGGCCAAACCAAAGGAGATAAAATCATTTTGAACTCCATTCTTCAAATACTCTTCACAAGATCTCATACAGAGTTAATATGGAAGGACCTATAGTGATTCAATATATATATTCAATAAATATAATTATCTCCATGAACATGTCAGGAAGTTAGTAAATACTTGTTGAGAGTCCATTATGAGCTAAATTTATTTATTTTATTGTCTCTCTTTGTATAGTCCAACCCCAATACTTCTTTCCAACTAAGAATCTGATTTTTAAAATTACCTGACATGTGAGAAGTCCTACCATCAAAGTCAGAAGACTATGAATTTTGGAGGTCAGCTGAGGAGTTTTCAGATCTGGAGTATTCAAGCCCTCTTCTTCACAAGGTGAGCAATTCAGTAACAAATTACAAGGTATCATCTCAGCATCCTACATGTACACAATTCAGGTATGTCACAAGAAAGACAAAGAATCTTAATTATCTTTTAAGTAAAATTTTAAAATATATATTTTTGTTTTTAGTTTTAGGTGACTACAATATCTTTATTTTTATATGGTGCTTAGGACCAAACCTAGTGTCTCACACATGCTAGGCAAGCACTCTACTACTGAGCCACAACCCCAGCCCAGTAAAATACTAAATAAAATAGCACTCTTAAAAACTTTGAGCGATGTTCTTAAACTCTTTTTCCTTGGGGCTTTTGTGTACTCTTAAAAATTATTGAGGACCCCCCAAACCTTTTGATCATGTAGTTTCTAGCTATCAATATTTAGTGTAGGGGCTGGGGATGTGGCTCAAGCGGTAACGCGGCACTGGGTTCGATCCTCAGCACCACATAAAAATAAAATAAAGATGTGTGTCTGCCGAAAACTGAAAAATAAATATTGAAAATTCTCTCTCTCTCTTTAAAAAATATTTAGTGTATTAGAAATTATATCTAAGAATATTTTAGAATATTTGTTTGGTGATTTAACTAATAACACTTCATGTGTACCAACATAAATATTTAATTAAAATTATATTTTCAAAATTAAAAACAAATATTGAAAAGAATGGCATTATTTTACATTTTTGCCAATTTTCTCTGTGTGAGTGTGGTCCTTGGGATGGAACCCAGGGCTTTGAACATGCTGTTGTTCAAAGCTCTTTACCACTGAGCTACAACCTTAGCCCATTCTGCAAATATATGTATATATATTAATGTTATATTAATAAGACAGCAGGATTCCCATATTTGCTTCACATACCCAATCAGCCCTGAGAACAAATACAATATCATGTCACATAGCTTCTGGAAAAACCTATACTGAAAAAGTGAATGAAAAAGGCAATAATGTCTTAATATTATTAACAAAATATTTTTGCTCTCACAGATGATCCTGAACTCTACTTTGAAAAAATGAACCTAGTGTTAGTGAGAAGCAAAACTGAAAGCCCAGTATGAAATTTTGAATAATAAATAAATTCACTAGTGAAGATAACACAAGGAACTTGATTTTTTTTTTTAAGAGGAAGCTTAAGAAAAAAATTGTATACAATGTTAAACCTCTTTATAGTTAAACTAATTCAGAGTTTATCAATCCAAAAGGTATCTTGATTTGGTTAGGAGCTAAAGTTAAGGTCATCTTGTTACATCAGTGGTTCTCAAAATGGGATCACTGGATAGCAGCATTAAGACTTGGGATCTTGCTGGAAGTGCACATTCTCAAGCCCCATCCCAGGCCTTCTGAATCAGAAACTCTTGTGGCAAGGACCAGCAGTCTGTTAATAAGTCTTCCAGGACATGTATTCAAGTTTGGAACCACTGATTTAGATAATCTTAGAATTTTTAAGACACAAGAATCCTTAAAAATAGAATTATTTGGGACTGGGTAGTAGCTCAGTAGTCAAGTACTTGCTTCATGTATGTGAGGCCCTTGGTTCAATATCCACTACCATTAAAAAAAAAAATTGTTTACTTGCAAACACTTAGACTGATTACAGATTCATAAGAGAAAGTGAGCTGAGGACACCTTCAAGGCAACATATCAGCTCAGCTCAGTTATATTTGTTATAACAAATTTTTAAAAATACATTTCCCTAGTTTAATTAGCTTTTTAAGAAGTCAGAATTACTAAGATTTTACTACACTTAGTAAAGATTCGTATACTTTAAGGTAGGCCTATGATTTGCTCCAGTTGGTGAAAATTATCTTTTCCTTGGATGTGCTTTCAGGTTCTTGGCTATTAAAAAAGTCTTTTGAACTGCAGATATTAAAAAAACTACATCTCTATGCATATTAATATGAAGTTCTGATGGTATTTTTAAATGCCTTATAATTTTAAAAAGTAAATATGTGATGTTTTAATTAGAACATTTGTTTTACCTTGTACCAAATATGCAATTATTTCATTTTATAGCTGTTTAGGATGGAGAGCAATATTTAGAAAATCCTCTCTCTAAGGTAACTTCTGAGAGATGCTTCAGGTGATTGGTTATGGGTACCTGCAAAATTCCCAGGATGTCACCTCTACGAAAATACTCAGAAGAAGACAAGAATGGCTACTCTTTAAGGTGAGTACGTATAAGCCAAAAAAACCTTCTTCAAACCTGTGGTGCATTTTCCTGTTTCTCTTTTTTTGTTAATAACTGTTTCTGCAAAAAAATACTACATATAAATAATACCATGTCTACATGTACATCAATCAATATACCACTAGAAACTTTTGGAATTCTATGTTAGGAGATTCTGAATCTGCATCAGTACCTTGGTAACAACTGGCTCCATTATTTCCTCTAATGACTCCATTAGCTGAGTTCTCTCAAATTTAGGGACACTCTTTGAAACCTGCAGCTGAAGTTTTGCATTTTCATTTTTTACTCCACTGATCTGCTGCTGGAGTTGTGAATTCTTGGCCTTTTCTTTTTCACATGTGAATAGCAAATTTTTAACTTGAGGAATCAATTTCTCAATTCTCAATTTCAGTTTTTGTTTTTCTTTCAGGTTTTCCTTTTCATGTTTCTGGAATTCCTCCTGTAAAGACAAGAACTGTTGTTCTCGGGTCTCTTTTTCCCTTTTCAACAAGTCCAAAGCAGAAGTGGTAGCTTTCTCCATTTCTCCTTTAAGTTGCTGCAGCCTTCTTACTTCCTCTTCTTTTTTGCTTAATGTTTTGTCCATCTCTATACACTGATTTACAGATCTATTTTTTTGTTGCATTTCAGTAATGCACCTTTCCTGTAAACGAATATAACCAACCTTGACTTTTTTAACTTCTAGCTGTAAGATTTCCTTCTCTTTCCTGGATTCCTGAAGTCGTTTTTTGGTGTTAGCTAAAATCTCTTGCAAATTCTGTAATTTCTTCTTAATATCGTTCCTTTCTAGGATTATGTTGTATTTGTCTTCAATTAATTCTTCAATGTTTTCCTTCAGCTTATTTATGATGTCAATGAACACCTGCTGTTTGGTAATCTTCATCTCTAGTTCTTTAACTTTCTTCTCTAAATGCAGGTTCTTACACTGGAAGTCCTGGATCTGCACCTGCTGTGTTTTGTTTGTGTATTTCAATTTCCGTAAGGCTTCGTTTAAAGCCATGTCCTCTTCTAAAGGCTGTAAGCCTTCCAAGCTTTGCTCTGTGTCAGGTGTCAGGCAGTTCTCCCAAGAATTTCCCCCACTCTTGGAGATGCCTGGAGACCAACTTAAGACAATCCCTGGGCTTTCCGCATTTCCTGCTATGGCTTCTTCCTGCTGACTGACTGACATCTCAGGAATCTCCTCAGGATTTTGTATTTCTTTTGAAGAAACTTCAGTCTGTAAATTATAGTAAATAAAATAAATATGAAAAAGTACAAATATCCCAATAAATCACCTTTTAAGCATGAGTTTGACAAGAGAAGCTATGGCTATTTTATTTCATTTACAAGTATGAGAGGGTTTTGTTGTTGTTGTTGATTTATTCGGAAGTAGATGGCATCATTTGAAAAAGAATTTTATTGGGTTAGGGATATAGTTCAGTGGTAGAGCATTTGCTTGAGGCCCTGGATTTGATACCCAGGACTGGGAGAAGTGGGGGGAAATTTTATTTTCCCACGTTGATTTCTGGAAAACAGCATTTAAAAAATTTACTCAATTAGTGTTAGAGTTTCTCAAGATTGAGTCTTCCTCTTTCCATTGCATTCAGTCATTTTATCGCCAGCCAAGCTTCGGAGTCAGAGAAGGCCTTGAATTCTTTTTTTTTTTTTTCAAGGGAGGGGGAGGGAATTTTTTAATATTTATTTTTTAGTTTTCAGTGGACTCAACATCTTTATTTTTATGTGGTGCTGAGGATTGAACCCAGCGCCCCGCGCATGCCAGGCAAGCGTGCTACCACTTGAGCCACATCCCCAGCCCAGGCCTTGAATTCTTAATGACTAGTTTGGTTCCTCAACTATAAAATAACAATAATAATACCTACTTCCAATAATATCTACTTAACAAAGTTAACTCCTAAATATGAATTGCTGAATGTATGTATAGCACCTGAAGCACAACAGAACACAAACAGTAGTTGTATGGTACAGATATATATTGTGTTTATTTTGACAAAACAAAAAATTATACTTTGATACTTTCACCATTTTCCATCATGCAAACTTCTCTTAACACATATAATATGCTTTGACTTTAAATGAATAAAACAAAGAAGTGTATCAATTTCCCTAAAGAACACCAGGTCCTTTTTGAATAGATTTTAAAATTCCTCATATAAACCATTACACCTCACTATGCTACAACTCTGTGACCATGAGAATGGTAGGCAAACAAACCTCATGATTGACTTTATGGCCACAACCCAGGTTTTAGGAAGAGGTTAACAGTCAGTAAATTGTGGTTAAAAAAACACTAAAATGAACATTACATTAAAAACTCAGTAAGATACCTGTCAAGTGGTATTAGACCAATGGACCCCTGACTTAGTGAATTTTCCTTACTTGGGATAAAGACAAGTAACTTTTTGAGACCTAAATGACCTGGACACCTGACCTGCCACTCCTCCATCCTGTCCGTATCCACCACACTCTTCCTGCCCTTGCAACCCTGGGTTTCCTGGACTGGGCTTCCTTCAAGTCCTAGCAAGTACCGGGCTCCCTGCAGCCACAGGGGTTCTGTAGATGTTGTTACCAGAACATGGACTGTTTCTCCACCCATGGTAGGCTAATGGACCCCACCACTCACTCTTTAGAGCTTAATGACCACTTCTTCAGGTACACCTTTTGGACTCCCTGACCACGTCAGTGTCCTACTGTTCTACTTCAATACAGCTCTTTATCATCGATAAAAAATACCTTTATTTGTGTGATTATTTGCTTAATGACTATCTCTTCTACTAAGATTTTTTTTATATATCTTTATTTTATTGATTTACAAGTAGTGCTGAGGATCGAACCCAGGGCCCCTCACATGCTAGGCAAGCGCTCTACTGCTGAGCCACAATCCCAGCCCTTACTAAGACATTGTTTTCATGAGGATAAGAACCAAGTATATTTCTTGTTTGCTTGTAACCAGGACATAACTAAGATATAGGCCAGGGCCTGGTACAAAAAAGATGCCCGAGTATCTGTTGAATGGTTGAGAAATGACAATGCAACAGAAAGAGGAAGGAGCAATCTTGAAAAACCCTAATTAAACAGACTTTTTAAATGTTATTTTCCAGAATTCAATATGGGAAAATTGTGGGAAGGCTGGGGATCAAGCTTGCTAGACAAGTACTCTACCGCTGAGCTACAACCCCAGCCCAGGAAAGTCCTTTTTCAAATGTAGCCATCTACTTCCAAATAAATGAAAAACAAAACACTGTTCATACTTAATAAATGAAATAACAGTCACAGCTTTTCTTATCAAGCTCATACTGAAAAGGGGTTATTAATACTATGTATTAATATTATGCTTGGATTCTATTTGCCCACACAAGTTCTTACAACTCTCATTTTTTTCTTCAGACAGTAAGTAGAATTTATACTCTTGGTATCTTCAGTGCTTTGGGGATACTACATGAGTGCCAGAATCAATAAACCAAAGATAATGTTTTCACTCTGGTAGAAGTTAGTATTCTTTGCTTGTCCACAGAAGTTCAACATATAGAAAAATCTTAAGCTTTTCTTGTCAAATAATTTAGTCAATACTTCTGCATGCCTGCCTTTTCTCAACTTTTCCCTCAATGCAAACTATGAGTTTCAACTAGTTTGTTTCAAATGATATAAAAATATATTATATTCAATGCCCTATGAGATGCTATAGGCTGTATGTAATTCTTTGATTTAATATTTAATGCTACTTGGAAAAGCCTAAATTATATGTTTTTAAAAAACAGACCAAAACCTGAACATCCTTGAATGTTCCACAGTCTTTACTATCTTTAACAATCTTACCTCTTCTGTTTTATAATTAATTCTCTGATCAAGCAGCCTAAAGCTATTCTCCTTAAAAAATGGGGTTTCATAATTTCTGAGGACACCTTCTTTATACAAAAAGCTCTGAGGTTGACTAGGGTTGAGGGCAGATTCCATAGCCGTGCTTTTAGCCAGTGACTTTTCCACAAACTGCAGTGTGTCTCCATTGCACTGGAGTAGATGTGGACTTTGAGGAGACTGTCTGACACACTCTTGAGCAAGCTGGTCTTTATTTGCAGAAATGCTAGTTTCCATTGGATTTTCTTCCTTATATAAATCTTGCTTTATATTGGTATCTTTTGCATAATTATACACATGGCTTTGCAATTCTGGCTTCTCCATGTAAGAAAAGCCTTCTGTTAGATTTTGAAATGTTGTCATTTCATCATTAAATGCTTCTAGCTGATGAAATTTGCAAATGGGTTCAAATTGTCTCAACGAAGAAATGCAGGTATTAATAGGCTCAATTTGAATCTTCTGTGAGTAACTTCCAATGTTGATATCTCATTAGAAAGAAAGAAGAATGATTGACCATCAGTTCATGTAATAAATGTTATACTTAATAAATTGTTGAAGCCTTTTAGAAATTACATATCTTTCAACCTTATTCATTGCATGGATTTCAAGCATGACTGTACTAGCAAACTAAACATAGCAACTTTTTACATGGAGGAAAGAAGTCCTTAAATGCCACAGAAAAAGCATGATTTTTATTTTTTATCATTTTGGTCAAACACCATTACAAAAAATTCCAAGATATCTTCAAAATTCTGTTATAATTTTAAAATATTTTAATTACAAAATGATTCAAAAGGATGCAAAATCACATGGAGTAGGAATAACAGCAAACATATTTAAAAAAACTTGTTTTGATCTTATTTGTAAATCAATCTTTTTAAAAAAATATTTATTCTTAAGTTTTAGGTGGACATAACATCTTTACTTTACATTTAAGGGGTGCTGAGGATCGAACCCAGTGCCTTATGCATGCTAGGCAAGCACTCTACCACTGAGCCACAGCCCCAGCCCAGAAACTCAAATCTTATTTGTAAGTAAGATTAAACAATAATAAGAAACGGAGATGCAAGAGATGTTGTCACTTGCCTAAGGTCACAGAGCTCAGATTCTAGAATACTACTTCTAAATGAAATGCTATACTGTTTTTCAGTGGGACATACTGCCATTTTTTAATACATGTCTAAAAAAATTAGAAAGAAGCTGGGTGTGGTGGCACACACCTGTAATTCCAGCAAGGCGGAAGGCTGAAGAAGGAGGATTGCAAGTTCAAGGCTAGCCTCAGCAACTTAGGGAAATTTTTGTCTCAAAATAAAATTTTAAAGAGGGCTGGGAGCCAGGCACAGTGGTGCATGCCTGTAATTCCAGCAGCTCAGGAGGCTGAGGCAGGAGGATCTCAAGTTCAAGGCTAGGTTCAGGAATTTAGCAAGGCCCTAAATTACCAGTGAGACCCTGTCTCTAAATAAAATACAAACAAGGGCTGGGGATGTGGCTCAGTGGTAAAGTGCCCCTGAATTCAATCCCCAGAACCAAAAAAAAAAAAAAAAAAAAAAAAAGGCTGGAATATATAGTTTAGTGGTACAGTACCTAGGCATGTGCAAAGCCGTGGTTTGATCCCCAGTACCACAAAAATAATAACAATAAATAAGAAAGAAATATTTTCCTTTCTTATTGTCATAATGGCATTTTCTAATTTTTTTTAAGATGTTAGAACTTTTTAGTTCATATGTAGGTCTTTATCTATGTGGAATTTATTTTTGTATTTGGTGTGAGTAAAGGTTCTAATCATTTCCTACATTTTTAAAGTGTCAACTGTTTGAGGAGAACTGAATTATCTAATCCATTGATGATCTAATCCATTCTTTCCCTGATTTATAATAATACCTCTATCAGATACCAAGTGTCCATTTTTCATAAGCGGATCTATTTTGGGACTTTTTATTATTTCACTGTTGTGTTGCCTGTCTGCCTATAACATATTGTTGAATTTACTAAAACTTCTATAATAAATCTTGTTATATGGCAGGACAAGTCTCTTACATCTTCTTTTCCAAAATTTCGACTATTTTTGGTTTTTAAAAACTTTTTTTACTCCTAAATGTGAATGTTAGGACCAACTTAGAAAAAATGAAATGGGGGGCTGGGGATGTGGCTCAAGCGGTAGCGCGCTCGCCTGGCATGCGTGCGGCCCGGGTTCAATCCTCAGCACCACAAACAAAGATGTTGTGTCTGCCGAAAACTGAAAAATAAATATTGAAATTCTCTCTCTCGCTCACTCTCTTTAAAAAAAAAAAATGAAATGGCATTAATTCATATATTTGAGGAAAATGTAAAATTTTGTCTTCATAATACTGAACATGAAACATTTATATTTTGCCTTCCAGGAAAGTTTTATAACTTCTATAGAAATCTTTATACATTTTTTTAGATTTATTCTTAGGTACCTCAGTTTGAGCTGCTACTAGCAAGTTTTTTAAAAATTATTTTTTAAATAAGTTGATGCTGGTACATTGTATTGCTTAGTGTTTTACATTTATTCTTTTACATCAATTTTTCTAAACTTTTGTATTGATTCCAATATTATAGATTCTTATTAATTTTCTCTGTAGAAAAATCACATATTTACAAAAAAATTATTTTCCTTCCTAATTCTTATTCTTACAACTGCAATACTGAATTCTATAATTTCAATAATGCAAAATTATGAAAAATAAGAGACAAATCAAATCTTTTTAGTATTAGTCATAATTATTGAAAATAAAAATACCTTTCTATACAGCATTTGGGTTTGCTTTACTAAATATGATCTATGTTTCTCATTATATGATTAACTCTGTAGCTTTCATCTATCAACTTAAGGCTAGAATAAGAGATTTTTTTCAACATATATCTTTTAAGATACTTGTACAGTCTACAATTCTAGTGTCAGAATAGACTTGAATCATAGCTTAATTGAAGCTACATGACCTTAGGCAAGTTACTGAATCTTACTCTCTTCCTCTGTAAAATGGAAATAAAAACAGCCCTTGTTTGAATTTTTTTAAGTTCCTATTTCATAGGTTTGTAAATTAAATGTAATAAATGTATATAAAGTGAATAAATGTATATAAACTGCTTAGCATAGTACCTATTATTATCACAGGTACAAAAATTGTTTTTGTTTTGTATGTTGCCAACAAAGAGATACTTACCACCTAAACTGTCTTGTGTGCTATAAATATCTTCAGAAAGTGTGGGTTTAGACTCATTTTCCCTCTTTGCATTTTTTGTTTCATTCTGCATTTAAAGTAAAGGGCATTAATATTAACACTTCAAACATTGTAAACTTCTAAAGATATACATTCATTGCTACATAATTTTCTTATTATATGAGCTTTTTTTGCACAGGTGAATTTTTTTTGCACTAGTATCTTTCCTGAGTCACAACACTGACAAACAGCCTACTATTTCAATATTTTGGTGTTTTTATAAGTCAGATCAAGTAACTATAAACATAAGAATACTTGAGAGTGCATATATATGCATATTACTGATTATTCTTTGATGTTAAATCTTGTCTAAATAGTATTAGAGTAGTTGTTAGTCTAGTTTTTTAACATTAAAGATACATAAATCAGAGCTCTAGTAATGAGCTGACATCTGATTCCATTAAATGGTAATTTTTGAAATTCACAGGATTATTCCATTATTTCAATATTATCTAAGAAAGGGTTTACTAATTAATATAAATAAAATAAAAAAGAAACTATTTTAAATTTTTGAGGAAAACATTGGTTTAATCATAGTGTATCAAATGGTAGGCATGACAGCTTATAATTCTAGTGACATGACAGGCTGAGGCAAGATGATCTCAAGTTCAAGGCCAGACTCAGCAACTAGCAAGATCCTATCTCAAAATAAAATAAAAAAGAACTGGGGATGTAGCTTAGTGGTAGAGCACCTCTGTTCAGTCTCCAAGACCAAAAGTAAATAAATAGTATATCAAGTGTGTGGATATAAAATGTACCCTAAAAAACATCCACTTTTATTAAATTCAGTTAGCTAGCTGGGTGTGGTGGTGTGTGCCTATTAACCCAGTGACTCAGGAGGCTAAGGCAGCAGGGTCTCAAGTTAGAAACCAGCCTCAAATTGCAAGGCTTTAAGCAACTTAGCAAGACCCTGTCTCAAAAAGAACTGGAGATGTAACTTAGTGGTAGAGCACCTCAGCACTACCAAAAACAGTCAGTTAACTACAAACTTATATTCAATAATACTTTTTTTCTTATATTTATTATTAAGTTTTAGGTGGACACAATATCTTTATTTTACATTTATGTGATGCTGAGGATCAAACCCAGTGCCTTTTGTGTGGTCGGTGAGCCACCACCCCAGCCCCTTCAGTAATACTTTTTAAGAATTGTCCCATATGTTGAATGTACTTGGAAGTACAATAGAAACAGATACAGCTTATTAAAATCTGTTTTTTAGACTTGTTACTAATTTAGACCATTCCTCCTAATTACATTTTAAAAGTATTAAGAATATATTTAAAAAATAAGCATGATTCACTTGCGTTTATATTTCACAAATCTTGTTATGATTCTACTTCTCAGAGAATTTCAGATAACTTTCAACCTTAGTCATCTCTGATAGTACTATTTTTAACTAAAATGTGCCTTTTTTAATACATATAAGAGAATGTGAGGGGAAGGGGAAAAAAGAGAGAGAGAAATGAGTTACGGTTGATGGGGTAGAGAGAGGTGAGGGGAAGGGAGGGGGGATAGGAAGGGGATAGGAAGGGCAGCAGAATACAACAGACACTAGTATAGCAGTATGTATAAACGTGGCTGTATAACTAATGTGATTCTGCAATCTGTGCACGTGGGAATAATAAGAATTCATACCCCATTTGAATCAAATGTATGATATATGATATGTCAAGATCAATGTAATATTTTGAGCAACTAATAAATTTCTGATGAAAAAAAAGAAATACAATTGACAAACATGAAAAAAATGTTTAACATCTCTAGTAATTAGAGAAATGCAAACTAAGATTTCATCTCACTCTAGTCAGAATGGCAATTATCAAGAATATAAGCAATAAGTTTTGGCAAAAATGTGAGGGGAAAAGGTAGAATCATACATTGCTGATGGGACTGTAAATTGGTGCAACCACTCTGGAAAGCAGTATGGAGATTCCTCAGAAAACATGAAATGGAACCACTATTTGATCCAGGTATAAACATTATTAAAATGGCCAGTTAACTGAAAAAAAATATGCCTTTTGTGTATAAATTTATTATAAGGAATAAAATGTCCAGTGAAATCCAAGGAGGATCTCCTTATGTAATTTAAGATATCTGTTTTTCCAAATGTAGAATATAGTATCTTAGACCTTGATCAACACTAAAATACTATGATCTATTTTTTCAAAATGAGAAAGTTTTTAATAATTATTTTAAAAATGCTGGTCATTGAAGACACAAAGTCTTCAAAAGCTCACCATAAAACATAAAGCTATGGGTGAACTCTACATCTGTGCAGATAATTTAACTAGCCCCTCCCATTGATAAAAATTTAGTTTCCAATGTTTAACTATTATAGATAATTATATAAACATCTGAATATTTTCTAGAGAGAATTTACATTTTTGTAGCAGGGATCGAACCCAGAGGAGCTTAAACAGAGCCACATCCCCAGACATTTTTATATTTACAGACAGGATCCCAGTAAGCTAATTAGGGCCTTGCTAAGTTGTTGAGGCTGGCTTTGAACTTTTGATCCTACTGCCTCAGTCTCCTGAGCTGCTGGGATTACAGGTGTGAGTCATGGTGCCTGGAGTTGTAGACAGAATTTTAAAATGTGGTTGAACTCTTAATTTCATATCTCTAAATATCCCTTTAGAAAGGCTTTGCCAATTTATAAACTGAATCACGTGAAATTTTCAATATTTGTTCATTTTTGAACTACAAAAGGCAATTTTATATGGCCTAACTTAATACATTCCTTTTATTTCCCTATACTCATGTTAGCATCTATCAAATCCTTAGAACAATACTTCTGAAGATCTTGGGATATTTTATGAGAAAGGGCACTAGGACCTATAAGCAATGCACACCTGAGGCAAGTCTGAAGCACTGAGGCTTGTTTCCATACAGCAGGGAAAACCTGAGTGAGTTAAATCTTCAGAAAGACCACTGAAATGCAAGGCATCCGATTCTGACATGCTTTCTAATTTTTCATGAGGCGTCTCCACTCCAAAATGGACAGGATCTGGTGGTAATGACCAAAACTTGTTTTTTTGTAATGCCAGGGATGATGTCCAAAAATTTTCAGAGTCCTTGTTCCTTTGTGCTGAATGATGGAAAGCCTCCTCAAGAAACAAAAGCAAACAAACAAAAACATGAACACATATAATTTTAGTATCTATTAATATATGCAAATAAAAAAGGTTTTTCCCCTACCCTTCCTCATACTTGCAGCAAAGCTCACTGCCCTAAATGTTATAAAAGTGCCATTTAAGTTATTAGAGAATTTAAAAATTTAGTCTAAGTATACCATGATAACTTGGCATGCTACTTTCCCATAATTTTCTAAAGGCTATGACCTAGAAAGTGAAGGGATCTCTGTTAATTAAAGGACCAACACAAGCCCTCCTCACTTCTCTATGCCACATGGATTCTCTCAGGAACCTGTGATTGAAGATTTGGAGGCATCATGGCATCCATCTCATTATCCACAGCTGAACCGTTACCAAGTCCTGTCTGATTTTGCTTTAAAACTGTTTTTCCATCACCCATGTTTTCATTCCATCCCCTATGCTATCACTCTGATCCATATCCTGACATATTCATCTGCCAGAAGATGGGAGGAGGAAAGATATTCAGTCACTGAGTCCAAATTCTTCTACTTGACTTTCATGTACCGACATCACCTACCCAATATTCCCTCCAACTCTAGTCAGATCAGGCTCATTTTCCTGCAAATAGATAATGCTTTCTACCACTTTGGCAACTGGCCCTGGCATTCACTTCTCTTAAAACCTTCATCTGTATTTAAAAATCCTTATATGTTTTAAGTCTGTAACTCTCTCACAATTCATCCTACTGCCTTAGTCTTCACCATTGTTCCAAGGGTGTTAGTGTTTTTTATTTATAGATTACAATTGCCTTTTGGGAAGTCAACTTATGCCTTTATGTACAACCTACTATAGGCAGACCACTGTTTTCTGCACAGTAAATATTGATTGAATAAATCCTGCATTCCAGTGACTTATTTCTACTAAATCCTCTCAATGTGCAGTCACTACTTATTTGCCTGGATGAATTATTTTGATGAATTGGTGAATTAATGATCAATTTAATGAAGATTCTGTTCAAACTTATGCTATCACTTAGTAAAATATAAAAACAGTAAGCCAGGAAGGTCACATAGGACTTGTGAGAGGTCCAACTTTATCCTCACTTCTTCTAAGTCTTCCAAACAAATAGATACCGCCTACGATATGGTGAGGGGGATCTGAAAAAACTATCTTGCTGTTTTCCAAATTCCAAAACCCATAAAGGCCTCTTTTCTTTTCTTGGTGAGTCAGTAACTTTCAAATACATAACTTTGTTCATGCCCCCTAGGTCGCTGCACAATCTGCCTGTTTCCTTTTTTTTTTTTTTTTAAAGTCAGGCCTACTTTTTCCTTGGCATATTTATATTATATAAATATAATATTACTTACTCAATTGTTTGGAGAGCTATTTCGCAGACACTCTAAAGCAGTTTAAAAGTAGATGATATGTCAAGAAACTCTTATTATAAAACTTTTTAATATTTTTCAGTCGTGTGACAAACCTCAACTTTTTAAAAGCACGTATTTCATTTTCACCTCAAAACAATGCATCAAACTTTGTGAGACACGTAAGTGTGCTCAATTCCATGATCCAGAGAATTTCTGGAACCCACGCTAAGAACTGCGATCTTCCTACCCCGACACTGGCCCTGAGGGAGGAAGAACCCCTGTCCACCTTTTCCCACCGAGGGCGCCTGCAAACAGGCAGCGGGCTCCAGGCGCGCTGGAACGTCCCTGTGTGACGTCCGCCCGCGCCAGCCACTCTCGGAGGGGAAGGGCACCGGCGCGCTCGACGCCTTCGGCGCGGGGTAGACCCCACTCAGTTCCAGAATGAGCGTGGACTCCCACGGAAACAGCCTGTGAGCTAACTGGCGCGTCCTTCTACGAGAATAACCACAAGTAGCGGGAAGAAACGAAAAGCCCCAGGCTGAAAGCCACAAAGCTGAATCAACCTCCTCCCCCGACAATGCAGTTTGTCCCTCTAGCGCACCGTCCCTAGCGAGCTCCCGGATCTCCGCACGGCACAGGGGCGGGACTTCCTGTGAGATCGGACTTCCGCCGGGGGCGGGGTTTCCCGGTCGGCTTCTGGCCCAGGTTGCCAGAGCTCTGGGTCCTCGTGGTCGGAGCCGAGTGGGTGCGAGGGCTTCTGAGCCGTTTTCGAGACGGGGTTCGCGGAGAGGCGGTTGGATTCGCCGCAGGTAAAACCGTTTCTGTGCCGTTCCCGCCCCGGCGCAGAGCGGAAGGCCTCCGGGGGTGTCGAGGGCTCCGTGCCTCCATCATGGACTACCGGCGGCTCCTGATGAGCCGGGTGGTCCCCGGGCAGTTCGACGACGCCGATTCCTCCGACAGGTGAGCGGTCGTAGAATACTCCCACTCTGTTCAGATTCTGCTCTCTCCTTGCTTGTAGTTCATAGGGTGTTTCAGCCGGCTTCTTCTGCATCCCGCCGAGTCTTCCTTATTTTAGGGCAGAGTTCAGTGAGTCATTTGTGAAAGACTGGGTTCCCTGGACGGTCAGCATAGCCGAAAAACAGAATGGGGGATAGCAACTGGCAGACGTAGGTGTTTGTACTGTAACTACATCCTCAGGTATTTATTGAGCACTTCCTGTGGGCCAGGTTTTTATCCTTGGCTGGAAATTGTCATGAACAAGACAAACCCAGGTCCACTGTGATGGAACTTGACGTGGAGAGGAGAACAGACCATTTGTAAACAATAAGATGATGATATGTATCATACAAGTTATTGAAATAGGTTAATACACTAATTAATGGTCAGGGAACGGTTACAGTCCACATTTAAATGACAAGGGGATATCATTCCAGGCAGAGAGAACAAGTGCATAGGTCTCACGGGTGGAATCCTTCTTGGTTGTGAAAGGCAGTGGAAGTGGATGAGATAGAGAAACGGGAAGGGACCAGATCATGTAGAGCCTTACAAGTGATGGCAAGGAGTTAAGATATCTTTGAAATTCTTCTAAAAAAGCCAGAGGAGGGATTTTTGCAGGGGAATGATGTAATTTGCTTTATGATTTGAAGGAAGTCATTTTGCTGTGTAGAATATGGTCATGGGGAATAAGAATAGAACAGAGACCAGTTTGAAAAATCAGGTTCAAATAAGATGGGCACCAGAGCTAGAGTTTGAGATATGATTTGGAGATAGAAATGACAGGTTTATTGGTAAATTGGATGTGGGTTCTAGGGAAGGAGCAGTGAAGAATAACTCCTACTCAAAAAGGAAAATGAAACTATTATTTTGAAATTCAAGAAAAGGATTCCTTTTTTATGATAAGGATTTGTTACAATGTAGGTTTTAATTATTAATTGGGACATTTAAAAAATTTTTCTTAGTTGTAGATGGACAAATATCCTTATTTATTTTCATGTGGTGCTAGAATTGAATTTGCGAGGCAAACGCTCTGCCACTGAGCCACGATCCCAGCCCAATTGAGGCATTTTTCAATAAACAAACTTATACTATTTTCTGTGTGTCAGATCTAGTGTTATGTTAGGTGATAGGGGTGTGTTGGTAAACACAATCCTAATTGATGTAGACCTTGTATTCTGGCAAGGAAAACTGATGTTAAATAATTAGACAAATTATTTATATTAGAATTGATTTACTAGTATGGAGGAAAAATGGGTGAACGATAAGGAAGATTTCTTTGAGCAAGTGATAGATAGCAAGCTGATATGGGAAGAATGAATAAAAAAAATAAGAAGGGCTTTTCAGTCTTATGATTACAGATCAACATACAGAAGACCTTTTGGAAGAATTTAAGTGGGAAGAAGAAGCAAAGCAGCTTGCTGGTGAATAGATGATAGTAATGAGAATGCACTAGTTTACCAACCAAACCAGGCGAGATAGTGCATGCTTATAATCCCAGCTACTCAGGAAGCTGAGGCAGGAGAATCACAAGTTCAAGGCCATCCTCAGCAACTCAGCAACATTCTGTCTCAGAACATAAAAAGGAAGGTTGTGTGCTTCTGTATGCGCCTGTAATTTCAGCAATTTGGGAGACAGAGGCAGGATAATGGCAAGTTCAAGGCCAGACTCAGCAGATTAGTGAGTCCCTCAACAAGTTAGTGAGACTCTGCCTCAAAAAAACAAACAAAAAACCCTGGAGATGTAGGTCAGTGGTAAAGTGTCCCTGGCTTCAGTCCCCATTATCAGAATTAATAAATAAGGCTGAGAATGTAGCTCAGTGGTTGAGCAGCTTTGGGTTCAATCCCCAGTACCATTTAAAAAAAAATTAAAAATTACCACCCACATGGGGTATAGTGAGGATAAAACCAGGGGTTCTTTTACTGGGGATGATTTTGCTACTCCCAGGAGACTTTTGGCAATCTCTAGAGAAATTTTTGTCAAGGATGGGTGGGGGTGGGGGTGGGGGTATGCATTAATGGCAAGTGGTACATAGAGGACATTGATGCTGCTAAATATCATGCCATGTACAAGACAGTCTATCATGGCAAAGAATTACTTGACTGAGGTTGAGAAGCCCTGGAGCAAAGTTTTACTTTGACATGCCTCTTTAGGTTATTGGTAACTGAAGGATTAATTTATAGATTATGTAGATCATATTTATGAAGTTCTACTAAATTATAGGTGTTGAAGGATTCTGTTCCTACCCAAGCCCATGGGGATTTGGAGCTGTCAGAGCCATAGCTACTTAATAAATTGGGATTGGTATCTGAATTTACTTAAATTCATGTGTGACTATTTTTAAGTAGTGCATATTACTAGTTTGTCCATATGATTTCTGTCCTTATTCTCTACATGAAAGGTCAAAACTGGCAATACCTGTATTGAATTTCAGGCCTATAGACATGTTTTGTTTGGTATGCATTTTATTTTATAAAAATTGAATGTGACATGAAAGATTTTACAGAAACATCCATATTTCTGGCTTCTCTTGAAAAACCAAAACAATCTAATAACAGGTTCTGAATTCTCACATGGCTAAAGATGACCCTATTAGTTGTGCTGCTTTTACCCCTAGACTCTCTCTTTTGACAGTCCCTACTTCTATTGTCTTATATTCAGCCAACTTGACTCACACGTAGTCCCCATTCTTTCCCTTCATAAACAAGAGTGATTTGAAGTTCTTTGTGTCTCACTAATCTTAATATAATATAGCTCCTTGTGTTGCAAAGTGGTATTGAGTTCAAAGTAAGACTGCTTTAGACTTATTCCCAAATTTTGCTAGAAAGATTTTTTTTCTAATCTTGGAGCAGCTCCATGAATGATTTTATAGTCAGGTCTCGTGCACTGATCAGAGTAAGTTAATTTAAAAGAGAAGGTAATGTAAATTCTAATCTCACAAAGGCAGGAGCAGGTTTATCACATGTGATACTCCTTCCCTAGTGGGACTTGGGTATGGAGAATAAGCAATTGCAAAGAACTGAGACATAGGAGAAGTCAGTTTTGGGAAAATGGAACTTATTGGAGATATGTTGTGAGGAATGTTTCAGATTTATCAGCATTATTTAGTCTATTATAAATAAATACATACGTGAATCCAGGTGGAGGATTTGTAAACATGCTAAAACATTGTTATTTCTAGTGAAAATGTGAATTTGAAGATAATCAAAGCGGAAGATGGCATTCTGTTTGAAGACTTGCAAAACAATGTGACTAAGAAGAGTGAAAGTGAGATAAAAGTTGAAGAGGAAGAAGAGGAGGACTATGATGATGACAGTGATTGGGACTGGGATGATGGAGTTGGAAAACTCACCAAGGGTTATGTCTGGAATGGAGGGAATAACCCACAGGTATTTAAATGATTCTGTATAACTTTGTTTTTTTTTTTGTTTGTTTGTTTTGTTTTTTAATTGGGGCAGGTAACTAGGAAGTGAACCCAGAGATGCTTAAAAAGAGACATATTCCCAGCCCTTCTTATTTTTATTTTGAGACAGAGTCTCACTAAGTTGCTTAGGGCTTCACTACCTTATTGAGGCTGGCTTTGAAGTTAAGATCCTCCTGCTGCAGTCTCCCAAGTCACTGGGATTACAGGCATGGGATACCATGCTGGCTTCTGTTTGTCATGTGTGTGTGTGTGTGTGTGTGTGTGAGAGAGAGTGTGAGTGTTGCTTGGAATTCAGGGCCTTATGCATACGAGGCAAGCACTTTACCAAATGAGCTATATCCCCAGTCTGTTTGTATTTTTTAAAAAGAGTTTTTGTGGTTCTGGAATTGAATAACTGAAGGAGTTTTTTCAAGTTATATTGTCCTGTAGCCCCAGCCTTGATTGATTCGCATTCTGTATCTTTTCATATTTCTCATAGTTTCCCGAGTTTGGATTATTTCCATAATCAGAAAATGTTAAATTATTAAAGTGTCATAGAGCTGGGTGATTTTAAGTTCCAGATCAGGGCAACTTAGAAAATAAAAAATAAAAAGTGTTGGGATATAGCTCAGTGTAAAGCATTTGCAGCATGTGTGACTCCCTGGGGTCTATCTCCAGTACTTAAATAATAAATAAATATGTAGTATCATAAGATTGTAAGCTTAAAAATGTGCATTAAAAAGCACATGAATAGGCAGGTCTGGTGCACTGATCAGAGTAAGTTAATTTAAAAGAAATTAAGAAATAATATTCAAACTTCTTAGTAAATTAAGAAATGTGGATTAAATTTGTAGAGATACCAACTTCTCACCTATGAAACTGACAAAGACACAAAATACATAATTGATGGTCAGTTAATAGGTATAATTAACTAGTATATGTTAAAAACTTTAAAAGCTTATAAATGTTTTGATCTGTAGTTCTTCTAGGGGTGTGCTCAAACTTATTTAGAAGTCAGAGTCTCCAAGGTTGCTTGTGGGACAGGAACATTGGAAACAACCTCAATTAAGTTTACTCTGGGATACTATGCAGCCATAACATATATTGCAATGGAAGATTATATTAATGAGGTTGAAATATATTCATGATCTACATGTGCAAAAAACAAGTTACTGAGGCATGTAGAGCTGACTTCTCAACTTGAAAGTACTAAATGAATATGTTAGTTTTCAGAGCCATAGATTAAAATGGTGTATTAAGGTTACTGAAAGAGATGAAGGGGAAAAGACTCAACATTATTCCTTTGGCTGTTAAAATAGTTCATATATCAGATTGCATTCATTTTTAAAATAACTGAAGAAATTTCATACTTACTGTGTTCTTGTCTTGGTAATCTTCCATTGATTCATTGATGAATGAGTCTTTAAGCAGTTTGAACATTGACTGTGATGCCTTTTTTTTTTTTTTTTTTTTAAATAACGAACGATCTTTTTTAAGAAAGCTAAAAAAGCAGTCTATACCCAAAGGACTTAAAAACAGCATACTACAGGGACACAGCCACATCATTGTTTATAGCAGCACAATTCACAATAGCTTGCCACAGTCTGGCTGGGCACAATTCAGGAGCCACTTGTCAAAAGAAACTAACTTTATTTTTAGAACCACACAAGATAAACAAAACAGCTCCTCAGGAAAAAACCCTCAGAGCCCAACTGCCACCACTGGCTTCCCACAAGCCACACACCCCCACAACCTCTTCCTCCCACAATCCTCCTGCTCTTGAGGCCGATTGGCTGGGTCGCATGGGCGGAGCCAAAAAAGTCCCCCAATGAGCAGCTCCGTGGTCTGAAAGGGCAGGGAAACAGCCCAATGAGCATCACTGCAGAGGAGCCAATCAGCTAGATGTTGCTAGATGTTGCTGGGGCTGCTGTGAGCCAATCATCAGCTGGTAGTCTGAAAGGGCAGGGAAACAGCTCAATGAGCATCTCCACAGAGGAGCCAATCAGCTAGGTGTTGCTGGGGCCGCTGTGAGCCAATCATCAGCTGGCAGTCTGAAAGTTTGCTGGAGCCCCTTCGGCTGTGGCTCTCAACATCTCCCCCTCTCTGTTTAAACAAGAAGCATGTGGCTTAGGGACCGTGTCTGCCTTAGGTTGTCCAATAGTACATATGGTCCTTACCCGTTATTGGATGAGCTGACCTCAAGGCGTCAGCCTCCTGTCTTAGGTTGGTACCATAGTAATTGGATCTTACCCGTCATTGACTACCAGTCCAGTATACAGCCACACCTGTGTAGAGGTCTTCGTACCAGCGGGGGGGTGAGGTTCTTTGCCTCACCTCTGTTGGCCCCCAAATTTTAGCTGAACGATCATGATAAACAGAAGGGAGGAAGATACACCAAGCCAGCTGACGGCTCCTTTTGGAAAAATTGTACCACCGATGACACCATCAGCATAAATACCCCAACACTACCAGAAGTTGCTGCACCAACAGATAGTTCACAATGCATACAAGTGAGTTCACAATGCATATAAGTGATACATAGTCCAGGCAAGTTCTGCAAGTAGTTCAGTGATGGCTATTGCAGAAGCTGTGGATTGGTTTTATCTTTGTCTTCATGCACTGGGATGAAGATAGGAATTCTGACAATAATGGCTAAAGAAAAATTATATAACATTATATAACATTCCAGAAGACACTAAAAGAAAACAATTTTCTTAACAATTTACATTGTCTTCACTGAAGATAGGAATTCTGGCAATAATGGCTAAAGAAAAAATTATGTAACATTCCAGAAGGCACTAAAAGAAAACAATTTTCTTAACAATTTACATTATCTTTAAGAGAATTATTAAATATAATGAAAAGGAAAGGTGAAAGTAAACAAACAGATCTGTTAACCTCCTTTTTTGTTCACATTTTAAAACAATCTTCAACAGCTGTGTACCCAATTTAAATTAAACCATTTAAATCACGTGAATAAAAAAAAAGAAATTATTTGGATCCATTTTTTCATGAGCGCTCATCATATATGACATATGGACATACGTACATTCAAACACAAAACACAAGTGTGCACACATAATACATACGACACATAACATAATAGTAAAGGCCTTATAACTTTTTACAGGTGAAATCTCCATTGCAATGTTTAAAAACTCTATAGTCAAAAAATAGAACTGATCAGCAAAACATTAACCTAGGTCTGTATGAGCTCAAAAAAAAAAAAAATATGGGAAAGGGCAATAATAAAATAGACATTGAAAAAAGCATTCTGGTTCTGTCGCAGATGTAAGAATAACCAAACTGGAGTTCTGGATATCACATCTTCTTTTTGGTCTGTAGAAATCGCTTTAGTTAATCTGTCTGGAATCCAAATCAGCTGCTGTTCTCCCTGTGGAAACACATAAACAGACCCCCGACTCCAGGCAATCACTGGGTCAGGACCTTAGTTAATCTCTCTGGAATCCAAATCGGCTGCTGTTCTCCCTGTGGAAACACACAAACAGACCCCCGACTCCAGACAATTACTGGGTCAGGACCTTTCCATTGTCCTGTTAGAATATCCTTCCAAAGTACCTTGGGCTTATATACATTTTTTGGACACATATGCCTTTCCGCAGCACTAAGCCCTGATGAATCCAAATTTAAAAAGTTTAGAGTAAAAAGGGTTATTTTAAGTTTATCTTTGGGGAATATATACCCCTTCCCAATTCCTTCTTTTTGCTTTAATAAGTACATTTTAATAGTTTGATGAGCTCTTTCAACTATGCCTTGTCCCTGTGGATTGTATGGGATTCCTGTTATATGAGTAATGCCAAATGATGAGCAAAATTGTTTAAAAGAGGTAGAAGTATAACCAGGGGCATTATCTGTTTTTAACTGTTTTGGAACGCCCACAGTGGCAAAATTTTGTAAGCAATGAGCTATAACATCTTTAGTTTTTTCTCCGGCATGAAGGGAGCCCATCAAAAATCCAGAAGAAGTATCAACTGTAACATGCAAATATTTTAATTTTCCAAATTCTGGCAAATGTGTGACGTCCATCTGCCAAATATGGTTAGGTATCAATCCTTTAGGATTGACTCCAAGATTAACTTGTGGTAAAAAGGTCACACAATTTTGACATTGTTTTATTATTTGTCTAGCTTGTTCCTTAGTTATTTTAAAACGCTTTTGTAAAGTATTAGCATTGACATGGAACTTTTTATGAAAATTTATAGCTTCTTCTAGTGTAGAGAAAATATGTATGTCATGTGTAGTTTTATCTGCTAAATCGTTGCCCAAACTAAGGGCTCCAGGCAATCCTGTATGTGCCCTGATATGTCCTATAAAGAATGGATCTTTTCTGTCCCAGATTAGACTTTGTATAGTGGAAAACAAAGAGAAAATAGTAGAGGAAGGGGAAATCCTACCAGCATCTTCAAGGGATACTATAGCATTAACTATATACTGACTATCGGAAAATAAATTAAATACAGAATTTTTAAACATCACAAAAGCCTGTAATACTGCCTTAAGCTCTACCTTTTGAGCTGATTGTTTGGGTACTAAAAATGTAAAAGTTCGATCAGGTGTAACTATTGCTGCTGTACCATTATTTGATCCATCAGTGAATATATTTGGAGCATTCCCGATAGGTGTTTTTCTTGTCATTTTTGAAAAAATTACAGGATGCGATGACCAAAAAGACAATAAAGGATTAGATGGTAAGTGGTTATCAAATGAAACATTAGATTTGCACATGATTATTGCCCAAGTATTTAACTCATTAGCTAACTCATCAATTTGATTCATAGTATATGGAGTAATAATTTTATTGGGAGAAATTCCAAACACTCCCTTTGCTGCTTTTATTCCTTTGAGTATTAATTGTCCTACAGCCTCAGGATACCTAGTAAGAATAGTGTTAGGAGAATAAGATAAATGTATCCATAATAATGGGCCTTCTTGCCAAAATACTCCTGTAGGAATATTTTTTGTTGGTAGTACAATAAATAATAAAGGCAAACTTATATCAATTCTATCCAAATGCATATTTTCCATATATGTTTCAATGATTTTTAATGCCTTTCTTGCTTCAGGCGTTAACATTCGGGGTGAATTTGGATCTGATGGACCTTTTAGGATATCAAATAAAGGTCCCAACTCTCCTGTTCGTATACCTAGATAAGGCCTTATCCAATTTATGTCTCCTAATAACTTTTGAAAGTCATTAAGTGATTTGAGTTGATCTACTCGTATTTGAATTTTTGGTGGACGGACCATGGTTGAGGATAATAGAACTCCTAAATAATTAATTGGAAAATTTAATTGTACTTTATCTATTGCTATCTCTAGATTATAATTTTTTAATAAGTTTGTAAGTGTGGCATAACAGTCTAGCAATGTGTTTTTAGCTTTGTGTGCTAATAATACATCATCCATATAGTGAAATATTTGTAGTTCAGGATTTTGATTTCTAAGTGGCTGGATTGCTTTGTTAACATAAATTTGACACATAGTTGGGCTGTTAGCCATCCCTTGAGGGAGTACTTTCCATTCATATCTCTGATCAGGACCTTCATGATTCAGTGCAGGGATAGTAAATGCAAAACGTGGACTATCCTCAGGATGAATTGGAATTGAAAAAAAACAATCTTTAATATCTATAACTAAAACATACCAAGTTTTTGGCAAAGCAGACAATTGAGGAATCCCCGATTGAGCAGGTCCCATAATAACCATCTCATTATTAATGGCTCTTAAATCTTGCAATAATCTCCATTTACCAGATTTCTTTTTGATGACAAAAATGGGAGTATTATGGGGAGATACAGAAGGTTGTATATGTCCTTCTGCTAATTGTTGTTTGACCAGATCATGGGCTGCTAGTATCTTTTCTTTAGTCAGGGGCCACTGAGGAACCCATACTGGTCTTTCTGATTTCCAAGTAATTTTTATTGTCTCAGTGGCCCTTTCTGAAAATCCAACCCATGTCTGTCTGTTCCTTGATCTATTTGTATTGGTGCTGCTATACCTTGTTCTTGTTTTCCTAATCTTTTTCCTTTCCTAAAACCTTGTCTAGTCATAATAGTGGGTGCATTTTGGTTGATGTTATTTGTTAATGTCAAACCTAATTGATCTAGGACATCTCGTCCCCATAAATTTATAGGAAGATGATCCAATACATATGGCTGTATAGTTCCTTCACATCCTTCAGGATCCTTCCAATCTAATACCATTGCACTTCTATGGGGATTAGTCGCCACTCCTAGGCCTCGAAGCGTTTGAGTGGCTTGTTGTAATGGCCAATGTTTTGGCCATTCTTGACGAGAGATGATGCTAAGGTCTGCACCTGTATCCAGTAGCCCATTAAATTCATGTCCTTGAATATTTAGTTTTAGCATGGGGCGAGAATCTAAATTTAAAGACAGCATAGCCCAATCTACACCTGTGGAGCCTAATCCCTTGGAACCTCTTTCTATAGTACGACTGGAAAATTTATCATGTAGGCTTGGTATTATTAGTAACTGTGCTATTCTATCTCCTGGTGAAATTACTGATATGCCATTTGGAGAACTGGCTATAATTTTTATTTCACCTTCATAATCGGGATCAATTACCCCAGGACTTATCATAAGTCCTTTTAGAGTAGAAGAGCTGCGTCCCAATAATAAGCCTACTGTTCCTTTGGGAAGCGGTCCTTTCACCCCTGTGGGAATGATTTGAACTCCCATCTCTGGAGTTAGTACTGATCTGGCGGAGACGCAGATGTCCAACCCTGCGCTCCCTCTGGTTTGTCTGATGAGGGATCTGATGGACAATGTGTCCTGGGCACTACCCTGATGGGGTTGCTGGGTTCCTCCAGTGCTCCGTATATTTGTGGTTTTGGGCCCCGGAGCATTGGGCCCCCCCGTCCATTTTTTGGCAATGGAGCCCAATGCCTTTCTCCACGATATCGTGGATAAACACTTGGTCCTTGTTCATTTTTTGATAATGGAGTACCCTCTATGGTGGTTTGAGAACGGCATTCATTAGCCCAATGTCTCCCTCTACGGCATCGTGGGCAAATACCCGGTATTCTACTCCTTTGATACCTAGTTTTGTTAAACCCTCCTCCTATGGGGCAATTCCTTTTAAAATGTCCTGTTTGTTCACAATTGTAGCATGTTCTTGGCCTGGAATCTAAAGCCTGTTTTACTGCAGCTGCCACAATTTGCCCTTGTTCATTAATGTCTCTGGCATCTAAAGCCTGTTTTACTGCAGCTGCCATGACTTGCTCTTGTTCATTAATGTCTCTACATAGTTTAATATATGTGTTTAAATCTTCATGTTTCCATGGTCTAATGATATCTCTGCACCAACGATTCGCTTGGTCATAAGCCAGTTGTTTTATTAATGGCATTGCTTGTTCTGTATTCCCAAAAGCTCTGGTAGCTGTTTGAATAAGCCTATCTACAAATTCAGCATAAGATTCATTAGTTCCTTGTATTATCTTAGATAATTGACCTTGTAAACCTCCATGTCCTTGTAAAGTCTTCCATGCCTTAACTGCATCTACAGCGATTTGTAAGTATACACCAGGATCATATGCAATTTGTTGCTGCTGATCCTCATAAGGTCCCTTTCCTAACAACATATCTAGATTTCTCTGAGGATAACCAGCTGCTGCATTTCGCCTAGCCGTCTCCTTGCAAAATTCCTCATTGGCAACCTTCCATAACAGGTATTGTCCTCCATTTAGCACAGCTTTACACATATTAGCCCAATCTGCTGGCGTCATGTTCAAGTTGGTAATGGATTCGACCAAGCTTACAGTGAAGGGTGCTTGAGGACCATAGGTTATTACAGCCTCTTTTAGCTGCTTCACTGTTTTGAAATTTAAAGTCTGGTAAATTCGCTGCCCTCCTACCTCAAATACAGGGCATGTTAATACTTGAGATCCTGTCTCAGGATCTGAACTATCCACTGCGGGGGTTGGGGGCCTCTCAGCATATGGACGTGGCCTTGTCAGTTGGACACTTACGCCCTCTGGTGATAGAAAGGTGTTAGTAGCAGTCTCCTGTAGAGGTGGTGCTGTTGGTTGGACACTTAAACCCTCTGGTGATAGAAAGGTTTTAGTAGCAGTCTCCTTTTGTAACTTTCCCCCCGATGGCTTTTTCTGCTCTAAACTTTCTTTCTCTGTCTGATTAGTTCGAAAGACCTTCTCTTTTACTTGAATCTTTTCCTCTTTCTGACTAACTTGAGAGACCTCCTCATTTACTTGAATCAATATGTCTTCTCCTTCCTCTACCTTTGTCTGAATTGAAGGTTTTGGACTAAGAAAACCAGATACCAATGCCCACAATGCCAATGTGCCAGCTGGCAGAGTTCCTGGGCTGTTCTTTTCTATTCTTTTTAAATCTTCACCATGATGGTTCCATTGTGATATATTTAACAACTCCTCCTTAAAAAGCCATGGGCTACATTTTTGCATTGTATCAACGTATGCCCTGACTGCTCTTGATTTTACTGGGATGCCTTCTTCCTCTAACAATTTACTTAACACTCTTTCAGTTTGTTTTTTACTAATTTCTGATCCCGTATTTCTACTATAATACAACCCAACGAGATGACGTCAAACAAAACCGAGACAGAATGAAATAAAAATGGAACAACAAAAATTCATTATAGCCTTTCTATCCTCCTTATATGTGCATCCGTCCTTTCTCCCTATCTGTTCCTCAGACATAAATAGTTTTTCCTCAGAAGTGAGCGGTTTTTCTTCCGTCTCACTCATCTCCAGGGACAGGCAACTTAAAACAAAAATGAAGCAAAACAAAAGAGGAATCTTAAAATGGCTCCCCATCCTCTCACCCTGCCCTCAGGGGCGAGCGGTTTACTTACCCTCAGTCGCTCCCCGTGCGAGCCACCAAATGCCACAGTCTGGCTGGGCACAATTCAGGAGCCACTTGTCAAAAGAAACTAACTTTATTTTTAGAACCACACAAGATAAACAAAACAGCTCCTCAGGAAAAAACCCTCAGAGCCCAACTGCCACCACTGGCTTCCCACAAGCCACACACCCCCACAACCTCTTCCTCCCACAATCCTCCTGCTCTTGAGGCCGATTGGCTGGGTCGCATGGGCGGAGCCAAAAAAGTCCCCCAATGAGCAGCTCCGTGGTCTGAAAGGGCAGGGAAACAGCCCAATGAGCATCACTGCAGAGGAGCCAATCAGCTAGATGTTGCTAGATGTTGCTGGGGCTGCTGTGAGCCAATCATCAGCTGGTAGTCTGAAAGGGCAGGGAAACAGCTCAATGAGCATCTCCACAGAGGAGCCAATCAGCTAGGTGTTGCTGGGGCCGCTGTGAGCCAATCATCAGCTGGCAGTCTGAAAGTTTGCTGGAGCCCCTTCGGCTGTGGCTCTCAACAATAGCTAAACTGTGGTACCAACCTAGATGCCCTTCAATAGATGAATGGATAAAAAAAAAATGTGGTATATATACACAATGGAATAGTACTCAGCAATAAAAGAGAATAAAATCATGGCATTTGCGGGTAAACTGATGGAGTTAGAGAAGATAATGTAGTTAGAGAAGATAATGCTAAATGAAGTTAGCCAATCCCAGAAAACCAAATGTCAATGTTTTCTTTGATATAAGGAGGCTGGTTCATAGTGGGATAGGGAGTGGGAGCATGGGAGGAATAGACAACTCTAGATAGGGCAGGGGGGTGGGAGGGGAAGGGAGGGGGCATGGGTTAATTAATGATGGTGGAATGTGATGATCATTACAATGTATACAACCAGATATGAAAAATTGTGCTCTATATATCTAATAAGAATTGTAATACATTCTGCTGTCATATATAAATTAAAAATTACATTAATAAATAAGTTAAAAAAAGAAAGCTAAAAAACAAAAAGCAAAGATTTGAAGTGTAAATGCTTAAATGTAAACAGTTGTCTTTATTTGCTGGGATTATAGCAATTAGAATTTTATCTATTTGTCCTAGGGGTGTCACTCAGTGTAGTGCCTAACATGCATGAGGCCCCTCAGTTCAATCCCTAGCACTGCAAAAATAAATAGTTAAAAGTTTTACTTGTGTTTTCTGCCATGTATTACGGTGTTATCATGTATCTACATGTATTATTTTAATTGAAATTTATTTTTAGCTGGGTGTGGTGGGGCACACCTGTAAATCTCAGTGAGGAGATTGGAGGCTGATTCAAGAGAATCGAAAGTTCTAAGGCTAGCCTTAGCAATTCAGCAAGGCCCTAAGCATCTTAGTCTCAAAAACAGATAGATGGATAGATTAAAAAAATAAAAGGATTGGGGGTGTAACTCAATGATAAATTGTCCTTGGACTGAATATCCAGTATCAAGAAATATATTTTTAAAGTTTAATAGAAAATTATTTTATAAGTTTTAATCAAGTTAGAAACGACCCAGTCTCCCATTTTGTCTAACATTATTGAATCAGTAATTATTAGGCCCTTTTTATCTTTGCTACATTCTCTTATTTACGAGTTTTAAATGTTGTCTCTACCTCTCTCTTTGCCATTAGTGAAGTGTGTGTGCAGCACCAGTCAAGCCAAGCCTTGTAATTGGTTCTCCCCCTCTCTTAATATATTGGGCCTAGGGCCGCGTGTGGCAGCACACTCCTATAATCCCAAGGACTCCGGAGGCTTAAGCAGGAAGATCACAAGTTTGAGGCCAGCCTCAGCAATTTAGCAAGATCCTGTTTTAAAATAAAACATAATTTAAAAAAATAAAAAGAGATATCAGGCCCAAAATGAAATTCTTAGAAACAGTTTGTGGATAAAGTACGTTCTCAAGTTTTAAACCTGCAAACCAACCAGTCAAGTTAGAAACATTCATTTTAATTAACTATTTATAATCATGAAGAATACACTATAGTGATATAAATAACAAGACTATATGGACTTTGTTCTAGGCAGTAACTTGACCTATTTCAAATGTGTTTTTTTTTTTTTTTTAAATAGTTTTAAACTGGTCTTAGTGGCGCTTGCTCATAATCCCAGTGGTTCAGGAAGCTGAAGCAGGATTACAGATTCAAGGCCAGTCTGGACAACTTAGTGAGATCCTGTCTCACAATTAAATTCAGATTTTGTGTGTGTGTGTGTGTGCGCGTGCACGCGCACGCTGGGGATTGAACCCAGGGCCTTGTGAATGTGAGGCAAGCCCTCTACCAATTGAGCTATATCCCCAGCCCCACAATTAAATTCAAAAAGAGCTGGGGATGTACTCAGTGGTAGAGCTATTCTGGATTCAATCTCCAGTATTGAAAAAAGTCTTGAGCAGATTTGACTGATATTTTTTTAATTTTTAATTCTTTTTAAAATTATTTCCTCCCTATAATTATGTACTTTATTTTTTATTAGTGCTTATAATTAAATATAGTAGTAGGATGTGTTGTTACAAATTTGGACAAGCACACAATATAACGGTCTAATTTGGTCAGTTTCTTCACAGTACTTCCTTTTTCCCTCCCCTCTTTCTCTTTCTCTAGTCTACTGGTCTCCCTTTATTTTCGGGAGAAAGTCCCACCTTCCCCTCATTCACTTTTTTCTGTCTTCACATGTAAGCCAAAGTGTATGGTCCTTGGCTTTATGAGTTTGGCTTATTTCACTTAGCATGATATTCTCCATTTTCTTTGGCTTTCTGTGGGGAGTTTGTAGGAGATGCTTCTGTAGCAGGTAAACTAGTCCTGAGATTTCCCCAAGCCAAGACATAATATTGTTGTAAACCCTGTTTAATCACTAAGTTTTATGGAGCACTCATGGGGCCATTGGGTCCTGCTCCACATTAATCTGTGGTGGCCCCAAGGGTGATATTTTCTTTTCCTAAATGTATTTCCTTATTAATGGTCTAATAGCTAACTATGAACAAAGGAAAAAAGCATGTGTTGATGAATCTTATGTTTGTATTTACAACTTGTGTCCTAGACTCTACATTTCTTTATTATAGGCAAATCGACAGACTTCCAACTACAGTTCAGCCAGAATGTCTACTCCAGCTGACAAAGTCTTACGGAAATTTGAAAATAAAATTAATCTAGGTGAGTTAATAAAATACATTACCTCACTGGACTGTGATGAAATTCTTCAAAAACCATAAAGTATTATGCAGTCTTATTGAAATGAACATATTCAAGTGTTGCTAATTCAATAACACTACTTAAAATCAAAACATGTTAGTGATTTGAAGTCATGACTTTCTACTTTTTTAGTTTCGCTTTTCTCATTTGTTGTGGGAATATGAAGTTCTTGTGTGTTCTCTGTTAGACTTTGTAGTAGGATCATCTCATAGTAGCATGTTGAAAATACCATTTTGTTTTACTACAGTTTTTATGGAGGAGTTAATTATTAAGTTGGTGAATGCAAGGAATCAATGCTGATTTGAACTACCACTTCTATGTGTGCTCAGGGGATTAGTTGCTGGGGATTAAACCCAGGGTTGCCCTACCTCTGAGCTACATCCCCAACTATTTTTTATTTTATTTTATTTTTGAGACAGAGTCTTAGTAAGTTGTTTAGTCTGGCCTCAAACTTGCCAACCTTTTGTCTTACCTGCTGAATGGCTGGGATTACGGACATGTGCCACCAAACCTAGCATCTTTCTCCTCTTGTAGGTCCTTGACTCTTTAAAAACATACAACATGGTATCTCTCTTATAAATTCAATAAATGCTGAATCAATGAATATGAATATTAAAGGATCCTCATCACCATCAAGAACCTATAACTTTCTGGGTGTAGTATTGCATGCCTGTAATCCCAGAGGCTCGGGAGGCTGAGGCAGGAGAAAAAATTTTTTAGAATTAAACTTGGAATTGTGGCAGTTATATTATCTGTAATATGCAAAAATATTAACAAATGTCTGGAATTTAATATGCAGATACAGTATTTTTTGAAGTATTTCTATATTTAAAATTCTATAGAATTCTGTCTCAAAAACTAAAGCTATTGTGATAAAAGTGGCAATGCTTATTATACAAGAAATAGTTTACTTTTGAAGACATTATATATTTTCGAAGTCTTTAAAATTTTAACATTAAATGTAATGTTGTTTAAAGACATTACATTTTTTTTTCATTGTATAGATCTAAGATCCTAACTATAATAAAATATTTAGAAAACAGAAGAGAAGGAAAAGAAATCTCTTATTCAGAGATTCTCTGATTAATGTCTTTTCCTCTTACATATTGTTTACATTATGGCTTTTTTGTATTTTTAGATAAGCTAAATGTTACTGATTCTGTCATAAATAAAGTCACCGAAAAGTCTAGACAAAAGGAAGCAGATATGTAAGTAGTATTTTAATTATAAAATACGGGTGAAAAGGAGAGATTCTAGATTAAGTAAAATAATTATTTTGCAAAGGATATTAAATTATATCCTTTTTTATCTCAGGCATAAATAAGGGTAGCCTATACCTTTGTAAATTGAAAATATCAAATGAGTCTTAAGAAATACATGGTAAATCTGTAATCTTGTGAAATTCACAAATGTACTCTCTTGAGGGTAACAGTTTGAGAATAAATGTGTAAAAATGTTCCCTTTTTAGAATTTATTGAAAATTGTTTCCTTCCATGAAGTAATTTTAAAAATCCAAGGGAAGATTAAAAACAAAATCATGATATAATTGAGAACTATTTTGGTTTGCACTTTTGTTCTCAAAGTCAATTAATTGTTTAAGCTCTCTGTTGATAACTCTAATACGATCACTGTTATGGGAAATAACTGATCTATTACAACTAGCAATGTTAGAACTGAACTTAAAACCCAATTTTCCTGTGATTTATTGCTTTAGCCAAAAGGTCTCAGCTTTTTTGAGAGCCGCTGTAGTTTTAACCTATTATTTCACCATCATCACTCTATTTGAATCTTTGTTAGTGTGGGTTAGTGTTCTTGGCTGAGTTATTGAGTTGAAACAAAATCAGTCTGCATTTGAAGACTATCTTGAAATGGAAAGATTTTATGGCTTTGTAAAAAAGATGTCTCTAAAGAGAAAACCTTATAAATAAAAGAGTTAATTCTGTACTGTTCTAATTCAGGATTTGAAGGATAGTGTACTCTGTGTTTTGTCACTTTATATCTTAATCCAGCTACTCTTTTATTTCATGCTTCTGTATCATGGGGATTCTTTTTCATACTGCATATGTACTGCCCTCGAGTATTGAAACCCACATTTAGGAAAATAAAGGAAGTTTATCTGAGTGAAGAATCTGCAATGAAATTTACCTGAAATCTCTTATGAGAAAAACTTAAGAATTTTCACAAATGATGTACATACATTTAAAATCTCTATTTTTGGCTTCTTTCACAAAATTTTGAGTATATCAACTGTTCTTTTTTGTTTTCCATAGGTATCGCATCAAAGATAAGGCAGACAGAGCAACTGTAGAACAGGTATAATTTAAATGTGTCGCAAGCTCTTTTTTAAAAAGCCTTTCTTTCCTCTTTGAATTATAATTTGCTTTCATCCTTCTTGCTTAATACTAATGTTACCTAAAATTACTCTCTTTATAGTTTTGAGATTGACATTTCGCTTTACAATAGGACCATTAGAGTCATCATCCTGCTGTGGCCTTGTGAAGCCACCATGTGATGTTTTCCCCTTCTTAGATATTTCTATGTATAGGAATTTTATGAACTTTTCCTAGCAAATAGGTTGATTATCTGCCACAGAGCTAGGGGCATATGTGTGTGTGTGAGTGCAACTGTGCTTGTCTGTGGAGAAAGAAAGAGAGGTAATGCTTTCAAATTCTCATTAAAAATATTTTTCTTTTTCTTTTTTTGTATTTTTTTTTATTGGTTGTTCAAAACATTACAAAGCTCTTGACATATCATATTTCATACATTTGATTCAAGTGGGTTATGAACTCCCATTTTTACCCCGTATACAGATTGCAGAGTCACGTCGGTTACACATCCACGTTTTTACATATTGCCACACTACTGACTGTTGTATTCTGCTATCTTTCCTGTCCTCTACTATCCCCCCTCCCCTCCCATCTTCTCTCTCTACCCCATCTACTATAATTCATTTCTCTCCCTTGATTTTTTTTCCCTTTCCCCTCACATCCTCTTATATGTAATTTTGTATAACAATGAGGGTCACCTTCCATTTCCATGCAATTTCCCTTCCCTCTCCCTTTCCCTCCCACCTCTCGTCCCTGTTTAATGTTAATCTTTTTCTCATGCTCTTCCTCCCTGCTCTGTTTTTAGTTGCTCTCCTTATATCAAAGAAGACATTTGGCATTTGTTTTTTAGGGATTGGCTAGCTTCACTTAGCATAATCTGCTCTAATACCATCCATTTCCCTGCAAATTCCATGATTTTGTCATTTTTTAGTGCTGAGTAATACTCCATTGTGTATAAATGCCACATTTTTTAATCCATTCAGCTATTGAAGGGCATCTAAGTTGGTTCCACAGTCTAGCTATTGTGAATTGTGCTGCTATGAACATCGATGTGGCAGTATCCCTATAGTACGCTCTTTGAAGGACTTCAGGGAATAGTCCAAGAAGGGCAATAGCTGGGTCAAATGGTGGTTCCATTCCCAGCTTTCCCAGGAATCTCCATACTACTTTCCAAATTGGCCGCACCAATTTGCAGTCCCACCAGCAATGTACAAGTGTACCCTTTTCCCCACATCCTCGCCAGCATTTGTTGTTGTTTGACTTCATAATGGCTGCCAATCTTACAGGAGTGAGATGGTATCTTAGGGTGGTTTTGATTTGCATTTCTCTGACTGCTAGAGATGGTGAGCATTTTTTCATGTACTTGTTGATTGATTGTATATCCTCTGAGAAGTGTCTGTTCAGGTCCTTGGCCCATTTGTTGATTGGGTTATTTGTTTTCTTATTGCTTAATTTTTTGAGTTCTTTGTATACTCTGGATATTAGGGTTTTATCTGAAGTGTGAGGAGTAAAGATTTGTTCCCAGGATGTAGGCTCCCTATTTACGTCTCTTATTGTTTCTCTTGCTGAGAAAAAACTTTTTAGTTTGAGTAAGTCCCATTTGTTGGTTCTTGTTTTTAACTCTTGTGGTATGGGTGTCCTATTAAGGAATTTGGAGCCCGACCCCACAATATGTAGATCGGAGCCAACTTTTTCTTCTATCAGACGCAGAGTCTCTGATTTGATATCAAGCTCCTTGATCCATTTTGAGTTAACTTTTTTGCATGGTGAGAGAAAGGGATTAAGTTTCATTTTGTTGCATATGGATTTCCAGTTTTCCCAGCACCATTTGTTGAAGATGCTATCCTTCCTCCATTGCATGCTTTTAGCCCCTTTATCGAATATAAGATAGTTGTAATTTTGTGGATTGGTTTCTGTGTCCTCTATTCTATACCAGTGGTCCACCTGCCTGTTTTGGTACCAGTACCATGCTGTTTTTGTTACTATTGTTCTGTAGTACAGTTTGAAATCTGGTATCGCTATACCTCCTGATTCACACTTCCTGCTTAGAATTGCTTTTGCTATTCTGGGTCTTTTATTTTTCCATATGAATTTCATGATTGCTTTATCTATTTCTACAAGAAATGCTGTTGGGATTTTGATTGGCATTGCATTGAATCTATAGAGAACTTTTGGTAATATTGCCATTTTGATGATGTTAGTTCTGCCTATCCATGAACAGGGTATATTTTCCCATCTTCTAAGATCTTCTTCTATTTCTCTCTTTAGGGTTCTGTAGTTTTCATTGTATAAATCTTTCACCTCTTTTGTTAGGTTGATTCCCAAGTATTTTTTTTTTTTTTTTTTTTTGAGGATATTGTGGATGGGATGGTTGTCCTCATTTCCAGTTCAGAAGATTTGTCGCTGATATACAGGAATGCCTTTGATTTATGCGTGTTGATTTTATATCCTGCCACTTTGCTGAATTCATTTATTAGCTCTAGTAGTTTCTTTGTAGACCCTTTTGGGTCTGCTAGGTATAGAATCATGTAATCCGCAAATAGTGATAATTTAAGTTCTTCTTTTCCTATCTTAATGCCTTTAATTTCTTTTGTCTGTCTAATTGCTCTGGCCAGTATTTCGAGAACTATATTGAATAGAAGTGGTGAGAGAGGGCATCCCTGTCTTGTTCCAGATTTTGGAGGGAATGCCTTCCGTTTTTCTCCATTTAGAATGATGCTAGCCTGAGGCTTAGCATATATAGCTTTTACAATGTTGAGGTAAGTTCCTGTTATCCCTAGTTTTTCTAGTGTTTTGAACATAAAGGGATGCTCTACTTTGTCGAATGCTTTTTCTGCGTCTATCGAGATGATCATATGGTTCTTATCTTTAAGTCTATTGATGTGGTGAATAACGTTTATTGATTTCTGTATATTGAACCAGTCTTGCATCCCAGGGATGAATCCTACTTGATCATGGTGCACGATCTTTTTGATATGTTTTTGTATCCGATTTGCCAGAATTTTATTGAGGATTTTTGCATCTAAATTCATTAGGGATATTGGTCTGTAGTTTTCTTTCTTTGAGGTGTCATTATCTGGTTTGGGAATCAGGGTGATATTGGCCTCATAGAATAAATTTGGAAGTTCTCCCTCTTTTTCTATCTCCTGAAATAGATTGTGGAGTATTGGTATTAGTTCTTCTTTAAAGTTCTTGTAAAACTCTGCTGTATATCCATCTGGTCCTGGGCTTTTCTTGGTTGGTAGTCTTTTGATGACTTCTTCTATTTCCTCACTTGATATTGGTCTGTTTAGGTTGTTTATATCTTCCTGATTCAATCTGGGTAGTTCATATGTCTTAAGGAATTTATCAATGCCTTCACTATCTTCTATTTTATTAGAGTATAGGGTTTCAAAATAATTTCTAATTATCTTCTGTATTTCTGAATTGTCTGTTGTGATGTTGCCTTTTTCATCCCATAAGCTAGTAATTTGGGTTCTCTCTCTTCTTTTTGTTAGCGTGGCTAGTGGTCTATCAATCTTATTTATTTTTTCAAAGAACCAACTTTTAGTTTTGTCAATTTTTTTGATTGTTTCTTTTGTTTCGATTTCATTGATTTCAGCTCTAATTTTAATTATTTCTTGCCTTCTACTGTATTTGCTGCTGATTTTTTCTTCTTTTTGTAAGGCTTTGAGGTGTAGTGTGAGGTCATTTATTTGTTGTCTTTTCCTTATTTTAAGGAATGAACTCCATGAAATGAATTTTCCTCTTAGTACTGCTTTCATAGTGTCCCAGAGATTTCGATAGGTTGTGTCTGAGTTTTCATTTACCTCTAAGAATTTTTTAATTTCCTGTTTGATGTCTTCTGTAACCCTTTGTTCATTCAGTAGCATATTGTTTAATCTCCATGTGATGTAGGATTTTTCCTTTCTCATTTTATTATTGATTTCCAATTTCATTCCATTATGATCAGATAAAATGCATGGTAGTATCTCACTCCTTTGTAATTTCTTAGATTTGCCCTGTGACATAATATATGGTCTGTTTTTGAGAAGGATCCATGTGCTGCTGAGAAGAAAGTGTATCCACTTGCTGTTGGGTGGTATATTCTGTATATATCAATTAAGTCTAAATTATTAATTGTATTATTGAGCTCTATGGTTTCTTTATTCAACTTTTGTTTGGAAGATCTGTCCAGTGGTGAGAGAGGTGTGTTAAAATCTCCCATGATTATTGTGTTGTGGTCTATTTGACTCTTGAACTTGAGAAGAGTTTGTTTGATGAATGTAGCTGCACCATTGTTTGGGGCATATATATTAATGATCGTCATGTCTTGTTGGTGCATGGTTCCCTTGAGCAGTATGTAGTGTTGTTTATCCCTTTTGATTAACTTTGGCTTGAAGTCTATTTTATTTGATACAAGTATGGACACCCCTGCTTGCTTCCGGGGTTTGTATGAGTGATATGATTTTTCCCAACCTTTCACCTTCAGTCTCTGTATGTCTTTTTCTATCAGATGAGTCTCTGTAGGCAGCATATTGTTGGATCTTTTTTTTTTAATCCATTCTACTAGCCTATGTCTTTTGATTGGTGCATTTAAGCCATTAACATTTAGGGTTACTATTGAGATATGGTTTGTATTTCCAGCCATATTTGATTATGTATGTTAGTTAACATGATTTGTTTTTCCTCTATGCTTAGTTTGTCCTTTACTGTACTACTTCCCACTGTTGGTTTTCATTGTTATTTTTCATTTTCTTTTCCTGTAATATTTTGTCAAGGATGTTTTGAAGAGCTGGTTTTCTAGCTGCGAATTCTTTTAACTTTTGTTTATCGTGGAAGATTTTTATTTCATCTTCAATCCTGAAGCTTAATTTCGCTGGATACATGATTCTTGGTTGTAACCCTTTTTCTTTCAGTGTTTGAAATATGTTGTTCCAGGATCTTCTAGCTTTCAGAGTCTGTGTTGAAAGATCAGCAGTTATCCTGATTGGTTTACCTCTAAATGTAATCTGCTTCCTCTCTCTTGTGGCTTTTAAGATTCTCTCCTTATTCTGTATGTTGGGCATCTTCATTATTATGTGTCTTGGTGTGGATCTCTTATGATTTTGTACATTCGGTGTCCTATAGGCTTCTAGTATTTGGATTTCTTTTTTTTTTTTTTATTCGTTATTCAAAACATTACAAAGATTGCAGAATCACATCAGTTACACATCCACATTTTTACATAATGCCATAATAGTAACTGTTGTATTCTGCTACCTTTCCTATCCTCTACTTTTTCATTCTTCAAGTCTGGGAAGTTTTCTAGTATTATTTCATTGAATAGATTGCTCATTCCCTTGGTTTGGACCTCTATACCCTCTTATATCCCAATAACTCTTAGGTTTGGTTTCTTTATGTTATCCCATAATTCTTGGATGTTCTGTTCATGATTTCTTAACATTCTCACTGAGCTGTCTATGTTCTTTTCAAGTTGAAAAACTTTGTCTTCGTTGTCTGAAGTTCTATCTTCTAGTGTTCTACTCTGCTGGTAACTCTCATTTGAATTTTTAATTTGGTTTATTGTTTCCTGTGTTTCCAGGATTTCTGTTTGTTCGTTTTTTATATCCTCTATCTCCCTATAGAGTTGATCTTTTGCTTCTTGGATTTGTTTATGTAATTCATTGTCAAAGTGATTTTTCATTGTCTGAATTTGCTGTATAATGTCTTCCTTGAGACTCCAGATCATCTGAAGCATGTATATCCTGAACTCTTTGTCTGACATTACATCAGCTGCAGATATTACCTCATCTAATGTTGAATTGACCTGTATTGTTTGTGGTCCTTTCTTTCCTTGTCTTTTCATACTGCTTATGATTCTTTCTAGCTTTGTGAAACTGTTGTGTTAATGTTTTTCCCCTTATATATTTGTATTGTTCTTATATAACTCCAATATCCCTCTTTTGTGGAGAAAGACAATGTTAACAGTTCCCAATATCAACATTACATTATCTAAGCACAAGTTTTCATTATTAATACATTTATAGTTAGATTCTAAGTCTATAGATATTGATTTTAATTATTACTTAAGAATATATTCTTTAGTTTCATAAAAGGCATACCATATCTGGTGGCATATAGAAAACTTAATTTCAGACGAAGGATGTTATACTTAGAGGGAAAGGAGTGAGGGTATGAGGTTAAACTAACTTAGCACCTTTGGAGAACTCTAACCAATAGACTGGTAATTTATGGAAGAATGTATAGACTCAACCTCCTATCTGTATTTAGATAGTTACCCTCTGTATAGATAGCAAAAGTTAGGAGATTGAAAGTGGGATAGAGAGAATACGAATGAAAAAAAAGAAAAAAAAATAACAAGGAAGAAAAGAGAAATAAGAGAAGGAAAAGGAAAATAAGATAGAAATAAAGAAAAAAAATGGGGGGAAGGTGGGGTATATGCAATTCCTCTATATTATATTACTTGGTAATTTGGTTGTTCATGCACAGTTCTTGGTTTCACATATGTTGAAGTTGTGGAAGAGAGAGAAGAAAAGAGAGAAAGAAAGAGGGAAAAAAAAGTCTCTCAGAACACTGTTTTCCTTGCTTCCAGTAGGTGGCGTTGTTCTATTCCTAGCTTGAGCCTCTGTATTCAGGGTGGTGGGTATAGCCAGTGTGAAAGGAAATGAGCTTCCACCTGTATCTTCCCTACTCTAGTCTCTGAGGTAGAAACCAGGTGCCTGTACAGTTGTTTTGCGTTGATAGCTACAACCCCCAAAAGCTTGTGGGAAATATTTTGAGTTATCGCAGCTAAGGGTGGGGGAGTTGGAAACCGGGTACCTGGATCAGTCGCAGAATCGTGCTGGTAGCCACACCCCCTTTGATGGGTTTTAAGGGTTGATGGGCTTCCTCCCAACTAGCACATGGGCCAGGGCCGGACTTCCTCCTCCTGTCTGGCTTGGCCAAAAATCTTTTTCTTTGATTAGAAATTATTCTAATTTATTCTTTCTTTGCAAGAAGGGAGGAAAATTAACCTCTAACCTTCCCATATGCAGAGGGATATGATTGCATGTTAGTATTGGCCTATGCTTTCAATAAGAAATAAGTGATAAAAAGGACCAAAACGGGCTGGGGATTTGGCTCAAGCGGTAGTGTGCTCACCTGGCATGTGTGCGGCCCGGGTTCAATCCTTGGCACCACATACAAACAAAGATGTTGTGTCCGTTGAGAACTAAAAAATAAATATTAAAATTCTCTCTCTCTCTCTCTCTCTCTCTTTAAAACAAAACAAAACAAAAAGGACCAAAACATTGCTATTATTACCACCTTCCCACCCCTCTCCACCCGTTCACAAAAAGATTTTAGAATGAAAGTCTCTTTACCCTCCACGCTTGGTTTAAGACATATGCAGCCCTCCCATCATGCACATCAACCCCCAGGAGAGTAGCACCTCTCCTGATGATTCTGAGATCCAGAACCATTTGTGCGATCAAATAATTCCACCATTGGGAGGGAACAGGGCCTGGGTCTATGTCTTCATTGACCTCTATTATGTGTGATTTGTGTTTGTATTTAAAAACAAAGTATGGTCCAGCTCAGAGAGGTAAGGCAGGCTTAATTTTCAAAGATTGTAAAATAAGAAAATCTTTTGTTTTTTTTCTTTCAAAATTAATTTTGAATGGTGGAGTATATAGCTTGAGTCTTAATTTGTCTTTTTTCTTATTTTTTTTTGTTTCATGAGCCATTTGGTGTGTTTCTCCTTCCTTCCTGTGTCCCTTGTCTCCCTACTAATTTTGCAGGTCTCATCTAGATTCCTATATACAGCCAGTTTTTCCCTTTTTGTCTTTACCTGTTCAATAAAGAAAGAATGGAAATTAGTGCTCTTCACTTCTTCCCTGTCACTCTTCTGTCAGTTATAATGGTTGCATTTAGTCCTATAGTCTTCCAAGGTTGTGTTTTTTATATTAACCTTAAGTTACTGGTGTGACCCCAGTCGCCTCATTAAAGTTTAGATAGACCCTTAAACATAGTTAGTGACATTTGGCCAGTTTATACTCTCTCTCTGGCACTGAAAGGTCTGTTTGAGCCATAAGGATCCCTTGCTGGTGTCCCTTGACACTGTATAAACATATTGGGCTGCATCAGTGTCATAGATGGACAAAAACAGGCTGTAAATTCCTTACCGTCTGTTTAAGAGGACGTTAAAATTCTTTTTCAACAAGATTGACTGTTCTGACTCTGAAGGAGACCTTTACCCTGATTTACACAGTCTGCAGGGGTCTGCAGACTCTTAAAGGGCCAGTAAATACTGTAGGCAGCGCAGGTCACTTATAGTGTATATTGAATTGCCTTTAAAAGCAGTGCTTAAAAATGTAAAGACCATTTTTAGCTTTCAGGCTGTAGAAAAACAAGCTTTAGACAAGATTTGGCCCATAGGGCCTAGGATGCTGACCTCTGGTGTAGTATATGTGCTATGAAGTGAGCACTCCCCCTGGTTTAAATTTGTCTTCCAATGCATACTGGAATTTGAAGCCTTATTGTAAGAAAGAGAATATTAAATATCTTAATGACTTTTTATATTGATTACATGTTTAAATGGTAGTGTTTTAGATATATTGGGTTAAATAAGATGTATTAAAATAATTTCACCTTTTTACTTTTAATGTGTAATGACTAGAAAATTTTAAATTAGGTGATTTGCATTGCATTTCTCTTAGCTAATGTTGGTCTAGAGTCCATATCTTTTCCTCTCAGACTTGTTTGCTTTGGTTTCCATGACTTGATGGACTTCTTGGTTAGCTGCCTCTGGTTTGTTTTGCTGTCACCTCACTTTTCATTTATAAATGACTAAAAATCAAAGTGAATTAAAATCCCATGATAGTGATTCTCCTTTACTTAGCCAGGATAACCTGGCTCTTCTGTTTATTCTCACATGTGTTAATGAGGAAGATTTGGAACCATCTTTCTAGATTTTCTGTTTTTTGCATTTTTTTTTAGGTTTTGGATCCCAGAACAAGAATGATTTTATTCAAGATGTTGACTAGAGGAATCATATCAGAGATAAATGGCTGCATTAGCACAGGAAAAGAAGTGAGCTTTTCTTTGGATCACTGAATATTTTCATGTTAGTTTTCTTATTTCAAATAACAATGAAACTTTGGCACTTAATATGTGAATTGTGCCTTTAAAAAGAAAAGAAAAGGGGGCTGGAGGTGTAACTCAGTGGTAGAGTGCATGCCTAGCATGTAGAAGGCCCTGGATTTGAACACAAACACTGGTGGGGAAAAAGAAAGAAAGAAGGGTTAGGATAGTTTAATATAAATGTTTCTGAAACTGGCTTTATTAGTAGTTATGGCTAAAAAGGAAATTGTATATGAAACTGTTTTCTCACTGTAATTGCTATATTTTATCTTTCAATCTAATTGTGCCCAGCAGTTTAGATGATCATATTATTGTGATATCCTGAGTCTTAATTTAAAAATTGCTAATAGGAACTGGGTGTGGTGGTATATGCCTGTAATCCTAGGTGCTTGAGCAGGGGAGGCTGGAGGATTACAAGTTCAAAGCCAGCCTCAGCCACTTGGCTAGGCACTAAGCAACTTAGTAAGAACCTATCTCAAAATAAAAAATAAAAAAGGCTGGTTATGTGGTTTAGTGATTAAATGCCTCTGGGTTCAATCCCTGGTTACCTACCCAGCCCCAATAAATTGCTAATAGAGATAGGGACTTATAGTCTCATTTCAATGAGTCACTCGTTCTCATTATTTTCTTTATATATGTACAACAAAAAAGATAAACATGGTGTTTTTCAATTAGCAACTCATTGTGTGGGAATTACTAGTTGCAAGAATATCTCTTAATATTTTTCACATACTTGAGACTTAAAATTGTGAAATAATTTCTCACATATATTTAAATTGGATTTTACTGTGTACATAGTTATTAGCCACTTAACAGTGGGATATGTTCTGAGAAATGTGGTGGTGTGAGAAGTTTGTAGAGTGTACGGTATAAAACTAAGACAGCCATGACATCACTGGGTAACAATCCATTTTGGGACCACTGAGGCATATGCAGCCTGGTGTTGACTAAATTTTTAATGTGGTATGTCACTGTATCTAGGATATTTATGATGTTTCATGTTTTAATTCACATCTTTCTTGTGCATGTTATTTCACTTGACTTTTGAGGTTAGAGTCAAATAGATTGGAAAAGTAAAACACAGTAGTTATTTAACACTTTTTTGTTTTTGTTTTTGACTTTAAATAGGCCAATGTATACCATGCTAGCACAATAAATGGGGAAAGTAGAGCAATCAAGATTTATAAAACTTCTATCTTGGTGTTTAAAGATCGGGATAAGTATGTAAGTGGGGAATTCAGGTGAGCTTAAATTTATTTTCCCCAGTTTCTTTAATTTCTGGTTTGTAAAATGTTGAAACAGAATAATGGAATAACCAATAGTTTTTTCCCTCAAGATTTCGTCGTGGCTATTGTAAAGGAAACCCTAGGAAAATGGTGAAAACATGGGCAGAAAAAGAAATGAGGAACTTAATCAGGTAACTGGGATGTATGTGTCAGCCTTTCTGCCAGCAGGTCTCAGTGTGGTTCTCCCCAAAGGGAAGGACTCATTGAGGCTGTTTAGTTCTGTTAGGTCTGCTAAACTAAGCAAAAGAAACAGATTTCTGGACAAATAGCAATTACCTGTTGTGTATTCTAAGAATGGGTTGAAGAAGCATTCTATCACAGTTCATATTCATTTATCAAAGCTAATCATTTGAAGAGCCTTGAGATCCTTCTGCCTCAGCCTCCTGAGCCACTGGGATTACAGGCATGCGCCACCACACCCTGCTTGAAGAGCCTTGTAAGCTATATGAAAGCAATTAGAATTTGTACAAAGGAAGACAAAAGAGTTGTTACAGGATTTTAAACAGGGAAGTGACATAGTTGATGATAATGTGTCCTCCTTAATAAGTTATTGGTGTTTTAACAAATCTTGTGAAGTTCTCAACTATGTATCTGTTTCCTTTTTTAATTTTGTTCCAATTTTGGACACATTTACATAGTCTTTATTTTTTTGGTTTGTTTTTGAGACAAGTTCTCACTATTTAGCCCAAGGTGATCTGTCTCCTAGTTAAAGTAGTCCTATTCCTCAGTTTCCAGGTAGCTGGGATATAGGTATGGGCCATCTTGCCCAACTTTTATATTCTTTGTTTGCATTAATGAAGATAAAGAAATAGCACATAACTGAAATCACTAGGTTACAATCCATTTTGGGACCTCTGAGGCAAATTTTGAAAATGTTCCCCCTCTTTCTTTTCCAATGTCTTTTAACTTTTTATATGCTATATAAAGGTATTATACATTGGAAAATTTAAACATGTACTATTTGTTTTTGAAAGTCCTATAATCTTCTTGTGTTCAACTAGCTCTTAGGTGAGAATCTAATGATTTATATTAAACATTTTTAAACATTTTTAAAATATTTAATTTTTAGTTGTAGGTGGACACAATATCTTTATTTTATTTTTTTAAAATATGCTGAGGTTTGAACCCAGTGTCTCACCTGTGCTAGGCTAGTACTCTCTCACTAAGCCACAACCCCAGCCCTGTATTAAACATTTTTTAGGCTGATCAATTAAAAAGACAAATATAGACTTCTCTAATATATTTCATCAATTCTAAGTCTATAGGATATAATCGTTTAGTTGTCAGAGTTTTATTGTTCTTGGTGGTACATAATGGTGCTACTTAAAATCATTGCTGTCTTAGAGTTTATGAAATACAATTCTGAGGTCTGGATGTTATTTCCCAACAGCAGTATTGATATTGTAGACTATAGCTGTTGTAGTTTGTTTAGATGCCTTTTCAGTTTTTCAGTTTACATTTTTCTTGTTACAATGTCACAGGTTAAACACAGCAGAGATACCATGTCCAGAACCAATAATGCTAAGAAGTCATGTTCTTGTCATGGGTTTCATTGGTAAAGACGATATGTAAGTATACAGAAGGCCTTAGAATTTTATACCCAGAACTGTATTTTTTTAAAATGCTTTAAATTATACATAATATGAATATTTTCCATTTGAATAGTTCTTTCCTGAATCCTTTTCACTGTGTTAGGCATATGTGTTACCAGCTTACCTTTTGAAGTCTGAAGATGCTTCAGAAGAACAAAGTTAACTTGTTTTTGAGGGATGTTTTATTCAGTGCATGGGAAAAGTATCTTTGGAGTGGAATATTTGTAGTGAGACTAACTGTCCCATATACAGTTCACATGATGAGTTGTAGAGAAGTATCAGTGTAATGTGAAGCAGGATATCTTAGTCTTGGTCATTTATCTTTGTTCATTTTATTTTTATCTGAGGCCTGCACCACTCTTGAAAAATGTCCAGTTATCAGAATCTAAGGCTCGGGAGTTGTATCTGCAGGTTATTCAATACATGAGAAGAATGTATCAGGATGCCAGACTTGTACATGCAGATCTCAGTGAATTTAACATGCTGTGAGTATGTTTTGTCTCTTAGGACCCCCCTCCAAGTCATTTCATGTTCTTTGAAACAATAGACAAAGCCCAATCCCAGAAGTCATACTGAATTATAAAATTGTAAAATTGGCCTTCACGTGGTAACAGTTACCATGTTGTCCTGCCTTCAGTGGTCTTAGTCACAGAACCAGATCATTTTAGAGTTAATGGGCTTTGGAAATTTTCTGTTTTTCTCTCTCGTTACTCAAGCCCCTTCTTATCTGTCTTGATTATTTTATGAATGATTTCCCTTACTCTTAAGAATAGAATTTTTTAAAAAATATTTTTTAGTTGCTGATAGATCTTTTTTTTTTTAGAGAGAGAGAGAGAGAATTTTAATATTTATTTCTTAGTTTTTGGCGGACACAACATCTTTTTATGTGGTGCTGAGGATCAAACCCGGGACGCACGCATGCCAGGCGAGCGCGCTACCGCTTGAGCCACATCCCCAGCCCCAATCTTTATTTTTTAATAACGTGGTGCTGAGAATTGAACCCAGTGCCTCACACATATCAGGCACCTCCGCTACCACTGAGCCCCAGCCCCAACCCCAAGAACAGAATTATTAAAACAGAAAACAGTTAAGTAGTAGTACCCCAGAGCTGCTGTATCTCTGGCCCACAAGGTACCATGGTGGAGATGTGTACATCATTGATGTTTCTCAGTCTGTGGAGCATGACCACCCACATGCCTTGGAGTTCTTGAGGAAAGACTGTGCCAATGTCAATGGTGAGTAGAAAGGGTAATTGTGTGTGTGTGTGTGTGTGTGTGTGTTTTGTACTTGAACTGGTGGCATAAAATCTTGTTCATTGCAGTGATATGTAAACCATTTGCTGAGAGAGTAGATTTTTTTTTATCTTTGTTTCTCTATACAGTAGTTGGATTTGATAACTTCCCATAATATACGTCTATCATTAACATTTTTCCTTCCAACAGATTTCTTTTTGAAGCATGCCGTTGCTATCATGACTGTGCGGGAGCTCTTTGAATTTATCACAGACCCTTCCATTACACCTGAGAATATGGATGATTATCTCTCAAAGGTAAACTAGGGTGAAAAAGGGGAAAAGTTGAAAATAGCAGTAGTAATTTACATTTGTATGACACTTCTGAGGAACTTGGATTACTAAGTATAATTTATTCATTTTGACGGCCTCCTGACTTCCCAGATTGGGAATTAAAAACATAGCAGAACACCCAATGGTAAATTCAAGGTTCTTGACTCTAATTGTCTGACAGGATTACATAGATTATCAGCCTTCTTGAGTAGTTAGTAAGAAACCTGTTGGGTTTTTTGTCATTGATACTTTTCCATTATTTCTGAAAGACCTTTCTGAATCTTAGAATTGTTTAAAATTGTAATAAGGTACACATAAAGTTTACTATTTTAGCCACTTTTAAGTGTAGATTTCAGTGGCATTAACTGCATACATATCATTGTGCAGATGTTGCCATCCATCTTCAGAACTTTTTTATCCACAAACAGTTCTCCTGCTTCTAGCAGCCACCATTCTGCTTCTTGTGACTTTTGGCTGCTTTTGTAAAATCATAAGATGCTTGTCTTCCTGTGACTAGTTTATTTAGTTTAACATAGTGTCCTTCAGATTCATCCATGTTGTAGCATATGACAGGATTTCTTTCCCTGTGAATTTACATCGAATTTTGTATATCTATTCATCTGTCTTGAGTTGCTTCCACCTTTTGGCTATTTGTGAATATGCTGCTGTGAACATGAGTATACAAATATGTCTTCAAGACCCTGCTTTTTCCCAGGTCTGGTGACTCATACCTGTAATGCCAGGGGCTGAGAAGGCTGAAGCAGGAGGATTGTGAGTTCAAAGCTAGCCTCAGCAAAAGCAAGGCACTAAGCAACTCAGTGAGACCCTCTTTCTAAATAAAATACAAAGTAGGACTGGGGATGTGGCTCAGTGGTCAAGTGCCCCTGAGTTCAGTCCCTGCAAGACACACACACAAAAGACTGTGCTTTTCATTCTTGTGTACGCATAGCCACAAGTAGAATTTCTAGATTTTATGATATTTTATTTTTAAGTTTTCAGGAAACAACCATACTTTTTTTACTGTAGCAACGGTACTGTTTTGCCTTCCACCAAGAGTGTACAGGTCCCAGTTTCTCTACATCCTCACCAACACTTATTATTTTTTTACTTTTTTGGTAGTAGCTATCCAAATGGATGTGAAATGGTATCTCAGGATTGTTTTGGATTACATTTCCCTAATGATTAGTGATGTTGCACATCTTTTCATATGTTTGTTGCCCATTTGTTTATCTTCTTTGGAAAAATGTCTATTCATGTTCTTTGCCCACTTTTAAGTGGGTTTGATTTTTTGCTGGTGAGTTGTAAAGGTGGTGTTTTACATTCTGGTATTTGCAGATATTTTTCCCATTCCATGGGTTGCCTTTTCACTTAATTGCATCCTTTTCACTTAATTGCATCCTTCGATACACAGGAGTTTTTAATTTTTATGTGATCCAGTTTGTTTTTATTTTTGTTACATTGAATCACAGGATTTTGAATACATGGCACATATATCCCTACACAGGTTTTCAGGTTTGATCCTACTTTCTCACATCCTCCTCTTCCCCAGGGTGCCTTCTCATTGTTCCCTTTGCTCACCTTGTTCTGCCTAGTTCAGGATGCTTTCTGGTGCAGAAATTCAGTAGAAATCATTGTTTTCATAGGTATATTTTCATATTATGTGACTGTAATAGAAGTAGTTACTGCTTTACTTCTTCCTATACTAATTTTTTTCTTTTTAATTCTTTCACCCTCTACTAGATTATAAACTCTTAAGGTACAGGAGTTTTATTTGTGTATTTCCAGCACCAGATCGGTACATGACACACAGTAGATGACCACATATGTTAATTGAATAAATAATTTATCACATTTTTATTCTTAAATTCTTTAATTCAATACTGATTTTAGTGTCTGTACTTAAAAAAAAAAAAAAAAAAAAGAAAGAAAGAAAAGAAAATCATACTGCCATGGTGAGAATCTGAGAATAGATCTTTAGTTTTATAAGCCAAGAACCTTATAGCATCTTTATCATCTTAGTTTCAGCAAATGTTTGCTCAAAGAGCTTTCTTTGGTGGCTATACTACAGCATCATTTTGAGCCATATTGCAGCTTTCTTGTATGACTGACTTCTCCAGAACTAAGGAATGATTCATTTTTTTTTCTTTTTTTTTGGGGGGGGGGGCGGCTGTGTTACCCATTCTGGCCTTGCTACTGGACTCAAGATACTCTCCTGCCTTGCCTCCTGAGTAGCCTGCCACAGTACTCAGCTGGTTCTTTCATTCTTTAGGTTTCAGTTTTCCTGTAGTAAATATTTTTGCTACTCAAAAATTATTACAAGTAGTAGTCCTTTTGCTTTTGTTTTTTTGCAGTGCTGGGGATGTAGCCTAAGGCTTCATGCATGCTAAACAAGTGCACTACACCCAAGCTGCAACCCCACCCCAGATTAGTATTACTTTTGAAGAAGAGGATTTAGGGATTCTCTAAAGCTAGGAGAGTATATTCTGTTTCTTTGAGGGTTGATAACAACTTTTTTAGTGTCTGTGGTAGAGAGAGACCCTGCACCATTAGGTCACTAAACACTTTGATAAAACTGTGGACAGGTAACACCTATAAAGATCAGAACAAGTTTTTACTAAATCAGAAATAGCCAAACTTGGTAGTGCACAGCTGTAATGCCAGTGACTTGGGAGGCTAAAGCAGAAGGATGACAAGTTTGAAGACAGCCTTGGTAATTTATTGAGACCCTAGCTCTAAAAACTTTTTAAGAAGAGCTGGGAATGTGGCTCCCAACTCTGAGCACCCCTGAGTTTAATCCTCAACACCACCAAACACAAAAACAAATCCCCCATAGAAATGGATGCATTGTCTCTAAGTTGAACGTAAAGAAAAATTATTTTTGTTTTCTTTCAAAGGCCATGGAAGTAGCATCTCAGAGGACCAAGGAAGAAAGGTCTAACCAAGATCATGTGGATGAAGAGGTAGGACTTATTATATGTTAATAGCGTTAGGAAATTTTTGTATTTTGAGGGATTTTGTTTGTTTGTTTTTGTAGGAGGCATATGTATTTTGTTTTGTTTTTTAATCAACTTGATTTTTTTCTTTTTACTTTTTGTGGCAATAGGAAATTAAACCCAGGGGTGCTCTACCATTGAGCTATATCCCCAGTCTTTTTGATTTTTTTATTCATTTTGAGAGATTCTCACTAAATCGAGGAGGTTGACCTTGGACTTGTGATCCTCCTGCCTCATCCTCTCAACTCTCTGAGATTAAAGCTTGGCCAACCATGAACTTGATTTTAGTGTCCACTCTTTTGTTGTTGTTCTGGGTATTGAACCCAGGAATGAACATGGTTTTAATAGATACATGACACATAATTCAACGGAACTGAGTCTTATAATTTATTTACATTATAATGTTCCACTTGACAACCTATGTTATTAGCTCATTGTCTTAGGTGGAGAAAACTTTTTGAAGTAAAAGTCTGTTTTTAGTTTGCAAATATAAATTTTTAAGTAGCTTAAATATTAATTTCATAAATACTATAAATTTTAAATATTTATGATAAAAATTATTTTAGTCTAGGAAGTCAGGATATTTTTTTTTTGTTATACATCTCTATTTGTTAATGAAAATCACTTCACCAACACCCATTAAAAATAGCCCCCCCCCAAAAAAAAGCAAATGTTTTTTCAAAGAGGATACATAGGTGGCAAACAAAACAATACATGCCCAATATTATGAGATATCAGAAACGTGCAATTAAAACTACAGTACAGGATTTCTGATTTCTAAACCAATTTCTGGTTCACTGCTGGCTCCAGTCATGATTGGTGTCAGGGCACAGGGCTTTTTGTAAACCCTGTGAACATTTTCTACTCTACATGCTGGGTGTTATAAAGTGACATCCTCTGGGAACAATAGAGCAGATTTTAATTCCATTCACCCAATCATAGAAACTTGTCCTATCAGCCGGCCTCTCCTCAGGATGACTTAAAGTCTCATAGAAAAGTGTGAGCATCCAAGCCACAAATCAAGGCAAAATTCCTGCATTGTTTTTCTTGTTGTCTTGGACAGCAATACAAATCAGATCAGAATTGAAATGAGAACTCATTTTACTGTCCTTGAAGAGGCACACAAAGTTGGTACACCCATGAAAGCTATCCATCCTTTCAGATAAATAGTGCAGTGTTTTCTGGCCTCCCCACATAGTAAGCTAAACCTGAAGATTAAAGGTAGCTTTAACAATAAGGTATGTATTAGCACGCAATCAAGAACAGTGCGAGGCAGGCAGTTACCAGTTGGTGTTCAGAAGCTGGAAAAATTAACCCAACTGTCAGTGAGACTGATGAGACTCCGTGAAGAAAGTAAGTCATTCCTGGAAGCTTCCAGCAGACTGCGAGTAGGTTATACGAATGCTTTAATTAGTCAGAAAAGGAAAAGAATTCTCTTTGAAAGGCCAGATTATTTGACTTTCTCCAGGGAGTAAGCATTGTGCAAGGTGGTAGAGGAAGATCCCTTCTACCAGAGAAACCAGACCCCAGTCAGTCTTGAGTGTGCATGGCAGCTCCTGTAAAGCCTCACCCATGTCTGAACACATGGCATCTTGCCATCTCGCCAGTGGGTGTTGGGAAGTATGATGTTTAACTGTAGGCAGATGGTTCCTTCACAAAGCCTCTCTGAAACAGAGGACATTCTGTACAGGTCTAAGGCCTTTATCAAGTGTATACTTTCAGGAGTTGTTGAACCTTGAGCTGAAGACTTCTCTGTATTTATTGCTTTCATGAGGCCCCTTCATGACATTTTTGGTGGTGAATGAGGCTAGAGCATTGGCTAAAGGAATTCCCACTTGTGTCACATCCTGAGGCCTAATTCTTGCAGGTCTTAATGTGATAGTTGAATATGAGGTACCGTCTCTTCAGCAGTTCTAAACCTGTTTTCACTGTAGAATCTGGGTAGGTGATCTTCCCATGAAAGAACATGTTCCTTTGTAAGGCACAGCCAGGTAGTGCTTCTAACTGTAGTTCATCCCTTTCCTTCCTACTCAGAAGAGCTGTTTGGGATGCAACAAGAGAAATGTAATTTGAAGGATAACCTTGAATCAGCTATAATTCTTCCTTAAGATAAATCATATGCAAAATGTAGTGTTTTTTCATTAGTAACAAATTTTGGCACATCACATGGCAGATGCAACACCAGTGTTTTTTGTTTTTTTTTTAAGAGAGAATTTTAATATTTATTTTTTCAGTTTTTGGCAGACACAACGTTTTTGTTTGTATGTGGTGCTGAAGATCGAACCCGGGCCGCACGCATGCCAGGCGGGTGCGCTACCGCTTGAGCCACATCCCCAGCCCAACACCGGTGTTTTTAGACAGCATGTCTGAGAATAGATTCCCCCATGACTTGATGGTGATAAGGATGCTGAGTGAATGTGAAAAGTATATGAATAATAGTTTCTATTTTGCTTCTCTCCTCTCTTAGGTGTTCAAGCGAGCATATATTCCTAGAACCTTGAATGAAGTAAAAAATTATGAGAGGGATATGGATATAATGATGAAGTTGAAGGAAGAGGACATGGCCATGAACGCTCAACAGGACAATGTGAGCAGTGTGGTTTGTATATAGCAAGCAGGTCTAAAGCAGGTCTAAAAAAGAAGGGGACTATCCCAAACAGATTGAGTTCCTCTAATCTTGAATGTTTTTGAACATGTCTTCTCTACATATTGGATATAAAGGGAATTTGATTGATATTTGAGAGGGAGTGACACTTTTGAATGAGTCCAACAGATTATAATTAGAAAAAAAAGAATCATATAGAAGTCTAGGCTATGAAAGGTTATTAGATCATTAACATATATATTTCCTTAACATATTTTAGAAAAATTTTTTTACTAAAGAATCAAAATAGTAAATATTTTAAGTTTTGCCAGCTAAGAAGCAAAATATATGTAGGTCTTTTTATAACAAGGGAAAATAAATGGTCCCTGAATTTTTATTTGTGATATTAAAAACTTTAATAAGAATTAAATTCAGCTTTTTTTTTACTATAGATCTACTAATGAAAGAAGAATGGAATTGAGGGGAAAAGATAACATTTCAATCTTAATGGGGTTCAAATCAAAGTTAGTATTTGCTGTTGTCAGGTTGATTGCAAATATTTACCTCTCACAACTACCAGATAACTGGTTGGATTTGACCTCTGGGCTTGAGATACCTGGTGGATAAGAATATTACCCATGTTACTCATGTAATAAACTTCTGTGTTGCTATGAGGTAAATTTTAAGTACTTTTTTATTATCACAAAAGATACCATTTAGTCCATGGTGTTTAGTAGGGCAATATGTGTGTGTGTGTATATATATATATATATATATCACTGTCTAGTTTTATGTTGATTCCTTTTTTTTATTCCTTTTCTTGTAAGATTCTATATCAAACTGTCACTGGATTGAAGAAAGATTTGTCAGGAGTTCAGAAGGTATGAAGAACATATGTTACTGTTTGTTTTTGTGAAAAATCTTTTAAAGGATATAAAACTTAAAGTAATATCAAAACTTTTAAAATGGCCTATTTAATGAAATAATTTTCGTCTGTAGACATTTTCAGAAATGATTTTTTGTGATATTTATAACCATAATACTAAAATTTGGAAATTATTTATATTTTCATTCTCTCCTTAAATTGTTTTGTTGTTCTAGGAGAAACATTTATCTTTTTTTTTGTATCCTATTCTTCATTTGTGAGGTTATTAATGATAGCCAAATCTTCTGGATATTTTTTACAGTAACTTAAAAAACTGTGGAAAGTGTTTATAAGTATGTAATTTGCTGAAGAGCAGTCTCATGAATTCAGCAGGCTTATTGTGCTGGATTCCTGTAGTGCTCTTTTTATTTTGCATTTTCGAATGGTAGGGATTAAGTAATTCTAATTTAGAGAGTAATAAAGGCAGGGATTTGTTTGTTTTCTAATATTGGGGATTGAGCCCATGGGTGCTTAAATACTGAGCTATATTCTGAGGCCTTTTGGTGTTTTTATTTTTAGACAGGGTCTCATTGAGTTGCTCAGACTGGTCTTGACCCTGTCCCATCCGCCCCCCCATTTGCTGACATAAAGACTTCAGTGGAAGGATCATAGTGCACTTTTTGAAAATTGATTGTCCTGTGAGAAGAATTGAATTGGAGGAATTCCAGTATTTTCTGTTTCTGAGATAAATGTACCAGATGCTATGGGAAAGTTGTATTTTAAATTCCAAAGCATGAAGATTTTGCTTGATAAAACTTGCTAAAAAATCTTTTTGTATGATTACCTTTTGATAAAGGAAACCTTGCTCTTTTGGGAGTGGGTGGTAATGGGATTAAGCCCAGGATACTCTACCACTGAGCTACATCCCCAGCCCTTATTATTTGTTTTAATTTTTGAGATAGGGTCTTACTAAATTGCTTAGGACCTCACTAAATTGCTGAAGCTGGCCTTGAATTTTGAATTCTCCTGCCCCAGCCTCCAAGTTGCTGGGATTGTGTCAGCATACCTAGCAAAAAACTTCACTCTTAAAAATTGCTCCCTGTTAGAGAAGGAGAAAAAAACCCAAAATAATAAAACTAGAGTTGATAAAGGAGAAATAACCACAGACATCACAGAAATCCAGCAGATCATTAGGTACTATTTTTGAAAACTCATACTCTAATTAATTGGAAAATCTAGAAGAAATGATACATTTCCAGATAAATACAGTCTGCCAAAACTGAATCGAGAGGACATAGAAAACCTGAACAACCCAATAACTTATAATGAGATAGGAGCAGTAATTAAAAACCTTCCAACAAAGAAAATCCCAGGACCTGGGTTCTCAACTGAATTCTACCAAACCTTTAAAGAAGAATTAATGTCAGTATGCCTCAAATTATTCCGTGAAACATTAGGGAATGGAACACTTTCAAATTCATTTTATGCAGGCACTATCACACTCATACCAAAACCATATAAAGATACATCAAGGAAAAAAAAAATCTATAGACCGATAATTTAATCAAATATTACCAAATCTCATTCAACAGCATATTAAAAAGATTGTATACCATGACCAAGTTGATTTTACTCTAGAGATAGAAGGATGGTTTAATATACACAAATCAATAAACGTAATTCATCACATAAATAGAATTAAATACAAAAATCACTTAGTTATCTCAATAGATGCAGAGGCCTTTGACAAAATTCTGCATCCATTCATGATAAAAAAATTGAAAAAACCAGGGATAGAACCTACCTAAACATCATAAAGGCTATATATGGAAAAACTCAAAGGCCAGCCTCATAGTAAGTAGGAAAAAACTGAAAACATTTTCTTTAAAATCTGTGACAGTACAAGGGTGTCTACTCTTATCAGTTCTATTTAATATGGTACTGGAAATTCTAGCCAGAACAATTAGGCAAAAGAAGAGCATAAAAGTAATAAAGATAGGAAAGGATGAAGTCAAATTATCACTGTTGGCAGATAATATGTTATTCTATACCTAGAAGATTCAGAAAATTTTGATGTAGTTAATAAAAAAAGTAGAAGGTTAGAAAATCAACATATAAAAATCAATAGATTTCCTATATATCAAAACAAATCTGCTGAGAAAGAAATCAGGAAAAAAATCCATTCACAATAGCCTCAAAAAGAAAAAGGGGGGAATAAATTTAGGCAAGGAGGTGAAAGTCCTCTACAATGAAAACTATAGAACATTGAGAACATTGAAGGAGGAAATTCAGGACCTCAGAAGATGGAAGGACCTCCCATGTTCATGAGTAGGCAGAGTTAATACTGTTAAAAAAACAAAAGCAGTATACAGATTCAATGCAAATCCCATCAAAATACCAATATCATTCTTCATAGAAATAGAAAAAGCAGTCTTAAAATTTATTTGGAAGAATAAAAGACCCAGAATAGCCAAAGCAATTCTTTTTTTAAAAAAAATATGATTTTTAGTTATAAATAGACACAATACCCTTATTTATTTATTTTTATGTGGTGCCGGGAATCCAACCCAGTGCCTCACATATGGTAGGCAAGCACTCTCCCACTGAGCCACAACCCCCGCTCTAGCCAAAGCAGTTCTAAGCCAAAAAAGCAGTGCTGGAGGGGTCACAATGTCTGGCTTCTAGTTACACTACAGAGCTAGAGTAACAAAAACTGAATGGTATTGGCATAAAAACTGACACACAGAACAGTGGTACAGAAGACACAGAGACAAACATTGGAGTAAAGACAGCCTTTTTAGCAAGTGGTGGTAGTTATCCATATGTAGAAGAATGAAATTTCACCCTGTGCAAAAACCACTTAAAATGGATCAGAGACCTTAGAATTAGACCAGAAACTATTCAAATTCCTAGAAAAAAAATGTAGGGTCAACACTCCAACATATAGGCACAGACAGTGACTTAATAGGACCCCTAAAGCTCAGGAAATAACGCCACAATAGTTAATGTATGAGATGGCATCAGATTAAAAAGCTTGTGTACAGCAAAGAAAACAATTAGGAATGTAAAGAGAAAAGCTATAGAATGGGAGAAAATCTTTGCCAGCTACTGTTCTGACTAGATTAGTATCTAGAATATATAAAGAACTCAAAAACTTCACACCAAAAGAACAAATAACCCAATTAATAAATGGCCAAATGAATTAAACACATGCTTCCCAAAAGAAGAAATACAGATGGCTAACAAATATATGAAAAATTTTTCAATATTATTGGCAATTAGGAAATGCAAATCAAAAGTAGACCAAGACTTCATCTCATCAGACTGAATGACAGTCATCAAGAATACAAATAATAATAAATGTTGAAGAGAGGATATGGAGGAAAAGGAACACTTTTACACAGTTGGTGGAATTGTAAATTAGTACATCCACTATGGAAATCAGTCAGAGGTTTCTCAAAAGACTTGGCATATGACCCAGCTATATCACTCAGTATTTATCCTAAAGAATTAAAGTCATCCTACTACAGTGATACATGCATACCCAAGTTTATAAGAGCACAATTCACAATAGCCAAAAGAAAATGTGGTATATGTACACAATGGAGTTTTATTCATCCATAAAGAAAAATGAAATTATGTAATTTGCAGGAAAATGGATGGAACTAGATATCATATTAAATACAATAAGTCAAACTCAGAAGGTAAAGGGTTGAGGAGGCTAGAGAGGAAAAAGGAAAAGAAAAATGGGAGTGGATCTCCTGAAAATCAAGGGGAGATCAGGAGAGGAAAAGGGACCACGGAGTGGGAGATGGTGAGGGAATAGGGAAGTGCTGGGGAGGTATGTTGGTCAAATTATATTGTTACATTGTATGTATGAATGAATATGTAACAGCAGATCCCATCTTTATGTGCAACTATAATGCACCAATAAAAAATTGGTGTCACATACCTTATTTCCTAGCTACTTGGGAGGCTGAGGCAGTCACTTGAACCCAGGAGTTGGGGGACCAGTCTAGACAAAAAAGATTGTCTCAAAAACTCAAAAAAAACCCCGAAAACCGAAAATAAATAAGTGTGCTAAATTTCAAGGAAAATGAAATTTCCTCTCAGTTTAAAATGTCATTCATATTTTTAAATTTATTGTTAGAAATGTGTTTCATAGAAAAGAAGCTGTGAAGTTATCCAAATAAATCTTTATTTTTGACCCCTGTTCCACATCCTTCCAGATCTCAGCTCAGTGCTGGGGAGGTATGTTGGTCAAATTATATTGTTACATTGATTTGCTGGAAGCAGCACAGTTCTGCTGTTGATTTGCTGGAAGCAGCACAGTTCTGCTGTTGATCTAGGTCATCCAGTAAAGCTGTACTGCTTTCACTTGGTTCTTTTCTTGAGCCCAACTGGAATGTCTTCTTCTCTTCTTTCTCCCTCATGTTGATTCTGTGATTTTGATGTTTTAGTACAAGATATTATTTTTTATAATCTATTTGCAAAGCTGAAATCCAAATTCTAACATTAGCATGTTTAATAATAATAATAATAAATAATTCTGGTATTAGCATGTTAATTGGCTTTGAATTACATCAATCTATATTAATTTCAAGGTTCCGGCACTCCTAGAAAATAAAGTTAAGGAGAAGACTTGTTCTGATTCAGAAGATACTGGAAGCTCTGAATGCTCTGACGCAGACTCTGAAGAGGAGGGAGACCGTGCTCACTGCAAAAAGCACCCCACTGACCCTGACATTGATAAGAAGGTTGGCCAAGAACTTTAATTCCCCTTTTCTTCAGTGTGTTAGCACAGCTGCTCTTATTTCTCTTTGTTAAGGATATAGCTAGATTATGATGACTGAAAATATTGATAGTAACTCTAATGATACTTTTCAATAGCTAAGTGTGAACTTTGCTTTTGAGGGTTAGAAAGACCAGGCTGCTGTTAGGAGCTCCTTGCATAGAAAGAAGACATATCTCTTTCCAGCGTTTATTTCCATTAAAATATGGAGCTTGAAAAGAAAAGTCCTTGCAGACTTTTAGTAACATCCACAGAGATATTTGTTAAGTTGACTTAAATTTCTAATAAAGCTCAAAGACTATTTTACCCAAAGTTCCACCACCAACCTATAATCATTTTCATTTTTTAAGCTATACTCACTTTTATCTTTCACATGAGTTTTTATTTAGTTGTAATAATAATATGCATACTCCAAATGAATGAAGTTTATTTTTGTTTGTTTGTTACAGGAAAGAAAAAAGATGGTAAAGGAAGCCCAGAGAGAGAAAAGGAAAAACAAAATCCCTAAACATGTGAAAAAAAGAAAGGAGAAGACAGCCAAAACCAAAAAAGGCAAATAGAGTGAGAGCTCTATCGTGTAGTCATTTTTCTTCAGTTGCTTTCTCACCTGAGCGTGGAGCTGCAGCTGGAAGATGGCTTCTTGATTTTAACCGAGCAGTTATTATGGCATCATTTGTGAACACTGATTCAAGTGTTTTCCTGTAATTATGTAAAAAGCCCTAAGTTGTCATGTCCAGATCCAGTCACTGACACTGTCTGGTATTGACAGAGGATTTGTCTAAGCTACTATTTTAATGAGGAACTTGGTACATTTTTATTTTTATATTTTTTTCTCTTGCATATCTGTTTTTAGAAGTATCATAAAATATTTAAATATTCCATGACCTTTATGTCAGTATAAAGGCACTTTAGACAAACTTGGGAAAATCATTTTTGCTTTCTTTATACTTGCCAAAAACATCTGAAATCATTTGGTTATAAGGCCATAGTTTATATAAAAGGGAGCTTTGCTCATAAGAAAATTCAATTGACCATTGATGTAATCGCTCACTGCAGCTCTGTTCTTGGATAGGAGAGAAGAAAGCCTGTGGAGGTGTGAGGGTTTGCAATTCAAAATAGGTTTCTTGGGTCATGCATAGTGGTGCATACCTGTAATCCCAGAAGTTTGGGAGACTGAGGAAGGAGGATCACAAGTTCAAAGCCAGCCTTGACAACATAGTAACCCTGTTTCAAAATAAAAAGGGCTGGGGATATAGCCCAATGATAAAGTGCCCCTGGATTCATTGTCTAGTACCACATGGAAAGGGAGGGGGGTAACTTTGGGGCTGGGGTGTGTAGCTCAGAGGTAGAGCTCGCCTAGTATGTGTGAGTCCTTGAGTTTTATTCCTAGCACTACCAGAAGTGGGGATGGGTTGATTTCTTAGGCCATATTATTGAGAGGTGATATTTCAACAAGTACTTAAAAGAATCTAAATCAGGTGCATGTCAGGAGGGAAAAGCATTCCAGACAAAGTGAAGATACAGGGAGAAAGTAGTATATGAGTTCAGGTAGTGTAAGGCTATAGGAGAGTTTTGAGCAGAGGAATGGTATGATCTGACTCCTGTCTTAAAAGGATCACTCTGACCTCTTGAAGCCAGATCAGGAAGCAAGGGTGGGAGGTGGCTGGGTATGTTTGTTGTGGTAACCCAGGTAAGAGATGCTGATGGCTTGGTCTAGGATGGTAGCAGTGGATATGGAGAGAAGGAGTTGGATATGCTAAGAGAATAGTTGAGGAGTAGGAGAGAAAGAGTGAAGAGTGACTTTGGGGTTTATGACCCAAGAAGCCACTGAGCTAATTGTAGTTGCTGCTTAATTGATGGAAAGAAATGTAGGTGGAGCAAGCTTGGGATAGGAGCGAGAAAGAAAAAATCTTATATCTTAACACTGTGCAAATATTGAAATTATCAGGTTCAGAAAATTTATTTTTCCATACTTCATGTTTAAATTAAAAAGGGCTATTTTAAACATTGCTTTCAGAAACTTTCTATATAAAAGTTAGTTTCCCCTTAAACCTGTACCTGTTTGTTTGATGGTGGATTATTGAGGGGAATCAATGGAGCTCTTAAAATTGAAGTCCAATTTTATTATATTCAAAATAATCCTCCCTCCCTGACCTTAAAGTTCAAAATATGAAACACAATTTCAGTGAAACAAAAAAGTAGTCCCTTTAAAATAGTCCACAGTGAACATAACAAGAAAATCCAAGAACAGTCTGAGCAACTCTGTATACATTTGGGAAGTTCATCTTCATGATCTTCCAGTTCTTATGATTCCAACATGTTGTTCACATCAAGTGGGTGATTTCTTAGGCTGCCTTTTGCTCAGTCTAATGTGCTTTCTCAGTGGAATTAATTCCACTTGACCAAAAGTTAGTAGGATTGAGGGAGCAATTCATTGTCTTACATTGCTGTTGGGAGGAAATGGCTTATAAAACATCAAGATTTGGAAGCGCAGGGACGTTCCAACCTGAGAGACATTTTTCTGATAACCTGTCACTGCGGTGGTTGTTTCTGCTTGTGTTCTGAGCCAGAAGACTATGAGTGATAAGCAGTGATATTAGTGTTGCCAAACTTGTCTGAAGATAACTTTCCCTTGTTCGTGCTCAGCAGAAGGCTTGGGTGTAGGAACCTAATTTGTTGGCAAACAAAACTACTGATACAGTCTACTTGTTGACTTTGATTACTATTGAATTTTGATTGCTTGGCCATTGGGTTTTGGTGTTAATGGATTGATGGCTGTACAGTAACTGTCCATTTGGAAGGATGAGGTTTGGGTCTTTGGGTGCAATGTTAAGGACATAATTTTGCCAATTGCAGATGTATCTGATTTTTTCTATCATATTTTGCTAATTTCTCATTCCTCCAAATAATGCAGATGTTTTTAAAAGTTCCTAGGAGAAATCTGGTTAATTTCTTTGAGGAATGAAGTCACACCACTTTCCTATGCTGCTGTCATTCTCAATCTTCCACCAACAAAGCATTTTGGGGACAGAACTTTGCTCAGTCTGGAGGTTCCGGTCCTCTGAGTGAAGGGGGATGGGGGAGGAAATGGAGCAGTTTTTTGCTGAAGTCTGGTCAAGCATGATTCTGTGGTTCTTGGCTCACATCAAGTTTTCTTCAGCTTTATGCCTTAATGAAGATGGACTCAAGATGTTGAAAACTTTATAGAGTGGTACAAAGAGTTCTTTGAGGACTTCTCTCCTTCCATGAGTACTCTGTTTAATTCTGTACTAGGGAGATTGTTCCTTGGCCTATCCTATTTTATGGTTGTGATCTCATTAAACTTTTGACTCAGAAAACGAAGAGATGAAGTAAGAGATGCAAAACCTTCTTTTCATTTTCAAAACCTTGACAGGTTTTCTAATTTTCAGTTGTCTATGCACATTAATAAAGATTTTGAACAGAAGAACTTGCTTTGATTTCTGAGGTTGACGATGGAAGAGTTGTAAGGATCAGCAACAAGAGCAGGTTCTACTTGAGTGTAGCTACCTGTGAAGACTTTTTGTAGCCACATAGAAGGGATAAGTTTTCACCTATGGGGCTCATAGGCCAGAGCACTCCACTTTTATCCCTCAAATTGATTGGGTTATTATATTCCTGACATTTTGGCTGGAGTTTTTGATTTTTGTACTTTTTGAGTTTGTATTTCCTTGAATATGAAGGCTTCTAGAAGTGATCCAAGGGAAACTACAATGTTAGATATCAGATATTTAAGCTGGTTTCCTAAGGAAGAGATTGTTGTTAAATCTGTGCCTACAGAGATTTTTATCCCAGTTGGTGGGATTGTGGAAGGCCCTGGATTAGAATTTGGAAACCTGGGACTGCATTTGTGGATTTATTGACTGGTTTCCAGCTTGCTTTAATTTTCTGTGCCACTCCACATCTTTCTGCTTTGGTTGCTGGTTGGTCATGGTCATGAGACAGCCCTGTGCAAGTGAGACTAGCCACACTGCCACATAGTCCTTTTTTTTTTTCAGGAGGGCAAGGGGGTCTTCTGACATGAGCAGAGCTATTTCCAATTCTCTGAGATAGGGTTTCCATGTCTTTAGTGCTGCTTAAACACTCATCAGCTTTTATCTTCAGATGAACCTTTAGCCTGTGCACATTCTGCAGAGTCATCTTGGAGCCCTATAATTCAGCAGTGAAAAGTGATGGCAGGTCCTCTGGGCCAAAATATTGTTGGAGTCTGATTGCTACAGTGCTAAGCTGGAGAGGCAAGATTACCAGTGTTAAGCCAGAGAAGCAGGAGGTCAGAATAGGGGTTTAAAGTTGCTGTACAAAGAGAGGGTCGCCCTTGCTGGGAGTGGTCAGGAACAAGTGACTGAGGTGGAATAACAGATAAGCGCAATGAAGGCAAGAGAATCAGACACCTGGCCTGGGGTTGGAAAGGGCATCTGTGTTCTCATAGGCATGATGTGAGAGTCTCTGAAAGACCCTGGGAGTCAGAGGAAGTAGGTGGGGGAGGGGCAGCATGGAAGCCTGCAGTGCAGAAGGGAAGTGAGTGGCCCCTGAGGACATGACACAGGGTACTTGCTAGAGAGCCAGGGGAAAGGGAACTATCAGAAAATGCAGGGATAAAAAGCTTTTTGTTAGTGTCTGACCATGAGTTGGAAGAGGACTGTGGGGTAGTTTCAGGGATTAGAAGAATAGGAAAGGAAGTCTGTTTTTTACTTAACTTGAATTGCAGATCCTCTTAGAGGGGTCGGGTGCATCAATTTCTCAGATCCTAATGCCATTCAGGATGCTGTAACCACTGTGGAGATAGGGGTACCTCTGTACTTAGATGTAACCAGTGGTTTATAGGTCACAGGAACAGGGTACATGTTACTAGGAGGATACAGTCAACCAAATTCAGAATAAGGGAAAGACTATAAGAAAGGTGGGTGTGTTGGCTCATGCCTGTGATTCCCAGCAACTCCGAAAACTGAGGCATGAGGATCTCAAGTTCAAGGCCAGCCTTAGCAACTTAGTGAGATCCTAAGCAACTTAGTAAAACCTTGTCTCAAAATTTTAAAAATGAGACTGGGGATGTAGCTTGGTAGTAAAGAGCCCCTGGGTACAGTCTACAGTACCAAAAGAAAAAGAGGAACTATTATTTTAAAAGATGCAGAAGTCTAAGACACATGTATCCAAATGCTATAAACTTTATTTTGATCCTGGCCAAATTATGAAAAATTGGGATGGTTTTTTAATACAAGAAGGAAAATTGAAAATGAAATAGGTATTATGACAGTAGGGAATTGTTTGTTTTGTATAATACATGATACTGTAGTTAGATTTTTTTTTAATTGTCTTATTTTTTTAAATTGTGAATATCTGGAATTACTTTAAAATACTTCATCCCTCTTTCTAAAACAAAGTGGTGATAGATAACAAAATTGGTAGATCATTAATTGCTAAAGCTAGGTAGTGATTATGTGGGAAGTCATTATACTATTTTCATGATTTTTGTGTATAAGAGTTCCTGTAAGAAAAAGTTAATTTAAAAGAGATAAAGCATATTGAGCACTTAACAGGGATTTCATAAGTAGTACTACATTACACAGTGTCTGTGTATTTGTTATTTCACTTTTTAACTAAACTTCTTTTGCTCAGGTATCAAGATTTAACCCCATGGGCTAGCAAGGTAGGTCAGCAGAATGGTAATGCCTTCTGGTGCTGGGCTAGCTCAATGTTAACGGTTTGTATCTTAAATGTCTCCCAAAGACCATGTGTTGAAGGTTTGGTCCCAAGCTGATGGAGCTGTGGGGGCTGGCGCAATGCATAATGGGAGGAAGCAGGTCATTGAGGGCATGCCCTTGAAGGGGATATTGGGACCCTGGCTCCTTCCTCTGTTTCTTTGCTTCCTGGCAACCATAAGGTGAATGACTTGGCCTTGCCATGTGCTCCCCACAGGCCCCAAAATAACAGAGCCAAGCGACCCTGGACTGAACCAAACTAAACATTTCCTTGCCTCCAGTACTAAGGATTAACCCAGGCAGGTAGGCAGGTGCTCAACCAGTGAGCTACACCCCAGCCCTAACATTGCCTCTTTTTAAGTTTTTTATCTCAAGCGTTTTGTCACAGGGACAAAAAGCTTACTAATAATGCCCTTTGGGTTCAAAAATTCAAATCACACAGTGGATGAAGTTGAACAAATGCTGATAGATGCCAAATCTGATCCTCATTTTAAAATAAGATGTTACCTTCTTGGTGAGACTTATTCTACCCATTCCATTTAAAATTGCAGTCTGCTCACTTCCAGAAGGCCCCCTTTTACTTCTACTTATTTATTTTTTGGAACCGGGAATTGAACTCAAGCGTGCTTTACCATTAAGCCACATCCCCAACCCTTTTTTATACTTGTGAGACAGAGTCTCAAAGTATAATACGTGAGTTGCCAAAGCTGGCTTTGATTTCTCCATCCTCCTGCCTCAGCCTCCAAGCTACTGGGAATACAGGCGTGCTTCACTGCACCTGTCCCCACTTGGCTTATTGTACTTTCACTACATTACTTTTCTGTAGCTCTAACAGAAATTTAACATAGAATTTACTTACGTATATTGTATATCTTCCATCCACTTGTAACCTCTGACCAGAATGTAAGCTCCGTAGGGCAGGGATTGTTGTCTTTGGCCTGATTTGTATCCCAGCACCTAAATTGGTGCCTGAAACATAATAAACTCTGAGAGATATTTAGGTGAATAATACGTGTGTTTCCTGAATAAACATGAGTCTTTCGTCAATTGAATGCACCACTGTTGTTCATCAAAATGAAAACTAGGTAATATGGGTTGGTTTGCACCCTTTAGCCTACCCCATGACCAGTGGTGCATGTTTTCAGATGCCCAGCCTGAGTTGGTGGGGTTGCAGAGCCTGCCATGCATTAGAACCCTTGGCATGGATGGAATCAAAGCCAATGAAACTGATGTATCTTCAACTAGTTGGAAGTAACAATCATTTCCATTTTGACTTTGTAAAACCATTTGAATATCATCCAAAACAATCAGAAAAATGGGCTTACTAATGAAGTATTAATCCCAAAGTACCACAATGAAGAGAAAATGAGAAAGTTTTTAAAAAATATTTGCACATTTTGCTCTTTACTTACCAATGTTAGACTTTGGTTGTTTGGGACAGGGTCTTGAACTCCTGGGCTCAAGTGATCTCTTGGATTCAGCCTCTCGAATAGCTGGGACTTTGGACTTGTGCCACTGCAAGTGGCTAGAGTAACAATTTTAAAAATGTGTTGTATGATTTCGAGAGATGTTCCTAAGTTTAAGCAAGACCTCTGCTTACCTTAAAAGCTGACAAACTCTTACAGTGACACCTGTGATGCTTCTTTTCAACAGGGTACAGAACAGTAGCCCAGGCCCAGGGGGTTGGTGTGGCAAGTATTTAGAGCAGCCCAACCCAGCTTTTCCTTAAGTGATACCAGTACTTGGCAGTAATGTTGGCTGGCTGTCTCAGGCCACTTCAGCATGTAAACACTGTCCAGGCTTACTGAGGGCAACTTGTCTAAGTCCTTCTCAGCTGTTGCTGGTAAACTGCTGGGAGTCTGGGTAAGCCATTTTATTCCTCTGTAAATTGAAGGAATTGGTCCAATGTCTTCTTTAAAATTCTCTTATTTAGAACTAGGGAATACAACTCAGTAGTAGAGCTCTTGCCTAGCATACACAGGCCTTGGGGTCAATCCACTACCACAATCAATCAGGAGATATAAGATTCATACTTAGAAATAAAACCTTTATTACCTTTTTTTTTTTTTTTGAGTGTCTCACTAAGTCTCCTAGGAAGATCTGGAACTCATAATCTATCTTTCCTCAGCCTCCTGAATTACAGGAAGCTCCTCTTGGATTACAGGCTTGTGCCACTCTGCCTGGCTGGGGATTGAACCCAGGAGCTAGGCAAGCAGTCTGCCACTGATCTGCAACCTCATCCTCCCCTCCTTTAAGTGAACCCAGGGGCTCTTTATGTCCTCAACCCTTTTTATTTCTCATTTTGAGACAGGGTCTCTCTAAATTGCCCAGGCTGGCAAACCTCCTGCCCCAGCCTTCCTCTCAAGTAGCTGGGATTTATGGTATGCACCACCATGCCCAGCCAGAATTATATCTTTTAAAAGAGATTTTTTATTAAAAGTAAAAGGGCTGGGGATGTAGCTCAGTTGGTAGAGTGTTTGCCTTGTATGCACAAGGCCCTGGGTTCAATCCCTAGCATCACAATCAATAAAATGGCTGGGTGTGGCGGTACATGTCTATAATCCCAGCTACTTGGGAGACTGAGGCAGGAGGATCACAAGTTCAAGACCAGCCTCAGCAATTTAGAAAGGCACTAAAATAAAAATTTTAAAAGGGCTAGGGTGTAGTTCAGTGGTAAAGCACTTGCTCAGCATGTGCGAGTCCCTGTCATCAGTACCTAGTACCAAAATGAATAAATTAAGTAGGTTTAAGGTGCCAGTTACCACAGAAGTCAGGTTTACTTTTTATATGAGTCATAATCTCATAAGGCAAATTTTACTGTGTCCTGTTTTAATTTGGGGATAGAATACCTGTCACTGTCCTTGCAATAACTTTTGCTCCTCTAGAGGGAGATATGCCACTGAGTTCTGATAATATATTGACAAGCCTTCCAGGAGCCTGCCTGGCAGGACTCCTCTGGTTGGAAAGGGGACCTTGATGACAGTGGACACTTGTTTGGTTGTTGGTTTTTAGATTAATCCTCACCAGAGAGCCCTTTAAGGAAGCAACTTCTCAACATATATTTTCCAGAAGTTGTACTTCATTTAAACAAGAGGTGTTTAAACTAATACACTTTAGTAAAAGAACAGCAACAGTAAAAGTAAGCTTTGCAAAGGACATAGACTAAGTGTCTGGCATGCTCTAAACTTGCAGAGATTCACTTCATCTTTCTGAGTCTCAGTTTCTTCATCTATAAGTGAAGATGTTGAACTAATGTATAAAGTCTCTGATAGTCCAGAGCAGCACTCTTCAGGGTAGTGGCTACTAGCCACGTCACTTTATTTTAGCTTACAAAAAAAAAAAAAAGAAGAAGAAGAAGAAAAAGGAAAAATTTCACTTCATTTTAAATAAGTTCCTGTTTTTTTTTGTTGTTGTTGTTGTTTTTGTTTTGTTTTGAGCTCTGGAGTTTGATCAGAGGTGTGCTTTACCACTGAGCTACATTCCTAAGCCCTTTTTATTTTGAGATAGGGTCTCACTGAGCTGTCCAGGCTAGCCTCAAACTTTTGATCCTCCTGCCTCAGCCTCTCAAGTAGATGGGATTACCAGTGTACACCATGGCTAGATTTGAGTTAGGAAAACCTGAATTCTTGTCTAGGATCTGCTACTCCTGTTTATTTTTTTATAATGTATAACCTGCCTTTTTAGAATTTTTAAATGGTTTTCATTAAGCAGCATTCAAAGCTACCAATAAAAAGATCAAAGCTGTTTAGAGGACGGGAGGCATTACTATATAGCAAAACCCTCGGAGGCTGGTACATTAGTTGCCTGACTCGGTTTCCTGAGCTGGTAGGCAGAGGGCCGGTGAGCTGGGGAAGTCATTTGACCCTGCCTACCTAGCCTTTGCTCACCTTCATAATGAGGAGGTTTGGCCAGGTGATTGGTAAGGCCTCCTCCAGTATTGACTAAGTTGGATGAGCATTGGCGAATTGAACCCACTGAACTTACTCCTTTATCTGGAATGAGGAGCAAATGTCAAATGTGATGTCAGAGAAAGTTCAAAGCTCGGCACATAGAAAGTACTTAATTTGGACAGCACAGTGGCACATGTCTGGAATTCCAGGGACTCCAGAGGCCAAGGCAGAAGTATCACAAGTTCGAGGCCAGCCTCGGCAATTTAGTGAGACCCTAAGCAACTTAGCAAGACCCTGTCTCAAAGATGAAAAATAATAACAATAATGAAAATTTTAAAAAAGTGCTGGAGATGTAGCTTAGTGATAAAGTGTCACTAGGTTCAGTTCCTAGTACAAAAAAAATTATGTTAGCTTTTCCAAATAATTCTAGGACTCTAATATAATTTCATTTGCTATGTCACTTTATTGCTGTCACCCTCTTCCAAAATGAGTGTTCCTTAATGAACGAGATTTGGAATTTGAAAACAGCATCCCTGATCAACTTGGTTTTGTTTGTTTGTTTGGTTTTTTTTGGCAAGTGCTGGGGTTTGAACTCGGGGTGTTGTACATGCAAGGTAAGCAGTCTACCAACTGATCTATATCCCCAGCACCCCCAACATGCTATTAAGTGTGGGAGACCAACCTCGCACGCCCTTGACTAAGTTAACTCCCCTGCTGGGCCATGTGGCATCAGGCACCCATGCTGCTAGCCTGCCCCGCTCTTCTAGCGCCCATGCTTGTCTTCCTTACAGCCCATGGGTGGAGCTATGCTCACCTGTTCCTTTGTAATATAACCCCTTGCCCTGTTCAGGATAGAATCTTCCATGGAAGTGCCTTGTGTCTGTCCCCTTCTCTTACTGTGCCTTTGGGTGTGGCCTACCCAGATGTCAGTCAACCTGCTGACAGTGGACATCATGAAGATACTCAGCCCCCTGAAACCTGACCCCTTGCCTCATTTGCATAGCTTCTCCTCAATAAAAGCTCGTGCTCTCTCTCTTCCTGCGGACCCTTAAGATCAGAGGAGCCGGCACAGCGACCCCAAAGAAAAAGGCATTCGTGTCTCTTGTGTGGTTATTTTGCGCAGCCCAAGTAGCCCAGTTCAACTGGAGTGACCCCTGAGCCTTTAGTCTGGAGAACAGAAACCCGGCAATTAAGTCCTTAGCACGGTGCTTGGAGAAAGAAGAGACAGAAATGACCTTTACTTCAACACTCTGCTGCTGGGAAGAGTTCTCAAGAACAAGTGAGGGCCTTCATTTCAATTGGAGATAAATTCACCCTAAATTGTCAATGGCTCATTTCTGTTGATCAGATCTTGACCTGGGCCGGGCAGCTGAGAGCCCGGAGGGGTGTGGTGGGAAGTGAGGAGAGAACGTGGAGAGGGGAGGGTGGGGAGGTCCACAGCCAAACTTACTGCTCAGTTTTCTTTGGGACCAGCCCAGCCCTGGGCTGGCCCATGACAGCAGGAGGAGCTGGCTGGTGTTCAGGGCCATCTTGTTAGGAAGCCACTCCCTGTTTTGGGCACAGGTCTACCACATTGCTGCTTGCAGGCTCCCGTGGATCTGGAACAGGGAGCTCGAGGCCCAGTTTACCAATTAGGTGATGGGTGCATGCTCATCCAGAGGGCGTGACCACGGGGCAGAACCTGTGACATCAGCCAAGCCAAGCATTTGACTCCACCCCACCTTGAGACCCCAGTGTTCCTCTGCCAAGTTGTAGGTTTCTAAAGGAGAGCCAGAGATTTGTGTTGATTTATTACTTTTCTTGAATATTTATATTTGGTTCTGTTTGGTTTGGGTTTGTGGCAGCCTTTTGGAGCATCTAGTTACCTGGCTTTGTGTAAAGTAAAATAGGAGCTCCTCTTTCTGTTGGAAAACCCAGGGTGTAGCAGCCCACACCCACAATCTCAGACACTCAGGAGGCTGAGGCATGAGGATCCTGACTTTGAGGCCAACCTGGGCAACTTAGTCCACCCCCTGCCCCGGCCAAAAAAAAAAAAAAAAAGACGGGGATGTAACTCAGTGGTAGAGCACCCCCATGTTCAATCCCCAGTACTGGAAATGCAAAAGCCCAGCTCTGGTTAGGGGTCCCCCTTTCCTACTGCCATAGCTTTATTGCTGCGTTTTCACTTCATGAACCATAGTCTACCTTTGGTATCCAAGGGGGATTGTTCCAGAAATCTCCACGGATGCCAAAATCCGCATATGCTCAAGTCCCTTCTCTGAGGGTATTTGCACATAAATTACACACATTCTCCTGCATGCTTTAAATTATCTCTAGATTACTTATGTAAATTGTTGTTACACTCTTGTATTTAGGGAATAATGACAAAAGAAAAAGTGTACCCGTGTTCAGCACAGCTCAGTGCAGACCCAGCCACCCCATTGTAGGGTAACCATGTAGTACAGGACAGGCACGCCTGAGTGCTAGAGAGACGGCGTGGATTCAGCATCGTGCTCAGTCCAGCAAATTAAAGTTTTGCCTTCTGGAACTTTCTGGAACTTTCTTTCTGAATATTTTCAATCTAAACCCATTGGTAGTTGCAGAATCTGTGACTATGGTGGGCCAACTGTATGGCTTATGCTTGCTGTTTTTAACCTTTGTCCTCCAGGGAAGAAAGTGTTCTTCACCAAAGAACCCATGAGTCCACCGGGAACATTGATCTCCCATCATTTCTCCAAAAATGCCTTCGAACCTGATATAGTGGCACACACCTATAATCCTGGCAATTTGGGAGGCTGAGGCAGAAGGATTGCAAGTTCTAGACAAGCCCCAGCAAGGCCTTAAGAAATTACAAGACCCTGTCTCAAAAAATAAGACTGGGGATGTGATTCAGTGGTAAAGTGCCCCTGGGTTCAAAACCCAATACCAAAACCACCACACAACACAAAACAAAAATCCCTTTGACTTTGAGGATCAGTTCTGAGTTCCTGGTTGGCCCAGAGGAGGCTGAAATGCTCCTGCCTCTGGAAGCTGGGGGTGGGGAACCAAGAGTAGATTCTCTGGGGACAGCTGTCTGGACTGAGAGGTGAAGTTTCTAAAGGTGTCACAAAGACAAACTCCAATTCTCTGACTGCATAGGTTTGGTGCAGACAAGATGGTCCTGGAAGGGTGTGTGGGGGAGAATCCTTCAAAGATCTTAACGATGGGAAAACATTTGTAATAAAGAACAAGCCCTTTTGAGGAGGCAAGTACAGAAAATCTGCAGGATTGTGTGGTGGGGGAGGTGTTCAGCTCAGTTGTTTTCATCTTGTCTACCCTCAGCAGGCTCTCTCTGGTCCTGTTATCTCCTTGGGCCTTCACCCCTTAGGTGGGCTTTGGATCAGCCACTATCAACATCCTGGTGAGCACAGGAGTTTATTTTCCAGAACCACATGATTTTGGGGGAGAAAAAAATCAGCACACTAGGAGGGGCTTTGGATACTGCAGGTGGAGACCAGTCGTGGGTGGGGCTGGCTGGGCTGCCAGAGGCTGGGTGCTGCTGGCTAGAGCTGTGCTCACCTGGAAACCGTGCATGGAAAACTACATGCCTGCGAAGGTTGAGGCATGAAGAAGGCCACCCAGCCCGGGAATGGGGTGGCGCAGGATCCTCTGAACCACCTCCTAGGAGGCAGTCTTTGTCCTCTTTTTAGTAGGTATTGGGGTTCAACTCAGGGCCTCGTGCATGCTAGGAAGGAGCTCGACCACTGAATCACACGCCCAGCTCTCCATGAGGAATCTTAAGAAGACTTTCACCCCATGGAACCTGATCCCAGAGGAGGGAACAGAGGTTGGGGCCGATTGCAAACCTTAGATTCCATCCCTGCACCGAAAATAAAGACAAGCTCCCCTCCCAACACCTGCAAGTGAAAAGTGGTGAAAATCCGCAGAAGCCAGACAGTTCATTAACTCTCTCTTTCTTAATTGAATATTATTCTAAGCCCATCAATGATATGCTACTGGGAGATACATAAGGTTAGATGTTGGCTCTTGTCCTTGATGTTATTGGTGCTTTCCGATGAAATTTGGATCTTGAATGTCCCTAAAGGCTCATATGTTAAAGTCCTGGTCACCAGCTTAGGGCACTATTTGAAGGAGTGGAACATTTAGGAGGTGGGGCCTAGTAAAATAAAATTAGAACATGCGGGTGGGGAGGGTGGGGGTGACCTTGAAGGGGACAGTGTGACCACAGGCCTTCCTCTTTATCTTCTCTTCCTAGGCTCCCCCACCAAGAAGTCCCACCATGATGTACTGTACTGCCATAGGCCCAAAGGAACAGGACCAAGCCACCATGGACTGAAACTTTGAAATTATAAGCCAAAATAAACCTTTTCTCTTGTTAATGTGATTATATCAGGTATTTTGTTAGCGTGATAGAAAATAAACCCCATTTATTTACTTGTTTCACTAAAAATTTTGCCTCATGCACTGTTCTAGTCATTTGGAGCTGGAAGAGGGGAACTTGGATAGAATCCTCTGATAAATGTGTTTGATCCAGAGTCAGTGTGAGTTTCCAATTTCACTGACAGTGAGTGATCAATGCTAAACATAACGGTCACTGCTTTTATCTGAAACTGTGCTGTCCGCACTGCACATATTTATGTGGGGTGGATGTGCAGCTTTGCCCTCTGAAGATGTTCCTGTTCCAAGCCAGGCAGTCCCTGGAGATGTGGGATCTGGCGCTGAGGATCTCCCAAGTGCATGTGAGGGAGATGTAGAAGGGCTTAGGCATTTGGGGCAAGATGGCCAGTGAGGGGGTTGGAGCAGGGCCAGAACAAAAGATCAGGAAGAGGGTCTTCTGATGAGGTCAGCTTCCTGCTTGACAAAAGTGTTTGTGGGCACAAGAGGGGGACCCAATCAGACAATAACTTCTGTACTTGTGCTCCTAAGCAGGGGATCTAATAGAAAAAAAAAAAAAACCAGACGCACGGACAGATTAGTGAGGAGCTCATGGACAGCGGAGATGAGGAAAGGAGGAAATTCCAGAGACCATAAAAAGAACAGGCCAAACTCCCCCACTGGATTCCCAGCTCTGGGGCCCCTTCTCTTCTATCTCTGTCTGTCTGTCTGTCTCTCTCTCTCTCTTTTTTTTTTTTTTTTTTGTACTAGGAATTGAACTCAGGGGCCCTTGACCACTGAGCCACATCCCCAGTCCTATTTTGTATTTTATTTAGAGACAGACTCTCACTGAGTTGCTTAGCACATCACTTTTGCTGAGGCTGGCTTTGAACTCACAATCCTCCTGCCTCAGCCTCCCGAGCTGCTGGGATCACAGGTGTGGGCTACTGTACCTACCCGGCTCTCTGTCTCTTTTCAATAAACCTACTTCTTGCTTAGTACCTTTGTGTCCCATTCTTCAATTCTTTGCTGAACAGAGACAACCACCTAGCACCCCGAGATGGTAGCAATTGGGGGCTCTTCCTGGATTGAAACCATCAACTCAAAGGTTCATAACCGTCCTGTTAGACAGCTGATGAGACCTGGGAAGTGACTATTGATCCTCTAGCACTTCTGTGGCTCTCTGAGGCCAGGGAGCTCCCAGCCAGGACTAGCACAGCTGAATTCCCAGACTGATGTTTTCTCCTCTTTTTCTCCTCTCGGCAACAACACGAGTCATAGGACCCATAGTCTGTGACAGAATCAGCAACGTTTCTTTTCCTTCTTCTGGGAACACAGTGCGTTGGTTAAGTCTAGGTCACTCCTTATTCATCTTTACCTTATGGAGAAACCTTGTCCTTTTTGGTCAGGATAGTTGTCCCTGATCAAAAGACCCCATGATAGAGGGACTCCTTGCCCTTTGTGAGACATTTTAGAAATTACCTCCCCTCCTCGTGGCTCTAAGGACCTCCAAAAGGAAGAGAAAGAAAAAGGAGGATATTATTAGGACCACCACAGGACGTCTCCTAGGGTTGATTTATATCACAGAAGAAAAAAAAAAAAAGACCCATAAATGTGGGCTGAGAGGCCATGTTACTGGGTCAGGGGATTCTCTTATCTCAGAACTTCAGCATAGATCTTTTTACAGGCAGATGCCTCCTCTCCAGATTCTTGTTGTCCTGAGAATTCTGAATCCCTCTTCGGCAGGAATAAGGTGGGAATGACATGCTTTCTGGGAAAGAAAGCATCAGAGAGATCCGGGTTACAAAAAGAAATATCAGGGACGTGGACCACAGGCCATGGGTAAGCTTGGCTAGTCCCGACCTGGACACGGTCCCCTTCCGATAGATTCTGGGCTAACACAGTCTACCCAATTGACAGGCCAGAGCCACCCCTCCGGATTTGTAAAAGAGTGAGATGAGGATTGGGCGACCCCCATCAAGACCTCTCTTTTTTCTTTTTGTTCCCATAAGGATTCCAATTCTTCCAAGATCCCAAGAGGCTCACCCCTCTCCTATCTGCTCAAAAACTGGGATAATTTGGACCCCCAATTAAAGAAAAAACCTTTGATCTTGTTTTGCACTGAGGCCTGGCCTCCTTACCGGTTAGGAGATGGAGAAAAGTGCCACCCTAGGGGACCCTAAATCACAGCACTATTCAGCAATTAGACCTTTTCTGCCAATGGAAGGGCAAATGGAGTGAAGTTCCTTATATAGAATTGTTCTTTTATTGAAGGGATCATCCTGAACCAGCAAAGGATTGCAAGCTTCACTCTCCGACCCTAGAGACAGTCTGCTGCTCTAAGCCAAACACCAAGTCCCCAGAACAGAAAAACTTATTGACAGAGGAAAAAGAGATCTTTACCAGTTAAACAGGAAATTCCCTCAGCCCCAAATGAAGGAAAAATAGGTCCTAAGACTGCTTCCCCTTTATGTTCAGGTTTAAAAGGATTGCAGCCCAGTTCTCCTGATCCAGGGACGAATTTTACCAATGATCCCAGAGTTGCTAGGAAACCTGCTACACAGGGCATATTTCCTCTCAGAGCAATGAGAGAGTGTGTGTGTGGGGGGGTTTGCACCTGAGATGGTACATGTCCCTTTTACACTAACTGCATTAAAGGACATAAAGATAGACCTAGGGAACTATACGGAAAACCGAGATCAACACCTTCAAACCTTCCAGCAGTTATCAAATCTTTAGGACTTAGCAGGAAAGGATGTTATGTTGCTTTTGAGTCAAACTTTAACTTCCTTGGGAAAACAAAGGGTGTTGGAGAGGCTATTGAAACAGGAACAGCGGGAGGGAAAGTAACCCTGGCTGGCAAGAGTGGGGACGTCCCCAGGGGAGTCAGTCACTGAGCCAAACTGGGATGCTGGCAAGATAAAGATGAAGGGACAGACATCACTTTATGTATTGGGTGTTAGAAGGACTGAGGATGACCCAAGTTAAGCCTTTCAATTATGCCCAACTGACCACTGTAATTCAAGGGGGAAAGGAGCCCCCAGTAACCTTTCTACAGAGGCTCTGGGAGGCCCTTACCAAACACAGGGATATTGAGCCAGGGTCACAGATGGAGGAGACCATTCTTAAAGATAAATTCTTGACCCAATCCGCTCCAGAATATGGAGGAAGCTCCAAAAACTGGCTGCCGAACAAAACTTTGGACCAATGAGTCCAGAGTGCTACAATAGCCTTTTATAATAGACACCCCGAAAAGCAGAAAAAGGACAAAGGACATGGAGAATTGATGGCAGCCATAGGAGCAGGTGCCCAGGGGTCCTCCTCCACCTCCTGTTTCTCTCCTGGGAAAGAAGGCCACTTCAAACAAGATTGTCCCCAGAGGTGTGGACCACCTATTAGACTGCCTCCCACACCTCGTCCTCTGGGTCAGGGGAAGCCCTGGAAGGCTAGATGTCCTGGGAACCTGAGGGAATCAAAGCCAGGGCCTACCAGTTCCCAATGACGACCCCTGGGCCTTCCTCTGTGGCTCCCGTGACTGAGGTCCAACTTGAGGAGCCCCAGGTAACCTTCCTTGTGGACAAGCACCAGATAAACTTCCTCTGGACACGGGAGCACAATTCTCAGTCCTGTCCTTCTCTTCCGGACCTAGGTCCCACCACCCAGTAACCATTCAGGGCATATCGGGCCGGCCCCGTGAGTGACACTTTACTGGACTTCTTGCTTGCTCCTGGGGAGATGTCCACCTCTGTCACTCCTTTCTCATTGTTCCAGAGACCCCAGCCCCTATCTTAGGAAGAGACCTGTAACTCAATTGAGGGTCACATTGTTGTTGCCACGTGGGGAACGTAGCTGTCTACCCTTAATAGAGACAGAGGTGGACCCCACAGTTGGTCGGACGACAATACAGTGGGAAGGGCCTGAACTACAACCCTGTTGAAATTCACCTTAAAGATCCTGCCTACTTTCCTCACCAAAAGCAGTATCCCTAAAAACCTGAAGCTAGGAAGGGACTAATACCTATTATACTGAGTTTGAAACGGGGACTTTTGGTAGAGTGCTCTAGCCCTTGTAGTACTCCTATATGGGGGTTCCAAAGAGCCCCAATAAATGGAGATTAATTCAAGACCTCTGTGTACAGTGAAGCAGTGGTCCCTTTACATCCAGTTGTTCCAAACCCATATACTCTCCTTACCCAAATGCCCAAGAGAACTACTTACTATACTGTCCTATAGATTTGAAGGATGCCTTTTTCTGCATCCTTTAGATCCCAAAACCTCTATTTGTCTTTGAGAATCCCACCCAAGGATGGACCAGTTACCTGGATATTCCTTCCCCAGGGGTTTAGAGGCCATTCCCATTTGTTTGGACAGGCGCTGGTACAAGACCTCATGGATGGTCAGACAGTGTTCCTTCAGGTTGTACATGACCTTCTTCTGGACGGACCTTCAGAAAACATAATTCTGATTGCACTGTCTCTCATCTCGATTTGCTGGCCACTGGGGGATATAAAGTCTCCCAAGAGAAGGCTCAGTTGTGCCTACCCAGGTTACTTACTTGGGCATGAGACTGGAAGAAGAAACTCAAAAACTTGGCCCAGAAAGAATCCAATCCGCACTCTGATATCCCCTTCCTCAGACAGTAAAACAACTGAGGGCCTGGAAATGCTGAGAAGGCAAGACCCAGCCATGAGTACCTTAAGGAAGCACAGGGGCTTCATGGGCAATCATTAATCCGACTCCAGAGGCGAGGAAAGCCTTCAATATGTTTAAAACAGCTCTTAGTCCTGCCCACTCAGTCAACTTTTCAATTATATGTTACAGAAAGGAATGGAATGGCACTAGGCATGATCATTCAATCATTAGGGGCCACCCCACAGCTGGTGGGATACCTAGGTAAGGAGTTAGACAAAGTGGCCAAGGGGTGACCTGGAAGTCCTAGAGCTGTAGCTGCAGTGGGACTGTTGGTCCCTGAGGCAGATAAACTTACTCTGGGAAGGTCCCTAACTGTACTTACCTCCTAAAACATGGGAGGAACCCTAAATTCTAAGCATAGTCTCTGGTTAAGAGACAGCCATATATTCAAATATCAGGTAGCAGTTATTGATTTTCCTGGACATTAGAAGGGAAAGGACACAGTATCTAAAGGAAACAGGCCTGCAGATGTAGCAGCCAAGGCAGCTGCTTTACAGGGTATGTCTGTCCTCTGAACATCCCCAGTACTCAATGGAAGAGGCTCAACAGGCTGTAACCTCAAGGACACCAACGTGATCATAGAGGATTAAGATGGCGGGTTTCTCCTGAGGACATCCTACTACTTCCCCAAGCATCCCAATGGAAGGTTTTAAAGTCTTTCCACCAACTCTCCCCTTTGGGAAGAGATAATACTCTAATAGATAAGACATCTTCAGGAAAAGGCCTGAAGGACACAGTCCAACAGTTAATCCAAAGTTGTGAAATCTGCCTTATGGCTTTTACCTCTGCTGGGGCCTCTGGCAGACTTGGTGCTTATTCTTATTTTTGGTCCTTGCATTATCAATTTGCTTTTTTGCTTTGTTTCCTCTTATGTAGAGACAACAAAACTTCAGATGGTGTTACAAATGGAGCCCCCAATGGACAGCCCTCCAGACTTCTACCATGGACCCCTTGACAGACCCCCTGATGTATGTCATCACTGTTGGCCTCTAGATCAACCTACCGCTTCCCGCTTGCCATAGACCTTCCTCAGAAGGGTATCCCAGTTAATCCAATGACGCCCCTTGTCAGCCTGAACTAGCTAGAGTGGTCGTTGCCCCAACTCCCAACAGTAGTTGGGGTATCCGCTGAGAAGATGGATTGAGGGAGAAATAGAAGGGCTTAGGCACACAGGGCAAAATAACGAGTGAGGAGGTTGAGGGCAGGGCCAGAACAAAGGAGCAAGGAGAGGGTCTTCTGATGAGGTCAGCTTCCTGCTTGACAAAAGTGCTTGGGTACATAAGCAGGGGACCCAATTAGACAGACACTTCTGTACTCAGGTTCTTAAGTGGGGGACCCAACAGAGACACTAAAACAGACTTAAGGACAGAGGGGGGCACCAATCAATAATAGTGAGGAACATGTGGACTGGCGAGGAGATGAGGAGAGGAGGAAATTCCAGAGCCCATAAAAAGAACAGACTGGAACTCTCCACCGAATTCTCAGCTCTGGGGCCCCTTCTCTTTGAAGAAGACCATCTCTCTAGCTCTGTCTCTTTTTAGTAACCCAACTTCTTTTTTTATTTTTCATTTTTAAGATTTTAATTTGTTACATATGACAGCAGAATGCATTACAATTCATACTACACATATAAAGCACAAGTTTTCATATCTCTGGTTGTACACAAAGTAGAGTCACATCATTCATGTCTCCATACATGTACTTAGAGTAATGATGTCCATCTCATTCCACCATCTTTCCTATCCCCATGCCCCCCCTTTTCCTCCCTCCCCCTTTCCCCTTTGCCCTATCTAATCCTTCCATGCTCCCGCCACCACATTATGAATCAGCATCCTTAAATCAGAGAAAACATTTGGCATTTGGTTTTTTGGGACTGGCTAACTTCACTTAGCATTATATTCTCCAACTCCATCCATTTATCTGCAAATGCCATGATTTTATTCTCTTTTATTGCTGAGTAATATTCCATTGTGTATACATGCCACATTTTCTTTATTCATTCATCTACTGAAAGGCATCAAGATTGGTTCCACAGTTTAGCTATTGTGAATTGTGCTGCTATAACATTGATGTGTCCCTATAGTATGTTGTTTTTAAGACCTAGGTGTGGGATAGCTGGGTCAAAAGGTAGATTCATTCCCAGTTTTCCAAGGAATCTCCATACTGCTTTCTTTTTTTTTTTTTTTTAAAGAGAGAGAGAGAGAGAGAATTTTTTAATATTTATTTTTTAGTTTTTGGCGGACACAACATCTTTGTTTGTATGTGGTGCTGAGGATCGAACCTGGGCCGCATGCATGCCAGGCGAGCGTGCTACCTCTTGAGCCACATCCCCAGCCCTCCATACTGCTTTCCGTATTGGCTGCACTAATTTGCAGTCCCACCAGCAGTGCATGAGTATACCTTTTCCCCCACATCCTCGACAACACTTATTGTTGTTTGTCTTCATAATAGCTGCTATTCTGACTGAGTGAGATGAAATCTTAGAGTAGTTTTAATTTGCATTTCTCTGATTTCTAGAGATGTTGAACATTTTTTTCATATTTTTGTTGACTGATTGTATATCTTCTTCTGAGAAGTATCTGTTCAGTTCCTTGGCCCATTTATTGATTGGGTTATTTATTTATTTATTTTAAAATATTTTATTAATTGTTGATGGATATTTATTTATTTATTTTTATGTAGTGCTGAGAATTGAACCCAGTTCCTTACACATGCCAGGCAAGCGCTATACCACTGAGCCACAATCCCAGCCCTAGGTTTTTTGTTTTTTTGGTGTTAAGATTTTTGAGTTCTTTATATATCCTAGAGATTAGTGCTCTATCTGATGTTTTTGTGGTAAAAATTTGTTCCCAAATTGTAGGCTCTTTGTTCACCTCACTGATTGCTTCTTTTGCTGAGAAGAAACATTTTTTTAGTTTGAATCCATCCCATTTATTGATTCTTGACATTAATTCTTGTGCTATAGGAGTCTTAGTAAGGAAGTTGGGGCGTGGCCCAACACGATAGAGATTTGGGCCTACTTTTTCTTCTAACAGACGTGGTGTCTCTGAATAACTCTACTTCTTGCCTGCTATCTCTCTGTCCTGTTCTTCAATCCTTTGCTGAATGGAGACAACAAACCCAGCACCCCTAGACGGTAACACCTAGATGGGGCTCCGGGATGCATGCAACCTTCATGGGGTGCCTCGGAGTTTAACTGTTCATCTCAGTGGGATTCTCAGATGGAAAAATTTGTTGTTGTTTGGTTATTATTTCAGTTTTGGGATAAAATTGTTTTTGTCAAACACACTTTGCTTGGAACTCTTTTTTGGGGTAATGATGTCCATCATTACAGAATCAGTGATTCGGTCACTTGGGGGAAACCTTGGGTAGCACTATGGTTTGAATATGTCCCCCAAGGACCACGTGTCAGAAATGACCCCTAAGGTGACAGTGCAGGGAGGTGGGCCCTGTAAGAGGGGGTGATATGCACCTCTCCCCTTTTTTCCATGTTCCAAGGCAGCAAAAAGGCTCTTCTAGATGTAGAAACCTTGACCTAGGGCTTCCCAGTCTCTAGAACCATCAGGCTGTAAATTTTTCTTCTACATGAATTTCCCAGTCTTCTCACATATTCTGATGCAGACCAGGAGAGGCAGCCTTTAAATCTAGTTGGGCTGGGCATTGCTGAGAACCCCCACACTGAAGCAGGTTAGTTCTGCCTAGCCTGGGATCCCACATCCTCCCTCCTCCACTTCTAGGAGCTGCTTCATTTTGGCTGAGTCAGTGATTAACCCGAGCCAAACACTGCAGAAGCCAGCAGGCCCAGGGGCCTGACTTGGCCTTGCCCCTTGCCTACCCCATCTCTGCCAGTGTTGAAGTGGTGCATTCCCAAGGCCCAAGGGCGTTTCCACAGAGAGCTGCTTTTTTTTTTTTTTTTTTTTTAATTAATTTTTATTGTAGGTTGTTCAAAACATTACATAGTTCTTGATATATCATATTTCACACTTTGATTCAAGCGGGATATGAGCTCCCATTTTTACCCCATATACAGATTGCAGAATCACATCAGTTGCACAACCATTGATTTACATATTGCCATTCTGGTGTCTGTTGTATTCTGCTGCCTTTCCTATCCTCTACTATCCCCCCTCCCCCCTCCCCTCCCCTCTTCTCTCTCTACCCCCTCTACTGTACAGTCTCCTGTGCCTTCTACCTTATCTCCAGTCGGCTTCCAAAGTGCAAATTTCCCCTTTTCCTAATTAAACAGTACACTTGGTCGCTTTTCCCACACTGTGTCCATCTTTTCCTCAATCTTTTCAACAGTAAAGCAGTGCAGTTCTTTGGTGGCTCTCTTCTGCCTCTTGTGTGTATTCCCTTTTTTAAATGTTTTTGTTTTTATTGTGGGTTCTGCTCATTGAACCCAGGGATAATTTACTACTGAGCTATATCTCCAGCCCATTTTATTTTTATTCTGAGACAGGGTCTAACTGATGCTTAGGGCCTCACTAAGTTGCTGAGGCTGGCCTCCAACTTGCGATCTTCCTGCCTCAGCCTCCTGAGCTGCTAGGATTACAGGGGTGCACCACCATGTCCAGTTCTCAGGGGCATTCTTTTTTGGGGGGGAGGGGAACTGGGGGATTGAACCCAGGGGTGCTTAACCACTAAGCCACGTCCCTGGACCTTTTTATGTTTTATAAAGACAGGGTCTCACTAAGTTGCTTAGGCCTTCATTAAGTTGATGAGGCTGGTTTTGAACTTGTGATCCTCCTTCTTCAGCCTCCCAAGCTGCTGGGATTACAGGGGTGTGCCACCATGCCCGCCTCATGGGCATTCTTTACCCTTACTTAGGCGTATAGGGGAAGCAGATCTTATCATCCAATGGTGAAATTCCCCCAAACAACAAGCCTACTTAGCCCTTGGACTCCCGTACTGAATGCGAACATTTCAGAGATTCCAGTTGCCTTGTAAATTTGTGCAGGGGGCATTAAGTTGAAAGAGATTGGAGAATTATCAGACTTGGATGTGGGGAACCAGGTGGGCCCCAGAACAGGTGTTGTGTTCTTACAGTCCCCGAGGCAGCTCTGGGTTCGGGGGAGAAGGAGGAGAATAGTCCCCCATAGTTTCTGGGTCCTGTGCCAGGAGCTGCATGTCTGAGAGGCAGCCTGAAGTCCCGGGTAAGCATCTGTGGGCTGTGGAAGTGAGAGCAGCCAGCAGGGAAATGAGGGAGGCCGTGCGGATGGCGGTGATGCACGTGAAGAAACACCTAAGAACGTGGCCGAGGGAGGGGAGATCCAGGTCGCTAAGCTAAGAGGAGTGATGGGGAGTAAGAAGCCCAAAGCTCAGCTTAACACGTGAGAAGAGAAAATTTCTGAGATGTTCAATATTAAATCATGAGTGCCAGAGGAGGGAGGGAAGAGGTTCTAAGTCAACAGCCAGAGGTCAAACTCAACAAGACTCTCAGCAGTCCTGACTGCATGTTAAAACCTTACCTGGGAGGGCATCCTGCTGCCTAGGAGCCACCACCACCAGTTTACAATCCCAACCGATCCAGAAGCATGATTCCTTCTCCTTAGGGGCTAGCCTTCTATGGCAGACCTTTCTCTTGCCCTTGTTATCTGCAACCAATGTAGGTTCCACAGAAATAACTTATGCTTTCCTTCCCCATATTTTTGCAAGAAGAATACTCATGGTTCCAGGTCTAGTAGACTTATTTCCAAATTGAGAACTTGTCTCCAGACCTCATCCTTTTTCTGGCTAGCATCCATAACGATTCAATAAATCCTTTGATTTCAGAGATTCCTAAGTGTTTTGCCTTAGGTGGGTGTGGTGGCGCACACCTGTAATCTCAGCTTCTCGGGAGGCTGAGGCAGGAGGATTGAAAGTTTGAGGCCAGCCTTAGCAATTGAGCATATATAATATAGCCCTTTTTACTTTTTTTATAAAGTAAAAAGGGCTATATTTCTAGCCCTTTTTAAAAGTAAAAAGGGCTAGAAATATAGCTCAATGGTAGAGCACCCCCGTGGGTTCAATTTTCCATACCCCAAACCCCAAATCAATCAATCAAACAAACAAAAAACCCCAACAAAACAAAAACAAACAAACAAACAAAACCCCAAGGCTCTAATTTCCTATGTGGTACGGCATGGCTGGAAAATTTGCTGTGAGTTTCTGTAAGTCTAGAACTTGGCTGGGAGACTTTGATGAGTCAGAAAGTCTGGCTCTTCTGTGAGAAACAGAAAGTCTGGTGGTCTGTTTTCAGAATACAGGATTTAGCTTTAAATGTCAAACTGGGGTGAAAGAAAGGCAACTGGATAGAGGGGAGAGAAAGTTACCAGCAGTTGACAGCAGAGTGTCAAGACTCACAGCCCCTCGACAAACAGGAGGTGAGGGTGAAGGGTTTGACCAACAGGGTGACCTGGGAGGGGTCACTCAACCCCAGAAGGCTTTCCTACCATGGGAGAACAAAGGGAGGTGGGCACAACCAGAGGTATATTTCTTTAAATAACGCAGTGGGAGACAGTAAAGCCGACAGTCCTCAGTCAGTGAGGAACCAGAGGGTTAAATCAGAACCTGTGCTCTCGGGGATACAATGCTGTTGCAACCGCTCCGGGTGTCTGCTCATCCCAGACATCTGATCTGCAAGACTGTACGTAAAGCCTCACTTTTTGCTAAACCTTGTGTCTCTAGTCCATTTTGGGGGTTGAAAAGGAGAGTGTGCTTCTCACCCTTCTAGTGCTGTGATCCTCAAAATTCATTTTTAACTTGATTAGGACAAGATTTGAGGAGAAGTTTTCTTACAAAGTCAAAAATCCTCTGAGGACCACTTTAATTGTATATGCATACTGGGAAACTGGGCCTTTATTTCTTTATTTATATGTGGTGCTGAGAATCGAACCCAGTGCCTCACACATGCTAGGCAAGCACTCTACCACTGAGCCACAGCCCTAGCTCTTAGAAGCTGGCCTTTAGAAAGATGTTTTTCAGCTCTGCAACAAGCATTGTAAGTATGCTTCTTTTTTATATGACTTAACATTGTGCATATTTCATGTAAGTATTATTTTTGTCAAAATGTGTCATGAGCTAGGTGCAGCGGTACAGACCTGAAATCCCAGCTACTCAGGAGGCTGAGGCAGGAGGAGCAAAAGTTCAAGACCAGGGCTGGAGTTGTAGCACACTGGTATAGTGCCTGCCTAGCACATTGAGGCACTGGGTTTTATCCTTAGCACCACGTAAAAATAAATAAGTAAAATAAAGGTATGTCCATCTACAACTAAAAAAAAAAAAAAAAAAAAAATTTCAAGACCAGCCCAGATAACTTAGCCAGATTCTGTCTAAAAAGAAAATAAAAAGGGCTGGAATATAGCTCAGTGGTAAAGCCCTGGCCTACATATGGGCGGCTGCAATAGAGTAAAGGAGTCTGAACTTCATGTTAATACATTTCTTTAGTTTAGAATAACCATTTTTTTCTCTTGCAAATGAACCCCATATTTCTTTGCTTTACTCTTTTGTCAAATGTATGTATGTACGCATTTGCCTCTAAAACTCAATTAAATCATCAAGTTAAAAAAAAAAGCTCTAGTAGTCACAGTGATTTGAGAGGTTGAGGCAAGAGCCTCATAAATTTGAGGCCAAACTTAGCAACTTAGTAATGAGGCAGGAGAAAGAGTTAAAATAGGCAGAACGGAAACGTGGGCCCCTTGAAGGTCAGTTTTCTGTGCAGCTGGGCTGTTTACAGACACAAGAAGCCGGGACTCATCAAGGTCAGGATGATTCCTGTGTAAGCAGAAAAACTAACTGACGGTGAGCCCTCTGCTGTCTAGTGCTCAGACCCCCCCGTGAAAAGGCAGCCTTATTGGACCAAAGGGCACATGGGGAGCTGTGTGGTTGCAGAGTGCCTTACCCAGGACTGGGCCAGGGGGCTAACTTCCTTAACCCTGTAGACTCATATAAACCCCTAGACAATAGACACCCATTGGCAACCTGCTCTTGAGACCCCTCTCTTTTGGGAACCCTGCTTTCTTTCTTTCTGTTTGTTACTCTATTAAATCCTGTAACTTTGCCCTCACCTTGTGTCTGTGGATTTCATTCTTCAAATTTGTGAGAAAAAGAACCCACCCAGCCCTACTCAGTGCTACAGTAAGACCCTTAGCAATTTAGAGAGACCCTGTCTCAAAATAAAAAAAAAAAGAGAGAGGAAAAAGTACAGGAGTGTAGACTAGTGACAAAGCATCCCCGGGTTCAATCCCCACCACCCCCAAAATAAGCACCCTAGAAACTGGGCTCTGTGGCTCACACTCTTAAACCCAGATACTGGGGAGGCTGAGGCTTGGAGAATCACAAGTTTGAGGCCAGAGACCAGCTTGGACAGTTTAGCAAGACTCTGTTTCAGATAAAAATATAAAGAGCTGCAGACGAGGCTCCGTGGTGGGGTGCTTGCTTGGCCTTGGGTTCAATCACTAGGACTAAAGGGGAAAAAAAGCCCTAGGACACTTCGCTGCACCCATTCCCCCAGTTTCTCCTTTAATAGTGTCGTTTGTGTTCTTTTGGCTGATTCTCTGGGCATTTACCTTGATAGCTGTTTTTCTGTGTGTGTGACGTGGGGGATCCAGTACCAGGCCTTACTCACCCTGGGCAAGCACTCCCCCTCCGAGCTATACCCCCAGCCACATTTTAAACTCTAATATACAGGCTTGTATTGCTGTTGCTTTATTTTTCAGTTTAAGGCATTAGTTATTTTCTTTCTTCTATGAAAGTTGAGAATTTAGCTCTCGTTCACATATTTGAATTTCAATCTTCTCCCCCATCCTCTGTAAAGTTACAGTTTATTTCTACTTTACAGCCATTAGTTTTAGCTTAAATTAAAATGAACTCTGTGTGTATGCGCGCTCTGCGTGTATTTGTGTGTGTGTTACTGGGGATGGAGCCCTAGGCCTGCCGGGTAAGCACTCCACCACTCATCTGCACCCCCAGGCCCCTAACTCACTTTTCAGTGTGGCTATGACAAATTCAATTCCAAACTCTCTGTTCCCTTCCCAACCTGCTCATCTTCATCAAATATCCTACCCCTTTCATCTTCATGCAAACTCTCTGGACTGGTTGTTCCAATGCAGGGGCAGGGCCGTCATCTGGGGTCTCCCTTCACCTCTCTCCTACGTTGGTTGTGACTTGTTTTCCATCTTTTAAAAATTTTTTTACTTATTCTTTTTAGGTACACATGACATGACAGTAGAGTGTATCTTGACATGTCATACATACATGGAATAGAACTCATTCATATTAGGACCCCATTCTTGTGGTTATACATGATGTGGAGTTTCACTGCTGGTGGGTTCAGGTTTGAACACAGGAAAGTCACGTCTGGTTCTTTCTACTGTCTTTTCTATTCCCATCCACCCCTCCCTTCGCTTCATTCCCCTTTGCCTAATTCATCAAACTTCTGTTCTTCTCTTCCCCCTCTTATTGTCTGTTAGCTTTTGCAAAGAAGAGAGAACATTTGGCCTTTGGGTTTTGGGAATTGGCTTATTTAACTTAGCATGATAATCTCCAGTTACATCCATTTACTGGCAGTAGACAAAATCATTCTTTTTTATGACTAAGGAATATTCCATATATATATATAAATAATATTCCATATATATATATATATATATATATATATATATATAAAATTTTCTTTAAATTTCCAGTAACTCTTTTTCTGTTTTCTGAATGCTACTTTTCATTTTGTATCATTCCATTCTTCTTTTATAAATACATTTTCTTTTCTCTATATCACTATAACCTAGTTTTTAAAATGTTTTTAAAATATACAGCACATTATCATTATCAATGGTGACCCTGAAGCAGAAGAGGATAAAAAAAGATACACAAAAAGGAGATGAATGGAAGGACAAGGAAAATATAAGTTTAATCCAAAAGCTTTGTGCTACGTTTCCACATGTTTCCTTCTCAATCCAGCTCTCTCTCCCAGACCTGTCACTTCTCAAGTCATTTCTTTTTCCAGAACTATTACTCCCAAATGTCTGGGAAATCTATAAATCTGAGAGTTACCATAAATCTGCACACTTACAAAAAATTATCTTGTGCACTGTTAATGAATATAATAAGCAAAGGGAGCCCACATAATGAATATATTTAGCTAGGAGAGCTGCGGTATTTAAGATACTGTATTCTAGGGTACTTTCCAACCTTGTCTACTGATCCCATGGTGGAGACCATGTCAGCCTAGGATCCTGAGCACTGCCCGACCAAACAAACCACCTGTGATCACCAGTCTGAGCATCCCAGGTACCTTCCCACGTCCACCTCATGCCAGGTTTCCTTTAAAAGAGCCTGAGAACCCCCAAAGCATCTCCCACTCTCAAGATGCCCCGCATTCTCTCTTGAATGTGTTTTCCTTGATTTACCCCGAAGCAAGTAGAGGTAGCCCACATTCCCCCTAAGCACGTCTCTGCATTCCTAAATAAACCTGTGTCTCTGACATATCCTAAAATCCATTTCTGCAGTGTTTGTCAAGACTTCCTCTGGCGACGGCCTTACTGTGCAGGTAAATAGGTTTACTCTAATTTGAACGTTACACAATGTACCCATGTAAGGAAACATCACATGGTGCAGTTGGGGTCAGCCACTTAACTGTCTTCCCTTCACCCCTGGTTCCAGCTGTGCCTGATGCTGCCCCCCCCCCCCACACACACACACCGTGGTGCTGGGGATTGAACCCAGGGCCTGGCACATGTGAGGCAAGCACTCTACCAACTGAGCGGTATTCCCCACCCCGCCATTTCCTTTTAAGAATTCTGGAATGGAAATCTCATCATGCTTTCCTTCTTTGTTTAGTGTTCAACTTCTTTCCAAGTCAGCTAAATCCCCCAAATTAGTGCTCATCAGTTTCCAGTTTGAGGTTTTGTTTATCTTCTCTGTCAGTTTCCCTGTCCCTGGGGGTTTTGATTTTAGCATTTCTGGAGAGAAAATGAGATGTGCATGCTATCTATCTTTACCCTGAAATACCTCCTAACAATTGTTTATTGTAGTTTAGGATGTACAAGCACCACAGAAATGGCCTAGCAATCTTTTTTTTTTAATTTTTTTTTTTTTGTAGTTGCAGATGGACAGAATGCCTTTATTTATTTTTATGTGGTGCTAAGGGTCAAACCCAGTGCCTCACACATTCTAGGCAAGTGCTCTGTCACTGAGCTACAGCCTCAGCCCTTTAGCAATCTTTATATTTCATGGTGGGTGCTCCTAGAAGAAAACGAATGAAGTTTAAAAATATCATAATCAGATAAATGCCAAATTCTTTTATCTCTTTATTCTCTTAAGGATTTTATCAAGCAGGCGAAGGAAGGCAGTATTCAATCTTCTGTAGTTTTTTTCAGGTCAATTTCTCTTTCTCTCTCTCATTGATAAACCTTTAAAAATCAAATGAATCTTCACTAATGATTAAAAAAAAAAAAAGAATCACAAGATGTTGTTGGCAGAAGAACCAGAAGGCTGATCACTGACTGCTCAGAATTCCCAGCTCATGAAGACGGGGGGGGGGGGGGGGGGGGGGGACCTAGTCCTGTGGTAGAGCAGCGTCTTTAACATGGGCAAAGCCCAGGGTTCAATCAAATCTCTGGGTTCAATCAAATCATCTCTGGGTTCAATGGCTAGCATCCAAAATAAACACAGAAATAGAATTGCCAGCACACCTGATAATAGAAGTAGAGGCGTTTTAATTGGTCTATTATTGTCTTTCAGATCTTTAGAAACAAAGCCATCCTCCCTGTCCAGCTACTCCCCCTCCCCTTAGCTCTCCACTGGATTGAGGATCCCAGGGAAAAGAGGCTCTAGTGGTAATGGGGGAAGAGTTTTGATTTCAGGCAGAGGATGCAAAGTTTCTGGGGTTTCAGAAATTTCAAAAACTTCAGAAACTGTAACAATTGTTTCTAGTTCTTTATATTATTCCATTTCTCTAAAATTTCATATTTGAAAATATTTTCATATATTCATCTCTATTTAATCATTCATTTTTTCTTTTCTTTCTTTTTTTTTTTCATGCTCTTTTTCTTTCTGGTACTGGGTATTGAACCCAGGGGCACCCTACCACTGAACTGCATCCCTGGCCCTTTTTCTTTTTTATTTTGAGATGACAGGGTCATTGTGGAGGCTAGCTTTGAACTTGGAATCCCCCTTTAAACTTGGAAACCTCCCAAGTCACTGGAATTACAGGCATGTGCCAGCATGCCTGGCTCTAATCACGCATTTAATATTTATTTATTGGGAACCAATTGTGTTCCAGACCTGGGAGAAGAGTTAGGGGATGCAAAACTATCTAAGACAGCCCTTAGGAAGTCAGTCTGTCATCCAGGTGGAAAGACATCTTTTAAAAAACTGCATGTAGCTCAGCAGTAGAGCATTTGCCTAGCATGTGGGGAGCCCTGAGTTTGTATCCAGCACCATCACCAAAGAAAGAAAGAAAGAGCTACACAGGTACAGGTACAATGTGAAAAGTGTATAGTACAGAAGAGGTTGCCTTGGCAACAAGCCCAAAGGAGGATGGAACGGAAGCCTTGTGTTGGAGAGGGTACCCAGACAACAGAATCACTTCTGTGAAGAACAGAAGTACCTGTGAGGAAGCAAAACCACTTGGTTTGGCTTGAGTGTGTTAGGGATGAGGTGTGTGTTAGGGATGAGGTCCTTCAAAGGAACCTGGACATCATTCTTCAGGAAAGTGATTTTTCATAACCAGCTCCCTGGAGGGATTAACTTACATCTCCCTGGAGATGGTCACAGCCCTGGGTCTCTCCAGATCTATTTTTGAGAAGCTCCTGAGTATGTTAACCAGGTTTAGAAACCACTGCTTCAGACAGTGTGGTTCCAGTAACATGATCTAGGGAAAGAACATGATCAGATTGAGAGCAGGGACCAAGGCAGGGGGTCCTCAGGTTGATGCAAAGGATGAGACTGACAGCGCAGGTCACTGTAGAGAAGGAACTAGGCAGGTGACACTCTTGTTGATGTTCTTGTTTCTGGGAGAAAATGTTGCTGAACATTGGCAAAATCTGCAAGGAGATTAAAAATAACTGAGGGAGACCCACGGTTTCTAGCAGGGACACAGAGCAGGCAGTGGCACATCTATCAAAACGGAGAGTCAAAAAGGATCAGGTTTGGAGGGAGAGACTGTGATCCTTTGTCTGATCTGTGAGCCCACAAGTGTGTTCAGTAGATGTGAAGATCAGAGGGTCCTGGCTTGAGGAGGGGTGTTTAATGAGAAAGGAGGAGTGAGTTGCCCAGAGAGAGGGCGGGGGGAGCAGTTGAGAAGAGCACCTCCCCCATCCACCCACCAGGCAGGTAGCACAGGCTCCTGAGCAGACACAGCAGAAGGTGGAGGAGTCGGAAAACTGGCAAGAGGGAGAAGTGGAGAAAGGGAAAGCTTGGTGTCCTCCCCAGCAGCCTTGAAGAAGAAAGGTGGGGTCCAGCAGGTCCAAGCCCCCCCCCCAAAGGCCACCTTCCACCCAGCACTGGGCATCCTGGGAGCAGCGGCTGCAGTCCGGGAAGGGAAAGAGGAGGAGAGCAGAACCGTGGGTCTCCCTCAATTATTTTTAATCTCCTTGCAGATTTCGTCAACCTCAGCAGCATTTTCTCCCAGAAACAAGAGCGGGAGAGTGCTTGGGGCCTGGGTGTGGCTCCTGAAGTCCTAATTGTTGAGTGAGAACGTTCTGGGAGCTTTGGTGTCCTGGAAAGCCAGTTGGAGAAGCCAGCAGTCCCACCCTCCAGACAGATGCCAGCTCAGCTCTGCGGAACTTGTACATTACTTCTAATTTTTCTTCTGATTTTTTTGCAGCAATCACCCAGTGCTCAGAGATCATTCTAGATACACAAAAAGACCAAAGACGTTTTAAGAGGAAAATTAAGTCCTTCTCCCTCATTCTATGCTCTCCACTCTGTTTTCATTTGAGTTTCAAGGAGACATGAGACATACATTAAAAAGAGGTTCACAGAAACCCCTATCCCTAGGTATATATTCCATAAGCCTCCCCCCCCCCACAAGCAAGATTTAGTCTTTGTCATCTGTAGAGTTCAAATCTCATTATGGATACAAATGAATTCATATATCCAGCACCCCTGGGAAGTGGGAAAGCCCTGTGTTGTAGGGCTGGTTTTTGGATTAGATAACATGGTGCTGTGAGTAGTTTCATTCATTTATTCACTCGGCAGATATTTTTATTGACTGCCTACTCGGTATAAAATAGTGCCTATGAAACTCTGCCCTGCCCACAGGAAGGTAGTATCGAGCTAGGGGGCAAGACATAACATGCAGGCTCAGTTTAAAAACACTGCAAAGAATCAGGCTATATGTCATTGCTTGCAAAATGAAATGCAGAACATAAGAGCTCTTGTTTCCCAGGGGTGATCACTTGGGACCTGGAAAGGCTCTGCTGAGGAGGGGACCTTGGAGTAAGATTTAGCAAAGTGGCTGGGGGCACTTGCTGGCTCCGGATTGCTGGCTCAGCAAGTGTCCCTGATATTAGTCTTCCCTGCCTGTCTCCAGAACACTGGCTCCCTGCTCCCTCACTCCACAACTCTGCTCCCCAGCCCCACACCACTCCCATATTGGGTTAGAACTTTCCTGTCCATGTCCCTCCCTAATGTGTCACTGTGAAGCCCTGCCTCTTTGCACATAGTGGAGACTTTGTAAAAATCTGTGGGATGAGGAAATGAAGTGCTCTCTAGATATAGAGTAGGGAGTGAGACCAAATGCGCTTGGGGTGTTTGGAGAGAGTGATTCAGCCTTGCGGGGTTGGAGTCAAGCATTGTGTGGCAGAACCATGAGAGGACAGACGAGGACCCAATCACGGCGATTCCTGAATGTCCCACAAACCAGGCTCAGAACGGACTTTGAGCCTGGTGTGGTGGCACATGCCCGTAATCACAGTGACTTGGGAGGCTGAGACAGGAGGATTGTAAGTTTGAGGTCAGCCTTGGCAATTTAGCGAGATCTCATCTCAAAATAAAAAGGGCTGGGGATGTAGCTCAGTGGTAGAGCAACCCCAGGTTCAATCCCCAGTACCAAAAAAAAAAAGAAAAAAGAAAAAAAAATCAGTCTTTGTCCTGTTGCTGCAAAGGAATGGAGCAGGGGCTACCAGGACAGGGAGGGAAGAAGGTCAAGCTGTGCCACCGTGGAGCATGGGTTGGACCAGGACAAGATCAGAGAGGGAAATAGGTAAGGTGAGGGCTGATGCTGCCATCCCAGAGTGGAAACATAAACAGGAAAGTCTCTATCCCATTAAAGAACATTCTGCCAAATGATAGAGCAATGCAAAAATGCAAATATGTTTCTTATTTTATTGAGATATAACCCACATGCCATAAATGTACCCTTGAAGTCTATAGTTCAGTGACTTTTAGTATACACACAAAGTTGTACCACCATCACCCCAGTTCAAATTTTGACATGCAAAATTTAAAAATCCAAATAAGTTTCATTCCAGTTAGCGCAGAATGACCTGGGCTTTTGCACAAGAATTGCTCTGTAGTTTGGACCTTTCACATCTCTGGATGCTGCTCTCAGGCCTGCTGTGCAGCGTGGGTGGAATTCTCTCTGGAGTTGGACTGCAGAGGCTGAGCTCTAATCTGTCATGTTAATGATGGGCTCTAGTTTACTCTCTTGGGAGACTCCCTACAAAGAGACGTTTCTGGGGACACAGAAAGGAATGTGCATGGTATGCGTACGTGTGTGTGTGTGTGTGTGTGTGTGTGCGTGTGTGTGCTTGTGTGTGCTTCTGTGTGTGTGCGCGCCAGCAACTTCTCCGGACCCTCTGTCTCCCCAGATCTTATCTGGAGCTAAACATTGTCCAGTAGCTGCCTGATGGATCATAATCTCTGTTAAGACAGTCTCTTGGGGGCCTCAGTAAGCCTGGATTTGAAAAATACCCTAGACGGAGGGGCAGGGCTGGTTTTAACAAACCTCTTGCCTTGCAGGCAAGGAGCTAATGGTAAAAATGACTGTTCGAGTAAAGCTTGGGTGTGCCGGCTTTATAATTTTTTCCAGGGTGAGTTGATTTGGTGATGATGATTATATAGCTTGGCAAGTAGGGGAAACTGAAAAAAAATACATAGTAAAAGAAGGAAGGAAGAAAGGTGTGCTGGAGGGAGAGGAGAGACAGACTAGGAATGCAGGAAAAAACAGCAGAGAAAGTAGAAAGTAAAGGGCCCTGGGTGCATCTCCCAGGCAGGGCAAACACTTAGAGTTCACTGAGATCCAGGGTTCCATCCCCTGCACCCTCCCCACTCCCCCAAGAAAAGGGACACAGGAGAAAGGAAAAGATCATGAAGACACAATGAAGATGGGTGAGAAGTGCATGGAATGGGAAGGAAAAGGTGACTTTAATGAGATTTTGACTCTTTTCACATTTGGAGAAGACAAATGTTAAACGTGTTTGCGCCTGTGAGTCGAAGAGGCTCAGCATGAGGCAGTGCGGGCTGTCCATTCTTGCTTTCAGTATTAGGCTATTTTGGAATCAGTGGGGATTCAAAATCTACATTTCCGTAGCATTATTTCCCAATAGCCAAAAAGTTGAAACAACCCCCAAAGCCCATCAACTGGCAAGTAGATAAGTAAAATGTGGTATGTCCACTCAACAGAATATTCACAGTCCTAAACATGCATGAAGTTCTTTTGCAACGTGCAACATCATAGATGAATCTCGAGGACACTTCAGTAAGTGAAAGAAGCCAGTCACAAACCATCACATATTGTGTGATTCCATTTTTATGAAATATCCAGAATGGGCAATTTCATAAGTAGAGAAAAGCAGATAGGTGGTTGCTGGGGACTAAAGGGAGATGGGGAGTGACAGCTAATAGGTTTCCCTTTGGGGTCATAAAAGTGTTCTGGAACTGGGGTGATGGCGGTACAACTTTGTGTGCATACTAAAAGTCACTGAATTGAAGACTTCAAGGGTACATTTATGGCATGTGAATTATATCTCAATAAAATAAGAAACATATTTGCATTTCTATGACTCTGCTTCTTGCCCTTGGGCCTCATTTTATTTTATTAAATAGTATTAAATGGTATTTTTTAATATTTATTTTTTGGTTATAGGTGGACACACAATATATTTCATTTTTACATGGTGCTGAGGATCGAACCCAGTGCCTCACACGTGCTAGGCGAGCACTCTACCGCTGAGCCACAACCCCAACCCTTAAATAGTATTACAGAAATAAAATTACAAAGTCAAAATATGTAAGAGGATATAAAGTGAAAATTCTTTCTCTCCCTCTCCTTTATCCTCCAGCTCCTCAGTTTCTCACTCCAAAAGTCAGAAACACTGCCAGTGTCTTGTGTGATGTTCACAGATTTTGTATACACAAGCAAATAAATAGATGTAAATACTGCCCCCCATAAGACAAAAATTGACACTCACATGGTTCTGCACTTACTTCACAACACAATGCAAATTTACGTGCTGTGTGACCATGTTTTATTTAACAATGGATCTAACCAGGATGGTGCTCCCATAAGAGTACATTACCTGACGACGCTGTAGCTGTCTTAGTTTGTCTAAGTTTGATGCTCACACAATGACCAAATCACTTAGCAACCCAGTATCCCCATCAACCTATATTTGTTAAAATCTTGTCTAAAATATTGTAGGGACAAACGAGGCAAGGCATCAAAGACAGCAGGAAACAGTTTTATTTGGCTGCAGCCAGGTTCAGAGGGCACAGCTTTTGCTGTAATCAATCAATCCCCTGAACCCTGAGTTCAGGGAGTTTCAGAATTTTATACCCAGCATGTAGGGGAGGGGCTCAGAAGTTCACAGTCTGCAGAAGTTCACATAAAAGCAGCTTTTTCTTTCACTAAGTTTTGGGCAAGTTAACCCTTCAAGGACAACACCTGAGAAGGGGAGAGCTTCATCTCCCCTTTCTTTCCTCCCCCTGCCAGCTGTTACCATGGAGCCCATTTGTAACTTATCTTAAAAATGTAGACATCTCTGTGAAGCCCAGCTCAAGGCCCCAGGCCTTGTTTGCACATTTCTTCAAACTACTGGATACGTTTGTGAGAAACTAGTAAGGGGTGTCCAGCACCTGGAGTGCTGGTATCTTCTCAGCCAGTGGCCAAGTAAACAGAGTGACATGAAAATAGGAAGTTTATCTACATTGAACTCTTTCGCAGAGACTCTTTTGCTGACATTCCTAAAATCGGGCATGGTGAAGATTTCTGGAGAGGTCCAGTTAAGATTTTTTAGTGGAGAAAGGAATTACCACTTCAGTATTAGTGCATTTAAATCTCTGCCATTCTTCTAGACATATGAATATTACTTAGTCTATGGAGAGCCAGCTCTGTCCTGCTGAGTTACTCTGTGATGTAGAGAACAGCAGTTTTCAGACTGCGCCTAGCTATGAGTGAGTTGCTTCATTTTCTAAAGCAGTCGTTAGCCATGAGTTATTCCATTTGAAGTTCAAGGGCCAAGGTCGGATAACTCTACACCTTGTTTCTACAAGTAGATATCCACTATCTGCCCATCACAACCATACGGCACAGACTCATAAATAATTTGTTTGAGCCAACTTATCAAATTAAATCGGGGCACCTGAATACACAGGCATCTTAAATCATATCAGAAACACCCGACACTGGAGTTTATCAACTTCAGCAGAGGTAAACCCTTCATCTAAAACTCATAAAAGGAAGAGCACCCCAAGACTGAATCAGCTGTACAATGACCCGGTCACCTGGTCACTCATCATGAGCCTTGCCCAGGAAAATCTGCCAGGGTGACGAACTTCTGACTCTGTCTCTGGGGTTCAGCCCGGCTCAGTTCCTCCCTGCCCACTTGAAGCTGGCCCCTCAGGCTGACACTTTGAAACTGCCAGTCCCTGGACCCTCGCCTCCACTCTGCAGAACCAGTTCCTTAGTGGCCACCTGTAGTGGGTCTGTGCATTTGTGTCCACTCTCAACCATCACTCATAGCTTCTGGGAACCCTGTAGCCCCTTAACCCTTTCTTGGCCTTTTTGTAACATATATGTATATATATATCATTGCACAAAGTGTGATGTGTGACTTTTGAGTGTTGTAGATATTAATAATTAAGCCTGGAATGGAATAAAAGATCATGCAATTGCCTCAATCAGGACACCAAGTGAACTGTGAGTATCATCAATGAATCAGAGCTGATGAAGCTGGGCACAGTGGCAGTGATCCCAGTGCCTCCGGAGACTGAGGTCAGAGGATCATAAGTTCAAAGCCAGCCTCACCAACGTAGTGAGACTCTAAGCAACTTAGCAAGGCCTGTATCTAAATAAAATATAAAAAGGGCTGGGGATGGGGCTCAGTGGTTAAGCGCTCCTGGGTTCAACCCCTGTTACAAAAAAAAAAAAACTGATGAAAGTGATGTGGTGTGTGAATCTATTGTTACTCAATAAATTCTGACATTGGGGGATCTGCTCTCTGCTTACGGCCTGACTTGCTTATGACAAGACCCCGCTTTGGTCCTTTATGATCCTTTGTAACTTCAGTGAATAATTTCCTTTATATGTGATCCACAGGGAGGATATCTGTAAATTAATTTCTTAGAAATAGAGAGGTGCATACCTTTGCAGTTTGGGTACATATTTCCCAGCATCCAGAATCTCTACATCTACAAGGACACAAATTTATTCTTTCACTAGTAATGTGTGAAAGTTCCTGTCCCCAGGTACTATCAACACACTGTTAAATGTTCTGTTCTGATTAAACTATATGGTGAATAAAGATTTCAAAGTGTGAATTTTTCCTTTTTTCTTTTGCAGTACTGGGAATTGAATCCAGGGCCTCATGCATGCTAGGCAAGTGCTCTACCACTGAGCTACATACCAGCTCCTTTCCCCATGTTTAAATTTTCTTTTTCTTTCTTTCTTTCTTTCTTTCTTTCTTTCTTTCTTTCTTTCTTTCTTTCTTTCTTTCTTTCTTTCTTTCTTTCTTCTCTCTCTCTCTCTCTCTCTCTCTCCCCCTCACTTCCTTCTTTCCTTTCTTTTTTTTCCCCCAGCATCCCAGCACTAGGGATTGAACCCAGGGGACACTCTATTACTGAGTTATATCCTCTGACCATTTTATGTAATTTTTTTTTTTTTTACTAAGTTGCTGAAGCTGGCTTGGAATTCGCTATCCTCCTGACTCAGCCTCCCATATTGATGCAATTACAGACTTGCACCACCATGCTCTGCTCTCACTGTAGGTTTAGCTTGTTTCTTTTTATTTATAATTAGAGAGGCTGGCAGTTTTTCTAATAGGAAGAACCTTTTCTATGAATGCCTTTACTCATTTCGTGGTGGGCGGTGGGTGGGGGAATCTCAGGGATTGAACTCGGGGTCACTTGACCACTGTGTCACATCCCCAGCCCTATTTTGTATTTTATTTAGAGACAAGAGTCTCGCTGAGTTGCTTAGGGCCTCGCTTTTGCTGAGGCTGGCTTTGAACTTGCGATCCTCCTGTCTCAGCCTCCTATGATTTCAGTCGTATGCCATTGAGCCCAGCTACCCTTTTTTAAACTGAGTTTGTTTTGTTCATTTATTTTTCTTTCTTTCTTTTTCTTTGGTAGAATTAGGGATTGAATGCCAGGGTGCTCTACCACTGAGCCACATGCCCAGCCCTTTTTATTTTTTATCTTGAGACAGGTGCTCCCTAAGTTTTCCAGGCTGCTTTTGAATCTGTGATTTTCCTGCTTAGTCTTCCAAACTGCTGAGATTACAGATGTGTGCCACCATGCTTGGCCTTGTTTCTTAATAATCTTCAGGAGCACTCATTTATATCTTTGTCTGCCATATGAGTTGAATTTTTTTTTACCCAGTTTGTACTTTAATAGTACGTCACTAGCAGGGCATGGTGGTGCATGCCTGTAATCCTAGTTATTCAGGAGGCTGAGGCAGGAGAAACACAAGTTCAAGGCCAGCCTCAGCAACTTACCAAGACCCTGTCTCAAAATAAAACGTAAAAAAGGCCGGGGTTGTAGCTCGGTGTAAAATGCTCCTGGGTTCAATCTGTAGGGTCAGGAAAAAAGAAAAAAATATTCTATTTTAATATTTTAAATATATGTCAATTTAAAATTTATTAAATTAACTTTTAGATCCATTTATAATAAGCATATTAATAGCTATTAATATTAAATAATAGATATTAAATTTTAATACACTTATTAAAACTTAAGTGCACTTTGTTACAATAGGTATTTCCACAAGGACCTACTATTATGATTTTTTAATGAGGTTGAATTGATTGATCTTTTCTTCTACAGTTTCTGGGAATCGTGCTGTAACTGAGGGAAAACCTAAATAAACCCTTCAGCTTCACTTATTTTATTTATTTATATATTTTTGAGCTGGGGTCTTGCAGAGTTTTTGAGGGTCTTGCTAAGCTGCCAAGGCTGGCCTCAAATCTGCCATTCTCCTGCCTCGACCTCCCTAGTAAATGTTACAGGCGTGTGACACTGTTCCTGGCTCCCTTGCTTTTAGTTGACTTCATAAATCACTAATTTTGGAAATCATGCAGGTGGAGAAATGTATGATTGGTCTCCCACTAGCTTTGCTGTAGATGACACCTCTGACATGTGGGTTATGGTGAGCACCTGCCAAGTTGCCTTGGTTACTTTTCAGGATCTTGAAGACCACTTTTGCTGAAAATGCTGAATCTTTGATTAGGCCTGCAGATGTCCTATGGGTGACTGGAAGGAGATATGAAGGCTCGGCACCTGTGCCTTTACTGTCTGTCTCCTTTGTTACCTTGCCCTTCAGGTCAGATTTCTGCTCAGGCCTGTATGGATATTTTGTTTGGTTGTTTATTTATTTATTTTTGCATGAGCTCTCTTATTATTATTATTTTGCATTACAATTCTTAGTACACCATAATTTATCATAGAGAAATGATAAATTGCTTGGATGCTTTGTTTGGAACTGCAGGGGTGATTTGAAGTAAACTTGCTTTGACTCTCTCTTCCCCCTTTAAGACCGAAGACAACAAGATGAAAGTGGCTGGGATGGCTTCTCATGCCAGGCCACTGGAGCGTCTCCAGTCATGGGCCCCTCCAGTCTCTTGACTCTGGGCTCTCCTTTCCCTCCCTGTAAAGCCTTTTCACGTTGTGAGTCCCCAGAGGGTCATTAGGGGTCTTCAACTCACATCTTTCAAGTTGGCCTGTTATTAATAGCGCTCTTTCTCTTCTCCCCATTTTTTGGCTTTACCCAGCAGCAGGAGAATTGGACCTTTTCTCAGTTACAGTGTTTAAGAAAACTGAGCCAGGCACGGTAGCGCATATCTGTAATGCCAGTAGTTCAAAAGGCTGAGGCAGGAGGATCCTGAGTTCAAAGCCAGCCTCAGCGACTTAGTGAGTGAGACCCTGTCTCTAAATAAAGTATAAAAAGGACTGGGGATGTGGCTTGGTGATTAAGTGCCCTTGAGTTCAATTCCTGGTAAAAACTGTTAGATAATAAAATGTTTTTTCTTATGTTTTTATTCTAATTATTAGACAGCACTTTTATGGTTTTATTGTACTTTTTAAATTTAAATCTTTGATTCATGAGATATCTATTTTTGGTATGAGGCAGAAATCCCACTTTATTTTCTTCCAGTTGGTTCTCTAGTTTCCCTAATACCATCAGTTGAATGTTCCATTTTTCCTGCACAGATCTGAAATGCCACCATTAGCATATATCAAAATTCCTGAAACTGGATCTTTTTGTGGATTTTTGTATTCTGTTCCATTATCTGTATAATCATACACCAGCACCACACTTTTAAAATGTACTTTAACTTTACAATATATTTTAATACTTGTTGAGCTAGTTTGCCTTATTGTTTTCCTCCAAAAAAAAATTTTTTTTTTTTTTTAAAGATGGGGGTCTCACTAAGTTGCCCAGGCTGACCTTGAAACTTTGGGTTTAAAACTTCTACCTCAGCCTCACATGTAGCTGGCATTACAAGCGCACCCACAATGTCCAGCCTCAAATTTCTTTCTTGCCTTTTTATTTTCCCATTTGAACCAGAATTTAATCTGTGTGTGTTTGGGATTCTGTGACATTGGCTCTCTGGGAACCTCCCTGGAACATTTCACTATGTCCTTGTTCAACAGGCCTGTCCCACAATGCCTTATGCTGTGCTCCCAGGATTTCCTGTAAGGACAGCCACCTCCTCTTAATTTATTTCTGATCCCCTCTTGAACTTGGGATCAAGGCTCTAGGTACCTGACCATATGTGGCCTAAGCCATCATTCCGCCATATGCCTGGTGGTCTGGAGGGAGAGCTAAGTGCTGTTTGTCCTTCTACCCTCAGCACTGTCAGTATCCACCCCACCCCCCCCCAAGTCCCCTGTGCCCTCTCAGGAGTAAAGTACCATAGACAACCGATCCTTGGGGGATCAGTCCCAAGCCTCCTATTGGGTGCCTGAAACCATGGATGTACCGATCCCTGTGTATACTATGTTTTTCCTACTCTTACAAACCTAGGATAAAGTTTAATTTATAAATGAGGAACAGTAAAAGATTAACAACTAATATTAAAATGGAATAATTGTACCAATATATGATTAAAAAGTTATTTAAAATTTATAAATTGTAGCCAGGCATGGGGCACATGCCTGTAATCCTAGTTACTCTGGAGGCTAAGGCAGGATGATGGCAAGTTTGAAGCCAGCCTGGGAATTTTAGAGAGAGTCTCTCTGAAAAATAGATAGATAGATAGATAGACAGATCAATCGATCGATAAGGGCTGGGAATATAGAACAACACTACAGCACTTGCCTAGCGTGTGTGAGGCTCTGGGTTCAATCCCCAGTAGTAAAAACCAAACAAACAAATACACACACAAAAAGAGAAGGAGAGAAAGAAAGAAAGAAAGAAAGAAAGAAAGAAAGAAAGGAAGGAAGGAAGGAAGGAAGGAAGGAAGGAAGGAAGGAAGAAAGAAAGAAAGAGAGAGAGAGAAAGAAAGAAAGTTTTATAAATTGTTTATTTCTGGAATTTTCCATGTAATATTTTCTGATCAGAGTTGATGGTAGGTAATGGCACTTGCTCAGACCCCAGAGATCAACTGTGTTCTGAAAATATTAAATGGAAAATTCCAGAAATAAATAATTCACAAATTTTAAATTATGAACCAATTTAAAATTGATGAAATCTCACACCACTCAGCTCATCTCACCCAGGAATGGAATCACCCCTTTGTCCAGCATATATCCACACTATATATTCTACCCACCTGTTAGCCACTTAGTGACCATCTTAGTTGTCTGATTGATTAGCTGTCCCTGTATCAAAGTGCTTATATGAAGAGTTTGGTACTACCCAAAGTTTCAGGCACCCACTGAGGATCATAGATTACTAAGTACAGGAGACGATGACTATGTGCAGAAGTGAGAGCAGTGGCTGCCCAGACTGGGTCACAAAAGTCACTGCAGTTTCTTCCTTGCTTTCTCAAACCACCTTCTGTGGGGTAAGTCAGCTGCCATGTTGTGAGGACACCCAAGCAGCCTGAGGAGGTCCATGTGGTGAGGAACTAATGTCAACTGTCTAAAACCATGTGAGTGTGCCATTTTGGAGCAGTTCCTCCAGCCCCATCAAGCCTTTAGATGATTATAATTCTGATTGACTTCTTGACTCCCATCTCATGAGACCTGAATCAGATCAGCCAAGTTAAACCTTTCCAAACTTCCTGACCTATAGAAACTGTGCAAGATGATAAATGATTATTGCTGCTTCGAGCTGTTCAGTTTTGGGACTATTTGTTATGCAGCAATAGAACAATACTTCACCTACCAATAGAAATTACAACTGGGATGAATCTGAAAACTCTGCAGCCCTTGTGCCTCTAGTGCAAATGTACCAGACATACAGCTGCACCCCCAGTTTTAAAGCTCTGAAATGCCTCTCAGTGGAGTAGCAGGGAACATGGAGATTTTCCCTAAACCTTCCCCAGTTCTCTTTCCTCATCTGTAGTCTAATAATAGGTCCATTAGGAGTTAAGTGACAAAGTCTCAAAAGAAAGATATTTTCTTTTTCTTTTTTTTAATTTTAATTTTTTAAATTTTTATTTATTTATTTTTAGTTATACATCACAATAAAATGCATTTTGATATATAATACATACATGGAATGTACATACATCAATCATATTGTCTATTCTATTCTGCTGCCCTTCCTATCCTCCCTACTCCTCCCCTCCTCTCCCATCCAAGAAAGATATTTTCAACCATGGCAGAATCCCTAGTCCATACCAAGAACTGGAATTGACATTTATTTTCTTTAATACTTACTGACTTGGGAAATGGCCTTGATGTTGTCATGTACCAATTGAAGAATCTTAGAGGAATGAAATAATTTCCCAAACGTTGCTCTGCTAGGAATTTTCGAACTTGGATTCAAACTTAGGTTGGTCTCACTTTGGAACTCTTCCTGTCCTTTTCTGACTGTGATCTGCTCAAGTGATCTTAAACTTAGAGGCATTTGCAGGACCAAGGCTTGCAGGTGACTTCTGGACCGAGCAGGTGGGTTTCCTGTCATTTCCCTCTTTCTCCCACTGCCTCCTCAGCATCTCAGCTGGGTCTCAGCCCTGTTACTCAAGCCTTTTGACCTCCAGGAGCTTTTTGGAAATGCACAACTCCCCCCACCACCCCCATCCACATCTCCACAGTCAGAACATGCCTTTTAGCAGCATGCCTAGGAAATTCAAAGCTACGTCAAAGTTTGAGGAAAGCTGGTCTAGCTATAACTGCACACCCTCCTGCCCAGTGACTAACAATGCAGTTCCCCCAAGTATAGTTTTGGGGTAGTTTCCATTATTACTATTCCTTTGGTCTCACTCCATCTAGGGTCTGCGTGAAATTTCCAGAGGAGTTGGTCTTCGTAGAGGGGGTTAGCAGGGCTGGGTGTTTTAATCATGTACTCAATGAAGTCTAGAACAGATATCCCGCTTCCAGCTCAGGAATTAAAGTAGTCTAAATTTATTTGATAGATTAGTACTGGCTTATATATTATGTATGGACAGATCTTCCATTGGTGTTTCCTGACCCAACAGTTCAAATCTGAATTTCTTAGCCCCACTCCTAGGTTTCTTTCTTTCTTGTATTTCCTCTTCCAGTTTGAGCTATCGCTGCTCTTCCCCTCCAGGCCCACTTTGCCTGTTGCTCCGAGATGCCAATCACAGAGCCAATATCCAGCTGTGGATAAGGTTCAGGGATCCATATGGGGACAAAGAAGCAGGGTGGTCCCAGGCCTGGGGAAGGGTGCTTGGGGGTCGGGAAACGTGAAGTAATAGGTTGTCTGCACACGTGGAATCAGACGTCATGGATCTTCAAGGATGCATTGTTCAGAAAATGGTGGCATTAGGGTGCTCTGAAGCCGGAGGTCGGGCCCTTTGACATCAAAAGATTACCCACTGGACATTTGTGCAGGTCCAAGTGAAGGATCAGGGGTGTCAGTGGCTTTGAGATACATGAAAGCCACCTCCAAGTCCCTGAAAAACAACCTAGGCAACCGTCGTCTGTAGCAAAGCCAGTGAGATTAATGTGTTGCTCAGCTCTTTGACCTCTGAGGATTGGGGGGCGGGTGGGAAGGATTGGGGATGTCGCTCAGTGGTAACTTGCCCCTGGGTTTAATCCCCTCAACCTTAAGTGGTATTTTAACAAAGTGCAATAAATCTTAGAGTGGCAAGACACAGAAACAAGCAGCTTCAGGAGTCCATGCGGGAAGGTAATAAAGTCTGCTCCAGTTGTTGGCTAGCAACATCCCTGGGCTGATAGGCTGCTGTCTCCTCCAAGGCAAGAATGGAACCTCTGGCTTCAGGTGGGACAGGAGGTAGCTCAGAAAGATGGTCCTGCCACGAGGCAAACAGAAAGGCAGAGGGTCCTCCTCTATATTTTAGGCAGAAATATTTTGTTTTCTCACCTTTGAGCTTTGGTTGGGTCCTTTTGCCTGGAGAGTCTCTATGAAAGTTCTCCCCAATTCCTGTCCCCCTTTTCCTCCTTGCGTCCATTTTTTTGTGGTGGGGATGAAACAAACCCAGGGCCTCATACATGCTAGAAAAGTGCTTTACCACTGAGCTATGTCCCCAGCGCCCTGTGGCCATTTTCTGTACTTCAAATATGATACTTTTCACCACCTTCCTTAGTTTCTTTTTCCAGAAGGCAAAACTCTTTGAATAAAATTCCAGGTCCAGATTTATTTATTTATTTTGGAGCTGGGGATAGAACCCAGGGCTTTGTGCATGCTAGGCCACATCCTTAGCCCTTCTGCTTTTTTTTTTTTTTTTTTAAATAAAATTTTCTCCAATATACCTTTTAAATTTTAATTATTTATTTTTTAGTTGTATATGGACACAATATCTTTATTTTTTAAATTATTTTTATGGGGTTCTGAGGATCAAACCCAGGGCCTCGCACATGCTAGGCAAGTACTCTACCTCTGAGCCACAACCCCAGCCCCTAAATTTTATTTTATTACCTGTGATAAAGGCCAGTAAAAGATTGCCATCCTAATGTAGTTTTGTTTATTTACTTATTTTTTGTTTTTGTTTTGTGTCTCTCTGTGTGTGTGCTAGGGATTGAACAGAGGGGTGCTTTACCACTGATCTACATCCCCAGCCCTTTTCTTTTCTTTTGAGACGGGTCTTTCTAAATTGCTGAGAGTAACCTTTGAACTTGTGATCCTCTGGCCTTACTTAACCTTCAAGTTGCTGGGATTACAGGCATGCACCGCCATGCGGGGTATCTCTGACCATTTTTAAGTGTATAATTATCAAAGATAAGCAAAGCTGTCATTAGTTAAAGCATAAAATCACGTTTTACTTCTCCTGCTGAAGCAGGAGAAAAAAGCTAAGTTCCGTTTGATTTTCCAGAAGTGACTGGGCTGTTCAGAGGGAGCTCGGTGGAGTGGAAGCAGGAGCCAGCAGGGGGCTGGAACAGAGCTAGAGAGTGAGGCACCACAGGAAGCCGGCAGGAGGGCCAGTCAGCTATTAGGCCAGCTGTGGTGCTGAAGGCATTTACAGAGTTAGGTTTCTTCCCTCCCATGGGGAGACCAGGCCCTGTCCTTCCTGAAGATAACATTGAAAAGAAATGGCTTTCAGGTCGGGTGGGGGTGGGGTGGGGAAAGGCGTCCCTGGGTTGCAACAGATTTTACAGGTGTCCTCAAAGGGGCAGGGGAAAGATTTATAATTGTCAGCTTTTTTTTTTTTAAGTAAATGCATCAAGAAGGGGAGGTCAGGGGCCTATCTGTAGGTGTTGTCTGGAATAAACAGTAAATCCTTTTGGCAGCCTTGAGTGTTTGCAGAAGGGAATTCAAGAGGGTCTGCGTTTTCCCAGCCACTGAAACTGTGGGCTGCTGGAAGCCGGGCTAGAGATGCCAGAGTTTGGCCCAGGCTCCAGGAGAGGGTTTGGAGAGATTTTCAGATCTCCCAGGGTGGGTTACCAGGGACGAGTCCTGCTTCCCTGCATGTTGAAGTTTGAACCTTAGAGAAGCACGCTAAGGCAAGCAGATAAAGCAGGGCTTATTTAAAAAGGGGTGACACAGACTTCTCCCAGGAGGGAGAGGGGGGCCATAGCTGGTGTCCTGGTATCCCCGAGAAGTGAGGGTGGTCTGCCTTCTTGTGTCTTAGGCTTCCTTTGTTCTCTTCCCCTTATCTCTCTCCTTCCTGCTTACATTTGTGACTAGGCCCAGGAGATGTCCACAGGGATGTCCACAGGGTGAGAAGGGGCGGAGCAAATGGAACAGCCTAGGACACATTGATGAGGACAGGTGACCTTAGCAACAGGTTGGAGCAGGGCAGATGATCTTGATAAGGGTGGAGGAAGGGCTCTGAATGCTTTAGCACTTCAATTCCTCAGGGGATTTAAAGCGTGAAGCCTCCAACTTCCGAGACCCAAATTGGCCTCCACGATCCAACCTGACTTGATTTACATATCTACACTGACTGCCTGTCTAAGTCTGGCTTCCGTGACACTAAGTACAGACACCTCAGACATCTCATTAGGCAACCCGCACCAACATGCAGCTCCAGAACTTTCCCATCTTCCCAAACTGAAATTCTGTACCCATTAAATGCCAACTCCCTATTTCCCTTCTCCAGTCCCTGGCAACCACTATTCTACTGTCTTTGTCTATGGATTTGATGACCCCAGGCACCTCGCAGAAGTAGGCTCATACAGGACTGGCTTATTTCATTTACCATCATGCCCTCAAGGTTCATCATGTTGCAGCGTGTGTCAGAATTTCTTTCCTTTTCATGACTGAGTAATTCTCCACTGTATCGATCCACCAGATTTTCTTTATCTGTTCATCTACCAGTGAACACTTAATGCAGGTAGATTAAGTGGCATTAAGTACATACACCTCATTAGGTTGTTAGAACTTGATTTGTTCTCTCCTCTCGGCTGCTGTGAACATGAGGGTGTAAATATCTCCTTGAGCCCCTGCTTTCTGTTCCTTAGCATTTTCCAGGGGAGGCACACATTAGCTCCTCAGTAAAACTTGTTTCAGATCTTGTTGAACGAGCTTCTCAGAAACATGAATGGCCGCAGCAGCTCAGCTGAGGCCCACCCGGGAGACAGATTCTGGAGGCCGAGGAGAGATACTGAGGTCCTGGATGAGGCACAGGGGCAGAGCCATGGGTGTATGTGGTGGCAGGACTGGCTGCTGAGATGACTGGCCCAGCTGGGAGCTGAGGTTCAGTCCTAGGCCGTGCGGACTCAGCCTTGGCCCAGCAAGCTCTGCCCCAGCTCCTCACCTCCCCCATGTCAGGGCTCATTCCTCCTCCTCAGAGAGGCCCTTTCCTGACCACATTCCCGTCCTGAGTAAGGCCTTGTTTCTACTCCTCAGAGCCGACAGCAACAGGTTCATGTGTGCATGTTTACTTACTCATTGTCCAATCTCCAAGGTTAAAAGGTAAACTGAGGCGTGTTGAAATATTAAAGAGAGCATTTGAGCAAACAGTGACCTACCATTGGCCAGGGCCAGATCTCAAGTAGTTGGGGGATTCAGGGAAGGGGGAGGCATGGGGCCTTTCAGAGGGAGAAAGAAGAAGCAAGGCAAAGAAATCACTCTTCGGAAAATCCCTCCTGGAGATTAGCTGGAGTTTCCAATTGGCCTAGAATATGGCCATTTATACTGATTTGCTTTTCCCAGGATGCTGGAGGCTGCTCCATTTAATGGCCTCCTAAGGAATTATTTTAGCAGCACGAGGGTCTCATCTCCCTGCACGCAAGCCATACATGCATATCACGTAGTGGGCGGTATGTAAAATGGGAGAATGACTGTGATTATGTTGTCTGACAATTACAGAAGGGAAAAAACAAACAAACAAATAACCTCAATCAGTTTCTCCTCAGTCAGTTTCTCCACTCAGTTGATAACATACTCCTGACATCAGGTATATCTGGGTTTTCACATGGAGCAGTGGGCAGCTAGTTTAAACTGTGCTTCTGACAAGTATAAATCAACTTTTTTTTTTTTTTTTTTTTTTTTAATAAAGGACATTACAAAAGATCCAAATGAAGAAATGTGTCGTGGGAGGTGTGGGAAGGGGCGTGGAGTTTCCAAGCCCTGTCTGAGGCACCACCCTGCATGAACTTTTACCTGTTCAGCTATATGGAAGCTTCTGGAACCCAGTCCTTTAGGTTTTTATGGAGGCTTCATTATATATATGCATAATTGATGAAGTCATTGGTCTTCGGTGATCAACTTAACCTTCAGCCAACTTCCCCTTCCTCAGAGGTTGGGGATGGGATGGGGCTGCAGTCCCCAACCCTGTAACTCCACCTTGGTCCTTAGGATCAGCAGCCCCATTCTAAAGCTACCCAGGGACGCCAGCCTTTGGTCAACTCCATGACATACAAAAAGACACTTATCACTTCGAGAATTCCAGGGAATTCAAAGTCGCGTGCTTGGAAATGGTGACAAGACCAAATACATATTTCACAATATTGCACTTGGTGTACATGAGGAATGAAGATACTCTAGCTATAGTCTAGACAGTGCTGTGACCCTCAGGACTCTGTCATCTAAGCCTCTCCGCTGCAAAGAGGAAGGTTAGGAGAGATCCCTGGAGCAAGCCCATGGAGAAAGTCCTGGCAGGGGTGCACAGCACAGGTCAGCAGGTAACCAAGCCCGACCCTGGCCAGAGTTCAGCTGCAAGACCCACCTGCTAAAGACTGATGGGGCAGTCATGACTCCTGGCATCCCTAGTCTGGGGCTGGCCCCAAGGGATGCTGATGGGGGAGCCTGATGAGTGGACCTGTGGCGTAGGTTTGAGTGTGAAGGAACTAAAGCAAAATGTGCCAAATTGGTGTAGAGATTATTTCAAATTGAAATCATTTTAGGAACTGTAACCTCAGGAAGGGCCATTTGCCCTGTATTTTCCCCCACGCAGTAAGTCATAAAGATTCTTTAGGTCAGACGTCCTTCACATACCGAGGCTGGAAAACAGACTGGTTGTTAGGGTTGCAATGAACCCGAATGAATGGAATCTCCCAGGAGCTTCTGGACCACCTCCCACACCTCTCAGTGACATCCCTAGAACCTGCTGCCCTAGTCCAGGTATCTATTTGTCCTGCCATTCCTTTGCAAATTTATTGTTCTTTATTTAGTTTTTTTTCTTTCGTATGTGGGAACCAAAAAAGAAAAAAGAAAAAAAAAATGATAGAGAGACTATAAAGGAACAGAAAGGAGACTATGGGAGGCAGAGAGTAGAAGAATAGAAGATGGATAGACGAGATCAATACATAATATATGTGCATGTGTAAAGATATCAGCGATATGCCTGATAGGGTGTGTTGAAAATGGGACTTTACCTTTGTGTTTATCCCCCTTACTTGTAACCCAAGTGCAATCCAGACAAAAGTCTCAGACAAATACAAAGTGTGGGGCATTGCACAACATGTCTGTTTAATAGTTTTTGAAGGCTGTCAAGATCATCGAAAACAAGGGACACCCAAGAAACTGTCACAGATAAAGACTATATATAACATATATATATATGTCACAGATAAAGACTATATTAAAGAAAAAAATACATTCAGTAAAAACGAAGAAGATATCAATAAAATATGGGCTTTACTTAATAAAAATATCAAAATGAATTTCATCGATTTGTACAATTAATATGTATTAAAATTATAATTGAAAAGTTCTAAATACATACATATTTAAGGAAAAAAATAGTTGCTGCTTACAAAAAGGTGTATAAGCATCGTGCTGTGTTCATTTCCTCAGACTTCATTCACTTGTAAAGATCCCTGCATATATGTAAAATTAAAAAAAAACAACAACCCAAAACGTGTACTTTCCTCTTGCATTAATTTGGTTTCTAGCTCCAACCCAAGAACCCCACATAAGGACCAAGGGGGCTGGAGGAGATGTCTGTCCCCTAAAGTGGCATCAGCCAATGAGCTCTGTGCTTGCCCTGACTCAGGCAGTGTGGGGCTGGAGCCTTGGTCAGAGCAGCATCATAACCATAAGAACCAGAAACCGGAAGTGTGGAGGGCCACAGAGCAAGCATACTCCATTTCAAAACCAATGTTATATAGGATTTTAAAAAAACAAACAAACAACAGACCATAAAGGAAAAGGGGGATAAAAGTGAATGTGCTGAAATTTAAAGAAAAAAAATGTATATATTTTCTGCTCTCTGCTTCCTGGTGGCTTTGTTCTAAGATGATTTCCTCTTCCAGGCCCTTCTGACATGATGCTCAGCTCTACCCCGGGCCAGAGCTATGGAGTTGGCCCACCACGAACTGAACCTCTGAAACTTCTGGCCAGATGGCCCTGTGGAGAACGCCACATTCCTGAAGGATTCTGGGAGGAATTGAAACTACCTGACAGGAAAATCTGTATCCTAGAAATGCCATTTAAGGGAGCTGCATGTCTGAGAAATCTACAGTGGACTTGGAAGAGCAAAACACACATCAGCTGTGTCAGTCCACAGGGATCTTCGACCTAGCAGCTGACTAGGTAATAATTCTAGAGCTAAAGTACAAATAAGCGAGGTTAGGAATACAAATAGAGACTATGGCAACAAAAATGGGCATGGATTAAGTATTTAAGGAAAAGAAAGCATAACAAAATCAAAAATGTTTGAGAATTTTTTTTTCCTGTCAAACGATAGCATAAATAAAGCAGGGACTCACTGATAGCTATATATATCATATTCATAGCAACATTTTTCACAATAGTTAAAAGGTGGAAGCCAGGCAAGTGTCTATCGAAGATGAGTGATCCATTGTACATACATGAAATGTGCTGTGTACATACAGTGGATTTAATATTATTCAGCTTTAGGAAGGAATGTGCTGGGGGAGGGCCGAATGGGGAATTATGGTTCAATGGGCACAGAGTTTCAATTTTGCAAATGAAATGAGTTCTGTGCATGGGAGGGGTGATGGCTGCGTAGCCACGTGTGCACTCGATGGCCATGAGCTCTATGCTTAAAAATGGTCAAAAAGGCAAATTTCACATTATGCATATTTCAGCACAATTTTTTAAAAAGAAAAGAAATTCTGATACAGGTTACAACATAGATAGACCTTGAGGACATTTTGCTAAGGGAAATAAATCAGTTGCAAGTAAACTAAGACTAGAAAAAGATACCCGTGACGTTTTAGGGTCTCTATGCATTTATTCATCCTGCCTAGAAACACCCTGCACATGGAACAGAGCCCTTTTCTCAGATAGCAGTCTTATTACCAATTCCCCACTGTCAGTTTCCCGTGGGGCAGAACAATAAGACTCAGATGGTGAGGCAGCTAGATGTTCTTTCACAGGGAAGAGCTCCAAAACTGTGGAGCGCAGACAGATGCTTCCGGCACATCTTCTCCTCCCTTCTGCTCTGGAGATGGAAGGTAAACATTCGTAAACACAAATCCACCAGGAAAGGCAGAAGCTCTCTGGGTTTTAACAAGCCTTTGGAATGTGGGCAAATGGCTCTGGATTTACCACTCTCTAGGGGAGAAGAGGCTTTCTTTATCTTTGCAGCCTGTCAGTCAGTATTTCTTGCTTGGAAAGGTCCAGAAAAGCTTCAGGGAAGATAGATCTCCAACAAAGTATGCAATGTTATACCAGAGAGAGAGAGAGAGAGAGAGAGAGAGAGAGAGAGAGAGAGATTGATTAATATGTGATTTTCTATCAAACTCCTATGAACAAACAAGATGAAGATAAATAATCTTATCTAAAATAAGAGAATGTAAACAGGCAATTTATAAATGAGGTACTCCGAAAGACCAGTAAGCATTTGGACAATTGCCAGGGAAATTCAGATTAAAATATGTATCAACCATGTATCGAAGTATTTGCCAACATTACAGAAAAAAAAACTAGCTGGGTGTGGTGGCTCTCATCCATCACTCCTGCTTCTTGGGAGACTGAGGCAGGAGGATCCTAAGTTCAAGGCCAATTTGGGATACTTAGCAATAGCCTATCTAAAATTTAAGAATTACAAAAAAGTAGGGCTGGGAGGCTGGGGATGTAGCTAGTGTTGGAGGGCTTGCCTAGCATGCTTGAGGCCCTGAGTTCCATCCCGACCACCGCAAACTAAAAAACTAATAAAATCTTTCATGGTCAGGTTGTAGGAATTTATAATGGAATTGCAAGTTTGATCTACTTATATGATTTTTTTTTTTTTTTTGTGGGGCCTTGTGCATGCAAAGCAACCACTCTACCTACTGAGCTGTATCCCCAGCCTGATCTACTTATATGAAATGTCAAGAAGAGACAAATCTATAAAGACGGACAGTGGGTCAGTGTTTGCCCAGGGCTAAGGAGATGGTGGGGAGATGGTCAAGAAGGGCAAAGTGACAGCGGAGTAGGATTTCTTTTGAGGGTTATGAAAACATTCTCCGATGGACTATGGTGATGGGTGCACAACTGTGGATATACAAAGAAACACTGGGCTACATATTGTTTGTCTTTTTGGTCCTGGGGAGTGAACACAGTGTGCTTTACCACTAAGCCCTAGCCCCAGCCCTTTTTATTTTTTGAGACAGGGTCTTGCTAAGTTGCTAAGGATGTTGCTAAATTGTTGAGGCTGGCTTTGAACTTGTGGTTGTCCTGCCTCAGACTCCCAAGTCACTGGGATTACAGGAGTGTGCTATGCCTGGCAGACTAGACACTTTAAATGGGTGAACTGGAAGGTATATGCATTATATCTCAGTAAACTCTGTGTGTGTGTGTATGTATTTTGTGGTGCTGAGGATGGAACCCAGGGCCTCACACATGCTAGACAAGGACTCTACCACTAAGCCATTATCCCCAGCCCTTGATAAAGCTGTTTTTTTTTTTTTTTTTTTTTTTTTTTTTTTTTTTTTTTTTTAGAGTGAGAGAGAGAGGGAGAGAGAGAGAGAGAGAATTTTTTTAATATTTATTTTTTAGTACTTGGCGGACACAACATCTTTATTTGTACGTGGTGCTGAGGATCGAACCCGGGCCGCACGCATGCAAGGCGAGTGCGCTACCACTTGAGCCACATCCCCAGCCCTGATAAAGCTGTTTTTAAAAAGGGGTGGAATAGAGATTATATGTACAGCTTGATTCTGATGGTTCATAATACTGTGCTGTATTTGTTAAGAGAGTGCAGTATTCTCCCCACATACAAGAAAATTGCAACTATGAGAGACAATGGATATGTTAAATAGCTAGATGGTGAGACTCATTTTACAATGTAGTATATATATATATATATATATATATACATATATACTATATATTAGTAGTGTTGTTTAACTTGAATGTGTATTCAATTCTTGCTTGTCAAGTAAACTTTGACAAGATAGAAAGCTGAACAATTTTTTTTTTTTTTTTTGGCAACAAAGAGCTTAACCGCTGAGCCACATCCACAGCACCCCCATCTTAATTTTTTAAAAAATATTTTGAGACAGGGTCCCATTAAATTGTTCAGGATTTTGCTATGTTGCCGAGGCTGGCTTTTAATGTGCAATCTTCCTACCTCAGCCTCCTGAGCCACTGGGATTACAGGCATGTGCCAATGCACCGGGGTAAAACTGGAAAATTTTTAAAAGAAAAAAGGAAGAAAGGTGTGGGGGGAGAGAGAAAATTATTTTCTTCCCACTAGATGACCAGAAATTAAAGTCTGACTATTCTAAGCATTGATGAAAATGTGTAGAGATAGGAACTCTTTCCAATGCTGGTAGAGATGTAAGTTAGTTCACTTGGGAAAAACCAATAAATTGGCAGAATCTAATAAAGTTAGAGATATGCCAACTCTGCATCCCAGCAGTTCCACTCCTGGGTAAACATCGTGGGGTATGTGCACAAAGACATTGACAACTATGTTCATGAAAAACTTTTTTGCAAGACTGAAAGTGTTAAGTGTCCCAAGTGCTCCTGAACAAATCATGGATAAGTAACCTGTTTGAAGTCCCACATTGGAACAAAACAAAGCAAAAGGAATAAACTCAAGTTGCATGTCTCACCAAGGATATGTCTTCCAAACATAATGTTGAGTGTAAAAGAAATCAAGTTTGCAGACTGGGATTGTGGCTCAGAGGTAGACAATTCACCTAGCATGCGTGAGGCACTGGGATGGATCCTCAGCAACACATAAAATAAAATAAAGCAATTGTGTCCACCTATAACTAAAGAATAAATAAAAATATTTTTAAAAAGAAATCAAGTTTGCAAGTGAATGCCATTTATGTAAACCCATATAAACAATTATATTTTAATTTTATGTAAATGTATAAGGTGTATAAAATATGCACAGGAATGACAGACAGCGAAGTCAAGACAGTAGATAGAGGAAGAGAAAGGATAGGAGGAGTAATCCAGAATATTAACTATATTCTGTTCACCTTTGTTTCTTTTAAACAAAAATCAATGTTGATGTTTGATAAAGCTGGTATAGGCATTTTTACAATATCCGTGCACTTTTCTGTGCAGTTGAAATATTTCCCAATACTAAAGGGAAAAATGAAGTGTAGTTTTGTGTTGGGAATTTGTGCAGAGATTGAAAATCTGCTGTTTAGTGGAAGCCTGAGACAGGAGTTACTGCTCACTCACCTTCCAGCCGGTCTCCCTCTCCTCTCATGCAGAGGTAGATATGGTGGATGATTGATACTGCTGTTTCCACTGTCCTTACCCCACAGAGGCATCAGGGCAGGTACTGGTGGGCAGTAATGCTACCAGATGCAAACTTTGATCCCATAGTTGGGGCACGTAATTGACATCTGACCACCAGCAAAGTTCCTCCTATGTGTGGTGATGGCCTCTGGTTCTGGATCTGCCTTGGGTTGAGTTCTGCAGTCTGGGAAGGACCCAGATCTTGTAAAGCACCTGATTATTTCAGAAATTGTGCCTCAGACTCACCACCTCCTAGTTTATAGGTTGACAGGCTGGGAGACTTAAATGAGATGGTCTTTACGAGTCTGGCATTCCAAAGAAAAGCCCTGGGGTTGGCTATCAGTGTTGCCATGACAACCGTGGGGCACAGGAATAACATGGCAAGTTGAAAGTTCACGTCTGACACTGATAACTGTAGATTGCAAAACTTCTTAGGTGCCTGGACTATGTACTTGAGGCACACTGAATGATTGGATTGAAAGGTAATTTTTCTCACCCCCAAATGACCTCCTATTAATTTTATTATATTTTTTCTGTTGATTGGAATGTTGCTTAGCAAACAATTATGCCTGGTCCTGCTCTTTAAAGAGAGCATGTCTATTAACTTCAAGTACAATCAGAGATAATACCTGCTCCCTAGCTTGCATAGGCTTTTAAACAATCACAACTTTCCTACCTCCCTACAGTGCTGTGATGTGCTAACATTAGCGTGGTTTGCAAATTAGACTCCAAAGAGTCAGAATAATTAAATGCAGAATGATTAAAGGTTCGGAATAATTAAGCTTGCAGAAAGCTGGAGGTGAGGGAAGGAATGGGTAGGCTTCAGCCATCATTTTTCAAGGTGGGGTCTTGTCTTTCTCAGCCTGATTACTCACTACCCAAAGTGTGGCCTGTGGATCAGAGGCAATTCCTGAATGTGTATTACAAATCCAGAATCTCGGGTCCCACTCAGTATTGGATCAGATTCTGCCGCTCAAAAAGACCCCCAGGCGATTTTCATGTACCTTTAAGTTTAAGAAACACGGAGTCTTATAACCTGAGCCAGTCACTGCCTTGGAAAAGGATGCTGACTTGGTAAGAAATAAAGAAAGATCAGTCACTTCTGGGAGAGTTTGGGAAGGAAAGTTTTTTTAAAACTCACGCACATGTGTGCTATCTCTATTTGTGGATTACATTTTGTACAAAATTATTATTCTCTCTTCCCCATTTATTGAAAATATGAGCCGGATTCTAGGAAATAGCAAGAAGAAGGGTGGGAATGGAAGGTTAAAAATTACTAGGGGGTAGCCGGGGGGAAGGACCCAGATCTTGTAAAGCACCTGATTATTTCAGAAATTGTAGCTCAGTGGTAGAGTGGGTGTGTAGCATGTAGGCTCTGGGTTCCAAACGCAGCCTCAAAGCCCAAAACCAACCAACCAGCCAACCAACCAACCAAACAAACAAAAAAACCCCACAGAAATAATGGAAGTCCTCAGTTCTTTCTGGAGCATCTCTTTGTATGATGTGTAGCACGTTCAAGGCCCTCATTGTGCCTGAGCGTTCTTGGCTTGGACATAGGTAACTTCCTGAGCCTGTACGAGGATTCATAAGCAATGCTTACAAAGGGGTATGGGATCTTGGGACAAAAATCATGGCCCAGGCTTGAAGTGTTCTTAGGGCCGTGTTCTGCTGGCCAGTGGGCTCCTGATTGGGCAGCCAGCTTGCCCATTTTTATCTGAGTTCCTGGTTCCTATAGGAGGGTGCAAGGGCAGAGGAGAAGGAGATAAAGCCTCTTCAGGCCGGGGGTGAGTCACAGGAAGCCTCATTTATGACTGGCACATCCCTGGCTCACCAGGGCCCCGCCCTCCCACCCATGGCTGTAAAGACCTTGAGTTTCTCATGCTGCAGTTGTGATGCGTATGGTTGGGGGAGGCACGTATCCAAGTCCCCAGCCTCCCTGGGAAGAGCAATTACAGCATGACATCATGAAACAGCAGATTAGCTGCGACGGGACAACACACAGCGATGGAGCCGAGGACATGGCTATGACTCTCAAAGTGATTTTTAGACACAAGCGTGAGATAAACGTAAATGAATAACTTTTTTTTTTTTTTTTTTTTTTTTAAATGAATGACTCTTTCAGAGTCTCCTTGAGAAGGTGACTGCAAACACGCAGCTCCCAGAGCACAGCGTATCTCTGGCTTAAGGAAACTCAATACCTGTGAACCTCAACTTCCAGAAAGGATTCATTAGGGGCAAGAGGTGGGAATCTTCACACTCTTCAAGAGACTTTTGCTTTACAAGGGGAACCATCTCTGGATTTTTCTTCTACTTTTTATTTTTAATTGTGGAATACATATATTACAAAATTTACCATCCGAACCATGTAAAATATTTTTTTTTCAATTTGTTCCTTTTAGATTTATGTGATAGTAGAGTCTATTTTGATGTATTATAAAAACATGGAGTATCACTTTCCATTCTTGTGGAAGTAGATGATGTGGAGTTACACTGGTTGTGTATTCATATATGAACACAAGAAAGTTCTGTCCGATTCATTCCACTGTCTTTCCTATTCCCTGCCCCCTTCCTTTCATTCCCCTTTGTCTAATCCAAGGAAATTCTATTCTTCCCTCCCCACCTTATTGTGTGTTAGCATCCACATATCAGGAGAACATTTGGCCTTTGGTTTTTTGGAATTAGCTTATTTCACTTTGCATGATAGTCTCCAGTTCCATCCATTTACTGAAAAATGCCATAATTTCCTAAAGTCTGAAATTATGAAGCAATAATTCCCTAAAGTCTGAAATGGAGAAGGAGAGAAGACATGTTTCATTTTTGCTCCTGTTGAGTTGAGGTACTTTAAGAGGAGTTATTCTGTGGATAGTTGAATACATATTCTACTCACAGATACAGCAGCCATTGGCATGTAGAAGCTACATGGTGTAGAAACCAGGAGACTGACTGAGATCAGACAAGTGAATGGTTTAGTCCATGTTGTGCTGCTATAACAGAATGCTTGAGACTAGGTCATTTATAAAGAAAAGAGGTTTACTGTTGCAAGGTTTATTGTGACAAGGGAAGTGCTATGTGCAGAAGAGACACCAGATGAAGCAAGAAAGGAACCAAGTTTGCTCTCTTATAACAAACTGCTCTTTGGGAACTAACCCACTCTGCAAGAACTACATTAATCCCTTCTGAAGATGGTGCTGAGTGACCTAATTGTTGACCTTAAAGCCCCTACTCACTCAACACAGTTTCCTTGGTTGTGCCACTCTGGGGTGGGCTGCAGGCCTGGTCCCCCTAGCTGTGGGGAGGGAACCACTGCCTTAGGCAGTGAGGCACCTGCAAGGTGGGAGCTGGGGGCTTCCTGCCAGTCAGCTGAGCTCTTAGAGGGACCCACTCCCTTCAGAAGTTTGTTTGGCTTATGGCTCTGGAAGTCCAACTTCGGCCAGCTCAGGGAAGGAAGGAAACTAGCAAAATATTTGTGGGCTACATCTGAATCAGGAACCCAGATGAACTGAGCAAAATTAGTAGGGGATTCTTAGTGTCTCCAGGTCCACTGACACCAAACCCTTCATCGCCACCAACTCGTGTCCAGGCGTCCTCTGGTGTTGTGAAGACGGAGCCAAACCGATGGTGGAAAGGCTCAGAACTTAACGACTTCCTCCGCTATCATCTGAAGTCCACCAAAAAGGGAGCAGCCATTGAAAGAAACTCAAGTTAATGTCACAGATGAACACCCAGGGCGTCAGCTTTTTGTCACTGCAACCAAAAAATATCTGAGAAAATCAACTCGGAGGAGAAATGATTGACTCTGGCTCATGGTTTCAGAGTTTTCGGTCATGGTCCTCTGGTTCCATTGCTCCGGGACAGAGGGGAGGCAGAAGGGGCATGGGAAGCCAAGCTGGTCATCGTGGAAGTTGAAAGGAGAGAGATAGGACGAGGCTGGGGACAAGATGCATTTTCCAAGGGCACATCCTGAAGGATCCACTCCCTTCTACAACATCCTACCTCCTGTAGCCTCCACCACCTCTCAGTGGTCGATTCAATCATGAACCCGTTAATGGATTAATTCATTGATGAGGTCAGAGCCCCACGATCCAATCATTTCCTAAAAGTCCACCTCTGAACAGTGCTGCATTGGGGGACCCAGCCTTCAACCCCTGAGCCAATCTGCACAATCCGAAAGAAAAAGGCTCACGGACTCATTGGTCATCTTGCTGGTATTTTATCTGTAGATCAGGAGGACCATGGATGGTGAATTTCTGCATTACATATTTATTCCCCTGGCAGTTCCTGGATTCTTCCAAGTTGGATTCACAGATATTCAAGAGGAAGACATTTTTTTTTTTTTTTTTCAGCAAAAACTGATTGTCCACGTGTCTCGGAGGAGAAAGAAATTATACTTGCTCTTTGCTTGGCCTTGTGACACTTCCTGCGTGTTTTCTGTTTTAGTGGACAGTGACATTGCAGATAAACTCTATGCCTTGAATGACAGGGTATAGAAGAAAAAAGAGATCTCTACGGTATTCCGTTACCCAACTTCTATCACATGTCAAGTCCAGAAGGGCCCCATCCCCCCTGACAGAACAGTTGCAGCCTTCCAGATGATATTGTGAAAAACGATATCGCAGTCTGAGGTTTTATAACCATTAACAAAAGACCCTTCGTCATTTCCAAAATGAAATACCAAAAAAAAAAAAAAACCCAGAAAATTGAGTCACTGATATTTTTATCAATCTAATTCAGAGACAAGATGTCATAGCCCATTGTTTTATTTATCTCGCTGTCTGTGATGTGAATGAATTTTACGATAAAAATACCGTCCCACTGGGATATGAAGCCTCAATATGAGTTTTGGTGGGTGGAAAAAAAAAAACACACTTAAACCACAGCAGTGAGTCTTCAGGGTCAGAAGGGAGCTGAGGAGGAATCCTGGGGAATCCCAGCATCTAAGGTTCAGGCAGAGGAGAGAAGAGATGTGTAAGGGGTCAAGGTCACTGACTCTGGGTTCTGGGCCACTAACCACATTAATTACTGTAGCTCTTATTAATTTTGAGCTTTGTACTGTGGGACCTGTGCTAAATATATAAATATGAATACGGATCTGCGCTTTGGGATCTCTCTCTCTCTCTCTCTCTCTCTCTCTCTCTCTCTCTCTCTTTAATATCCGTGTTTTGAAAAGGCAGCCTAATTGGGCATGTTGGCACACACAGGATCTCAAATTCAAGGCAGCCTTGGCAACTTAGTGAGGCCCTGTCTCAAAAGATAAAAGTGTGGGGTGGAGTGCGGGTGCAGCTTGGTGGTAGAGCACCCATGGATCGAATCCCTAGTGCTGCAATGGATAAATAATCAACAGGCAGTGTAAAATTCTAGCTTAATTTATAAACATCAAAAACAACAAAGAATTTAGATTTTAATAAAGTCTTACTTGCTTTTAGTTATATTGGGTGTCGTGAAAAATTTAGTTGCATGAAGTCATCACTATATTTTATATTCCTAAGGATGCGTGGGGTAGTGCGTTTTCTGCTGCTATAACAGAATAGCACACACGGGAACTATGTTATGTAGATTATGATGAGAGAAGTTTGTCTGACTTATGGTTCTGGAAGTCCAAGATAGGCTGTAGCTGTCTAGGGCCTTTGTAAACACCTCATAGCAAGAGAGTGGAGAAGCAGAAAACCAGGTGAAATCTTTTTATCAGGAACCCACTCCTACGATAATGACATTAATCCACGCAGCAGGCAAAGCCCTTAAGACCCAGTCACCCCTTGGAGGTCGCACCTCTTGACACTGGTACAGCGGCAGTCACATTTCACCTGCATTTTGTAGGAGAGTACACACCGCAACAGGGTTTATCAGAAGTGAAGGCCGATCGTGAAGATCCAAACCTGCAGTTCCATGTGACTGGAAGTTGGGGTCAGGGTGAGAAGAAACAGACAGCAAGACTGTTGGGACTCTTGGGACAACTCAAGACCCAATTAACACAGCTTATCCCAAATGCATAACAGTTAAGAACAGGAAAATTGTGGGGCTGGAGGTGAACCTCAGTGGTGGAGCCCATGTTCAGCATGCTTGAGGCCCTGGGATCCATCCCCAGCACAAAACAACAACAATAAAACCCTCCCCACTCAAATCAGAATGTGAAATTACTCTTTTTTTTTTTTTTTTGGTACTGGGGATTGAACTCAGGGGCACTTGACCACTGAGCCACACCCCCAGCCCTATTTTGTATTTTATTTAGAGGCAAGGTCTCTCTGAGTTGCTTAGTGCCTCACTTTTGCTGAGGCTGGCTTTGAACTCACAGTCTCCAGCAACAGCCTCCCAAGCTACTGGGATTACAGGCATGCGGCACTGTACCCGGCTCTACGTGAAATTATTTCTGATTCATTTGCTCTATGATTTTTTTGGGGGGGAAACAGTGATCTTAACATTAAAATGCAGAAGAGAAAATAGATCACATATATTACCTGTGATTGCCTCTCTGTGGGAGGGATTTGACTTTGTCTCTATAACTTTTCATATTTTAAATATCTGTAATGAATAATACTAATTTTCTTTTTGCAACAAATGATACTAATTTTAAAATCTGAAAAAATATTTTTTAAACATGTAGAAAAATATAAAAAGGGAGCAGGGTGCTGATATAACATTTCTTCATCCAACAAACCAACAGTAGAAGTTGGGGTCCTGGCGGGAGAAGTACTCAGAAATCACCGGGTGACTGAGGAATCACGTACCAGGCTAATCTTGTCACAAACTGAGGATAGTGCTGTCATTTCCTTTAACCTATTCATTGTAAAACTGAGGAATGACAGATCTGAGATGTCTGCTAAACCCTACAGATTCTCTCTAGAAGATGAAATGCTTTTTTTAGTTATTATCTCCTTTATTCCCTGTTATGTAATCTGCCTTGAGGTAAAAAGTGGAGTGTCGATACCGGAAGCTTGGTCCTTGTCTCCAACCAAGGACAAGGACAAGATTTCTGGGTTTTTTGTTTGTTGTTGTTTTGGGCATGAGGGATTGAATCCAGGGGTGTTTTCTTTTTTACCACTGAACCACATCCCCAGTCCTTTTTATTTCTTATTTTGAGACAGGATCTGACTAAGTCACTTAGGGTCTCACTAAATGGCTGAGGCTGGCCTTGAACTTGAGATCCTCCCGCCCAGGTCTCCTGAGTCACTGAGTTTACAGGTATACACCACCATGTTCAGCAACACGGTTTTGATAAAAAGGAAAGAAGTCATATTGCTTTGCTAGCAAAGAGTACACACAGTGGACTCATGTCCCCGAGGCTGAGATTCTAACTGCTGGGTGGTGGTGGTGGGGGGCTGTGGTTTTTTAAAGAGGGATAGAAAAGTATAGAGTCATAATTCACATTTAAGCGGTGACCTTGAGGTATACACATTTCTTAGATGTGCTAGTACCAGTTCCCAAGTCTGGATTCCTTCATTCCTGTGGTTCCTGAGAGGAAGGACAGTTAACCTGGCCCAGGATCAGAAGAAGGACAATCTTGCTTTCCCCGAGGTTAAGGAGGCTAAGGAGAACGTGAAGGGGGAAGATGTGTTTTATTTATTTATTTACTTACTTATTTACTTACTATAATATACTGGGGCTTGAACCCACGGGTTCTCTACCATTGAGCCGCATCCCAGTCCTTTTTACTTATTTATTTTTTTAAATTTTGAGACAGGGTTTTGCTAGATTGCCCGGGTTGGCCTGAAACTTGGGATTCTCCTGCTTCAGCCTCCTGATGAGCTGGGATTACAGGTGTGTCTCACCTCACCCAGTTTAAAATATATCAGTTTTAAAAATAAGCCACCAGTGGTCCAGTAGCAAGGTTTATACTCAAAGCATGAAAGTAGACCCCTGATAAAGTAGGAGAGCAAATAAATACCAAGTTATAATTCCTTCTTTGTGACATTTTTATTGATGCAAAGAATATATTTAGATACCTCTGATAAAAGCATGCACAGACTCTGAAATAAAGGTTCACAACTAACCAAAATAGAGATTTTCAAGTTTATTTCATTTGGCAGGAGGGAACTTAATGTCATTAAAAAAAAAAAAAAAGCTCTGGCTTTTCTAAAATTCAGTTTTAACGAGTGTTTGTGGGTCAGGAGATGGATGGAGACGCATGTTTGGGTATATATCCTGGTTTGAAGTACACTTCCCTTTGTATGAGCTCCTGGGAGAGGGCCTATTTTGCTTCATACCAAATCTCTGAACAAAAGAAGTGCAGTCTGGGTCCTGCAAGTTGCTACTCGGGCAGGCACCTGACCTAATATGCCGCTGCTGGTGGGCAGGGGAGCTGACTGGGTCCACACCCATTCCTGAACTGCAAGAAAGAAAACCTACCTCCAAGCTGGACGGAGTCCAAAATACAGGAGCAAACCCACAGCTCGGCTCTGAGAGGCCGAGGCGTGTCCGCTGGCTTCTGAGGTCTGCCGAAGACTTGAGGAGAGCAGCTGTAGGCTGGCTTCCCCGAGGCAGGTCGCTGGGGCAGGCTGGGTCCTGATCTGAGACAGCAGCTGCTGCTGCGAGAGAGACCCACTTGGGCACCGGGTTTGTGAAATCCCCAACCGCAGCTGCTGACCATGGGGTTTATAGACCCCCCGAGTCCTTTAGGGCCACAGAGAGCTGGCAGTGAAAAGCCCTGGGAAGGTCTTGTCACAGCTTCCAAATAAAACAGGATGAACCACCGCAGCCACCTTTGAGAAATTCTTGGCACAGCTCTCAATGAAATTCTCCAAAATGGAAAACAAACTTTTTCTTCTATAAAAAGTTCAGGACTCTCCTAATATTTTTCAGTTCCCTTGAGGGTCCACTTAAAAATTGCACCCCCATTTTTCCCAATAAAATGTCTATCAGGGTAATATGATGGGCTTTTTCCAAGGGACTAACAAACCTGAGAGAGAAAAATATCGGTTAAGGTGAACAAAATAGTAGATAAGGTTATTCCAGGTGTTTGACCTAAATTTAGCTATTTAGTCTTTTTTTTTTTTTTTTTTGCTTCATCTTTGTTGAATATCACTTGTCAGAAAGTAAAGGCTTATCTTTGGACATTCTATTCCATTGCACTGATCCTACGCCTGTGTTTATGTGGATGCAAGATGGCCTTGATTCCTGCCGCTTTAAAGTGAGTTTTGAAATCAGATTATATAAATCCTCTAACTTGGTTCTTTTTCAAAATTATCTGCATCAACCAGCTTTTTTTTTTTTTTTTTTTTTTAAATTTCCATATGACATGTGGGATCCACTGATCCAGTTCTACAAGAAAGTCTGCTAAGCTTTGATAGTGATGTGTGGAATCTGTAGACGTAGGGGGCTCTGTTCTCTTCTTGAGGGTTCTAATAGATCAGTGCTCCTGGGGTGCTTCTTGGTTAATTTAGACCTTCCGGTTAATATCTCAGTCCTGTTTGGTGGTTTTAGTGGACAGTGCACTTTTTTTTGATAAATTTATTCTCAAGTATTTCATGCTTTTTGACACTAGTATAAGTGGAACGAAATTGGAATTTTTTTTAAGAATTTTTTTTTCTTTCTTCTTTCGTTCCTTCTTCTTCTTTTTTTTTTTTTTTTTTTGTGTGTGTGTGTGCAGGGTGGAATGGCAGGAAAGAGCTAGACATAGGATTAAACCCAGGACTCATAAATGCTAAGCACATGCTGCTATTGAGCTACCCCAGCACTATTCTCATTTTTAATTATCATTGTTAGTATATCAAAGTGCTGTTAATTTTCATGTATTGGTCTGATGTCCTGTGACCTTGCTGATCTGGTTTATTAATTCTGGTAATAGACCATCATGAGGATCATGTATATACAGGATTATGTTGTCTGTTAATAAGGCAGCAGTTTTCCTTCTTGTTTCCCAATCTATATTCTTTTAATTTGTTTTTCTTGCAGTATCAAAGGTTAGGGTCTCTAATACAATGCCAAATAGAAGCAGTAAGAGCAGATATTTTTGCTTTCCCCCTTTGTGGGGAAAAGCTATTTTATTTATTTATTTTTTTTAATTTTCAAAATTGTGGCAAAGTATGTATAACATAAACTTGAGCATCCTAACCATTTCTAAGCTCACAGTTCAGTGGTGTTAAGTACATTCACGTTGCTGTGCAGCCGTCACAGCCACCCAACTCTGGAATTCTTCATCTTCCCAAACTGAAACTCTACCCATTAAAACCTAACGTCCTATTGACCCAACTCTTAGCCCCTAGAAACCACTCTTCTTTCTGCCTCTCTGCATTAGACCATTCTAGGCACCTCATATAAGTGGAATGACAATTTTTGTCATTGTGTTTATTTCACTTAGCATAGTGGCTTCAAGTTTCATCCACATTGTAGCATGTGTCAGAATTTCCTTTTCAAGGCTCAGCAATATTCCATGATATGCTCAACCTTTCACTGAACATATTAAGTATAATGTTAGCTATCAGGTGTTCATAGACATCTTCTATCAAAATGACATTCTTTTTATTCCTAGGTTATTGAGCAATTGTGTCATAAATATAAATTGAATTTGAGACATAAGTTTTCTGCGGCTATTGAGATGACCAAATACATAATGAATATTGGGTATTAAAACCATCTTAAATTCCTGGGATAAATCCCACCTGGTCATGGTGTACTTTTGAATTTTTTCTGAGTTACTATATATAGTTTTCGTTCTTACATGGCCTATAATCCATTTTGAATTACTTTCTACATACAGGTAAGGAAGGGGCCACAATCATTCCTTTCTATGTTGATAATGGGTTGTCTCAGAACCATTTATTGGAAAGACTATTCATTCCCCATTGAGTGATACTGGTGCTCTTGTTGAAAATCAATTGACTATAAATTGAGGGGTTTATTTCTGGGCTCTCAATTCTCTTCCACAGATGCACATGTCTTCCTTAGACCATACTATACTGTCTTTTTAAAATATATGTTTTTAAATTTTTAATTGACACAGTAATTGGACATATCTATTGGGTGCAGTATGGCACTTCAATACATGAATATTATGTGTAATGATCAAATCTATGTAATTTGGCATATATATCCCTTTTCTCAAACACTTATTATTTCTTTGTATTGGGAACATTCAAACCCCTCTCTACAAGCTATTTTGAAATATATAATTAATTGTTGTCAACTATAATTATCCTATTATGCTATAGAACATTAATTAGAAGCTACTTTTTCTATTCAACAACACCCCAAACACTGTATAGATTACTGTAACAAATTTGTAATAAATGTTGAAATCAGGGAGTATAAATCATCTGTCTTTGATCTTCTTTTTGAAGATTGCTTTGGTGAATCTGGATCTCCTATTTCTTAAAGTCCCTTTCAACTTTACCTCACCTGGGAAGAATTGCCTTCCCTGAGTTGTGTTTCAGGGTTCTGTATATACCAACGGTTCTTATATTTGAGAGGACCTAAAAATCACCTGGGGGGCTTTTGAACTACTGCCAATAAACTGGCTCCTTTCAGACCAGTTAAATCAGAACCCCCGGAGTGTGAGGTCTGACGTTGGTAAAGGACAGACTGGCTAAGCTCACCCAAATTAGCTGGCCCTCCCGATCGTGAACAAATAAAATGACGTTTAAGTATTGGGTGACTTGTTACACAGCAAGTGATAACTGCTATGAAATGTGTATCCCAGGGTGAGACAATTCTATCAACTTTTTTTTTTCTTTTTTGGTCCTGAGGATCAGACCTGGGAGACCTCCTGCATGCTAAGCCATTGCCCTACGGCTGAGCTGTACCCGCAGCCCTCCATTAACCTTTCCTAGAAGGTTTGACCTTACGTCTACATCTTGCTATAGGAATGTGGGATAGGGATAGTGTCGATTTTACCATGGGGGCAGAGGGGGGAAACTGGTATGAAATTGTGCATGTTTTATATGTGTCAAAAGTAAAGTCTTAGAAAAGCTCAGCCTCTCTGGAGGAGAATTTTCTTCTCCTTTCTAACCACCGAAGATACGAATAGCGTGTTTTCCTTTACAGATTGGTTGCTAGTAAGAAAAAGTGAAAATTCAGTCTTACTTAAGTAGCTATGTAAGTTCTATAGCTTGTATGTTCATGTTTTTTCCCCCCTCTCTTCTATTATATGCTTTATTTTAATCACTTATATGATTGTTATCCATAATTCTATTGTTTTATTCTCATTTATACTTAGTCATGTTATTATATGTAATTCTGTGATAAATCACTTAAAATCTCTTGTGGGAAAGAGTGGGACTTAAACAAAAGCATACAAGGCTTTGGCTTTCCTTTTAGAGAGTCTAAGAGTGTGCAGAACTTCCTGTTCTTTACAATATATCTTGAGTGCTGAAACAAGGGTTGGTAACCGACTAGGAGTGAGAGGTCAGGAAAAACTAGGTGAACCTTGGTCAGCTTGATCCGAGGCACGAATCCAGCTGAGCCCACACATCATTCATCAAATACCAGCTGTGCTGGATACTTAGTTGGGGTGCTAGAGTTCCTTCCTAGTAACATGGGGACTTTGGGGGTGATAGTCCCGTCTGGAACGTGGTTGCTGTGGTTTAGATCTGGAATGTTCCCCAAGGCTCCTGTGGTTAAAGGCTTGCTTCTCAGCTTGGAGCTATTGGGATGTGGGACCTACCGGGAGGTTTCCAAGTCATGGATGTGTGCCCTTGAGGGACCCGTGAGACCCCGCGTCTGCAGCTATTGAGATGACCAAATACATAATGAACATTGGGTATCATCTTTTACTTTCCTCCTTTCTCTTTCTGTCCAGGAAGTGAGCAGTTTTGCAAAGCATGCATTGAAAGAATGCATTGAAAGCATTCATGTATTGAAAACACTAAATGTGAGACAAAATAAACCTCTTGACTTTCTGAGTCGATAATCTCAGGTATTCATGACAGTCGTGGAAAGCTGATGCTGGGAGGATTCAATGCGTTCAGGTATCTAGAGCTCCCACCCGGGGGTCGGCTCTTGGGTTTGTAAACACGATCTTCCATCCTCATCCTCTTCCCCAATTAGATGCTGTGATTATTTACTAAATGAAATTGACTTTACAAAAATAATATGATTTGTTGAATATGCAGATGCACTCTGTCATGCCTTGATTTAAGGGAGTGTCTGAGATTATGGGGGTGTGAGAGGACACAGGGAATGAGCCGCAGGGCTCCCCACATGGCTCGTGATACACACGAGGCAGTTTTATGTGAAGTCATCACTACGGGGGGCTCGAGCCGCAGACACATGGTAGAAGGTATCAGAAGAGAAATAGATCCACAGGCAGTGAAAGTGGCCAGGTATGGAATGAGAATTGCCAGCAGCGTCCATTTGTAAGGAATGGGGACCATGCCAGGTCCCCCTTGTTTACTCCAGTCTTCTTCAAATACCTCTGTAATCCCAGCGGCTCAGGAGGCTGAGGCAGGAGGTTCGCAAGTTCAAAGCCAGCCTCAGCAAGTTCAAAGCCAGTCTCACTAAGCAACTTGGTGAGACCCTGTATGCCGCTGTCTGGCTGGGCACAAGATCACGAGCCACTCAAACAGGAACAAACTTTATTTGAAAGAACCGCCAATAACACGTCCGCCCGGGAAGCTTCCCGATCCACCCACGCGGCGTTCTGCTGGTTCCTTCCCGGAACTCTAGCGCAAGCGCCTCCCCGGAATTCCCTCCTACTGCACTTTCCCAACCAATGGGAACTCTCCAGGAGTCCCGCAGCAGGAGTCCGGTATCCATATGAATGTACTTTTTAACATAATCGTATCATCTCAATGGCTAGCTGGCATCACCTTTCAATCAAAAATGCCATGCATCATATTAATTGGCTGTGGCTCCCAGCATCTCCCCCTTTCTGTTTAATTAAGCAACAAGTAATGTGGCTAGGGACCGTGCCTGTTAGGTTTGTCCAATTCAACATATGGTTCTTACCCGTCATTGGAAAACTGACCTTTAGGCGTCAGCCTCCTGTCTTAGGTTGATACCATTGCAATTGGATCATACCCGTCACTGACTACCGATCCAGCATATAGCCATACTTGTGGATAGGCCTATGCACCAGTGGGGGGGTGAGGTTCTTTGCCTCACCTCTGTTGGCCCCCAGATTTGGCCTTGGTGCCAGTGGGGGGGTGAGGTTCTTTGCCTCACCTCTGTTGGCCCCCAAAATTAGACCATCACTAGTAGAAGGGAGGAGGATACAGAAATGCCACAACACCAAATCAATTGACGACTCCTAGGGAAAATTGCATCACTGGTGACACATCAGCAAAGATACGCCAGCATTACCATAATTTGTTGTATCAACAGATAGATCACAGTGCATACAAGTGATACATAGTCCAGGCAAGTTTTGTAAGCAGTTCAAAGTGGAGGAATCTATCAATATGTCCATTTCCTCCCAAGATCATTGATGTATCAGTTTATACAGTTTGTTGTGATAATTATCGAAGAAGTTGTAGTTTGGTTTCATCTTTGTCTTCACCGGCACTGGGATGAAAAATAAGAATTCTGACAATGATGTTAAAGAGAGAAAGAAAAAAAAAAAAAATGTAACATTTTAACAGGTACTAAGAAAACATTTTTTTTTTTTTTTTAGAACAATTTATATTATCTTGAACAGAATTATTAAATATAATGAAAAGGAAAGATGAAAATAAACAAACAGATTTGTTAACCTGCTTATTTGTACACATATTAAAATAATTTTTAACAGCTGTTTACCCAATTTAAATTAAACCATTAAAATTACGTGAATAATAAAAAGTACTTGGATCCATTTTTTTTTTTTTTTTTTTTTTTTTGAGCACTCCTCATATATGATCTATGGACATACGCACATATAGACACATAACACAAAACAGAAGTGTGCACATATAACATACAACACATAAGACAATAGTAAAGGCCTTGTAGTTTCACCTAGGTGAAATCTCCATTGCAATGTTAAAAACTCCACAGTTAAAAAATAAAACTGATCAGAAAAACATCAACCTAGGTCTGTATGAGCTCAAAAATAAAATAGAACCTATGATATGGAAAAATGCAATAATAAAATAGATATTGAAAAAAGCATCCTGGTTAATCAGTCGCAGATGTAAGAATGGCCAAGCTGGAGTTCTGGATATCAGCTGTTATGGATTTGAGTCAAATTATCTTCTTTTTGATCTGTAGAAATCGTTTTAGTTAGTCTTTCTGGAATCCAAATCGGCTGCTGTTCTCCCTGTGGAAACACGCAAACAGAGCCCCGACTCCAGACAATTACTGGGTCAGGACCTTTCCATTGTCCTGTTAGAATATCTTTCCAAAGAACTTTAGGCTTATGCACATTTTTTGGATACATATGCCTTTCCGCAGCACTAAGTCCTGATGAATCCAAATTTAAAAAGTTTAGAGTAAAGAGGGTTATTTTAAGTTTATCTTTGGGGGATATATACCCCTTTCCAATTCCCTCCTTTTGTTTTAATAAGTACATTTTAATAGTTTGATGAGCTCTTTCAACTATGCCTTGTCCCTGTGGATTGTATGGAATTCCTGTTATGTGAGTAATGCCAAATGATGAGCAGAATTGTTTAAAAGAGGTAGAAGCATAACCGGGACCGTTATCTGTTTTTAACTGTTTTGGAACGCCCACAGTGGCAAAATTTTGTAAGCAATGAGCTATAACATCTTTAGTTTTTTCTCCGGCATGAAGGGAGCCCATCAAAAATCCAGAAGAAGTATCAACTGTAACATGCAAATATTTTAATTTTCCAAATTCTGGCAAGTGTGTGACGTCCATCTGCCAAATATGGTTAGGTATCAGTCCTCTAGGATTGACTCCAAGATTAACTTGTGGTAAAAATGTCACACAATTTTGACATTGTTTTATTATATGTCTGGCTTGTTCTTTAGTTATTTTAAAACGTTTTTGTAAAGTATTAGCATTGACATGAAACCTTTTATGAAAATTTATAGCTTCTTCTATTGTGGAGAAAATATGTATGTCATGTGTAGATTTATCTGCTAATTCATTGCCCAAACTAAGGGCTCCAGGCAATCCTGTATGTGCCCTGATATGTCCTATAAAGAATGGATCTTTTCTGTCCCAGATTAGACTTTGTATAGTGGAAAACAAAGAGAAAACAGTAGAAGAAGGGGAAATCCTACCTGCATCTTCAAGGGATACTATAGCATTAACTACATATTGACTATCAGAAAATAAATTAAATACGGAATCTTTAAACATCATAAAAGCTTGTAATACTGCATTAAGCTCTACCTTTTGAGCTGATTGTTTGGGTACTAAAAATGTAAAAGTTTGATCAGGGGTAACTACTGCTGCTGTACCATTATTTGACCCATCAGTGAATATATTTGGAGCATTCATGATAGGGGTCTTTCTTGTCATTTTTGGAAAAACTACAGGATGCTTAGACCAAAAAGACAACAAAGGATTAGATGGCAAGTGATTATCAAATGAAACATTAGATTTACACATGATTATTGCCCAAGTATTTAACTCATTGGCTAACTCATCAATTTGATCCATAGTATATGGAGTAATAATTTTATTGGGAGAAATCCCAAACACTCCCTTTGCTGCTTTTATTCCTTTGAGTATTAATTGTCCTACAGCCTCAGGATATCTAGTAAGAATAGTATTAGGAGAATAAGATAAATGTATCCACAATAATGGACCTTCTTGCCAAAATACTCCTGTAGGAATATTTTTTGTTGGTAGTACAATAAATAATAAAGGCAAACTTATATCAATTCTATCCAAGTGCATATTTTCCATATATGTTTCAATGATTTTTAATGCCTTTCTTGCTTCAGGCGTTAGCATGCGGGGTGAATTTGGATCTGATGGACCTTTTAGGATATCAAATAAAGGTCCTAGCTCTCCTGTTGGTATGCCTAGATAAGGCCTTATCCAATTTATGTCTCCCAATAACTTTTGAAAGTCATTAAGTGATTTGAGTTGATCTACTCGTATTTGAATTTTTGGTGGACGGACCATGGTTGAGGATAACAGGACTCCTAGATAATTAATTGGAAGATTTAATTGTACTTTATCTATTGCTATCTCTAGATTATAATTTTTTAATAAGTTTGTAAGTGTGGCATAACATTCCAGCAATATGTTTTTATCTTTATGTGCCAATAATACATCATCCATATAGTGAAATATTTGTAGTTCAGGATTTTGATTTCTAAGTGGTTGGATTGCTTTGTTAACATAAATTTGACACATAGTTGGACTATTAGCCATCCCCTGAGGGAGTACTTTCCATTCATATCTCTGATCAGGACCTTCATGATTTAGTGCAGGGATAGTAAATGCAAAATGTGGACTATCCTCAGGATGAATAGGAATTGAAAAAAAACAATCTTTAATATCTATAGCTAAAACATACCAGGTTTTTGGTAAAGCAGACAATTGGGGAATCCCTGATTGAGCAGGTCCCATAATAACCATCTCATTATTAATGGCTCTTAAATCTTGTAATAATCTCCATTTACCAGATTTCTTTTTAATAACAAAAATGGGAGTATTATGGGGAGATATGGAAGGTTGTATATGTCCTTTCGCTAATTGTTGTTTAACCAGATCATGGGCTACTTGTATCTTTTCTTTAGTCAGGGGCCACTGAGGAACCCACACTGGTCTTTCTGATTTCCAAGTAATTTTTATTGTCTCAGTGGCCCTTTCTGAAAATCCAACCCATGTCTGTCTGTTCCTTGATCTATTTGAATTGGTGCTGCTATATTTTGTCCTTGTTTTCCTAATCTTTTTTCTTTTTTAAAACCTTGTTTAGCCCTAGTAGTGGGCGCATTAGGATTGATGTTATTTGTTAACGTTAAACCTAATTGATCTAGGACATCTCGTCCCCATAAATTTATAGGAAGATGATCCAATACATATGGCTGTATAGTTCCCTCACATCCTTCAGGATCCTTCCAATCTAATACCATTGCACTTCTATGGGGATTAGTAGCCACTCCTAGGCCTCGAAGCGTTTGAGTGGCTTGTTGTAATGGCCAATGTTTTGGCCATTCCTGACTAGATATGATGCTAAGGTCTGCACCTGTGTCCAGTAGCCCATTAAAGTCGTATCCTTGAATATTTAGTTTTAGCATGGGGCGAGAATCTAAATTTAAAGACAGCATAGCCCAATCTACACCTGTGGAGCCCAATCCCCTGGTACCTCTTTCTACAGTACGACTAGAAAATTTATCATGTAGGCTGGGTATTATTAGTAACTGTGCTATTCTATCCCCTGGTGAGATAACTGATATGCCTCTTGGAGAACTAGCTATAATTTTTATTTCACCTTCATAATCGGGATCAATTACCCCGGGACTTATCATAAGTCCTTTTAGTGTGGAAGAACTGCGTCCCAATAATAAGCCTACCGTTCCTTGGGGAAGAGGTCCTTTTACTCCTGTGGGAATGATTTGAATTCCCATCTCTGGAGTTAGTACTGCTCTTGCGGAGGCGCAGATGTCCAGCCCTGCGCTCCCTCTAGTTTGTCTGATGAGGGATTTAATGGATAATGTGTCCTGGGCACTACCTTGATGGTGCTGCTGGGTTCCTCCATTGCCCCGTATATTTGTGGTTTTGGGCCCCGGAGCATTGGGCCCTCCAGTCCGTTTTTTGGCAATGGAGCCTGATGCCTTTCTCCACGATATCGTGGGTAAACACTTGATCCTTGTCCGTTTTTTGATAACGGAGTGCCCTCTATGGTGGTTTGAGAACGGCATTCATTAGCCCAATGTCTCCCTCTACGGCATCGTGGGCAAATACCTGGTATTCTATTCCTTTGATACCTAGCTTTGTTAAACCCTCCTCCTATGGGGCAATTCCTTTTAAAATGTCCTGTCTGATCACAATTGTAGCATGTTTTTGGCCTGGCATCTAAAGCCTGTTGTACTGCTGCTAAGACTTGTCCTTGTTCATTAATGTCTCTACATAATTTAATATATGTGTTTAAATCTTCATGTTTCCATGGTCTAATGACCTCTCTGCAGCAACGATTTGCTTGGTCATAAGCCAGTTGTTTTATAAATGGCATTGCTTGTTCTACATCTCCAAATATCCTAGAAGCTGTCTGAATAAGCCTATCTACAAATTCAGCGTAAGGTTCGTTAGTTCCTTGTATTACCTTAGATAACTGTCCTTGTAAATCTCCATGCCCCTGTAAAGTTTTCCATGCCCTAACTGCATCTGCAGCAATTTGTGCGTATACACCAGGATCATATTCAATTTGTTGCCGTTGACCCTCATAAGGTCCCTTTCCTAACAACATCTCCAGATTTCTTTGAGGGTAACCGGCTGCTGTATTTCGCCTAGCTGTCTCCATGCAGAATTCCTCATTGGCAACCTTCCATAACAAATATTGTCCTCCATTTAGCACAGATCGACACATGTTAGCCCAATCTGCTGGTGTCATGTCTAAGTTGGTAATAGATTCAACCATGCTTATGGTGAAGGGTGCTTGCGGGCCATAGGTTGTTACAGCCTCTTTTAATTGCTTTACTGTTTTGAAATCTAGAGCGCGATGAATTCGTTGCCCTCCTGCCTGCTCAAGTACAGGGCATGCTAGTCTTTGGGATCTTGCCTTAGGATTTTGTGCATTAACTACAGGAATTGAGGGCCGCTCAGCTCTTACGCCCTCTGGTGATAGAACGGAGTTAGTAGCAGCCTCCTGTTGTAACTCCCCAACTGATGGTCGTTTTTCCTCTAAGCTTTCTTTCTTCAAATTTTCCTCTGTCTGACTAGCTGGAGAGACCTTCTCTTTTGCTTGACCTGACATGTTTTCTACCACAGTTTGGACCTCTAACAATTTACTTAACAGTTTTTCGGTTTGTTTTTTACTAGTTTCTAATCTACTATAAAGGTAACGCAACCCAGTAAGGTAGCATAAAACAAAGCCGAAACAGAATGAAACAAAAACGGAGCAAAGAATAGTTGTATCAATTTTCTCTTTCTCCGGGCCAAACAACTTCAAGCCTTGAGCCAACCATTTTTCCCAGTTTGCCTGAGAAAATTCTAGGGATAGGCAGCTTGAAACAAAAACAAAATAAATCAAAAGAAGAACACATTGTTTTTTGAAATGGTCACCCATTCTGTCGCCTTCCCTCAGGGGCGAGCAATTTTACTCACCTCCAAGCTTCAGGCGCTCCCCGTACAGGGCCACCAGTTGCCGCTGTCTGGCTGGGCACAAGATCACGAGCCACTCAAACAGGAACAAACTTTATTTGAAAGAACCGCCAATAACACGTCCGCCCGGGAAGCTTCCCGATCCACCCACGCGGCGTTCTGCTGGTTCCTTCCCGGAACTCTAGCGCAAGCGCCTCCCCGGAATTCCCTCCTACTGCACTTTCCCAACCAATGGGAACTCTCCAGGAGTCCCGCAGCAGGAGTCCGGTATCCATATGAATGTACTTTTTAACATAATCGTATCATCTCAATGGCTAGCTGGCATCACCTTTCAATCAAAAATGCCATGCATCATATTAATTGGCTGTGGCTTCCAGCACCTGTATCTAAGTAAAACACAAAATAGGGCTGGGGATGTGGCTCAGTGGTTGAGGGCCCTTGAGTACAATTCCTGGTACCAAAAAGAAAAAGAAAAAGGATCTGTGTTCAGCGGCTACTATGACTGCTCATTCTCTCTCAGTCCTACATTCCCAGTCCCACTTCCCACTAATTTGCCCCCACCCCACTATCAGCAATAGAGATCAAGAAGGAGCCACCCAGCCCACCATCTTCTTTATGCCTTCACAGGTTCAGGGACAATCTCTCTGACTTCCATGTGACTTGAAGACTCCCATTCTTTTTTTTTTGGTACCAGGAATTGAACCCCAGAGTGCTTAACCACTGAGCTACATCCCCAGCCCTTTTTATTTTTTAGAAGTTCTAAGTTGCTTAGGGCCTTGCTCAGTTGCTGAGGCTGGCCTTGAACATGTGATGCTCCTGTCAGTCACTGGGATCCAGCCACACCCCACGACATGCCTGACAAGACTCCCACACATTCTTCCATGATCATTTGAGACCTTCACTCCCTCCCAGGGGCCTTCCTCCCCCCATCGCCTCTCCAATGTCTACTCACCTCTTTTTGTGCCATTTTCACATTTTATTTTCATTCTTTACTCACTGATCAGTCTCCCTTGCTATCCTGGGAGTCCCTTACAGGCAAAAATCCTAAACTATTGACATTTGTGTTTCCAACGGGAGGACTACCCTTGTACAAATGGTTATAATGAATGCTTCTGTGGTTTTCCATGAAAAGGGAAAAAATGAAGGACGGGAATTTCCAAACAGATGAATAATCGGCTTGTAGGATTAGACCCATTTTAGGGATTGGCTAGAATGAAAATTATACGCCCAGGAAAACGAGACCCTCCCATTTTGAGGGACACTCCCAGAAAAGCTAGTAAAATTTCTCAAAGTTTTTGTTTATCTATAAGATGGCATGATGCCATAAAATAAATGATTATACAGGTGAAATATATAATTTGCTAGGTAATTAAAGATGGGATGCTAATTGAATCTGTTTCTCCTCCGGAGCTGTCTCTTAGCAATTGGTTTTTGGGGCCAGTTGTGTGCTGCAGTTGCAGAATACAATTTAAACAGAACAAAGCAATCAAAATAAAACAAAACTGGGCTAACTGTGCTGTCAAGTCCCCAGACATCCCTGATGCATGGATCTGCTTTAGGACCCTCTTAACTTTTAACCGAATGATGTTCTAGTCACCTGTTAATTTGTGCTTCTCAGGAAGCTCATTTCATTTAGGAGCTTTAAGTATTTCGGGACATATTCAATTATTTGCAGTTGAATAATGGATCATCCCTGAAAATTAGTTCTTCATGCAACTGCAGGCTTAAAATCAACCAGATGAAATTGCAGATGTATTTGAAGGAGATTGAAATAAGCAAGGATCAGAGGCTCTTTCTAAAAACGGAAATAATAATCATAAGTTATTTGTAGCTTATTAATAATAATTATCATTTAATCAATAACTAATGACAATTCTTTTTAGTAGTACTGAGGACTGAACCCATGTATGTGAAGCACATGTGCTATCCCCTAGGTATATCCCCAGTCTATAAAAATTGGACTTAAAACTTCATTATTAATCCTTGGGTGTCATTTTTTCCCACCTCAAATTACATCCTTGTGCTTATTTATCCAACTCAAGAAGTGAGATTCTCTGTACTTCTCCTCCCTCCCTCCCTCCCTTCCAGGGCTGGGGATGGAACTCAGGGCCTCACACATGCTGGGCAAGCATTCCACCATTAAGCTACCCTCTAACCCCTAATTCTCTAAACACCCCCCTTTTTGTGGTGCTGGGGATTGAACCCAGGGCATGTGCATGTGAGGCAAGCACTCTACCAACTGAGCCTCTAATTCTCTATATTTCAACAAATATATTTTGAACATCTACTGTGTGCCAAGCACTATGGGGTCCACAACCTTAATGCTCCTGCCATTCTGGGTCCTAAATTCTGCAGGACTCTGAGGCCAGCCCGAGGAAGCAGAAGGCAGCTACCCTGGTCCAACATTGTGCTTCCCAGGAGAGGGTTTAAAGTCAACTCCTGATGCAGACCCAACGTGGCTCCACGTAGCCTTCTCTTAAGATTACAGAACTCATAGAGCCCAGAATGGAAAACAGAGGTATTTATCCTAAAAAGTAAATTAGAAGGGCTGTGCCAGACTTAGTCCCTTTTATTTTTCTAAACTGAGTGCCTGCTACCCGCCTTCGGCCCATCTTCCACCCTTCCCTTCTCTCTCTCTTTCTTTTTTTTCTCTTCTACACCAGAAAGGCTGGGAGATGGAAAACCTTGTAGCTAAGCAACCTTCCGTCATCTTTCATGTGAGGCAAGTACTCTACCCCTGAGCTACAACCCCAGCCCTGCTTTTAGTTTTTTAGAGGTAGAATTAGCTGAGTTCTGTGGTAATTCTATGTTAGTTTTTTTGAGAAAATGCCAAGCTATCGTCCATAAGGGCCACACCTTTTCATTCCCACCAGAAATGTTCCAGGATTCCAAATTCTCCACATCCCCACTGACACTTTATTTATTTTTTATTTTATAACAGTCGTCCTAATGGGTATGAAGGGCTGTCATTTACCTAATGACTAATGATGTTCAGCACTTTTATGTACTTGGTGGCCATTGGTATCTTCTTCAGAGAAATGTCTTTTCAAGTCCTTTGTCCATTTCTTAAATTGGGTTATTTATTCTCTTGTGTTGAGTGTTGGGAGTTCTCTATATGTCCTGTATCTTAAACTTCTGTCAGATACATGGTCTGCAAATATTTCTCCCAATCTCTAAGTTGTCTTTTCACTTTCTTTATAGTGTCCTTTGGTGCAAAAAAAAAAAAAAAAAAAATTTAACTTTTGTGGTCTAATTCATTTATTCTCATATGGCTCATACTTTGATGTCATATGAAAGAATCTGTTGCCATATCCAAGGTCATAGTTTGTCCTTGTGTTTTCTTCTCTGGGTTTTATGGCTAACTCTTATATTTAAGACACTGGTTCATCTGAATTAATTTTTGTCTATGGCATAAGACAGGAGTCTGTTCTTTTGCAGGTATCCTCGCCTGCAAGAGATCGGTCAAAGGGCTCAGAGACCAGGCTGGGAAATCCAGTTTTCCCAGCCCCATTTCTCGAAGAGACTGTTCTATCTTCCTCTGAATGGGGTTGGCACCCTTGTTGCAGATCATGTGACAGAGACGTTCCGACTTGTTTCTAGACTCTCAATTCTAATCCCTTGGTCGACATGCCTTTGCCACCACTGTACAGTTTTAATTAGTTTTTTTTTTTTTAAGCAAGTTTTGGAATTGGGAATTTCTTCTTTTTTTTTTCCCCCCTCAGGATTCCTATGAGTCTTGCAATTCCATATGAACTTGAGGATAGCCTTTTACATTTCTGCAAAACAACTACAGCTGTCTTCTTCCTCAGGCCACTCTGATGTCAGTCCCCTCTGCATGGTCCCTGTCCCGAGAATTGGTCCTTCCTGCCTCAGGACAGGTTGATACCCTCCATGGATACAGACTGCCAGGAGCCTGGTCTCTGAGCCCTTAGATCAATCTCATCTTGAGCTCCCACCTGGGAAGCTCCTTTTGGCCAAGAACCCTTTCCACATAGCTGACGCTCTTCCTAGTTATCTTAGGGCTAGGGGAGAGCTGGTGAGGTGGGGACTTCAGGGCTCTTTCTTTCATTCATTTTTCTGTTTTTCAAGACTAGGGATAGAGCCTGGGTGCTCTACCACTGAGCTATACTGCCAACCCTTTTAGTTTTTTTTTTTATTTTTTATTTTGAGACATGGTCTTGCTAAGTTGCCCACATAGGCCTTGAACTTGTGATCCTCCTGCCTCAGCCTCCCGAGTAGCTGGGATTACAGGTGTGTATCACCATGCTTGGCTCTAAAGAGTCATTTCTATGGATTGAAATTTAAACGCTTGTATTCTATCTTTGTCCTTCTTTGCCAACCAACCCCATCTCCTTGGGCTAAGTGGAAAATCCCACATGGATCTTTAGGGTATTGGCTATTGTCTCACCATGACTTTGTTGAGCACCTAATATATACTGGATAGTAACTACGACAGTGTAACAAATATACAAGAAGTCCTAAATTCATAACCTCAAGGAGTTTACAGTCTTAATGGGGGAGTTTGCATGGCAGATGAATGTCTCAAACATCTGGGACATGGCCATGATACAATTTTTAAAAATAAGGTCCATTTTGTGGCATAGACAATATGTGTGACTAGGATCCACCTGAGGGAGCATGTCATCATGAAGCGGGTGCTATAATCTTGCGAGGCCACGTGGCGGAGAGTACAGAGACAGGTGGAGTCCTTGCAGCAGCGAAGAGAAAAGAAAATATTCTACTAGACGCAAATGGTATGGTGAAGGGAGATGACCACACAATCCAAGACCCAGTAGGAGTGAGCTCTATGAACCAGTAGGATCTCAGTTCTAGTGTCACCCGCTCACACTGGAGAAGAGAGAGGACCCAGCTGCCAGGGTGGAGCCCCGTTGACGGGGCCCTCAATCAGAGGGAGCTGTCTGGAATTGCTGGTGTCCCAGGATTTATGGGCTCATCATACGCAGACAGCATCGGTAGCCACGACCTTTCCAGTTTCTACAGGACCCATTGTTTTCCAGGTGAAGGTGGAATGTGGCCCTCACCTTCACGCCAGCAGGTACAGGAGCTTGGGACAACCACCAGGCACACCCCAGTGTCTCCAGTTTTTACATTGTAGTCACCTCCCTGGTCAAGGCCCTGGTGGCTCCACACCTGGAATGACTGAAATAGCCTCCAGACTGACCGCCCTGCCCTCGGGCTCACCTCTGCTCCAAACCACAGGACAAACCAGCTCCAATCTGATGTGCCTGCCGTGACATCAACACCTTGTCGTTCCTTTGCTCAAGAGCGTCTTCCAGTTTAGGTCCAGACTTTCCTCTCCAGAGCTCAAGGCTTTCAATGGTTTTGCCCATCTTAAAGGTCCCACCAACTTGGCCCTGCACCTGCAAACAAAGCAATTCAATTTGCTCCATTCATTCAGTTTTTCAACTACGTTCTGATCAGGTACCGCACCCAGGCTTAGGGACTGTTACAGGCTGAATGTTATCTCCTCCCCCCGCCCAAATTTATACATTGGGGTCCCACCTCCAGGACCTCAGAGCATGACTATATTTGGAGTAGGGCCTTTCAAGAGGCAATTAAGCTAAAATGAGGTCATTACAGTGGACCCTTTCCTGATTGACGGGTGTCTTTAAAAGAGGAGATTGGGACACAGACACGCAGAGAAGAATGACTATGTGAGGACGCTGGGAGAAGATAGCTGTCTACAAGCCCAGGGGAGAGGCCTCAAGAGAAACCAGCCCTGCTAGACCTTGATCTCAGCCTTCTAGCATCCAGGACTGTCAGAAGATAAGCATCTGTTGCTGAAGCCACCCAGGCTGCGGTGCTTTGTTACGGCAGCTGGCAGCTGGCAGCTGGGGCGGACTAAGACAAACCCTTCGCCAGACCTCCCTCAACAGTAGGACTTATGGACGTGTGCACACGATTTTTTTCCTTATAAAAATAGATCATATAATATCCATTTTGTAAATGAATTTTTATTTTAAATTTTATTTATTTGTTTAGGTGCTGGTGATTGAACCCAAGGCCTCGCACGTGCAAAGGACGTGCGAAGGACGTGCTCAACCCTTGAGCTACGCTTCTTAGCTCTAACAACAGAATTTCTTTTTTCTTTTTTTTTTTGTGGTGCTGGATGTTGAACTCAGGGCCTCGTGCTAGGTAAGCACCCTACCACAGAGCTACACCCCCAGTCTCCAGCCCTTTTTATTTTTTATTTTGAGACAGGGTCTCACTAAGTTGCCAGGCGGGTCTCAAATCTGTGATCCCTCTGTGTCAGCTTCCTGAGTAGCTGGGATAACAGGTGTAATCACACCCAGCGTTACGCCCTGAACTTTTTAACGTAGCAATATTCATAGACATCTTTTGTGTCTGTCTGTCCATCTGACCTTCTTCCTTCCAAACAAGGGATTGAACCCGGGAGTTCTCCTCCACTGAACTAATCCCCAGCCCCTTGTATTTTTTCTTTAGAGACAAGGTTTATCTAAACTGCCAAGGATGGCCTCCAACTTGGAAGAATGGCCTCCTGATTTGCCAAGATTACAGGCATATATGCCATGCCTAGCTACCCATGTCATATTTATGAATCGACTGCATTGTTTTATAAGTGCCTAGTATTCCAGGTACTCCATCCATCTTTTCATTGAAAATTGCCAATTTTATTGAAACTCATAGGCTCTCTACCATGAGTTAATATATTTTATTCCAAGACCTAGATTGCTGGTCAGGCATAGTGGTACACACCTGTAATCCCAGGGACCCAGGAGGCTGAAGCAGGAGGATGGCTAGCCAGCCTCAGCAATTTAGAGAGGCCCTAAGCAACTTAGTGAGACCCTGTCTCAAAAAACAAAAATAAAAAGGGCTGGAGATGCATTTCAGTGGTAAAGGGACCTGGGCTTCCCTGGGATAGCTATATCAGGTTTTCTTCCATTAGCCTATCTGACACTCACTGTTTATTAACAAAGAATCAAAAAAATAAAATAAAATAAATAGAACAAAGTGTGATACTGTAGTCAGCTGGTCTACCTTCATCTTATAGGTGTGCGTGTGAGTTCCCTGGGTAGCATTCTTGAATGTGGTGAATATTTCATATGAAGGAAATCAGATTATATGTGACATTCTAGGGCTGGGGATGTGGCTCAGTGGTAAAGCACTTGCCCAGCCGGTGTGAGGCCCTGAGTTCAATCCCCAGCACCACCCCCTGCCCTAAAGCAACAGCAACAACAGTGACTTTCTGTGTTTGGCTTTTTAAAAAAGTGTGAATCTGATTGAGTTCATTGCCCACTTCATCGCTCTGCCTGCTGCCTCCTTCAGTCACCTTGAAATTCTGTCCTCCTTACTGTTATTTAAACAATCATCTATTCCATGAGGAGCTATTCAGCATAAGATCAACTAGCAGATTTAGATGTTACAAGTGGGATGTAACCTTTAATGAGCTTTACAGTCCGCCCTCTGTGTCTCCATGCATCTGTGGGTTCTACATCTAGGGTGCAACCAATCACAGATCAGTGATATTAAAAAAAAATTGTGTCTGCATAAACATGCACAGATTTTTTTCCTTGTCATTATTCCCTAAGCAACGGAATACAACTACTTACATAACATTTTCATTATTTTAGATATTTAACTAATCTAGAGATAGTTTGAAGTACACAGATGAGCTGGGTGGGGTGGCACACTCCTGTAGTCTAAGAACGCAGGGGGCTGGAGTGAAGAGATCACCAAGCCCAGGATTTTGAGACTAGCCTGGGCAGCATAATCCAAATAAAAATATATAAATAAACAAACAAATGTCTAAAAGATGCACAGGAGGATGTGCCTAGGTTCTATACAGAGGTGACAGTTGAGCTGTTAAATAAAGCCCCATTTTATTTGAGGGACTTGAGCACCCATGGATTCTGGTGTCCTCCACGGTCCCAGAACCAATCCCCGTTGAATAATGACAGACAACTGTATTCTGTATATTAATTCCCCTCTTGATAGAAGGACAGAATGAGTGGGCTGGGGTTTCATTCTTTCATTCAATTATTCAATACAAAATTATTATCTGTCTACATGTCGTAGGTCCTGAGCTAGACATAAAGTCCAGCAAGGGTAGGACCTAGAGAGAGGACAGTGAGGGACGCCAGTTGTAAGAACACATCTCCACCTGGGAGGGTCAGTGAGGCCTCTCAGGGCAGGTGACAGTTGAGCTCTGTTTTGAAGAGTGACATTAGTAGGTGCAGAAAGCAGTGGGGGTGGGGTGGGGTGGGGAGAACAGCCAACAGCAGGTGTGGACCGTGTGCTGAGGTGGGGGACTGTAAAGGGAGCAGGTCAGGTGGTGAGAGATGTGACCCAAGACAGCCAGCTGCAGCGTGATGACCCGACAGGCAAAAACAACCCCAAACCAAACCAAACCAAAGCCCTACCAGCACCAAAGTTTTATTCCACACATATTCTATTTTACTAGCTTTAAAGGAAAAATTATATGTGGAGTCCTACATGTCCATTATAGAGATAATTAAAAGTCAGTTTAATAATCCAAGCCAAAAAAACATCGCAAATGCACAGTTTTGTGAGCACCTATTGTGCACGTGAGGTTCTCTCTGGATCTCTCCTTGTCTTCGATTCTCTCACTGTTGAGTATCCCTCATTGGAAAATTTGAAGTCGGAAAGTTTCCCAAATCCCAAACATTTTGAGCACTGACACGGTGCCACAGTGGAAACTTGTACCTCTGACCTCGTGTGATGGGTCACGTCAAAACAGATACACTGCAATTTTTGCAGGAAACCAGCTTCAGGCATGTGTGTAAAGCATAAGTAAAAACCAATGAATGTCATGTTTGGACTTGGGTCCCATCTCCAAGATACCTCATTATGGAGTGCAATCAGAATCTGAAAATACTTGAAATCTGAAACATTTCTGGTCCTAAGCCTTTTGGATAAGAGATGCTCAACCTGTATATATATTTATGCAAATATATAAGTGTGTGTTGTAGATGGATACAATATCTTTTTTTTTTAGAGAATTTTTTAAAAATATTTATTCTTTTTTAGTTTTCGGTGGACACAACATCTTTGTATGTGGTGCTGAGGATCGAACCCAGGCCGCACGCATGCCAGGCAAGTGCGCTACCGCTTGACCCACATCCCCAGTCCCGATACAATATCTTTATTATTATTTTAATGTGGTGCTGAGGATCAAACCCAGTGCCTTTCACATGCTAGGCAAGCGCTTTACGACTGAGTCACCACCCCAGCCCTCAACCTGTATATATACATGTATATGGAGAATGTTGTGTTGATTTTTGGTGGGCTGGGGCTTACTGGGGATTGAATGCCATGGAGCTTTACAACTGAGCAACATTCCCAGCCCTTTTTATTTTTTTAATTTTGAGACAGGGTCTCACTCCGTTGCCGAGGTCCTTGCTGAGTTGCTGAGGCTGGCCTTCAACTTGTGATCTTTTCACCTCAGCCTCCGAGTCCCTGAGATTATAGGCATGCGCCAGATGTTGGAGGTCCTGCCTCAGCTTGCTGGATGACAGCTGGGTAAGGGAAGAGGAACAGAAGAGGGTAAAGAGGAAAGAGATTTTTAGAGGCAGATTTGAGAGCCCTTGAATGTGAGGTGATGGAGAAGAAAGAATCTAGCACAATTTCAAAGTTCCTGGCCCAGACAGCTGAGAGATGGTGGCATTCCCTGAGGTGGGGGAAAGGAAGAAGGAACAGGTAAAATGAAACAAGAACAGAAGGGAATGAGACTCTGGATCATGGGTGAGGCAGGTATCTGGTTGAGAGTATGAGGAAGTGCTCCAAGGAAGGGGGTTATTTTGAATTAGGAAAAAGCTTTCAACAAGTGAAGTTTGATGGAGAACAATCTAAGTAGAGGAAACAGGTAGGGTAATGTGTCCATCAAAGTTTTCATAACTATAACAAATACTTGAGATAAATAAACTTAGAAAGACAAAAGGTTTATTTTAGCTCATGGTTTCAGTGTTTTCAGTCCGTGATTTGCTCTGTTGCTTTGAGCTTGTGGGGAGTCAGTCATCAAGGAGGGGAGCATATGGAAGAGTAGACCTACTTGCGTCATGACCCATGGAACAAAAAGAGAAAGAGGAAGGAGTTGGGTCTCAATATCCCCTCCCACTGACCCAACTTCCTCTCACTGTACCTTCTAATGGTTCTACCATCTCCCAGTAGCAGTACCACAGGCTGGAGACCACGCCTTTAGCTCATGGTCCTTTGGGAACATTCCAGACCCAAGCCATAGCAGGAAGCATGGGTTGTGCTTGAGGAGCAGCCAGGGTAGATCTTAGTTAACGTGCACCAGCCGTGTCCTGGAATGGCCGGGTGAGCCAGGTGTTCTAGGTGGAGTAGAAATCCTTGACTGAGCTTGCTGATGGAAATCTGTGAGGACTGACCTGGGCTGATTTAGAATGGGTAGAGGCTGAAAGTGGGGAGACCAGTTAGGAGGGTTTTGCAATAATGCTGGAAAGAAATAATGGGACCTTGGGTTGGGTGGGGACCTAGGGATCAAAGAGAAGAGGACAGTGTAAGGACACCAGTGGTCCTAGAGTCGACAGGCTTTGGTCACTGGCTGTGTATCTAAAGGGCAGGGACAAAGTCCAAGACCATCTTGAAAACCTTGAACTTGGAGTTTAAGAATTAAATCTAGTTTTGGGGAGCCCTGGGTTGAGGCAATAACTGTGTATCTTGACATCAGACAGACACGGTCAAGGGCAGAGGGGAGAGAGGAAGGCAGCAGAAGGTACAGTCTTGCAAAACAATCTGTTTATGGTGGTGGTGGAGAAGGAGGAGGTCATCAAAGGTGACCAGGACCATGTGGGAGGAGAATTAGGGCAGTGGAGAGGTTCAGAAGTCAGAAAGAGAAATTTCAAAGAGGAGGCGGCATGAATAAAAAATTCCCTTCTCAGCTCATGATATGCTGAATGCACTCGGGGCTTAAGGGTGTTTTCATTCCTTGATGGGCTTATCAACACCTGGCCCCATTGTAAGTTGAGGAGCACCTGTGCTCACAGGGACCCATAGTGACAACCAAAAGCATCCATTTGCAAGACATTTGGTCTAATGCTGGCACAGCCAGGTCACTCCATGGAGCCCACGGGTTCCACCCCAAAGGGGCGCAGAGTTCTGCACACCCTGGTCTCAATAGTGCTCAGGCTCCACTGGGTCCTGGTCTGGGCTCCCTCTTCTGGGGTTCTGGCTGCTCCCACCTGGCTGGCTCCCTTCCATGTCCTCACCCAGATTCATCCATCTGCTTTTATCCCTGGCATTTGGGTCTGGAAAAGATGGCGGGCTGTCCAGAGCCTAGTTTCTCTGTTCCTTTGCCCAGCTCAGATGACCTCTCATCCTGGTCAGGGACATTAGGAATCATGTCACTCTTCCAATGAAACCTTGACCACAGGCAGTTCCAGGGGAACAATGATAGTCCGAGGTGACAAGTACCACAACCCTGGGCAGGGCAGAGGCATGAAGTGTGGGGTGCTGGAAAGAAAGGGGGCAGTGTTCTGCTCCCGAGAGTCACACCTGGCAAACACCATGGTGGTGGGGGCGGGGTGCACAGGCCAGAGGTGAAGGGCACTGGTGGCTGTTGGCACGTTGAGCACATTGTCCTCAGGCAGGATTGAGCAGAACAGCGGCAAGGGTTACAGAGTAACTGGAGCAAATGCGACTCGCAGCCCCCTGGAGACCGAATTGTCCCTTCTCCTCCATCCCAGGGAACATGGTGGCTCCCAGTGCCTGCTCTGGCCTCACGGTCTTGGTGTTCGAGCACACAGCAGCAGAGACCTCCCAGGCTCGCTGTCCTCTGCAAGGCAGGGGCTGTCCCTCTGCCTTTCTGAGTGTCCACTCTTGCAGCCCATTTGGAGGGATGGTGTCCTGCAGCCATGGCTTCTGTCTCCTCCGTGTCTCCTCGCCAGCCCCTGGGACATATAACTGGCCGTACTTTCTCTGTTTGTGTCCTTCTTTTTTCTGGGGGGTGGGTGGGTACCAGGGATTGAACCCAGAGGTGTTTAACCGCTTAGCCGCATCCCCAGCCCTTTTTGTTTTTTATTTTGAGACAGGGTCTCGCTGAGTTGCTTAGAGCCTCACTGAGGCTGATTTCCAACTTGCAACCCTCCTGCCTCAGCCTCCTGAGCTGCTGGAATCACAGGCGTGCACCATCACGAGCAGCTGTTTCTGCCCTTCTTTAAAAGTCCTAAACCAGAGCTTTGAGCTCAGCCTTGGGAGTATTGAAAACGATCAAGTGAAGGGAGAAAAGTGCAATAATCAAATTTCACTTGCTTTGGTTTGAACCCACATGTATCACGGGAGAGCATGTCTGATAACTTATCCTGAATGACAGCTTTTCAGTTCTACAGGACATCTTAGTTTCTTCTTACATGTGGTCAAGCTATTGATTGTATCCAAGTCTCCCTGTTGTGTTCCATGAAGATATAATAAGAATCTTGCTCCATACTCAGCCTAAACTACTAGGGAGGGAGTTCAGGATAGGTCTAATAGTGGGTAGTCTCTTTCTTCTTCTTCTTCTTTTTTTTTTTTTTTTTGGTACCAGGGATTGAACCCAGAAGCACTTAACCACTGAGCCACATCCCCAACCCTTTTTCATATTTTATTTTGAGTCAGAGTCTTGCTGAGTTGTTCAGGGCCTTGCTAAGTTGCAGAGGCTGGCTTTGAAATCACTATCCTCCTGCCTCAGCCTCCCCAGCTGCTGAGATTATAGGCATGCGCCTCTGTGTCCGGCTTGTCTCTTTCTTCTGAGAGCCTTTAAAATAACTGTCATCTCTACTCCCTACTGACATTACAATAACATCCTCATGGTTCTATTTTTTGACAGGAGCTGGGCCTGGTGACAGGCCCAGTTTTAAGTGTCCACTGAAACTGGATGCAAAAGATTTGGATTCTAAATCCTGCCACTAACTAATAATGTGACCCTACATAAGTCATTTCTTGCCCTGGGCCTCAGTGATCTCATCTGCAAAGAGGGCTTTGGATAAGACCAACAATGTGCTAGAGTACCCAGGAGGGGTAGGGGGAGAGAGAAGACCTTTCTTTGGAGTGGTTGTCAATTTCTGTGATATAAATCATACCACCAAAGGGTGGTCTCAAACTACCAACTTGAGCTCAGCTGTCTGCAAATTTCCTGAAAAATCACCCCTGGATTCTGGTGAGCTGCTACGAGCCAGTTCCAGGACCACGCGGGACAGGAACAGTGTGCTGCACGTTATTCTAATCCTGAAATTCTATCATAGCGTATAGCTAAAATTTCCTCCAGCCCTAAAAGGCTACCATTCCATGATTCTGGCCCTGAGTGATGTTTAAAAATTGTAGGATCGACCCCAAGCCGAGCATCAGCACTGTCTTTCGGCATTGGTGTGTGGGCGTCCTGACTTAAGCTGGCTTCTGTCCAGACTGGGCACTGTGCTCCTTCGTGGGCAGCAGTGCCGGTCAGGATGCCCCTAAATCTCAGATGCTCTGAAACAACCATGGCTGTGAGTTGGGGGCCTGGGGGCCTTGAAGCTCCAACAGTGCTGCTGGAGCTGCTTCGGGCCTTGCTGGGTTCTGCTGGGTGCTGGTGGGTTCTGGTGGATGGCCGCTGACTCATCGCTGTGTTATTTCAGCCGCAGTTTCCCAGGGTGCCTGGAAGCCAGGAGGGCCTGAGATCTCCAAGCAGACGGAGAGGAAAAACAGGGAGGAGGAGGAGAAAGGCCTCACCTGGGTAGGGCCCTGCTGACTTGTAGGCAGCTGTGAGTCACCCTTCTCTGCCTGAGTAGCCACACCTTTTGCCCAAGCTCTGAGTGTCAGGTGGAGAATCTGCCTGGACCAGGCGCCCTTGATCAAGTCGCAACAGGCTTCCTGAAAGATCATCCCCATTACCCCTGGTGGCCTCAGAATGGGCTGATGTCTTCTGAAACATGATTGCTTTCTTCTCTGGGTGTTTCCTGAATGCTCATGGATAATCCTCAAGGGGAGAAGGGAGAGAAAAGAGGAAGAGGCCTACTTTGTGCACATCCAGGAAGCTGGGCGTTAAAGACAGAGAAGTGGTTTCACAGGATCATCCCGCCCTCCCCATCAACCATCTGACCAGCTTGCTAAAGAAGGAACCCACTGGGAGCCGGGAGGAGTGCAGTGGGTGAGAATCCTCACGAGTCACCACTTCACAATCAAGATCTTTCCACGTGTGCGCGAGTATGTGTGCACAAAACCGCTCTTAGGCCTCCAAGGGAAAAAATGTACTATGTGACTCCATTTCAAAACCTTAGGCACACACTCCATGCCCATTGGGATGGACATTATTAAAAAGGAAACAGAAAAGATCAAGTGTTGGTGAGGGTGTGGAGAAATCGGAGCCCGTGTAGTGGGAATGGAAAAGGCAAAAATAGTGCTGTGTTCCCTCAAAAATTTAAACGTAGAATTCATGTATATCTGCAATTCCACTTTTAGGTATGAACCCCAAAGTATGGAAAGCAGGGACTTGAAGAGATGTTTGTAGATCCACGTTCTTAGCAGCTCTATTCTCAGAAGCCAGAAGGTGGAGGCCACTCAAGAGTCCATTAACAGGAGGGTGAATATGGAAAATGTGGTCTATTTGTCTATAAAAAGAAGGAAAGGCTGCTACAGCCGGGGTAAATCTCAGGACACGGTGGCTAGTTAAATAAGCCAGACATAAAAGACAACTACAGCTTCATTGTACTTATCTGAGGTTCTTAGAGAAAGGACATGGGATTGCCAGGAGCAAGGGCAGGGGGGTATAGAGTTATTGTTTAACTTCAGCCTCAAGTTTTGCAAGATGAGAAGAATTCTGTGGATGGATGGAGGAACTGATTGCCTGACATATGAGTGGATTTAATGCCACTACCTATTTAAAAACAATGAAGACGGCATATTTTATGTCACATGCATTTATTAAAATTTGAAAAAAAAATTCCGCACATACACACACAACAACCAAAAGCCCAGGGAATGAAACACCTGAGTTTGAATCTTCATTTCATGACTGTATAAAAAAATATGAGGTTGGTCAAGTAAATTGACCAATTTGAGCTTATTTTGTCCTATAAAGTGCAGATGGTAACGATAAACACTTTTTAAAGCTCTTGGAAGAGCTGAGACATCACAAATAAAGGCCTTTGAATACTTAGGCACATAGTAAGTGCTCAGTAAATGTTAGGCATTGCTATTATTGAATCATTGAACTTCACAGTTGAAGGTCAACAAGAAGCCAGCCACGTTCCACCTTGTCTAATTTTTCTAACTTGATTTTAAAAAAATAGAAACAATAATTTCCCACTATGCATATTCATAACCATAAATACATACATCATTAAGATATAGATAAAATATGTAAACATAAAAATATATAAATACATGTGTATGAAGTAAAGAGAAAGCTAATCTCTCTAGACAGCATTTTTATTTTCTATTGTGAGAGGAGGTGTCGCTATGCTGCCCAGGTTGGCCTCGGATTTTCCATCCTCCTGCCTGAGTCTCCCAGGTGGCTGGGATGGCAGGTGTGCACCACCGAGCCTGGTTTCTAGTCAACGTTCTTCATTGTCTTTTCTGCAATGACATCAGAGCCTCACTGGCCCCAAGTCCAGCTGGGTCTAGGAGTGACCTTGGGTGTCATTCCCATCAGAGATGCAACGCTGGTTCTCTGTGAGGAGCTGCTAGGATGGCGTCTGAGGGGCTCCTGTGTCCCCATGAATTGCTGAGGAAGGGCCGCAGGAGCCACGCCAGGCCGGCAGAGCAGGTGGCAGGCAGCAGGGCTGCACAGGCCTCCGTCCCCACCCCAGCATCCCACACTGGGCCCCCGAGGTTGTCTGCTCCCTGTGTCTGTCTTCTGGTGGGGGCTAAAGTGGCCAGGGGGTGGGAAACCAGAGAGGCCATCAGGGGGACCTCGTATCCGATCTCAGGACTCGAGATCTCAGAGACGATGTTCAGGCATGAAATAAGGCAAAGTGTCGTGGTGCCAGGACAGCGCTTCTCAGTGGGGTGACTTGCCCCTGCACCGCCCAGGGTTCCTGTGGCAAGTCATTCTTGGTAGGTACAATGTGACGACCCGCTGTATCGAGTGGGCAGAGGCCAGGGATCCTGCAAAAAACCTACAACCCCCTGGTCAGGTCTGCACAACCAAGAAGTACCCAGCCCCAACCTCAGTAGAGAGGAGGTGAAGAAATCCTACTCCGTGGTAGACAGCCTGCCCAGGGTGGGGACAGGAAGGACCAAGGGAGAGGAAGAAGGCACTCAGATCAATCCTTCCTCTTTAAAAGAAGGATGAAAGAAAAGAGCCATTAAAATGGAATGATTAGAGAAGAGCCCAAGGAAAAGAAAAAGAAAGTTGACATTTGACCTCTTTAAACTTTCCTACCTTTACATTCACGCATGTTCACGTGCATGTGGACACACACGCACAGACACACTCTCACACAGCACACACATGCAGACACACACAGCACACACCCCGACACCGCACATACAAGACACACCACATACCACATGCGCACAACATGCACCATCCACAACACACACACACACACACACACACACACACACACACACACACCGCTGGACGTAGGCTCCATTTCTTCGTCCCCTTCGCCGTGGAGACACTGGCTTGACCGGGAGGGGAGAGACCTGCGTGAAGTCGCAGGCCGCCTCCTGTAGGCTGGATCTGTCGGAACGTGTTCCCTACCGGGCTCCACATTCAGGGGGAATGTGTCCCAACATGCAATCCTTTAAAACTTCACCGTGGGTCACACCTGGGAAAAGGCTTTATGAGCCACAGATTGAAGTGGGAAAAGGGTTTGGAAGAGCTGCCCCAGACGATCTGGTGGAGGGACTCGGAAAGAGCAAGAGGCTCCCGTGCCCTGGCATCCTGAGCCACTGCCCCAGGTGCTCCTGGACACCCTCTCCAGAAGGGATGGCAGAAACGCCACTGCATGTTCTCGTCTGACTGCCCAGGTCTGGGTCCCCTCCTCCGGGGACAAGCTGTGTGTCCTTTGGCAAATTACTGAACTTCTCTGTGACACACATCCAAAAACCAGGATGACAACAGAATGCACTTTATAGGCTTGTCGGATGGATTAAATGAGATAGATAACGCTGAGTACAGTTGCCAACGATGATACAAGAGGAATGTGCTGTATTTATTTATGTTGGTGTTGATTGAAACTGGGCCAAGCACGGGAGGTCCCAGAGAGCTAACCCTGGAACATGGTGTATTTATAAAGGTTAAAAAACAGCATCTAGAGGGCTGGGGTTGTGGCTCAGTGGTAGAGCAATTGCCTGGCATGTGTGAGTCACTGGGTTCAATTCTCAGAACCACATATTAAAAAAAAAAAAAGGTCCATCAGCAACTGAAATAGCATCTATTTGCTTTCAAATCTCTGTGACTTCAAATAATCTGTAGCTTGTGTAAAAACTGGAAGGAATGTGATGAATTTTCTTTTTTTCTGTACTCTGGAAATGATAAGGCATAATTATTCCAGCACCAAAGAATGGTTCCAAAATCAGAGCAGAGGATTGGTGAAGAAAGAACCCAAGACAGAGGTTTAGAGGCTTTACTGTGAAAGGAAGGATAAGAACAGGCTTCGTGCACATGCAAGTGTGAGGTGCTCGACAAGCACCTGCTGATAATGAAGCTGTGGTCTCCACAGGGAAGATGTGAGCCAATCCCCCAGGAGAGATGCATGGGGAAAAGGAGAGAAATCTCTGCAGTGCGACGCACCAGGCTCGTGGAGTGGTGTAGGAATTTTGTAGAACCCCGGGGAAGATGCCCTGAGTGTTCTCATCCCTTCAGCACACTGGGACACCTTCATAAGTCCTATTGCCCAGGCTCCTCCTGGATTGATCCAATCAGGAGAGAGTGACAGGCCCAGAACCCAGGCAGCTATTATTCTAGTTCCCGTCTGGTTTCAATCTGTCGTCTCCAGGCCAGGGCTTGTAGCTTGTAGGGAGGGTGCTTGACTCGCCTGTGCGAGGCCCCGGGTTCCATTCCAAGCTCTGCAAAACACAAAAGTGGCTGCCACAGAAACTCCAGGCTAGACCAACGCTTCTTGAACTTGAAGATCATAGGAACTGGGAATGTATTAAAACTCAGATTGTGATTCAACAGGGCATGTGTGTAGGAAGAAGAGGGAATGGGGGTCAAGATCCTGCATCTGTAAGACATTCCCAGGAGATGTCAGTTCTGCAATCCTGGGGAGCCTGTCTAGAGCCGAGAGCTCATTTGCTTGGAAATTGGCTCTACAGAAACATACAATATCATTATAAAGTTCCGTGGTCGATGTTTGAGAGGAAATTCACTTGTTGGACTAATGTGCTTTTGGTGGGACACAAGCTGAATACATGGATTCCTGCCCTTGGCTTGGTTACAGTTCAGTTTATAACAGATGGCATTTAAGTTAAACAGGAAATAAAACTTCCTGACTATAAGGTAGAGAGATGGGATGGATAATGGAGGGGACAGGGAGGGGTATTGGGATGGAGGAATTAAGAGAATTGTACAATTCTTTCAGTACTGAAAGAGGAATATCTGTGAGATGCAACACAGGAAGGTGGAAAATTCAGGAAAAGAGGTAGAAGAAATAGACAGGAAAGGGAGATTGAAAAGCAGGGTTTAAAAAAGGGAGTCTGATACAGAATTTGGAAGTCTTGGAACTTTCTGAGGAAAGAAAACCTTATTGCTGAAGGTAAGGCGTCACTACTGCATTTGAGGTTTTTTTTTGTTTTGTTTTTTGGTACTGGGAATTGAACCCAGGGGGCACATTACCACTGAGCTAGATCTCCAACCCTTTTAATTTCTATTTTTGAGACAGGGTCTTGCTAAGATGCTTAAGCCCTCCCTAAATTGCTGAGGCTGGCCTTGAATTTGCAATCCTCCTGACTCAGCCTCCCAAATTGCTGGCGTTATAGGTGTATGCCTCCATTCCTGGCCCTTGAAGTTTTACTTGGGAGCTCCTGTTGGTCCACTTTATTTGCTGGGTTTCTCAGATAAGACAAGCATATAACCTCAGCTAGAATTTCTCTAAAAGGCTCATCCATCTGCCATGTGCACCTGACCACCAAACTAAATAGATTTACCAACATGGACATTAATTTCAGTCCAGGGTTTGTGATATGAATCTTTCTGAGTATTTTCTCTTCTCATCTTCACGGTATCTATGTACTTTGTACTGTCAATCCACCATGGCCATCCCCTCCAGCGTCTGAATGCATGCCTGTGTTGTCGGCCACACGTGGTTAGACAGAGGTTCCTCATCTTCAGTCACCTGTCTGATATCAACTCTGCTGAGCCTGGAAGGCGTGGTACCATGCTTGCAAAATCTCCATCTGCTTATGAAAGCACAATGGGTCTGCTGAGCTTTCAGATCCTAAGACAAACCTGCTCCTCCTTGTCCAAGTGCCAAGAGATTTAGAAATACCTTTGACAATCACCCCACAAGCTTGAGCACAATTAAATTTTTTTAAATGGTAGCATGTTTTTTTTTCCCTTCCTTATTAAAAAGTGATAGCTGCACTCGACAGAAAAATCCAGAAAGCATACAAAAGCAAAAAGGAGAAAAGGAAAATCACCATAATCCCATGACCAGATTAGTTAGATTTCTTCTTGGTCATGTTTATTACAAATGTGGGATGATGGGTCATGTTTATTACAGCTTTGCTTTTCTACTCGTCACTTGACATTCTTGTTCAATGGTGTTAAAAGGGGAAATCATTTTTCTTTTCTAGTCTGCTTAGATCCATTAAGGAAAATAGCTCTTTTACGGTGTGAATTCCTGTGGTTGAGTCACATCCTCCATTATAAACTGGGCTCAGCATTTGGTGAGAGAATAATCATCCTGTGCTCCAGACGTCCTGTGCTGAGATTGCTATTAGACTCCAAAACATGATCATGTCTGTGATGGGAGCGAACTAATGGGAGGATTTGCTTATTTACCTATCACAGTATCTTTTTGAGTCAAGGGTGGTCCACATTTAGGATGGTAACTCCATTACCTAAGGGATCTACTTCAGTTTTTGTAAAATAATCTGTAAATTGTCATAACATTTGCTTGACTGACTCTATAATCCACCTTCTGGACATTTTCATATTAAATGTTCTTATTTCCTAGGCTCGTCCTGTCTTTCTCACCTATGAGCAGAGATTCTCATTAGGCCATTCTTTCAACAAGCATTTATTGAATGCTGACAGCATTGGAATTTTAGGAATGACATTGACCAGGCCTTTCCCTGGGAGGTGATTTTAAATGAGAGCTCAGTAAGTGTGGGAAGCCTGTGAGCCATGGGTCTCATTGCTGGCTCCATCTTACCATCACCTGGGGAGTCTTGGTCAAGATCAGTGTCCATGTGGTCCCGTGGACCAGGTGACTGGGCATCTCTGAGGATGGGACTCAGATATGTAGCTTTTAAAGCTCCCAGAGTAACTCCAAGCTGCAGCTGGGTCAAGAACCAGTGTCAGTCGGGTATGGTGCCCCCCCTCCCAATCCTAGTGGCTCAGGAGGCTGAGGCAGGAGGATGGTGAGTTCAAAGATGGCCTCAACAACTTATGGAGGCCTCAAGCAACTAAGTGAGACCTTGTCTCTAAATAAAATATAAAAGAGGACGGGGGATGTGTCTCAGTGTTTAGGTGCCCCTGGGTTTAATCCCTGGTACAAAAAAAAAAAAAAAAATGTGCCATAGAGCAACAATTCTCATTAAACTGGCTGTGTATTTAGAACCATCTGGGAGTTTTGTTTTTTTCTTTTGTGTGTGTGTGAATTAGACAGCCTAAACTCTACCCCTCAAAAATGAATGGGAAATTATGGAAAAAATGTTGGAGCAACTGTATTTTTCCAGAGCTCCTTCAGATGATCTGATACACAATAAGTACTGCAGATCACAGCTACAGGCAATCTGGGGAATGAGAAAATTTAAATTGAACCCAAGTCTGGCTCTTGGGTCCTGCAAACTACGTGTGGCTGCAGGGTGCTGAGTTACCCCCAAGAGGCTGTTTTGGATGATAAAACCAATATGGCTGAGAGCCCAAAGGCACCGGTCCGTCTTGACTTTGCCCTCTGACCTTTGTATGCAACTTTAGAAAAGTCACTTAAGCTTCTGGGGTTGGGAGTTTTGTCTACCCAACTACAATCCAGTGTTCTTTCTACCACACTTAGTGTTCTCAGCACCCTCCTTCCTTAATTGACATGTTAATTGTTTTTGTTTGGTGATCAAAACATGTGCATAATGATCCAAGCATTTAAATATGTATCTATGCACATATGTCTGTGTACATTTGTAATATTCACATGTACAAATGTATAAAGTCCTTCATGTAAGTACTAAAAATACAAAAGGCTACACAATTATATTTCTTTTCCTAATATACATTTTTTTTTTATTATCATCTAGTTTAAAGTTTGGAGACAGTTCCTTCTTTACAGCACTGGGAATTGAACCTAGGGCTGAACTAACGGGCAAGCATTGCATCACTGAGCTACATCCCCAGCCGTTTATGTTGTATTTTGAGACAGGATCTCTCTAAGTCCCCCATGCTTAACCTTGAACTTTCCATCTTTCTGCCTCATCCTCCTAGTAGCTGGGATCACAGGTGTGCACTGCCAAACCTGGCTGAAGATTTGTTCTTAAAAAGAGGCTCTCAAGACCCCTATCTCAAAACAAAAATTTAAAAAACAGGGCTAGGGAAGTAACTCAGTGCTAGAATGCTTGCCTGCGAGCCCTCATGCACTAGGCCCTGGGTTCAATCTCTGATACCACAAATAAATAAAAGAAAAGAAAAAAAATGCTGATAGTTTTTTGAAGAAATGCAAAAATTCATCCTCAAATTCATATGGAATCTCAAGGAATCCTGAATAGGAAAACAAACAAACCAAACCAAACAAAACAAAACAAAAAACTTGAAAAAAAAGAACAGAATTAGAACAATCATACTTCCTGATTTCAAAACTTACTAAAAGACTAACAGTAATCAGAACACTGGTCCTGGCATAATGACAGACATATAGACCAGTGGAATCAAAAATATAAAATATAGAGTCCAGAAATAAAGCCTTGAATATACTGTTAACTGACTTTCAACAAGAATGCCACCACCATTCAGTGGGGAAAGGACAGTCTTTTCAGCAATCGATGCTGGAAGAACTGGATATACCTATACAAAAACAATGAATCGCAATCTTATCATACACCAGTAAATAAACAAACAAACAAACAAATAAAATAAAGAGGCTTTCAAATGCCATTATTTTAGAACACCCATAATTTGTTAGGTCTGAAATTCTACTAATTCATGATTTCACATCATATAAGCTACATGCTCAAAAAGTCCAACCTTTCAGATTGTGGAATGAGACAGACATCATTACCCGAGGTACATGTATGATTGCACAAATGGTGTGACCCTACTTTGTGTACAACAGAGAAGTGAAAAATTGTGCTACATTTGTGTACAATGAATTGAAGAGCATTCTGCTGGCATGTATAACTGATTAGAATGAATGAATGAATGAATGAATGAATGAATGAATAAATAAATAAATAAATGAAAACATATCCACCCCCCAACAAGTCCAATCTTTCACAGCACATTAATAAGGTTATTAGGAAGAACTGGACTATCATAAACAATGACATCACAGGCGACACCCAATATTGGCAGCGGGGGGCCTCCCATCAGGGATCAGTTTTATAAATAATTGTAATAAAAGACAACAGGGAATAAAGTTAAGAAATATGGTGTTTACAGAAAGGTAAATGCATGGCTTCAATTGCCATTTGATTATTTGATTATGCTTCTTGTTATGAGATGTTAAAAACTGCCAACACCCTGGTTTTCACTAATTTCTAGTTGTACCGAAAAATATACAACCAATGCATGAACTCACTTTTAAAAAAAGTATTTACATTTATAAAAAAAAAAATGTGTGTGTGTGTGTGTGTGTGTGTGTGTGTGTGTGTGTGTGAAGGGGTAAGGTGCCTTTCTTCCTTCTAGCATGTATATTTCTAGAGCCATTAAAAAATGGTTGAAGGGCTGGGGATATAGCTCAGTTGGTAAAGTCTTTGCCCCGCATGCTCAAGGCCCTGGGTTCAATCCCCAGCACCACAAACAAACAAACAAAAACTGGTAGAGGTTAGGGGTGCAGCTCAGTGGTAGAGTGTTTGTTTGGCATGCCTGAGAACCAACCCCTCAAAAGAGAGAGAGAGAAAGAGAGAGAGAGAGAGAGAGAGAGAGAGAGAGAAATTTGCATATGCAAAATAGTTGATAAAGCAAATTATTTGGCTTCTACAAGAAGGCGATACTGAGATTATCTGTGAGACTTGGTTTAGGGTGTTAATCAGATTTGTCTTCTTTTTCTCTTGCTTCATCGGGGGCTGGCCCCTGTCTGGTGTTAGCATCTCCATTTCCCACAGGTGGACCTTTCATTTCTAGGTTAAGCACTTCAGTTTGTTTCTTTTGTGTTTCTCTGTGGTTCGAGTTTTCTTGATGCTTTTTGTTGTTGTTTCTTTGCTTTTAAATACATAAATAATACATGAAAATGGCATATACCCAACCCCACCCCCAAAACAAGTCCAATCTTTCACAGCACATAAATCAGCACATAATAAATCACACACACACACACACACACACACACACACACACACACACACACATTTTTTTTTTTTGGATAAATGTAAATACTTTTTTTTAAAAGTGAGTTCATGCATTGGTTGCATATTTTCCTGTACAACTAGAAAATCAGTGAGAACCAGGGTGCTGGCAATTTTTAACATCTCATAACAAGAAGCATAATCAAATGGCGATTGAAGCCAGCCATGCATTTACCTTTCTGTAAACACCATATTTTTTAACTTTATTCCCTGTTATTTTTTTATCAGAATTATTTACAAATTATTCCAGTATTTCAGGAGTTGGTCTGGAAGAAATATCACCAGTCCCTCTTGGGGTTCTCCCTTGGCTGCCTTTTTAAAAAAGTTCTTATATTTTTGGTACTAGGGATTGAATACAAGGCCTCGCACATGCTAAACAAGTCCTCTACCAATGGAGAACACCCCAGCTCTTGACTGCCCTCATTTCTGGCAAAGACCATGACCAAGATGGGGAGGGCCTGGGTGTCTGTGGGGACGGCACAGTGACATCCTCTGCAGAGGTGGGCTGGCCAAATGTTGCTCTCTCCACACACCAAGCTGCAGCAACCCCTGTTTTCAAACTTCTTAAATGCACCAGAGTTTCTTTTTCATTCATGAAAATATAATATAGAATCCTGATGTTTAATAGGTGGGATGGAAATACACTTTTGGGGAATGCTGATAAAAACAGCATTGACTTTAAAAAAGAATCCCACCACGTCATCATCTGATATTGTCAGATTTTTACCCCTGAGTATGAAAAATGAGAAAAAAAACCTATTGAGAATTTTCTATTCATAAAGAGAATTGCTAGTCATTTTTCCTAATTGTTGAGGTTAGAGATAACGAGGAAAAGGGGCAGGTCTTGATGGCGAAGGACTTGAGAAGGAGTAGCTCTCATAGTTTTACTACAAATATCAATGGAGGAAGGGGCCCCTGGGTGAAATGGGAGAGATCAGGACTCAAGTTTGAAAGTCTGATTAGGTAGGAATTCAGGGGGGTATTTTGGTCCCAGCTTGTATTTGTTGCTTTTGTCAACTGAGGGTGAGGTGTGTAATGAGAGGAAGGATCGTTTCCTCCTGAGAATATGGTTGTGACACATTTAAAGTAGACCTGATCATCCCATGATCAACTGTGTATTGTGTTAGTTAGTTTTCCGTCACTATAACAAAATACATGAGATAATCAACTTATAAAAAGGTTTATCTTGGTTCATGGTTCACTTGACCCGTTGCTTTGGGCCTGTGGTGGCAGAGTATATGATGGCAGGTGTGGATTACAGAAGACTGCACACGTCATGGCAGCCAGAAAGAAAAGAGAGAGGAAGAGAAGGGCCAGGGTCCCAAGATCCCCTTCAAGGGCATGCCCCCAGTGACCCAACTTTCTTCCATTAGACCCCACCTCCTAATGATTCCACCACCTGCCAGTAAGGTCAGGCTGGGGTCCAAGTCTTCATCACAGAGACCTTTGGGGGGAAATTTAAAATCCAAATAGTAAATGCAAAATAAATCCAATAGAAACCACTCCCTGGGACATCTCTACCAGTTGACCCATGACCTTGGTTAATGACCACTGATCTGTATTCATTGTTTACCAGCAGGTTAATTAGGCCTTTAGTGATCCCAGGGAAGGAAACAATTAGGAACGTTCAGCCTAGATGACTGAATGACCCGTGGAGAGCCCAGACTTTTATCTGGCTGATCGGTTGGGGCTCTGTAGTAAGTGTAGCCCAATATTCCCTTTAATTATGTGGGACCAGTTTCTCATCTCCCTGAGAAGTTCCAAATACTTGACTCATGAATGGAAATTCTCTCATTGTTAGTATTCTACCCATCAACCACACTCTTTAAAGAGCATATGTATGAATTTTGAAATTGCTTATGCTTTCATAGAGACTCAGTTGCCAAGGAAATAGATTTTTCTATATAGGCATTTTAAGTTAATTTTTATTGAAGTAGAGCATACATAGAGAAACAGAAACATATACAAAATATAAGTGTACAATTGGATGAATTTTGACACTCGTGGATGTCCCAGTTAAAAAAAAAAAAATTAACATCACCCCAGAGACTCCTCTTTGTCCCCTCTAGTCACTCCCAATCCAAGAATAACTCTACCCTAATGCTAACACCACACACTAAAATCATGTTTTTTGTTTCCATTTTAACAGTTAACTTACACTTTAAGGCTGTTTGAGTGGACAGAGTGCTTCCTTGTTAACATTTTTAACTCAGTAATCATAATGATAAAGGATGCTATTATTGTCACCTTTGTCCTTAGTGTTTAATGTGAGTTGTAAAAGTTTGGTATAAAATTGTAGAGCTCAAAGGCTATAGAAGATGTTTTAGTCAGTTTTCTGTTACTGTAATAAATACCTGAGATAGTGAACTTATAAAGATGGAAGGTTTATTTTGGCTCATGGTTTTGGAAGTTTAAGACCCTGGTTGGTTGGCACTATTGCTTTTTGGGCCTCTGATGGCACAGAACATCAAGGTGGAGAGCATGAGGTACAGCAAAGCCATTTACCTCATGGATGGAAAAAGAGAGGAAAAGGAAGAGGCTGGGCCCCACTGTCCCCTTCAAAGGGGACCAGATGACCTACCTCTAGGTCTCGCCTCTTAAACTTTCAACCATCTCCCAATAGCACCAACCTGGGGACCAATCCTTTAACACATGGGCCTTTGGGGAACATTGCAGATCCAAGCTATAGATCCAAGTTCAATCATTTGACCAAGAGGTTCTGCAAACATCTCTGAGAGCTGGTGCATTTCAACACTTATTTATGCATCAAACCCAAAACACTAATATCTGCATATTTTTATTTTATTCACTCATGGAATGTACACATACATGCATGTTTCTCTAGAAATTAATGGGTACAAACTCTGATTGTTTAAATGAATCTGGATCAGCATTATTTCATATTTCCTTTTTCTTTTCTTTCTTTTTTTTTTTTTTTTTTTTCAGTAGTGGGGATTGAACCAAGGGATGATTTATCACTAAAACACACACCCAGTCCTTTTTATTTTGAGACAGAGTCTCACTAAGTTGCCCAGGCTGGCCTTGAACTTGAGATCCTCCTGCCTCAGACTCACTGGGATCATAATGGAACACCACCACACATGCTCAATATTACTTTTAAAATTAACCCTAATCCGGTGGAAGGTCCTGGATTTGATCCCTAGCACTCAAAAGAAAGAACTAACTAACTAACCCAATACATCTATCTCCGCTAGTTCAGTCCCCATGTATATTTGCAGTCATTTGGTAGGGGACTCTTCTTTCCTGGGGTGTGGCTTAGTGACTTTTAGGGTCTCTCCCTTCCTTTAGTGCTATGGTGACAGTGATAATCGTGTTTTGCATCTGCATGTTGCTTTGTAGGATCTTGGGATCTTGAAGGAAGCATTATGCAGATGATTGGAGAAAACACTGAGTATGTTTCTGGCTATGCAATAAGTCCTATATCTTGTGCTACCAGTGATTTCTTCCCGGCTAATTCAGAAACATTCTCTAGTCAGGGAATAAGGTCTTCTTGTCTTTCGATAAGAAACAAAGGTGAGTGTTGAAAAAGGTCCAACAAAGGTCACGGGGGAGGGACTCTCCTTTCCCCATAACAAGTTTTCTTTCGTTGGTGGACAGCTTACGCTTTGCCCATGTCCAGCGGTGACCAAACTCATCTGTTAGCTCACATTTCTTCAAAACAGGGACTGAAAATTTCTGTATTTAAACTGGACCCACTGGGGCTGGGGTTGTGGCTCAGTGGTAGAGTGCTTGACACAGAATTGAGGCACTGGGTTCGATCCCCAACACCACAGGAAAAAAAAAAAAAGAAAAACATAGTAAGCAAAATAAAGACATATGCCCATCGACAACTAAAAATATTTAAAAAAAATTTGACCCACTGAACTCACAACTGTTAATCTGTTAATTGATCCCTTTCACACCTGTAGTAATTACCATGCATGATCAAAATGTAAAGAGGTCAGGTAGGGAAGGACCCTATTTCCTTTGTTTTCTTGTTGCAAACATCTAAGTTGAATAGCTCTGCTCTGAATTAAGGTTCCTCCCCATAAAAGAATTCCAGACTCAGAAGGAAAGCTGTTGCAGCGACAGATGAGGCAAAGCACTGAAGACAGCAGGAAACAGTTTTATTTGGCTGCAGCCAGGCTCAGAGGGCACAGCTTTTGCTGTCATCAATCAATCCCCTGAATCCCGAGTTCAGGGAGTTTCAGAGTTTTATACCCAGCGTGTAAGGGGAGGGGCTCAGAAGTTCACAGTCTGCAGAAGTTCACATAAAAGCAGCTTTTTCTTTCACTGTCTGGGCAAGTTAACTCTTCAAGGACAACACCTGAGAAGGGGAGAGCTTCTTCTCCCCTTTCTATCCTCCCCTGCCCCTGTTACCATGAAGCCCAATTGGTAACTTCTCTTATCTTAGAAATGTAGACATCTCTGTGAAGCCCAGCTCAAGGCCAGAGGCTTTGTTTGCACATTTCTACAAACTACTCTACTGGAGACATGTTTGTGAGAAACTAGTAAGGGGGTGTCCAGCACCTGGAGTGCTGGTATCTTCTCGGCCAGTGGCCAAGTAAACAGGGTGACACGAAAATAGAAAGTCTATCTACATTGAACTCTTTTGTGGAGGCTCTTTTGCTGACAGTCCTAAAATCAGCCATGGTGAAGGTTTCTGGAGAAGCCAGTTAAGACTTTTCTGTAGAGAAAGGGGGGCCACTACAAAGCCAGCTCCTTACCAGTTAATGTCACCCTGTCTTCTCTGGGTTCTAGGTTACCAAACTTCTAGAGGGTTCCTCACCTATGGGACTTAATTGCCCCAGGAGATGGGGTGTTTTTATCCTGGGTTTGGAAGCACCATCCACAGACTGCATAAATAATGTTTTGCACCTACACATACTATTTTGGAAAGTATAGAGATGTGTAATTGTGATTAGTAACAAAATTTGGGGGTATGGTGCTAGAGGTTGAACCCAGGGCACATTCCAAACACATTCTACCATTGACCTATACCCCCAGCTCCCTAAAATAATAATTTGTGTAAAGGCGTTGCCAAATTCATGGTAGTTTTAAAAAATAATTCTAGCATGTGCTTAGTATTTCCTCTATTATTTGCTGTCAGAAGTATAACTTTGCTTAGGTATAGAGTTGCAATTTTTAATAATAAGATGGTCTTTGTGATTTAAAAGTTGAAAAAAATAAATGGGCTAAGAAACTGAACAGACACTTCACAGAAGAAGAAATACAATTGATCAACAAATATATGAAAAAATGTTCAACAACTCTAGTAATTACAGAAAGGCAAATGAAAACTACTTTAAGATTTCATCTCACTCCAGTCAGAATGGGAGTTATCAAGAATAAAACAACAAGGGCTGGGGATATAGCTCAGCTGGTAGCGCGCTTGCCTCACATGAACAAAGCCCTGGGTTCAATCCAGCACCACAAACAAACAAACAAGAATACAAACAATAAATGTTGGTGAGGATGTGTGGGAAAAGACACACTCATACATTGCTGGTGGGACTGCAAATTGCTTATGGAACCACCATTTGGCCCAGTTTCCCCACTCCTTGGTATATAACCAAAGGATTTAAAAAATCAGTATTCTAGAGTGACATGGCCACATCAATGTTTATAGCAGCTCAATTCACAATAGCTAACCTAGGTGCCTTTCAACAGATGAGTGGATAAAGAAATTGTAGTAATATACACAATGAAATATTACGTAGCCTTAAAGAAGAGTGGAATCGTGGCACTTGCCGGCAAATGGATGGAACTGAAGAATATCGTGCTAAGCGAAATAAACAAATCCCAAAGAACCAAAGGCTGAATGTTTTCTCTGATATGTGGATCCTAATTCACAATAAGGGAGGGTAGGGAAGAACAGAGGTACTTTGGATTAGACAGAGAAGAGAGAAGAAAGGGTAGGGGGTATGGGAAGGAGAGTAGAATGAATTGGACATTATTACACTAGGTACGTATATGATTACAAGACAGGTGTAACTCTACATTGTGTACAACCAGAAGAATGAGAAGTTATACTCCATTCTGTTCGATGAGTCAAAATGCATTCTACTGTCATGTACAACTAATTAGAGCATATTTTAAAAATAGAAAAAAAAAATAAAATGGTCTTTTATAATTTAAACGTTTGGAGGGTCATTGTTTGAGAGTGTTGGTGATCTGTTCAACCATGGGTGATGTCCTCCTAGCTCTGTGACATATTGGGATGCTGCCGTTACACCACCGTCACACCTAAAACAAATATACTATCCCGCTGTGCAGGGGACGTGAATGATATTCTTAACTGCATGGTTTCCTAACTCCCTCTCTCTCATGGTGTCTACAAACCTGACTAGGGAGATGAGACAGGAGCGCAAAAAGAAGTTGGAAGATGCAGAAAGAAAATGTCATTTGTCGCTAGCAATAACATACTCAGAAGAAAAAAAAATGTTTGCTGAATAATTAAGTGGGAGGATGAATGGATAGATGGTGGAAGGAATTAAAAAAAAATAAGAACCATGGGCTTTGGGAACTTGGGAGGGTCTTAGGAAGAACAAGTGTCCTCCCCAGCCCTTTGAAGTCTTCTGTGGAAGAGGAAGAAGGGCATTTGCTAAGAGGGAGGGGCCGGGACCAGAGCCCAGAGGCAGAAAAAGACCAAGTGTGCAGAGGGTGGGTTGGGATTTGGTCAGGGGGTTTCTGGTCTTGTACTGTGCACGTCCAGCTGGGAGCGGGTATCTTACCTGCTGACAGGAATGGGGAGAATGAGCCAGCAGAGAACATTCCGGAAGGTTAGTCCTGTGGACAATGACTCTAAGCATGAAGCAGTCAATCCCTGCTCAGGGTGACAGCTGTGGACATAGAGAGGTGAAGGCCGACTAAAGCCAGAGCTGTCTTCTTTGCTCATCTCTGTTCTCTGTGAATTCTTACTGTGCTCATTTAGGCCACTCGCCAACACACGAGACGAGGTCTACGAAGACCTGCAGGTGAACCCTGAGTGGGAGACTCTTCCCCTGGAGGGATGGGTTGACAGGCGAGTGGAGCACGTGCCTCAACAAGGCCAGGAAGGAGGGGTGATGTGAGCAGACCCCCTCCCCTCTTTCTTTTTTCTTGGAGACTTGGGAAGACAGTGGGAGGTTAGGACGGGCAACAGGCAGGAATCATCTGCAGCCTGTGGGTCCCAGCTGAGGTGGTCCTGCTGCTAGGCAGGGGCTCACTCCCACAGACAAAGGTAAGCTGATGTGCCAGGCCCTGCGCTCAGCCCCGGCACCAAAGAACCCCCACTGTGAGAAGAGTAAACCTGAGTCCACCATTAGGTGGGGGGTGACTGGCAGGAGATGGAGAGCGTGGCTGGAGGGTTGGGCCTGCAGTGGGGTGGGGCACCCAGGCGAACCTTGAGGGAATGGAGCCCGAGTGGACCACTTCCCCTTCCCCCTCCAATTCCCCTGGACACCTCCCCTTCCCTTTTCACTTTCCATGGACACCCTCTTTCTCCTCCACTTCCCGTGGTCGCCTCCTCTTCCCCCGACCTTTATGCCATGGAGAATGGGTGGTGGATCCAGCTTGAGCAGGCCTCCCTGGTTTTGTTACATTTCTAGGGAAAAAGCCCATCTCTCTGAAGGGAGATATTTTTCTGTAGATAAAGGGACCCTCTCTGTAAAGGAGGTATTCAGGAAGGAAGGAAGGAAGGGAGGGAGGGGAAGGGAAGGAAGAAGAAGAATAAGGACATGCCTATAATCTCAGCTACTTAGGAGGCTGAGGTAGAGGATCAAGTTAGAGGACAACCAGGACAACTTAGTGAGCTCAAATAAAATAGAAAGGGCTGAGGACAGCTCAGCACTTCTCTAGCAAGTGTGAGGCCTTGGGTTTAACCTCCAGTATAAAAAGAAGGAGGAGGAGGAGAAGGGGAAGGGGGAGGGGGAGGGGGAGGAAGAGGAGGAGGAGGAGGAGGGGAGGAGGAGGGGGAGGAGGGAGAGTGAGGAGGAAGGAAGAGGAGGGAGGAAGGGGAGGGAGGAGGAGGGAAAGGAGAAATACTCTCCTTTCTCTTCAAGGAGGAATTCATTCGTCAGTTTATCATATTGTTTATGGCATTGAAAAGAATAGCCCCTTTCTTCTTCTGAAAGCACCATGTTTACTGACTGCTGGACTTTGTTCGTCTGTCGCCTACCCAGCATCCTCTGCCGGTGAGCCTGTGTGAGCACCAGAGCACCAGAGATGAAGTAAGAGCACCTCCTTAGTGTGCTGGGGGCATCAAGCTCAGGGGTGGAGTGCGTTTTTAACATGTTTGAGATCATGGGTTCCATCACCAGCATCACAACCAAACACCCACTCAGGACTTTCCTGCAACACACCAGGATACCATTAGGGTTAGGTGTTCTGTAGGGTGTTAAAAAGTCTTGGGAGAGTTAAATAAATCCAAGAAGATTGTGGGAATCAAATGTAGCAGTTGCCTTTAAAAGTTTACAAAGGGTAAGAAACATTGGCCACGGGGCGGCTAAACTTTAGCATAAACCTGTTCTGCAAACTTGGTGGAAGATGTAACAGGTGGTATTGGGGAATCTGTACCCAAATCTCAGAGGCAGGCAGACATTCAGCTTTCTTACCCACAACTGGTGGGGATGTAAATTGGTGCAACTATTTGGGACAACAGGTGGACCATTTCTTGTAACGTTAAAAACTCACATACCCTGCGGCCCAGCCATTCCACCACTGGGCATACCCACAGGACATCCAGGGACACAACTAAGAATGTGTAGACCTGTCCAAAACAGGAAAAGTTTATAAGTGAGTCAAATGCCCACCAACTAACAGAGAAGATGGATGGGATATCTTGAACATTACTGACTCCATTTTTGGTTCTGGAACTACATCTTGGCCCAAGGCCAGGGCTTATAAGCTATCAAAAAAAAAAAAAAAAAAAAAAAAAAAAAAGAAAGAAAGAAAGAAAGAAAATTAAGATACCTTGTCCCAATCTTTCCACACCTTCCAAGGTCCCTAAATACAAAATTCTATTATTTCCCAGGCACCTGCACTCAAGGTCAATCCTAGCTTGGTACACTCAAGGCCACATCCAGCTTGCTCTTATTCCTTGCTAAAAAATATAAAAACCCTATTCAAATAACTCTGGCTGTTGTACCACTCTACTGGGCAGCCTGGCAGGCTTTACCTGTCAATAAACTTTGCTTCTAAATATGAGACTTTTCTTTGAGTGTTCTGTCCTAACAAAGATAAATCCATTGTAATAGGTTATTTGATGGAAAGTTATTTAAACAACAATATGGTAGATGAACCATGTTGCAACAGGCAGCAAAACGGATGAATCGTAAAAATATAACATTGAGAGAGAAAGTGAATGTTAATAAATTAAATGTAACATAAAGCTCCTTTTATAACATTAGACATAATACAAGAAGCTGGGCGTGGTGGTGCATGCCTGTAATCCCAGTGACTCTGGAGGCTGAGACAGGAGGATTATAAGCTGGAGGCCAGCCTCAGCAATTTAGCAAGGCCCTAAGCAATTTAGTGAGACCCTGTTTCCAAATAAAATATTAAAAGGGCTGGGGATGTGGCTCAGTGATTAAGCACTGGGGGGTTTCATACCTAGTTACCAAAACAACAGCAACAAGAAAACAATTATCAGAAAATGAGTGATAAATCAGTATTCAGGATTGTTTACTCAGGTGGGCAGACCTGAGTTACATTCATTCTGGGTGGTGGGTTGTGGAAATTCTACACGTTAATTTACGTATAGGGTGAAGGGGCATTCAGGGACCAATGATGGGTGTGTATCATGAACCAAGGGGTGTCATTATCCAGTTCTGGGTGGGGCAAGGGTTGATGTGAGGCTATCACAAGTCTTGTAGGATGCAGACAGACCTGACAGCTTTTCAGATAGTACTGCAGGCTAAGTAGACAGAGGCATGGAAGGATGTATTATTATAGAGTTTATCACCAAGGGCCTGGCAGGATAATCAGTGGTGTGGTGTGACGTTCAGCCCTCCTGCCCCCAGGAGTTATCAGCCTTTTCTGAACAAACAAAGCAATGAGCGAGCATCGAATCTGAATTAAATATCATAGCTGTGGAATCTATTGCATTTTTTCTGATTCTAAAATTATTATAAATCTAATGTTTTTATTAATTTTTTCTAGCAATAAGGTCATTGTAAAGGCAAAAATATGGAAAATACAAAGTAGTATAAAGAAGCTGTTCTTTATAACCAAACCCAGAGGTAATCATCGTGAACCCTTGGGAGCATTTACCTCTAATGGATTAGCATGAAATGAGAACTTATGCAACTACCCAGTGCTGTATTTTCCGACCAAGGTCATCAAGCAAAATGGTTCTCGAGGGAGATGGAACTGAATTTGAATTCCAGCCTTGCTCATATCCCCTTGGCAGTGTCTTCCCTGTGCCTCGGGTGTGTCCTGGCAATACCTGGGTTTGTTTTGAGGATTAATTCAGACAGAAGGAAGAGCAATTAGCAATTGAAGCCTCTGGAGCCGAAGTCGGCCTTCAGAGATAGTTGTGGATTTATTAGTAAAAGCAGGTGCTTGGCTCGAGGCAGGGGTCTTCGTTTAATTAAAAGATGGGGAACCTGGAAAAGCACCCCAAGAGCAGAGGAGGGGATTCCAGGGCTATGAACATTGAAGGGATGTCACCAGTTTTGACCTGAAGACAACCTGGTGGGTGACTTCAGTATGGACACCTGGAGCCTGCCCTGGGAAGTAAGCATAAGCCTGTCCTGCAGCAAGGAAAAACATGCCTTTACATGAGACAAGGAAGAGTATTAGTGGCAATGACAGTGAACAGACATTGTTATCTTACAAACCTTCATCTGGGCCGCAGCAACTCTCTGGGAACAATAGCATTCCCTTTCGCCTGCACTGATGACCCGCCTAAAGGGCACAGAGGTTGAATTCCCCAAATTTCTGTTCCCAAAATGATGCGGCTGGTGGAGACACATCAGAGGTGGAGGGCTTGCTTAGCATGTGTGAGGTCCTGGGTTTCCTCCCTAGCCCTGAAGGGAACCCGAGTGGCTCTGAGCTTCTCAACAAAACGGATCTAGCAATGCTGTAGACCAAAGGGAGCAGAGCTTCCAACAACCTGAGGCACAATCATCTCCAGGCTAGAATTCTATATCTGGCGAAACGAACAACTAAGTGTGTAGTGGAATACGGACACGTTCAAACACAAATGCAAAACATTGACCTCCCATCGCACTTCTCCTCAGTCAAGTTGGTGGAAGATGTATGCCACCAAAATGAAACCACTGGCCAGGCGTGGTGGTACACACCTGTAATCCCAGCAGCTCAGGAGGCTGAGGCAGGAGGATCACAGGTTCAAAGCCAGCCTCAGCCACTTAGTGAGACCTTGTCTCAAGGTAAACCATAAAAAAAGGGGCTGGGGATATGGCTCAGTGGTTAGGCGCCCCTGGGTTCAATCCCTGGTACCCAAAACAACAGCAGCAACAACAATAACAAAATCCAAAAAAAAAAAAAGAGCTTCAACCAAGAAAATGAAAGTCATTGGACCAGAAAACAGAAAGTCCAACCCACACACAGCAAGCAAAGGAGGTGAAGGTGAAGGAGGATCCCACGAAAGCCGAGAAGCTCACCTAGAGAGCAATGAGTTCACACTGGAGCAAGCCAGAAGGTTCTAGAAATGATTTCTTTCAGCCAAAAAAAAAAAAAAAATTGATATAATAATTTATGTGAATGTTTATATTGAGAAGAGAATTACTCAACTAGGGGAGAGTCTGAAGATAAATTAGTGATAGAAACAGAAACTAAGCAAAAAAAAAAAGTGGGGGGGGGCAGTTATAACTCTGGGGGATGGGCAAGTTGTAAAGGAAAGGAAAAGCTTATGATAAATTTGCTACTTAAACGAAATAGCAGTGTTGTTTAGCATAGTCAACAGGTGGAAGCAATCCAAATGTCTATCAAAGGATGAATGAATGAACAAAATGTTTATTGTGTATACAGACAGTGGAATTATTCAGCCTTAAGAAGGAAGGAAAGTCCGACATATGCTATAACCAAGACTTAACAAATGGGACGGCATCAAATTAAAACGCTTCTGCACAGCAAAGGAGACAACTAGGAATGTAAACAGAGAAGCTCCAGAACAGGAGAAAATCTGCTAGCTACTCTTCTGAGAGAGGATTAATATCCAGAATACGCAAAGAACTCAAAAAATTTCATACCCAAAATCATATAACCCAACTAATAAATGGGCAGATAAATTAAACAGACACTTCTCAAAAGAAGAAATACAAAGGGCCAACAAATGTACGAAAAATGTTCAACACCATTAGCAATTAGGGAAATGCAAATCAAAATTAGATCAAGATTTCATCTCACATCAGACTGAACTGCAGTCATCAAGAATACCAATACAAATAAATGTTGGTGAGGGTATGTAGGAAAAGGAACATTTTCACACTGTTGGTGGGATTATAAATTAGTACTACCACAATGGGAATCAGTATGAAGGTTCCTCAAAAGACGGAATGGAACTGCCATATGACCCAGCTATACCACTCCTCAGTGTTTATCCTAAAGAATAAAATCACCTTAGTACAGTGATCCTTGCACACCCATGTCTACAGCAGCACAATTCACAATAGCCAACTATGGAACCAGGCTCGGTGTCCATTAACGAATGAAGGGATAAAGAAAATGTGGTATATATACACAGTGGTATTTTATTCATCCATAAAGGAAAATGAAATTATGTCATTTGCAGGAAAATGGATGAAATTAGGCACCATTACATTAAATGAAATAGGTCAAACTCAGAAGGTCAAGGGTTGTGTGTTTTCTCTCATAGGTGAAAGCTAGAGAAGAAATGGAAAAGAAAGATTTGAGTGTGTCTCCTGAAAATCAGTAAAGGGAGATCAGGGTTTGGGAGGTGGGGAGAGAGGGGAAAAGTGTTGGGAGTGATATTGACCAAAATTATATATTTTTATATTGTGTGCATTCACAAGTAAGTAACAATAAATCCCATCATTATGTATGATTATAATGCACCAATTAAAAATGTGAAAAAAATGATTAAAAATAATTTATTTTATGTTATGTGTACTTTGCCACAATAAAAACATCTAAAAAAAACACCAAAAAAATCTGTAATGTGCTCTACAAATGAATGAAATCATAATTATTTTTATCATAATGATAAATACCAGATTAATAACTCAGATGTTGTGGAATCTCACCTTTATTTTTGAAACTAGCTATGAAAACTACCATTTTTTTACAAGACTGAACATTTTTATTTTATTTTTTACATTTGAAAATTTTGTGTTTCACTCTTTTAAAAAAATTTCACATACTTTTATTTAAAAAATCTATTATAAATGTGCACTTGAACAAATAAATATTCTGTATATCAATCTTCAAGTGAATAATTTTTATGCCTGAAGATCACTTCGGAAGTCTTTCCTAAAATATTTTTAATATTAAAAAAATCTAACCATGTTGTATACATGGCTTAAAACTTTCCTTCTAAAAACACTTTATATTTTACCTTCTTTTGTATAAACACACATTTTATTAACATTTGTTTGTAATAATTCTGAAATCAAGAAGTATTTCATGTTAATTTAAGTCCTCTTATGTTCTTCTATTGTTAGACAAGCTCCTCGGTAGTTAAAAAGGAAGATTGAAAAAGCCTCCTTTTCTGTATTAGGGATATGTTAGGTGCAAATATCAATTTTTGTTTTAAAGAGATAGCAATGCCTGTTTTAAATCATGAGATTGTCGTCTCCCTTCTTAGTAAAGCAAAATAAGAGGCTGTTGAGAGATGACAGATGACGTCTCCTCTGCATGCCTTGGTGGGAAAGGACTTGGAGATGCTTTGTTCAAGTCCATGTGAAGCCGAACTGCTAAGCAGTTAAAACTCAAGGAGTCGCCAGACAGGTTTAACGGGAATGACGCTACCTCTCCACACCCACCTCTGCAAGACAAAACTGCTTCATGGGTTTGTTGAAACTGCCATGGAACAGAGCCATAACTTCTTCCTATATCTGAAATATTTCTGTCTTGTGATGGCGAGGCTTAAATGTTTCAGATGACAATGACAGATCGAATGCATTTGGATATGACTGTCGAGGACAGTCCTTTGGTCTCTCCTCTTGATTTGCACCACTTTTTCTGGACTTGAATTCTTGCTAAAGGGAAGCTTTTTTCTTTCGAGGTTAGCAACCTATTCACTGGTTGAAGAAACCAGGAGTAGCCCAGTTCTCTTTGAGCGTCTTCAGTATGAAAGTTTCAGGAAGAAACTCTCTCCCGTCGTTAGTGGCCCTATGGCTGAGAGCAGCTGAAGGATTGCTGGGGAGACCCTACAAAGAAACGCTGGCATTCCTCAGGCAGGACTGTTTTCCTAAACAAGGTCGCTGGGCATTGTAGCAGCTTTCCACTAAGCAATTGCTCACTGCCTCACCCCTCCCGGTTTCCCATCCACGGTGAATGCTATTTGCCATTGATGTGAAAAATTCTTGAACAACGTGGATCATTCCCATAGAAAGCTCCAAGATCTGTGCATTGCCACTTTCAAAGAGCCTTAAGCAAAACAAACAAGAAATGCCACCAGAAAATATTATGCACTTTTTAAAGCAACGTGGACAAAGTGTTTCAAATGAGGTTGGAAACTGCTCATGGTATAATGCTAAGTTAAAAGGCCGAATATGAAAGAAATGGTATATGTAATCTGAAATCATTTAGGTAAAATATTCATTGGGGGAGAAACAAACAAACAAACAAACAAACCTGGAGGGAAATCTAACAAAAATGCCTAGTATGATTACCTTGGCTGGTTGATATGATTATAGTTGAAAGTTTCATAGCTTCTCTACATTTCTTTTTGCTTTTTCTAGGTCTCTCTCTTTCTCTCTCTCTCTCTCTCTCTCTCTCTCTCTCTCTCTCTCTCACACACACACACACACACACACACACACACACACACGTTTATTATCAAGAGGAAAAAAAGTCTCTGGCTTTGAGTTCATCCTTCTAAGCAAAGCTCACAAAGTGAACTCTTAACTCTAATCTGGGTTTTGCTCCTTATAGGCTGGGACCTTGGCCAGTAATGCAAATCCTTTCTCAGGGTCTCAGTTTTCTTTGTGTAGGATGAGACAGGGAGAGTTTGCATAGGGCTTCTTTCCTGTAATCTGTGATTTTACCAAATCTCTGACAAGAAAAGTTTTGGGGGACCCTAGATTAGTAGTCAGTTGAAACTGAAGATAAAAACCATTCTCACTCTTTGTGTTTTATTAATGCTACCAATTGGTTGGTTCTTATTTTGTCTCTTGCTTTCATTGTTAAAAATCACTGGAGTTAGGAATTTGGGCATTTTCTTTATGCTTTAATCTCCTTGTGCTGACATTTCTCTCTGCAGCAAGGAAGCAACGTATGTGCAATAAATACTTCACGATAAAGGCTGTGGGAACTTGTCATTACCTACGAATGTCTAGAGTTTTGAAAGATGATCACTTAAGAAACTGGGTTCCATTTCACTTGCCTTAATTAGACGTCAGATTATTTATGGCTTAGCTTCCATTCCGATTTTATGTGGTTCAGCGAATCACTCGCCAATTTCATTTTTTTTTTCCTAAACAATGGATTTATTTATTTTTAAAAACAGACCCAAACAAAACAAATACAGTCTCTCTGTAAGGATGGGGCATTAATTCCAGGACTTACCTTGGATAGCAAAATTCATGGGTGTTCAAATCCTGACATAAAGTGGCAAAGTGTCTTCATGTAGCCCCTGCGCTCGTGTCCACCCTATACCTTCTCCTTACTGTAAGTCATCCAGTTTACATATAATACCTAATGCAATACAAGTGCTCTGTAAATAGTTATTACACTGTATTTTTAAGCGGCAAAAACAAAAAATAAATGTTCAAGGTACACACATTTTTTTTTCTCCCCAATTTGTGCTTGGTTGAATCGGCACACGCAGAACCCCGGGTGGGGGTGGGGGGGTTACAGAATGAGTGCTAACAGTGCCTTCACTGATACTTGGGGACATCAAGAGAGATGATCACCTAACTTTTAGGAATGTGACTAAAAATAATAAGAGAAATTATCTTTGGTGTGACTTCTGCAAAGCAGGTTTGTTACTTTATAGTAGCTGCATATCCAGATATCCTATGCACCTAGTGTAGGAAAATAACAATTAATAGGATAGTTTCTTGGTTTCAGGTTGATCCCAAATCATTGCTTAGAAATGTGTTCTTTCATGCCTGATTAGATTGGAATTTTGGCATAATGGAAAGGGCTGAAATTAGAAACAGAATTCTGATATTTTACATATTGTGTAACTCAGGGAAGTGGCCAACCTTTTTAGGACTCACTGTTTTCTTTTGCTAAATAAAGTGTGGATTTGATTTATTACGGTACTTCTTCTGGGGAAATGCTTCTGTGGCAGAGCGGCAGAGGCCAGAGTCTGGGTGTAGTGGGCGGGGAGACATATCCCACCACCATGATCTGTTTCTATTGCTGGCTGTCCTCTTGGGGTTTCATTTGTGGAAACAGTTCTGAGGCTTTAAAAGTTTTGAAAACGTGTGGCGTAGGGACTAGGGGTTACCTCAGTGGCAGAGAGCATATGTAAGAACCAAGAGAGAAAAAGAAAAAGAAAAAAAACCCAAGCCCAAATAACTGGCATAAAATCTCTTGAAAGTGGTTTTCATTTCTGAAATTCCATACCTAGAGTATAAATTTTGAATTCCTTCAGTAAAGGCTGAAAAAACTAATTATGATCCTTTATGTAACTATTAGCACATGCTGTATCTGTGTGGTGTTTACTGATATCTGGGTTTACCAGCAGTAATCTGCATCTTGACATGATATTTATAGAAGTTTGGGGAACTGTCCCAATTCCAGTGGGTTAGTTAGACTGACAGATCCTCACAATCATGATGAGCTCAGGAAATTGCTTTGAGAGTATATTAAAAAAGGTCAATTATTTGGCTCTTGAATTATACTTATGGGTCTATGTGGCTTGCTCACTAAAATATTATTTAGCTTGGTGGGTTAGACATCACTCAGCCAAGGGTGTGGGTGGCCCTGTGTGGTCCACAGTTATGCTGCCGTCTCGGCACCCTTGACCATCTCACAAACTTGGACTCTTAATTAAAAAGGGATTAAGACTAGAAAGTATGGATGTATCCAATATCCTTGTTACCCAAAGATAGGCTTTCCAAAAAATACAGTACTCTAAAAACATAAAGGTCAGCACAATGTGTTACATATTACCTATGCAAAAATCAAAACAAGTGTCAACATTTACAGAAAAATCTTACCACTGCAGTGACAGAAAATGTATTTGAGATATTCTTCTCAGTTACTTAATTTCTAAAAAGTAAACCACCCTCCCCTGGCAAAACCAAAAACCCACAACAAACAAATATTTTCCTGTCACTAAGGATGCTTAAACAAAGGCAAAGGTAGACAGTTTTGGACTCACGTGTATACCTTTCAAACATTTTCCTATTTCTGAAATTCCCTTGATATATTTTTTAAAAAAACTGCTTTCTTCAATAAAAAACTTTGAATAGTTTCAACAACTTTAGGAGAGATCAATTTTATTTTTGTAATTTGGTGGGTGGAAAATTATTTTCTAATTTACTCACACAAGTGAAAGAGTAACAAAGGGTAGACATACACAAACAAATATGTATGCATAGTCTCTTTCCCTCCCTCCCTCCCTCCCTCCCTCCCTCCCTTCCTTCCTTCCTTCCTCCCTCCCTCCCTCCCTTCCTTCCTTCTTTATTTCTTTCTACCACTGAGCTACACCCTTAGCTGCTAAATATTTTATTAAAAAAACGCCTGCCATTTTAATAGGCATTTTATTTACCCACATTATATTTCATTTCTAGTTTCTGTCTGTGGTTCTGATTTACTAAAACACTACTCCTCTGGCAGGCAGACTGCCTACTTTAACTCACAAGCTGTAAATTGTTCTCTGACAAAGGGATATCATTTACCAACAAAGAGATAAGGAGTTCCCATGGGATTTTTGAGCAAGTAAATGATTCTTCTTACTTTCATTGAAATCAAGGTGTTCTGTTCAATTTTTTTAAAAAATCTGCTTAGGATATGGCAGATGGCTCTTTCTAAACTGCAAGGTCATTACTAAGGTCAGCCAGAGAGAAGGTTGCCTGTCAGTGATCCCTCTCTATCAGTAAAGGGGAGGTATGTATAAGTGGCAGGGAAAAAATAGCTGACCTTATTCAGGTCAGCTGGTGAAGACTTTGCCAGACTTTGGATTCTGAACTTTTAAAAATCTGGTTGCAAGAAATAAACTGCTTTTAGATTCTTTTATTGTGTTCCCACTATTGTGTAAATATACCTTTATTATAGCATGTCTAATGCAATTGCTTTCCTAATGCAGATTTTGACACCCTATGGGGAGGAGCTCAGCCTTATTGACCTTTCCATGTCCAACATTGAGTCTATAGTGTGGCATATAATAAATATTAATATGGATTTTTAAGTGAATTAATATTAAGCATCTCCAAGCGGGAGGTTTATTGGTTTATAAATGGGATACAGATGGAGTCATTAACATTTAAATTTTCACATTTAGCCAAGAACTTTTGAGTTAATGGTTGGAACCTTAAGCTTTATGTAATATTTCACAGTTTTCAAGAATGTTCACATATTTGATCTCATCTGATCCTCACTCTTGATCTGGAAGGTTGGAAAAATGAGTACTATTATTTCCATTTTGCACATAAAGAAGCTGAGCTCTTCCCCAAGTAAATTGTAGCATAAAGATCAGAAATATGGTCCGGTTCAGTGGTGTACACCTGTAATCCCAGCATCTCAGGAGGCTGAGGCAGGAGGATCTGGAGTTCAAAGTCAGCCTCAGCAAAAGTGAGCTCTAAGCAATTCAATGAGACCCTGTCTCTAAACAAATATAAAATAGGGCTTAGGGCTGGAGATGTGGTTCAGTGGTCCAGTGCCCCGGAGTTCAATCCCTAGTATGCCCCCCACCAAAAAAAAAAAAAAAAAAAAAAAGATCAGAAATATGGTCTCTTGGTGTTTAACCTTCGTCACGAGATGAGCCAACCTAGACAACTAATACTGTGTGCACATCTGGATTCCATCTTCCTAGCATGTCAGTCTAGTTACTCCATCCTTTCATTCGCCTGTATTACCCTTAGAGAGAGAGAATTAAACTTCACGGTTTTCTCAGACTTGGCATGTTTGGTTAGTTGGAAGCCCTTTGTTTGCAAGGAGGGCAGGACACAAAAGGGCATATTAGGAAGGAGGGGTAGACAGAGGTAATTGGTAAACTGTGCTTTTCACCTCTAACCATTTCTAAGCAGACTAAACAGCTCTGAGTCTGGGTGGTGCCTGGGACCATGCAGAGCCTGGTTCCTGAATATCCAACATGAGCTCTCAGAGGTGCCGCTTGGCTGAGGAGCTTTTGTCTTCTGGGAGGTGATTCACAACCATGCATCTTGTTTTAAAGGAGAATGCTGCCCTGCAATTGCATGTCCTTTTTATTGCACATTGTTGGAAAAGGGGAATCCCTGAAATGTTTAAAGTTTTACTATGACATATTTTAAGGGTAGAGGCTGTACCTTACTCATTTGTGTCTTTTGCAGAGTCTGATACTGACCCTTGCATGTAACAGGTTATTATTATTTGCTGAACAAATGAGGTGCATAGAAGGAAATCATGCTACATCAAAATTTGTGTATTATTCACTAACACACCAGTAATGTCCTTTGTCCTCTCTAACCAATGGACATTATGGGCTGGTTATGCTAAGGCTGACTTATAGCCACTCATTCTGTTTCAGGAGAAACTCTGTCCATTAGTGTTAGCATAATCATTTGAACACTGGATTGCATTTACCTTTATTAAAAGTGACAGGAAATTGAGAAGCTGTTAACAGTGCTGAACTTTTATCTCATTGTAAGGGGAGTGCTATCCAGTGCTACATTCCCTAGTTCCTTTTAAAAATTTATTTTGAGACAGGGTCTTGGTTAAGTTGGTGAGGCTGGACTGAAATTTATCATCCTCTTGCCTTAACCTCCTCAGTTGATGGGATTACAGGCCTGCACCACTGTGAGGGGCTTTTTGTATGTTTGATTCCTTGGGTTAAAACTGGTCAGCTCTGGTCAACTGCGAAGAAAAAGAGCAAGATGTTTGGTTGAAAGTTGTGCCTAAAAGGTTTAAGTGTCTAGAGGTACAAATACGGAAAAGTTAGAAAATTATCTTCCACTTCCTTTAGAATATACAAATGTAGTTATATATATATACATACACTTAGGTATGTATGTAGTGGGTACATATTTTTTGGTTTCTTTTTTCAGTTCATAAACGTTTCAGAAATATATTGTTTGATAAGACAAATCAATAAGCACCGTTTGTGAAGATAAGAAATGTTTATTATAAGGATCTTTAAAGGATGTTTATTCCAATTGCACAAACAGCTTTTTATTGATGGTGTGTGACTGGGTCTATATCTAAACCGGGTTGGTGGAGACCACGGTGTAGTTAACACTCAGCTACCAACTGGGAGTGGCCCTGGAACAAGTCGTTGGAATGTTCTGGCTCAGAGTTACTCATCTGTACCAAGTGGATTGGTATCTGTCCAGGGTTCTCCGTCGCCCTCAGGCTCCAGTCCTAGGAGGGCCTCTGCCACTCACATGTTCTCAAAGCTTTGAGCTTCAAAGGAACGGGGGAGGGGAGATGAGGCGGTGCGCAGGGGAGCGTGTGATACAAGCATATCCAAGGTTCTTTTACAAAAATTGGAAACTGAGCATTGAGGTTGAAGTGTTCACAACTTCTTGTTGAAAGTGACCATTTAAATGGGGAAATAAAGAAATGGCAACTTACATTTTCATATTATCCAACGAAAAATAGTTGTAGTATTTTCATCTTCATGCCAAAGAAATTATTATTTTTTAGTGAAGACTTTTCCATACAGTGTTATTAGTTTTTAAAAATAGTTTCTACATGTTGGAAATCAGAGGCAATTTCCTGGATTACCGGAGTAAAAGAAAACTTTAAAAAAAAAATCCCATCGTCCATGCGTTCTCTTTTGAATTGTGTTTCTATTGGAAGCTTGTTTGGCATCATTCCAGGGATGAGCAAAAGTAAATGCTAATAACGAATTGTCCAATTGAGTGGCCCTTTTATTCCAGTGTATTTTCGAGTTGGAGACAGGAAATCCTCAAAAGCTAGGGCCTGTTTTCTGGGCCCGTGTGACCAGAGCTCCGGCCACAACAGCCCTGTGAGCGCCCCTCCTTCCCGGGGTCGCCACGCCTGGGGCGGTCAGGTCGCCCGGACCCGCCCCGCCTGGCGTTACTCAGGTCTTGGTGGCGCAGGGCGGAGCCGCGGGTCGGCCGCCGCAGGTGGGGAGGGGCGGCCCGAGCGCGTCCCTGACACCCGCGGGGGGGCGGGGGAGGCGCGGCGGCCACACCCCGCCCTGGGAAGAAGCCGGCCAGGTGTGGCTGCGGCGCCGGGTGCCAGCGGGGAGGAGACTCGCTCCGCCGCCGACCCACACCAACACCCAGCCCCGACCCAGCTCCTCTGCGCCCTCGCCGCCCTCGGAGCCACAGCTCTTCCTCCCGCTCCTGCTTCGGGCCGGTCGCCGTCCCCGCTCTCGCTGCGGCCGGGACGGTCCTGGTGGAGGGCAGCGTCCCCGCGACCCTCCTGCGCTCCCCCACCCGTTTCCCGGTTGTCCGCCTTCGCTCGGGCCCCGTCCACCTTCTCCGAGCGGGCCCGCCTCGCCTATGCCTCGGCGCTGAGCCACTCTCCTTCTGAGTGACCGCCGACATGAGTTGCAACGGGGGCTCCCACCCGCGGATCAACACCCTGGGCCGCATGACCCGAGCCGAGTCCGGCCCGGACCTGCGCTACGAGATGACCGGCGGCGGCGGCGGCGGCGGGGGCGGCGGCGGCGGCGGGGGCACCAGCAGGATGTACTACTCGCGGCGCTACACGGTCAACGACCAGAACTCGGACGGCTACTGGTGGGTACCCGCGCCGAGCGAGAGCGCGGGGCTCGGGGTCCGGCTCCGGGGCGTCCACCTTTTAGCAAAATCCTAGGACTCTGGGACGGGGAGGGACACGATCCCAAGCGGCCGATCAGGAAACCCAGGTTTGGAAGGAGAAAAATGTTGGCCCGAGGTCACAGAAGCACTTGCTGGCCGCGCTGGGGAGCTGGACCCAAGTGTCCTGACACCCAGCGCTGCCACTCTGATCCAGGTGTGTGTGAGTGCCCGGACAGGGGCGGCTCCCTTCCTACCTGAGGGGACTGGGTCCCATCTTCCACTCCCCGCAAGCCCGGGCTGGAGGCCAGAGGGGGCGTCATCCTCCACCCCGCCCTCACAGGCGAGGCGAGCGGACCGGTAGGGGCGCAGTGTGCGGCCCTCTCTCTGCCGTCCCGGGGTTGCCACCTACGTAGCCCGGCCTGGCTGCAGTTGCCTTTGTTCCCGCCAGCCGGTGGGAGGTCGGGAGAGGCGGGGCTGCGACGGCAACACCCAACCTTAATTATAATCAGAAGTAAAACTGTAAAGAAGTGGGGGCCTCCCGGCGCTATCTGGTGGCCGCGGTCGTTCCACCACCATCTGTACTGGCTTACCCCCAATTCCTGGTCACCTCAGAACCACGACAGCGGAGGCGCCGGGGCTGCCCCGCCACCCGCTGGCGTCTGTGCAGGCTGAGCGTCTTGGTGGAGCAGGGTCGGGTCCCGAGGAGGCCAGGCCTGGGACTCCTCTGTCCCCGCAAATGAAACTTTTCTTCCGGGGCGACAGCGAGGCTGGCTACACTCCTGCGCTCCAGATAGAGCTTTACTGGGACGCGCTGGATCCCTCTGGGTGGCCACGCTGTAGCACCTGTGGCTCCGCGTCTGGGCCCTTTGGTTTCCACTGGGTGTGTGTGTGTGTGTGGGGGGGAGTATTAGACGAACTTCCCCAGTGCCTGGGTCGCAAAGCACCGGCTCAGGTTCTGCCCTTTGATCTGCACCGTGTGGTCTGGGAGCTGGGGGCGGCCCTGGCGGGGGTGGTGCTCCGGCTAAAGCGCCCTGGAGAGGCCCACTGGCAAGAAGGCTGTGCCTACTTGGCTTGATCGTCACGGAAGTAGACCTAGGAGGTCTTTGTTTTACGATAGGAAAGGTAATGAACAGGATTTTTTTTTTTTTTTTTTTAACCCAGTCCTGGGAGTTGGACTCTGATTGCCCATGTGAGCCCGGAGAGTTTTGCGGCCCGCACCCTCCCCGCCCCCTGCCAGCCTTTCCCTCGTCGGGAAAGAGGCCCGAGTGCTTAGATCAGTGCCAGATTATTTACCCCGCTTGAAGCCTTAGGGAGAGGAGGGGCAACCTCTATTTTGCAAGCAGATTTGAAAGCAGGCACTATACAAGTTGCAACCCGTTTTCTGCTTGGATTTTTTTCCCCGGAGCATCCCGATATATGTATATTGGTTTTTTTTTTTCCTTTTTTTTCTCTTTTTGTTGTCTCAGTTTTGGAGTTTTTTTTTTTTTTTTTTTTCTGAATAAAATGTTCTTGGGGATTTCCATTAAAAACGTGCCAAGCGATAGGAAGAATAAAAGTTTGGGCTTTTAAGTTCGTTAAAAAAATTCGCCAGCACTTAGAGCTGAAATTTTACTTTTTCTGTTGCAGTCATCCAAGATTTGGAAGTCACAGTCTTTTAAATGTGTGAATCACACACAGTTTAAATCCAAGTCAGAATATGTAAGGATTCTGATGAGCTCCTTTTTAGATAGTTCATGAATCAAATGTTTATTTGGCCCCTATTAATATTCTACTAACCTGGATTTCTTTTCTTTCCTTTCATTTCCTTCCTTCTTCTTTTTTTTTTTTTTTCTTTCTTGTGCGTGTGGTTCTGGGATCAAATCCATGGGCCCCACAGGCGCCTAGGAACGTGCTGTATCCTGTCACACCCTCAGCCCTCTTGTCTTTCAGATTGACAATGATCAGTACCCATTAATTGACTCTTTTCCTCTCTTGACCCCTTATACACATTTTAGGGAAGTAAAATTTTAGTTAATTTATTCATTGGTTAATGAACAACATAACGATGATACATGTTTTATTAGGATTCCTCCCCGTTGTATTTGGGGAGGTTCAGTGTTTTTTCACTGGATAGTGTTTCTGCATTCTGTTTTCACAACTAAAAGCTTGTTTATAAACCTGTCAAGTGTTACATCCCGCTGGGAAGGAAAAACAGATCCAAGTGAAAAAATGACCTGACTCGGAGGAAGGGTATTTTTTTTTTTTTTTCCTGCGGGTGGGTGTGAGTCACGGCGCCGCGGGGCGTCCGACCCGGGCTTCAGCTGTCCGTCATTCTTTCTCGGGACCCAGGTCATGGAGTTTCCCCCAGCCTGTCGCGCGGCCTGGAGTGGTGCTGCTGAAGACTAAACAGCCGGCAAATGCTGACTTCTGCATTTTCAAATAATGGCGACTGGCTGGGGAGAGTCAGGCTGAGCACCCGTACCTGTTTTCCTGGTGGCGATCCAGTTCTGTGTGGAGGAATCGGTTCGCCCATGGCTTGGGCTTTGAAGCAGGAGGCCCTGTCCGCCCTAGAGGGCCGCCGCTCTCTGCTCAGTGAAGGACGATTAAGAATTAACAAGTAGTTTTCTGACTAAAGATTCCCGGCCACTCCCACTTAAGGTGTTTTCTTTCTTTTTTTTTCATTCTTTTACCACAAAACCTATGAGAACTACTGATTGCATTCAAAATCATTTATTTCAAAAATGCTGGTTTATTGATTGAATTAGATTGGTGATTTTTCTTCTCCCCCCCCCTCCCTCCCTCCCTCCCTCCCTCCCTCCCTCCCTTCCTTCCTTCCTTCCTTCCTTCCTTCCTTTCACTGGGGTTTGAATCCAGGGCCTCCCATATATACTTGGCAAGTGCTCTACTGCTGAGCTCCACCCCCAGATTTTTAAAATTTTATTTTGAGATAGAACTACTTCTTCAATTGCTCAGGCTGGGCTTGAACTTGTGATTCTCCAGCATTGACTGCCTGAGTAGTTGAGACTACAGGCATGCCTCCCTCCGCATGCTAGGTTTAGATTCATGATTTTCCAAATGAGTGTGTTTAGCCCTTTCTTATATAAACTAATTTGAGTATGTGGAGAGGCCCAATCTTATTTTTCTCTTCAAACCCATTTTAAAACATCTCCCCTTTGTCTGTTCTTTCTACTGCTAACACTTGTCCATTTTAATGACAGTATTATATCTCTTTTACATTGTAATTCTCTCCTTCCCCCATCATGTACCTGTCCTGTGTTATTTTAGGCTGGAGTGGAATCTGCAACTATGTTATTTAACTTCTTGTTTTCTAATTATTATTTCATTAAGGTTTAGTGAATGTTATATACTTGACAATATAAAAAGCAGAGCTTTGAAAATGTAAACTTTGGATTTTCTTGTATAAAATATTATATTAATACTGTTTTCAATTACAGCAGAATATCTCTGAATTTTTTCTTGTAGTTAAAACAAAGCACTAATCTGAGGTGAAATTTGTCACCACCGTAAGCCAATCTCAGAGTTAGATCTTTTATCAAAGTATGGATTTTGTAGGAGGATTAAAAGCAGCACATAGTTATTAAGCTTCAGAAGTATGTGGTTATGTTAATGCTTACTTTTATCCAGATCTCATAATTTCAAAACCAAATAGGAGTTGGGGGTGTACACCTAGCATGGGACACCCTGGGTTCAATATCCAGTACCAAAGCCTCTTACAAAACATAACAACAAAACCAAAACACCTGTGATCACTATTTGATGTTTTTTAAAGTTTATTTTACATTACCTGTTATAAGAAGCCTTTTTCTTTGCATGAGATAAACACCATTTGCACTGAATTGCAGAAAAGGAAGGACCACTAGTGGTTACCTAGTGGGCAGAAATCCCACTTTTCTGTGGTAGAGATAGAAGCTAATCACTTGCCTCAAGTCCTAGAGTTCTTTCCTGGCTGGGTGGGCTGGGTTGATACAAGAACCCAGGGCTCCTCACCTTGGTCCTCCCCAGCCTTTGCAGCTCAACTTTTAGACTGGACAGACCAGTAATTAAATGACTGCATCTCACATTGATTTCAGCATTGAATGTATTTTTCATTTATTCAAGTATTTACTGAACATCTGCACATGTGTTAGGTGTCAAAGACTTGAACTTTGAAAGAAGGGTACTCGGAGACATATTATAAGTACTATATATAATACAGAAGGATAGGGCTGGGTGTGTAGCTCAGTGATAGAGTACTTGCTTAGCCTGTGGGAGGCCCTGGATTCCATCCCCAACACTGCAAAATAAAATAAAAATAAAACCCAACAAAGGCAAAGGGCTGGAGGGATGTAAATAACTTCAGAATCTTCGCAAGAAGACAGGATAACAGAGATAAAGTCTGTGAGGGGGCACTTTATAAAGGAAATGGTATTGAATTGGTCTTTTGGTAAAGATGGGCAGGCAGAGAAGAGCATGGGAAAAGTCTGAGAAGCTGATAAAGTGATCTCCTTTTTGAGCAACCAGTTTAAAGTGAGGAAGCAGGAAGAAGACAGGAGGAGGGGTCTCCCGGATGCCATGAGAGGGATTTGGCCAGGCAGAGGGCAGCCATGAGGGTTCCACTGTGTCCAGTGGAAATCTCCATGGAGGGGGCAAGGAGGTGTCCCCGGCAGTGCTTTCAGACTGCTCTGCAGCAGCACCGTGTAGGTGGCATGAAGTGGAGCGAGATGCCAGGAGGAGTCCCTGTGAGGAAGCCATTGCCCCAGTGAAGGGGGGAGGTAATGAAAGTCTGAGTGTGGGCTGTGGCTGTGGAGAGCAGGTGCTGGCCCGGTGGAGTGACGGCCAGCTTCAGCCAAGAGCTGCAGGTAGGAGTCTGAGAAAACAGCTCAGAGCCTGGGTGACTCATAGAAGGAGTATCCTTGGTCTTTATTTTGGGAAATGATGGTAAAGGAAGATTCAGGTTAATTTAATAGACGGCAGGTAACATTTACACGGTGGTTAAATGTGGGTAAGTTGTGTATTTTATAAAGATCAGATCAGCGATGTGCCAGGTGCATTATGTACACAGTCTCAAGCCTCACAACAAACCTCAGTCTACAGATGGGAAACTGAAGCTAAAATAGTCAAAGATCACACTGTTAGTAAGTGATGAGCTGGGTTTGAATCCAGGATACCACAGGCCCCAAGAAACCATCCATCCTTTGTTGTTAGAATCCATTTTTTCTACTTATAAACTCTTTTCTAGCTAATTGGAGTTTTTGCTTCTTTTTAATTGGTTGCAATCCTGTGAAATATTTATTTCATAACCGTTTTTTTCCTATTAATACTCTTGTAGAGTTTCATCTGCTTAGAAAAAAAAACACTCAAGATGATTCTGCATTAAGCAGACTAATTGTTTATTCTGTATTAAGCCATCTAATTGTTATTTAATGGAACAAAAAAAAAGCTTTCAACAGTAGTTAATTTTTTTCTCTAAATATGGGCATGATTTCATTGTTCAGGAGACTGAATCGCCTTGGGAAGAAAAGAATCTGCTGATGTCTCTGATACCTCAATGCTGACTTCTTAGGGTGGAGCAAAGGAGGGCTTAGGTGTGACTGGGGGAGTCTAACTTGACTCTCAGCTAACCAGTCTTTCCAGATGGGGAGGTTCTAGAAAGTTTTTGAAAGAGAGCTTCAGTCTGGAAGCCTTGCGGTTCACAATTCTTTTCTCCTTCTGCCTCCTCCTGGGCTGGTCCTGGCTCTTGGAAAAACAGTCAGATGTGGTTTTGATGTTGAAGCCGCAGCCCCACATCCCTAAAGACCCACACCATTTGCCACTCATTCTAAGTAGTGTTCTTTAAAATACAAATGCATCCAGTAATTTACACCTCACCACCAACACTTGGGACAGGAAGAGTCTACTGTTCAAATCTCATGAATGTGGAATCTATATGTCTTGAAAATGGGGACTATTTAGTGAAAAGCCACAGCAAACATATTTAATAAGGTTTTGCTTGGAATTAAAAATGTTGACCCACAAACATAACATTCCTTGTTTTATCTGGCCCCTGGGAGGAAAAAGGAGTTGGCTTCTTCTGGGATTACCGACAATTTGTAAAGAGTTTTTCAGGATTCTGTCAAATAAATGTAAATTTTTGTGTAGGGTAGTAATTCAGAAATTCCTATTTTGACATTGAATTTGTAAGAACCAAATATCTTCTTAGTAAACTAAATAAGGGCATCTTTCTCTGAATTTTCTTGTCACTTCACTAAGTCTCTTTCATGCTGTTAAAATGTATTAATCTTGTTGAGTTTTCTGTTACCTCTGAGTCTCGTAGGTCATTTCTAAGAACTGGAAATGTTTCACACATAATACCTAATTTATTTCTTCTTTCTCCTCATTCCCATTTATTTTAGCTGCTACATAAAAACATAAAACTTGTGCCTATTTATGGGGAACCATGTTTCTATGCATGTATACACATTTCCTTTTGCCCTATACCCAATTTTCTGCATAATATTCTTAAATTTATAGACGAAGACAAAAATACAAAAAGGATTTTTCATAACCATGTCAACAACAGGTTATGAAGAGAAGAATTAGCTTCTGCAGCACCCTGGGGACATCCTGACCCCTCTAATCCTTACTCCTACACCAGGAGGCTGGTGTTCCTACCTGCACAGCTGCAGAAACTCCAGCACCCTGGGTGCATGTCACTCTGACTTGTCACAGGCTGTATGTGACTGTACGTGACAGCAGCTGACAGCAGCTGAGAGGCGCTGAGCTGGGATTGGGCTCCAACTGGGATGGACCTGAGTGCCTTTATGAAGGTGATGTAATTGATCTGCACTCCCCATCTCAACACAATCCATATGAGGCACAGTGTAAAAATAGAGAGAGAGCCACTCAGAAAAGAAGTGGAACTTGTGTTAGAGAACTGCCTCTGGGCTGGGGACAGCATGAAGGACCAGAGCAGGCCCTCTTTCTAAAGTCTGGAGGAAGGAAACCTCCTTTTTCGCTCACTGGCTGAGTTGGGAATGGGCTCCCTAGGATAGATGCACTCCTTGGCTGAGCTTTTGAGGCTGGGGTGGTAATGTCCTTAGTCAGCCACTGGTTTGCTTGTGCTCTGCTCTACTTAGCCAAACAAACATGCATTGAGGCCTTCTGTGTGCAAACCCTGTGTTGTTAGGTGCACGTGGGAGTGGAAGATGACTAAGGTATGGGACTTTGCTCTCCAGGAGTGGGATAGCCAGGTGTGTAAACACCTAAAGCCCAAGTGGGAGCAGAGGTGCCGGGGGTGAGTTCCACCCAGCAGGCAGCATTTGAGCTGTAACTCCAGGGGGATGGATAAGGGACATTTCAGGGATGCCTCTGTGTTTAGTGAGTCTTGGGGGCGTAAAGTATCAGCCTCAAATGAAAAAGTAAAATTATATATCTTTTCCTTTTACTTAAGATCCTTAAGAGAAACTCAAACAGTATAGAATGTGGAAAAATGCTTTGATAATGAATGATAAAGAGCTAAACAAATAGGTTTTTTTAAAAAATATTTTTTTAGTTGTAGGTGAACACAATACTTTATTTATTTATTTATTTATTTATTTATTTATTTATATTTTATATGGTGCTGAGGATCAAACCCAGTGCCTCATACATGAGAGGCAAGTGCTCTGACACTGAGCCACAATCCCAGCCCCAAATAGGTCTTAAGATATTAATGCAATATATAATTCTAATTTTCAGTACACATTTACTGATGCATTATTCCATGAACCTGAATACAGAAAGACATGACTTTTGTTTCAGGAACATATATATAAAAAATTGTGTGATGAATGAAATGAAAGAAGAGAGGAGGAGAAAGATGGAAAGAGGAAGAAATAAAAAATGTAATTCAATGGGAGAGAAAATATATACACAAAAAGAAGTATAGTCAAATGGCATGAATGTCTAATGAGCAGTTAAAATGACTATAGAATCATTTTCGTAAAACAGAGAGCAATCATTTAAAAATATTTTAACTTTGCAATATTACTTGCACCTTTTCAAAATATTTGTTTTATATTTTCTTTCTAGAATATTCTGGCAATCAGTGTTAGACTAATGCTCCAAGGCAGCTAATTTTGCATTCTTACTTTTTAAAGAAAAGAAAGAATGTCATTTGACCTCGGTAAGGCAAAACATAGCTCTATGTTGTTTCTAACGTCTTTGTATGGACTGTTTGGGGATTACACTCCAGACTGTGTTTTCCTTTAACCCACTGACAAAGGGATCTTTATAAAAACGTTTGGAACCATTACTTGTTTAAACAAGTTTTCGAATGATCTTTAAAAAAGAAAAGTCTGTAGCCTTATGGGGTGGTGCCCACCTGTTATCCCAGTGACTGAGGTGGAGGATCGAAAGTTAGAGGCCAGTCTTAGCAATTTAGTGAGGCCCTAAGCAATTTAGTGAGGCCCTAAGCAATTTAGCAAGATCCTGTCTCAAAATAAAGATTGAAAAAGAGCCGGGATGTAGCTCAGTGGTAAGACTCCCCACCACTCCGTTTTAATACTGCATTCAACTCCGAGTGCCAAAAAAAAAAAAAAAAAAAAGTTTATGCAGGCTGCTGCTTTGTAGTGTGAATCATTTGTCTTTGTGAGTTTGAAGATTAAAGCAATTTTCAAAGAGTTAAAAGTTTGAAGGACAAATTTGCTTCTTTCAAGGACAGCTGTCAACAGTCTTTTAATTGATTTGACTCAAATCCATTTACTTATTTTTTTCAAAAGAAACATATGATGTCTTCCATCTGAAATGGGATTTAAAAATGGAAGCTGGAGGTTTCTTAATCCGATTCCTAACATTATAATACCATCCCCCTTTCTGTCCCCCCTCCCCCGTATGCCAATCTTTAAATTTTTTTGAGGCTAGGGATTTTAAAAATCCTTATATGCTTGTTAAATAAAACTATTGTTAAATAGTTATTTAAAAACTTTTCTTCATATGTGATAAAATTTTGCATTTTCCCAAAGTAATTTACATGAATTGAAGAAGAGAACTCAGTTACCATTAATCACAACACAGACTTTTAATATTACTTTCAATAAGAATGAGTTGGATGGTTGCCTAAAATGGACTTAAAGAATGAGTGAGCCAAAGAAACCTTAGATATCATCTAGCCCAAGAGATGAGAAAACCACAGCCTAGAAAATTTCCGAATTAAGCCAACTGTGGTGGCACACACCTGTAATCCCAGTGGTTCAGAAAGCTGAGGCAGGAGGATAGTTAGTTTGAGGCCAGCCTCAGAAACTTAGTGAGGCCCTAAGCAATTTAGTGAGACCCTATCTCAAAATAGAAAATTTTTTAAAGAGCTGGGGGTGTGGCTCTGTGGGAAAATGCACCTGGGTTCAATCTCTAGCACCAGCCTCCCAATTTTTTTTCTGAGATTAAAAAGAAATCTAAAATTATGTGCTCAATAAAAACATGATCTGATTTACAGAGGTTTGTTTTGTTTTATTTTGGGATACTAGGGATTGAACCCAGGGGTGCTTTACCACTGAGCTTTGCCCCCAGTCTATTTTTTATTTTGAGGCAGGGTCTTGCCAAATTGTTGAGACTGACTTTGAACTGCCTCAGCCTCACTGGGGTTACAGTTGTGCTCCACCATACCCAGGTGCAAAGTTTTAAATCACACACAACTTAAAAAAAAAAAAAAACAAACACATAAATAATTACACACTTTTTCTGAAGCAAGCGCTCCTGGCTGTCCAGTACAAGAGCCCGTGGCCGTATACATGGTGGGTGAATATCTGACATTGGACTGACCCGATGGATCAAAATCCCTTTCTGCCTACAATTCCTTCTTGATTTAAGCACAGCCAGTTTGGTGTGGATTCTTCATTGAAGGAAGACAAGTAAACTGAAGGTCAAGGAGGATTCTCTTTTCCCCAGTCACTGAACTTTGTTTGGCCTGAGTCTATGTTTCCTGATGGACGGAGCCAATCAACCAGGCACACACCTGGTTCTCTTTGTCACCTTTCTCTGTTTTTGAAGGGTTTCTTGGCTACACCTCAGGTGGAAATGGGATACTGACCAAAGAAAGACAAGAGTAAGCGAACTTTCCTTTAGGATCAGAGGCAGTCTGGAGAAATTGCATATCACAGCCCCCCCCCCACCCCAACCATGGATTTATTTTCTGTGGTTTTGGTACCCATGGCCAACTACAGTCCAAAAAATGTTAAATAAGCAACTCTAGGAAAAAACAAGTCTTAAATTCCACTTAAATTCCATACGTATTATTGTAATTGTTCTATTATTGTTCATTCTCTTACCACACCTAATATTTAAATCAAACTTTATCATAGGTATGTGTGAATAGGAAAAAACATAGTATATTTAAGGTTCATTACTAGGCAAGATTTCAGGCATCCTCTGGGGGTCTTGGAACATATCTGCTTGCACAAGGGGGACTACTATAAAAGGTGAAATTTGGTTAATGAGATTATACTTTCCTATAAACAAATAACAGTGTCAAAGACTTTTACTTTCATCATCCCAACACATTAGCTTTTCATTTTATTGACCCTTAAAGAAATCTGATTTCGTGCTGGGGTTGTGGCAGAGTGCTTACTTACCTGGCCTGTGTGAGGCACTGGGTTCTATGCTCAGCACCCCATATAAATAAATGGATAAATAAATAAATAAAATAAAGGTCCATCAATGGCTAAATAAAATATTAAAAATAAAAAAGAAATCTGATTTCTGTGCATTCCTCTTTTCCATATAATGGAACATAATGTTCAGTAAGTGATAATGTGTTTATTGAAATGCAAAGTGAAACACCTAAAGGTTTTAGTCTCAAGGGCATGAAAGCCTTTGGGTGAAACGTGAATTTTTGAGTAGTATCAACAGCCTATGAGTGAGGATAGGAGTCTTGTCTTTAAGGAGATGCCCACCGTTTTTGTTTATTTGTTCTTTTAAGATACACATGACAGGAGAGTGTATTTTGGCATAATATACATATATGCCCACCCACCCTTAGAAATAGGAAATGTCTTCTAAAACTTGGAGAAGGGAATTTAAAAAAGATACATAATAGAGGAAGCCTTCCTGTTTTAATCTAGCTTTTAATTGCTTTTGCTCCCCTTTTGTTGGAAGCAACTCATGTCTAAGCGTCTTGAAATGAAGTCCTCTAGTACCTGGGGAAAAAGAAGTGGGTGAGTTTATATTTTGTTGTCAAATAAGTTTAGTCTCATAGATTCCTTTAAAACTTATATGTACACTCTGGATAAATTTGTTCACAATGGAGTTTGACTTCTGCGTGCGTGTGTGTGTGTGTGTGTGTGTGTGTGTGTGTGTGTGTTGGTGCTGGGATGGGGAGTGGAGTGGGAGGGGATGCATTTACTACTAGGATATACCCCAAGCCTTTTTTTTTTTTTAAAAGCATTTTTATTTTGGAGTAGTTTTATATTTACAGAAAAGTTGCCAACATAGTACAAAGTTCTTGTATACGCCTTACCCAGCTTCCTTAATCATCTTCTGACTGCTCAGTCCATGAGTTTTTACAGGGGCACACCTTGTTAAATGTCGCAGAAACTCTGGCTTTCATTTTTGATGCTTGAATGGGAATCACCCTCAGAACCAAGTTGCTGAACAGAATTTCCAAATGTTTCAAAAGAAGCGTGCACTGATCCCTACTTGGGAACAGATGTAATTACACAGGAGCATTCTAATTCCTTACTGGGGTTCTGCGTGAGTTTTCTGTATCTTTTTAAGTTCTTTCCTGTGTCTCTTGAGTTTCTTTCCTCTATTTTCTAACAGGTACATTTGGGAAGGTGTCCTAACGCCGTTGGAATTTCGTGCAAGTTAGGACAACAGATACAGTTTTGTCTGTGTCTTAACATTACCAAAAAATATGCCAGGTTTCCTGTGCGAGTTCTGAGTGGAAGAAAGACTGGTTGCATTCATGGAGGAGGAGTGGGGAGGCTGTCTGGTTTTGATAGGTTGGACACCTCAGCAGCACGTTGTCTGGGCCTGCCTGGAAGAGCCGGGATCATCATTTGGGAGCGGTTCCCAGGGAGGCCTGGGCTCCTCACCCACATTCAGCTAGTGCTGACTTGTTGGAGAGCCTTGCTTGCAGGGAGGGACCCCGAATCAGTGGCAGGAAAAGAAAGAAAGTGCTTCCCTGTGGTGGGTGATGCAGAGTGAGGAGTCCTGGGAGAGTTCCCACACTTTTGTGATCCCATCTGTGCATAACACAGCCATTGTTTTCCTTTTTTTTTTTTTTTTTTTTTTAAGTGGTGCTGGGTGGAACCCAGGGCTTCACGCCTATGAGGCAAGTGCTCTAACACTGAGCTACACCCTACAGCCCAAACTTTTTTTTTTTTTTTTTAAACAGTGAAATACTTTCTTTAAAACATGCAGGGACACAGACACACACACAAGGGAAAGTCCAGTTTGTCAGAGAGATGTCAAACAGAAGCAGGTGCAAACTGGCCCTGACGGAAGGACCAGATATCGCCGAAGCCCTCTGAGGAACACAACTTGTCTCGTAGCACATTTGTGAACCCTTTTCATGAACATCGAACAATAATTTGACAGGCTTTAAAATCTCTCATTCTTGTTCTATTTTGCAGTGTTGGGGGTCCAATCCAGGGGCTCACACATGCTAGATATCTTGACACTAAACATTAGTAGGCAGTGGTATGGTATGATGGATCTTAGCAAATTGAAAAGTGATACTCTTGGTCTGGGGTTGTAGATCAGTGGCAGAGCATTTGCTTAGCACATGTGACTCACTGGGTTTGATCCTCAGCACCACATAAAAATAAATAAATTAACTTTTTTTTTTCAAGCTCATCCTGCTTTTAAAATAAAAAGTAAGGCTCTTTTGTTATACCTTGCTCTCTAATGGATTCATTTATGTTGTGGAGCAAATTAAATTCCTCTAGTCTGTTTTCTTTAAAGTATGGGCAATCTACAACTTTTTTTTTTTTTCCAACATCTCCATTGTTCGAAGGTTTCTGCTACTTGTCTTCCAGAAACGTACCTCATTTGCATGTACATTGAAGGAACCTCATTGTTGAGTAAAGTATTGATCCATCTTGCAAGGAGAAGGGTCATTAAAAATACTTAAAATTTCCACCATTTCCTTAAACCATGATTTCTTTACCATTATTGTCTTTTACTGTGATGGCCAAAGGCACTTTTGTAGAATTAGCTTTTCTCTCATCTCTTACGTTTTCCTTTGGCCAGACTTTCTGGTGACATCTTCGTGCTTAGTATCCAGTGTTGTGTGGTCTTCTTGCAGAGGGACTCATGGTGTTGGGGACATGGCATCATCAACTGCTGTGGGCTGAATTGGGAAGGGTGATAAATAGGTGGAAATAGCTCCCTGTCATGACAAAAGAGATGTGTTTTTACATTTCAAAGGAATTCTCTGGATGGGATCATAGACCTGGGAGAAAAAGTGCCATGAAGGACATTATTGGCTAAGTTGTGAAAGTCGAAAAGTTCTCTAGATTAAACACTAAGTATTATATCCATTCGAATTTCCCCAATTTTAATAATTGTTTTGTGATTTGATAAGTGAATTTCTTTATTCTTAGTAAACACATGCAGAAATATTTGAGGGTAAAAATATATGATTATTCTCAAGTGATTCATGAAAAAAAATATATATATATCCATAAATAAGTGAATCCACATAGGCAGACAGGGGAGAAGGAAGTACAGCCAAATGTTAGTAATCGGGGCGTCTGGGTGAAGAGTCCTGGTGAAGAGTCTCGTGGGAGTGTTTTTGTCTTGCGTTGGCAACTTCTCTGAACATTTCGAATGATTTCAAAATGGAAAAGAAGCTATTTCACGTCCGATTTCTTTGTGTCTGCCTCCTCAGTCAAACCGGCACCATGTCCAGGCACCAGAACCAGAACACCATCCAGGAGCTCCTGCAGAACTGCTCCGACTGTCTGATGCGGGCCGAGCTGATCGTGCAACCCGTAAGCCTCCCTGTTCCCCCGCTTGCCTCACCCACCTGCAGCTGGGCCCCGTGGGCTGTGGCTCTCCTGGTCCTCTCCGGCACATCCCCATTCTCTGATCTGTTTTCCCCGCTGCATAGTTAGAAGTGTTTCCAGAACAGGCTAGAGAGGGCCATCATCTTAGTCTGTTTTCTGTTGGTAATAACACAATGCCCCAGACTGGGGTACATTATTAAAAAAAAAAAAAAAAAAAAGAGGTTTATTTTGACTCCTAGTTCTGGTCCAAGGTCAAGGGTCACATGTTTTCCCTGGGGTAGTGTGGGGCATCACATGGAAGAGACAGAGAGCCTGCAAACTGGCTTTTATAACAGACCCACTCTGAAGATAATCCATCAAACTATTAATCCATTAATCACACGAATGGATTAATGACCTCTTATCAAACTATTAATCCATTAATCACATGAATGGATTAATGACCTCTTAAAGTTCCACCTCTTAATATTTCATCATAGGGACTGAACCTCGGCAGATGTTGACATGACCAGTGGCCACCTTTTTGGAACTGCAGCATCCTATTGCTATTTATGTGACTTTGTAATCTCTTCTCTTCCTAGTAATGTAACCTGTGGTGTTTCTTTCACTGGATTGGGATGGATTGTCCTGGGCACCATCAAATTAGTAAAATGGCTTTTGTAAGGGAAAGTGACCATACCAGGAGGATAATTCTGTTTGAGAAGCATTAAAAAATATGAAAAAATAAACAATTAAAATTTGAGGGAAAAGGGTGGCATTTGTGAGAATCTGGAGCTCCTATGATGACTGAGATCTCTTAACTATCTTCCAATTGGGGTTAAAAATCATGAGTTCTGTGATATTTGCTACGTACAGATTTCATTTTAAAATATCTTAGCACTCACATTTGCTCCAGGTTTCTGAAGAAACAACTAGAGAATGATGGGGAAATAGCCACCATTTCTTCCTTTTTCTGAATGATTCTTTGCAACAAAATAGTCAGGTTCCAGTCTCCCCCAAGCTGACATTAATGTTGGGGTTATATCTGAAGTCGACCTAATCACAGAGTACCTCTGTTAAATTGTCTATATTTGAACCGATTTAAAACAAGCAAATGTATGGCTTCTTCTGTTTGAAGAGTATCTCACTGTTCTGATTTCCTAGTTTACATATTTTGTGGATTCTAGTTCTGGTTTATTTTATCCCATTAAGAAAATATCTTTATGACTGAACACAGTGGCACATGCCTGAAATCCCAGCAACTCAGGAGACTGAGGCAGGAGGATCACAAGTTTGAGGACAGCCTCAGCAATTTAACCAGGCCCTAAGTGACTTAGTGAGACCCTATCTCAAAATTTAAAAGAGCCAGTGATTACCTGGTCACAGTGGCACATGCCTGTAATCCCAGCAGCTCGGGCCGCTGAGACAGGAGGATCATGAGTTCAAAGCCAGTTTCAGCAACAGTAAGGCGCTAAGCAACTCAATGAGACCCTGTCTCTACATAAAATACAAAATAAAGGCTGGGGATGTGACTCAGTGGTCAAATGCCCCTGAGTTTAATCCCAGTCCAAAAAAAAAAAAAGAGGATTTAGCTCCGTGATAAAGTGCCTGCAGACACTGGGCTCGATCTCTAGTACGAAAAAAGAAAATAACCATTGCTTAGTCCATGTAAAAATATATTTGAGGGTCAGCAAACCAGCTTGGTTCTGGTTCTGGTTCTGGTTGTTTCAGGCTTCTGATTTGAAACAGACTTCCCTCAATGTTCCCAGTGCCCAGATTCCTTCACACAAAGCTAGACAGGAGAGGGGTCAGTGACAACAAGGAACATACCCACCCCAACAAGGAACATACTCACCCCACCCTGGACTCATTAGTGACTGTGGTTACATTTCCCATGTAGTTCTATAAATTTACATGGATCACGTGCCCACTTTATGTCTACTTATGTGCTTTGAAGTGCAATGAAAACACAACTGGGAAATGGTATCGTATTTGCTAACATTGCTGCTTTGGAGAAATGAGGTTCATTTGGCTGAAGCCAAATGAAAGCAGCAAAAGTAAAATTCTATAGAGAAAGCTCCCGTGTGGTCCTAAAGCAATGGGAAATTTTCTCTCTTGAAAAACAAAAAACAAACAACTTTTATTTTGAGATAGTTGTAGACTCACAAGAAGAACAAGACGTTATAGACTCACTTGCAAGAACATTGCAGAGCAGGGCTGGGGGTATAGTTCAGTGGCAGAGCATATACCTAGTATGTGCCCAGGGTTCAATCCCCAGCATTGTAACAACAAGAACAAATAAATAATAGTACCAAGCAGCCTTGTGTGTCCCTCACCTGGCTTCTCCTGCTGCTGACATCTTACAGAACAGAAAAGCATCATCAAAACCAAGACACAGATTGACCGAGTACAGTTAACCAGATAGAAGCTTTATTTTAAGATCTGAAAAAGTCTTGTTCCTATAAAAATGCAAAAAAAGCTCATTTAATGTGTAAAAGGCCCTAGGTGGTGAAATGGTTACAGTGTTCTTACCACGGTGAAGTCCCAGTAAATCAGAGTTCCATATAAATATGAAAGATCCACACTCAACATTGAAGCAAGGGGAAGATGAGTGTTCTGTAAATTTGCCTTTAAAATCCAGGTGCAAATGTAAAAGACAGCCCACAAATGTTAGTTCATGACTCTCTCTCTCTCTCTGTTTACTTCCTTATCTCAAATTTGTAAGGTCATTTTCAGTTAAATTTTTTTTTGCATTTCCAGTGGGGTGCTTTATATTTCTTATATTTACCATAGAAGTTTTTGCTCTCCTTAATGCACAGGAATCCTTTCTTTGCAGTAACATGTGTTTTCCTCCTGTTAATTCTCTCTTTTAGGAACTGAAATATGGAGACGGAATACAGCTGGCTCGAAGTAGGGAACTGGACGAGTGCTTTGCACAGGCCAATGATCAGATGGAAATCACTGACAGCTTGATCCGGGAGATGCGACAGATGGGCCAACCCTGTGATGCTTATCAGAAAAGGTAATGTCCCCAGAGCACGGATCAGGAGGCTCGTGAGGAATGCTGCACACCCCGTTGTGCTCCGTCCCATGACCCGTGTCTTCCTCTGGAGGAAGCAGACCCATGCCGAGGAGAACCTGCCTGCCTTGGCCTGTCGTACCTTCACGATCTGCAATACAAATGGACCAAACCACTGCCCTCTTCTGTGCAGTCACAAAGCTGCCATGAGAAGAATTGAGCAGACCTGCCTAAGAGCGTGCGGCCATTCAAAAACTCTAGATCCTATTTTGAAGCTCCGAGTCCATTAGGTGTCAACTGCACCTCCCTCTAGAAGGCAGCAAAGCTCTCTGCCCAGCATCTGACTTTTTAGGAGTCAAATAAGAAGTCTGGTTCAGTGACTATGAAAGTGAGAGTCTTGGACTTGGGCATGAAGCTGGGATGTGTAGTCTGAACTTGCTCCCAAGCCCCCTAGGGTCCGGGGTACTAGGAGAACCCCCGGGACAAAACTCATGAGGAATCAACAGGTGTTATGGTGGGTTAGGCAACGGCAGGGGCACTTCCCAAGAAGTTGCAGGCTTTAAGCATCTTCCTAGGACTTAACATACTTGATTTTTTTTTTTTTTAATTTGGGGGTAGGGTTTCGCCAAGTGCTTAGGGTAGCCTTGAATTTGCTACCCTCCTGCCCTAGTCTCCCCAGTTGCTGGGATTACAGGTGTGTGCCACCACACCTGGATGGACTTAATATTTTCGTATGTGATCAAATTTCAAGTCATTTGATAAAGCAAAAAAAAAAAAAAAAAAAATTCAAATTAAACATTGGTGGCTTCTACACGGACCCAAAGGAGATGCGGAGAGGGGGGTTGGTCCTGAATGTGCTTCATAGGCTGTTTTCCTGTGGTGATATCGTTTCTGTTCTTTCCTTTCAGGCTGCTGCAACTCCAGGAGCAAATGCGAGCCCTTTACAAAGCCATCAGTGTTCCTCGAGTGCGAAGGGCCAGCTCCAAGGGCGGAGGAGGATACACTTGTCAGAGTGGCTCCGGGTGGGATGAGTTCACCAAGCGTCTCACCGGCGAATGTTTGGGATGGATGAGACAACAGAGGGTGAGCAGCGCCCAGAGGGACAAGTGTTGGTCCTCAGACCCCCAAACCCGGGTATCTTAGTTGTGTAGAGAGCGGCGGGTGAGCCCCAGGGTTCTGGTCACCAAGGACTTCAGGTGGCAATGACCGCTTGTGTCCGCCTGCTAAATCACATCATTGTTCTACCAAGGTAACTGACCTCATCTATGTTGCAGATAGGTACTTAAAAAAAAAAAAAAAAAAAAAGAATATTGTGGTGGTTCATTTAAAATATTCACAAATTGGAAGTGCTGGGAACCGTCAAACTGGACGCTCTGGTTTGGGCTCCTCCGTGGCCTGCCTGGTGGTTTTGAAGTGTCAGTTGTCTGGTTGGGCAACCCACTGGTGTGGGAGTGAATTAAATAGTGGCAGCAGAAGTATGTGTTGATCCTTTCCCTAGAACCGGGGTTTCTCCAATGTCTATTTCAATGCTAATTATTGTTTTGTTGTTTTATGTACTAATTATGCCCTATAATGAACAGGTGGCAGGGGAACTACGCCATAATCAGGGAGATGGGAATTTTATAATGAAAACCTACTCCCAATGAACCATCTTTCTCTTAAGAAGGTGGATATGTTAGAATGATACCCTGTGGAGAGATTGTTATGCAACAGCCTTGTGGTTCTAAGAGCTTGGTGGGTTGTAGGACCATTTTAGCACTCATTCAAAAATTTCGCAGCCACTTTTTTTTTTTTTTTTTTTTTGGCAGTAAGTCTCACTGTGTCTCCAGGCTGCTCTTAATTCCTGGGCCCAGGCAGACCTTCTGTAGCCGGGACCAGAGCACACTCTGTTGCACCTGGCCTTTTAGAATTTGGGGGTCTGTTCTTTCCCTTCATTCACTCATTCACTGAGTTAACCTTGTCTCCTATTTTTCATAAAGGCTGTAAGTATTAGAGAAGGCGGTATACAGAGAGGAAAAAACTAGGAATAACCTCAGAAACTTAAATATAAACCTCTTGGCATGTTTTCAAATTCCCAACAAATCTTTGGATGTACATTTCCTGAGGATTTTATCTGTACTCACTGTACCAGAAATGGAGGTCTCAAAAATTCTGAGCCATAATCCTGAAGATGAAAATTATTGAAGGGGCTGGGGATGTGGCTCAAGCGGTAGCGCACTCACCTGGCATGCGTGCGGCCCGGGTTCGATCCTCAGCACCACATACAAACAAAGATGTTGTGTCTGCCGAAAACTAAAAAATAAATATTAAAATTCATTCTCTCTCTCTCTCTCTCTTAAAAAAAAAAAAAAAAAAATTATTGAAGAAAATAAGGTACATCCACATTGCCCAATTGTTGCCATGTGAGAACTGTAGTAAATTTTTTGCTTAGCTGGGGATGGTGGGGTGGTGCTTCAGCCCCAGTGACAGGAAGAGCTGATGGGGTTTGAACCACACCTTAAGGATCCTTAATGGGAGGCAAAACAGCCTTTGAACCAAATTAATTATGAAGCATCATACAGCCGAATGTCTTCCAAGTTGGTAATGAGAGTTGTATAAAAGGACAGCTCATACTCTGCCCTTTTCTGTATTCCTGCCCGGTGCTGCTTTGGAAGAATACTTTGTAGCAATGGCTTCACATTTTTAAATGTCAGAAAGGGCATCATCACAGGGACTCAGTTTTATGTCATTTTCTGAGTCAGTGATGAGCGATGCTTTCAGATCCAGCAGGTGGTTCTCATAGCTCCCTACAAACCAAAAGCTGTTTGATTTCTCAACTGCAGGTTCACCCTGGGATTCCCTCTGGCCCTTTGCCTCCCATCCCTTTGTCCCCCTTGCATAGCCTGCATTCCTCATTCCTCCAGGGAGACCCAGCTGCAGGCTCTGCTGATAAGGGAGCCTCTTCCCCAGCAGCGCACACCTCCCGGCCAGGTTTGTGTGGCTTCCGAGACTTGGGTTTCTGCTGATGGACGAGCCAGATAGGATACACCTGGTCGGTAGAGACCAGTGTGAGCGGGGAGCCTGATCACCTCCCTATCTCCCCAGCACACACACCTGCTGTTTCTGTTGTACAAGCCAGGACAGCCGTGGGAGACAAGGGTCAGAGTCCCCTGGGAAGGGAACCTTCCATGATCTGGCTCTGAAATGGCTTCCTTTCTGACACTTTGCCAAGTGCCCTAGAACATGGATGTGGCTTAAGAACAATCTGCATTGTGTTCCTGCTGACATGCCAGCCTGGAATGTTGGCCCCGGGCAGGCCCGGGAGATGGTACAGGTGATTCGGAAATTTCACATGTACTCACGCAAAAGAAGGATGAAATAATAGACTTGCCCCAGAACGAAATTTGTGGAACTATGTGTTTGATTTTTTTTTTTTCTGTGCATCCTTCTTACATTTGAGATCCAAATAATAAATCTAGCTAGATTTAATTTTGAAAAGAGGTAACGTAAGTCCACAATCTTAACGTTGCCAACATTAATTGAAATGAAGACTTTGAGTTTATTTAGTAACTTTCTTTTGAAGTGGGCTGTAGGGAGTTTTGCATCTGGAAAGGGAATGATAAATGCTGGGCTTTTGAGTCAACAATGAACATTTATCAAAATAATTTAGGGCTGGGGTGTTACTCAGTGGTAGGGCCCTCGTGTAGTCATGTGCAAGGCCACAGCACTGCAAAATAATAACAACAACAACAACAACAACAATAATTTAAAGAAATAAACAATGACAAATGCTTTTTGGTTCGCTGTTTTGAGCTTGGGAAGCACCAAATAATTATGTTTCATTAATGATTTTTGATGTATATTTAAAACTTACTGAATAAAGAAGCATGTGGATATTTTATAGCATCATCATCTCCTATACATCTATGCACACACACTAATATCTAGTCACACACAAACTTGCATGTATACATATAGATTTTTTTTTTTCTCAGAGGTCATGATATAGGTTTCAAGGAACCCATTTCTGAATTTCTTCCTCAGTCCAAATAAGGCAAGGAATGTATTTGGCAATCCCTGTTGTTAGGAAATCTTGAAACTTTACCACATATTTTTGCTTCAAACATACTTGATATTTACATTTTGCTTTGTTCTTTTCTCCTTCCTTCCTTCCTTCCTTCCTTCCTTCCTTCCTCCCTCCCTCCCTGACTGGTATTGAATGCCTCGGCTCAAGCGACCCTCCTGCCTCAGCCTCCGAGTAGCAGAGCCTCTTCACTTTCATCTGAAGCAGAGCTGTGTTTGTCTCTTGGTTCTTTATCCCTGAGACCACAGAAAACTCAAGTCAGTTGCCAACAAGGACACTGACGGGCACATCTCTTCTCCTTCCCTCTGCAGGCAGAGATGGACTTGGTGGCCTGGGGAGTGGACCTGGCCTCCGTGGAGCAGCACATCAACAGCCACAGGAGCCTCCACAACGCCATTGGAGACTACCGCTGGCAGCTGGACAAAATTAAAGCCGACTTGGTACTTTTCATTGTTCTGTTTTAGAATCCGCCGGGCCCCCCCGCCCCCCCCCCAAAAAAAAAAACCCGAAGGATTGAGTAATTACTTTCATGGACAGTTTTGTCTGAGACAGACAGGCTATTCTGTCTTTCCCAAGAGACTGGAAATTTTTAAAAATCCCTTTTCATAAAGGGGAAGGGAAGCCAGATAGACCTTCTGAATCTTGCGGAGGAGCCGATCCCAGGAGGAGAGCATGAGAGCACTCATTTGTTTGCAGTTTGTAAACAAGTGCTTCTGGGGGCGATGGGGTGGGGGTGGCCCGTTTCTGCAGAAAGCAGAGCATCGCTTCTCATGGAGAAAAACAGATGATCATACCGTTCGTGACCTTGGAGAGTCCTTTGCTAGGTGGGTTTCCTGACACCCCTCCTGGGCTGGAGGAAAGTCGGAGGAAAGTCAGCTGGGTCGAGAATGACCCATGAGATAGGAATCTGGTCTTAGGTGCTCAGTTTCCTCCTGTATCACTACACTTTTAAATCACTAACTTTTCCACGTAGATCAAAGCTTCTACCCCCTCCCCCTTTGGGGCCCTATTTTCGTCCACTTGAGGACCTGATCAACTTTCTCCCCTCCTTTCTCCAAGGTCTAGGACAACCTAAATCATATTTTCAGACTTTTTTTTTTTTTTTTTTTTTTTTAAAGTTGCAACTAGTGAGTCTTTAAGTGACAAAGGTCAGGCCTTTACTTTGTGGTCCTGCTACCAGCCCAGTAAAGGTTTGCTTTCCAAACACCTGGGAGAAGGTCCCCAGGGGTGAAAAACTTCATAGAGCAAAGACTTCTTTCTCCTGAGGCCAGAATGGACAAAAAAAGGAGGTTTCGAAGGGCAGCTCTTTCTTTACAAACCCAAGTGGAAAATTAAATAATGACTTGCTTTTTGTCATCTTTTAGCGTGAGAAGTCCGCCATCTACCAGTTGGAAGAGGAGTATGAAAACCTGCTGGTAAGTCGACTTATTTCTGAATTGCCCGTAGTCTTTGTTTCTAACTCAATACAATATTGTTCACTTCCCGGGGTGAGGCACCTGCTCAGTGTCACCCAGAAGACCCTGGAAGTATTCTTACTTCCTTGCTCATGGATGCTGATTTCATTGCTCCTGCTAAGTTTCCTTTAGAAGTAAATTCTGAAAAGTATTTTCTTCTTTCTGCAGATGGTGCCTACAACTATTCTATTTTCAAGTTGTGTTACCTAAATGATGCTTGTTAAATAAATTGCAGCTAAACACTTGCAGCTAAAGCAGTAAAGTCTTGCCACTTTTGAATTTCAGTTTTTGGAAGTATTAGCAAAAATATGATGTATTTTCTTTAGATAGTTTCCCATCAGATCCCCATCATATGACAGATTCTGTATCAATCATGTGATTGATAAGCAGAGAGATTTCTATTCTTCTACCTATTTGTGTCACTTTATCTTCACTTTTCCTACATCCCCTTGTTGGCAGCAATATTTTAAAAATAATGTGGCCAGTGGTGACAGAACATTTTTTCTCTTGGGGCTGGGATGGCATCTTGAATATTGCAGGGGAAGGTGACAGTAGGAAAAACTAGAGTCCTGTTTCCCTCCTTATTGTCTAAAACTATCAGATGCAAACTTTGGTATCTGAATCGAGACCCTTTAGGAGATGGGGGTTCAGCGGTAGAGTATTTGCCTGGCCCTAAGTTTAACCCCCAGCATCATGAAAAAAGAAGAAGGAAAAAATCCTCAGGGATTAGGCTGTTGGAGTCTAACGTTGCTGTCCCGTTCATCACACATTTGGACTGGTCCTGTTCCCATGCGAGGTGGTCAGCGACTGCACCAGGTTTATAGGCGTTACCTGGTCTTGGAATGATTTTGGTGAAGGAGCTACCGAGGTTTATCTATGACGTCTGCAGAGGCCACTCTTCACCTGCTCGTGTTAATGCTTCTTCTGAACTTGCTCTGCAGAAAGCGTCCTTTGAGAGGATGGATCACCTGCGACAGCTGCAGAGCATCATCCAGGCCACCTCCCGAGAGATCATGTGGATCAATGACTGCGAGGAGGAGGAGCTGCTGTATGACTGGAGCGACAAGAACACCAACATCGCCCAGAAACAGGAGGCCTTCTCGGTAAGCTGCCCAGGAGCTGTAGGCATGGCCTCCGGGCTTTTGTCTTGGGAGCTGCTGGGTGGGGAGAGTGGCCTTCTAAGAATGTAATCGCCACTTGTAATTTGGCCCCGGAAAAACTATTCCTTTTCTGAAAGCTGTTCATAGCAGTAAGAGAGGCAGTACATTTTTGTTGTTGTTTTCTTAAGAGGCAGGGCCTTCTTATGCTGCCCAGGTTGGTCCCAAACTCTTGGGCTCAAGCAATCCTCCTTCCTTGGCCTCCCAAGAAGCTGGCACCGCAAGTGTACCCTACTGCACCTGGCTAAATAACTTGTTTTCCCCAATGAGTTTGTTTAATATCCCAGAAGACAGTAGTTCATTAGGTTGGGTGAGAATTCATTCACTCAGGTAACCTAGGGTGGGGTAGCAACTGTTCTAACCGTAGATTAAAACCTGGAATTAGGAATTAGAACAGGGTGAGCCGTCTTCATTCAAAATTCTGAAATCCAAAATGCTATAAAATGGGAAACTTTTGCAGTGATCATGTGATGCCCTCAGTGGAACATTTCACACCTGACCTCATATGAAAGGTTGCAGACAAAACATAGGCACAGAAAAAATATCATATAAAATTACTTTCAGCCTATGTCTATCAAGGTGTGCATGAAGCATAGAAATGGAATTTGTGTTTAGTTTGGGGTCTCATCCTTAGGGTATGTCATTACGTAGGTGTCAGTTTCTAAAATCTGAAAAACAAAAATTAAAATTTAAAACACTTTTGGTCCCAAGCCTTTTGGGTCAAGGATACCTAACTGGTATTCATTACAGCTCTGTCACTCTATCAGCATGATCTTTGACAGGGAATGTCACCAATATGAGGCCTTGGTTCCATATTATCCTGTCATGAACATCCTTCCAGCCTCAAAAATGCTGTGATTCTTGAGGAAAACCTACCACGATGTGTTGCATCTTACGACTAAAACACTCAGGGTCACTCTAGGTGAACTGGGCCGCAGGGAATAATCACCCAGAGACAGATATACCTTTTTCTTTGGGTCCCGTGATGGCTCCTCTGACCTTAGAGGTTCGTGGGGAGAGAGAGAGAGAGAGAGAGAGAGAGAGAGAGAGAGAGAGAGAGAGAGAGAGAGAGAACATGTTGAACCCTTTTATGGAGAGAAGCCATTCAAATGAGACCAGGGGTCAGGTTTGGGGGACGTCAAGTCTGGCTTCATGATGTCTGCTGTAGGCAGATTGACTGACATCTAAGAAGGCCACACCCAAAGGCAGAGCAAGAAAAGGGACACACAAAGGGAGTTTCCATGGAACATTCTATCCCAAATAGGAAAAAGGGGTAGGATTACAAAAGAACAGGTGAGTGTAGCTCATCCCGGGGGTATGCCTACTCAGAAGACTGGCTTGCTGTCCGAGTGAGGGGAAAAGACCAAGTCACGAGTCATGGCACTACCGCGCCAGGCTACGGTCACCTTTCAGATCCCTGGGTGCATCAGGACTGGAAGGCGTGGTCACTCAACGTGGCTCTCCACAATGATGCTTTGGCATCGTTCATTTCCCAAATGCAGTATGGTGCTTTTCCTCCTCTAAATGTCTAATGGTGACTTGCTCTAAAGAATTTGCTTTTTATCTTTCCATAGATACGCATGAGTCAACTGGAGGTCAAGGAAAAAGAGCTCAATAAGCTTAAACAAGAAAGTGACCAACTCGTCCTCAACCAGCACCCTGCCTCCGACAAAATCGAGGTCAGCTCTGTGAAAGTGACATTTTAGGAAATATTAGATACAAATGCAAATTACTCTGTTCTGCATTGTATTGCAAAAGCCGTCATAGACAATATATAATTGAACGAGCATGGCTGTGTTCCAATAAAACTTTATTCACAAAGCCAAGCAGTGGGCCAGATGTGGCTCTTGGGCTGCAGTTTGCTGAGTTCTTCCAGAGACAGCTATCCATGGGCTGTGCTCAAGCCTGATATTAGGTGGTAGCACCAATATGGCCATGTTGGTTGTTGAATTGAAACTTCCATATTGGGTGGTCAGAGTCACTGTCTTAAGCCCCCCAGGCTCCCCTCCTGGATGCCTCCACTTCCCTATGATCTAGCACCTGTCCAGCAGCAGGGCTTGATGTGGCAGAGGGACCTCACTCCAGTGCTAGCCCCATTGTCTGTTCTAATTGGTCAGTACCTGCTCCATTCGGATAAGACTTATTTTGACTAACGGTCCCCATGGTAGGTCTTTATGAAAACTAACTTTAAAATTTGATTTCTCGCATACCAAGAGTTCTCTAGTGGGAAATTCTGTTTTCAACCATTAGGCAAAGTTTGGTAGAATTAGAAGAGACAAAAAAGGTATTTCCTAGCTTTTGTCAGACTCACCCACTGATGCAGGAAGGTGCACCTCTGCCTCTGCACTGCGAGTGGGGAAAGATAGCTGGTGCTTTCTCCTTTCAGGCGTATATGGACACTCTCCAGACACAGTGGAGCTGGATTCTGCAGATCACCAAATGCATTGATGTTCACCTCAAAGAAAATGCTGCCTACTTTCAGGTTTTTATGATTAACAATTCCACTGCCTTTTAGGTCTTACTACCTTATCTTTTGAGTATGTTTTAAAAAGCCCTGAAAACAATCTTGAAAATATTGCATAAATCCTATTTATTGGTTTTTCAGTTTAGAGAAGCATAATTTGTAACCAGTCGCTGAGTCTTCTGCTGTGACATACATAAATACTTAATGTTCTAATTCTTTCCTTTCACCACTTACCAAAGAGAGGCTTAGGGATGAGAGTCCTTGAACATAACTACTGAATGATTGTATTAGTCAGCTTTCCATCACTATAACAAAATACACAAGATAATTAATTTATAAAGAGAAAAGGTTTATTTTGGCTCACACTTTTGGAGGTTCCAGTCCATGATTGATAGGTTCTGTTACTTGGGGCCTGTGATGGAGGCAGATATCATGGTAGGGAGCATGTGGTGGAGCAAAACCACTTACATACTAGCCAAGGAGCAAAGGGAAAAAGAGGAAGATTCAGGGTCTCACAATCATCTTCAAAGTCATGCTCACAAATGACCTAAATACCTCCCAGTAGGCCCCATTTCCTAAAGATTCTCTCACCACCCAATGTCACCCACTGGGAACCATGCCTTCAAAATATGGGCCTCTAAGGGCCATTTGAGATCCAAACTAGATCCCTAATATTGCATATGAAGTCACTTTTTATTTAGTCACTTATGAGGCTCACTCTCATCCCTAACAGTTTTTTGAAGAGGCCCAGTCTACTGAATCCTACCTGAAGGGACTGCAAGACTCCATTAGGAAGAAGTACCCCTGTGACAAGAACATGCCCCTACAGCACCTGCTGGAACAGATCAAGGAGCTGGAGGTACCGCCTTAGACCAAATTTAGCAGCTACACCCAGGGGAGATCAATGCACGCCAGTCTCAGCCCGCAGTGCTGATTGGTCTTGCTGCCCAGTGCATGCCCAGAGCCTGAGCCAGTGTCTTCTTCATCTTTCAGTAGCTTTTCTCAAAATGAACTTTGCGTGCTCAATTACTGTTGAGAGTTTCATTTGCCTTCGAATCCAGATTATTTGCTGAAAACAAAAGTTCAAAGAGCACTGTTTACTTCTCACGAAGTAAACAAGTTCCCAGAAATTCTTCTTTCTTTTTTACTTTCCCTTTGGGAAAACATGCTTCAAATTTGATCACCGTGGTCCTTTCACACAGGGATATTCTTTCCTGCCTGCTTAATTCTTGGTTACGTAGATCCTGGAGAGGCTTATAAAAGGTGCTCCTGTTCCCTGCAGACAAATGTGTGGCTTATTTCAGCTAATTCAATTACAGTGACTTTTAATTTGTAATGTTATAGTAGCTACATCAATGTCATTTGAAGATCTCCTCTAAAAATTTCAGGGCATCTATGTTCAAGGATGATTTTATTTGCAATTGCAGAAAGAACGAGAGAAAATTCTTGAATACAAGCGTCAGGTGCAGAGCTTGGTAAACAAGTCCAAGAAGATTGTACAGCTGAAACCGCGGAACCCAGACTACAGGAGCAATAAACCCATTATCCTCAGAGCTCTCTGTGACTACAAACAGGACCAGGTGTGTACACAGTTATTCAAAATGTACAGAAGTTTTCCTTTTCTTTTCATAAAGACTTTTGTCAACTGAGAGCAAAATTTATTCTCAGTTTCAATAAGTAGCCTAGTCATGTCTTTTATATATAAAGCAGCAACCTATTGAACAAATGCAGTGACTCTTTTCTGAGTCAGTAGATAATTTTCAATCATTAGGACAATAGTTCGTTCTTTCTTCTTATTTTTTCTTTGGGTGCTGAGATTGGACCTAGAACCCATGTCATGCTAAACATGGAATCCACCACTGAGCTACACCCCCAGCTCAAGACAATAATTTTGAGAACTTTGAAAATTCTTTTCAAGGGTTAATACTCCTTTGTAGTTTTTTTTAGTACCTAAAATGTATTTATTTGTGATCATTCTCATCTTTATGTTTCTGACAAAAGAAATGAGATATGACTGTAGTATGCTGCCTCTAAAGTGAACGTCTTTGCAGATTTTATGCAGTAATTGAGCACATTGATTCTGCAGGCTTGGGTTTCAATACAAGCATTTGTATAGAAGGGTGGTTTGGTTTTAATAGTTATTTATATGATTCCCACAGCTCTGTTTTCTTATAAAATCATGGAGGATTTTAGAAACATATGATTAGTTCATCAGATAAACTTTATCAAACATTGAAGTCTGTTCTATTATGTGTTATGTCTTAAGAATTTGTGTGGTGAGAGAATTAAGAAGGAAATTTGAGTGGCAATTGAAATACATAAAAATCAAGTTTCTTCTGTTTAATAGTGAGATAGTTGTCATATTTTAAGTAGTCGTGTGTGTGTGTGTGTGTGTGTGTGTGTGTGTGTTTGTTTTGTGCTGGGGATGGAACCCAGGGCTTGTGCATGCTGGGCAAGTGCTCTGCTATTGGGCTACACTCCCAACCCCTAGGTAGCCATTTTGAGAAGCTATATAGACACTGGAGCTAATTTATAAATGTATGTAGCTATTTAGAGGCTGGTGTTAATTTATAGACGGAGCTGTTCGGGTGCTGGAGATAATTTTAAAAGTTATTTTTCAGAACACCAATACCAGAATGCTTTTTATTTTTAGATTTTCAGAACAAATGAGTGAGACCCATAACCCCCCCCACCTCCTAGTTAATAATTAATACTAATTATTAATATTAAAATATTCAATAATATTAAAGTCTAATATAGAAAACATGAACTCATGAAAATAGAAACACATAGGGTGAAGTTTTGCTTCACCAACAGATCTCTTTTTCTTTCTTTCTTTCTTTTATTTTTATTTTTTTTAGTTGCAGGGTGTTTTTTTTTTAAGAAAGAAGGTCGTAGAAACTAAATCCAAGTGATATGTTGCTGGTGACTTCCCCAGATTATCCGTCACTTTCCCTAATTCACTTAGTTTGCAGCGCACTTTATAGATGCACCCTCCAGGCTCCCGTGGGTGATGGAAAGCATCAGCACGGTTGGGTTTTATAACGGTCGACTTCATGGGAAGGGCAAAAAGGAACAACATCCCTCGTTGATGTGTTTTCATCTCTGTTTGTCTTTGGGAAAAAAAGATGAGAATGTGTTCTGGGGAACACAGCTGAGTGCTGGCTGTTTCCTTGCAGAAAATCGTGCACAAAGGGGACGAGTGCATCCTGAAGGACAACAACGAGCGCAGCAAGTGGTACGTGACGGGCCCCGGAGGCGTGGACATGCTCGTGCCTTCTGTTGGGCTGATCATTCCTCCCCCGAATCCACTGGCCGTGGACCTCTCTTCCAAGTAAGTTGTCCCACCTGGTCACCCTGGCAGGCATGTGTGTGGGGGTGGGGAGGGATGTGGGGGGGTGGGGGGGGTGGGGGGGAGGGATGTGGGATGTGGGGGTGGATGTGCCCAGACAACAAGCTTAGATCAGCTTTTTTTTTTAAAATCATATTTGCCTCCCAGAAAAGGAACCACGTGAAGGTCACCTTTACTTTGTCTTGCAATTTTATGTTGAAGACCCTAAGAAAAGAAATCAGCCAGGTGTGGTGGCTCACACCTATAATCTCAGCGGCTGGGGAGGCGGAGGCAGGAGAATTATGAATTCAAAGCCAGCCTCAGCAATTTAGCAAGGCCCTAAGCTATTTAGCGAGACCCTGTCTCAAAACATGAAAGGGGCTGTGGATGTCGCTCTGTGGTTAAGCGCCCCTGGGTTCAATCCCTGGTACAAATAATAAAACCTGACTCTTCGGGGGCCACAGTGAATAATACTTGTCACACTCTTTGAAGCTATTGCTTTGAAGTTCCTCTTGTTAGCAAATCGTTCATTTTGCATGTAGTCCCAAGTGTAAAATTTCTTTAATATCAATACTTGCTTATTAACAGACAGAACCTTCATTTTAAAGATTATACACAGAGAAGATTCTCTTAAACCTTTCAGTGTGGAAATCTGCTACTGTACGCGGATTAGAGAGAGTAGCTCAACGAGTCCCCATGACCTCATGAGCAGACTTTGGCTGTCATTGGCATCGAATGTGCCTGCCCTGCTACATTAGACTTGTGTCCATCAAAAGTTGCTGACAAACAACACAACCACCCAAAATCCTACTGCGTGTTTCATCCAGAATGATTTGAAGAAGCTATTAAAATGTAGATAAATTGAGCACATACTCTGTAGGGAGTAGATGAGTCCGAATCTATTGAAATGTTGACAGTGTTAGAAATTAAGCATATACCTGTGACTTTGTAGGGGATTGTTTCAACTGGGTAAGCACATCCAGATTTCGGTGTGGGTTGAGGTGTGAAAGTCCTACCCAGCCTGTTTTCCCTTTGCGCCTCCCAGGATTGAGCAATACTACGAAGCTATCCTGGCTCTGTGGAACCAGCTGTACATCAACATGAAGAGCCTGGTGTCCTGGCACTACTGCATGATCGACATCGAGAAAATCAGGGCCATGACTATCGCCAAGGTATGTCCCCAGAACCACTCAAACCCAAGCCCTGGTGCATACTAAGCAAGCACTGAGTACCAAGCTCCACCCCCAGGTCCCCAGACAAACCTGTGAGCTGGTAGTTGGCGCTTTTGCATCTCATCGAGTGAGGGTACTTAGCCTTCCAAAGAGGCTCTGATCTGTCCAGTGTAGAACAGGAGGGGCTGGCGGGGTGGCTCGGTGCTGGAGCTCTTACCTAGCATGCACAAGGCCTTGGGTTCGTCCCTGGCACTGTGGGAAAAAAAAAAAAAAAAACCAGATCAAAAACAGCCAGGAGGAGTCAGCACATGGCTACTTATGAGACAAGCAGAAATACAGATTGAAGAAACCTGATGAACTGTGGAAAGGCAAAGTAAGATTCTGGAGCCTATTCTCCTTAGACAGAATGAACCATGAAGTCATTAATGGCTGATTACCACAGAAGTCAGGGCAAAGTAGAACTCTCAGACGAACACGGAAAATGCTAGTTACTATATATCAGGGGTTTTTAAGTTGTCTGGAGAATCTTATTTGGGATGTTTTTAGGGGGTCAGGGATCAGTAAGGACAGGGACACAGAATGGGCAAATTTTGGGGGGTGGAGTTCTCTATGTTCCTTTTTATAGTCAGAGCAGTTTTGCTGTGCTTTAATATTTCACTTAAAGAAAAAAAAATTCTATAGGAAAAAAAAATCAGGCTAGGCACTGTGGTGCACACCTCTAACCCCGTGTACTCAGGAGACTGAGGCAGGAGGAACACAATTTTGAGGCCAGCCTCTGCAACCTAGTGAGACCTTGTCTTAAATTTTGAAAGAGGGACTGGTATTGTAGCTCAGTGATAGAGTGACTGCCCAGAATGTGCAGGACCCTGGGTTCGGTCCCCTATAAATCACTTCTTTCTGATTTACCTTGCCTGACTTAACTTGCAGCTCAAGACGATGCGGCAGGAAGATTACATGAAGACCATATCTGACCTTGAGTTACATTACCAAGAGTTCATCAGAAATAGCCAGGGCTCTGAGATGTTTGGCGATGATGACAAGCGGAAGATGCAGTCTCAGTTCACGGATGCACAGAAGCATTACCAGACCCTGGTCATCCAACTCCCTGGCCATCCCCAGCACCAGACAGGTCAGCCTGGGGCATCTTTCTCTTTGTCTCAAACACATATGTGGTGTTAAAAAGAAAGTCATTTGTATGAAACTTGTATCAGATCATTTCTTTGAAAGATATTGTCTTAGTCTGTTTTATGTTGCTATAACAGAGTACTCCAAACTGGGTAATTTATTAAAAATAAAAGGTTTATTTAGCTCACAATTCTGGTGGCTGGAAAGTGTCTGGTGAAGGAACTCTGACTGAATCATTACAGGAGAAGCAGGAAGGGACACGGTCACATGCAGAAGGGGCCACATGCATGGGGTGGCCTCACTTTAGAGCAACATGCTCTCTGAAGAATCAATCTAGTCTCCAGAGATTTACTCCACTGCCAAGAGAGGGTCATTAATCCCTTCTGAGAGTGGAGCCCCATAATCTAATCATCTTCCACTAGGCCTCCCCACCTCCTAGAAGTCCCATCACCTCAAAAGTGTTACATTAGGATCAATATTCTGGCATTTGAATCTTTGGGGGACTAAGCCTTATCCAAAGGACCCAAAGTCCTCCATACACTGGATTTCTAGAATCAGATCAAAGGAAGTAGGCCTACCTTTGTGCAGTGTGGATGTTTTTTGAGGCCTTGCCCCCTGTCAGCTGGGAAATTCTCTGATTTTTGTGGCCCCCCTTTTATTTTTCCAGTAACCACAACTGAAATCACTCACGTTGGTTCCTGCCAAGATGCCAACCATAATAAAGTCATTGAGACCAACAGAGAATGTGACAAGCAAGAGACCTGGCTGCTGATGGAGCTCCAGAAGGTCCGCAGGCAGATGGAGCACTGTGAGGGCAGGATGTCACTGAAAAACCTCCTGCTGACAGACCAGGGGTCTTCACACCACATCACCCTGAAGATCAATGAGCTCAAGGTGGGTGGGGATCCACTCCGATTCTGCCTGTGTTTTTCCACTCATCTGTAATCCATTAAAGCCTCCTGGTTAGTATGTTTGTAGGCAAACACGTCCGTCTGTTTTCTTTTGCTACAGTGAGGATTTTTTTTTTAAGGGCAAAAATGATCCTAAAAATCATGGAGCCATATTGCAGAGTACTAAGCATTGATTGCCAGAAATGTGACCTGTCCACAGTGGGATATCATGCAGTTTTTTAAAAAAAGAAAAAATTTTGCTCATGGCAACTGTTACGAATGAACCTGGAGGAGGACAGAGTGCTAAGTGAAATAAGCCAGACACCGATAAGCAGTGCATGATCTCACTTATGGGTGGAACTAGAAAGAGTCAGCATCATAAAAATAGATGCTGACTCTTTTTGTTTACCAGGAAGTGGGCCCAGGAAGAGACAGGGAGATGGAGGTCAGAGGATACAGAATGGCGTTGTGTAGGAGAAGTCTAGAGCTCTAGAGTTTTCCAGAAGGAGGACTACAGGAAGGACTACAGGAGGCTGAATCAGGAGGATCACAAGTTCAAGGCAAGCCTCAGTAACTTAGTGAGGACCTGTCTTAAAAGGTCAGGATGTGACTCAGTGGTGAAGCACCTCTGTGTTCAATCCTCAGTACAACACACACACATAATCCTCAGTACAACACATACACACACACACACAAGAAAGAAAGGAAATTTAGGTGTTCGTAGCACACGCGTGCGCACGCACACACACACACACATACCACACACACTTACATAAAACCTGTGGAAAGTGATTATATATCAATTTGCTTATTACCTGAATACTCATTTCCCACATGTATATGAAAATTCGATGTTGTCCACCTGAAGTTACGTATAATAAAAAATAAATTTTCAAAAGTCACGCAGCGAATAAGAAGAGGTTTCCTTCCTTTTTGACAGAGTGTACAGAATGATTCTCAAGCCATTGCAGAAGTTCTCAACCAGCTTAAGGACATGCTTGCTAACTTCAGAGGTTCTGAGAAATACTGCTATTTACAGAATGAGGTGTTTGGACTATTCCAGAAACTGGAAAATATCAACGGAGTTTCAGATGGCTACTTAAATAGGTAGGCACAGCCAACACCAAAGGATATTTTACTTTTGCCCAGTGACAATCTTGAAGACTTCATTTGCTGTATATGTGTGGCTTCCTGGGGGCTTTGGCCTTACAGATCCCTCTCGTCACTAGAAGTTTCCTTAACTCTTCTCTGTGGTCTGTGGTTTGGGGAGGGCATCCTCTAGTCTAAGGAGTTAATTCTTCTTTTCTGCAGTCTTAGAACTCTTCCTCACATATCTCAGAATTAAGGTACAGGGCCAGAATTTGGAATTCTTCAGTGAACATGAAACAGTGGTCAGAATTACAAGAGAGAAAAAGATGACCACTTCCACGGCTTATGACATAGGCGAAGTGTATTGCATGGCCCTGACGTGGTTCTCCTTCATGAGTGGTGGCAGGAGCTCAGTGCATGCCCTCTGATGATGTCACTGGGAGTTTTTTCTGCTTCTCTTGCTCTTTCCAGCTTGTGTGCAGTGAGAGCACTCCTGCAGGCGATTCTCCAGACGGAAGACATGTTAAAGGTCTATGAAGCCAGGCTCACCGAAGAGGAAACGGTTTGCCTGGACCTGGATAAAGTGGAGGCCTACCGCTGTGGACTGAAGGTAATACCAGCCGCCCAGTTCATGGGAAGTGACAGGGGACCCAGCTCCCGATACACACCTCACCTAGTTTCCATGAGTGTTGTTTTAATTTTTTTTTTTTTTTTTTGATATTGGGATTGAACCCAGTGAACTCTATCACTGAGTTATACCCCCAACGTTTTGTTTGTTTGTCTGTTTTTAATTTTGAGACAAAGTCTTGCTAAGTTGCTGAGGCTGGCCTTGAACTTGCGCTCTTCCTCTCTCAGTCTCCTAAATCACTGGGATTACCGGCATGCACCACCAACCTGGCTTGTTTTCCTCTAACTTTCTGAAATGCATTTTACTTTTAGAACAGTTCCAGATTTCTGGAAAAATTGACAAGGTAGTACAGAGAGTCATATATGCTGCCTCTAGTTTCTCCTGTTATTAGCATCTTAAAATTGTTTGAAATATTTGTTACGATGATGAATCGATATTGATATGTTAATATGGACTGAAGCCCACACTTTATTCAGACTTCTTCCATTTCATGAGTTGTGAGGATTCCCGGCCTTCACTGGCCACACATGTTGATACCAGTTGTCACCTCTGGAATTCTATTTCCCAGCATGTATTAGCAGGAACTCTATGAGAAAGTAATTTGTGGTGGGATTAGTTTGGGGAATAGTGAGTCTAACTGATTTCTTTACTATGGAGCTCCTCAGAACCTTTAATATGCTCATAGGCATTATAATTATTCAGCAATAGTATGTCATGTTTAGCATTTCTCAAGCCAATTTACACCCTGGCTTCTTTTTTTTTTTTTTTTTTTTTTTAAACCAGGGGTAGCACAGGGAACTAGATCACTGGAATAAATACTGAGAAACAGAAATTCAGTAAATGTATTTCCCTTGGTTGATTATCACTAGAACATATGAATAAAGACCTCAGTAAACTTTCTCTTTTCTTTGCAATGCTGGGAATTGACCCCAGGACCTTGTATATACCAACACACTCTCCCACTGAGCTACATCCTGAGCCCCCAAACTTTTTGTTTGTTTTTATTTAGTGATTTGTGGTGTAGCATCGAGTGGGAGAAGAGATTAACTTGTATGTGCTAATTTTTTTTTTCTTTTAAAAATCTCTTGCAGAAAATAAAAAATGACTTGAACTTGAAGAAGTCGTTGTTGGCCACCATGAAGACGGAACTGCAGAAAGCCCAACAAATACACTCTCAGACCTCCCAGCAGTATCCACTTTACGACCTGGATCTGGGCAAATTCAGTGAAAAAGTCACACAGCTGTCAGATCGCTGGCAAAAAATTGACAAACAGATAGACTACAGGTGTGCCAACCCCATCCCAGTTTCTCCTCTGTTGGTAGTGCCAGTGGATAATGCCACTTGAAGCATTTTATTTTTGCTACCAAAAATAATGCTTTGGTCTTGTGCACAAATGAAGCCCTAATAGGTGCTCTTCTCAAAACAGAGAGTAGATCCCATAGCCTTCCAAGGACCTCAAGAAATAGCAGAAGTCATTTTACAAGTTCTTTTAGGCCCTGTCAACTCATGTGATGGCCATTAGAAGGAGGAGTGGCTTTGAATGAATTTTTGTCCCCAAATTAAATTGTTTGCAAAGGGAAATGCCTTACTGCAAATGAGGGTCTAAAAACATCGACTGACAAAGGTCTCCTGAATTGCCTTGCTTATTGCTTATTTTAAGTGCTTTTTAAAATCATCATGGAGCTGTGACCCGTATACAATTCACTCATTTAAAAATACGATTCAGCAGATTTTAGTATATTCAGAGTTGTGCAAATACCACAACCTGATTTTGGGGGTGGTGGTGCAGGGGATGGAGCTCAGGGCCTTGCACCTGGTAGACAAGTGCTCTACCACTGAGCCACGTGCCCAGCCTTACAACACTAGGGTTGAACATTTTCATTACCCCCCAGAGAAACCTGTATCCAGGCAGTCGCTCCCCTTCCCTCCCAGTCCCCTAGTTCTAGACAATCACTGAGCTGCTTTCTGTCACTCTACATCTGTCCATTCTGGACACTTGGTATAAATGGAATCATACAATATATGGCCTTGGGCTTATTTCACATAGTGTAAATGCTTCCAAGGTTTATTCACGTTGTACCAATTCTTTTTTTAAATTTTTTTTAATTTCTCTCTCTTTCTCTTTCCTTTTTTCATTTCTTTTTATGGTCAAATAGTATTCCATTGCTTGGCTACTCCACATGTTCTTTGTCCTTTCGTCGTTTGACGGCTACTTGGGTTGTTCCCAGTTTGGGGATACCGTGGGAAATGCTGTTGTGAATATTCGTGCGGGCACGTGTTCACAGTGGAATTGCAGGTGGCTCAGTCTGTACCTATTTTAGGAATAATAACAGCGATCTTAATAATTTTGTTTCATCTGTTTTTCCCAGATTGTGGGACCTTGAGAAACAAATCAAACAACTAAGGAATTATCGTGATAACTATCAGAGTTTCTGCAAGTGGCTGCACGATGCCAAGCGCCGCCAGGATTCCTTGGAGTCCATGAAATTTTGCGACTCCAACACCGTCATGCGACTTTTGAATGAGCAGAAGGTATAAGCCAATTTGTCATTCCATAGTTGTTTTGAGATTAATTGGGTGTAGGCTGTACTTTCTTCTGGTTTTCACAGCAGTACCTTCATTTGAAATGATGTGTATTTCACATTATAAATCCCATTTGCTTTAAAAAATGTCCCAGTGAATAGTGACTGAGGTATTTAGAAACTAGTGTCATTATGGATGCAGAAATAATGTAATATTGTTCTTTGCGAGTTCTAGTAAAGTAGCTTTAAATAACCTCTTATAAATAATGATAATGATGATGATGATGATGTAGTAGCTTTTTTCCTGATCCTAAATGTAACTGAAAGCAAGAGGCCGGTATGTGTAGTTGTAAGTGAAAGAAAAAGAAAAAAAAAAAAGAAAGAAAGAAACCAGTAACCATGGAAAAAGAATGAAAGAACATTTATTTTAAAACCTCTGGATGCTTTAACATTTGTAAAATTGTATTCTTTGAATAGAACTTGCACAATGAAATATCTGGAAAACGAGACAAATCAGAAGAAGTAAATAAGGTCGCTGAACTTTGTGCAAATTCCATTAAGGTATGCTGATTTCATTAGGAATGTTGGTGTTGGGGCTGGGGTTGTGGCTCAGTGGCAGAGGGCTTGCTAGCACGTGTGATGCATTGGATTTGATCCTCAGCACCACATAAAAATAAATAAAACAAAGGTAGTATGTTCATCTATGACTAATAAGAATACTTTAAAAAAAGGAATATTGGTGTTTTGTCAAGATTCTTATTGCTGTGATATTTGCTTTAAAGATTATAAATTTTTGAGCATAGTGATTATGACTTCTCTTGTTTTCTCTTCCTGAACAAACCATAAAAGTTTGTTATCTATTAACTTGAATTCATTGCACATTGGTGCTGTCTTTGGAACTGGCTAGTCTTTATTCTTGAGACTGTTGGCTTTGTGCAAATTCTCCAATTAGCATGTAAAAATGTATGTGTTTCATTTAATAACATAATATTAGTTGCTTGGACCCTGCAGCACAACACAGTCTTTGGGGTTGGTGATTAGAAATAATATGAGGATTTAAATGTGAATTTGTAGCTGTTAGTGACTCCTTTTGAGTCCATTAAGAATGTTTTTCTAAGAGTTGGGCTGTAGGTGGGTGGTAGAGCACTTGCCTAGCATGCTTGAGGCCCTGGGCTTGATCACAAACATTACCAAAAAAAAAAAAAAAAAGTTTTCTTAAACTTTTCTTCTGTAGGATTATGAACTCCAGCTGGCATCGTATACTTCCGGCCTGGAAACTCTACTGAACATACCTATCAAGAGAACCATGGTTCAGTCCCCATCTGGGGTGATTCTGCAAGAGGTACATGTGGTTACAGATCCCTTAGAGTCTACCCTTCCTTCTGTCTCTCATTTCCCTGTTTCTTGCCTGTTCATCCTGAAGTCATCCCTATTATAGGATATCCACTAAAAAAAAAAAAAAAGTTTTAATAGCAGGTTATGCCCCCTTCACTGTGAGTCATCAATATGTGACACATTTTAGGAAATGATCAGTGGAGTCTGAGTGTATCGTTTAATATGTTAGTCTTTACAGAAATTGGATTTAAATCTCAGTTTGGTGAAGGAGACTTCTAAAAAGTGGGTGTTATATAGGGGGAGAAAGTTTCTAAAAGACAACTTTTCCCCAAAGATTTTAGAGAATATCAACCATCAGATGGTTTAGGGGGAAAAAATCCTAGAGCAACAAGAATGGAATATAAATGTTTTGGACCCTTTGTCTTGCTGTTCTTCTAGATTTTGGAACAAGCATACATGAAAGAAAGGAATTTACTTTTTAAATTATAATGTCACGATTTCATTATCTTAGAAAGCAAAATTGATCAGCCTACATAGAATGCATATAACTTTTTTAAATGATATATATAATGTTTTTTTTTTCTTTTCTTCCTTTTCTCTAAGGCTGCAGAGATTCATGCTCGGTACATAGAACTTCTTACAAGGTCTGGAGACTATTATAGATTCTTAAGTGAGATGCTGAAGAGTTTGGAAGATCTGAAGGTATTGACTTTATTTCCTTGGATTATCAAAAAAATAAAATAGAGCCAGGCACAATGGTGCATGCCAGTAATCCCAGCTACTTGGGAGACCGAGGCAGGAGGATTGCAAATTTGAGACCAGCCTCTGCAATTTATCGAGATTCTATCTCAAAAATTAAAAGGTTTGGAGATGTAGCTCAGTGATGCAGCACCCTGGGTTCAATCCCAGTACCAGGAAAAATAGAAGAAAAGAAAATAGAATAGAATGGTATTTTTACTATGTCATTATTGTGGATTTAGAAACTGATAAAACTGAATTTCCAGTAAAAATTCAATGTAATACAGTTTGTGAGTTTGGGATTAGTCCGATGCTCCTCTAAATAGATTCAGATATTTGCAATATTGCAGCTACTTAATTTTGCTGGAAAAAAACAACAATAATTTATAGGTGTTTGGTTAAGGATTTTGCTTTGCTTCTTTATGTAAAATTTTGGGTAAGTACATCCTGGACTAGCTGGATTTGAATCTTTCATGTTAAATAACTACTCAATTGACTCCTCCTTTCTAATACTGGAATTGAGTTTATGGGGGGAATAAAAGGAACATCTGGCTGCAATCCCAGCGACTCAGGAGTCTGAGGCAGGACGATCACAATTCAAGGACAGCTTCAGCAACTTTTGTGAGATGTTTAGCTTAGCAAGACCCTGGTCTCAAAATAAGAAATAAAGGGCTAGGGATATAGCTCAGTAGGTACAATGCTTGCCTCGCATGCACAGGGCCCTGGGTTCAATCCCCAGCACCACATAAATAAATAAATAAATAGGCTGAGGGTGTCACTCAGTGGTAAAGCACCCTAGGTTCAATCCCTGGTACCAACAAAACAAAACCCAAAACCCCACAAACAAATAAAAAAGAGCGTCTCGTATGAAATCATACACTTTTAATCTTGAAAGAAATGATTCTATTTTATAGATGAGGAAGCTGAGGCTCAAAGATGACCTGTTATTCTGAGTTTATGCAAGAGGTTGATGGGAAAATTGGGAAGAGGCTCCAGATTTCTTGAGCTTTTGTCTAGTAGTTTTTGCCTCACCACTGTGAGTGTGCTGGTGGGTGTGTAAAGATCAAGAAGAATGTACATCGGTCTGGGAGGGGAAACGTACTACTTGTGTCTCGAGGGGCCAGGTGTTTTTCTTGCAACCTCACTTTCTCCTTTCACTTCCGCAGCTGAAAAACACCAAAATCGAAGTTTTGGAAGAGGAGCTCCGACTGGCCCGCGATGCCAACTCGGAAAACTGCAACAAGAACAAATTCCTGGATCAGAACCTGCAGAAATACCAGGCGGAATGTTCCCAGTTCAAAGCGAAGCTCGTGAGCCTGGAGGAGCTGAAGAGACAGGCCGAGCTGGACGGGAAGTCGGCCAAGCAAAATCTGGACAAGTGCTACGCCCAGATCAAAGAGCTCAACGAGAAGATCACCCGGCTGACCTACGAGATCGAAGACGAGAAACGCCGGAGAAAGACAGTGGAGGACAGATTCGACCAACAGAAGAACGACTATGACCAGCTGCAGAAAGCCAGGCAGTGCGAAAAGGAGAGCCTGGGTTGGCAGAAACTAGAGTCTGAGAAAGCCATCAAGGAGAAGGAGTACGAGATAGAGAGGTTGAGGGTTCTTCTGCAGGAGGAGGGCGCCCGGAAGAGAGAATATGAAAATGAGCTGGCAAAGGTAAGAAACCACTATAATGAGGAGATGAGTAATTTAAGGAACAAGTATGAAACTGAGATTAACATTACGAAGACTACCATCAAGGAGATATCCATGCAGAAAGAGGATGATTCCAAAAATCTCAGAAACCAGCTGGACAGACTCTCGAGGGAGAACCGAGATCTGAAGGATGAGATCGTCAGGCTCAATGACAGCATCCTGCAGACCACTGAGCAGCGGAGGAGGGCGGAAGAGAATGTCCTTCAGCAGAAAGCCTGCGGCTCCGAGATCATGCAGAAGAAGCAGCAGCTGGAGATCGAACTGAAGCAGGTCATCCAGCAGCGCTCGGAGGACAACGCCCGGCACAAGCAGTCGCTGGAAGAGGCCGCCAAGACCATTCAGGACAAAAATAAGGAGATCGAAAGGCTCAAAGCCGATTTTCAGGAAGAGGCCAAGCGCCGCCGGGAATATGAAAACGAACTGGGTAAGGTAAGGAACAGTTACGATGAGGAGATCATTAGCTTGAAAAACCAGTTCGAGACCGAGATCAACATCACCAAGACCACCATCCACCAGCTCACCATGCAGAAAGAAGAGGACACCAGTGGCTACCAGGCCCAGATAGACAATCTCACCAGAGAAAACAGGAGCTTATCCGAGGAGATAAAGAGGCTAAAGAACACCTTAGCCCAGACCACTGAGAATCTCAGGAGGGTTGAAGAAAACGTCCAGCAGCAAAAGGCCACGGGCTCGGAGATGTCTCAGAGGAAACAGCAGCTGGAGATCGAGCTGAGACAGGTCACTCAGATGCGAACGGAGGAGAGCATGAGATACAAGCAGTCCCTGGACGACGCTGCCAAGACCATCCAGGATAAAAACAAGGAGATAGAGAGGCTAAAACAACTGATAGAAAAGGAAACAAACGAAAGGAAATGCCTGGAAGACGAGAATGTGAAATTGCAAAGGGTCCAGTATGACCTGCAGAAGGCCAACAGTAGCGCGTCGGAGACCATAAGCAGATTGAAGGTTCAGGAGCAAGAGCTGACGCGCCTGAGAATCGACTACGAAAGGGTCTCCCAGGAGAGGACCCTGAAGGATCAGGATATCACGCGGTTCCAGAGCTCCCTGAAGGATCTGCAGCTGCAGAAGCAGAAAGTGGAGGAGGAGCTCCATCGGCTCAAGAGGACGGCCTCTGAAGACTCTTCCAAGAGGAAGAAGTTGGAAGAAGAGCTGGAAGGCATGAGGCGGTCTTTGAAAGAGCAAGTCATCAAAATCACCAACCTGACCCAGCAACTGGAGCAGGCGTCCATTGTCAAGAAAAGGAGCGAGGATGACCTCCGGCAGCAGAGGGACGTGTTGGAGGGCCACCTCAGGGAGAAGCAGAGGACCCAGGAGGAGCTGAGGAGGCTGTCCTCCGAGGTCGAGACCCTGAGGCGGCAGTTGCTCCAGGAGCAGGAAAACGTCAAGCAGGCTCAAGTGAGGAACGAACATTTCCAGAAGGCCATAGAAGATAAGAGCAGGAGCCTAAACGAAAGCAAGATAGAAATCGAGAGGCTGCAGTCACTCACCGAGAACCTGACCAAGGAGCACCTGATGCTGGAGGAAGAACTGCGGAACCTGAGGCTGGAATACGATGAGCTGCGCAGGGGCCGCAGCGAGGCGGATAGCGATAAAAACGCCACCATCTCCGAGCTCAGGAGCCAGCTGCAGATCAGCAACAACCGGACCCTGGAACTGCAGGGGCTGATTAATGATTTACAGAGAGAGAGGGAAAATTTGAGACAGGAAATTGAGAAATTCCAAAAGCAGGCTTTAGAGGTATTCACAAATATTTGATCACAGCTTCACTCTTTCTCAAATGATTCACTCTACGGTCATCTCTCCTGAACTGTGCTCTTGCTACTGACGTGGATGCTTCTAGAATGTCTGATTTTTCTTTTGATGGCTTAACTGCTACCTGTCAAACGTCCAGATAACTGCTTTAAAATAATTTCAATGCCCTTCCTCTTTCCTCCTATAATTACATAATTTGTCAGTCTGTGTGGAGCCTGTATTTGGCCCAGCTCTTGAGAACCTGAGCATGGCATGGTGGCGCATGCCTGTAATCCCAGCAACTGGGGCGGCTGAGGCAGGAGGATTCAAGTTCAAAGCCAGCCTCAGCAAATTAGCGAGGGCCTAAGCATTTTAGAGTAATCCTGTCTCTAAATGAAATATTTCAAAAGGACTTGGGATGTGGCTCAGTGATTAAGCTCCCCTGAGTTCAATCCCTGGTACCAAAAAAGAAAAGAAAACATTAGCTGAAGAATAACACGTAAGATCACTTTCTCTGACTGTTTTCCTTTCCTTTCTAGAAAGTAGCTCCTGGCTGGGGTGGAGCTGAGCAGCAGAGCGTGTGCTTGGCATGCATGAGGTCTTGGATTCAATCCCTAGCACCAAGAAATTAAAATAAATAAATAACCAAAATTTAAAATGAATAAATAAGTAAGATAGTGAGCTGGGATGTACATTTTAAATTTGAACTTTTTTCAAATCCACATTAAAGCATTTTTCTGTGCGATTTTAAAATCACCTTTCCTTGCTTGCTTAGATGATTTTTCTGCATGCATTTTTCTGCTCTCTTCTGTGCCTCACTTTTTTTTTTAATTGGTGCATGATGTTCCGTTCTCTTTTGATCATGATCCTAGTGTTTCTTTCTGTTCGTCCTTTCTTCTTTTAACCCCTAATTTAAAAGATATCTTCTATGACTTCTAATCTAATACATTTGACCTCCACAGACAATATTTGTGTGGGATTGGGTTTGAGGGGGGGTGTATATCTGTATATTGCTATTGCTTTCTTAAACATGTTAACCTAGCTGTAACAGGTGAGAAGTAGGTATAGCAGGTTTTTCGAACCATAATTATTTTTAAGAGTAAGGTCTACAATTTCTAGTTCCTTCTATGGGAAAAAAAAAAGGAAAATAAACAGTAAGTACGAAGCTATTTATCAGAGTGGCAAGATATATTTACAGAACTTTTCCATGAATTTATAAGATTATGAGTTAAGACTATATCCAGGGAAAGCAGAGAAAGGAAAAATAAGTAAACAAGTTAAAAAAAATACAGGAAGGGAAGTGAAATGATGATCGTCATATGATATCAAAATGTTATTTTCTCCCTGTTCTTTTTAAATTCTAGGCATCTAACAGGATTCAGGAATCCAAGAGTCAGTGCACTCAGGTGGTGCAGGAAAGAGAGAGCCTTCTGGTGAAAATCAAAGTCCTGGAGCAAGACAAGGCGAGGCTGCAGAGGCTGGAGGACGAGCTGAACCGTCTGAAATCGTCCCTAGAGGCCGAGAGCAGGGTGAAGCAGCGCCTGGAGAGCGAGAAACAGCAGATCCAGAATGACCTGAACCAGTGGAAAACCCAGTACTCCCGCAAGGAGGAGGCGATTCGGAAGATAGAGGCAGAAAGAGAAAAGAGCGAGAGGGAGAAGAACAGCCTTAGGAGTGAGATCGAAAGGCTCCAGGCAGAGATCAAGAGGATTGAAGAGAGGTGCCGGAGGAAGCTGGAGGATTCCTCCAGGGAGACGCAGTCCCAGCTGGAGACGGAGCGCTGCAGGCTTCAGAGAGAGATTGACAAACTCCGGCAGCGCCCATACGGGTCCCACCGAGAGACCCAGACCGAGTATGAGTGGACCGTCGACTCCTCCAAGCTGGTGTTTGACGGCCTCAGGAAGAAGGTGACGGCCATGCAGCTGTACGAGTGCCAGCTGATTGACAAAGCAACCTTGGACAAACTGTTGAAGGGCAAGAAGTCGGTGGAAGAAGTCGCTTCTGAAATCCAGCCTTTCCTCCGGGGTGCCGGAGCTATCGCCGGAGCGTCTGCTTCTCCTAAGGAAAAATACTCTTTGGTAGAGGCCAAGAGAAAGAAGCTAATCACCCCGGAATCTACTGTCATGCTTCTGGAGGCCCAGGCGGCAACGGGTGGCATCATTGATCCCCATCGGAATGAGAAGCTGACCGTGGACAATGCCATCGCTCGGGACCTGATCGATTTCGATGACCGCCAGCAGATCTATACGGCCGAAAAAGCCATCACTGGTTTTGATGATCCATTTTCAGGCAAGACGGTGTCTGTTTCAGAAGCCATCAAGAAGAATTTGATCGACAGAGAAACGGGAATGCGTCTGCTGGAAGCCCAGATCGCTTCGGGGGGTGTAGTCGACCCCGTGAATAGTGTCTTTTTGCCAAAGGATGTCGCCTTGGCCCGTGGGCTGATTGACAGAGATTTGTATCGGTCCCTGAATGATCCCCGAGACAGTCAGAAGAATTTCGTGGATCCGGTTACTAAAAAGAAGGTCAGTTACATGCAACTGAGGGAAAGGTGCAGAATCGAACCCCACACCGGTCTGCTCTTGCTAACGGTACAGAAGAGAAGCATGTCCTTCCAGGGAATCAGACAGCCTGTGACCGTCACCGAATTAGTCGATTCTGGTATATTGAGACCGTCCACTGTCAATGAACTGGAATCAGGTCAGATTTCTTATGATGAGGTTGGTGAGAGGATTAAGGACTTCCTCCAGGGTTCCAGCTGCATAGCAGGAATATACAATGAGACCACAAAACAGAAGCTTGGCATTTACGAGGCCATGAAAATCGGCTTGGTGCGGCCCGGTACTGCTCTGGAGTTGCTGGAAGCCCAAGCTGCCACCGGCTTTATCGTGGATCCTGTTAGCAACTTGAGGTTACCTGTGGAGGAAGCCTACAAAAGAGGTCTGGTGGGCATAGAGTTCAAAGAGAAGCTCCTGTCTGCAGAAAGAGCCGTCACTGGTTATAATGACCCTGAAACTGGAAACATCATCTCTCTGTTCCAAGCCATGAACAAGGAACTCATCGAAAAGGGCCATGGCATCCGCTTACTGGAAGCCCAGATTGCCACTGGAGGGATCATTGATCCGAAGGAGAGCCATCGTTTACCCGTTGACATGGCGTACAAGAGGGGCTACTTTAATGAGGAGCTCAGTGAGATTCTTTCAGATCCAAGTGATGATACCAAAGGATTCTTTGATCCCAACACTGAAGAAAACCTTACCTATCTGCAACTCAAAGAAAGATGCATTAAGGATGAGGAAACGGGGCTCTGTCTTCTGCCCCTGAAAGAAAAGAAGAAACAGGTGCAGACCTCGCAAAAGAATACCCTCAGGAAGCGCAGAGTGGTCATAGTTGACCCAGAAACCAATAAGGAGATGTCTGTCCAGGAGGCCTACAAGAAGGGCCTGATCGATTATGAAACCTTCAAAGAACTGTGTGAGCAGGAATGTGAGTGGGAAGAAATAACCATCACGGGATCAGATGGCTCCACCAGGGTGGTCCTGGTGGACAGGAAGACAGGCAGTCAGTATGACATTCAGGATGCTATTGACAAGGGCCTCGTCGACAGGAAGTTCTTTGATCAGTACCGATCGGGCAGCCTGAGCCTCACCCAGTTTGCCGACATGATCTCCTTGAAAAACGGCATTGGCAACGGCAGCGGCAGCGGCATGTGCACCAGTGTCAACGATGATGTTTTTAGCAGCTCCCGACACGAATCGGTGAGTAAGATTTCCACCATCTCCAGCGTCAGGAATTTAACCATCAGGAGCAGCTCTTTTTCCGACTCCCTGGAAGAATCCAGCCCCATTGCGGCCATCTTTGACACAGAAAACCTGGAGAAGATCTCCATCACAGAAGGTATAGAGCGAGGCATCGTTGACAGCATCACCGGGCAGAGGCTTCTGGAGGCTCAGGCCTGCACTGGGGGCATCATCCACCCGACCACCGGCCAGAAGCTGTCTCTTCAGGATGCGGTCTCCCAGGGTCTAATTGACCAAGATATGGCCACCCGGCTGAAGCCTGCCCAGAAGGCCTTCATTGGCTTTGAAGGTGTGAAGGGGAAGAAGAAGATGTCGGCAGCAGAAGCAGTGAAAGAAAAATGGCTCCCCTATGAGGCAGGTCAGCGCTTCCTGGAGTTCCAGTACCTCACTGGTGGCCTCGTTGACCCAGAGGTGCATGGAAGGATAAGCACGGAAGAAGCCATCAGAAAGGGGTTCATCGACGGCCGAGCCGCTCAGAGGCTGCAAGACACCAGCAGCTACGCCAAAATCCTGACCTGCCCCAAAACCAAGTTAAAAATATCCTATAAGGATGCCATGAATCGCTCGATGGTAGAGGATATCACAGGGTTACGCCTTCTGGAAGCGGCCTCTGTGTCGTCCAAGGGCTTACCCAGCCCTTATAACATGTCCTCAGCCCCAGGCTCCCGCTCTGGCTCCCGCAGTGGGTCCCGCTCTGGCTCCCGCAGTGGCTCCCGCAGTGGCTCCCGGAGGGGAAGCTTCGATGCCACAGGAAATTCTTCCTACTCTTATTCCTACACATTTAGCAGTAGCTCCATTGGGCACTAGTGGTCAGTGGGAAATGGTTGCTCTACCTTGGATCCATTTAAATGAATGTCTATTTTATTAAGTAACAAACAAACAAAAAATAATAATAAAAAGAAAGAAAAAAGAAGACTGGGTGCTTGCAGTATAGCGATAGAACTTTCTATGCTTTAAGATAGCCATGGTTGAAATCAAGTAATAAAGGCTGTTCTGGTTTCTTATCTTTTGAGTTCTTCTTAACTAATGTAGTACACTTCAATGGTAGTGTATATGGAGTGGTGATCACTTGTAAGGATAGCACAAATTGAATTTAGCATTTGTTCCTTCTCTTCTGTGTTTAGCTTTTTGATCAGTTCTTGAATTTTTTTTTTTTTTTTTTTTTTGCCTCTAAGGCAGATTTATATTCTTGGAGACAATACTTAAATTCATCTCTGATGTGCTAATTATCATTCTGTTTCTCCTCTACATAGTTCCATTTTCTGTATTAGGAGAAAATTACTCCCACTCCCACCGTACCCCACCCACCCACCCCAAGCATTTTGGAGTGAGTTTCCTTTAGTTTAAGAATGTGGATTTTGTAACCCATATACCCTTTATTGTACCTGTTTGGTTTGGTATTACTTTGACTATGTGCATGATAGCAGCCATCTTTGCTTTTCTTTGGTCGGAGTTTCCTGTTTATTTTGCTGGTCATTTTCTATGTACTTTTAAAAGGTGTCTCTATGAAGTTTGCTGTTCTGGCAATAAACATTTAGACTATGGAAGCTTTGTGTGTTGATTTCATTGTACGTTCAATAGTATGTACACAGAAGGGCATTTAGCAGCAGCATTATATTTATCATAAAACAGGCCTAAATTGATTGTTTACTAAATAACCTAATAGAAGAAGGACATTAAAATTCTATGTCTCTTTGCAATTCTTGTTAGAAAGTGGTCTTCTGAAGAGAGTTCTTTCCACACTTCTCTACCTGCGGTGTACCAGGTGGAGTCTTTGGAAGGAAGCCAGTGGAAATAGGTCACTTCAAAAGTTAAAAACCTGCCCTGGCTTATTCTGGACAGTGGGTACCTAGAAGCATTGGCAAAAGTCACTGTCGTAAAAATGAAAAATCACCAAGGGACTAAGAGGCCTTTTGGGGATAACTTTAAAACAGATAGCGTTTCCCAGCAGCTTGAGAGGCTGAGGCAGGAGGATCACAAGTTCAAAGCCAGCCTCAGCAATTTAGTGAGGCCCTAAGCAACTTAGTGAGTCCCTGTCTAAAATACACAAACAAACAAGGGGGGTTTGGGGATGTGGGTAAGTGGTTGAGCACTCCTGGGTTCAATCCCAAGTAACAACAACAAAACAAAAGACAGTGTTTTATTTTGTTCCCCAAGAGGAAAGAATTGTCCCTGAATCTATGAAAATTATTCCTGAAGAGTTCTAGGCCTTTGGTTGAAGTATCATGAAATAAAGGCATATTCCTTTGGGTCAAGAAGAAACTAGGATCCAGCATTTGTCATTAGATTAATATGACTTGACTTAGTACCTATGTCTGGTGCTGTGAAGATTCAGTAGAATTTACAAGTCCTCCTGTTGTAGGGACAAATGAGGCAAGGCACCGAAGATAGCAGGAAACAGTTTTATTTGGCTGCGGCCAGGTTCAGAGGGCACAGCTTTTGCTGTAATCAATCAATCCCCTGAACCCCGAGTTCAGGGAGTTTCAGAGTTTTATACCCAGCATGTAAGGGGAGGGGCTCAGAAGTTCACAGTCTGCAGAAGTTCACATAAAAGCAGCTTTTTCTTTCACTAAGTTTTGGGCAAATTAACTCTTCAAGGACAACACCTAAGAAGGGAGAGCTTCTTCTCCCCTTTCTTTCCCCCGCTGCCAGCTGTTAGCATGGGCCCATTTGTAACTTATCTTAAAAATGTAGACATCTCTGTGAAGCCTAGCTCAAGGCCAGAGGCCTTGTTTGCACATTTCTTCAAAGTACTATGCTGGATACGTTTGTGAAAAACTAGTAAGGGTGTCCGGCACCTGGAGTGCTGGTATCTTCTCGGCCAGTGGCCAAGTAAACAGGGCGACATGAAAATAGGAAGTTTATCTACATTGGACTCTTTTGCTGACAGTCCTAAAATCAGCCATGGGGAAGTGGGCTTTTCTGTGGCGAAAGGGGGTGCCACTTCACTCTGACTACAAGGCATTTGCAGTCTGGGTGGGGACAGGAGACACACAAAACAATCGGTGGCAGAACTTTTAAATGTCAGCAATGTATATCAGTAAAATTAAACAAACCTTGTAATACAGATAGAAAATAGGGAGCAAATGAGGTTCTAAAATTGGAGAATAATAAAAATCATTAAAGTCAGCTCCGCTTAAGTTATTGGGGCTTTTGGTACTTAGGGTGAAATTATTTCCATTCTCAAGAAGTGGACTGTTTTTCCTTCACATCTTTCATTTCTTTTTATTTTACTTTTCTTTTTCCTCCCCTTAATCTCCTCTCCTAATTTGGAGGAATTGAATGAATTTTATTCACTGGATATTGAGTTCTGTATACCATGAATGGTGCCAGAAGTCAGGGGTCCCATGCTAGGAACAGATGGTACAAAAACAGCCCTTGTCATCTAACAGGAAAAAGAGCAAATGCTGTGGGGTGTGGAAGAGGAAATTCCTTATGCTAGAGCTAGGAGTCTCTCTCAGTCACTTCAGGCTGTCATAACAAGGTACTGCAGATTTAGTGGCTTAACCAACTATATTTTCTTATAATTCTGGAGGCCAGAAGTCCAAGTTAAGGTGTTGCCAGGGTTGGTTTCTCATGAGACCTCTTCTCCTGGCTTGTGCATGGTCACCTTCTTGACGTGTGGTCACATGGATTTTTCTTTATGCACATGTGGAGAGAGGACTAGGCCGGGGGGAGAGGAAGAGCTCTGGTATCTCATAACAACATTTGTTTTATTAGATTAGGGGCTTATCTTGACCTCGTTTACCTCCTTAAAGTCTCTATCTCCATATACAGTCACATTGTGAATTAGGGCTTCAATGGATGATTTTGGGGATGATTTTGTTAGTCCATAACAAGCCTCCCAGAACAGGTCTAGAGACCTCTCCAGGAAAGTGATTAAATGTCTTAACAGCATCAATGTACAGCGATTCCCCAGGTTGACACAGTTACTAGAGAGGAATACAGACAGCTGACAAATCTTCCCCACTCCTAAGCTGTTGTCACTAAGCTTTGAGATAAAACCGGTAGTGTATTAAAAAGAGGAAATACCTCACCTGGGCTATTTTGACTTGTTTCACATACACAGTACATCCACTTTCAATTAGAATCATCACAGCACACCCAAAATTAGTGTATGCATTACCCAGATCATTTGATTAACTATGGAAATGCAAATAAAAAGTAAAGATGGTGTGGGTAGAGTATGAAAAAAATTACTTCACTCAACTCTTATTCCACATCTGCTTATAGCACTGGCCTACTGCATTTTATGGTGCTATCTATAATATTATTACCACTTTTTAAAATGTCAGAACTATGTTATTTGCCTTTGGAAATAATAATTGTTCAAAAGTCTCCTTCATCATTCCTTTATTGAAGGTAAACAGGGCAAAGGGAAGCATAGATCAGGCTTGAAAAAAATGTAAAAAAATTAGGTTCTGGATGTTAAAACCACTTAGAAAACTAAAAACTGATTCCAGATCTTGAGAAGGAAACTACAAAGCATAGGCGATCAAGGCAAAACACCCAGACTAAAGGGGATATGTCAAAGATGCACAAGGGTTGGCTTAATGTGGTTTCCACTGGCCAAATTTAGGACAATTTGAGTATCAACAAGGATTTTTTGGTGATAGAGTATATAACACTAAATTTGAAAACTTATACATTTGAAATCCCTGATTCCATGGTGAAATAAACCACAAAATGGAAGTGTATAAAGAATGCCACCTAATAAATGTAGAGGACATGATACTGTAAGGGAATTATCATTTATAATATGTAGCAATAGATTCAATGAAGGATTATACAAGGTAGTTGGGGAACATGATATTTTCATGGTCTCAAGATATGTCCAGGTATGACCACAGACTACTTTGCCATTACCAAGAGGAAAAAGTACCATCAGAATGGAGAGATTTAGCCTGTAATTCCAGCAACTAGGGAGGTAAGAGGATTGAAAGTTCAAAGCCAGCCTCAACAACTTTTTAAGGCTCTAAATAACTTAGCAAGACCCTGTCTCAAAATATAAAGGGCTGGGGACATATTCAGTGGAAAAGTGCCTCTGGGTTCAATCTCTGGCACACATACACACACACACACACACACATTAATTAAAAAAAAAAAATTAGCCACTACCTTTACCAAGTAGTCAAATTTAACTTTACTAATAAGAAAATCTAAGTATCTAAGTATATGTCCCCATGGGATGTAGTAAAAGGTATACATGTCCTATGTAGTGTTCTTGCAAAAATGCTTCAACTAATCCATAGGCGGGGTGTGGAGGGAGGGCAGATTTGATAAATCCAGAATGAGGGATAGTAGGACAACCAGGCCAGGCTCATCACAAAATTCAATGTCGTAATTTAAAAATGAGCTCTTTGGGTTGAAATAATGAAACTGCTGTAAAGGAATTTGGGGGACGGATCACTGGGGAAATTTGAGCTATGCATAGAACTACTTTATGAAATTAATTTTCTCAGATTCGGTCTTGCATTATGATTATAAAGAAAATGTTCTGAGAACATGCACACTAACATTTTTTTTTTTTTTCCGGGGGGAGAAAAATCTGCAAAGAAATGAGCAAGAAATAAGTGTGTGGGGCTTGGAGTGTGGAGAAACGAGACCTAGAGAAATCAAACGTGGCAGATTGTTAACAATTAATGAGCTGGAGGAATATATTAACACTCCTTGTACTATTTAAACTTTTCTGTCGATTTAAGTATTTTTTCTTTTTCTAAAAAAGTTTAAGAGGAGCAATGCTATTCTGGGAAAGCCAGAGGCATACGCATCCAGGAGCAGGGCAAAGGCAGTCTTTCCAAGTGACAGATCCCGGCCTCCCTGGAGCGCTTCTCTATAGGCCATTTGAGTCACGTGGCTCATAGCCCTGCCCACTGTTCCCAGAGGCCCCCGCGCGCGGCGGACTATTCGGTCACTTCCTCCTTGCGGGTGGGCCACGCCATGGAGGACGAACCTCCTCCCCTGGAGGAGAGACGGAGGCTGCAGGAGGAGCTGAGCGAGTTTGTGGAGAGCTGCTGCAGGACGCTGGAGGAGGTGACGGCGTCCCTGGGCTGGAGCCTAGATCAGCTGGACCCCGGGGAAGAGAAGGCGGCGGAGGTGAGGGGCGCGGTCGCCGGGCCTTTCCGGGGACTGTCCGCCCGCGCGGTCCGCTCTGGCCGTGGGAGATAAGGCGCAGGGTGCTGCGAAGGGAAGGGCGTAGGAGGCCCCTTGGTTTGCAGAGCCGTGGGGGGCGCCCAGGCCCCGGAGCAGCCCTGACGCCCCCGGGTGCCGGGCTGGGGCACCTTGGCCACCTGAACGCTCCATTGCGCCCCCCGCTGCGGCTCTTCTCCAGCGTAACTGTGGGTTGAAGGAGGGAAATGCGCATCTCGCGCTTAGGAAATAAGCCAATGGGCCTCAGTGATGCCTGCGGGGGTTTGGAGATTTGCTTTGTCATCTGTCATAGGATTCTGCAGTTGCACCAGATTTGGTGTCAGAAGAGCTGGAAGTTCACCTGTTCACCTTTTTCTCCCTTAAAACTGGACCCTTCTGTTTGGGACAGCATCGGTTCTGGGATTATTAAAGGATGTCACTAAGAGATGATAACTAGCAAACTCACTTGAACGGTAGAATTGGTTTTTTAAATGTAGGCAGCGTCTGCTAGTGAACAATCCTGAATTTTGTTTTGTCTTTGTTTTTGGTGGATTAGAATGAAGGATTGTGGTCCATAGTGGAGGAATTTCTGGGTTTACTATGTTGTAATGATTTCTCTTGGGTGGGGGGCGGTTAAGTCACATATCTGATTCCCCAGAAGCATTTAAGTATATTTGATTTATATATAAACCAGTCACTGTTTATTGTGTTAGAAACGCAGTGGAAGTGTTTTAAACTTCATTGTTCATGTGGAGAGATATTTGAAACCATCAAGTGGGGCCTGCCAAAGCTTTCCTATACCATTGTTTACTCAGCAGTGCAGTAAAATTGAGTTCCTTAATATTTAAATAGCACTTGATATATGCTACTTATTATACAGTTACCTTGTTTAATAATCATAACTGTACATTGGTAACATTTTATAAATGAGGAACAGAGGTGGTAATTCGTTCAAGGATACATTGGTACAAAACAGCAGTTAGGATTTGAACTCAGGCTTTTTGACTCCTGAAGTGTGTATTCTTAATTGCTATGTTGTATTTTTAAAACTTCTTTGTAAAATTCCCATATTCTGACAGTAAGCTGTGGGTGTGCATTTAACTTTTGCAAATCCAGTATCTTATTCAAGAGAGTAACTCCTAGAATAGATACAATCCGGATAGTTAAGCTCTACTTTTCTGTCATGTTTTAACACTGTGGTTCAATGAACAGCACTGACACTTGTTTGGTGGTGGTGAGGAGGAATACAGAGAAATCGTTATTGCATTATGATGTGATTGCTATAGTACAGGTTATTTGGGGCTGCAGTGGGTCAGCAAAGGTTTCCTAAACAAAGCAAATTCTAAGCTGATAAATAAAACCTAGGTGAAGCACAGAGGAAGTATGACCAGCATGTGCAGAAGTTGAGACACAAGTGAGTGACCAGATCAGAAACTCTCAAGTAGTTGAAGATAGTGACAGCTCAGGGTGTGGAGATGGAGAATGATGATGATGGGCAGGGCCAGACTCTAAAGGTACTTGTCTTATTAAAGAGTTTATAGATATTTTTTTTAATCAGAGTAGTGAGAAAGGCATAGAAACATTTTAAGCCAGGGCATATCAAAATCATATTTGCCTTTTAGCAAAATGCTGTTAACTGCTTATATTTATTGAACACTTACTATGTTCAGCCCTGTTTGAATGCTTTATGTGTAGAAATTCATATATCATTCATTTAATTTCCACAATAGTTTTGTGAAAGAGGCCCTGCTATTTACATTTTATGGATGAGGAAACTGATGTAAAAGGTTTCTTACCCAATGTCTTAGCTATTACGTGTCAGAGCTGATGTTTCAAACTCTAGGCACAGTGAGGATAATGGAGTGGAGTATGTCAAGAATGGAAGCAGAGATAGAGAGTAGTTAGGAAGTAGCTGTTATAATCCTGATATTCTGCGTTAGGGAAGTGGCAGTGGGGATAGAGCATGTGGAGAATTTCAGAGATATTTAGGGATAAAATTGACAAGACTGTCAATTAGCTATGGGTGACAAGGGAGAAGCGGTAGTTTCTTGCTTCAATAGATGGGACCTTTCGCTGAAGTAGGAAGAAATTGAGGAACAGATATGGGGGTTAGGAGACCATGAATATAATGACTTTATTTTTGTTCACGTTGAATGTTTAATGTTTTTCATATAATGTACTCAAGGGAGAAACAGGTCTCATAATCTAGATTTGAGGAGTCATTACTGTATGGTGAGAATTGAAGCTATAAGATCTTGTTAGTGGGCTGGGGATGTGGCTCAAGCGGTAGCGTGCTCACCTGGCATGCGTGCAGCCTGGGTTTGATCCTCAGCACCCTATACAAACAAAGATGTTGTGTCCGCTGAATATTTTTAAAAAATTCTCTCTCTCTCTTTTAAAAAAAAAAAGATCTTGTTAGTAAGCTTATATCTAATGGCAGCAGTACACTAGTAGACTTATGTGAATCATGTAAAGGGGGACAAAAAGAATAGGAATGCGTGTTTTTAGAGGAGACCAAGAAGTTGCCAGAGAGGTGAAAAGAACATATAGAATGTATCAGGATGGAAAAAATGGACAAGTGGATTGTCATTTTCTGAGAGTCCAGTTATTTTAAGGACTATGACGTGTTCTTTGGCTTTAGTAGCAAGAAACTTGTGCATGGTATCAGTGAAGTGTCGGTGGCAGCAACTGAGGCATGGCCATAGCTGAGGTTGTTGAGACATTGAGTATAATCGTATCTTTTGAAGAGTTAATCTTCAAAGGGGTAGAGAGAGGGCAGAGGCTTTAGGAGGTAGGGGATTGAGGGAATTTGTTTATTTTAATACAAACACACCCGTGTGGGAGTTGAGAGGCCAGCAGAAGAGGATACTAGATACTAGATAGTACCACTTAATCAAGTAGTAAATATTTAATGATATAATTATTTTAAAATATTACGTACCTTTTTCTTCTTTTGCTTTTTATAGGATGAAGTTGTGATATGTCCTTATGATTCCAATCATCACATGCCAAAATCATCTTTAGCAAAGCACATGGAATCTTGTAGATTGAGGAAACTGGGTTATACCAAGGAAGAAGAGGTACCAATATATTTAATCATTTCTCTCTCTCTCTTTCATACACACACACATATAATGTAAGTTATGCATTAATAAATTCATGATATTGAGAAGGTATATAAATATCAGTCCTTATTTGCCTATTTGTGGATAGGAAGATTCTTGCCTAATTTTACAAATTATTGTGAGAAATATTTAAGTGGTACTAACCTATAAGTTTTTGTCAAATCTTAAAATAATCAATTATCTGGTCCTCAAGAACACTGTTTTTTGTTTTTTTACTGTTTAGGATGAAATGTATAATCCTGATTTTTTCTATGAGAATCTGAAAATTCCTTCAATTACTTTGAGTAAGTATTAAATTATTAGATGATAATTTTAAAAATCTAGTTATTAATTTTTCATTTTTGAATTATCAAAAGGATGAATTTTATGAACATGTTTATGATTGAGAAGGACATTTAATACATTAAGAGATGTAAAATTGATCGGGGTGGTGCTGCACACTTATAATCCTAGCTATTTAGGAGATTGAGGCAGGAGGATTGCAAGTTCAAGGCTAACCTGGGCCGCTTAATGAGATACCCTTCTCAGAATAAAAGTAAAGGGGCTGAAGATGGCTCCGTGGTAGAGTGCCCCTGGGTTTAAACCCCAGTAACTAATATACATTAGTTAAACAGTGAAACATTCATGTAATCTAAAATTTAAAGATCAGGCTTATGTTAATATGCAGTGAAAAACTCTGAAAAACTTTATGCAGTGGCATAGATCTTTCTAGGTTATAACAAAAATCTAAGTACACAACACAAATTGAAAAGAGTGAAAATGGAAATGTTTTCCAGGTACTCATAGCATATGTAAAGTCTTGGACTCAGGATAAATAGAATGCTCTGATTCAACTCTTGGTTTTTTCACTAATTTATGTGTGTCTTTTAGTAAGGTAATTCACTCGTCTGTTTTCTAAATTTCCTTATAAATCAGGGATGATGACAAAAGCACTTTGAGGATTAAATTATATGTGAATATAATAAAAATAGTGCCTGGCACTTAACTGAGCTTCAGAAAAATGTTAGATATCATTGGTTGCTCAAACTTGTAGCTGCTATTCCTGTATGCCTGATTATAGTGTTTTCTGAACTGCTTGAAGTCTGGCCACTTCCTGGCCCCTAGAAAGAACTGAAGAATTCTGTATTCAGATTATGGAGGCAGTAATATGGATGTTTCATCCATTATGTTGCTGGAAGGTTTGTCAGTATGCCCAAAGAACTTAGACTAGAAACCTGGTAATCATTTAATTGTGAACACTGATGATTTGTAATGTGTGGATTTGATTTTATATTTTTGACAGATAAGGACTCACAATTCCAGATAATTAAACAAGCTAGAAATGCAGTTGGCAAAGATGGTGATTGTTACAATCAAAGTAAGTGACCTCACAGTTTGAGCTAACTAATGGATCAAATTTTTTTCTCACAAGAACATTACTAAAACCTTGTGAAATAGTTACATGGAAAAGGTTAAGTTTTACATTTAATGTTCAGCTAATCTGCTTTGTTTCAACATCATTTATTACATATTTCCCATTTACTTAATAGGTGAGATTGCCTTATGGATAATTTTTTTTAAAGTTATTATTTAGTAAATAAATTCTATTGGATCTTGCCCTGAGAGTTCTCATTTGAGACTGTTAAAATGTTGTGTAAAGGGAAAGGCTTAGGCTAAAAGAAATTAGCCTCCACATACAGCTGCCCTTAACATGACCCTGTTAAGTATAATTTTAAAGTTAGATCTTGGACTCCTTTGAAATGATGAGTGCTAGGGATCCCCTCCTCAGAAAAAAGCACCAACAATGTTTTACATGTAATCTTGGAGGTTTTGTGTATCTTTTCATGCCAGCTTTGGAGTTGCATTAAAGAGTTTCTGCCTAGGACTTTAATAGATACAAGAATAAAATTTTAAGCCTGCACTTTTAGGAAATCAAAGAAAATTTTACCTATAAGAAGTAAAGCTAACAAAGAATTTAGATTTTTGGACTGAGATATGTGAACATCTAACCAAAGGATGACTGGTTTCTCTTATAAGGATTTCTAAGCTGTCTTTGAACATCCTCTAGGTTACTTGCTCTGTTTTTCTTCTTTCTTACCAGGCCGTAGTCTTGGTTGGTCTTCTCTTGTTGAAGTTCAGGGTGTCTACCAAACATTGTGCTCTGAGTTGCACTGTAGCTTCAGGAGGGAGACCATCTTGCCCTTAGCCTATTTATCTTATTATTATCTGCCAATAGCCAGAAACATATTTTTAAAAAATTCATGCTTTGAAGATCCTACTTTCATGTCTGTAAGCTTAATTCCAGGTGGTTTTTTTTTTTTTTTTTTTTTTTTTTTTTTTTTTTTTTTTAAACCTTTGAGGGAGACATTTGACTCTCATCTTACTTGGACAGCTGACTACTGAGCTATGACCATCAAACCTTTCTTGACCTCTGTTGTTGATTCTACCTGCAGTCCTTGCTTAGTTAATAGACCAATAAGAAAGCATAGGTTTTTTTTTTTTTTTTTTTAAGGGGGGGTTAACTTTTAAAAGATTTTATATGACTCTTAACTGGTTAATAGGTTTATTGAATTTATTGTAGAGTTGAAAGAGCACTTGGTGTTCATCTACCCCAGTGTTTGCATGTTATAGATAGGAAACAAACTCTTTCTAAAGGTCTTCAATACCAATTGTGGAAGAATATCACAAACTTCAAATTAATATACTCATAACAGTGCTGTTCACTATTTATTCTATTTTGTGAAAGCCCAGTTTAAAGAATTTAAGCTAACTGCTTAGTGTCAAACAAATGACAACTTCTTTTGAATTTTTTTATTTCTTATCTATAGTATAAAATTATAGGTTCGTTTAGAGGGACAGAGATAATAAATGCTAAACTAGCCCTAGTTAAAATCATTGGTAGCTGTTATTTTCTAAGTGAAAATTAATGTAGAGAAAGCAATATTAGTATAATGAAATGAATGAATAATTTATAAAATGTCCCATGTTTATAAATTTAAATAACTGGATAGTAAGACAGATTTAGTAGACATTGTGTTTAGTTAAATCACAAAAGCAAAGAATTACTTTGAATTTTTTCATTACATAATTAAGAACTTTCAGTTGTTTGAACTTCTATTTATTTATTGTAATTGCTTTTGATGGTTTGGGGGTTTGAACCTAGGGGCACTCTACTACTGAGCTATATACCTCCAGCCCTTTTTATGTTTTTGTTTTGAGGCAGGGTTTTGCTGAGTTGCTTAAGCTGACCGCAAACTCGTAATCCTCCTGTCTCAGCCTCCAAAATTACTGGGATTATAGGGGTGAAGCACCTTACCTGGCCTCTTACACTATGTTAAATTAAGATTTTTTATTAGAACTATTTTTATATGATCTGTAACCCTGTTTTTTTTTTAAAAGAATTTTTTTTAATATTTATTTTTCAGTTTTTGGTGGACACAACATCTTTGTATTTATTATTTTTATGTGGTGCTGAGGATCGAACCCAGCGCCCCACACATGCCAGGCGAGCATGTTACCGCTTGAGCCACATCCCCAGCCCCTGTTTTTAAACCTTTTTTAAATATCCTGTGTTTTGTTCTATAATTTCTCAACACATTATTTTTGTGGCCCACTGAAGTTTTAGATGTTTTAAAACCTTTTTCCACAAGACAAAAATATGTCCTGAAATATCTTTTTACTGATTTATATACGTTGAAGAGAGAATGACTAACATGAAACATTTTGCACTTCCCTATGTAAATATTATTTTATTTTAATATACACTAAACTAAGTTTTTTGCAAGGTTGCATGTGTACTTTCATTTCTCTGGTTATATCAGGCTTGAACTCAGGATACAGAATTTTTAATCCGTTAACCTTTGTGCAAGCTTGAACAGGCTTTAAATCTGCATACTTACTTTCAGATTTAATTATAGTGGTTAATTTTATAACCAAGATATCAATTTCAGTCATAAATAATATTTCTATATTTAGTTCTTCACATTTTTCTATAATATTAAATGTTGAAATTGCTATACTTCATGAAATGCGAGAATGACTGAGATTCAAAGATCAGTGTATAAAAGAACCTTAAAGAGACAAGATAGAATGGCTTTAGACTAGATCTTTTCCAGCTGTGACACTTTGGGCAAGTCATTTGACTTCTGTGGGCCTTAATTTTTTTGTCTTTATTGTCAGGGAATTGTTTTTGTAAAATTCCAAGTTTGTAATGTTGAAGCAATATCTCTTACTGATATTTAATGTCATACATTTAAGATGCACTGTGATGGCAAAATTATTTAACAAGGAAGAATGAGAATAGAGTTACATAAGAAGTAGAGTTTTATTTTATGATGATGAAAAAGATAGAGTTGATGGTTGCACAAAAGTGTGATTGTACCTTGTGTCTCTGAAATGTACACTTGAAAATGGTTAAAAGGGGAATTTTATGTTATTTTATCACATTTTTTAAAAACTACAAAAAAAAGAATTATGACAATTACAAATCATATTGAAACTTAACATTTTGAAAATTTACATTTTATGTACATGCCAAGAGTATATAAGTGTTTATTCTTTTTTCTTTTGTCACAAATATCTGTGTTCTAAAAGATTTGAATGCAGTTTGTTGCTTAACCTTTCCTGTACTTTTTCTTTTTCAGTAATTGGGGTGAGTATAAAGAGGAATTAGAAACCTGAATGTACTCCTTATTTAAAGATATGCAGTATCCTTTTTGCAAATGATATCCTTTTAAAAGTATCAAACTTCTCAACTTTATCTTCATAGCTGTCACAATATTATAGTCTTTAATTTGAAATCTTGGTTGAATTTCAAGAAGTTTTCAGTCTTTACTGTAAAGAAATTTAAGATGAATAAATCAAAGAAAACTCCAAAATGTTTTAAGGAGAAAATTATGTACTCTTTTTTTTTTTGTTTAAAAAGATAACAGGCAATAGTTTATGAGGAGCTTGTTTGCAATATATCATTGTTTTCTAATCTCCTAGATTTTTATGGTCCATATTCAAAGAAATTTGCTTATCAAAGCCAATTTTATATTATAAAATTAAATGTCTTAATAACTGGCTACATAAAGGGGCATTTCCTAGTGCCTGCCAACATTAGAACAAAATTGATTAACTTTGTAAAGGAACCCTTCCTGGTTAACCCGAATCCCTTGGCTAGTAAAAATGGCCTTGTATCATCCATAGCGGTTAAACCATAGCCTCAGATTCCATGCAGCTCTACATAATTTGTGGACAAAGGAAAAGCATCTCTTCTTTTGTTATAATGCCTGTTAGCTCATAGTATGCTCTTGAGTCCTTCTTTCACCTCTTAACCTAAGAAGTTAATGAAGTTAGATTTTAATCTATCTAACATATCTGGGAAGAGCTATTTATTTGACATTGTCTTTGAGTCACAGTACCACTTTAAGATCACCTAGTAAGCTAACCTAGCAAACAACGGAAGTATTCCTTTGGTAGTACTTGTTCTTTGTTTGCATTAGTGAATAACGAAGTCTAGAAAGAATTGTTTTAAATTGCTTTATTTACAGTTACAATAATTTTATTTCTTTGAGAACATTTGAATCTCAAAACAAAAAATTTCTTCAGTGTTTTAATACATCACATCCAGGTATTGTATTTACTTTTTTCATTAATGAGCAGAATTGAGAGAGATCTGTAATTGTCAGGGGGCACTGCTGTTACCTTATTTCAGTTAATTTGGTTAAGCCATTATGCTGTCTCCTCAGGAAATTAAAAGTAGTTTAGTGTCAGTTTAATAGATCTTTCTTTGGTCTGAACAAGTTTGGGATTTCTACTAAATTGTTTTTTGATCCCTAGCTCTAAGTCATTGCACAGTGGGATGGGTTTAGAATATTGAACATCTAGCTTGATGTCTTAAACAAATAAGACATTTTATTTTTACATATTTTCATATCTGTAGTTTATTTTCAAAGGGTCTACAATGTGTATTACCCATTGAAAACATTTTTTTCAACTTCTATGAGGAAAATCATGTATACATAAAGTAATATCTTCTTTTATAATATGGGTGGTCTTTCAGAAATGGTTACCCAAAAGATGTTCTTAGCTGGGTGTGGTAGTGTATATCTGTGGGCTCAACTACTTGAGAAGCCAAGGCAGGAGCATCCCTTACGCCCAGGAGTTTGAGGCCTAGCCACATAGCAAGACCCACCACACACACATACAAATACACACAGGCATACACACAAACATGAAAGAAGAAGAAGGTTTTCTTTATGAACTAATTTTGTATGTGTGTGTATGTGTGTGTATGTGATTATTACTGCAGGCCTTCATGGGATTTAACATCCTTGGAGAGAATAGCAAACATCTGTGATACATATTTTCTGTGGGAGTAGCATTTAGGATAGTCATTGTTTATTGCTTATCATATAAATTGATATTTTGTGTAATTAGGGATTGCTATATAAAAATAATTTGTATTAATATTGTATTATTATAGCACATTTTTAATCTATTAAAAAGTAGTAGATTTTAAGTCCATAATGCTTCATGTATTGTTTATTCTTGTGGTTTTATTTTTACTTTAGGAATGTATTCTTCATTGCCTGTTGAAGTTCCTCTGAATCATAAACGATTTGTTTGTGATCTAACCCAAGCTGATCGTCTTGCCCTTTATGATTTTGTCGTCGAAGAGACAAAGAAAAAGCGCTCTGATTCTCAAATCATTGAAAATGATAGTGATCTCTTTGTAGACTTAGCTGCCAAAGTTAATCAAGGTTTGAGATGAATATCATACTTTACATTTCAATTTGCCACCCCCTCCTATAAATCTATGATTGTTATTAATCTGATTTTATTATCATGCCACTTTGAGTTGGAGCAAGGTGGTTTTTTTATCATGTGGTATTGACATATAAATATATTTACTTAGTAGATAAAGTTTTCCTGTGACTGAAGATATTAAGCATATTTTCCTTCTGTAAGTTACTTAAGCACAGTTACTTAAACTGTGCTCTTACTTTAATCTCTGGATCTAAGAACTCTTATGTTCAATTAAAGGTTAGAAAAGAGGAATGATATAAAACAGCCCATGTATCTATATAATGCAGAATTTATAGGGGTTTTGTGCTCTACCTTGAAACATGATGAACTATAAGATAATGATGGGCACAGTGGTGCATTTCAGCTAATTGGGAATCTGAGGCAGGGATACCATGAATTGAGACCAGCCTGGGTAACTTAGATCCTATCTCAAAGCAAACAAAAAAAGACGTGGAGATGTGGAAATGTAGCTAGTGGTAGATCACTTGCCTAAGCATGTATGAGGCCCTGAATTTGATCCCAGTAATTAAAAAAAAAAATACACATATTCATCCATCCATCTATATATATGCATACACACACACACATACACACACACACACACACATGAATGGATGGGATTGTGGTGTTCCTACCTTCTAATTCTTATGAATTTAAAAGCTCTTAATGATATAATAATTTTATTTTATTCTTTCATTAGATAATAGTCGAAAAAGTCCAAAATCTTACCTTGAAATCCTGGCAGAAGTGAGAGATTATAAAAGAAGGCGCCAGTCCTATAGAGCTAAGAATGTTCACATAACCAAGAAATCATATACTGAGGTAAGTTTCATATAATAATAGAAAACTTTGTTGAGAAGAAAAACTTCTTTTGAATGGTTTTCAAAATCTGTTCTATGGATTTCTTCAATTTCTTGGAGGTTTTCTGAAAGAAAGTATTTTCTGGGTGATCACGATTGATGTGTATTTGCCCTGTTAATTTCAGACCCACCCTTTACCAGGCAAAGGCTTTTCAGGATACGTAAGTAAATAAATAGATATGTAAACAAATAAAGAGGTGGTGTAATCTCAAAAAGTAGCTGCATTTGAGAAAGTAGTATTATACTGTGATAAGAGAAGGAATTTTGGTATTCCACAGACCTTTACTTCAGTTTTGATTCTGCTGTTTATCATTGACTTTGTGAGTTGTACAAGTTATTTGAGCTTTTTAGATTCAATTTTTTTTCATTTTGTAATAGTACAAACTTTGCAGGGTTATGAGAATTGAGATGATGCACAAGAACACAAATTTCTCAATATTAGCTATTATCTTTTTTTTTAAACAAATCTTAATGTGCTTTTACATACTTTATTAAATATATGGGTTTAAGAGTGTCTTGGTGTAAATTAATGAATCAGTCTGGTGTGTATCTAGATTTATTTTCAGATGTCATGAAATGAGTAGAGTTTATGAATATTTTGGGTACATGAATTGCATTGCCCAGACTCTACAAATATTTTCCTCATGAAATCTTAATTTCTTTATTATTTTTTATTATTTAAAGAGTTCTTCTTTACAGAGACGTATAATCTGACCTCATTTTTACTGGTGTATTACAGTTGTACATAATGGTGGCATTTGTTGTAACATATCCATGCATGCACAGGATACAGCAACATAATTTGGCCAGTATCATTCCCTGTGTTTCCCTTTCCTCCTCCCTCCTTGTTTGCCTTTCCTCTACTCTGCTGGTCTCCTTTTGATATTCATGAGATCCCCCTCTCCTGTGTTCTTTTCCTTTTCCTCTCTGGCTTCCACCTATGAAAGAAAACATATGACCCTTGACTTTTTGAGTTTGGCTTATTTTGTTTAATATAATGGTCTCTGGTTTTATTTGTTTTCCTGCAAATGAAATGATTTCATGTTTCTTTATGGCTCAGTAAAACTCCATTGTGTATATATACTACATCTTCTTTATCCATTTATCCTTTGATGGACACCTAGGTAGGTTCCAAAGTTTGGCTCTTGTGAATTGAGTATACATGTGTTGCTATAGTATATTTATTTATTTTATTTGTTCTTTTTAGTTATACATGACAGTAGAATGTATTTTTACATATTATACATACATGGAAGATAACTTCCCAGTCTTGTGGTTTATTGTACTAACATTCTGTACCACACAGCTCAGCACTGAATTTTATTCTATTCTTTTTTGTCACTAGAGATGTATTTTAGACTTCACCTCTTCTAATAGAGGTCTTGGATCATGTTATACTACCTTGGTGATTCAAATACTTGGTGATACATCCGTTGTTTCTTCTCTCAGGATCTTTTGATCATGTTGCTGTTGATTTCTTTACAGTTTCCTGGTTAACCTTGTATTATGGGAATATTTAAACATATGCTGAAGTGATGGCATAGCCTAAGGAACCTGTGTACCCATCACTGAACTTCAGCAATTACCAACATATGGCCATTGTGTTTTATTTATCCCCCAATTCACTGTTCACCTCCTGCTGCACTCAGTAGTTTTGAAAGTAGAACCCAGATATTTTTCATCTGTAAATACTTCGTATTTATAAATCTTTCAGTGATTTGTTTTTATCTCTGGTCATTCCTAGCTTCATTCATGTCCTACATATTTTTTATTTGCTCTGATTAGAATCTGAATTTTGACAAATTACAGCAAAAAATTGCATGCTAACAGTTACTATTACATACTGTATTTTTGCCACTGCTCTGAGGTATGTAAAAATGAATGGCCCATAGATCCCACTCTAAAGGAGCTTATAGTATAGCAAGTGAAATAGACATTTCAAAATACAGATTGTGTTAAGTGCTAAAAATAAAGGTGAAATCAAAGTGTATGAAGGAAAGAGTGATATTTCTTAAAAGCTAAGGTTGGTATGAGTGTCAGAGAAGGTGCATTTGAGGAGAAGGAATAAGCGAACCTGTGCTAGATGGATTCTGTGGATGCAGTGGGCTTCAAGGAGCTCATATGGATTTAGCAGACAAGGAAACTTGGAGGGCTGTTAAGAAAGTGCTAGAGCTTGAATTTGACTACAGGTCAGTGTCACTTGTTAACCTACTGGGTTAGACTGGGGCTTGTCTTAGGTTATCCACAGGAGAATACAGTGGGAGGAGAAGTGGCGATAAGGATTTCCCAGATGGAAGCACTAGCATTACTAAATGCAAGTAAAGTTCAAGAGTTTTTCAGAAATCAGTTAGTAATGCGGTATAGCCAGAGCTTAGGGCTTCTGAGGAATTATCCAGTATGAGGCAAGGATGGCTTCTACTGTGTGATATAGTGAAATCATGGAGGTTTTCAAGGCCTTGTAAGGAGATTGGACATTGTCCTGTTTTTCTTTGAAAGCTGTTAATAGAAAGTTTTCCTAAAGTGGGAAAAAGGCAGTCAGGTCTGAATTATAGTGTTTGTTTCTGAGATTGCCTGTCCCCTATACCTTTTTACTTAAAACCTTTCCTAATTAGGAATGAGAGACAGGTCCACTTCTAGTTTAGTTTTATCTTTGCCTCTCCCACGACTACTCTTGAGCTTGATGGTGTGGGTAAACTAGGAAAAAAAAACAACTTTCAAATGGTTCTTTTTCTTAGGGGGTTGGGGGTTGCTAACTGGGGATTGAACTCAGGGGCACTTAGCCACTGAGCCATATCCCCAGCCCTTTTTTGTATTTTTATTTAGAAACAGGGTCTTAGTGAGTTGCTTAGTGCTTCACTGTTGCTGAGGCTGACTTTGAACTCAATCCTTTTGCCTCAGCTTCCACCAAATGATTCTTAAAAGTAAGAGATTTAGGGTCTGGGGTTGTGGGTTGGTGGTAGATTGCTTGCCTAGGAAGCACTGGGTTTGATCCTCAGCACCCCATAAAAAAAAATAAATAAAATAAAATAAAGGTATTTTGTCCACAATTTAAAATAATTTTTTTTAAAAAAAGTAAGAATTTATATTCTGACTGGAAAGGTATCTGTGACATAACAGTAATGTCTTATATATTTGTCTATCTTGACTTAACTAGAAGGCCTAAAAATTATTTGTAAATATTTTCTAACATACAGATAAGGTACAAACAACTCTTGTATTTTTTTTTCTTTGCACAGATTACCCATTGTTAACATTTGGGCCCTGTATTTCTCATTTGAACTGCTCTTTTTCTTTCTGTGCATTTTCTACCTTCTCCGTCTTTATCTGTATGCCCCCCCCCTTTTTTTTTTAATGAAAGATTTAAGGGTAAGTTTCATCCATTATGGTCCTTTATCCCTAAATTCTTAGTATGTATTTCCTAAGAATAAGGCTATTTTGTTACATATTCATAGTTATCAACTTCAAATTTAGCATTGAAATAATACTTCCATCTGTCATTCATAATCTAGTTCGACAGTGCCCTTTTTATATTCTCTAAAATGCATTCATTTCATAGTCTATTATATCATAGCTCTTAGTAAATTTTCTGTTCATCATTAGCAGAGCTTTTTCAGGCTTTTTGCCTGAAATTTAATTTTTTTTTTTTTTTTTTTTTTTTTTGGTGGCAGTGTTGGGATTGAACTCAGGGCCGTGTACAAGCTAGGCAGGTGCTCTAGTACTGAGCCACATCCCCAGCCCTAGATGTAATTTTTATAACAATATTCTTACCTGATATTGGGTGTTTTCATCTCCCAAGGTGATTCGGGATGTGATAAATGTGCACATGGAAGAACTCAGTAACCATTGGCAGGAAGAACAGGAAAAAGCAGAAGATGATGCTGAAAAGTATGTATCTTTATTGGTAAAAAAATAATTTTTTTTTTTTTTTTTTTTTTATGGCTTAAACCTAGGGCCTTGCACATGCTAGGCAAATGCTCTGTCATGGAACTGTACTCCCAATCCTAAAATATTATTTTTTTTAATCTTTTACCAGTAATTATTATGTTTTAGTATTTTCAAGAGCCTTAGTAGCATACTATAAATCATTAAAATGCTCATTTGTAAATGTCAGTTCTCAGAATCATACTAGAATCATTTTATGACATTGCCTATCTTCGTGAGGACAGTTATGAGGAAACAACCACATTAGTAAAATAGTTAAACAATAAAGCATATTATAGCAGCTATTTTTGACTATTCTCTTATATGGAATATAAGATTATGCATATTTAGCCCTCATCTGTCATTGGTGTGATGTGAAATATTGCACTTTAGATTGGTGTGTGTGTGTGTGCTGAGGAGACCAGTGGTAAAACAAGCTGATTGCTGTTCCTCTCTGTTTCAGAAATGAAGAAAGGCGATCAGCTTCAGTAGACTCACGGCAGTCTGGTGGAAGCTACTTGGATACTGAGAGTTCACGACATAGAAGGGATCGGAGTAGGAGCCCACATAAAAGAAAAAGAAATAAAGATAAGGATAAAAACTCTGAGTCAAGGAGAAGGAAAGAGAGGTGAGTCTAAAACTCTGTAGCATCTAACATTTGTCTTCTGCTTATTCCTTACTATCTATCTTTCTTTGTTCTTTCTTATTCTTCTTGCCAATTCCTTAGTTGAAGGGTGTGTAGAGTTGGAGAAAAGGGGTTAAACCTTAACATTAGTTCATTTTGGCCTTATTGGTATGATTTTGATAGCTGGGAACAATACATATTAATGCTAAAATAATAAATTTAGCCAGACATGTTGGCGCATGCCTATAATCCCAGATACTCAGGAGGTAGAGGCAGGAGGATCACAAGTTTGAGGCCAACCTGGGCAACTTAGCTAGACTCTGTCTCAAATAAAAAGTGAAAAAAAGCCAGGAATATTGCTCAGTGGTAGAGCCCTCTTGAGTTTAGTCCTCAGTACCCACCCCACCACACAAATTAAATCAGTTGTGGTCTACTTATTGCCCAGCTGCTTACGAGGCATCCATCTAGATTTTACATTCATCCAGGCTATATGAACTTGTTTTCCTCAGTCTGCACCTCTTTTCCCAATATTCCTATTCTGATTAGTGGATGACCCTCATCTGTTCACCTAAGCCAGAAATCAAGCAGTCATCTTAGATACACCTTCCTTATTCTTTACCATCTCGGTCACTTCTGAATTACTGTCAGTTCTACCTGAAGGTGCCTCATATGTGTGAAGATAGGACTCTGTCGCTGTTGCTGTCTATCTAGAAAATTATGGTAGTTTTCTTAACAGTTCTACTTATCTGTAAACTTACTGATATGAATCCATCCCTGCTCCTCTGTCAGAGTGAATATTTACCTCTTACAGCTCTTGAAGGGCAAAATTCAGGCGTCAGGTAAAGGAAATCAGGAACTTTGGTGGCTCTTACCAGCTGCAGGATCAGGACTCCTGCTACATCTTGTATTGTGACCCTATGGAATGTGGAACTTGGGCCCTGGCAGCCTACATAACTTAGGGCCCCTCATCATATCTATGCCTTTTCACCTTGTATCCTACTGCTTGATTTGATTTTAAAGCCCACTTGCTAAATTCTTCCTTTTTCTTTAAAAGCAGCTCTGTCATCTCCTGAAGGTTTTTGTTCTCATTGAAGCGGAGCCAGTTATGGTTTGCATTTTGCCACCACCTTCCCTAGCACAGACTTGTGTTTGAACTTAATGGTCTTTACTTTTCCTACTGTACTCCAAGTTTCTTGAAGGCAGAGTCCATGTCTTATTTGGTTTTATATTAAAGCACAGTGTTTTTCAAATAATAGGTTTTCAAATGATATCCTATCTCTTCAGGGCCATTGGTAGCTTTCTGTATTGGTAATTTTGCTTATTTTACTGTCATTCAGTTCATGGGTTTAGAGCTAGCTAGGATTTAGTCCTCTTTTGATTCATGTGATATAATTTATGCAAACACAAGTTAACTTGGTTACGTATCAGAAATTGTGCTCTTTCATTTCTTTCAAATTTGTTAGTGCCTCTTTTATTTAAGTAATTTTTAATCTGTATTCAATCTCTGTAGTCTTAAATACATTAGAAGTCCTCTAAATCTAAGCATGAAATAATTTTCCTTTATAGAAGATAAATTGAGTATTAGCAGGAAACACTTCCTATTAAGGCAAGACTGATCTTTGATATCCACCCTTGAGTTTACACAGGAGTCAGATAAAGGAAATCAGGAACTTTGGGGAACATTTTTTTTTCTTTTGGTCATTCTAAAAATTGAAATCAGGGCCTCATGGCTTGCTAGGCAAATGTTCTACCACTTAGCTACATCCCCAGCCCCCCGCCCCCTTTTATTAAATTTTGAGACAGTGATTTTCACTAAGATGCCAGGTAGGGCCTCAAACTCATTTTTAAAGTCTTTCTCTAACTTTAATGTTCTATTGAGAATGAATCTCTGGTTGTCTACCATATCATATACATATAAATCTGAGGGTGAACTTCTATACCTGAAACTTAAGAGTAGATCTGGTCCAAATCCAATCAACCTGTCAGTTACTCATTCAAATAATAAGGTGTCGTTTCTATAATCCATTCCTTTTTAAAGTTTATTTTAGAGCCGGAATTTTAAAGCATAAATCCATTTTTCTTATCCCTATTTCAGTTTCTTGGTTTTAATAATTGATTTGCCCTATTTACTCTCTCAAAATTACTGTTTAGCTCTAAATGTGTGTTTTAACTTATAATGGTTTATGTATGATGAAAGAACATTATTATTTTAAAGCTCTGATATTTAAGTGTGTGTCATTTATAATACTTTATTTTCATACTTCTTTCATTACAGGGATGGGGAAAGACATCATAGTCATAAAAGAAGAAAGCAAAAAATATAAATGAAATGTTTGTGCATGTATTAATTATGTATGTCATTATAACCAGTGTGCTGATATTTTAGTTGTCATTGCTTTGCATAGGAGAATGTGTTTATATGATCTGTTTAATGCTTATTATTTTTCAATAAATACTTACGCTTCAAACAGTTTTCTATTACACCCTACAACTGTGTTTTCCTTATATTTTAATAGATGGGTTGCTTCTTATTATTGATTTATTCTTTTTGGTAATTTATGTTATAAAATTCTTTTTTGAAAAATCAGTGCTTAAAATATATAAATTATATGTTAATACATTCTCATAGTAAAAAATATTAAACCTTACCAATAAGGCTAAAGATGCCTTAGAACAACATCTATTTATTTCCCTGTTTCCTCCCTGGAAATAAACTACTCTTTATCACTACATTGGTGAAGTATAATAGGGAAAAACAATGTAAATATCTATTGGAAGGGGAATGGCCTAGCTAAATAAAACTATGGTATGTCATAGAATAGATAAACTACATTGCAGTAAAAGAAATAACCTAGATCTGTATTAATGTGAACAGATCTCAGAAATAATGCTGTATGAAAAGATATATATATATATATATATATATATATATATATATATATATATATATAATTTTTTTTTCACATATATACACGTACATATATTTACATGTATATATCTACAAAATTTCCTTCGGCTGTAATGTATGTGAATATATTTTTAAAGGTTCAGAAGAATTTATTCCAAACTCATAACAGTGACTGGGGAAGGAGATACAGGTAAGAGAAATTAGAGGTGGGAACCAGGATTTGGAGGGTAATCAAAGGAAACCTGAGCTTTATCTATAATAAATTTTTTTTAAAGTAAGAACGTATTCATGTTTCACTTGTTAATTAGAGCTATGCTATTATTTTGTCTTGTAAATCAGTTGTATTGAGATACTGCGTGCATACATTAAAATGCACTCATTTGATTGAGTTTTGACAAATTTGTATTCCTGTGTTACCATCATCACAATCAAGATGTCGAGTAATCTCTTGTCCCCCAAAGTTCGCTTCTGTCCCTTTTCCCAGTCAGTTCCTCTTCCTGTAGCACTGGGCAACAAAAGAGCTGCTTTTTGTTCCGCTGGTTAGATGTATCTTTTCTGGAATTCATGTGAGGAATACTGCAAATACTGCCTTCTTCCACTGCACAGATTTTTTTAGATTGATCCTGTTGTGTACATCAGTAATCCATTCCTTTTAGTAAGTTGTATTATATATTAGAACATTCTGGTGAAACTTTGCAGCTCAAGTCTGAGTGGCAACAGTCTGAATGTTATAAACCCAGGTTAAAGATTTCATTTCCAAATAGAAATGACACCTTACTATTTGAATGAGTAACTGACTGACACGTTGATTGGATTTGGACCAGATCCACTATTAGGTTTCAGGTATAGAAGAGCACCCTTAGATTTATAAATCAGAAATCAATAGGTCACTTGCCAATATGTAGTTCTGTTACTGCCATTGTACTTAATTTCTGAAGATACAACAGTCAGATTTTAAAGTCTTAAAAGCAAGGATTTAGGACCCTTTTTTTTGATATGGTAATGTTAAGGCCATATAAAATTCTAATGTGAAAATACTATTATCACCATTTTGGAAATGAGGAACCAAAGGCTCAGAGTGATATACCTTGCTCTAATTCTCAGAAAAAGTGGTGGAGCCAATCTTCCAATCCAGCTTCCTGTTCCAGGGGCCACACTCGATTTTTACCCCTACACATTTGTTTATATATACATTTATATATGTGTGTGTGTGTGTGTGTGTGTATGTGTATATATATATATATATTTAGTTGTAGGTGGGTACAATATTTTTTTTAATTTTTATGTGGTTGAACCCAGTGCCTCATGCATGCTAGGCGAGCGCTGTTCCACTGAGCCACAACCCTAGCCCCTTGCTTATGTATTGCTTGAAAGTAAACTGTGAATCCCCAAGGTGCTTAGGCATAGTTTCTTAAATGATATAAGTGATAGTTATGTATGAGGCGGTTAAGACCTTAGAGCCACTTAGCTATTTCCCCAATTATACAAGTAATACAACAAACATTAGAAGATTAGTGCTCTTAACCTCTATATAAATGTTTATGAACTTCGAACCCCTTTAAAATAGAGTAACATTATGCTAATCTTTGCCATTTCATAGGAGTTCTAATGTTCACCAGAGTTCCTTGAACTACTATATAAAATTCAAAATATTAAATGTTTTACACCCACCATTTTGTTACACTGATCAACAAATGAACTTGAACTCGCACTGGATCTAGGTACCACTTAGTTATACTCCAAAGTTGATAGCATCAATCAACGTTAGGTAGCCAAATTCCACAATGATCCAAAAAACAAGATCTCACAAACATCCTAAAATTAAGACTGCTTGATAAATGCCAGATTCTTGGAGGAATCTCAGACAACATATGAAATTTAAATCAACTGGGAAAAAAAAGATTTAAAAAGATCTGATTCCTACTCCCCTCCTCCATAGCCAACTCCTTCTCCTACTCATCCCTATTAAGAGGAGAAGGAGATATGGGTGTAGTTTCATTCTGCCATCAGCAATGTTTTAGCTGAATCATCAGGGGAGGCCTTTATGAACATAAAGAATGCTCAAATATTGAGACTGTAATTTAGATATAGGCCACATGGTTGTGCAGAGCCTAACTCACTCATTATGGTCATCATCCCTCCAGTTTTTAAATTAGATCAGTCATCTCCAAGTATTTGCAGTTTTTGAGTATGGCTGATTGAGGTTTAATCTCAAATACTTTCATGAGAACTAGTCATCAAATGGCAAATAGTTCTAAGTTGACATTGGAAAATAGTTTTAAAGTTTTTATTCTTTTTGTTATACATGACAGTAGAATCCATTTTGACATATTTATACAAACATGGAATATCTTATTCTAATTAGGATCCCAGTCTTGTGGATGTACATGACGGTGAGATTCTCTATGGTATCTTTATATGTATACATAGGAAAATTATGTCAGACTCATTCCACTGTCTTTCCTGTTTTCATCCCTTCTCCCTTCCTTTCATTCCCCTTTGTTTAATCCACTGACTTCTAGTCTCCTCTTGTTGTGGGTTAGCTTCTACATATTAGAATATTTGACCTTTGGTTTTTGGGATTGGCTTATCATGATAGTCTCTAGGTCATTTACTGGTGAATGTCATAAAGTCATTATTTATGGCTAAGTAATAGTCAGTCCAGTGTGTATCTACACCATTATTTCTTTATCCATTCACCTATTGATGGGCATCTAGGTTGGTTCCATAGCTTAGCTATTGCAAATTGTGCTGTTCTAAACATTGATGTGGTTGCGTCACTGTAATACATTGATTTTAAGTCCTTTGGGTAAGTATATTACCGAAGAATGATATAATTGGATCAAATGGTGGTTCAATTTCTAGTTTCTGGGGAATCTCCATACTGCTTTCTATAGTGTGTGCAACAATTTGCAGTCCCACCAGCAATGTATGAGTGTAACTTTTTCCCTCACATCCTCGACAGTATTTATTGTTACTTGTATTCTTGATAATTGCCTTTCTGGTTGGAGTGAGGTGAAATCTCAGTGTATTTTTTAATTGCTACGGATGTTGAACATTTTTTCATATATTTGTTGCTGTATTTCTTTTGATAAGTGTTTATTTCCTTTGTCCATTTATTGATAGGGTTATTTGTTTGTTTGTTTTTTTGAGTTCTTTGTGTATCTTGGAAATTTAACCCCTTATCTATCTGGTGGCAAAGATTTTCTCCCATTCTGAAAGACCTCTACAATGAAAACTGCAGAACCTTAAAGAAATAAATTGAAGAGGACCTTAGAAGATGGAAAGATCTCTCATGGTCTAGGATAGGCAGAATTAATAGTCAAAATGGCCATACTTCCAAAAACACTGTTAAAATTATTCCTATTAAAATTCCAATTATCATTCTTCATAGAAAGACAAAAAGCAATCGTGAAACTCATTTGGAGAAATAAGAGACCCAGAATAGCCAAAGCAATTCTTATTGAAAAGTGAAGCAGGAGGCATCACAAAGCCAGACCTTAAATTATACTACAGAGCTATAACAACGAAAACAGCATGGTATTGACTCCAAAACAGGTATGAAGACCAATGCTAAGAATAGAAGACACAGAGTCAACCCCACACAACTACAGTTAGACAAAGGTGCCAAAAACATTGAGGAAAAGATAGCCTCTTCAACAAATGGTGCTGGGATCCTCCTAAGGAAGGATTCCCTGGTACCTGCAGCCCTTCTTCATTTAACAAGATCCAGACAGCAGGTGGAGCAGTTCTGCAAACTACAACTGCAAATTCCTGAATATAAATATTTATATTCTATTTTATTCAGTTCTACAAATTCTATTATAACATAGACCTCTGAATCTGGCAAATCCAGATTCAGAGGTCTATGTTAAGTGAAATTTAGCCTGTGTTTCTCACCCTGCACAAAACTCATTTCAAGTTGGATCAAGGACCCAGGCATTAGGCCAGAAACCTTGCACCTACTAGAAGAAAAAGTAGACCCAACTCTTCCTTATGTCGACTTAGGAACTGATTTCCTCAGCAAGATTCCCATGTGCAAGAAGTAAAACCCATAAATGGGATAGTATCAAACTAAAAACCACCTATTTATTTTATGTACAGAAATAGTAATACTTTGATTTTGTGTAGGTCTTTCTTCAGTCTTCTAAGGACATTTTCTTCCTTTTTTCCTTCCATGCTAGAGATTGAACCTAGGGTCTCATGCATTCTAGGCAAGTGTTCTATCACTGAGCTACACCCTCCAGCTTCCAATAGCCTGTGTCTTCAGTTTTATTTTTAATCAATAATTATATGACATTTTCTTTTTATAATTAAGTGACTTCATCAAAGTGTTCTGGTACAAAGCTTTGTTGCATTCTCAGATTTATTAAATAAAAATCTATAGTTGGTTTAGTTTATTTATGAAACCAGTTTTCTTTTATGTACCATGCTTTTTCAGTTGCCTGTAATTGAGGCTGCAGGTATATTAATTATTAAACTAAGGCTCTTTTAAACCACACTTGTTTTATCAAATTAATGGTTATGCCTTCTGGTCATGAAATGGAGCATTTCAAGTTTTTTGGAAAGTTCTTATGGCTTGTGGATATTTGAGCTGGGACTAGTAATTTCTAGCACTCCCTTTTAGGGAGGAGAGAGATTTGCCAGATTCAGGGGGCTGTGAGCTAGATTCATCTTTACTAAGTAAGCTGTGTCACTTTCCCGTTCAAAAAACATTAAGGTTGTCTAAGAAAAAGTATGCTACCTTAAAGTAGGATATAAATTCCATATTCATAAAGAAATTTGAGGAACTAAATAATAGAATATGTTATAACAGAATTTGCAGGACTGAATAAAATAGAATATAAATTCCTATACTCAGGAATTTGCAATTGTGGTTTGCAGAACTACTCCACCTGCTGTCTGGATCTTGTGAAATGAAGAAGGGCTGCAGGTTCCAGGGAATCCTTCTGTAGGAGGGTCACATCTTATGAGGAAGCTGGGATTGGGCCACTTGAGTGCTCTGATTATGAAGCTAATGCCCCATCATAATCAGGAGGCTTTAGTAACCTGCATTGGTTCTCTAGCTCCAAGCTGGGTTTCCTAGTCAAGAATCTGAAAGGTCCTTAGGGGAGCTTTCAGGAATGCAGAGAGAGAGGAAGTGTGAGCCTGGGCTTGTTTGGTTTTGCTGACACTAATACTGATAAACATTGTTAAGTAACAAATTCTTCACATACTGGAAGGCCTTGGTCAAAGGAGTGGAGCGATGAACTGGATGCTGTTCTGGTCTGCCCCTTCTGAGCTCGTGACCTTGGGTGAATCAAGTCTCTCCCTGCCGCCCAGTCCTGACTATAGATCAATAATAACAATTTGCCCTCAAAGGGTTGTAGTGATGTTTAGAGATGGTGATTTGCCTAACACTGTCTGTGACATGGTAAATAGTAAATAATGGCGGTTATTATGATTTGTAACAGATGTGAGCTTTTTCTTTCCACTTTGGGTCCTATGTTTAGCTTTGCTTATGGACAACCTGGATATCTCTTCTTGGGCCCTCAAAGAATTCTCTCACTCTATAATATTAGCAAACGTGCCAGACATCATTAAAGATTCTAAAAAGATGTTTGTATGGGGGATGCTTAATTATCTACCTCTAAGGCATAGGATACACACATAGCTGGTACACACCGGAATGGCATGACAGTGTTAAATACATCAAATCTGCTAAGTGGGTTGGGTTGTGGCTCAGAGGTAGAGTGCTCGCCTGGCTCTGGGTTCGATCCTCAGCACCACATAAAGTAAAATAAAGACATTGTGTCCACCTATAACTAAAAAATATATATATATATATTTTAAAATCTGCTAAATAACTGCTGTCCCAAGCCCATCTACCCTTTTCTCTTTTGTTCTAGAAATTCCTGACCCTCTTCTAGACACCACTGTGTTCTTGCAAATAAAAAGCCAGTACCTGGCACAGCTGGGGGCCTTGGACACCATGCTGCATGGCCAAGGATGGTTGGTGGCTGTTTGATGCCAGTGGATCAGCTTCTCCCAAATAATGATACAAATTAGCAACATGGGACTCATGGTTCTACTTCTCACTTGTCCTTATATATGGGGGACTCTGTGTGCAGGATGCTCTAAAGTGAGGTTATTAATTATAGACAAAGTTACATACACTTGAATCAGCCAAAGCTGTCCGTAGATGATATAACACAAAGGGTGAAGTAGAAGTATATTGTTCTAAGGTTCTCACACAAAACATAAAGTAGTGTAACATTATTTGAAGATATATTATGATAAGTATGTATAATATATATGTGTTTCACAATAATCTTGAATTTTTATGTACCCCAAAGAGGTCCAAAATACATGAAGTAAAAATTGATAGGACTAAAGGACTATTGATAGGGTTAATAGACAATGTCACAGTTACAGGTGTAGATTTCAATTCTACCTGTAATTCCCAGCACAATGAAAACTGGTAAAGAGAGATTTTGGACAACACCATAAACCAAATTGACCTCACTGACAATAGGGTGTATTATTTTTACCAAATGTACTTGTGATGGTCATCAAAATAGGCCATATTGTGGGTTGCAAGACAACTCTCTCTCTCTCTCTCTCTTTTTTTTTTTTTTTTTTCCGGTGCTGGAGATTGAACCCAGGGCCTTGTGCAAGCACTCGACCAACTGAGCTATATCCCCACTCAATACAATGAAGCAGGTTCACTGAGCAGTGGTTACCAAGTTGTCTTGAGTCTGTGGCATCAGGACACAATTTATATGAATCAGATTTCTTACTTGCAGATAGCAAGGGACAATAGAAGCCCAAGATTCAGGGTGAGCCAGCTGTCTAAGGCCAGAAAAGCTACGGAAAGAGGATGGATTCTTGTCTGTGTGTGCTCCACTTGCATCTTAGCCGAGGGGCTTAGAAAGCAGCCTCTCTTGGGTTTTATACCCAGGGGGTCACACATTGCTGAGCTGAGTGCTGAAAGACATTCGGTTTTCTAGAGGAGAGAGACTAGGACAGGGCCTGGGCTGTAGCCAGTCTCTCCCTGTCTTGGGACGTTGCTTTCCCAGCACATTCTACAGTCATTCCTAAGAAACTATAAGGAAAGGAAGGGGCGGCTGGGTGGGTCTAAGGGCACCTAAAGAACTGTCCTGCAAATAAATTTGAGAGGACTGAAATCACACAAAGTGTGTACTCTAACCACAAACTAGAAACCAGCACCTGGAAAGTCCTCAAATACTTGAAAATCAAACAGCATACTTCCAAATGAGTTATGGGTCAAAAATAAATTATAAGGCTCATCAGGAAGTATTTTTATTTGAATCAAAATGAAAACATCAAAATGTATGAGAAATAGCTAAAGCAGTGCTTAGAAATTCATGGCATTAAATGTTTTTGTTAGAAAAGAAAGTTCTGAAATTTAATAGTTAAGTCTCCACCCTAAAACACTAGAAAAAGAAAACTGAATTAAGCCCAAATCAAGCAAAAGGAAGGTGTGTTAGACATGAGTTTCTAGAGAAACAGAACAAATAACAGATATATAGACAGATTCACATGATTATGGAAGCCGACAAGTCTCAAGTCCTGCAGGGCGCATTAGCAAGGCACAGGTCCAGGAAAGCGGATGGGTGGTGTGGTTTTCAAGGCTGCAGGCTCAAGACCCAGGTAGATCTATTATGGTTGGCATCTGGGGGCAGGATAAAGCTGACCCTGTTCAAAGGACATCAGCAGAAAGAATTCCCTCCTACTGAGGGAAGGGTCAGTCCTTTTGATCTATGCAGGTTTTCAACTGATTAGATGGGGCCCATCCCATGAAAGAGGACCACTGGCTTTACTCAGTCTATGGGTATAAGTGTTAACCTCATCCAAATTCCCTCATAGACACACCTGGAATAACCTTTACCCCAATACCTGCACACCCCATTGATCTGGTCAAGGTGATACATAAAATGAAATATAGAAACAATAAATAATAGAAATAAGTCAAATGGACAACTGAGAAATAATGAAGAAAATAAATTAAACTAAGGATTTATTCTTTGGAAAGTTCAATAAGATCAATAAGCTTCCAGGTAGATAATCTAGCCAGATCCTGGTAAGAAAAAAAAGTAAAATATGACCCAGATTGCTAATATATATTTAAAAAAGAGGGAGCAGGATGTGATTCAGTGGAGCGCTTGCGCTGCATGCATGAAGTCCTGGGTTCAGTTCCCAGCACCACACACACACACACACACACACAAACACGTATGCACACACACACACGAACATGGAAACATTTTTATAGATTATATGGACTTAAAAATGATAAAAAGAAATCTTATGAACATTATTCCAATAAATTCAACAACTTAGATAAAATGAATTCCTTGAAATAGAATTTCTGCAAGTTCACTCAAGAAGCTGACCTGATCCAGTCTTCTATTTGATGTGTTGAATCCATAGTCACACGCGTTCCCACAAAGAAAACTCCAGTCACAGATGACTTCACAGTTAAGTTCAAACAAATGATTAAGGAAGAATAATCAAGTTTTTAAAAGTCCCTCTGGATAATAGAAGGAGAGGGAAACTTTCCCAGTCAACATTATGCTGATACCAAAACCAGACAAAGACATTGCAAGTCACCACTGACCAAAATCCCCCACAAATGTAAACACCTTAACAAACTTTAGCAAAATTTGGCTAACAAATGAATATGGAAATATATATTTTAAAAATTGTATTAGGACCAATTAAATTTTATTCCAGGAATGAAAGTTTGGTATAAAGTCACTTTAATTCACCATAATAACAGACTAATGAAAAATCACATTATCAGCCATAGGTACAAGAAAAGCATATGATAAAATTTAATGCTCGTATGTTATTAACAAAACAAACAAACAAAAAAAATCGAAAACACCCATAGCACATTCGAATGGGAGGAAACTTCAACCTATAGAAGGTATCTATAAAAACCTAGAGCTAATATCTTATTAATGGTGAAGATTGAATAATTTCTTCCTGGGATGAGAACAAGTTCTTTTACCACTTCGATTCAGTATTGTGCTGGATGTCCTAGTCAATGCAATAATGTGACTGAGAGAGAGAAAATAGAGATAAAGCAAAACTGTCTTCATGCACAGATAACATGATCCTCTATGTGGACAACCCTAATGTATTTCCCCCAAAAGAAGAGGAAAAGAAAAGCTACCAGAACTAATAAATGAAGTTAGTAAGATCACATGCTCAAAATACAAAGATCTATTTTATTTTTACATGTTGCTAATGGAATATGACCCAGATTGGAAGTAGCATTAAAAAGCATAAACTACATAGGGATAAATTGAACAAAATATGTAAAAGATCTATACAATGAACAGTTTGTCCTGCTGAGAGAAATGAAAGATCTAAATAAATGAAGATATATAACAAGTCCACGAGCCAGAAGACCTCAGTGGTGTTAAGGTGTAGATTCTCTCTAGAGTGGCCAACAGACTCAGTGGAATTCTAGTAAATCCCCCTTCCCCCTTTTGCTAAAGCATAAAACATTTTTACAATGATAAAATATGCATAACATAAAATTTACCATTTCACCTTTTCAAAGTAAGTGTTCAGCTGAATACCGTGAAGTACATTTGCATTGTGAAGCCATCGCCACCATCTATTTCAGAACCTTTTCAGTATCCCAAAAGGAAACTTTGAACCCATTAAACACCAACCCCTCGCTGGCAGCTGTCATTCTTTCTGTCCCTATGAATTTGAAAATTCTTGGTACGGCATGTAAGTGAAATGACATTCTCTGTCCTTCTGTGACTGGCTTATTGTACCATGTGTCAGAATTTCCCTTCTTTTTAAGGCTGAGTAGTGTTCAGGTGTGTGTTGATATCACATTTGATTTACCTGTGCATCGGTGTGTGGATGGCTTCCAGTGTGTGGAAGTGTGTCCATGTCGATTCCAGCCCCTGCTTTCAGTTCTTTGGGGTATATATCCAGAAGTGAGATTGCTGTAATTCCAATTACAATAATTCTAATTTTTGAGGAGTCCCCATACTGTTTTCCATATAAAGTAGATGGAGCTTGAAGATGTTATGCTAAGTTAAATAAATCAGACACGAAAGCACAAATATAAGTCCGTTTACACGAGGTACTTGTTTCCATCTGTGTGAATTTAACTACTCTTGAGTACCTCATGTAAAAGGAATCATATAATAGTTTTCATTTTGTGCCTGGCTTATTTCACCCAGCGTAACACCTTCAAGCTTTATCTATATCGTAGCAAGACAGCTTTTTAAATTTTTATAGAACTTAAAAAAAATTATATGGAAATGCACTGGACCCAAAAGAGTCCAAACAGGTCTTCCTTCCTTCCTCCCCAGAACAGAGTTGGAAAATGTACATTACCCAATTTAAATATTTATTATAAAATTACAAATAAAGAAAGAGTAGTGTTGGCCTAAGGACAGAAAAACAGCTGAGTGGAACAGAAGTCGAAATAGACACACAAATGATCTATTGATTTTGGATGACATTGAATCACAAAGTGATTCAATGAGGTGCTGAAATAATAAAACATCCATATGGAATATTACTATGAATCTTGAATTTTTACCTCATGCAAATATACAAACATTAACTTGAATCAGAAACTTATACATAAGCTCTAAAACACAAAATTTCCCTAAGAAAACGGCAGAAATTCTTTGAGACCTTGAGTTAGGCAAAGATTTCATAAAGAGCAAACCATAAAAGAGATTATTGTGTAGTTGGATTTCAGAGATGGGGGTGTATGTACCTCAGAGGTAGAGTTCTTGCTTAGCATGTGCCAGGCCTATTGAATGGAAAAAAAATAAGTTGGATTTCATCAAAATAAAAAACTTTTGCTTTTCCAAAGACTTTATTAAGAAAACTGAAAGGCAAGCCTCTGAATGGGAGAAAGCATTCACAAAACTGTAGCAAAAGGATTCATATGTTAAGAAACTTACAAATAATCTTCCAAATGGACAAATTATTTGAGCAGAAATTTTTCAAAATTAGATATACAAATGGTAAATCAGCACATGAAAAGATGCTAAGCATCATCAGTCAGTAAAATACAAATTAAAACCACAAATACCACCATACACCATGAAAGAGGCAAAATTAGAAAGACTCATGATACTAAGCATCGGAGAGAATGTGGACCAACAGGAGCTCTCAGATATTTCTGATAGCACTGTAGAAAGGTATCATCATTTTAGAAAACTAGTAAGTTTTTTTTTTAATTTTGGTTATTTTTATTAGCCCACTGTTGTTTTAACTATATTTTAAAAATGACTATAGGGCTGGGGATGTGGCTCAAGCGGTAGCGCGCTTGCCTGGCATGCGTGTGGCCAGGGTTAGATCCTCAGCACCACATACAAAGATGTTGTGTCCGCTGAAAACTAAAAAATATTTTAAAAATTTTTTTCTCTCTCTCTCTAAAAAAAATAAAAAATAAAAATGATTACAATTTTTCTTATTAACACTACTAATTGTACATATTTATGGACTACACTGTAATGTTGCAATACATACATAAAGTTACACTTATGCATACCATAGGACCTAGACCAATCCCAGGTTACCCAAGATAGAAAACATAAGTTCGCACTAAGATTCGTCCACAAATATTCTTAGCAAATTTACTCAGAGTAGCCTAAAACTGGAAACAAGTCAAGTGTCCATCAGCAGGTGAACTGATAGACACGTAGCTGTTTCCTCATTCAGCAGAATACTTTCCAGAAGGAATTGCTGTATCCATGCAGCAACATGGATGAATCTCAAAAGCATACTAAGTGAAGGGACACTCACTTAGAAGAGCAGATACTACGTGATGTCACTCATTTAAGATTCTGGAAAAAGCAGCATATGGTAACAAAAAGCAGATGAATGGCTGCCAGGCCATGCGGAGGTGGGGGGAGCAGTGGGCGGTGGGGAGGACTGCAGAGAAGCCCAAAAGAGCTTTTTAGGGATGTTGGGGAATGTTCCAAATCATCATTGTCCTATTGGTTACAATACTGGACACATTTATTGAAACATATCAAAGTGTACACTTAAAATTAGGGCATTTGATTGTATACAAATTATATCCCAGTAATTAAAAAAGAAGAGTAAGTCGCAGGGCTTCCCCTGCCAGGAATTCCCAGTCTGCCATTGGAGTCCTGTCAGGCTTCTGTGAAATTTAAGACAGGAAGGAGTAGGAAGGAGTCAGGTGTGGTTTGGTTCAACATGTCACACCCAGGGCAGGTGACTGTAAGTGGATGTAAGCAGGAGTCCTGGTCTGCAAAGGCAAGCCCAGCTTTCTCCAGGGAAGGAATTAAGAACCGCGGCTTTCCTCTGATCCCGTGTAGGGGAGTCTATAGATCCCCTCCACCCATCCCAGTTCTTAGTCAGATCTTCAACTGGACCTAGGAACCTAATTGACACAAGGCAGATGGACGGGGGAAGAGCATACAGCTTCCACTAGTTTTACATGTGCACGGGATCCTCCTAAGAGTGAATATCCAAAGGGAAAGAAAATGACCAGTGCACAAAACATTTAATTTTTTTTTTTATACTTCCAGGCAAGGGATGATACATCTTAGGAAGAATGACAAGACAGAGGGTCTGGGTGAGGGGCAATAAATTCCAGGGAAGTCACTAGGAGATAGGCTGAAGAGTGTGAAGCCAGGGTACTTATGCTGGTGAGTTTATGTATGTATGTCATTGCAGCACCCGCCCCTGGCAGGAGGGTTATCTTCTGGTGTTGGTGCAGGCAGGCAGGTCTCTTGCAGGAGTTTTTATGGCTTGCTGTGGTACCCCTGGGCAGTTCAGATGGCCCTTTCTGCCATTACTGCTGATACTATCCCCCAAAGCAGAGAGAACAGAACTTGAGGCAGCGAGAGGAAAGGCATAGAATGTGAGACTGTCGGTCAGTGCTGGGGAGGAAGGAGGAAGGGGACCCAGCAGATACACATTTGAAGAACAGTGACTCCATCTCCCCTTCCTAGCTGGGTCCACAAGTTTAAAGAATTCATTTGATTTCTTTGGAGAGAAAGTAGAATGCGGCCAGAGGGAGAAGCTTAATTACAATATAATAGTGAAAAAAATCTAAGCCATTCCTAATAAGGCACAGGGGTTCTGGGCTGGGATGATCTTCAGAATTGTCCCCAGCTGGGGCAAGCAGGAAGCAGGTCTTTAAACTCCTACATCTACCTTTCGAAGTATGCAAGCAAGCCCCCTTCTCCCTCCAATACCTCTGAAGGTTTGCAACTTTCGGTGGAGTCTTCCTTTGACCAAGGTCAAGTTGGGGGAATGTCTCAGGTGGAAGTGATCGACAGCCATCACTCCGCAGCTGAGGAAGAAGATCTGAGTGTGGCACTAGAGCAACCCTCCAACAGAGACCTCACCCCCTCTTCACTCTGTGGGTAGGTACTGTCCTTGTGAATCCCCACTAGACGGATGAGATCACTGAGGCTTAGAGAGATAAGCAGCTCACAGCTCTCAAAGCCAGTTGTGGAGAATACAAACCCAGTCCTGACAGCAAGACCCAGCTCCTGTCCTCAGAGTCTCATGGCCATCGCATGACTCCATGGGACCCGGGTGCTGCTGCATTTTAGATTCTGATATTATGTTCTTCCTTAGGTAAGAAAGAAAGAGGCCATAGTAATGTTACCAGCAGTCAAACCAGGGAGCCTGCCTGCCTGGGAAATGAGCAAACGATTGAAAAAGGAAGAACGAATTTTATTCGTTTGATCCAGTTTGCTTATTTCTGCGGTGGGCAGGTAGGCAAGTCTGGCAGCTGGGGTCCAGGCAGGTTCCTTGGCTTCGCTGCCACTCAGTGAAACTTTCTCTAGTCCAATGAGAAAACAAGGAAGAATATGTTTTTACCAAAAAGCACAGAGCGCGTAGCAAGGCCTTGAACTCTTGTAGTGTGGTGCAGCTGCGAGGAGGCGAATTATTTTGCTGCTTTAAAAGGTTTAGAGATTCGTACACAATCGATACTTGGACTTTATGATTTGCTCAAATATCCAGGGAAGTTGGTAGAGAAGATACACTTAGCTCCCATTTCCAAAGTGAGAACATTGAAATCTGGGGACCAGGGCACAGATATGTCTCCTCTTGAGACTTTGCTTCCATATCCCATATCCCAGGAGGCTCTGCAGCAGAAATTCAGGACCCTGCTCCTGTCCCCCTTAACTTGGAGGTAAGCAGGGAGACACTGGTTAGATGAAGGAATCCCTTCTCTCTCCTTGCTCTCTTGAAGAATCAAACATTATGAATCTTTTTGGGAGCTGGGGGGTTACGGGGGATTGAACTCAGGGGCATTCAACCACTGAGCCACATCCCCAGCCGTATTTTGTATTTTATTTAGAGACAGGGTCTCACTGAGTTGCTTAGCCTCTTGCTTTTGCTGAGGCTGGCTTTGAACTTGCGATCTTCCTGCCTCAGCCTCCGTAGCTGCTGGGATTACAGGTATGCACCACCGTGCCAGGCTCATTATGAGTCTTAACATTGCTCTTGGGAAGGCAGAGGTAAAACCTTTCATAAAATCTCTCAAATGTCTAGGGCTTAAATAATTAAAAAGGAGCACTCTATCTGCGGAAGGAAAACAACCTTAATGAATCAGCCAGAGAGCCAGGAAAGGCTGTGTCAGTTGAATAGAAGCTTCTTTTGCTTGCTCATGTAGGAATTTCACTTTCTCAGCTACTTTGCAGGCAGCAACTTCAAAAGCCCATCTGTGTTATTGCTGGATTGATAACAGTGGGAGACATTCCTGTTTGAGGACAAAAGCCACCCAGGAGAAAAGAAAGAGGTTAGCCTTCCCCTTCAATTCTTTCCTAAGCTAACAAGGAAAGCATTTTTTTTTCATTTTTTTTTTTTTTTTTTTGGTTTGGTTTGGTTTGCTTTTCACTCAAGCTGGAAGCTTATTGCATGCTTCCTAGGGGACTGGCCTCGTGCTAGTTTCTTTATATAAGCTCTGCAGGGTGGGTGGGGTCGATTGGCACTCATTCTGTAACAGAGCCTCTTTGAAATTAAAGCCCTAAAATGTTTTTCCTCCCAACTTCCTGGATCTTATTTTCTCCATCTTGGTGGAAGGGGAAAACTCTCCCAAAGCCCAGGCTGTTCCAACAAAGGCTGAAAAACAGGGATTGTGATATATTCTCTGGTTAGCACGGCCTAGCTAAATCCCCATATGTATATTTCCTGGCTTCTGTTTCTATAAATTGTAACCACTTCTTCTTATTTTTCTTTTTCTTTTTTTCCTTTTGAAACCAGGATGGAACCCTGGGGCACTCAACCACAGCCACATCCCCAGCCCTGTTTTGTATTTTATTTAGAGACAGGGTCTGCCTGAGTTGCTTAGAGCCATGCTAAGTTGCTGAAGTTGGCTTTGAACTTGAGATCCTGCCTCAGCCTCCTGAGCTGCTGGGATTACAGGTGTGTGCTACCAGCCGAGACAGTTTAACTGCTTCTCCTCAGTTTGAGTCAAATCTACAAGTAAATTCATTTTTTTTCTTTTTACTTTCTTTGCTTATTTGTTATCTGTCATCCGGGATCCGGGTAACAGGTTCTACCCTCCCAGCTTGCTTTTCTGAACCACAGCATTTTGGGGGTCTATTGCAGGAAGTTGTTGGGGGCATGCCCTTGAAGAGGATATTGGAACTCTGGCCTCTTCCTGTTTCTCTCATTTTGCTTCCCAGCCACCATGGGGTGAACAGAAGTCCTCTGCCATGTGCTACCTTGATGTACTGAGTTGCCACACGCCCAAAGCAAAGGGTCCAAGCAACCACGGGTTGAGACCATGAGCCAAAATAAACCTTTTCTCCTATTAAGTTGATTATTTCAGGTGTTTTGTTACAGTAACAGGAAACTGACTAACACATATGTCCTTCGAATAAAGGAATCATAATAATCATAATAATAGCACCATTACAGGACTACTATTGTATATCAAGCACTTTATGTGTTATTTCTATTCATCATAACAGCACTGCATGGCACATACTATCTTGTTTTCTTGTCCCTTGAGATTTTTAATCTTACTGAACTCTGTCTCTCAGACTTGAATAGCGCTTTGTCATCTGTCAACTGTGTCAAAGCCTCCCTGACCACGTCACCACATCTCCTTCCCTCCACCCTGCAGACCTGCCTGCTCCTGGCTTCTGTCTTTCTCGTGCCCTTGGTGGTCTTGCTTTGGAACTAGATGTTTCCTCTGCTCCTGGCTCTTTCACACCACAGTACTCTGGGCCCCTTTGCTCCTGTGCATGGCTGCTGCCGGCTTTCCCTCTCACCCTGCAGCCCACTGTGTGTCCATCCCTCTTTATCCCTTCTCCAGTGCAGGGTCCGGGCTGCTCCAGGGTTTGCCGCTACCAATGTCTTTGCCTTGAACTCTCTCCCATGTGGCTTCTGAACATGTGCGAGCGGTTCTCTGGCCCATAGACCTCTGGAATCATGAGGTCTACGTGACAGTTTCTGACTCTGCCAACAAAGTCAGATGCACCCTCCTCCCTCCAGGGCTAATGAAAGTCTGCAGTCACCTCTGTTTTGCACATGGTTCCTCTTTAAGTAGCACAGAGTCCTAGAAACAGGATGGTCAAGGTCTCGGGCATGATATGTGTGTACAAGGACACACACACTCACACACACACACACACACACACACACACACACACACACACACATTTATAAGCATCATACCAATTGACACAAAATTCAGTGCTTGGAAGCTTTAGGTGGCAGATGACCACTCAAAGGAAGGACTTTCTCTTATTTAAAGATGCCTCACGACAATTGCAACCGCCTGAGGTCAGGCAGTGAGAGTTCATGGAGGACGCGGTCAACCCATGCATCAGAGAGGGATTTCAAGACTGAGATGGAGACTCCAGCTGGGAAATTGAGCCCTGCGGTACACTTTAGAGAAGCACTAGAATCCTCTCTAACGTCGCAAGTCCCCTCCACAGCCCCTGAGGACTTTCAAATGTAATGTGTTTTCCCGGTGAGCCTCCAAGTTGCACCAACAGTTTTCCTGGCAGGATCATTTGGGGCCATGTTCCCAGGTACCCTGGTCCCCTCCTCTAGGTCTGCAGAGACTTAGTGCTGGGCTTTCTGCACCTCAACACAGACACATCCACTGTGTCCCCAGTTGGGCTGGCCTGGTACTGCTGAATCTTTATGGGAGTCTCAGAAGAGTAGGCAACGAGGTCTTGCTTGTTTTTTTTTTGGGGGGGGGTGAGGATTACTACAAGTAAAAATATGTCCAATGACAATATTTCGGGCACAGCTATTTGTTAACAATTGTGAATGGAAATAATCTTGAGAAACCTCAGAGTGAGCTCACCAGTCACTTCTTTGGCTGATCTGGTTGCATATGTGACTGGGTCAAGTGCCCCTGGCATGGCTATTGCTGCTGGACGCCGGGGAGGTACTGACCATGCATACTGCCCAGGAATACTATCCATCCACTGCTCATACCATCTTTTTTCAAGACAACTGTGACCCTGGCCTTGATTCTCCAGCAGGAGGCAAAATACGAAATCCCCAGCTGCTTGGCTCCCTCTTGGTGCTCCATGCCTGGCTGTGTCCATCCTCTGAATCCTAACATGTCCTCTGTACTGTCCGACCTCAGGCCCTTCACCCTCAATTCCCAGCAGCTTCCCTCAGGCCAATACCCTCATTCCTTCCAAGATGCATCCTCACCTGTGCAGGGGACAGGCTTGCTGCATGGGGGTGTGTCTGGGCATGGGGTGCACATCTATATGTTATCTGTACTTAGCCAACGAGGACACCAAGGAGAAGAACTGACACCCTTCCTCTGTGTCTCATCATCTTCCAATCTGAGTAGAACTGGCACAGCCTTGATCCTATAGCCAATACCGGATAAATGACCTTTGATAAAGTTTTGTCAATATACAGGACAGCCAATATAGTTGCAGGGCCCTAGGGGATCAATCTCTGGAGATCCCAATTTGTGCCCAAATCTGTACGAATTTCTCAGATCATTTAGATGCTCAGTTAAAGGGAAAATTAGCTGGATTTGGAAATGATAGGTAATAACAGTGATTATTAAAGAGGATACTAAGTGTGGGAAGATCATGTGTTTTTTTTTTTTGACTCTGTGTTAGTGATGTACTGGACATAACAAGCAAAAGGTTTCTGTGTAATTATCAGCAACAGTGCTGTGTTTTCTGTTGGTATTGTTTAAAATTCATTGTGTCTAAAGGGGCTGAATACAAACTTTTAGATGAGCTCCACATTTTGAGAGCACCATCTACCAAAAACCTCTGTTTTAGGTCTACATAAGCCTGTTCCACAAAGTCACAATGTGGAATTACATAAAAATGATTGAAATTTAAAGAAGGAACACTTCGTAATGAAAAAGAAGAGTGCGCTGGTCTCTTTTGTAGGGAACCCTGAGGGATTTCACTTCAGAAGTATGAATAAAAGCAAAGCTTAAACAAATTTTACTATCATAGTAAATATTTTCTCACGTTCTATAATGTTCACGACTAGAAAAGTCCTTGGAGTTTATCTGATCATTTCTCTGCCTGCCTTTGATTATTTATTATCAATGTCAAATTAACACAAGAAAAACATAAGAAATTTATTTAAAGTTTCACCAGAAATAGGATTCTTTTGAGGAATCAAAGACCCCAGGAGAACTCTATTTTTATGCCAAGTCTGATCAAAGAAGTAGAGAGTTGTAGAGCAATGTGACAGGAAGGGTTTGATCTACGGTAGTAACTTGGGGGGTCTTCAGCAAGTCCTGTTCCTTCAGATTCTTCCTGGCCTGTGTGACAGCGTTTCCTCTTTCTGGGTACAAGGCCGGACAACTGTCACACGAGGGTCTTATGACCTACTTTCATGGATATAGGTCAGAGAGTGATCCTTCTAGGTTCTGGGGGAGAGGAGTTCTGGTTTCTATGACCCGTGTTGGGGAAGGAGACGGGGGAATGAGAAAGGTAGTTACAGGAACGGGAGAGAAAGCGTTTGCTTCTGAGACATTCTCAACATCCTTGGTTTCAAAGCCCTCAGCCTGCCAAGGTGCCATCTTTTTGGAGTGTAATGTTTTGAGCCCTGACAATATATAACTGATCAAAATGAGTGCCCCCCACTTCAGGAGTACAACACATTTATATGGTATGTTTACATAATCAGAGAGCCTCAGAATCTCATTGTCACAAATCCGGCCCCCCACCCCCCAGCTGATTTGGATGCATCTGACCAAGTCTTAGTTTATGGATTAACTCTGGAGAATAACAGTCTTATTCATTTGCTTAAAGCAATCAGGTTTTAATACACTCAATTTGATGTGGTTTGAATGTGTCCCCCCAAAGTTTATGCATTGGAAACTTCATCTCTAAATTCATATGCTGATGGTATCTCAAAGTGAGGCCTTAGGAGGTAATTAGACATTGACGAAGTCTTGGAGGCGGGGTCCCTATGATGGCATTAGTGGCTTTATAAGAACAAGAAGAGAGTACCAGTACCAGAAATAGAGAGGGGGGATCTGAGCTAGGGATCTTGCTCTGCCTCACTGTGTGATGCCCTCTGCCATGTTGTAACGCAGCACAAAGGCCCTCACCAGATGCTGGTGCCATGCGCTTGATCTTTCAGCCTCCAGAACTGTGAGCCAAATGAACCTCTGTTCTTTACAAACTACCCAAATCCCAGGTATTTTGTTGTACGAACAGGAAACTAAGACATCATGCTTCTTAGACAAATGCTTAATTAGAGATTGGAGGTAGCTGAATAAAGAATTGTCTAGAAAAGAAATATTTCATCTGTTCCTTATAAGACAAGGTTATATAACAAGTAGAGAAGGTTTCCGCTGGTGAAAGACCTAGATGGATAAACATAGTGTTTGTGCCTTTAAAAAACACATTATGTTTAGTTTAGTTAATTTCAAAAGTTATGTTTATACTGGGACGAAGAGCAAGAAGACTGCATGCTGAGCGGACCTTCTTCACCTAGGACTCATTTCCCCCACTCCTGCTGTCACATTGCAATTGACCTTGACCTCCTGGGGTCCTGGGGTGAGTTCCTATAATTCCTTAGACAAACATTACTTTTCTGCAAGTTAAACATCACAGCAAGTTACATGTTTGGAGTTATTTGATGCACAGGCATTACACGTCTGATGTTATCAAAGGGTTGCCAGATGTCCTGGGTTCTATAAACTTGGGCTGGGGATATAGCTCAGTGGTAGTGTGCTTGCCTAGCATGCATGGGATCCTGGGTTCAATCACCAGTTGCGTGTGCATGTGCATTCACACACACACACACACACACACACACACACGAAAGGATTTTCTTATTTCCTTTCTTTTACCCAAGCTTTCTTAAATTCACGAACAATCATCCCTCGCTCCCACATGATTTTAGTTAATAATACTAGGGATGAAAAATACATTATCTTACTATCTGGCATCAGAATAGTAGTGCATTTTTTTAAAAAAAAGTTTTTAGTTGCAGATGGACACAATACCTTTATTTTATTTATTTATTTTTATGTGGTGCTGAGGTTCAAACCCAGTGCCTCACATGTGCTAGGCAAGTGCTCTACCACTGAGCTATAACTGCAGCACTAATAGTGCATTTTTATGGGGGTTCATATATGCATTTTGAAATAATTATGCAAGGATATGTAACATGTAGTCATGGCTTACATTCTGTTGTTGTTGTAGTAAGAAAATTCAGTCCTTTCTTCTAGCACTTTTGAAATATATAATACCATGTTGTCAACTATAGCAACACTATGACCCCTATGTGCCATGTGCCATGGAACACCAGGACTAACTTCTGTTCATTTGCCTTTACTTTTTTTTTTTTTTTTTTGATACCAGGGTTTGACCTCAGGGGCACATGATCACTGAGCCACATCCCCAGCCCTATTTTGTATTTTATGTAGAGACAGGCTCTCACTGAGTTGCTTAGTGCCTTACTTTTGCTGAGGCTGGCTTTGAACTCATGATCCTCCTGCCTCAGCCTCCTGAGCAGCTGGGATTACTGGTGTGTGCCACTGCTCCATGCTGACTTGCCTGTATTTTTGAAATGGCACTTACAAAATATTGTCTCTTCTACCCCAGAAGCTGTATGGGGACAAAGATGTGAAGGAGTCACATTTTGAATCCCGTCCCCTTGGTATAAGAAAGAGTTTCTGGCATACTGCAAGAACTCTAATGACCTGTTGATGATAACTTCACACATGCACACGCACCCACATGCACACACTCACACACTCACTCATTCACATCAATATGGTGACGGGGCATGATCCACTGTCACTGGGTTACTATATGCTGGAGAGGATAACCTAGTCCCAGTAATAGACTGATCGTTTGATTGACTAATTCATCCAACAAACCTACCTTACACACTTGTCATGTGTCAGACATTTTGCCACGATGCAGATACAGTCTTTGCCTTCATTAGTTAGGATTTCTAACGAATGGAAGAAAATTAAAAAATAATTTCCCAGGAAAAAAATGTGCCATCACCAGCTGTGATAAGATCTGGGAGGGAAAGTGACACTAAGACTGTTTTCTGAGATAACATAGCAATGCGTCCTCCTTCAGTAAGATCATTTTTAATCCAAAGAGAACATTCACATGGTCTCTGACCGCTGATTAGCATGGGCTGAAGGAAGTCTAATCTCAAAACCTTTCTCCCTCTAAAACCCAACTGTGTGGATAACCAGCGTAAGAGCAAAAATTCGTAAAAGAGCAAAAGGAAGGAAAGGGCTGATTGTCAGGAAGGAGGCAAGAGAAGACAACCCAAGAGACTCTGTGGCTCCGTCGGATTTCCCTGCACCCCTCACGGTGCCTGCTGGCTGGGGGAATCTAGCAAATGGGTCAGGACAAGTGACCTTTGCCCTCTAGGGAGGAGGAAAACAGCAGCTGGTCAGGGAGGAGATGGTGCTTGAAGCAGGTGACCTACGTCACCATCCAGGAGGACACTGGAACAGGGTCGGGCTGTGCAAAATGCCACCAGTTAAATGTGGTCTCTGGGCCAGCAGAGAGAAAGAATGGCTGGACAAACAGAGAAGCCAGGATTACCTGTCCCAACGCCAAGAGAAGGGGGTAGGTCAGGAGGAAGGGTCCACCCTGCCCGGGGTCGGGGGGGGAGGCTGCTGAGTGATTCCATGGGGGTGAGGATCCCATGGCTCTGGAGAGATGGAGGTAATGAGTCCTGGGCTGTCAGAGTCTAAACGAAGTCAGGTAGAACAGCGAATGACTCTCAGGTTCCTTGAAATTCACCTGCCCAGTGAGGTTCCACTGCCACCAATTCATAGTGCTTGGCAGGGATAGCCCCAGACTGTGCCCTGAGATGATATTGCAAGCACCGTTCATGATCACTTCCTGAATGTGGGACTGGATGATCAGCACCTGCGATGGGTCATGCACTCTGATTGTATACGCACCTGCAGTTTCCTCGTCCACAGTTTTCTCAATGTCTCTATATAAGACTCGCTTCTTCTCTCTCTCTCATGCATGAAGAAGCTGAGAATCTAGCATGGAAGAAAACCCCAATGCCCACCCCAGTTTGCCATTGCTGACAGATGACCTGTCCCTTCTAGAAGTTCCCATCCTTCTTGAGTCTCCCCATTCTCTGCTCAGCTTCAGCCAGTTGCAGCCAGCAGACTTTGTCTTTCTTGAGTTAGGGATGCTTGCTGATTCTCAGTGAGCAATCTGGGGCTCAGGGGCTGAAAGGTATCATCATCCTCCAGCCGACAGAACCTGAGCAGACAGCATGTGTGTTCCTTTATCCATTCGGTATCAATCTTTCTGGTAGTTGTGTGTGTTCCTTTTGTTAGCTTTAAAAATCAAGAATGATTATGAACTGTCAGAATGAAAAAATACAGAGATGGATTTCCAATAAAGGAATTTTTATTTGATAAAAAAGGATACTGTGTCAGAATCAAAATAGAGTCACTTGTACCAACCCTAACAAAAAAGTAAACAAAGCTGAGCAGTTATGAAGAAAGCGTTCCTTGTCACCATTGCCTGACAATGATTGTCACAAAAGGTCATCAGAAACACAAGTTTGCACAGAGGTCACTGCAACCTTATACCATAAAGTACTTCTACAAGGACATCTGCCCAGCAGCTGTCTGTTCCACCTTGGGCTGACTGCCACTCCCTTGTTTCAAAATATGTATGGTCATGCCTGTAATCCTAGCCACTCAGGAGGCTGAGGCAGGAGGATCCCAAGTTCGAGGCCAGTTTCAGCAACTTAGAGAGACTCTGTCTCTAAAAATAAAAAGGATGGGGGATGCAGCTCAGTGGTCGAGTACCCCTGGTTACAATCCCCAATACGGCCTGGGTGTGGGGGAAGAGATATAATCACCTCACTTGTGTCTTTAAAAACTTCTTTCTGCTTCAACCTCCGTGAATGTGCTCATAATTTACTATGACGTGAGTATTCCCATTGCAATGCTTTGATATTCCCAAATAAATATCAGTGTTCTTTGTAAATTTCTTTGTGTTTTTAAAAAAATTTAATGGAATTGCAATTTGGGACATGCATCCTCTGTCCGGTTGGGGTGGCTTCTATGGCCTGAGGAATGAAGGAAAGGTTGGGGTTTTATTAGGAAAATAAATAAAAACTATGTGAGGTGTTTGAGAGAAAGGTCCTTGGCCCTCCTGGCTTTATGCAGGAGCTGGTGAGCTCCGCCTGGTAAGCGGTTGCACTTACCAGGCAAAAACTAGGTCTGGTTTTATTGTTGTGTTAAGCAAGTGTTCTTGTAGAAGCCTTTAGCTGTCCCTGTGCTGCTAACTGTGCCTGTGAGAGTTCCTGCTGTCAGGCAAATTGTGAGTGAGATCTCTTCCCTGGCTCCATGGATCTGGGTTTGCCACAGGGGCTCCATTTAGAATCTGGCCACGTTCACATGGGCGCATTACACACCCCACTCTGTATTGCACTGATGTGTGTTTTCTCTCCATTCATCTTTCTGTTTCTCTTCTCCATCTCAAACAGCTAACAGGTTACTTGGGCAGAAAGTAGAAGTTAACCCCAAACTCTTTCCCCTTCCTGGTTTTTATTTACATAGTTTTTTTTTTTTTTTTTTTTTTAACTGCATCCTGCTCCCAGGGGTGAGAAAGCCTCAGAAGGGAAGGGCTAAGGGATTCCCAGTCTCATCTAACATTCCTGTGTCCCAAGAATCTCCTGAGTGTCAAGGACACCTGACAGTTGGAGCTGTTCAGGCCAGCCTGCTATCATCAGTCCTCCAGGACTGGCTGAGAAACCTTAGCGAGTTTCTAGCACAGGGGAATGAGCTGGCCCTGGATCACTGGCGTCCCAGAGGTGCCAGGGCTGATAACTGCTGGACCCCGTTCTTTGTCTTGGCCCCAGGTAAGACCCTGGCAGGAAACGAGCCCTAAGAATGACTGAGGTGTGTTTCCTTCTAGTCCAGGGAATTTGAACTTGAGCCCAGATTAATTCGACCTAAGGAATATCTCAAGAATGCATTTATTGGCCCACTCAGATTTGAAGTCTGAAAATAACTGTGAGGGTCACACATTATGTTTATTCAAAGAAGTTAAATTACAGTCAGTTCTTGATTTTGTGGCCCACAATAAAGGGTAGCACCTAGACTTGGAACCCACTTCTAATTGCAAACTGCTTTTCTTCCTTTAAACAGTTCTCTTGTTGATTTTAACTAAATAATTGCAAGATTTTCTTTCTTTTTTTTTTTTTATTTATCTCTTTTTTTCCTGTTGCTAGTTCAAAATCACAGCTAACCATTTTGGAAAACACTTTGGCAGTTTCTATTAAGTTAAATATGCACTTACTTTGTGATCCGTCGATCTCACTCCCAGGTATTTACCCCAAAGAAATGAAGACGCACATACACACAAAGGCAGGTGCTTGAATGTCTACAGGAACCTTATTCATAATAGACAAAGAGGGGAAACAACCCAAATGTACAGTGGGTAACTGGAACTCAGTTTGCTGTATCCACACAAGGGCAATCTGCTTAGCACACTGAAGAATGCATTGTGGATGCTGTAACTGCATGGATGCATCTCAAAGGTACGATGCTAAGTGCAAAAAGCTAGACCCCAGACAGCGCTCACTTCTGCAGCACAGTTACTGATCCTGGAGTGATGTGGAAGATGGGCATGGCCCCTGGGCAAGGATGACTAATTCATGAAGAGTTCCATAAAAAGTACACCATGTGATTCCATTAATATACATTTTTTTTAATGTATATAAAAGAAAACCACAGTGGTACAAAGCAGAATGGTACCAGCACAGCGACTGGCGAGGTGTGTGTGTGTGTGTGTATGTGTGTGTGTGTGTGTGTGTGTTTGAGAAAGGGAGCTTTCTTGGTGCTAGAATGTTCTATATTATGATTGTGGTGGTGGTGGCATGATTAGGAGCATTGGTCAGAACTCATCAAATGGTGTATGTAAAACCAGTGCATGTCATTGCATGTAACTTATACGTCAAAAGAGCTGGCAAAGTGGGGCTTGATGGCATGCACATATAATCCCAGCCACTCCAGAAGCTGAGAAGAGGGTCCCAAGTTTGAGACCAGAATGAGCAACTTAGTAACACCCTGTCTCAAAATTAAAAAAAAAAAAGTAAAAAGGAATGGGGGCGCCCTTTTAGCTCAGTGGTAGAGTGCTTGCCTAGCATGTGCAAGGCCCTGGGTTCAATTCCCAGTCCTGGAAAACAATCATAAGGTGGAGTAAAGAGGAAAGTCGTGAAGGTGACAGGGAGCAGGTAGAGCAGAGTGGTGGGAACACGGGTTTAAAGGGTCAGCGTTAAAGGCTGAGCCTGCTAACTCTCAGCACCGAAGCCCTCACCCGAGGGCTTCCTGAGCCAGCTCTGGTTTGGAAGTGGAACTGTATGTTACAACCCTTGACTAACATCCTGGTGTGTTCAGGACTGTTCTGCCTTCTTTGGGCTGAGCAATGCAGGACCAAAAATCCCTCCAGCAATAAAAAGAACACATGCAACCTTGATTCAGGTCAGAATGGATAAAGGTGTGGGGGGGCTCTGTGACCTTAACGGAAAACCCAAATGACTGAGAGTCTCCTTTAGGTAGAAACATGAGCACTGGGGGTTCAGACATCTGATACAATCTGTCAGTCAAGAGCTAGGAGTGAGGCTTGGGCAGGACTCTAGGAAGTTCCCCTTCTGCACAATAAAACTGAGCTCACAAAAAAGTGAATGGTCGGTTGTTCTTCTCTCCGGAAGGACCCAATCTGCTCCCTTGAGAGTCTTTTCCCCTTTCTTCTTTACTTTCTAATAAGCTTTGTTATACTTTCACTAAGTCTTGTGTCTTGCTTAAAATCCTCTCATGCCAGAACTCGAGAGCCAAGAACACAACATCATCTCCAGGGTAGTATCTCACATAAGATCTTATTTCTGGTTTCAGAGGGGTGGACTGACCAGTCTCTGAATGCCTGTAAGAAGGAGTCAATGTCGATTGTGGATTTTCCTTGGATGCTTTGAAATTATGTAATGCAGCCTTCACCCACCCACACCCAGAGCTGTCCTGGAAAGTGGACTCTCGCACCCACCAGAATCTTCCCCAGCACCCTTCCTTCACTGGTGAGAAGCCACAGTATCCTGGTCCCACACCTCCAATTGGTGCCCAGCTCCAAGGGCAGCCTACACAGACTCTTCCCCATTGTCCTCCTTTTAGGCAGACAGGTGGTAATAGGGCACCTGTTAACTTTTCCTTTGCTTTCTGACCTTTCTTGTTGACTTGGGTAACGTTGATCACATATATTATTCAGGGTTCTTCAGAGAAACAGGCCAACAGCATCTATCTATCTGTCTGTCTGTCTATCTATCGTGTTACTTTTTTGAGTTGGCTCTCATAGTTGTTGAGGGTGGCAAATTTGAAGTGCGCAGGGCAGACCAACTGCCCACAAATTCAGGTAAGTGTTGACCTTGAAATCTTGAGTCAGGAGTCTGGAGACTCAGGCAGAATTTCTGTATTGTAGTCCTGAGACAGAGTTCCTCCAACTGATTGGACGAGGCCCACCCCTGTCCTGGAGGGTAAAGTAATCTGCTCCACTGGGGTCTGCAGATTTAAATGTCAACCACATGAAAAGCATACTACACAGCAATGATCAAATGATCAAATAGCTGATTACTGCAGGCTCGCCAAGGTGACATCACAACATGGGTGCCTATGTCATCGTGGTGTCCTTATAAGAGGAAGAGGTCAGGACACAGAAGCACACAGAGGGAAGACCGTGTGAGAACACAGCGGGAAGATGTCCAGGACAGAGGCCTCAGGAGAAACCAGTCCTGATGACATCTTGATCTTGGACTTCTGGCTCCTAGAACTGTGGCAAAATATTCCATTGTTGAAGCCGCCCAAGTCCCCCTGGACTGACGCACTCTCCTGTTTGAGGCCCCCTGCTCCCTGGGATCCCACAGCTCCATGATATCCTGTTTCTTTTCCAGTTGCTCTTCCAGGAGGGACTTCTTGTCCTGTGCCCATTCTAGGTATTGGTGATCCTCAAGGTTGACTGTGTGTTCTGCCCAGCAGATGTCCCCTGCCGCAGTCTGGCTGGGCACAATTCAGGAGCCACTTGTCAAGCAGAAAGGAACTTTATTTTTAGAACACACACACCACGGGAGCTCTTCAGGAATTCCCTCAGAGCCCAACCGCCACCACCGGCTTCCCACCAGCCTCTCAACCCCTGACTCCTCCCACTCTTGAGGCTGATTGGCTAGGTCATGTGGGCGGAGCCAAAAGAGTCCCCCAATGAGCAGCTCTGTGGTCTGAAAGGGCGGGGAAACAGCCCAATGAGTATGGCAGAGGAGCCAATCAGCTGGCAGCTGGAAGTTTGCTGGGGCCACAGTGAGCCAATCAGCTGGAAGTTTGCTGGGGCCCCTTAGGCTGTGGCTCTCAACAGTCCCCCACTCTTCTGTTTTAACCAAGTTGTCAACGACAAGTCCCACGACTTCAGCCTCCACCTCTGCTCCAGGCATCATGCCTGTGTGTATAACTGCAGGTCTTCCCGAATTCTCAATACACAGAGAGATATAGTGAGTCTCAAAATAAGTGCCCGTCAACTGTCAGAATACAGAGCAAGCAACTCTTGGGCAACCCAGCCTGAGCCCTTGACCCATTCACTTATCTTCAAAAATTAACCCGAGGCTTTGCACAAGTGCTGGAAAAGCTGATTGGAAAGTTGCTTTACTCTGCCTCGGCCCCACCTCCAGGCCTGTTCCTGGCTGCTGTTCCTCTAGAAGTAACAGAACCCAGACCAAGCAGGGCTTCTCTCAAGATAGCCCAAATTCTCCTTTGAATGTTCATGTCTCTGCTTTCTAAATCCAGGCCCTGTCTTGTCTAACTGGCACATGCTCAAATTCCTTCATATATGCCAAGGATCCCACTTGGCTTAAGTCAAGGTCCCCTTTTCAGGAACTCCTTCAACCTCTGGTGACACCATGACCAGAAATGTGAGCATTTTTTTTTTTTTTCACCCATTGGTGTTCAGGCAAACCCTAGTTGGATGTCCTCCAATTTAACTCAATTCTGACAATATCTATCTGGAGAGGCCTCAGATCCCATGGGTTAAGGGCTCATTCAAGCACCCATTTTGGGTGCCAATCCTAAATCTAGGCTTCCGGCACTTCTGACCAGCTGGCCACTTCCATCCGATCATTTGCAAGAATGACCCATGGAACTCAGGGACACGCTTTACTGAACATTTGCTGGTTTATTACAAAGGACATTTTATAAGATACAAATGAACAGTCAGATGAAGACATATCGAGGGCAAGATGTGGAAGGTCCCCAGCACAGGAGCATCTGTCCCTGTAGGGTTGGGGTGTACCACCCTCTCCACATTCCAGTGTGTTCAGCAATCTGGAGACTGAATTCAGCAATCTGAATTCTGTCCTATTGGGTTTTTATGGAACCTTGGAATGTAGGCATGGCTGGTGGAATCATTGGTTGTTGGAGAGCCACTTAGCCTTCACCCCCTCTTTCCTCCTGGGAGGTGGGCTTGAAGTTCCACCCCTCAAATCACAGGTTCCCTAGCAACCAACCCCATACCAAGGCTGTCCAATAGCCCCCAGCCATCTCAGAGCATCCCCCAAAGACCCATCACTTCAGAGATTCCAAGGGGTTTAGAAGCAGTGTCCAGGAGCAAAAGCAAGACCACATATGTATTTCCTGTCAATCCCAGAGTCACTCGCACTCTCCTGCTCTAGATCTGGAGGAGCATCTCCTGCCCACACTGTTGCCACCATGTCCTCATTGATTTTTTTCTGCCTATCCTCATTCTCAGATTAGTCCCAGTGATGGCTTCCCAAGTAATTGCCTGGACTTCCCTGCCTCGTTCTCCCCTGATCCCCAATAACACCACCAGCCCTTTAAAAAAACAAATTTTTTCAAAAAGACTCTAGTGTAATTTTCATTGTTATCTCTCAGGAGCAGATGGGTTTAGAGTACAGAGATTTTGCGTGTACCTCCTGTCCCAACACATGCATAATGTCTCCCATTATCAATATCCTCACCAGAGTGGGACATCTACAACTGCTGGACTACTTTGACCCAGCCTTACCACCCAAAGTGCATGGATCATGTTAGGGTCTGCTCTTGGTGGTGAACACTCCTATGGGTTTGGACAAATGTATAATGGCATGTGTTCACTGTTACAGTATCGTACAGAATGATTTCACTGCCCTAAAATTCCTCTGTGCTCCACATTTATTTTGTCTTCCCTCCAACCTCTGGTAACCACCACAGTTTTACAGTATATATATATTTTTCCCCAGAATATCAAGGTCATATACCTGATACCCATAGGGGACAGACAGATGTGAGTAGTGGGAACATAAGGTTAGGGGAATAAATAATTCTATAAAATGGGCCCACTGTGCTGACTCCCATGTACTCTCTCTTTTTAAAAGCTATTTACCTGCAGCTCTGCCTAGATTAACAGACAGGATATGTTACCTTCCTCAACAAATAGCCTGCTCTCCGCAGGAGAAATGCAGGCCTGAAATGTTGGTAAAACAAAAAAAGAACACACGTTACTCCAAAGTGATGGTGTGTGTGTGTGTGTGTGTGTGTGTGTGTGAGCTTTTGTGACCCTTTACAGACCAGATTTTAGAACTCAGGGAGAGAAGGATAATCCCCCCCTAATTATAAAATCTGTAAGAACGGTTCCAATCAGAACCCATCAGCATGGACCAAAGTAACCTAGAGTTGTCATGATCAGTGGGGGCTTGAAAATCTGATGTCCTTCTGCTGTCAGTTGAAAGTCAGGAGGTAGACCTGCGTGAGGCTTTCTGGAAACTTCCCTGGTATTCCCCCCAACCCCAATAAAACTGGAGGGCAGAAGGGACACACCATCCCTCTCCTCTCTGAGAGGATTAGCTATCTCCCTTCAGAATGACCCCTTTCTTCCTTCCCTAGCTGGTCTAATAGACTCGTGCCTGTTACTCTGAGTGATATGTCTGAAATCTTCCTGGCATGACTGCAAGGATCAGGTGAAGGAGGAGCCTTTGAGGCTGGCTCGGGTTTGCAGCCGGTCTGTGCCCAGAGCAGCATCACACAGTGTAATAGCCATTTCAGAGAGGCTTCTTTACTTAGTAATGTGCCTTGAAGTTCTCTCTGCATCTGTTCATGGGCTCATAGCTCATTTCTTTTTAGCACCGAATAACATTCCTTGTTTATTTATCCACTCACCTGTTGAAGGACCAAGGTCGCTCCCAACTTTTGGCAATTTTGAACAAAGATGCTAGGTTTTTTGTGTAGGTTTTTGTATAGATGTAACTTTTCAGCCGCTCTGGGTAAATATTAAGAAGTAAAATTGCTGCATCGTATCATAATAATGTATCTAGTTTTGTAACAAACCACCAAATGGCCTTCCCAAGTGGATGTACCATTTTGCATTCCCACCAGCAGTGAGGAGAACTCCTGTTTCTCCACATCCTCACCAGTAATTGGTGTCTGGTAGTGTTCCTGATTTTGCCCATTCTAATAGGTGTGTTGTGGTATCACCTTGTTTTGATTTACATTTCCCTGGTGACATATGAGGCGGAGATATGAAAATATGCTGATTTACTATGTATATATCTTCTTGGTGAGTTGGCAGTTAGGACCTTTTTCCTATTTTTCAACCAGGTTATCTTTTATTTATTATTGACTTTTAAGAGTTCTTTGCATGTTTTGGACATTTAAAAAAAAATGCTATTCTGGGGCTGAGGCTGTGGCTCAGTGGTAGAGCGCTCGCCTAACACGTGCGAGAGCCTGGGTTCGATCCTCAGCACCACATAAAAACAAATAAATCAAATAAAGATATTGTGTCTAGTTACAACTAAAAAAAATATAAAAAATGCTATCCTCATTAAATCTTTTATTGTTTTTAAGTGACAAATCATAACCAGATATTTATGGGACACCATGTGATGTTTTTGAATATGTAGACAATATGGAATGATTAGTTCAAGCTAATCAGGTTATCCACATCCTCACTTATTTACTTTTTTTGTGGTAAGACATTTGAAATTCACTCTCTTAGCAATTCTGAAATACACAATGCACTATTACCAACTGCAATTATCACACGGTGCAATAGATCATTAAAAATGTATTCCCCTTCTGTAACTGAAATTTTGTACCCTTGGAACACCTTCCCACCCTCCTCTCCGTTCCCAGCCCCTGGTAATCACCATGCTCATCTCTATTTCTGTGAATTCCACTTTTGAAGATGAGTGGCAGTGTGTGAACACCACATCCTGTAGGAGTCTGGACAGGTATCATTCCAGAAAGCCTTTGTGGCCCTCTTCAGGGAAGCTGGTCAGGGAAGAACTAATTGGGAGGATGCTATTTAAGATGAGGCCTCACAGGCGGCAGCAACATGTCCTTCAGAACACCTGTTGTGACCTTAAAAATAGAATCAAAATCAGCTTCAACTTTTCCCAGTTTCCCCAAGGTAAAGGTTGGTGGATGTATGTGAAGCTGTCTACTGCCACCTAATGGTAAAAAGCGGAAAAGCAACTCCCACACAGAATTCTGGGACCTTCTGAAGGCTGATGGTTTTTCCTGTTTGTCTTTTCCTGGGAAAATGGATGGATTGACCTAAGTGTACCACCTCTTTTTGTGCACCGGATGCCATCTTCTCTCACCTACTCGCAGGCACTGCTCATAATCTTCTCCTCCACCTGGCCTCATCAGTTCCCTCCCTCTATTGACTGGTTCTCAGCAGCGCTCAAGCCTGCTGACATAGATCATCCATTTCAGAGCAAAATGAAGCACAAAGATCTTACCTTAACCCTACCATCCTTTCTTGTCATTACACGATGTCTCTGCTTCCCTTGTCCACAAACCACCCCTAGGAGTTTTCTGTATTAGTTTTAATAATTTCTCTTTTCTTCTTTCTTTTTTTAATATTTATTTTTTAGTTATAGGTGGACACAGTGTCTGTTTTACTGTATGTGGTGCTGAGGATGGAACCCAGTGCCTCATGCATGCTAGGTGAGCGCTCTACCTCTGAGCCCCCGCCCCCGCCCCCGCCCATCTTTTCTTATTTCTTGAGTCTCTTCCCAGTCACGGTTGAAACTGCTTGGCTAAGGACAGAAAAAGGCATCCGCATTACTAAATTTGATGCTCAAGTCTCAACTCTCAGCCTTCCTTGTTTTGTTTGCGGTGCTGGGGACGGAACCTAGGTCCCTGTGTGTGCTAGGCAAGTGCTCTACCACTGAGCTATACTATAATCAATTTTAAATTAATTACTTATTTTTATGGAGAGAAGCTGCCTTTGCTTATTATATCTCTGTCTAGATGGAGATAGCAAGTCAGCTCTTCTGTCTCAGGACAGATCATGTCAGCCCTTTGCATGTCAGCTTTGCACTCTGGGGATAGGGCAGGGCCTTTTTGGTCACTTGATGAGGCTTCCTTTCACTGTGGTTATCAAAGTGTAGGGCGATAAGTAACTTCCTGTTATGGAGTGGATGGGAGGTCCTCCCCTCCCCCGGAAAAAAATGCAAGAATATTCAGAGATGAAACGATTGGATCATGAGAGCCGTGACCTTATCAGTCCATCCTAGTTGGAGTGGACGGACGGGGACTGGGGGGCAACTGCAGGCAGGTGGAGTGTGACTGGAGGAGGGGGATCACTGGGACATGCCCTCGAAGGGCCCATCTTTCCTATGGCCTCCTTCTCCTCTCTCCCTCTGCTCCCTGGCTGCCAGAGGTGAGCAGCTTCCCTCCAGCACACCCTTCAGCCACAATGTTCTGCCTCATCTTGGGCCTAGAGCAATAGCCTCGGCTGACCACGGACTAAATCTCTGAGACTGTCAGCCAGAATAAGCTTTCTCTCCTCCAGTTGCTCTTGTCAGTATTTTGGTAATGGTGATGCAAACCTGACAAACACCCTTCCTCAGAGAAGAGGGGTGGATACCTATCTTTTTGGAGGTTGGACACTCTTTGGACTTTTTCAAGCTGCGATGGCTTCTGCAGGGGCAGTTTAGAGGCCAAGGGAACCTCCACCATCTCCCTGTGGCTTCTGGTCACGAGGGCAGGGGAGCCTGCCCTGTGACCTGGGCTCCATGGCATGCCTAGGTCATCATGGGTGAAGAAGTGGTTCTGAGACGGTGTTGGGTGGGGGCACCTACCTGCCTGGTGTGGGGTACATGCTTCTGAGCAGGACCATGGAGATCTGATTTGGGGTGTGGAGCTCCCTATGTAGAGTGGGTTTTTTGACCTTGACGAATCTGTACATCTCGAAACCCACGGTCCTGACAGTGGCTTCTCTGAATCAGGCAGGATGAGTGCATCCTTAATTGTAGCTCTTGTGATCTTTGATTCCTGGCAGGGCAACTAATTCTGGAACAGCTGCCTTCTCAAGGGAGCGGGGACTGTGGTTTTCTTTAGCCCTCAGGACATTGTCTGCGTGTTTTTTTTTTTTTTTTTTTTTTGCTTTATGTGACTAGAGGGAACCGGCCTTGGAGACAGGAACAGGCTGGTGTGGTTTGGGGATAATGTGTAGAGTTGGATGGGAAGCCACAAGCAGGGGTATTGAACTTCCTGCTAATCTGGCATGCTGTGGCCTGAGCCGGTTTCAATTTGAAATATAAAAGCAATACTGCCTGGTGCCCTGAGCTCCTGGGGTGGTTCCTTCTGGTCATGCAACAGTCTGGTGACCTCCCACAGAAGCATGCAGGGCTCAGCATAGACAGCAGAAACCAACTCAGAGAAGCTTCTTCTACCTCTCTCCTCGGAAGCTGCTCCCGTCTCAGTGGTGAGGGCCTGGAGCTTACAAGAGCCCCTTTGCCCTAACTGCCCGCCCCCAGGTCAACCCATCTCGTCTCTGGTTTGCCCACTTTGACTTAAAAATATCTCAAAAGCAAAAAAAAAAAAAAAAAAATAACAAAAAACACCCCAAAACAAAAACAACCCCTCCTCCAATAAAACAGAGAGATGAAGTGACCCTACTGAGCTGGAATAACAAGTTAGGGGCGGAACTGGGGTGGAACTCAGCCTCCTGACTGCAGAATGCCCAGCCCCTGGCTTCAATACCTGGAACAGGAAACACAGGGGTTCCAAGGACGAAGGGTCGAGGAATCCATACGTGAGTACAGCAGCGGGCCCTTGGATGCCATGTTCATGGATCCAACCAGCCTTGGATTAGAACTATCCAGAATAAAAATGGCATCCATACAGAACAGCACACAGACTTTTCTTCCTGTCTCTAATTCCCTAAGCAATGCAACATAACAACTAGCATTTACATAGCATTTACACCGTGTCAGGCATGATCTAGAGATGATGAGGTAAAGTACCCAGGACCATGTGATTAGGTTCTAACACTATATTATTTGATAGAAGAGACTTTCATGTCTGTGGATATTGGTGTCCTAGCAGTGGGGGGCCCTGGAACCCCTGGGGATCCCAAGGGATGACCATGAATGAGTCCACAAAGAGACTGAGGTCTGGCTTTAGAGCGAAATGCCAGTCAACTCAACATCAAGCACAAGAGGAAACAGTGATTTGTTTTCAGAGGAAGAAAAATATTTAGGCATATTAAGTCTAAATTTTATTTTAAAGGATACAAAAATAATACCTACTAATTGAAGAAAATACGGAAAATTTCACACAAAAAGAAGAAAAATAAAACCATTGGGAAACTCCCGACAATTTGTTCCCTTTTAAGTTGCAAGTGTCTCTGGGAAAAAGAATTCTACAGGCTGCTTTACTTCTGTCTTTGAGTGAATTTCGGATCCTTTCTGAAGTTATTTGGATAAACTTTTAAGGTTACGGGTGCCAAGAGCTCACCAGTCACCCCTCTGCCCATCAGTCATGGAGAACAAATCCAAGGGGCCCAGATGGGGTGTTCACGGTATCAATGGCCTCAGGTGGGCACTCACTGACCCTCAAAGTGCCCGGCCCTGTGATGCCAGATTGGAGCTTGGACCTGGATCTTTCTTTTCCTTCCCCGATTTGAATTTATGAGGATGGAAAGGAATTAGGGTTCTTCGAAAAAAAGCAGAACCAATAGGATATGTGTATGTCTATCAGCTTTCAGTCCATCGATTATCTATTTAATATCTACTATCTATCTCTCAATCATCTATTTAGGAATTTACTTCAAGACATCAGCTTATGCAATTATGGCAAGTCCAAAATTGGCAGGGTGGACCAGCAGGCTGGAGACCCAGGAAAGAGCTGATGTTCCAGGAAAAATTCAAAGGCAGAATTCTGCTGGTAGAATTCCTTCTTGTTTGGAGGAGATGAGTCTTTTTGTTCTATTCAGGCCTTCAACTGGTTAGGTCAGGCCCACTCACATTAGGGAGGGCCCCATCTGCTTTACTCCCATCCACTGATTTAAATGCTCATCTCATTTAAAAAATCCTCATAAAAATGTCTAGAAAAGTTTATTTTTTTGGTACTGGGGATTAAACCCAGGGATGTTTGAACACTGAGCTACATCCCCAGTCCTTTTAATTTTTAAATTTTGAGACAGGGTCTTGCTAAGTTGCTGTGGGTCTCACTAATTTGCTAAGGCTAGCCTCCATCTTGCATCCTCCTACCTCTCAGCCTCCTGAGTCACTGGTATTACAGGTGTGCACCACCAAGCCTGGTTATATAGAGTAACATTTGACCAGTTATCGGGTTACCATGTCTTAGCTGAGTTAGCACATAAAACATAAAATTAACCATCCAAACCAGCTCGCTGGGGATTGTCAAAGCCAGAGACTGGTCCTGCTCCCCAGTGAGAGGCTTTGGCTGGTGGGGATGAGACAACCACAGGACACTTCAGGGGAGAACTCACAGTCCTTCAACTCAGGAGCCTAAAGGCAAAGGCCATGCTGGACAGGTGCAGGCACTACCTTGGATGCATTAAATAGAACTGGGAGCAGTTCCCCTTTGTAGCCCTCTTTAAGACAAAAAAAAAAAAAAAATATATATATATATATATATATATATATATATATATATATAAATAAAAATTAGGTACCAGGCCTTGGAATATGATTCTTGGAATATATGTGAGAAATCGTCCAGGTGGATGCAGGCTGCTTCCCCAGCACTCCTAGAGCAGGTAGGAAGCAGGTATCAGTGGTTTGCATTTTAATTGCATTTTAATAGGTGATTGAAAGAATGAACTAAAGGGTGAAGTTGGGGGTTTGGGGCCACTGGCCTGGCCTTGCCTCTAAATCATAGCTCTACCTCCATGGAAGCACAAATATTTGAGCTTGTCCGTGTTCAGATGTCTTTCCTCTAAATCAGGAGTTGGCAAACTTTCTCCACGGAGGGCCAAAAAGTAAATATTTTAGGCTGTGTGGGCCATATGGTTTCTGTTGCCATTACTCATCTCTGTGGTTGCAACACAAAATAGCCCTGGACAATAGGTAGATGAGCTGGTGTGGAAGGGTTCCAGGGAAGTTTTAGTTACTGAAAGAGGTGACAGGCCAGATTGGGCCGGCCCAGGCTGCAGCTTGCTGACGGCTGCTCCACACCACTGATTTGCAATCTTTACAAACAGGATTTTTTTTTCTTCAAATCATCTTCTGCAACATCCATGATATAAACCTGATCAGTATGCTCATTTAAATGCTCATCTCATCCCCCCCCCAAAAAAAAAATCCTTGTAGAAATAATTCTGGATTAAATACCTGGGTACCATGTCCTAGTCACATTATCATGTATAAAATTAACCTTCACAACCAGCTAGCTGCAGGGGGCAAAGCCAGAGAATGCTTCCCCATTGGTTTTTCCAGTCAAAGTTTGGGTTAGTGGGAGGCCACCTGGAGCCCGGTCTTTCTCATGGGGACCCCAAAGGAAGCTCCAAGGAGTTCTTCGGGTCGCCACCCCAGTGGCCTCTCCCATTCATGCTAATGAATGACCCTCAGTCATTCATTAGCATGAATTGAGTCAGTTCCTGACTCAGGACAGCCAGGTGCTGAGGTATAGATGGTGGAGCGGGAAAGAAAGCGGGGATTCACTTTTTTCCCAACTTGACCCCCATCCCACTGGTTGTCAGGTGAGAGAAGGGGGCCCATGTCTTGGTTAGATCATTCTGAACTTATTTCCTGACCAAGATTCCTCTTTCCTACAGATATTAAGTTTAGGTTTCTCCCCAGTGTTTTTGGAAATAGCCATTCAGGGCTATCATGGAAATTCCTAGAAAGAAGGAGGCTGGTGGTGGTGGCAGATGTGTGTGAGCACGCTTTTGCCTGGGGTTGGGGAAGTGCTGGTGAGTGTCTTTGAAAAAGAAAACAGATGCTGTCGATGAAGGGAATATAAGGATACCGGTTCCCTTACTTATTCCTAGAACAGTGCTCTGCGCACGCACACCCTCAGCATGGGGTGAATTAAGTACAGTAGTAGGTTCAGGGAGTCCTCATTATCCCAGCACCTATGATCCGAGTTCCTGAAGTTATAGGGTCATCGCACCCAAATGCAGAAGGATACACATCATGAAAGTATTCACTAAAGGACTGGCCACCTATAAAATCTTCCTCTGCTCAAACAGCTGTCCTAGAAACCAAATACCTCTGATTACAGTCCGGTGTTTTAAACACTCAGAGATACTAGGCCCAAACAAACAGCTGAAGTGAATCTGGCAACCGAAGCAGGATTTTTCATGAAGTCGATGATAATAATGGTGGATCATAGCTCAGCTCTGGGGCCTTGGGCAGACAGGGCTCAGGAAGCCTACCCAGATAAGGAATGAGGAAGAGAGGGTTGACCAGAAAATCAGGAGGAGGTCCTACCAAAGGGAGTGAGTGAAATAGGAAGGGAGAAAGAGAGACTCTGGGAGAATTGAGGAAGCCATTTTTTTTTTCCTGGTAAAAATGACTGTGTTATAAAAAACGAAGGAGGTGACCTTCTATAATCATAGAACTTAATCAGAAATAATACACTAAAATTTGCTTTCTTTATTGTTTATTTTGAAAATGAACTTATGCTTGAAATCGCAACAAAAAATTTTGTCAGATAAAAGTCGATAACACATAATTCAATTTTTGTAGACACATTTTCAATCCAGACTCTTTTTCATTATTGGTTATGAAAATATGTCCCCTCTTTTAGCGAGGTTCACTTTTTTCTTATTTATTTTTTTCTTTTTCCACCTTTTTTATTGGTGCATTGTAGTTGTACATATTGATGGCATCTGTTGTCACGTGTTTTACGTGCATCCAGGTGACAACATCATGTGGCCAATATCACGCCCCAGCACTTCCCCCCACGCCCTCTCTTCCCATCCTCTGGTCCCTTTGCTCTACTCATCTCCCTTTGATTTTATTTTTTTTAAAATTGGTTCCTTTTAGTTACACATGACAGCAGCATCCATTTTGATGTAACTGTACAAGCGGGGAAAACATCTCGTTCTTGTTCAAGTCCCGCATGGTGGCGGGATTCACTGTGTATTCTCATGCACATACGCAGGAAGACCGTCAGATTCACTCCACCGTCTTTCCTCTGCTTATCCCCCTCCTTTCCCTCCACCCCCGTAGTCTAATCTATTGCACTTCTGTTCTTTCCCTCCCCTCTCCCCCTGATTGTGGGTTAGCTTCCACCTTCCAGAGGAAACGTTCTACCTTTGGTTTCCGGGGACTGGCTTACTTCACTTACCACAATAGTCTCCAGATCCATCCAATTGATGGCAAATGTCAGAAAGCCATTTTTCTTTTGATTTTTATTTATTGTTTTAGTCATACATGACAGTAGAATGCATTTTGATATATAATACCTACATGGAATGTACATACATCAATCATATTGTCTATTCTATTCTGCTGCCCTTCCTATCCTCCCTACTCCTCCCCTCCTCTCCCATGCTTTCTCTCTATCCAATCTAATGTGACACACTTTTTTTTTCTTTTTCTCATTACAACATCATCTATGTATTCTGTATAACAATGAGGTTCTCCTTCCATCTTCTGTGTAACTCCCCTTCTCCCTCATTTGTTTTTTAGGGATTAGCTGACTTCACTCAGCATAATCTGCTCTAATGCCATCCATTTGCCTGCAAATGCCATGATTTTATTATTTTTTAGTGCGGAGTAATATTCCATTGTGTATAAATGCCATATTTTTTAATCCATTCATCTATTGAAGGGCATCTAGGTTGGTTCCACATTCTAGCTATCGTGAATTGTGCTGCTATAAACATTGATGTGGCTGTGTCGCTGTAGTATGCTCTTCTTAGGTCTTTTGGGTATAGTCCGAGAAGGGGAATAGCTGGGTCAAATGGTGGTTCCATTCCCAGCTTTCCAAGGAATCTCCATACTGCTTTCCAAATTGGCTGCACCAATTTGCAGTCCTACCAGCAATGTATGAGTATACCTTCCCGCCCCCCATCCTCGCCAGCACTTATTGTTGTTTGACTTCATAATGGCTGCCATTCTTATTGGAGTGAGATGGTATCTTAGAGTAGTTTTATTTGCATTTCTCTGATTGCTAGAGATGGTGAGCATTTTTTCCATGTATTTGTTGATTGATTGTATGTCCTCTTCTGAGAAGTTTCTGTTCAAGTCCTTGGCCCATTTGTTGATTGGGTTATTTGCTTTTCTGTTGTTTAACTTTTTGAGTTCTTTGTATACTCTGGAGATTAGAGCTCTATCTGATGTTTGAGGGGTAAAAATTTGTTCCCGGGATGTAGGCTCCCTGTTCACCTCTCATATTATTTCTCTTGCTGAGAAAAAACTTTTTAGTTTGAATTCATCCCATTTGTTGATTCTGGGTTTTAACTCTTGTGCTATAGGTGTCTTATTAAGAAATTTGGGGCCTGCCCCCACGTGCTGAAGATTAGGGCCAACTTTATCTTCTATTAGACGCAGAGTCTCTTGTCTGATTCCTAGCTCCTTAATCCATTTTGAGTTGACTTTTGTGCATGGTGAGAGAAAGGGATTCAATTTCATTTTGTTGCATATGGATTTCCAGTTCTCCCAGCACCATTTGTTGAAGATGCTATCCTTTCTCCATTGCATGGTTTTAGCACCTTTGTCTAATATAAGATAGTTGTAATTTTGTGGATTTGTCTCTGTGTCCTCTATTTTGTACCATTGGTCTACCAGCCTGTTTTGGTGCCAGTACCATGCTGTTTTTCTTACTATTGCTCTATAGTATAGTTTAAAATCTGGAATCTCGATACCGCCAATTTCACTCTTCCTGTTTAGAATTACTTTAGCTATTAAAGCCATTTTTCTTTATGGCTAAATAATACTCCATTGTGTATACATACTACATTTTCTTTTTCCATTCATTTATTGAAAGACCCCTTAACTAGGTTTACTTTAAGCCACTTTGTCTTGGCATGAATTATGCTCAGAGAATGAACACTGTTTCCATAATGCGGGGGTGGAAAAAACTTTCCTATAAGCAAAACACAAAATGCCAAGGAAAAGATCGTCAGAATTTTCTACCAAAATTTTGATACTTTTGCAAGCCTAACAATAGATAAACAATGTTAGGTAAAAATACATGTAATGTATATAATCATAAAAAGTTAGTGACCATGGTAAATACAATTTAAATACAACTCAAAAGAAATATACAAGCAAATACAACTCAAAAAGAAAAAGAAAAGTAACTCAGAGGTAAAATGGGCAAAACCCCCATTTCATGGATCCACAGGAGAAGGGGATAGGGTGGGAACTGGTTGAAATCATGTGGAAGGTATTGCTTAAAGGTGATCTGTTATGTTAAGTCATAACATAAAATAAAACATCAAATGCTATTTCAACCCATGGATGAGCAAAGGGTTGGAGGTAATATGAAGTTTTAGTACAGATGCAAATCAGTACACACTTTTATGCCCATTTTTGTCCTTTTGGAGACACAATTCAGTAACATTTAGGAAAATTAAAATGTGTGTGTCCTTTGACACAGCGATTACACTCCTAGGATCAGGTCTATGCCTTAGAAATGCTCACACAAGTCACGCAGAACTACCTTCGAGTTTCTTATTCAGGATTTATGATATCAAAAATTGGAAATACCGCTACGATTGTTCATCCAAGCTGATACTTATATAAGGTCTTCTCTGGAGTGGCACTTAAACACTCTGCATCAAAGGCTGACGTAATCCTCCCTCAAAGCCCTGTAGGTGAACACTTTATCATCGCCAGTAAACAGAAGAAGCACCTAAGCATAGAATGGGACAATTTATTCAAGGTCACTCAGCCAGCAGAGAGCAGCCTTATGTGACCCGGGTCACCTTGCACAAGTCTGTTCTCTACCACTTACTTCCCAAAGCACCTCCAGTAAAGGACTGGTTGTGTAAGTCACAAGAAATCCTTACAAGGCTGAGACATATTGTAAATGAAACAAGTGGGTGGCAGTGTTATCTCATTTTTGAAAAATACAAAATGCCTACATGTGGTTTATGATGTGTGTATTAGCTCTTGGATGAGAGCAACTGGAAGAAATCCACAAACGGTCATCTCTGTCAAGGGGCATATGATGTTAGGGGCAGAGGATAGAAGGTGCTGGTGTAAAAAAAATTTTCATTTCTCCTGTAAAAAATCTTTGCATTATTGAATTTTGAAGAGATTTTATTATTTGTAAAATTTTTAATTAGTGTACCAAAAAAAAAAAAAAAACACTGAGGGATTGCAGGCACTTCTGACCTGGTTTTATGGGCAATTCATGTGAGGCTCAATTCATGTTACACGTTTTTCTGGGGATGGATAGATGCACTTGGGCAGGGGTACCACAGGGGCAGGGGAAGTGGCCCAGCTGGGTGAGAGGCAGGCTGGCAGCTCTCTCCAGCAGTGTTCCTTGACTGGAACTAGCCTTGGCCATGGTGATGAGAGAGCAAGTAGGGACATTTCTTGCCTGTCACAACCATACTCACCATGAATGAAGAAGTACCTGTTCCTAATAGTCATACTCAAACCTTCCAGCCGTGCTTGTTCTCATGTGTGCAGTATTTGTTTTAATGAAGACACGCAGGGTGTCGGGAGGAGAGAGGCCGGAGGTATATTAACATGGTATCCAAATGGGCAGCCACATGCTTAATATAGCTACCTCCTTGTGGGTCAGCCATCCCAAGGTCGTGTACCATACCCATGGTCTTACTCAAACACAGATTTGAAAACTGAAATCGTCACTGTGCCAGACTCTCTTGCAGCTAAAGGGTGGCCATTTGAAGCAGTCCATGCAATGTCCGTGACTGTCACTGCTGGAATTCCAAGTAAGTTTCCTAAAGGTGTTGACTCGACTGAAATTGGGCTTCAGCTCCTTCCCCTTCTTCCTGACCAGACCAGAGGTGTGAGGCCGAGAAATGTAATTGCCAACCTCCAGCAAGGAGGATGGAAACCAAACATTGTATCAGAGTCCTGGGGCCGCTGTGACAGACTGCCACCATCTGGGTGGCCTGAGGCCACAGATGTTTATTCTCCCACAATTCTGGGGGCTCACAGCCTGAAAGTGAGGTGGCAACAGGGCTATGCTCTCACTAAGGACTCCAGAGGAGGATCCTCCTGACAGCTTCCTGGCTTCTGGTGGTCTTGACAATTCTTGGCTTCATCACTCCGGTCTCTGCCTCCATTGTCCCAGGGCCTTCTCCCTGGGTCTGTGTCCCTTCCCTTCTTCTTGGGTCATCAGTCATATATGATTTAGGGCTTACCCTACTCCAGTATGGCCTCATCTTCATCTGATCATATCTACGAAGATTATATTTTCAAGCAAGGTCACATTCACAGGTACGAGGTTAGGGCTTGAACATATTTGCGGGGAGACACAATTTGATTCATAAAACACACTAAAGGTGGAGAATGGGAAGATGGACCGTGGACAGCCCATTGATGTCTTCTTGTTGTGTGAGTCTAGTACAGTCATCATTTATTTAAGCTATCATTTAGGTTTTCTTTTACTGGCAGCTGAATACATTCCTAACTGACATATTCCTACCTGCCGTACTTATCCATCCATCCATCCATCCCTCCATCCATCCATCCATCCCTCCATCCATCCACCCATTTTGACCAGTCATTAGAAGAAGGCATCTATAGTGTGTCAGACAAGGAGCTAGGTCAGAGTTGAGGCTGGCACAGAGAATGTACTTGATATTTATTAGCTAAATGCATGAAGGGGAAAAAAAGATTCAGTTTGTGAAACTTATATAAAGTATTCACAAAAAAGTTGATAATTAAAGTGTGCCATGGGGTTTGTATCTAACTCCAACTTGGGGTTTAAGGGAGAATTCCTGGTGACTGAGAAGGGTGGTGGGAGAATGTATAGAAGCCAAAGACAGATGGAGAATGTGAGAAAAATTTACTATGATTGAATCATGGAAGATAGGGAAAGAGGGGGATGAGGAGAAGGAAAGGGAGCCAGAGGGGTGGGGGGAGGGAGGGAGAGGGGAGAAAGAGAAACGTGAAATTCAGTCTGGAGAAGGGAAGCTAGAGATATAAGCATGAACACTTGGGATCACTCCTTCCAAGTATTTGAGCCCTAGAATGCTAAAAATGTCCAAAGCAGGACTTCCTATATAATTTTATATTCTTGGGCCAGGGGCTGTGTCACTTGGATGTCTTCTAATCTTTAAGTTTCGTGGCTGATAAGACACTATGTTCCATGCATAGCAAAAGGAAAAGGACCTTAAGGTGCAAACACCCTCCCTTTGCACTGTTAGGTACTGCTCTGGTGAGTGCTTGACTTTTGGGTTTGTGGAGCCTAGAGGGCCCCAGCTCTGCATTTTGTGGAGCGTGTGTTGACACTCGCGGGACATTCCCAGTAGGCCTTGCTTTGGCACACCATCCTTCTGTAGCAGTGCTTTCTGGCCGAGAGCGTGGACGATACCTTGGAGAGCTGCAAGATGCCAAATGCTCCCTCCTGACGCTCAGATTCTTGCCTTGCGTCTTGCTGGCCAAGGGAACAGATAGAGGTAGTTCTCACTTCCACAGTCTTGTTTTCCTTCATCTCCAAAATGAGCCTAAAAATTTTCAGAAAAAAAAAGTCATAACATAAAATAAAGAGTTCCTTGCACATAGCAAGTGCCAAAAAAAAAATCCGGTTGAATGTGTGTGTATAAATTAAAATTGTCTAGAATCTTAGATCTTGGGGAAATTCTCTGTTATCTTTTTCTGGGGGAGGGGCAGGTAATCAGAAAGCAGGTTTTGCGTCCCAGGGCTCCTCATGGTGACCCTGGATCAGTGCTTGGGCAGGAGTGTGACTCTCCATGACTGGCACTGGCTCCGGGCTCTAGCATTGGTGTGCTCTAGACTTGGGAGATGTGTCAAGCTGTGCACTTTTCTTGAGGGTTCTTTGTGGGGTCTTGGGAGAGCCCCCATCCACCTGGATCCCCCGCCTTCAATTTCTTGACCAAGGCAAATACAGTCGCTGGTCCACTGTAATCCCGTCATAGCCCCTGGGCATCTGGCCTCGCCCCTCTGCACTCTTCCTATTAGGGAACCCATTGCTACCCAGGGAGCTTAGACAACCTCTCCCTGACGCTCTCTCACTCCTGGCCCTTCCTATGCCCATCACACATCCTGTAGTGTGACAAATTCAGGTTTCTTGGGCCACACCCAGTACAGCAGACACCTCTTCTTACTTCTTTCCCAAGGCTCAGGAACCAACCGAACCTGCCTGTGACCTCTGGAGAATGTGCATCAGACACCAGTTCTCTGGCTCCCCCAAACCCCAAGGGACACAGTGCTTTCCAAGTGATCCCACTGAAGCCCTTCTCACTAGGTACAAGGTGAGAGGAAGGATCCCCATCTCATCTCAGCCAGGGAGGGGCAGACAGAGCACACTGAGAACTCTTGTCATCCAGCCTTCTTCGTCAGCGTCCCCTGTCCTTCTACTGTCCATGTGGATGAGGGGCCCAAGAGTCATGAACTAATTTAAAAAATGTTTTACAGTGTTCTAGGCTGAGTGCGATGCTCCCCTAACATCCATAGGTTAAAATCTTACCCCAAGGGGAAGGTATTAGGACGTGGGGCCTTTGAGAGGTGAACAGGTCATGAGGCTGAAGCCCTCTTGAGTGGGATTAGTGCCCTTATAAAAGGGACCCTCGAAAACTTTCTCACCCTTGTTCTGTTGCTTACCAATAAAAGGAAAAGATGGTCATCTGCAATCGAGAAGAGGGCCCTGACCTTGATCTTGGACTTTAAACTTGCAGAACTACGAAAGTTCCCGTCTCTCGAACCTGTGAGGATCATGATCCTTGTTTTCCTGATTCTCCACTTGTGGCTACATCTGACGGGTCATCTTAGAAGACAGCACTGTCCCTGTCTCTGTCTCTCTCTCTTTACACATCACACGCACACACACACACACACACACACACACAAAGTCAACCCTTTGTATTTGTGGTTCTGCATCTGTGCCTGAAACCAACCTTGGATTGAAAATATTCAGAAAAAATGCAATTTAAAATAATATAAGTGAAGACTAAAGCATGACAACTATTGACCCAGCATGAACGTGATATTCGGTGTCATGTCATCTGGAGATAACTTAAAATATTCAGGTCCTACGCGGATACAATGCAATTTAACAAAAGGGACTTGAGCAACCACGGACTTTGGATTTGGGTGTCCACAGGGGATCCTGGAATTCATCTCCTGCAGATGCCTGTATGTCCCCTGTCATGCTGTTTCTCTGGAGAATCCCCAGACAGTCACGTGGTGCCTGTGGGGACTCAATGAGGAATCTTAACGGAAGACTGAACTATGCGCCGCGTGAGTAGATGCTGTCCCTCGACTCTGTGCTGCCAAAGGTGTGTACGGAGCCTGGTGGTCACGGCTTTCCTGACAAGGCTGTGTCTAGTGTCAACTTTCCGAGGAGCCATAGGATGCTCCTGTTGTAAAGCCTTGGTTATTCCCCAGGGTCTATTTCTCTTGCCCCTGGATCCCTCCCATAATTCAGTCCAGGCCAAGAGGTAAAGGGATCCCTCTCCATGTGGCCCTTCCCCCACATGAACTGGAGTTGAGGATACCGAGGGCAGGTGCCCTCGGGGGCCCAGGGCCCCAAGACCCAGAGGATGAATGAGTCATTCTTCAGAAAACCTCTCCATTCTGGGACCCCTTTGTGTTCCCCTACAGCCTGTTCCTCACACTGCAGACCCCGGGGGAGGCAGGAGAGCGGGGTCATTTCCTGACAGGCTAGGAAAATGATGCCCAGATTCACTCACAATAATACAGAGAAGCTGGCTTTTCCTTAGCTAGGGTATTCTGGCTTCATACAAGGGCCACCTCTTCTACTGAGCTTCATCTTGTAAAACTGAGTCTCAGAAATGGGTCAAAATTACAAAATAGCAGGGCTGGGGCTGGGGCTCAGTGGTAGAACGCTCGCCTAGCACGTATGAGGTGCTGGGTTTGCTCCTCAGCATCTCATAAAAATAAATAAATAAAATAAAGGTAAAAAGACAAAAATTACAAAACAGGACTGGGGGAGGTGGCTCAGTGGTCGAGTGCCCCTCAGTTCAATCCGCAATACCAGAAAAAAAAAAGAGAAAGGGGTCAAAATTTTACACAGTTGAAGGAAGAAAAGTTATATAGCAGCTGATGAATTACCAGTTTCTACTTTCAATTTTTCTTAGTAATCTCTCTTTATTTCTCCAAGATGTGTTTCAAGGCATCAGTGGATACCTGACTATGGATGGTACCAAAACCTATAGGTACTGTTTTTCCCACACAAACATATATGTCTATGATAAAGTTCAATTTATAAGTCAGGCACAGTAAGAGATTAACAACGATGAGTTGTAATAAAATAGGACAGTGAGAGTGATATGCTCTAATAAAAATTATGTGACTATGGTCTCTCCATATCTTACTATTCTGTACTCACATGCATGGTTTGTGTGCGAGGATACAGGGTCTACAGGAAGGTCTGGGAAGCTACAGGACAAACTTGATCAACAGTGGATCAGAAAGAAAACTGGGAGTGTTGGCCGGGTGACCAGCACAGGTTGGTGGTCCAGGGTGCAGGTGTTCCGGGTGAGGAAAGAGGCTGTGCTTGGTCAGCCCTCAGCCTTGCGGCTCCTCTCCAGCAAACCTCAGTGCCTGTGGCTGCTGAGAAGGAGAGGGAGTTCACAGAAGGAAGACAACGGTATCCCGCTTAGGAAATACAACACTCGGGTGGTAGGGATGCTCTGGAAGAGAGAGGGTCGTGAGGGTGAGGGAAGATCCTGGGCATGAGAAGGTGAGAGGCTCTAAGATGGGTGGTAGCCCGGTGGGAGGGGAACCTGAGAGTGGGTAGAAGGAGAGAGAAACCAGACCTTGGAACAGCAGGTCTGGGAAGCCGTGGGTAGGATCCCTGATTCTGGGGTCACTTCCCTGAGACTTAGAAAGAAAGCCTTCGGAACAACCCTCGGGAGACCCCTGGAGAGGAGGATGCTGGGAAAAGATGGGCCTTCCAGGGATCCAAGGCGATGATTTCAATGCAAACTCAGAGCTCCTGGAAAAGGAGGTAATAGAGCATGATTCATTTAAGCAAAATCACCAGTGAAGGCTGGGGGTTTCTGCTTACATATATATATATATTTTTTTTTGCGGGGGGGGCAAGGACCTAAAAGAGTGAACTTATGTTTTATACAGAGGAGTCCAGGTGCATCATATCCATACACCCATCATATGGCATTAATTATAGTTTATGAAATAATGGGGTGCATGAAACATGCCTCCCACACCCAGGAGTGCTCAACCACCTCCTTCATCACGAGGTAATCGCCATGGACATTTGCATCTCTCCATGCTCAGTTGTAACCTTTTCCCAGTTAATTCTCAGGAGATAGCTATTTCCAATGTCATCTTGAAAAGTACAGTGATGAAATCATTTTCAAATTAGCATGTCGGTAGGTTCAAGCATTTACAATCCAGCTTGAAATCATCGCCCTGCCTCTGCCTGTCTCGTCGGCATCTGGAAGATGGGATTGCCCAACTAGCATTGCTGTGTTATCGTTTCAACTTTTATGTTCACATTCTGGTTCAGACATAACATTCTTCCTTTGAAGCTCTTTGCAGAAGCTGACCAAGTATTTATACTTTTTAAAACATGCAGTTCCTTTTTTTCTTTTGGTGGTCAAAAAAGTGTGCTTTTCTGATGAGACCTCATTTCATCTTTGAATAGATGTGAATCTCCTTAGAAGGCAATTCTAAAGACTGTTTGATGACTTAAGCCTCTAAGGGAGTAAAATATTCTAAGAGAGATTTTTTTCCCTTTGTGGTATGAGGCATTGAACCCAGGGGGTATTCTACCACTGAACTACATCCCCAGTCCTTTTTATTTTATCTTTGAGACAGGGTCTCACTAAGTTGCCCAGGCTGGCCTTGAATTGACGATCCTCCTGCCCCAGCCTCCCAAGTCACTGGGATTACACTCATGTGCCACCTAGCTGGACTTCAGAAAGATTCTTGATCTTTTTAACTTGAAGAAGGTTTGGATGGATGGGGGGAGAACAACAGAGCAAGGATTTAGAGTTGGCTGAGCACTAAAATCGACCCATTGAGGTACCCAGGAGGAGCATGTGACTTCTAAAGCATGCTTGAAGTTGTTCAAACTTTCTAGACTGAGGTCATTTACCCCAGGCTTTTCAGGACCATGACCCCAGTCCACCTGCAGCCTATTCATGGTCCTTGAGTGCAGGTTTTCTACTGCCTGAGTCTTCATCTGGGTTCCAGTCTGCTTACTCAGTAAAGGGAGGACATTGTGACAGTCACTCTTTATTTGGCCCTTCTCCCTACCAAGAGCATGAGTCTACTTCCTCCTTCAGGAAGTCTACTTCCTGTGACAGTTCCAACAACTGTGTGGCAGGATGACACAACAGCAGTTCCAGGTGCAGGCTGTGGGAGCCTCCAACCCCGACTCTTGGAGTCTGGAGCTGCCAGGTAAGCCATCTCCCTATTATCCTGGAGGGATCACATGGAAAGCCCTGAGACTGTAATGGAGAGGAAGAGATCTACCTGAGCCAGTCTTCCAGACATTCCATGAGGCACCAAGCTTGTGAGTGAAGCCTGCTTAGACCTTCCGGCCTCCAGGCGAACACCAGCCAGTGACCCAATCCAACAGCTCAAAGAGCAGAAGAATCGCCCAGCTGAGACCTTCCCAGATTCCTGACCCACAGAATTGTGAGCCACTGTTGTTGTTTCAAGTCATTGCATTTTGGATGGTTTATTTATGCAACAACAGATACTTAGGAAGTATTGAGAGAATTGAGACACCATCATGGTGACTGTTGATGAGGTCCCTTTGTGGGAACTGCATGCAAGCGAACAAACCCAGAAGAGAGGTTCCTCTAATTTCATCTCTCTCCAGAGGAGGGTAATAGACATCCAGATTCAAGGAGATCCGTGTCTAGGTCACAGCTGTCTGCCTGGGTCTCCATGCTTTTTACTAAATCTCAGCTCCCCTGCAAAGAGTCTTCCAATAGAGAGGCTCTAGTAGGCCAAAGCATGTGGGTCTGAATCTAGATGCACACAACTGGGGCTGAAGCCAGGATCTGCTGCTGTCAATCCCAATATCTCAGTTGTACCCAAGGTCTGCATCTCTGATTTGTCAAATGCTCCTTCTCTATCACCATGGTGACAAAGAAGGGGCAGGTGGTGTTATCTCCCACCAAACGTAAACCTCATCAATGCCACTGTTTTCTTTGGCTGAGAACATTCAGGATGAGAATCCTCATAACAAGTACAACTGTAGTTTGGGGAAAAGAAAAGAGCCCAGTGGAATGCAGTTTTGTAGATAAGAATACAAACAGTTTAAACAAGTTAGAAAAAATTTACCCGTCACTCAACCCTCAGTATTTATCACCCAGACAACAAAATAAAGACAATCAACTTTATTCACCACGAGGACCACTGGCTCTTGAACATGGACACTGGTAGAGTTTCAACTGCCCTTAGTGGTATTGTACTTGCTAGTTTGTCCTCTAAAAGTACTGGCTTATGAAAGAAGTCTTAAAAAGGGGCCTGACTTTTGGGGTAATAAGGGAAAATGGTGTTAAATTGATGAGTATAACAAACTCTATTTAAGATTTAATCAAATCTTTCTCTGTTATTAGGAAATATAGTGTGAAACTAAATTTTCTCTTACCTTTTTGAAGTTATTTTTTTTGATTTTTTTTGAACTAAATGGTTTTCTGGATAGAAAACAAAAACCTCAACTGGTTTAATTTCTCCAGAAATTATTTAAAAATCACATTTGCTATGCCCCTTCACTTAGTAGGAATGCTGTGGATGGGTATCAAATTGATGTTTTTGGATTCTGTTATGGTGGGGTCTATGCTCTAGGAGACTCAAGAGCTCTCTATGAGAATTTCATATTTTCTGTGTTAATTTCTATGAGTTTATAAGAAAATTGGTACCAGCATTTTCTGAATTGCCTGAATGACTACATTAGAGTAAAACATTGCCACATACTTCCAGTGCCTGTGTTTGTTTAAATTGAATTGAAAAGAATTTTCTTTTTGGATTGAACCCAGGGACACTCTACCCCTCAGCTAAACCCCCAGTCCTTTTTATTTTTATTTTTGAAATGGCCTCACTAAGGTACCCAGGCTAGCTGAGAACTTGAGATCCTCCTGCCCCAGATTTTCAAGTCAACTGGTATTACAGACATGCACCTCTACGCCTGACTTTGAATTCAATTTACAAATTTGTTTTTATTTTATAGTTGTATAATAGTTGCACTTGAATCTTGCTAAATATTTGCATATATATTACTTCATTGAGCTCTTTTCTTTCTGCCAAGTACTGATCTAGCCACTTACATATTATTTCCTTTACTCACTGCAATTCAATGAAGAAGGTACTGTGATTGTACTCATATTGTATATAGGAAACTGAGGCACAGAGACATTAAAGCTTAAGTAGCAAAACTCAAAAATTTTTAAATAATAATAGAGTTTTTTTTTTTTTTACCCTAGGTACATGTATGATTACACAATTGGTGTGATGCTACTTCGTGTATAACCAGAGGAGTGAAAAATTGTGTACATGAACTACCTGGCTAAAATGGGACCGAGGAGTGGAAATAATCAGAGCTCTCACCCTCCCTGTTTAGTAAGTTGTCAAAAGTCATGTGGTTAACAGATAGTACCTAGAATTCCAATCCAGCTTGATTAACCTTTAGCATCATATAAAAAAAAATCTAAGTAACTTTATATTAAAAATTATGTAACGTCAAGTCCATTCAATATTCAGTTGTAAGAAATTGAGAAGAAAAATGGAAAAGATATTTTAAAGGCAGAAAGAGAAACGATGATTCTGTATTAGTCATCTGTTACTGTACAACAAATCATCCCCAAACTTTCAAGATTTCTATGGGTCAGGAATTCAGGAGGAGCTTGGCTGGATGGTTCATGCTTCTGTTTCTCATGGAGACAGGGCCAGACAGCGACCAGAGCTGTAATAGCCGAGGCTGACCAGACATCTCTCTTTTTTCATGTTGTCCCTGGGACTTCCCATGCAGCCTCCATGCACGGGATAGTCCAAGCTCCTTCTTAGCATTGTGGATTCAGCAAATAGGTAGTTGTAAAGGCAGGTGACTCCAAAGAACCAGGGAGAAGCTGTATCATTTTTTATGACGTAGTCTCTAAAGTCATGTAATATTCTTTTCATCAGTTACATGCCTACCCAAACTTAGGGATCAGAAATGAGGAATCTACCTTGGTGTGGGACAATTGTCAAAGTCATATTGCAAGAAAGGCAAGTGGGATGTGAGACTTTGTGGTCTTCTTTGGAAAATATAATCTGCCCCAATTTCTGTACTTCTGTTCTTCATGGAGATCTTTCACACAGAATTAAAACTTAGTAAGCAGCCTCAACAGACACTCACAGCTGTTGTTTGCTTTCACATTTAAGACCTCTTTAAAACATGGTATGGAGAGTAGCCATTCCTTCCCCACCATATTATGATGCAAAAATATACTCCTGCATATCATTTTTTTTCAGCTGCAAGAACTTCATTTCTTATGTTTGTGAGTTAGAGACTGATAACATTGGGAGCTTGGGCATAAATGGAAAGATAAGTGAATGGTAGACCTGGAAGAAAGGGGGTTCCACTAAAATTTGGGGGAAAGACAAAAAGATAAGGAAACATTTAATCTGGGATTTCAAACATATTCTCCTGTTTATGGGAGGGACAGACACAGAAGAGACACTTGAGGAGCTGGCTGCTCCTGATTCACTTTGAAATGATCCTGGGCATGTCAAGATTGTATAACTCTCAGTATTGGGAAAGAGTATTAAGAAATACTTGCTAACCCATGCTGCAGAAGAATACAGTCTGAGCATCTCAAACATCCGACTTGATCTGCATCTCTAGAATCACTGCAAGAATAAAATCTTCCATGTTATAACAAAAAAATGAAAAATGATTCACATGCTTAATATCAGTCATAAAGACAAGGAACAAGTATTTCATTAAAACCAGAAGAAAGGACATTGCAAAAGGTTTCTAGTTTTTAGGGAATAGAAATAAAGCTTAATGGTAGAAAAGCATTAGTGTAGATTTAATATGCATAAAATATCATTGGTAAAATTAAAAGTAGAACTGCTGCCTGATTCAGTAATTATACTTCTGGGTGTTTATTCGAAAAAAAGTAAAGAGAGATTTGAATTCCTATGTTCATTGAAGTGTTAGTCACAAGAACCAAGAGGTGGAAATAACCTCAGTGTTCATTAGTCACTTAGTGAAAATGTGGTATAGGCATGCAATGGAATATTAGTTTGCCAAAAGACTACAATACAGATGAACTTGGAGGACATTATGAACAGGAGCCAATCAAAGAGGGACACATACTCCATGGTTTCTATTAGTAAGATAACTAAAGTAGCCAAACTCATAGAAATAGAAAGATGAATGGTTATTGCCAGGGACTGGGGGATGGGAGAAATGGAGAGTTGTTATTCAATGGAAATAGAGTTGCAGTAATGCAAAGTGTGAAAGTTCCAGAGATCTCTGCAACATGGTACCTGTGGTTAACAATGCTGTACTATATACTTCAGAGTTCATTAATATGGTAGATTTCATGGTATGTATTTTTCACATCAAACTAACTATCACTGGTAATTTATTTGCTTCTCATGTTATCTTTATGTTTAATTTTTGTAAATATAGTGTTATAATGACATTTGTATGTATACTTATAATTTCTCCCTCCCACCCTATTTTTGCCTTAGCATTTCTCAAAATTAAACCATCCCCAGGACCCTTAGGAAACTAGCTTTCATGATGCCGGGTGGGACACTACACAAATACCAGCTTCTTAGGGTGATTGTATGTGGTTGTGATTTAGAAAAATTAACATCTGAGTCTACAATGTGAGAAGACATGGAACTAAGTGGGAGCTCTTTTAATTAATTACTTACATGGTTGGTTACACTTTCATTGCATATGTTTGCAACCAATCTTCAGAAATAATTTTTGCACGTCAATTCAAGCACCCAGGGTCAGGAGAGTGACTCAAAAAGTAAGTTTGCAAGAGCAGAATGTCAATATTGCTAAAATTATTCCAGGTCTCAAAAAACATTTTTAACTGAGGTGACTTATTCCTTATTCATTTTTTTTAAATACTTCATGCTTTAACCAAAATCTACCTTCCATTTCTCCACAGTAGAATGAAAAAAAAAAAAATGTATTTTTAGAACATAAGGAAGGCTTTGACACTTTCTGAAGAGACCAGTGACCGTGAACTTTCTGAACCAGGAGAATCTGGCTTCAGTTTTGTGGGTTTTTCCTTTTCTTTGAAAACGGATCTTATCATCTATAGTGGGCCTTTATATTTTTAAAAACTCTAATTGTTTGAAGTATTCACGAGATTGAGAAGCGACTGAGGAGGAGTAGAACTAGTCTCAGGATTCTATAAAGATGTCCACAGCTTACTGCAAGGATGGACGCTTCTTTTCTCTTTTTCACATGAAGAGAAGGAGGCTTGAGGTCTGGGCCTTACCTACAATGCTAGGATAGTGGAAATGCAGACTGGAAGCCAGAAGACCTGGGGCACGTGGTTGGAGTAACTGTGATCTTGGTCTCTGTATCAGTCAGCTCAGGCTGCTATAACAAAGCACCACAGACAGCGGGGCTGAAAGTCTAGAGGTTTATTGCTCACAGTTCTGACGATTGACAGTCTGAGATGAAAGTGCTGGTTGGGGGCTCTTTCCCTGGCTTGCAGACAGCTGTCTTCTCACTGTGTCCTCACCTTAGTTTCTGCATTTGGAAAGAGAGAGGGGGGGAGAGAGAGAGAGAGAGAGAGAGAGAGAGAGAGAGAGAGAGAGAGAGAGAGAGAGAAAGCTCTTAGTTTCTTCCTCTTCTCATAAGGTCCCTAATTCCATCATGAGAACCTCAGCCTCATGATCTCATCTAAATAACCACATTGGGAGTTAAGGCTTTGGTGTTTTGGAGGGATCCATTTTGATCCATAGCCGCCTCCTTGGTTACCTTTCTTCTGGAAGATACACTGAGCTCTGATTTTTCTGGAATATTTTCAGGAAAAGAATTACTTCTCGGCATCTTGGTTTTAATATCTGAAAAGTGATTCTTAACAGTAACTTCTCAGGAATGTCAGTGTTTATCCATCTAATTTCATGTTACAAAATAGCAAATCTGCTTGATTCCTAAGCTGTAAAAGTTTACCCGAGTTTTATTTTAGTGCCTGCCACCATTTTTACTGAGAAATTATTACTACCAACATGTGTTCTTATTATGATTCAAAATTCCATTTCACTTGTGGGGTCCACTTGTCATAGGATGAGCTGCCGTCTAGAGGTCTCAAGATCTCTTTTAGATGTCTAGGTGTCTAGAAGCTCTGGTTTTAACTTTGGTCCAGAACTTGCAAAGCTAAACTGTCAGTTTTTCCTATCTTTACCAAGTCCCTTTCCTCTGCGATATTGGGAGGAATGGATCTCTCCCATCCGCTTCTGCCTGCTCTCTTGGACTTCTCAGAGCTATGTTCCAATTTTGCTACCTTGGGCTCCACTTCCTTCATAGCTGATCTCAGTCTGGAACCCATCAACTGCATTGCTCTTATTCTCTCTATCCTGGAGAGAACCATAGGATTGGAACTATGGCGATCGGTGGCATTGGCCATTCATCTTCCTGCACATGTGGGCTTGAGCGACACAGTGTGCTGATGTACAAGAGGATGTTGATTGCACGGGATAAAGTTATCTAACACTAACCAACTTAGGAAAAGGGGGAATGGATTGACTCCCGTAACTGGGTCTGGTGAGACAGAAGAGTCACATATTAAGTCGGGCAAAGCCGTTTCATTAATCACAGACAGGCAGCACAGATGAACGGAAGCCTAGGGACCATGGTGACTCAGCTCCTCAAGGCTCAGGAAAGCTGCCTAGGGTGAAAAGTGACTCCTCTGCACATGCTCTGAGTTGCACAGTGGCTCAATGACCCACAAAAGCACCCCCACTGTGGGCTTTATACTGTAAATGAAGCTAGGATCTTGAGAACAATTAGAGCAGGACATCCTGTACCAGGAGGGACAAGAACATAGCTTGGGCTGTTCCAGACAGCTCCTCCTTATCTCAAACTGTTGCGTTCTTAGTACATTCTAATTTTTTTTCTGAGAATTTCAAGCAGGAGGTGAAAGATCTGGCTGGGCAAGGCTATTTGGGGACCTCTCCCGCAAGTAAGAAAGAACAGGGATGCCCAGAACAAGGGCTCTGTCTTTTCGTGCTCCCAGGCACACCAGTATTGTCCTAAATTGTCTATCCTATAGAGAGCTGTGGGATGGGAACTATGGCTACTGGTGGCATTGGACAGGCATCTTCCTGATTCCTCCACCTGAGAGGAAGGTATTTCTCCCGGTTTCAGCTGAACCAAACTGCATCTGGATTCTGATTGACCTGCCTGCCCCTGGACCAGCTTAATGAGCATTAGGGCCAGGAGCTTCCTTTGCATTCTTGTGGTCACAGGGATGGCACCCCTCATTTCACACATGGACCACCTGCTGGAGGGAAGCAGTCTCCCCAGAGAAGAAGGGAGAGTAAACCCACAATTGCCGCAGGAGTGCCAGCTGGGCAGCCACCCTCAATTCTTAGTCTTAGTTTTCACTCTAGTGAGACAGTTGGGAAGAACCGGGAACCACGTGCTGACATTGCCCCTGGCAGAAGGGCAAGTGCGAGAGGTAGTAAGCCCCCCCACGGGGGGCGCTGTTCTGATAAACGCAGTTTCTGCCCTCAGGACCCCAAACTTTTATGCCATGCGCATCTTTCTTCTAGGCTCCACCACGACTTTTCACCTGCCGTTTGGGAAACCCTGTCCCAGGGACTGTTAGGCTTCAGGTTACACTTTTCTCTTCCTAAAGCTAACTGCACAGAGTCTCAGCAATCAGCCTAGAAGTGACATCCCAGGGGCTCAGGGACTGTGATGGCCTTTGACACTCAAACTCTCTAGAAATGTCCAGGCAATGGACTTTGGTATGGTGGCCGGCATATATCCTATGTCAGACTCCTAAGACACAATCCCTGGAAGACTGGCCAACCCAGCCCTTACCCTGCTTACCAGGGTGAGCTACAGAAGTGTGTTTTTATTTTGCTGATTGTCGTGCAGAAAGGAAGACATGAATATTTTCCTCATAGTTCTTTAACTACAAGTTCTACTGCTCACCTTGAATTCTGTTCACGTTGGATTCCAAACAGTGTCCTTTTGGATCTGGAGGGAATGATAAATAACTAGGCTCAATAGTTGGTCCCTTGGCTACTGAAAAGATCCCTACCAATACACTGAATGTCCTGCTTATGGGATTAACTTCTTAAATGAGGTTCATGCTTTCTCATTTCTGATCAGGGTAAAAGAGGATGCTGTTGTTGTTTTTCTCTCTATTTTGCAAGTTATTTTTACTTTTGGTGTCCACAGCAAGTTTAAAAATTTCTTTGAAGTTTATGAACTAGTATAAACTTTTCATTCTACTCTATTATGTATCTGTTTATTTTACCTTATGTTTATTTTTACACACTGGGGATGGAACTCAGGGGTATTCTACTACTAAACTCTATCTTCAGCTCCTTTTTATTTTTTTCATTTTGAGACAGAGTCTTGCTAACTCTCCCAGGCTGGCCTTATACTTGCGATCCTCCTGCCTTGTCTCCCAAGTCACTGGGATGATAGGTGTGCATCACCATGCCCAGTTCTGTTTGCTTGAAATAATGTTTTAAATACTTTCTATCGAGGAAAAGATTTTCTAAAAGTTATGCCATATTATTTCCAGTTATTCTCTAGCTTTGAGTAATTCTTGGCATTGTGTTTGAGAAATGCCGCTGTATGAAATGATATTCTTATAACTTCCTGTCCTCCATCTCCAAGTTTCTGGAGCAATCTTGAGGACTCAAGACTTTGTAAAATTGAGTAAAGCTTTGGGACACAAAATCTCTTCTAGAGCTTAGAGGGCGGTAAATGGTAAAGAATTTTCCAGACAAGCTCTGGACACTTGGATTTATGGTAACATCCTTTGGCATGTGCAGCTGACCCATATGTTTTCAGTGACTCTCTGACTCGGGGCTTCCACTCCAGGTACTCACTGACCGCCGGTGAATCACTGATTCAGATGCTCTCAGCTCAGTGCAGCACTAGTAACTCCTGGGCACCTCTGAATGTTACTCTAGAACGCTGGGGTGTGGGGTGAATATCCTGGTTGGTGTGTACCTGAGTCAGAACATTCCCATGCCTGTGCTCTGGACTGGTAGATGTGTTTTGCTGCCCACTATCCATTCACTCTTTTCTGATAACCACCCCCAATGTTTCAGTAACCAGAAACCTGACAAGAACAACACTGAGAAGGGAAAGTGTATTGGGGGCTCATAGTTTGGGCCTATTCCGTTGCTCTGGTCTGAGGTGAGGCAGAACCTCATGGCAGAAGGGTGGGGAGAAGGAAAGTAGCTCAGTGGACATGGCCACTAGGAAGTAGGGAGAGAGAGTTGTGCTCACCTGGGACCAAATATAAACCCAAAGACATGCTCCCATGACCTACTTCCTCCAGTCACACCCAACCTGCATGCAGTTACCATACAATTAATCTGTATCAGTGGATTAATCCGCTAGTTAGACAAAAGCTCTCATAACCCAGTCATTTCACCTCTGAACTTTCTAGTATTGTCCACATATGAGCTTTTGGGGGACACCTCATATTTCAAACACCCGTATCCATCTGGGGATATAACTTCATTCCATCTCCTTCAGGTGGTTTTGATTCCTTTGAGGTGTGAAACATATGACTCACCAGGATATCGCTATTTGCTGACCAGGGAGTCAAAAGTGATACAGTCAGAGCAAATAAAATGAAAATCCTATTGAGCTCAAAGCCTAGAATACATAGTCTAGAGCCTCTGTAAAAATGTGTCTCTAGGAAAAGGGACGAAAATTGAACATAAGGCCAAAAACAAAGGAACAGGCTGTGGTCAATAGACCATGTAATGAAGAGAAATGGTACCAGCCACACTGCGGGGCAGTTATAGCAAACCGTGCTTGAAGCCAACACTACCCCTGAAATCTTCAGCTATCTTAGCTAGTAAATTACTTTTTCTTTCTTTCTGTCTCTTTTATTCCCTCAGTCTATTTGGGCCAGGTTTTGCTCTTTGGGAACTGAATGAATTCTGGGTATATGTCCCATGCAAGCAAAGGTCTGGCTTTGACTGGCCATGGAAGAAAAGGGGCAAGGAGGAGGCTGCCATGGCCATCCAGATGGCCACCCACAGACCAAGTCCAATGCCAGGAAGTGCGTCTTGCCATTCCCATTGAGTAGAACATGACATGTGCTTCCGATTGGTGGGCCGCCTGAGTTATTTTCCATTTATGCCTTTCCCAAATGGTGGCTTTAGGCCGGTTATCTCATTATCTTTCCACCATTGTCCATTGAGTATGCCAGAGACTGGCAAAATGAAGGTTTAGATTTGGACCATTTTCTTTTGGAGAAGTGGTGAGTGTATTTTATGAATGTGCAGACAATTTGCCAGGTGTGGGAGGAAGGATGGGTGTGTATGTTCTGGGTGGGACATAACCCCTCTAACCTGGGTGTCGGGGGGAGCTCAGTTGTACCTTTCCATCCAGTGCTCTTCACTCTTTTTTTGACAACCACATGTAATTTCCCTCTGGGAAGTCACCCCTTCCTAATATTCTTGATTATATATCCACCACTGGATTTGGAGCACCCGATTTCCTGTCTGTACACTAACCAAGCAAAACTAAAGAAACATGATGAGGATTTTGCTAGACTCTGGGGAATGTGCTCTTGCTCTTTCTATCTGGAATTGAAGCTTAAAAGAGCAGAAAAGAACTGGGACATCTATAGCCATCTTGTGAGCACAGAGGGAGTATTTGATCATACAAACACAATGTACAGAGAACAGCAAGTCAGAGCCAAAAGATGACAATGCTGTATCTTTTTTTGAGTTTTTAAAATTTGTTCTTTTTTCAGTTATATATGACAGTAGAATGTATTTTGACATATCATACATACATGGAGTATAACTTCCCATTTTTGTGGTTGCGCATGATGCAGAGTTACACTGATCGTGTATTCATATATGAACTTAGGAAAGTTATGCCTGATTCATTCTACTGTCTTCTCTATTCCCATCCCCCTCTTCATTCTCCTTTGTCTAACCCCGGGAACTTCTATTCTTTCCCACCCCTTATTGTGTGTTAGCATTCAAATATCAAGAAAGAACTTTCGGCTTTTAGTTTTGGGGGATTGGCTTATTTCACTTAGCATGATAGTCTCCAGATCCATTCATTTACTGACAAATGCCATAATTTCATGCTTTTTAAAAATGGCTGGGTGGTATTCCATTGAGTATACATACCACATTTTCTTTATCCATTCACCTGCTGAAGGGTGCCGCAGTCTGGCTGGGCACAAAATCAGGAGCCACTCACAGCCCTGTAGATTCCAACAGCAATTCTTTATTCCCAAACTCTCACAGGCACTCTACACGCACGTTCTGGGGAAAACCCACACTTCCACTGGGCTCTGCATCCCAAAATACTCTCTGAATCCCGCGAGAACTCAACGGGAACTCAAGGAGCGGGCGGGCTCCTGAGGCAGCAGGATACGCCCTATTCCCAGCAGGGTCCACCTTAAACCTGGAACCACCCTAAACCCCGATCCACCCTGGTCCTTGAGCAGGGTCACCTTTCTCAAACATTCATGATATGTCACTGCAAATGACCTGGGTCCAAGGCAAGCCCATTTCCACAATGGAGAGTCCTCCCTCTAAGCAACATTGGGTAGGCTGACAAAGAAATTGCCATGCGTCATTTCTACTTGGCTATGGCTCTCAGCACCTAGCTTGGTTCCATAGTTTGGCTATTGTGAATTGAGCTGTTATAAACATTAATGTGGCTGCATCATTGTAGTATGCTGATTTTACGTCCTTTGGATATATACTGAGGAGTGGGATAACTGGGTCAAATGGTGGTTCCACTCCAAGTTTCCTGAGGAATCTCCACACTGCTTTCCAGAGTGGTTGTACCAATTTGCAGTCCCATCAGCAATGCTGGATCTTGATGTTGTCTTTTAAATTCCTGATTATAGTACCTGAAATCAACTCTGTGCTTGGACTTTTTAAGTAAATAAATCCAATTGATCCATATATTTTGTCTTGGTTTTCTGACACTTTCAACCGGAATGGTTCCAATGGACACTCTGGACAAGTATCCACCCTGCTGGATATACCTTGAGGGAGAGGTCCTGAAAAGAGACTTTCTTGCTCCGGTGAAGGTAGTTTATTTGGGAGGTAATTCTTAGAAGTAGAAATAAGACCATAGAGAGAGGGAACTGTGTACAAAGCAACTCAGAATTGTCCTACCAGAAGACAGGGAGTCTGTGACATTGACACACTGGCCCAGTTCCTGTTATTTGAGGGCCAACCCCAGAGGTCTTAAACCAAGTGTACATATGAATTACAAATAACTAAAGCTGAGCTGATTTCCATAGTTTGGGAGAAAGCTCTGAGCCATCCAAGCAGAGAGACCCTGAAGGATGCACTTGGTGTGGGATTCTGGCACACCCTGATGCACAGATGTGTCCATCAAAATGCGTCAAGACTAGGTGGACCAAAGGGACGTCTGTGAACTGCCCAGCAAGCATCAGCTACAGGATTCATTTCCCATGCTCCCCTTTTGAATGTCTCCAACAACAGGAATACTTCAGTTTTCTTTAGGAATTGAAGAACCTCTTTGCCTCTATCTTCTTAACTCTTCCAAATCATCAAACTGACCCCTCCAACATCATGGTTTAGGGCAACTCTTCCCAAGAAGGTTCCAGAACAATTTACCTCAGCCCCTACCCTGCCTCAAAGAAGCTGGTTTGACCAAGGAAAATTTACCAGTGGGATATTAGGTATTTCTAACAATCCTCCAAGCAGCGAAGACTCAAACATGGATGAATTCAGTGCTCAGTGACCAGAGAATCTAATTGCCCTCGTCTGAAGAAGCCGAGACAAACCAGGACAGCTAAAGCTCCCAGTTGATGAGGTCAGTTCTGTCCTTGAAATGTTTGAATCCCAAATCTCATCTGTGCTAAGAGAAGCTGAAAATCAAGTTGAGAGGTGTCACAGCAGAACGTGGGAAGATGGCCTGAGGACTTTCGTCTTGGCTCCTTCCTTCTAGAAAAATTAGCCCTTAATGGATGTCTCTTCCCCAGAGTGTGCGAATGACTGTGTGTGCCTGTGTGTGGAATAATTAATCTGCAAATTTAAAAGTTGTTTCTTTGGCTCAGTTGACTGACAGCTGGTCTGATCCTCAGATACACAGACAGCCTTCTTCCTCTAGTTCCATATCCTTGTATCCAACTGACTCGGATTGAAAATACTTTTAAAAATCACATCGGTATTGAATATGTACACATTTTTTTCTTGTCAGTCTTTATCCTCTAAATAGTATGATGTAACAAATATTTTCACAGCATTTGCATTGCATTGTACTGGGTATTATAAGTCCTCTAGAGATGATTTAAGGTATACGAGAGGATTTTTTTTTTTTTTTTTTTTACATAAGTTCTTTGCAAATACTATGTCATTATCTGTAAGGGACTTACTTGAGGACCTAGGGCTTTTGGTATATGAGGAGAGTCCTGGAGCCAATCTCCTATGGATACTGGGATATGACTGCATTCGTTTCTGCCTTGGCTTTGAGATACATCTGAGAGAGGAAAGTGGGTATGAAATCTGTGTAGACAGATGAGATCATTACTTCAATTGCTATGTGCCTCTAAGCCTGCAAATTGCAAAGTTATAATTACCTAACTCTGGGGTGTTTGCCTTGGGAAAATCAACCAGTGGGATAGTAGTCAGGATAGACTGCATGTGTACATGTATGTGCAAGTGTGTTAGAGTGGGCTCTTTCCCTGAACAAACCCTTCAAGCCACTTCCTTTACAATGGACAGTGAGGACAATTCTCACTGGAAGCCAAGCCTTCTCAGGTGTTGTTGCTAAGGTAGGAGATGCACCACCGAGCTGTGTCTTCTTTCTGCCCTTGTTCTTTGCTTAATTGTTTGAAAGCTTTTGCTTTTAAATGACCTCAGTAAAAGTGAAAGCAATTGGGTTCTGCCATAAAAGTTGTTTTGTCTTTAATCAAAAGTGTCTTGTGAAAAAACGTATGGTATCACCCATAGGATTAAATGACTCCCCTTCTCTGACCCTTCTAAACAGGAAGTAGTGGGGGGAGCAGAGACCTCTCAGTCCAAGAGATTCTTAAGACTTCCCTGTCTTCTTCCACGCCGCATTTCAGGCATTTATGTCCCTATTTCAAATGCTGATAATAAATACTCTTCTGTGTTCTTCAAGGGTCCTGAAATTCAGGAAGGGATGGTTCTGACAAAATATATCCAAGAAAAGGAGAATCCAGGCTTCAGGGGTGCATTTGTGTCATAATCCTGCTCTGAGAAACATTGATCATTGCTTGCAGAAATTTCTGGAAGCTCTGCATTTGAGCTGGTGCTCTTTGTTACAATAACGGTAAACTTTTCACTTAGAACAATGGAAGACCCAGGGTGTTAGCCTCATTCTTGATACTTGAATTCTCTTGGGAAACATACACGTAAACTTGGTGCTACTTCCTGGACCCCCAACCTTTCAGGATGGCTTATACCATGCCCTGTGCTGGGTCTCCATTCCAGCCACAGTCAGCTGTAAATAAATGTGAGATTTTGCTTTTCAGAGAATCTTAGCCATCCTAATGTGGCTTTAGAGTATGTCCTAGTTCTGGAAAGTGTAATTGAAATTCCACCACATCCCCAGATACATCCCAGAGAACATTTCAATAGCTTTATTAATAACAAGCACAAAATCAGACAGAATCTCAGGAACAGAGAATCTTACAGGCCAGTCTTGCAGGCTGCACCTGCAGCCCCCCCTTCAGGGGGTGCACCCAGAAGCTTTTCAAAGCACAAGGTCCCGGAAAACAGGAGAGGTCACTTAAACAGGACATGTTACTAGCTTTCTCACGGTTGAGACTGTGCCACTTGCCTTTGCTGAAAGCCAGAGCCCCATTTGCAAGGATGACTTGAGTTACGGTGCACTTGACACCACGGCATCTGGCTTCGTCCACTTTCTCCTGTTTCCTGTGTCTTCTCAGTCTCTACCCCACCCTCCTCTCACCCTTCTATTCAACTCTATGGAACCAGAATCCATATTGGAATAAAACCTCTAATCCTAGTGGAATCATGGCAATGTTGTGTAGTAGGGCTTAGCAAAATTTGACGGATAAATGGAGACGTGTTGATTTACATATTTTTAGTAGGTATTTAGAATATTCTTAGTCATCCAGTACATTAGATAAAATGGGCCTCACTTCTTTAATTGGGGGCACGACTTTAAAACACAGAATTTACCTGGGATTCTGGTTCTATTTCCCACTCCAAGGCTGTTCTGAGTGCACACCTCCCTGCTTGTGCGTGACCTGACCTAAGGCCAGGTCTCTCAAAAGCACTGGGTCTCAGAACTTGAACTTTAGGTTGTAACTGCTTGAAAGCAACTGCATTCAACTTTATATGTGCTCTTTCTTATTTTAGATACAAGAAATGAAAACTAAACATACAAAAGAGAACCAAGTGGGTCTGCCTCATGAGCAGAACAATTTGGTAACTACTGGCACACACACACACACACACACACACACACACACACACAAAAGACAAATTAGACCCGTCTCCTTCATTACAGAAACATCTTTTATGTAAAGAGTCATTTTGTGCAGTCATCTAATCAATCTGACAGCTTCATACTGTCTCCATTATATTTGCCTGGTGTTGTATTTTTCTTTTGGTTTTAATTTTCTTCGTGTTGGCATAATTTTGCTGAATATGATTTCTAGATTTTTCCTATTACCATCCTCAAATACAGAGTATGGGCGGAATGTGAAATTCCTGTTACATTCCCTGAGTGTCTCTAAATCCTTATCTGTGGCATCCGCTAAGATGATGATGCATGTGCGCCCCCAAAATGGATGATCTTCTGTGTGGGAGAGAGAAGTACGCCGCCTCCTTTTTTTCAGGTGGGTTTGTCTGTTGTTTTCAATGATATGGCACAGAGGTGATCCCAACCTGTCTGTAGTAGAAGAGTCAAATAGACAGTCTAGGTCTTAACGTCTTCATTTCTAAATTGGTAGTGAATCAGTTTCTTTATTAGGTTAAGAAGTGCTCCCAGTGTTTGGGCAAGACAGTTCTTCAGGGTGGGGATCGTCTTACACAGTGCAGGATACATCACATCCTTGGCTCCTACACAGATGTCTGTCTCACCTGCCATTTATCACAACAGCCCACACTGCTCCCACACCTCCCAAACACCTCACTCGTGCGCTAAAGGAACAAGGACTTACTTTACCTTGAAAATCTGCATACGCCTTCTTAAAGAATCCTGGGGGCAGACAACAGATAAGTAATGCCCATTCTCCACTAGAAGCTGCTTGTTCTTTTTTATAATTTTTTCTCTCTTTTAAAATTCATTCTAATATGTTATATATGACACAAGAATGCATTTCAACTCATATTACATATACAGAGCACAATTTTTCATATCTGGCTGCACACAACATAGAGTCACACCATTCGTGTCTTCATACATGTATTCAGAGTAATGATGACCATTCCATTCCACTCTTTCCTACCCCCATACCCCCTCCCCTCCCCTCCCCTCCCCTCCCCCACCTTTGCCCCATCTAGAGTTCATCTATTCCCCCCATGTTCCCCCCATCCCCATTATGAATCAGCATCCTTCTAGCAGAGAAAACATTTCCGCATTTGGTTTTTTTTGGAAATGGCTAACTTCACTTAGCATTATCTTCTCTAACTCCATCTATTTACCTGCAAATGCCATGATTTTATTCTCTTTTATTGCTGAGTACTATTCCATTGTGTATATATGCCACATTGTTTTTATCTATTCATCTACTGAAGGGCATTTAGGTTAGCTCCACAGTTTAGCTATTGTGAATTGTGCTGCTATAACATTGATGTGGATGTGTCCCTGTAGTATGCTGATTTTAAGTCCTTTGGGTATAGACCGAGTAGAGGGATAGCTGGGTCAAATGGTGATTCCATTTCCAGTGTTCTAAGGAATCTCCATACTGCTTTCCCTATTGGTAGCACCAATTTGCAGTCCTTCCAGCAGTGTATGAGTGTGCCTTTCCCCCCACATCCTCGCCAACACTTTTTATTATTTGTATTCTTAATAGCTGCCATTCTGAGTGGAGTGAGATGAAATCTTAGAGTAGTTTTGATTTACCTTTCTCTAATTGCTAGAGATATTAAACATTTTTTTCATATATTTATTGATTGATTGTATATCATCATATTACAGAGCAATAGTAACAAAAACAGCATGGTATTGGCATCAAAATAAACTTGTAGACCAATGACCAATGGTACAGAATAGAGGACACAGAGAGAAACCCACATAATTACAGTTATCTTATATTAGACAAAGGCATCAAGAACATATATTAGAGAAAAGATAGCCTCTTTAACAAATGGTGCTGGGAAAACTGGAAATCCATAGGCAACAAAATGAAGTTAGACCCCTACCTAAACTCAAAACTCAACTCAAAGTGGATCAAGGACCTAGGAATTAAACCAGAGACTCTGTACCTAATAGAAGAAAAAGTAGGCCCAAATCTCTATTATGTCGTATTAGGCCCCGACTTCCTTAATAAGGCTCCTATAGTGCAAAAATTAAAATCAAGCAATAATGGGATGGATTCAAACCAAGAAGCTTCTTCTCAGCAAAAGAAACAACCAGTGAGGTGAATAGAGAGCCTACATCCTGGGAGCAAATTTTTACCACATACACATCAGATAGAGCATTAATCTCTAGGATATATAAAGAACTCAAAAATCTTAACACCCCCCCAAAAAAACCCCCCAAATAACCCAATCAATAAATGGAGCAAGGAACTGAATAGAAGCTGCTTATTCTACAGAATGTGATTTGTGCTCTTGATAGTAAAAACCTTAGTTCAGGCCCACAATGGCTCCAGAAAAAAAATCTCCTCTGGGACTCCATATGCCTAATTTCACTTCAAGGCTTGACTTAGCCTCTAAAGTTTATCCTATTCTCCTTATAGACTTAAAATGGGCTTCCCCCAAAATCAGGTCTGAGGTTGTGTTGAGACTCTGGATTCCTTTGGCCTGTACTAATTTTAGGAGGTGGGGGACTGTTATGGTTTGGATATGAAGTGTTCCCCAAATCTGTGATAATGCAGGAATGAATATTCAGAGGTGAGATGATTAGACCATGCAAGCTGTAATCTCCATCAGCCCACCCTAGTGTGAATGGACGGGGTGATACCTGTAGGCAGGTGAGGCATGGCTGGAGGAGGGGAGTCTCTGGAGGTATGCCCTGCAAGGGTTTGTCTTTCCTGCAGCTACTCCTCACTCCATCTCTGCTTCCTGGCTGACAGGAGGTGCTGAGCGGTACTCCTCTGCCCCCAATACCCTTCTGTCATGATCTTCTGCCTCATCTTGGGCCCAAATCAATTGACATGTTCTACTATGGACTAATCCTCTGAAACTGTGAACCCCCAATAAACTTGTCTTCCTCTAAGTTGTTCTTGTGCAGGCACTATTATTCACAATATACTTTTTAGTTTCTCCAGTATAAGGTGGCTACTGACCATATGGCCTGTGTTATATGGTGGTGGTGGGTGGTGAAGAGCTCTTGGCTTGGTTAGGAAACAAAATTTCCAAAACTAATGAAAACTTAAGGAATAAAAAAAAAATGCTTATTATATGTGACTATCAGAGTGAAGCATTGTTTCAGAATGTTGTTGACATGGGTTTTGGAACTGAATGCTCATAATCATAGTACTTTCATGGGTGGAAGTAAATTCCAGTCTAGGTTATTTTTAGAGAAGATTGTAGTTCTTTATTTCTTCTAAAATAGAATGGATCATATTCCCATTGCTTTTGTGGCTATATCATGTTAATGAATATCATACAAATGCATGGCCCCAACTGTGGTTAGATATAGTATTCATATAAGAGGGCAGGTGGTGGGTACATGTATATAGCTCTTTCTGAAAAAGTTTAACATTCTCTTATTGACTATGCATTATGGGTGACAGATTGCTAAGTGCTGAGTGAATACAAAAAACCATGGTCAATAAGATATATTTGTTCCCTCCCAGTCAAGAGTTCCAATGAGCCACATGCATACAAAGGGCAGCTAAGAAGCAATGTAAGGCAGTTTAAGTTGACAGACTAATTGTCTTAGCCTATTTTGCTATAACAAAATACCTGAGGCTGGAGACTTTGTAAAAAAAAAAGGTCTATTTCTCTCACCATTCTGGAGGTTCAGGAGCATGGTGCTGGCATCTGCTTGACTCTTGCGAGGCCCTTCTGTTGACATTGCATTGTGGTGGATGGCATCATGATGGAAGCATGTGCAAGACGGATTGGTCACATGGTGAGATAGGAAGTAAGAGCAAGTGGTGACAGCCAAACTTCCTTCGTAACACAGATTTGGGGGAACACTTCATATCCAAACTTGTGGCACTAATCTAGCCCCACTAGAGGCAGAACTCCTATGAAGCACTATTAATCCATTCATGAGGGTGGTGCCTATGGCCTAGCTACTTCCTGTTAGGTCCCACCTTTTAAAAACTCCCACCACCTCCCAACACCTCCACACTGGGAAACAAGGTTCCAGCAAATGAACCTCTGGGGGCACACCCCCAAGCCACCTCCAAACCACAGTGATGGTCAGTGTGCTGGTGTTTAGAGAGCATTCTGTTGGCACTGGCCACATCATATGCTGGGGTGTAGATGCCAGGTGTCTCCCAAAAGCTCACATGTGAGAAAATGCAAGAGTGTTCAGAGGTGAAATAATTAGGTTATGAGAGCCTTAATCTGATTGGTGGAATAGTCTACTGATATGGATGAACTGGGCAGTAACAGTAGGCAGGTGGGGTGAGGCGGGAAGAAGTAGGTCACTGGGGGTGTACCTTTGGGGTTTACATTTTTTACCTGAACAGCAGAGCAACCCCCCACCCCACTCCTGTTGCCACGTCCTGAGCTGCTTTCCTCTGCCTGCCTTTCCGCCATGATGCTCTGCCTCACCTTGGGCCCACAGCTATGGGGTCAGCTGACCACAATCACTCTTCATCACTTTTCCTCCTGTACATTGTTCTTGTCAGGTTGCTGGTCACCGCGACACAAAATCTGACAAATCCATTCTAATAGCTTTATCTTCAAGCTGTATTACTAGACATGCCACATTAGTATTGTCCATGTGTGGATTTCAGTGGAATCATTCCCACATATTCTTCTAACTGCATATTATTATAATTTTTATATTACATTATATTATCATATTTTTTCCCCAAATAAATGAAAACTTGAGTTATATGAACACCTTTGGGAATATATTGTTCTGTAGAGTCAAGTTTCCTAGATTAACTTTGGGTGCAGTCTTTTGTGGTGTTAGGGTGGAGCACTTTGTTACCTTGAGTATAATTAGTCTTTTTTTTTTTTGAGAGGCAGAGGAATTGAACTCACGGCTCACACATGCTAGGCAAGCACTCTGTTACTGAGCTACATTTCTAGTCCCAATTAATCACTTTTTTAAAAATTCTGTTTATTTATTTTTATGTGGTGCTGAGGATCGAAACCCGGGCCCACATGCTAGGCAAGTGCTCTACCACTGATCTACAACCTCAGCCCCCAATTAATCACTTTTGATTCAGAATTTCTAGGCACTGCAGTTCAGCAAACATTTATTAAATGGCAGTTCTGGATAACCCTGCATCAGTGTTACCAGGACTACTTACTAAGTCTCTACTTTCCCAGTATCGCGGGCTAGATTAGCGATTCTCTACTCTGGCAAATGATCAAAATGTCTGGCAAGTTTTAAAAATAGGTAGATGCTTAGGCCTCATTCTGGACCAGTTGAATATAAATCTCTGCGACTGGAACCCAGGTATCACTTTCTGTTTTTAGCCATGCTGAGGATCAAACCTAGGTTCTCCTGTGTACCAGGCAAACAATCTACCACTGAGCTACACTCCCAACCTAAAAATCTCTTAAAACTAATGAACCAATCAACCAACCAACAAACAACTCCTTAGGTGATTGTAATGGGTTTTGGGAGCACTGATCCAGGCAAACCACAATAGCACAATAATAACCAACTGATAAATATAATAATGGATGTACATTTTGAGCATCCTTAATCCCCAAATCTAAAATCTGAAACACTTCCAACTCTGAAAAGATTTGCGTGTCAACATGATGCCACAGGTGGAAAAATCCACAACTGACCTCACGGTCAAAATTCAGGTGCACTAAAAATAATATATAAAATCACCTTCAGGCTACATGTATAAGATGTGTATGAAACATAAATGAATTTCATCTTTAGACTTAGATCACATCATCAAGAACGTAAGTGTAAATATTTCAAAAATTAAAAAAAAAAAAATCTAATGTCTGAAACACTTCCAACCACAAACATTTCAGATACTTAACCTGCATAAATAAAATATAAAGAAAGGTTAGAAGGGGAGATAGATTCCAAATGGAAACACTGAAGAACACTTTTTGGAGAATACAAATTTGAAGCTGGTCCAGATGGCTAAAATTTTGAGTTCTTATGTCTACCTTCCACGATTTTTTTCTCCAGTTTTCTCTCCAATTCATAGGCTATTAGCTACTTTTCTCCTAGTTGTGAGTGTATATCTATAGTAACCCACTTTCTAAGCATCTGGGGTTAGAAAACTTAATTTCTAAGTTTGTTGGAATTGAATATAAATTAAGAATAACTAGGTTCTACAGTGAACTTAGGGTATCATGCAAGAGAGCAAGGACACCATCAAAGACTCATGGGGTACAAATGCCAAATGGAGAAGAGTCCCAATGGCCAACGTGGGGACAACTGGATTATCAACAAGGATGATAAATGCAATGGATTTAAATACATTAAATAGATGAATGTCCAGTGTTTTATAATGACGAAAAAGCAAGACAAAACAATAAAACCCCAAACACCCAAACCTCAATGTTGAATTGGAATCATCAGGGCACTGATTCATTTTATGCAAATTCATAAATAAAGGGAAACATCAACTATTTTCTCTCCCTTTCTTCTATTTACCTTATCAGGGTACATAGCTGATGGGGACAGTTCTTCTTGTTTTTAAAGCAGACTTTTAGTTAATACTTGAAGAAGACATTTTAAAATCACGTTTTGCAACCCCCAATGAGTCTAGGGACAATCAGCACTAGACCATCCTTGGCTATGGCTGTATGCCAAGCCACCATCGTATGTGGTTGGCTGGGGTCACTCAAGCAGCTACATTCTTCTGGGAATTTAATCAGCGCTGAGATGTCCAAGATGGCCTCATTCTTCTACAAGGCCTCGGGGCCAGCTGTCAACGGGAAGCCTTGGCTCTTTTCCAGGTGGCCTCTTAACTTTCAATGGTCCATCCCAAACTGTTTTATATGGTGCCTGGCTTTCATGAGGACGTGGCAGATACTCTGCATGCTGTCGGGCCTCTTAATGGCTAAACCTGTAAGTTTCCCCTCCGCCCCTTCTATTGGAGGAAGCAAGCTACAAACTTGATCCAGATTCAGGGGGAGGAGAAATCAAGTCCAGCTCTCAATGAGAGGAATGGCTCTCCTTGGGAAAAATCTACTACCACCCGTCCTCTGGCCACAGTAAGGCACATACCTTCCACAAGTAAAGTACAATTGCCACTCCTCTGGTTGTCTCCATTTTGGTATCAGCTTGAAGCCCAGATAATAATTTTGTTATCTGAATCAGGTCCTTAAGTGCAGCTCCTGTTGATCGGAGGCCTCTGAACTAAGAAGACAAGTGGTCTCCCTTCACATACACAATGTACAGTGTTGAGACTGCGGCAGTCACTCCTGTCCCAGAGAAGGAAGACAGGGAAGCATGTGGCAGTCACTCTTCCATAGCCATTTTGAATCCAGATAGACACATGTCACCTACCATGTCCCATGACTCTGGAGCCAGAGGTATGGGGGAACTGCGGGTGGTTGTATCATGAAGGTTGAAGTCTTTAGGTGAAAAGTTGGTTGGAGAACAATCTGGAGAGGTTAGGTTGATGTGACACCAGCCTTTGGTCCAGTCTCAGCAATACTCACAATGGGACGGCCAGAATTATGAGCCTCGCGTGCCTCAGGACAACAGAAAGTACATAGCATTACCTAGCAAAGATTCTGACCTAAAGACTCATCTTGACCTACTCAAACGTCCAGACCTGATGACTAATCTACAGGAAACACAAGAGCCAGAGGACAAGAAGTTACATGGCACGAGGAGGCAATTAGCCAGGTCCAGGATGTGGGACATCTTACAAGGGTAAATGACCTAGCTCCCTCAACAGAGAGGCTGTCAGAGAATACAAGAGAACTAAGAGGCCTGACAATGAAATCCAATGTGTGGACCTTATTCGAATCCTGATTCAAACAGAAGAAGCTGCAAAAATCACCCCTTTGAGACAATCAGCAAATTTTAACAATAGGGTACTTGATGATATTAAAGATTATTGTTATTTTTTTTATGGAATGGGATAAAAAGATAGGGAGGCCCAGGGAGGAGGATTGTGAATTCAAAGCCAGTCTCAGCAAAAGTGAGGTGCTAAGCAACTCAGTGAGACCCTGTCTCTAAATAAAATACAAAATAGGGCTGGGGATGTGGCTCAGGGGTCCAGTGTCTCTGAGTTGAACCCCTGGTACCAAAAAAAAAAAAAAAAAAAAAAAAGGTAAAACACTATCAGTGGGGGATACATCCTAAGTTACATATAGGTAAGGTATCATAATGCCTGGGGGTGACTCCAAAATTTTCCAAACAAAATAAATGAGACAGGGGTAAGGGTAGGAAGGTAAATAAAACAAATAGTTAAAATATGGTGATTGTTAAAATCGAGAAACTATTAAGTGGAGGTTATCTCCTCCCTCTGTGCAAGTTTGAACATGTCCATGATAATTTGTTTTTAAAAAGAAAACAGTTTCTGAATGAAAGGGCTGGACTGGAAACTCCTGTAAGTAGATAACTGACACGCCAGCCTTAGTGCCTTTGCTGGCTCCTGTGGGGACTCAGGGTCCTGGAGGAGGCTTGCTTCCTAGTTCTCAGCCTGGTAGGTGGTGGACTGTGGCTACATCAGCATGAGAAGAGCCGAGTTAACCTAGGACTCGCTCCTTATTCCTGGGCCCTTTGTATTGAGACTGAAAGAATCCATTGGTTTACACAGATGCTCCTCAATTTGCTATGGGGTTCCATCCCAGCGAACCCAGAAGTTAAAAACATCATTGTTGAAAATGCACTGTCCGCTCTAGCCTACGGGCTATCACAGCTGAGCAACCCAGCATACTGGAGAGTGACGGTGGTTATCCCTTGTGAGGACAGGGCTGACTGGTAACCGTGGTCGCCGCATCTGCCCATCATCACAAAGGGATTGTATGGCATGTCACTAGCCCAGGAAAAATATCAAAATGAAAAAAAAAATCAAATATGGTTGCTACTAAACACATGTTCCTTTTGCACCATTTATAAAGTCAAAAAATCCTAAGTAGAACCAACCTTTGTAATTAGGAACTGCTTTAGAGAAATCAATCATTTATGAAGCTCTTGTACTTTTAGAAATTAGTGTTCACTATCTTAAAGTCACATAGCATGTAGGGTGTTTTTTATTGATTTTTTGAAAAAATAAGTGACAGTGGAATGCATTACAATTCTTATTATACATATACAGCACAATGTTTCATATCTCTGGCTGCATATAAAGTATGTTGACACCAACTCGTGTCTTCACACATGTACTTTGGATAATGATGTCTATCACATTCCACCATCCTTGCTAAACCCCTGCCCCTTCCTTTTCCCTCCAATTCCTCTGCCCTACCTAGAGTTCCTCTATTCCTCCCATGCTCCCCCTCCCTACCCCACTTTGAATCCGCCTCCTTATATCAGAGAAAACATTCAGCATTTGCTTTTTGGGGGATAGACTAACTTCACTTAGCATTGTCTTCTCCAACGCCATCCATTTTCCTGCAGATAATGTGATTTTATTCTCTTTTATTGCTGAGTAATATTCCATTTTGTATCTATGCCACATTTTCTTTATTCATTCATCTACTGAAGGGCATCTAGGTTGGCTCCACGGTTTAGCTATTGGGAATCGTGCTGCTATAAACACTGATGTGGCTGTGTCCCTGCAGTATGCTGTTTTTAAGTCCTTTGGGTATAGCCTGAGGAGAGGGCAGCTGGGTTAAATGGTGGTTCCATTCCCAGATTTCTAAGGAACCTCCACACTGTTTTCCATATCGGCTGCACCAATTTGCAGTCCCACCAGCAGTGTAGGAGTGTGTCTTTTCCCCCACATCCTCGCCAACCCTTATGGTTGTTTTTCTTCATAATAGCTCCCATTCTGACTGGAGTGAGATGACAGAGTAGTTTTGATTTGCATTTCTCTAATTAATAGAGATGATGAACATTTTTTCATATATTTGTTGTTTGATTTTATATCCTCTTCTGAGAAGTATCTGTTCAGGTCCTTGGCCCATTTATTGATTGAGTTATTTGGTTTTTTGGTGCTTAGCTTTTTGAGTTCTTTATGTACCCTTGAGATTAGTGCTCTATCTGATGGGTGAGGGGTAAACTTTTACCCCTCACCCATCAGATGCATGTAGGGTTTTTTAAAAAATTATTTTAGATGTAGATGGACATAATACCTTTATTTTATTTACTTATTTTTATGTGGTGCTGAGGACTGAACCCAGTGCCTCACACATGCCAGACAAGCACACTGCCACTCAGCCAAAGCTGCAGCCCCATGCATGTAGTTTTAAAAAATCAAATAGTTCTACATAATTCACAACAAAAAGAGCAGCTCCCTGCCCACTCCGTCCTGACCTGGATTTCCTCTCACTACATTTGTGACAACACCCCTCGTTCTTTCTTATTTATTTCCATATATCAGAAGAGCCAATTTGTCCTATTTTCGCTTTTATCTTTCAGTTTTAGCTATGATTCATTGGCCTTCAACTACAGAAAGTAGGATTTTGCTTGTTCCTCTCCACACACACAAATTTGCTCCTCTTGGTGTCTTCCCAATAGCTTCATATTTATGTTAAATCAATATTTAGCGTTTGCACTCTGAGAACCAGGTGCCATCTGTTCACAGCCCAGACAAGTAGTGAACTCAGATTCTGTTTCGTTTCTTGTGTGATATTTGGTTTCTCAGATGCTCATAATTTTGTCTCCTCTGCTCATTGGTTCATCTCCTTAATTTCCTAGGTGGCTTGTGGCTTCAGATTCACCACTGGAGCTGTGAAAATCCAGAATGTTCTCAGAATGCTCAGGCACATCAGGTGATTCCTGCTTCCATCTCCTCTCTGCTGGAGATATCCCTCCTAGATAATTTCTCTCCTCCAGCTTCAGAATAATCCTGTCATGCCTAGGTCCACCTCACAGATATCACCGGGGTGGGGCTTCCTTTTAGGTCTTTCTTTGGCTGGATTTCTGCTTCCGGGAGCCCAGGACTCTCCTTTTCTGGTTTTGGTGGTGCTCACATTCCTGGGGTTTCTTGGGAGAAAGCTTTTAGAGGGGAATTATGAATATAGCATTGGTATTAGGTGTAGGAGAAGGTGAGGCCTTGGCTTGGCTTGTCCCAAGTTGGATTCCTTGTGAGGCAGCTTCTGAGATGGAGATTAGCGTGGGGGAAGCCATCTAGGGATGCTCTTGGCTTCAACACCCACGAAGGAGGGAGTTGGGATTGGGAAGACGATGCCAAGCTAATTTTGTCCTCAGTGGTCCTGCAGGATGGCTGGAACTGGGAGGAAATGTCAGAGTCATACCAAGTCAGGGTGAGGGTGGAACATTTCTTCCACGAAAGTTCAGGTCACTCCCAGCATGTGAGACCATGTCCTGGACTCTCATGGAAAAAGAGATCCACAAGAGCATTTGTGTGTCTTGCCTTGCAATCATGCCTACATGGTTCCTAAATACTGCCTCAAATGGGATGAACTGGGTCTCTCCAGATTCATATGTGGAATCCCTTAACCCTAATACCTCAGAAAGTGCCCATATTTTCAGACTGGATTTTTAAAGAGGTGATTAAGTTAAAATGAGATCATTAGGGTGGGCCCTAATCCAAAAGAATTAGTGTCCTACAAGAAGAGGCAATTAGGACATAGAAGTGTGCATACGCAGAGAGAAGGCCATGTGAAGGCATGGGAAAAAGATAGCATCTCTAAACCAGGATGTATTAGTATGCTAGGGCTGCTATGACAAAATACCACAGATTGGGAGGTTTTTACCAACAGACATTTATTATCTCTCAGTTCTGGAGGCTGGAAGTCCAAGATTGAGGCTCCAGAAGAGTTGGTTTCTTCTGAGGCCTGTCTTCCTGGCCTGTAGACAACCACCTTCTAGTTGTGTTCTCACATGGCCTTTCTTTTCTGCTCATGTGACGAGAGAAAGAGAGAGAGAGAGGAGAGAGAGAGAGAGAGAGAGAGAGAGAGAGAGAGAGAGAGAGAACACTTTGATGTCTCTCCCTCTTCTTATAAGGACACCAATCCTATTGGATTAGGGACCCACCTTTATGACCTTATTCAACCTTAATTACCTCCTCAGAGGCCCTATTTCCAAATATAGTTACACTGGGGTTTGGGACATTGACTATGAATTTGTGGGGATGGGGGGCAAGGGTTGGATGAGCAGCAAAATTCAGTCCATGGCACAAGGAAAGAGGCCTCAGAAGAAACCAACCCTTGATCTCAAACTTCCAGGTTCCAGAGCTGTAAGGGGAGAAATTTCTGCTAAGTCACTCAGTGGGACATTTGTTATAGCAGCCTGAGCTAACTGATACACTGTATGAAAAGGCCACCTGGAAGAATGAGGAAGTCTGGTAGAAGTTGGAGGTATATTGAGGGCTGGAGAAGGAGGTATAAGGGACCAGGGGAGAAGAACATGCACTTGGGGTGTTCAGAAACGAGAAGGAATGAGGTGAGCTCTCTGAAGAGCTCACTATTGCATTCTATAAAAAAGAAAGGGAGAGATCACACATCTGTCAAGCCCAGGATGATCCTGGACCAACCTGCAATCTGATGACCAGCAAGACATCAGTGGAGGCAGAGTGGGGACACAGTGAGGAAGCCCTTGGATTCTCCTTGACTAGTGTAAGGGGACAGGCTGCAACAAACCAGGCTGGGGAGGGAAGTGGTAGCTTCAGTGAAGTTCAGAGTTTTATGTGGCACTGGGCCTCTTAATACTAAATGGGTCTGTTCTGTGACTTGATGTTAGGACATTTTATTATGTGGGAATGATCAATAAACTCATGGGGCCAGTCCTAGATTTCATCCAAGGGAACAGGAGAAAACTAAAATCATAGAATGGTTAGCAGAAGATTAAAAAAAAGCTTTTATGAGAGTCCTGTTCATTCCTAATGGTTACATAGGATTCCTTTTGGGGAGGGTACCAGGGATTGAACTCAGGGTCACTCGACTACTGAGTCACATCCCCAGCCCTATTTTGTATTTTATTTAGAGACAGGGGCTCACTGAGTTGCTTAGCCCTTGCTTTTGCTGAGGCTGGCTTTGAACTTGCAATCCTCCTGCCTCAGCCTCCTGAGCACCTGGGATTATAGGTATGCGCCAGGGCTCCTGGAAGGTTTCCTTTTTTCTTAGGTTAAAATTCAAAACCTCAAGCAGGTCCGCCCCCATTTCCTGGGGATCCTTGTTCTTGTTCCTCAGGATCCATCCACAGCGGCCTTTTCTTCAAGCTCCTGCTCCAGGTCCTTCTGCATGCTGTTTCCCCTCTAAGTCATTCTCCCCCTTTGCCCACATCCCACCTGTTCATCCCTCAAGTTGCATCTCTAGTGGGACCTACCCTGACTCCTGCAGCCTCCATTAAGTCTTTTTGGTTATTTTGTCATAAAATTCTCCCCTTTTCCTTCATGTCTTTACGTAGCATGTTTTTACATATTTATTTGAATATGAAATTGTCAGTCTCCTCCACTGAGTTGTCACCTCCAAGATGGGAACTGTGTATTTAAAAAAAAAATTACCACTGTGTTCCCAATGCCTAGCATAGTGCCTGTACATAGTAAGTGCTCAATAAATATTTTTTGAATGAATGAACGTGCCAGCAGCAAAAAAACAGAGAAGGGAGACATCAGAACTTATCAGTGTTCCATGAAAGGCAAGATTAGGACATATTTTGATGCTACCCCTGAGTCAAGGATTCTCAGCCACGGCATGATTGACATTGGGGTTGATGACTCTTTGTGGCAGGGGCTTCCCTGTGTGGTGTAGGTGTTTAGCAGCCTCTCTGGTCTCTACACAGAGATGCAGTAGCAGGCCCCACCTCACCGCAGAGACAAATAGCCAAGATGTCTTCAGACGTTACCAAAAATCCCCTGGAGGAGGGGCACTGTTTGAAAGCCACTGAGTTCAGGAGGCTGAGGTTTGGAAATAAAGGTTGGTCTCTGTTTTTATCTCATGCAAAATTTTCACAGAAAGTAAATATTTCCTCTGCTTTAAAAAAAAAAAAAAAAAAAGGCGGAGGGAATTGGGATACTGACTATTGAATGCCACTTAGAGGAAGGACATTGAGAAAGCAATTGCCAAGTGACTTACAGGGACTGTTGGTGACCCGTGGGCACGTTCAGAGTCATACTGAGAAGATGAAACCAGGTGATCAAGGGCTTAAAAGGGCCTGAGAGGGAGTCAAAGTGATGGAGGCCCAGAATTTGACCAGGAGAGGGTGAGAAAAATAGAAATAAATTAGTGACTGCGGTCATAAAAGCTTTCCAAAGGCCATCCACTTTTCCTGATTTTAAAACCCCAAAGGCTTTTCTTGATTTGCCCACGGGGGGAAGTTTTGAAAATAACCGTAGTTGGGCAGCAAGTCCTAGTAGCTGGCCATATTCATTGACTAGGGCCACAGACGGGGGCACTTACATGACAGGAGTTTACGTCCTCAGTTCTGGATGTTGGACGCCTGAGATCAAGGCATGGGCAGGGCTGGCTTCTCCCGAGGCCTGTCTCCTGGGCTTGTAGGTGGTTGTCTTCTCCCCATGTCCTCCTGGGGTCTTCCCCGTGTGTGCACCTGTGTCATCTCTGGGGACACCAGTCAGATTGGATTAGGGCCCCCAGGGGTCTCATTTTAACTTAATTGCCTCCCCTCTGTAAGGCCCTAAAATCCAAAGGTGGTCATATTCTCAGGTACTGGTGGTCAGTACCTCAAGAGAGACACAATGCAGCCCAAAGCACTAGTGACCGCCTCCGAGGGACTATGGAGCCTGGTGTTTCCCTACAATCAACAGCCCCATTGCCACTGTAAGAGCCACAGCAGGTAGCCCCTGTTGGAGGTGGCCACCACTGACCACTGCCTTGAGCACCCCTCCCTCCTCTGCCCCTTATGTCATCCCCCACAGTGACACACACATTACTCTCCTGGATCCTAAATGTGAGCCGAATGTTCCTCATCCATCCTGGGTGTACCCGACGTATTTGAATCATCTCAGGACCACTCCTAATTCTTCCCTTGCTCATTGATCCCTTGCACTGAAAGAGGTCACACAGGGAGTTCAAAGTCACAGCACGTCCCTCATGTTCAGAGTTGGAGACAGTGAATGAGCTCCCCCAAAGTTTCACGACCTTCTCCATCCTACAGGTGAACTAAGGCGAGAAACTGTCCCCCCGTCCCTGAAGAAGCTGCCCCCTGGAAAACTGTGCTCCTAGAGAGACATCCTGTTTACTGAGTCACTCCTGAGGGTGTGTGTCAGCTCAAGCCTTCTGGAAATGTGCTAATGAATCGGTCTCTCTGAGTGCGTATATAGGAAGGTAAAAATAGGCTGAGCATTTTCTAAATAGCTCTGGCTCAAGGTAAAGTGATGAAGGAGTAGTTAGTTCTTTTTTAGGCAAAATAAAGCTGTTTTTCATCATCCCCAACCACCCTTAAAACTGCAGCCCAGGACAAACAAGACATCCCCCCCAACTAAAGAAAATGAAAACGCTGTTCTTGACGGGATTGCCTCAGAAATCTGCTTGGCCTTGCGCGTTTCCAAGTTTTCTGGGACTCATTCTTACAGAGTCTAACCCTTGTGGTTTATTTGGTAGGAGGTAATTTCTGGGCCGGTTATGATTTGAAGGAGCTGAGCCACAGCTCAACCTTGCTTAAATTGGAACAAGATGTCACCAGTGGTCTTGTCCCCCTAGTAGGCACATGAAAATAGATTCTTGTCAGACGGATGAGTTTGAGATTGTTCCGAGGCACTCTCTGTTAGTTTCCATGACTAGAAATGACACCACCATTCTGTCACTGAGTTCCAAGTGCCTTCTACCACGTCGGGAGTGTTAGTTGTTGTGGGTGGGTGGTGGTTCTTTTTTCTTTTCTTTTTTTTCTTTCTTTCTTTCAAGCAATGAAGGCAATAGCAAAGCATTTTTCATAAAAACAAGTGACAAATTTCACTCAAGTTACTGACACATAAAAGGAAAAAATTAGTTTTTGCTTTGAAGCTAACCACAAACAAATGGGACTGTTTCTCCAAAGGAAAAGTTGGAGTTTAGTTATGATCCATCCCCTCCCAGAAATCTAGGAAATTATACATACCGTACCCGCTGTTTATAAGAATATGAATAACATGATTGTGTGCACAGGGTCAAGTGCAGTTCAGAGGAGAATTTACTGCCGTTGATCAGCCACTGCATAAAGGCAGAAAAAGCTGCTGTTAACCCCTTGCTGACACAATCCAAATGCCTTCCTCTTAAGACAAGCTCCCTCTGAGAACTCCTTCTGATCCGAGAACCACCGCAATCTCTTTAGGCACCTCCCCACCTTCAGGGGAGCCACAGTGTTCCACACATAGTAGGTGCTCAAATGAACTCAGGAATTGCAGTGGATCCTGGAGAGAGGACCGTGTTTGCTTTTTAACACTTTGAGAAAGAGGAGTGGTTTTCTTTTAGCCGCATTGTCCTGAGTGTCCTGTGCCATTGGACACTGCCGGAACTGTCAACTTTTTTCCTGCCAGTGTCTCCCTTGTTGTTAGTGCTGGGGATCGTCCATGTGCTATTTTCCCTGCCTCCTTTTTATTTATCCAACCAAGGAGTGGATGTGGTCTTCCTTTGGGAGATGATCCATAGGAGTGGCCCAGAGAGGGTGAGCAGCTGGCCCTAGATCAGAGTCCCAGTGGCGTGACAAGGACTCACACTCATGCCCATCCTTGTTCAAAGACCACCTCATCTCCCTGCCCTCCTGCTCTTCCCCAAGGGATCAAGCTTCTTTGCTAAGTCAGTCCATCTTAAGCGTCCTCTAGAAAGTCCCCGCAGAAGAGTTTGGGTAGAAAATCAGGCCAGGCGGAGAGGTTAGGGATCTCAGCGCCTGTCCCCAGAGGGCTCTGCTGCATCCAAAACGTGGGAGGGAGGAAGAGGCTACGGGGAGGAGAAGGCCCGGGTGTGGAGCCGCGGGACAGGGGTTTGGACCGGCCGCCCCAGCCCTGCCCTGGTGGAGCCTCCGTGGGAGGAGGGTGGGGCCGCTCAGGCAGGACTGTTTATAAGCACCAGCGGATGGCGCCACTTCCCCCTCGGCCAGTTTCAATGCCCTCTGAGTCACAGGGCCTTTCCAGCCACCTGCAGCCCCCAGAGTGGCTCTGGGGAGAAGATGCAGCGCAGCAGAATAAGCCCAGGTTTTGGAGTCCAGCTGTGATTCGAAACAGCTGTGGGCAGATTGCTCAGCATCTCTGTATGCTTCCTGGCCGATTCTTGTGAGAAGGAAGAGGAGTGTGGGCACATGCCCGGTGCCTAGGAAAATGTCAAAGGATCGTTTTTATTCCAGACTCCCTAGTTCTCAGCCCTGCAGTTAGGGTGAGTGTTCCCTGCTGTGACCCTCTTGTGATCCTATTTAGAAACACTGCAGGGTACACCTCAGTTGAGAGGGGATGATAGTAACTTTTGGTACCCTCTTTCATTTGTTTCTAAATAGGATCCTAATTTGAGGAGGAGGAGGAGGAGGAGTAAATCTTTGAAGGCAGTCGTTGCTCACACTGAAGACCTACTCTGTGCCGACACTGCACTTGAGATGGCCTTCCCTCTTTACATTCCAGTTGAAGAGCTATGCACACAAACAGGCCATTTAAATACTGTACGTTGAATGCTATGAAAATGGTGTGCACCAAATGCTAACCTTGGACTTGCCTGCTTAATGGAAGCGGGAACTGCATTTCCCAGAATTCCCTCTGCTGTATGGTTCTGGGTTCAACTGACCCCCAGAGAAATCTCTTTGAGGCCTGGAAGGTGAAGGGAAGCAGCCAATTGAGGCTCATTACTTTGTCCTTCTTTCCCAAACTTATGTTCATCTTTCCTCACCAGCTGCCCAGCCTGCTGACTGCAGGCCTGGCCCCAGATGCAGAGACAGCAGCCACACTCAAGCTGTTTAGCCAGTTTCTACAGTTGCACAGGGTCCAATTGTGTAATAAATCCCTTACTGGATATCATTCTTGTTGAATGATGCTACCTCTCCGGTTGAACCTTGATGGGCAGGCCGGTTAAAGACAGGTGGGACAAAATGGTCCACGTAGCTGAATAGTCCTGAAATGGTGAGGGGCACAGGAGGAACCACCAACGACTTGGTATTTCTAGAACTAGTAGAAGAGGAAGAGGAGGCTGGAGAGGGAGGCAGGGAGGGAAGGGCAAGGCCAAGAAGTGCTAAAAGTTTAGCCACTACTAGAAACAAGCTGAGTGAAGGAAGCTTTTACACACGAGGAACACCAAGCTTCTGCATAGCGTTCCACGTGATGAACCTTAGAATACGACACTCTTTTTTTTTTCTTTTTAATATGGCACTTTTATAAAGAAACGTAGTTTCCTGTGGTTCGATAACAAGAATTTGGTGATGAACAGTCATGTTTCACTTAACAATGAAGCCGTGGTTCTGAGAAATGCATTGTTTGGGAAATTCCAATGCTGTGCGAACATCACAGGGTACGTGCTCACCAACCTGGATGGTCTAGGTGGCTCACGTGACGCGGGGCTCTGGAGGCAACCAAGAGATGCAATAAGCATGAGACCTGTGAGGCTACTGCAGGCTTCACACAGCAGACTGGCACAGGAAGCTTATTTTTTGTAAGTAGGAAAGCGCTCTAAAACACCAGTAAGAACAGAGCAGTCAAACCAGTCACATTGTTGGTCACTGTGTTATTATGTGCAACACATAACTGTGTGTGCCCTGCTTTTACAACTTGGCAGTACAGTAGGTTTATTTACACTCGTATTACAGACACTGGAGGTGTGTGTTGCCCTGTGACACTACAGTGGCTGTGATGTTCCCAGGGAACAGAAATTTTCTGTCCCCATTGTAACCCAGTGGGACCACTGTTATATACTATGTCATTGACCAAAGCACCATTATGTGGCGCATGCCTGTGAGGCCCAGTTGGGACAGGATAGAAATGCTGTCTAATAAATAAAACACAGATTTCAGTGGCTTCCTGACATAAGGGGGTTTTCTTGCTTCTGTCATGCTGGTGAGAAGATTATCTTTAGTGGCTCTTTTTATTCTTTTTAAAAATCGTACATTATAATTATCCAGAACAGTGGGGTTCATTGTGACGTATTCATAGAGGTACATGGCATAATTTGCTCCATTTCATTCTCCAGTACTTCCCCTTTCCTCCCCCCCTTCCCTGATCTCTTTCCTCTGCCCCACTGGTCTTCCTTTTATTTATTTATTTTAATTGGTGCATTATACAAATACATAACAGTGGGATTCGTTGTGGTGCATCCTTCCGTGCATTTAGCATAAGTTGGTCGGTTTCATTCTGCAGTTCATCCCCTCCTTCCCCACCTCCCTGCCCCTCAATCCCTCTGCTCTACTCTGCTGATTAGTGGCTCTCTATCAGGCTGGTCTCAGGACTCCAGTGTCTTCCTCTCTCATGACACTGTCATCTCCACTGTGTGGTCTAAGAGGATGCAAAGAAAGGGAACCTGATTGTGGATGGTCCTGCCAAGCAGGGGAGGGTGGGTCATTGGCCAGGCCTGAAAATGGATCATATGACCTCCACCAGTGCCCTGTGAGTAGCACCCAGTTAGGTTTCCCCGACTGCCAGGAGGCTGGGAAATGTGCACCCAGAAAAGGAAAAGTAACTGGGATTTGGTGGATATAGAACATTGAATCCACCACCTTCTCAGCTTGGAGCCCTTTGTGGCTCCATCCCAGCCACACGGTAACTGTGCTCATGCAGATGGGAGATGGTGGTCTTCTTTCCCATTGCATGGTGTTAGACCTCGAATCTCTCTCTCTTTTAATCTTCTATTCTTATTTCCATGCTTTTATGATTCAAAGTAAAAAATGTGAGAACTCCAATTCTCACATCACAACCGAATACTTTTAGTCTAACATTGTAAAACCCAGATGCTCCTTGAGTTACCGTGGGGTTATGTTCTGATGAACCCATTATGAGTTGAAAAATCCCAGGTCAAAAAGGCATCCAATACATCCAGCCCACAGAGCACCCTAGCTCAGCAGCTCAGCAGCTCAGCACTCTGCCCGGTGTCTCCCCTGTGATCTCGGCACTGCTTGGGAGCTGAGGCTCCTTCTGCTGCCCAGCATCTCTGGAGAGCACTGGTTCACGTGCTGCTAGCCTGGGCAGAGTTCCAAGTGCAGAATTCAAAGTGTGGCTCCCACTGAACATGTATTGATTTCACACCATCATAAAGTCAAAAAAAAAATCATAAAATTGAACCATCTGAACTTGGGGCTGTCTGAACTCCTTTACTTTTGTCCAGACAGATTGGCTGAGCTTAATAAGCAATATGGAAACTGGTAGAGAGACGGGTGAACCTTCAGAAAGAAGACCTGGCTGCAGGATTGCTGAGGCTAGAGAATATCAACTAATCAAAAAGTCAAGGGGTTATTTTTATAATTATGCCAATGTGGAGCGCAAACAAGGCACCTGTTTTCAAGAACCTCATCACTTCCCATTTCTGGTCATCTTGAGTCCTCAGATTTCACAATTAGTTTACGGGAGGCACGGATGGGCTATTCCTGGTGTTTCTTGTCTGCTATTTTATTTTCTATCTTAAACTAATATATTATTATGGTTTGGACCTGGAATGTCCCCCAAATGCTCATAAGTTGAAGGCTTGTTCCTGGTGCATCAGTGTTTGGTCGTGGGGCTTTGGGGGGGGTGATTGAATCATGAAGGATCTGACCTTATCAATGGGTTAATCCATTGGTGGACTCATAGCTTAATGGGTTTTGAGGTCTTTATTATAAAATCGATCTCTCTGCTTCCTGGGCACCATGAGGTAAGCAACTTTTCTTCACCTTGTGCATCTGCCATAATGTCCTACCTCTCCCTAGGCTTAAAAGCAACTGGGCCAAGCAACCCACAGCCATCTCTGACATCTCTGAAACTGTGAACAACAACAACAAATTCTCTCCTTTTCAGTTGATTTTTCTTGGGTATTTGTTAGAGTGACGGAAATCTAGCACATGCATAAAAACATGAAAACATAATAATGGAGTTTCCTGTGATGTTTCAATGCATGCACAATCATGTCATGTTTAAATCAGGTTAAACCTATGTATTTCCTCAGCCATCTATCATTTCTTTGTGATGAAAACATTCAATAGCTTTTCTTCTAGCTTTTTGAGACATTCTGTAACTGGTATCTGTAGTCACCCTACTGTGCAATAAGGCAGCAGAGATCCTTATTCCTACCTAACTTCAATTTAGTATCCATTGATCAAATTTTCCCCATCCCTCCCTTCCTCTATCAGCCATGGGGATGGTGTTTCAATTTGTGGTGTAGAATAGACGTCCTCATAATCCCAGTGGTGCAGGAGGATCAAGGGTTCAAAGCCTGCCTTAGCAACAACGAGGCACTAAGCAACTCAGCGAGACCCTGTCTCTAAATAAAATACAAAAAAAAAAAAAAGGACTGAGGATGTGGCTCAGGGGTTGAGTACCCCTGAGTTCAATTCCAGGAACCCATTCCCTCCTCCTCTCTAAAAGAATAGACTTCCCTGTAGACCCAGTGATACAACCAATGATGAGGTGTATCCAGAAAAGAAGCATGAGTCTTACACTTCCCAGGCATAGGATGGATTAAGCAAATAAAATTTAACCATTGCACTAACTGTCATGATTGTTGTACTAGAAATTCAAAGCAAAGGACTTTTGCTTTTGAAAATGGGTCTCTTCTTTTCAGTGTCTAAGAGGTTTCAGTTGCAAATTTTCATGCCATATGTCTTGAAGGTCCAAACAATGCTGTGACGTGCTTTGACGAAACTCTAAAATATCACACGAAAGATAATAATGCTTTAATTTTTGTAGAGAACCTCAGATTGTGCATATGATAATTTTATGTGTTGATGTGGCTAGACCATGATACCAGGCTATTTGGTCAAACACCAGTCTATGCGTGGCTGTGAAGGTGCTTTTTAGATGAGATTAACATCTGAATCAGTAGACTTTGAGTAAAGCAGAGGATAGGTGGGTCCTTGACTAATAGGTTGAAGGCCTTGAGAGCAAAAACTGAGGTCCTCTGAGGAAGAAGAACTTTAGCCTCCAATCTCAAACTGCAATGTCAGCTCTTTCTTGGGTGTGAAGTTCTCCAGACTGCCCTGTAGGGTTCACACATGCCAGCCCCCACAATCACTTGAGCCAATTCCTTAAAACCTATGTATCTAGTGTCATCTATCTGTCTATTTATTTATATATCTGTCTATCTATCTATCTATCATCTATCTGCATTCTGTTGTTTCTCTGGGGAATCCTGGTTAATAAAGACATTTTTATGAGCTAAGGAAAACAGGCAATATTTGTTAATCTCCATCTAAAAGGTTAAAATTATATCCCTACAAAATGTTCTTTGAGCAACACCCATCCATCAAGGAATCTGATGTTTCCTATTTATTTACCTTTGAACATCATCAGGCTTCTCCTATTTTTTTAATAAATCCTTTACAAAGTCTCTCCGACTTCTGTACTCTCTGCTTGAGGGCAAAGCAGCCCAAACACTTCTGGGTAGGGGAACCCATAACCAAGCAATGAAACCAGGTTGGTTTGCCCTGCAGTCTCTGGAGAGGATTATTCTTACTGCCTCTGAACTCATATGTCACCTATGATAGAGAATGAGATTCATGTTAGGTACACATTAGATACATCAGTTACCAAATTGGCACTAGCTGATATTAAATAGCATTCAGACACAAGCCAATGGAAGAAATGAAAATTTTAAATATGACTGAGACAGACGGTCTCGGGCCCACCCCTCTCCACCCAGGCTTGGCCGGAGTTCTGATGCTCCATGTGATGTTCCGTGCTTGGAGTACGGTCAGCTATTGGAACAAGTCGGGCTGCACAAAGGAGGGAATGTGGGCTTATGGAGGTGATTTGTATTGTGCGAGGCTACATTTGGACAGTCCTATTGCATAGTAAGGTATGATATCAATATGCTAATTTTAGAATATCTATTGAGAAAATGGTTGGATCTCTCAGCAATACATGGAGAGACTATGAGGTCCTGGCACCGTGCTAAATGTTTGGGAGGTGGGGGATCATCTACAGCTCTTGGGTACCCCATGCCCTTTAAGATTGTAATTTTTTTTTTTTTTTTTTAGGTAGTAGGCACAGAACCCACAGCCTTGGGCAAGCTAGGCAAGCTCTCTACCACTGAACTAAATCCCCAGCCCGAGTATGAAAATTAAAAGAGTTATTATTGTCTTTAGAAAAGCAGAAAGCATTACACAAAGAACCACCCAGCAAGCCTGCCTTGGACCAAAGAGACCATCATTCCCTACGCCTGGTTGCTAACGAACCGTATTTCCTCTGCTCATGCAAATGTCATTCTCATTCTCCTACTTGTTCTCCTCGGTACCTCCTGAAGTAGAAGTCTCAGCTTTAAACCAACGCCTAAGTTCTCTCTGCTTTCACTTTTAACTTCCCCAACACTGATCCTAGGGACAGATGCGGCTTTGGCCTTTAATGTGGATGATGAATAGAAATCAAGTTGCCAACACTATGAGGTTTACGAAAGGGCATCTACATCTAGGGTGCCTAACACTGCCATCCCAGCTTCCAAAACAAAGGGGGAGAAAAGCAAGAACAAAAGAATGATTTTAACTCCTAACCTGGCCCTTTCACCAATTCCTTTTAATCTTTTCAAATTTTCCATCTTCTAACAAACTAAAGAATGAGGTGCATCTTAAAGTGCATCCTAGATCACACATCTTTAAACTGACCTCTGCCATAGGCCATTCTTCACGGCTTCTTATTTTTGTTTCATTTGAGCTTCTTCAGTAGACATGAGTTCTTTTTTGCAAAGCCTTACCACTCCACAGGACTAGGGAACTGAATTATCAGTCCCGGGTTGTGTTTCTGGTTGCCGGTCCTTGGGTAAATCAGTGATCTGGCCAGGGCTCAGTTTCCTCATCGGCACAATAAAGAGTGTCCCTGGGATGTTTTTAAAAACCTCTCTCTAGCATCCTGTGATCTTGTGACACTAGCTTCAGGGGACCCAGAGCTTAAATCACATAAACCCTATTTTATCGTTCAAACCAGTTCAACCCTAAATATTCAAAAACACATTTTAAAGATGCCCAGGGTGTGTAAGACTTCCATAAGTTGCCTGAGGTATGTGAGTTTGAAGCTGTTGTCTGCCCTGTCCTCAAGGATCCTATGCTCAGAAAGGGTGGGAAGCAGGAAGGAGGAAGTTAGCATCAGAAGGTTCTAGAACCCCTCAAGGGAAGCGCCATGCTCTTCCTGTGGGGATGGTGATGTTCTCAGATCTGAGGCAGGGGCTGTATGTTAAAAAAAGGAAAGTGAGACAGAGGCCCAAAGGGTTGGATTCGAGTCTTGCCAGACCCGGTGGAGAGCTTCACCAAGAAAGGAAACCCAGAGTGTGTTGAGAAGGAGCAGTGTCCCTCTTGAGTTGCATGAGGGTCTAGATTTAGTTTGTCCACCAAAGGTTCATGTGCTAGAAGCTTGGTCCCCAGCGTGGTGGTGTTGACATGGTAGAAACTTTAACCTGGGGAAGATAATTAGATCATGGAGGTATTTGCTCCCATGAATGGACTAACGCCCATCTCTTGGGAGTGCGCTGGTTTTGAGGTTCTGAATTAGTTGCTGTAAAAGCAAGTCATTATAGGAACTGGCACCTTGCCTTGGTCTTGTTCTCACCCATGTTCCCTCTGTGTGATGTTATATATCTGCCATATATGCCACATGAGATCCTCACCAGATGCAGTCACCTAATTTTTGACTCCAGAGCTGTGAGTTAAAGTAACCCCTTTTTCTTTATAAATTATTCAGCCTCAGGTATTTCATCATAGCAATACAGAATGGACTAAGACAAGTCAGATTGCAGGGTATGTAGAGAGGGAGAAGGAAGATAAGATGGAAATGGCCAAGTGTAGGCAGTCTGTAGATGTTCTTGAATGCAGAACGCAGAGACTGTGCTTAACTGATTCTAAGCATTTCTGGGATGGACACGAGAGGATGTTGCATAACAGATCAATCAGAAAACAGAGGGAGACAGAGGTCAGAGGACACATCCACTAAGTGAGGCAGACCTTGGGGAGAGCTGAGGGTAGGACGGCTTCCTAACTCTTGGCCTGATTCAGCCACTAGATCATGCTGTAAAAATGGCACTTGGGAAATAAATGTGTGGTGAAGGGAGGTCATTGGTGCTAGGACTCCATGCTTCTGAAGGTGTCTGCTTGTTTCGTAAGGGTCTATCCTGTATCCTGGAAATCATTTTGTTTTCCAAGCCTCTCATTGATGCAACCCATGGTGGGGACATTTGGCTTCCCTCCTGGCCCATCTCCCATTGCCAATATTTTGGGGGTGGAGGTAGTTATCTAGCAGCAACTTGGTACATGTCTGGGTGCAACGGTTTTGAAAAGACTTGCTGCCGAGGTTCCTTTTTTTAATTTTTTCTTCTTCCCACCAGGAGATACCACAGCATAAAGCAGAGCTGGAAATGAGGAAGCCAGGACCCTCTCTGACTTTAATTGTTGACTTAATTGCTTTAAAGGAATTTTTTTTTGGCTAGTCTAGCTGGTGGAGCAAATGGGGTCAGCAGTTATCTATTCTTTGCAATTTATCCTAATGGTGATACTCCAGTGGTCATTGTTATTAGACCAGGGGACGGTAATGTTTCAAAAATTCCCATTTTTGTTTTCTTTACTTCCTTTAATCTACCTGCCACTTTAAATGCTTCCCCCACCCACCAAGCAATCCCTAGACTTTTGCATGCCTCCTTGACATTGCAACCCCCAAATTTCATACAGCCAGGTCATAAGGATAATAATCTTGGATACAGGGGCTGGGGGACTTGCATGGTGTCACACTGGGTGTTTCAGGGAGAGACTGGTAGGAAACTCAGGGAGATTATTTTGGAAGGTTAAAATCTTGTTCACTCCTGAGCAGGGCTCCCTGCCAGCTCCATCTGTTTAACTAATCCTTTTCTATTTTTGTTTTCAGGCAATTGACCCACTGAATGGCCTTTAAAAAAAAATCCATTTTGCTGCTTTCTTATTTCTGATTTTTGTTTTTTCTTGTCTATATTTGGTAAGGTCTCCGTATATGCATGTGAGTTTTTATCAGGTTTATTTACTTTTTTTTTTTTTTTGCCTTTTTAATAGTCTATTTCCATTTACCTGAGGCTGCCCTTTTACAGATTAAACAATGGATCATTCATACTCCAGTTTAGATGTTTGGCTATCTTGACACACATGCAAGAACAGATGTTTTCATGCAAGTTGACTGTCAAAGTTAATTCCGTTTTGTTTGCAACTGCTATTTTAATGAAATTTGGAATCTTTTTTTTTTTTTAACTCTCAGAATTTCCCACTTGTGGCATTTTACTTATTTGGAAATATAATATTCACTACATGGTAGAATTGTATGTTTTTCCCTTGTGGTTGATAGCTTTGCCTCCAAAACTGACTTTCTAAGTCCTCAGCGTGCTTGAGTGTGATACTTCTCCAGTGGATAGGAAAACTCACTTTATTTTAGTTATAGTCTCCTGAACAGTTGCCCTAGAAATAAAATAAGTTTTCAGTAAGGTTAATGTCTTACTTTATGTGGTGGAATGCGTGTGCGCACGTGTGTGTACACACATGCACACACATATCCACATCCACAAGAGGAGCAGTAACCTCCTCACAGTAGGGTATTCCTTGAAAGTTGCCAAATTTCACATTTTGGACCCCGAAAGTGCCTGTGAAAAGTGTTCTGAAACGATCAGACCACTGTCCTCTTTTCTAGTTTAAAAAATTATGTAGAGATTCTCTGATATGGTGTGGAGGGTGGGCAAGCTGGAGAATGAAGTACAGCCAGGAGCTTTCGGGGTAGGGACAGGCCAAGAGGAGGCAGCTGGTCAGGCTGAAGCCCTGTCCCCTGCGCGTTCAGAGACTGGCGCAGCAGAAGCAGGCCAGTGACACAGCTAATAATTTGCTGCTGTCCTCAGAGAGGAGATGCTGGCCATTTAGTGGACCCCGAGGTTCTGGTGTGTCCTTAGGGAGCATAGGTGGAGAGTGGATGGAGGTTGCTGGGGCTGATGGGGTGGGCAGGCTTCTCGGTGTCCCACGTGGATGCTGCCAGTGTCACCAACCAGGCTTGCAACTGAGAGCAAAAACTGTGAGCCTAACGAAAGACTGTCCCTCTTCCCATAGATTAATGTCAGCCCGTCACTGTTATGGTTTGAAGGTGTCCCCAGATTTCAAGCATTGGAAACACAATTTCTAAATGTATAGGGTGATGGTATCTTGAGGCCTGGCCCTATGGGAGATAATTAGGGTTAGATGAGGTCGTGAGGATGGAACCCTTATGATGGCATCCGTGGCTTTGTAGGAAAAGGAAGAGACCCGAGTTGGTGTGCCTTGCACTCTGTTGCCCTGGGATGGGTGTCAAGGCTTAGCAAGAAGGGCCTTCGCAAAGGCTGCTGCCTCCATACGGGACTTCCTCGGCTCCAGAACTGCAAGGTTAGTCAACTTCGATGGCTATAAAATACCCAGTCTGTGGTGTTTTGTTCTAGCAACATAAAATGGACTAAGCCAATCCTCCATTCAACACTCGTTCACCAATGTGCATTAAGTGCCAATCACAAGGCACACACTCTTAGTTGCGGGAGACACAAAAACAAGTCGGGCATGCTTCCAGAGTTTCCGTCTGATGGGGAAGGTGAGAGCATGTTGCAGTCACCTCAACAAGAGCTTGCAAACCGCCAGGACTCTGAGGCCAGGACGGTCATGGAGAAGATGGACCCAGCAGGTGGAATGCGTAGGAAATGTCTGACAGCCCGGGAGGCAACAGAGAGCTTCTAGTTCACCTAAAGGAGGCAGCCATAATTCTGTGTCGGCAAGCCTTCTAATTAAAAATAGATAAATAAATCAGAACTTCTGGGGTGAAATTCCCCAATTTTAAGATTTTTTAGTAAACAACTGCACAGATTAAAAACGGTATGGGCCAGTGGTTGGTGGCTTCTGATTGACATGATGGGAGCTGCAGGCGGTCTTGGGTTCTTGTTCTGGCCTGACTTGCAGCTGATCTTAGACACACTGCCCAACTTCTCTGGGCCCTGATGATCCTGTCTCTATCAAATGGAGCTATAATCTGTAGAATGTGAGCCCCAGTCTTTCCCTGTTCCACAATTTTATAATTTCAGTATAGAATTCTGAAGGAACTTCTAATCAATTTCCTTTTACCAAGAAACATAAGGTTATCTTTTATGCTCCTTTCGCTGAAATATGTAGAGTCTCCAGAGGACTGTCACTCTGGAAGAATTCATTATGGTGACTAATGTTGACCTAACTGGGCTCTATGATGGGACCAGGTTTGGAGCCACCACGAAGAACGTGTCTTTCTCTCACTCTCTCCCCCACCTGCAATCGACAAGGAAAACAGGGTATGGAACTGTTCAGACAGCATACTCTTATCCTGGATCTATGAGCGAATGATCTGTGTGGCTGGGCACATCCTTCCCCTGAGCTCCAGATGTCACTGGTAAAGAAAATGTCTTCCCATAAACACTTGAATGCTTCCCTTGCCAGAGGAGAAACCTATGTCTATTTTTATTTTTGCCTCAACTTCTGGGAAGTTCACTAGAAAGAAAAGTATCTGGACATAGTTGGGTTAATTCTCTCCAAGAATTGTTTTGATGAGATTATAATTTAATGTCATTACTTTAGCTTTTAAAAAAATTGTTTTCAAAATTGTCATTAAAGGCATTGTTCAGAATGGTTGCTCAGTACTTGTCATGTAAGTTAACCTGGAACTTCCGGTGGCTTCTCGCTGAGATCTCTGCTCTGCTGAGTGACACATGCATGGCAGGGCCACAGCTGAATTGCTTGGATTGATAAAGGGGAGTTTTGGAGGCTATAAGAGCAGAGGGGAAGGAGGAAGAGAGGAAAAGAACCTAGTTAAAGGGAGACTGGAGACAAAGCCTTGGGACCCCCAAGGATAGAGATATGTGCTATGTGAAAGAATCCCTCACCTCATCCTTTATAAAACCTTCTAAAAAATCGACACCACATGCCAATGATGTTTTGTGGATTTTTTGATGTAACCAAATGATGAACCAACTTCAATGTGTGCCCAGGGTGAACTGAGGCCATCTAAATGGTCCAGTCACCAATGGGTTATGCTGACACATGTCGAGTGTTCCTTATCTGAAATGCTTGGTACCAGATTGTTTTAGGGCTCAGAGGTTTTCTTTCTTTCTTTCTTTTCTTTCTTTCTTTCTTTTTTTTTTTTTTTTTAGCAGGGATTGAGCTCTGGGGCACTTAATCACTGAGCCACATCCCCAGCCCTTTTTTTGTATTTTATTTGGAGACAGGGTCTCACTTGCTAAATTGCTGAGGGTGGCTTTGAACTCATGATCCTCCTGCCTCAGCCTCCTAAACTGCTGGCAGGCATGCACCACAGTGCCTGGCTCAGAGTTTTTAATTTCAGGTATTTGCATAGACTTTACTTTGTGCCTCCAGGATGTTAGAGCGTTTCAGATTTTGGATTTTTTTGATTAGTGACATTCAACCTGTATAAGCTTCCCATAGTATTAGATTGCCAAATATCACTGCCAGAAAACAGCATGTCTTGCCAGATGGAAGTGTGGGCTTCCTTCTGCTTAACAAGAACTATACGATTTGTTGAATGTTTATTGTTTCCCCTAAACAAGGTTAGAATAAGATTTAGTGTTCAATTGTATATCAGAAGTTCCTAGTACATTTCTTTGTTTCTCATAATTCCAGATGTGTCTTCACTGTATTTGTTTTAACTGCACAGATTGTCCATTTTCCAGACACCTCAAATTTTTGGGTTTAAAACACCCAAATTGTGGAAGCCAACACTGTCCAACCGAACTTTCTGTATGTGAAATGTTCTATAAATGTGCTGTTCAAAATGCTAGCCTTTAGCCACATGTGGCTTGTGAACATTTGAAATGCAGCTGGTACAACCAAGAAGCTGAATTTTAAATTTCATTTAATTTTAATTAAATTCACGTTAAGTTTAAATATCCACCTGTGATTGCTGGTTGCTGTCCGGAGTGGACCTACACCATTTGTTTATTTATTTGGGGGTACCAGGGATTGAACTCAGGGGCACTCAACCACTGAGCCACATCCCCAGCCTTATTTTATATTTTATTTAGAGACAGGGTCTCTCTGAGTTGCTTAGCACCTCGCTTTTGCTGAGGTTGGCTTTGAATTTGTGATCCTCCTGCCTCATTCTCCTGAGCTGCTAGGATTACAGGCTTACACCGCTGTGCTGGGCACCTACACCATTTATAAATATGTAAATGCTCTTTGACAGCCAAAAGGGTTTCTCCTTAAGTTTAAATATTCTTTACGTGGTTGACTTACTCAGAAAAATATTTTGTATAAGGAATAATTATTGTATTGTATTTGTATAACAGAGAATAATAAAGAGATTTAACCCCCTACTTATTTATAAAAATAACAAAATTATATTTACTGGAACTTTGGAAGTTCCACTATCAATGTACATCCAAGTTTTTACTAAATGACTGACCATGTGGTCAGCTAACTCAGTACTAGGTTTTTTTAAAATAGGAAGTCTGTAGGAGATAGTTTTAAAAAGTTCATTTTAGCTCTGTTTCTTGACCTAGGGTGTGGGGGTGTTATTTATCCACTTGTTTGCTTTATAACTATTTGTCTAAATGTTCTTACACACATACTTTTTCTGTATATATCAATACATACAATAAAATTCTTAAAAAAGGTTAATGCCTTTCAATTTTAGAAGTTTGATGTGATGAAATTAATAATGTCCATTTCATAAACTGCTTACAGAAAGGTCATGGAGATAATTTTAAAGGGTGGTGTTTCAATTCAGTGGGGAGGGGATTTGCAGATTGGGGGAATTCCAATCATTTAACCAGCAATGGGGTTATTCTCTGTTTAGGACAGCACCATACATTTGAAATTGCATTAATTGGGATCAAACTACTGCTATTTGAATTTATATTTAATGTTGGGATACAATTTATCTATTCAAGATCAAACTATGCCATTTAAATTTGCATTTGCATTCCAAATATTTAAGCTAGGAATAGGCAGTGATATAGCATTTTACTAAGAAGTCTCTATTACCTTCAGTTTTAATTAAAGATGAAAAAGATTTTAAATTTCAAAAGGTTATAAAACTGGAGTGTGGCATCAAGTGAAAGTGACTAAAGGAACCTAATTTTAAAATATCACTTTAATAAGCAACTTTATTAATCTTAAAGAACTTTTCCAGTTTTACCTGCGGATTTTAATTTCTCTTAATTTTACTTTAATTATGACCCCCCCAAATTAATTCTAGTTGGACTAGTGTTTACACAGAGAAAATCCTTATAATATTTTATTATCATAAAATAACAGGACACATTGGCATGAACTTTTTAATAATCTTTTAATAGAATGGTGCTTCTCATCATAATCCTAAACCCAGGAACCATAAAGAAAAAAATGATCATCTATTCAATTAAAAACTTAAAATCTCTTTATAGCAGAAAACTTTATAAAACCACAATTTTATTTACAACATAATTACATTTAATAGTTTGATTTATACAAAATACACAGGGACATCTTTTCAATTAATTTTTAAAATATGAATAGAAAATGGGAAAAGTGTCTAAATAGGCAATTCACATAGAAAGAAATGCAGGTAACAAATATAAGATACAATACCAATTATCAGAAAAATTCACATTGAATCTTCACTTTTGTAAAGGCAGGTCATTATTTTTAAGGAAGCATAATACTTTGAATTGGCTTGCAGAATTATATACATTATCTATTTTGTAATTTATGTATAATTTATATTATATGTAATTTTATAATTATCTGCATTATATATAGATCTATAATCTTTTCCTGAATTTTAAATTTACCATACACATTTTCAGAAGAATTTAAGCGACCTCTTCACCAATTAAAATGGTTTTTAAAAATATGGTATGTGTTAGAAAGCATGTTGTGCAACTGGCGTTCTCATCCATGCTGGTAGAGATGAAAATGGTTCATCTACTTTGGAAGACACTTGGATAGTTTTTTAAAACATAAGTTTGCCTAACAATCCAGCAAACCCTTTCCTAGGCTTTTACCCAAGAGAAAAGGAAATTTTATTCCCACAAAAATTATACACGAATGTTGATAAACATATTAATTCACAATCATTCCAAACTGGAAACCACCTCAATGTTCCTGAACTGGTGAATGCATACACAAACCATAGTAATGCAATACCATTCAGGAATAAAAGGGCCAAAGTATCGATGCATGTAACAACATGTGTTAATTTTAAATTCATCATGATAAGGGAAAGAAGCCAAACTCAAAGGTCACAATTCCATTTATGTGACATTCTGGAAACGTCAAAAATCATAGGAACAGATCAGTGGTTGTCAAGGGTGGAATGTTGGGGCAGGACTCTTAGTAGATAAAGCTATATTTCAAATTAGTTTTCTACACAACTAAGCATAGATAGCCAAATACCAATGAGGAGCCTGGACTAGATAATCACTATGATTTTTTTTTCTGGGTCTCAAATTTGGAGTCTAAAAGTTGAGAGAATTGTGACACTTTTTATTCTAAATACATCTTTGGCTAACCAAACTAATCATATTTTTTTTTCTCTCAAAGTTAATCTAAAGGCATTTGGGAAATGCACACCCCACTGTTTCTTTATGATCTATATTTTTCTCCAGTATTATTTTCCCAAGCATGAGTAGACATCAGTCTTAAACTTGGCCTGATATACTGATCCTGTCACATGATAATCCTTGGTACTTCACCAAATGATGATCTATGAACTTTTCCTGCTTTGTTCTTTTGAGATCACACTTGACTTTTGCTCAGTGATATTTAAAACTGTGGGGAGAAGAGACTTTTTGAAAAATATGGTACTGAAGCCTGCTCTATACTTGAATATTTGGAAATCTCCAGTAAAAATAAATCCATATGGCAGGTCTAGTCTCAGCTTGACTTCTCTATGACTTGGTCCAAGATCCCTCACAAATCTGTGTGAGCACGTGTGTGTGTGCACACACACAATTTTGTATGTGCTCTTTGTGGTGGAAGTCAATTATACTGGCTTTTGTTTTTGTTATTCTTTCCAGTGAGAGAAACTGGAGTATCAGTTCTGAGTTTCAGGGTTGGGACAGGTTTTATTTTCCTAGCAGTAACCATAGCACAAAAGTGAAAAAAACAATCCCTGACAATTCAAAAATGTCTTGAAAAATAGTATCAAAAACAAATGCAAACTTTTAAGAGTTCAGCCTATTTTCCAACTAATGGAAATCCCGAATGCAATATCACGCCCTTAGATCCTTTTTAGAAAGCCTGATGGACAGGTTGCTCATTCCATTGGTGGGATCCACCACAATCACACAGTTCAAACGTAGGATGTCTCCCTGCTGGGTGTGACCAGCAGTGCCACTCTAGAATTCCTTGGTTATTACACCTCAGAAATGTTCAGAGGACTGGCTTTTGCAAACAGGGCTCAGGTAGAAGGTTCTTCAACTATCTTCCTCCATTGCCTCTCTCCATCTTTCTGTGTTAGACTCCCAAGTCAATTTCTTGACCCACAGCGAGAGTTTTTTTTTTTTTTTTTTTGGTGTTGCTATTATTATTACTAGTTTCTAATTTTAGAACTTGGCACAATTCACATCTATAATTATAAACTACCCTCCATGAACCTGATAAAAGGTGGCACTTAGGATCTACAATTAAAATCATAGAATGTTGGCGTCGGGAAGTCAAATTCTTTTCATTCTGCAAATGAATCCCGTACTCAATGAGAGCCCATGACTGGCCTGAGGTTCCGTAGACAATTAGTGTCAGGGGAAGATTAGTATCTTGGAAGTCTCCAGTTTTCCTGTCGAGCACTCTTCTCCTGTATTACTTTTCATTCTCTAGAACATTCAGAGGAAGGTTGGGATTGTTGCAGTTGGAAGCACGCATGTGGAGTAGAGTTTCGGGAATTTCCGTTAAGATGTTTAGTGAAAGGGACTTATTGGATCATGCTAAAGGCACTTATTGATAGTCTGAGGGAGAGTGGACTTTAGGAATGGTTTGATTGGCAGGTCAGTGGTATCTTCCAAGACCAGGCTGCATTTCTATGTTTTAGGTTTTGCCTTCCATAGTGTAATCAAGCTTTTTCATCAGGACCTACGAAGTGAGTTGAGGGGGTCATTTTGGAAGCTTCCAGAAGATGTCATCAAGGGGTCCTTCCTCCCATCTCATTGGCTTCAATGGCTGACAGTTCCCGGATCTTCACCACTCAGCTCTGGCCGGAGGATCGGGTTACACAGATGAAGCTAAGCCTAGTCACATGTGTGCTCAGAAGTCACATTCCCCTGGAGCATGTGTGAGACTCTGAGGAAGGGTGGTTGGCAGAAGGAAAACCCAGGTGTTGCTGGAGGGGGAAATACACGTAGGAGTGACTCAGTGTCTGCTAGAGTTGAAAACAGAAGTAGACCTGGATTAGTTAAATAAAGGGTGGGGACTTGTCACACAGACACAGGCTGGTCCCCTGGGAGCTGCAGGGGGTGGGGGAAGGGGCCAGAGTCAAGAACCAGAGAGCCACCAGGAACCAAGACCTCCTCTCTTCTCCTCTCCTCTTTTCTCCCTTCTCCATGGTTCCTTCTTCCTTCCCTCCCCCCTTCTCCCCTCCCCCTCCCCTTGTGTTTCCCCTCCCTCCTCCCTCTTTCCCCTACTGACTAGCAGTCTCTAGTGCCTGATTCTTCATTCCCAGGAGAATCTGGTCACCCTGGGTCTGTTGTCCACCCAGAGATCTGCAGAGTATCCTAGTACAGCAAGGTTACCAGACCCACCTGTGTGGGGTTGTGGGGTGACACAGGGGACCTGGTGGCCAGTGGTTCGTAGAGAAGTGAGGGTAAGTCAGCACTCAGAAGGGACCACTAGAAGAGGGGCTCTGAAGTCTGGATGGGGGTGGTCCCCCAAGGTGCTTCAGGGGAGTGTAGTCGAGGGGGGAGATGGCTCCAGGAGGAAGACATCCTCTTCTGCCAGTTGATCCCCTGCTCACCCCCCCAGTTTGCAGGGTGAGTGTGGAGGAGGAGGTGTTTGGAGGGGAGGAAGCCGATGGCCTGGGTAAGAAGAGAATGCTCGCCTCTAAACAGCACCAATGGAAACTTGAGGAAATCCTTCTTGACAGCCATAAAACTGAAAGGAGCTATTTGCCGAACCACAGGCCAACTTTGGTAGCATTTGAAACTAAGCCTTGGCGACGTTAAGGAGAAGCCATCCACAATGATCTCTTTCAAACCCGAATCTCTCAATCTTCGCACTGGTGACCTTCAGAAGAGCCAGGGAGCCTCCTTCTCAGGACAGCACATTCCCAAGGTCCTACGACTCAGGTGCCCTGCTCTCTGTTTACTCTCAGCAACCCCACCCTTTCCTCCGGGAGCGTGAGTCACTGCGTTGGGGTGGCGGTGTCTGAGGTCTGGGAGCAAAGTCAGGGATGACTCTCTTGGGGGCACGGAGGGGTCGGGTTGTTCCAACCTTACCTTTGTGGATAAATCCATAGAGTGGTTTTTTTTCTTTCTTTATGATCTACTGTTTTATAAGCTCCTCCTCAACTTAGAACACAGCTTTATAAACAGGCAGGAGACCCACTGTGTGGGCTGCAGGGGAGCAGGAGGGAATAGAGTGGCCGGGCCTCTTAGGACATCTTGTTTCGTTTAGGCTGGGCCCAGTCAGTTTGAGAAGCAGGAATTTTCAAGAGGGTCTCATCCCCAAGTGACTGCAAACTCCTCATAGGAGCAAGAGGATTTTGAGAGGCCTCAGGCCAGCAGGAGGTATAGAGGGCGAAGGCTAGTGAAGGGTACACGGAGGCTGGCCAACGGTATGTGGGGAACGGGTTCAGGTTAGCCAGAGTTGAAGGGGTGAAGGCCGGGATTAGACTCCACGGTAGACCTTGATAAGAAAGCAACGACGGAACTCAAGGCAACTCGACAGGAGTGGAGGGAAAAGTTGGGAGACCCCAAGAAGATGGGATCAGTGACTGACACGGTCACACCTAAACTGCCAGCTTCTTGATTCAGATGCTTGTTACTGGGAGCAACAGCTGTGCAGCGACTTTTTTTTTTTTTTTTAATAGTATCTTGGACCTTACAAAGCTCTTTTTTTTTTTTTTTTTTTCACATTCATGTTGCTTCACCTTCACAGCCACATTCTGAAGCGTCTGTTATCCTCATTTTGGGGATGGATCAAGTGAGGCTCAATAAGGTATTTTTGTCCCGTATCTCTTGTCGTATTAGTAAGTTCTCCATCACTGTGAAAAAACACCGGAAATACTCAACTTACAAGAAGGAAAGGTTTTGTTTTGGCTCTTGGTTTCAGAGGTGTCAGTCCGCGGTTGGTTGGCCCAGCTGCTTTGGCCTGCCTGGCCCTGTACGTCAAGGCAGAAGTACGTGACAAGGAGGCCTGCTCACATCAGGGCAGCCAGGAAGCAATGAGAGGAAGAGGACGGGTTGGGCTCCTAATATCCCTTTCAAGGACACACCCTCAATGACCTAACTTACTCCCATTAGGCCCCACCTCTTAAAGGTTCTACCACCTCCCATTAGCTCCTTGGCTGGGGACCAAGCCTTAACACATAGCCCTTTGGGAAGCACCCAAGAGACAAACTACAACACCTGTTCAGTGGGTTTTGGAGATGGAATATAGACTCAGGTTTTCTACTGCATTATGCTGTCTTAATACTTTCTCACCACGCCACAGGAAAGCATATCAGCCTTGATTCTCTCATTCAGTTTTCCTAAGGAGTCAGTAATACAGATTTGTCTCTAATATGCAGATGAAGAGATTCTTGCTAAATGAAAACAACACCTAACATGTACTGACTCCTTATGGTGGGCCAGGCTCCTCCCAAGTTCTCCACAGGATACACACCATCTCTCTCTGGCCTTGAGCTGCCCATTCTCCTGGTTCTTCCAGTGCTCCTCTCCTGTGCAAGGTATTCCAACCAGAAAAGAACTCCCCTCCTCCTTGATGGCTCTTCCTACTCTCACTCCCAGTGAGCTCTGCCTTAGCCCCTGGATCTCTGCTCAAATACTACTTATGAAGGTCTTCCTTGACTAGGTCCTGCCCTCTGTCATTATTCTCTAGAAAGTGAGATACTCGCCCTGTGAAGACCTCATCTCAGTGACTTTGTCAACTTTAAAAGGAAATTTAATTGATGCACAATAATTGTAGAATTATTACATCACACGCCATGGGGCGTAGTGTCGTAACTTGATGCAAGTATAGCATTTGTGGTGATCAAATCAGAGTAGCATTTCTTTATAACAGCCCCACATGGAATCAGTCAAGGTGTCCGTCAACAGATGAATAAAGAAAATGTGCATACATATACCTGGAATATTATTTGCCCATAAAAAAGAGCGAAATCCTGTCATTTGTGGCAAGATGGATGGAGTTGGAGGACACTCTGTTAAGTCAAGTAAGCCAGACATAGAAAGACAAATACTGCATATTTCTACCCATGTGTAGAAGCTCAACTAGTTGTCAGACTTGTTCTGTGGTTCTTTCATTCATGTCAGTCTTTCCCACTGAATTTCTGGCCACAAGGGCAGGGACAGTATCTCATGCCTTGTTACTGGCTCTAGAGTGCCTATAAGATGACAGGGAGTTAGCCAATATTTGTTGACCAGCAAAATGGATAAAGGACAAAGTTGAGTGAAAGGAAAATCGGGGCCAGACAAATTCTTGCCAACAGATCCCAAACTAAACATCACTTTAATAGAGGAAGCATTTCTTCAGAGTGAAATAGGCTTATCATGATGATACCGAAATTATTCCTATAACGCACAGGATCTTGTTTTGTTTTGTTTTGTTTTGTTTGTATTTGATGGGGGAGAGGGAGAATCCCACAAATGAGCAAGCCTCACCTACGGACATGATAGATGGCCATTATGTATTTTTTTCCTTCCCTGTATTTTTCTTAATGGAAGCAAATGGAACTTTCCAAATATCACTGTAGGATTGGAAAAAGTGAAGCAGTGTGTAGTGCCATTTTGGGGGAAGGAGGGGGAAGAAGGGGAAAGAAAAAAAAAGGTTCTGAAAAGCGTTTATGTTTTCTAATGGAAGTCAGATGTAGGACTCATTTGATGTTGCTTAAGTAACGTGCTTCATTTTCTCCATTAGTGTTCCTGTCCCAGAATGGGATGTTCAGCAGTAAGTCGTCCCACGAGAGGGCCCTAAGGTACAAACGACATCTTTATACCTTCGTACCCTTCTTCCCCTTCCAGCAGGGCAGAATCGCCGCTCTCAGCAAACCCCAAGACGACTTTGAATAAAAAAAAAAAAAAAAAACAAAAAACCTGCTTGAAAAAGATTTCCCTGACAAGCTAAATGTTACATTTCCACCCAACAGAAAGGTGCTGCTGTGTGGCCGTGAAAAGCTGGCCAAAACCCTGTAACCTTTTGCAGTTAGTCATGTTATTTTTGGTTTATGCCAACACGGATCCCAGCTGTGACTCAACAGAACCACTGAAGCAAGAATTCAAAGAGTTGAAAGAACAGCAAACTCAGAAATGGCTTTTTTTTCTCCCTCCCCCGATGGATGGTGTCATTACGCAACGCATCTTGTAGTTCACCTTCACAGACTCACCGGCTCCGTACAGATGAGCCCAGTTTGTTGTCTGGCAAAGGAGATTTCTGAGTTGCGTCAGAATCCTCCCCCGAATCCCACTGCCCAGGTGGAGGATGATGAAGCTTTCCTTTCTGGGGTGTTTGTTTTACGTAAGCAGTGACTTACTTTTCAGAGGTTAAAAAAAAAAAAAAAAAAAGGAAATCTGTGTTGATATATTCTCCCTCAAATGAACCAAAAATACGATGGGGGGCGTTGATTGAAACGTTCCCAATTCCCCACACCAAGATGACAGAAAGCCCCGGATCACCTGGTTCTGTTCTTAGTTTCCCCCCAACCTATAGGAATAAAAATGAAATCACAGGGTTAGACCCCACCAAGTGGGAAACAGGCATGGAGTTCAGAAATTAACCTATTAATATATTTATCAACATCCTGTAGATGTTTGCCTTTCTTTTTTTTTTTTTTTCTTTGCTGGGAATTGAGTGCGCATGCAAAGCTAGCGCTTATCAAGTGTGCCATTCCCTGCCCTCCTTCATTTTATTAATTATTGCTTTAATTTGAAGAATGCTTATCTACTAAGTACTGACTTTAATTTAATTTAATTTTTATTTTTGCATTGCTGGGAATCATACCCAGGCCCAGATGTGTGCTGGGCGAACACTCAGCTGCTTAGCTGCACCCCCAGGGCTGCTTTCAAGCTTGGAGGTTAGACTCAAGGATTCTAAGTACTCAAGTAGGAAGGGGTCGATTTCGTTGTTTTTTGCTCCTGTTCGATCATTCATGAAAGGGGTTACAAGACAAAAAAAAAAAGGTGGCGCATCTAGTGCATTCCTCTTTGAGAAAATAGGTCCAGCTTTCATATCCTGCTCATTGGTTAGCCTCGCCACTTAGAGAACGGAGACCATATGAAGAGCTGCCACGGAGACTGAACTCGGCTCCTCTTTTGAGAACTTAAGATGAAAACACCATTCTGGAGCTTTCCTTCTGCTACAGTTTAGATCTGCAATGTCCCCTCAAGGTCCATGTGTTCAAGGCTTGGTCCCCGGCTTGTGGTGCTACTGGGGGTGGTGGAAGCCTCAAAGTCCCCAGGGGCAAGTTGGAGGAAGTTAGTTTATTGGAGGTGTGCCTTCGAAGGGGATACTGGGGCTGCAGTTTCTTCCTGTTCCTCTATTTGTTTTGGCTGCTCTGAGGGGAGCAGCTCTCCTCCACCAGGAGCTCCTGTCATGATGTACACAGGCCCAAAGCAACAGGACCAACCAACCATGGACAGAAACCTCTGAAGCCATGAGCCAAATTAAACCTTTTTTTCTTATAAGTTGATTATCTGAGGTATTTTGTTGCAGTGACAGAAAGCGGACTGAAACACCTAATAGCAAAACGTTGACCTGAAAGAGAAAATATTTCTGTGGATGTAGTAGGGAGCTACCTCCATAAGGGCAGTGTATAAACTTTCAGGAGCTCTGTTCAAACACTTCCTGTAAGGGAAAATGTAGGACGCTATACTGTCTCACCATGGATTGGTCCAGAAACTGGTTTTCCACCTATGGAGCAATTTAACTTAAACCGATGGCACTTCTGCTTCCTTTTGCCCGATCCTCTTGTTTTTAGCAAGTTTTCAATCGAAAACAATTTTTATTGGTGCATTATAATTTTATATTAATCGTGGGATTCAGTATGCCATATTTGTATAGGCACATAACATAATTTGCTCTATCTCCTTCCCTAGTACTTTTCCCCTGATCTATTTTCTCTACTGATGTCCTATTATTATTATTATTATTATTATTATTATTATTATTTTAATGTTGATTTTTTTAGTTGTAGTTGGTTGGACACAATACCTTTATTTTATTTATTTTTATGGGGTGCTGAGAATCCAGGGCTTCACACGTGCTAGGTGAGTGCTCTACAGCTGAGCCACAACCCCAGGCCCCATTATTATTATTATTAATGAATTATAATCATATATGACTGGGATTCATTTCTGTTCATTCATATGTGGACAGAGCATAATTTGGTAGATTCTGTTCCCCAATACATGTACCCCCCTCCCCTATCCTCCACCTTCTCTCTCAATCTCCTTCCTCTACTCTGTTGGTTTTCCCTTCTATTTGTAAGAAATTTGAACTAGACTTTTTAAAGGAGAGACTGCAGAAACCATGTAGGTTTATCTTCTTATTTAAGGATGCAGAAAGTAGCACAGAGAGGTTATGGAACTTGCCTGAAGTTATGCAGGTAATTTGTGGCAAAATTGGGATCCACATCTGAGTTTGGTATGTCCTTTGAACTACACTGTGACTTGCACTGGAGCAAATGGGCCCAAAGATGACTGCTCCAAAGAATTTGGACTCTTAAATCCTAAGACAAATTATTTAGGTTGCATAATGTCAAGAGAGAAAACTCTGGGACTATCGAACACACATTGAGAATATTAGCATAAAAGGAAATTGTGCCTATTCAAGGAAAAATAAAATATTGCCTCTATCCCAATGTGTACAACGAGGCTTAGATTATTTTCTAAATTGCTGAAATCCAGTTTGGCAAAGCAATTAGCTTAAAAAGACTTGCTAATGAAGCCAAAGTCTTCCTGATTTTCTATAAACTAATATACACTGAAATGTTATGTATGGAAATGAAGATCCATTTGTTCCTTGAAGGCAGCGGAACTCTGTAAATATTTGTTGAATGATTGAATAAAAATCACAGTGCCAGAGAAGTTAGAAGTTGATTGTCGACATATTAATAAAGTGCATAAAACATAGTGTTGAGAAAATTTGCACAAATTTGCTCTCTGTGTGATTCCTTTTACATGAAGCAAAAAAACAGATAAAATTAATTTAAACTTTCAGAAGTCATGATGGTAGTCATTCTTGGAATGGGTTGCTGGAAGCTGCTGGAAGCTTCTGGAAATTGCTGGGAGGGAATCTGCAGGGCTTGTCATGTTGTTTCTTGATCTGGGTGTTAGTTATACATGTGTTTTTAGTTGTAAAAACTGAGTTATAAATACGTATTTTACTGTAATAAAAAAATTCAAAAATATGTATAGCATTTCATCATAGGAACAAAATAGTTAAATAAATACTGAGCTCTTGGAAGAAATTCCTATAGCATAAATTTTAAAAGAAGATGTTGGGGTGGAGCGTTGACTTTCCATAATGCGGTAAAGTTTGCAACACTCACATACTGTCACAGAATAAGCAGAACTTTGAATGTGGTCTCCTAAAATTTTCAGCTACCTCTAGACTTCTGACAGCTTTATCACATATCTGATAGTTACAAAGCAGGTTTTAGTCCTTGAGATGACACGGGGCTATGTCAGAGGGTTTATATAACCATAGAAGCTGAAAAAGTTTTGTAAGCTTAAGAAGTTTAGAAAAACACAAACCGGGATGCTCGTCAATTGGATTACTTTGCTAGCAATTTTTTTTGCCTAATTCACTAAATGCATAAGGTTGATAGAAAATCTTTCTAAATTAGTAAATTAGTTTTGGAAAAATCACATCTAAATAAGTACCCTTTTTAGAAAGAGGATAATGTTAGGCACGTTAATGTGAATAGAACACGGTTTGAGAAATAGTTGATAGGCTTTAAAGCTTACTTAAGATGAGCAAGGACAGTCTGATTTTCAAATGCCCTCCCCCCACCCCTTTGGGTTAAAGCAGGAATATTCTACAAACCATTGAGGAAAAGGGAAACAGAGCTCGTGAGTGAAATAGGTGTGGATGATGTTCCTGAGAAAGACTTGCCTAAATTATCAGCAGTTTAGCTAAAAAATTCCTTTCGGTGAAGTTTTTATCAGTTTCCTATCTAAGCTCTTCTCCAAGTGAAGCCGATGTGTATTTATGTAGCTATCTCTTAGGATTTAAGAAGCGTACAATTTCAAAAATCTCCTGCAGGGAAACAGGCCCTATCGGTTTCTCCAAATATGCTGCACTTTGGAGCAGGGTATCTTTTTAGTCTAGTTAGAACAAAGGAATCCTTTCCTCCAAGAGATTGGTTCATTCAACTTTTGATAGCTGAGCTTCTTGTCTACTGAAGTTAAAATGTAGGTGAATTCACATTCCACCATGATGGCCTCAATAAGTTAATTCAATTATTACATCAAAAAAAGCTCCTTTTAAATAGAGTCTGGCCACAATTTCTCCTCGATGGAATGTGCCGTGTGTATTTCAAAGGGAATTTAAAAATGGATGCAAACTAGACCCAGGTGGCTGGTGAATATCTTTGGAGTATTTAAACAATTAATTGGCCTATTTCTTTTTAAGGAAAGCTAAGGAGAGGTAAAAAAGCCTCCAATGAATTAAACCTGGTACCATCAACATATTAAGAGCTACATTTAGCTGGGACGGTGATGCACACCTACATGCCCAGCAATGTGGGAGTCTGAGCCACGGCAATTGGGGTTCTAGGCCAACCTGGGCAACTTAGTGAGATCCAGTCTCAAAATAAAAAATAAAAAGGGCTGGGGTGTGGCTCAGCGGTAGAGCTCCCCTGGATTCAATCCCCAGTATCATGAAAAAAAATAATAACTATGTTTACTTAGCATTTTACCGTGCACCAAAAAAAAAAAAAAAAATCCTATTTTTTTCCCTTATTTGATCCTTACAACAATTCTATTAGTATTAGTTAGGTACCATTATTGTTTTTATTTTAGAAATGAGGTGACCCTGACTCAGAGGGCAGAAGTGGAGGTGTCTCTCTGTGTCCCTAGATTTCCATATCGTACAGTCTTGTGACCAGAAAGGAGAAGAATATTTTTCTGAAAAACAAATGTTTGCAAAGATATAATGGACTATAACCGATAAAATGAGAATGTTGTTTTTGAATTACACAAGTTTCTTCAAGATAATAATTCATTGGATTCAACAAATTGAATTTATTTCCAAAATGCATACCTGTGCGCGCACGCATGCATGCACATGAGCACACACAATTTGCTGTGCTGGCAAAAGAACCCAAGATCTTGTGCATGTTAGGTAAGTCCTTTATCACTGAGCTACCCATTTTTTTTTTTTTCTAAAATTTCTATCACAGTTCAGCTCCCTTAAAAAAAAAAAAATTAACAGATTTTTGTCAAGCATCTCCTGGGGTTCACAAAAGATGCTAGGTTCAGCCTGGGTAGAGGGTGGGGAGGAATATACATGGTCCCTGTCCTCTTAAAGGTTTCAAAGTCATTAGCAAGACATAAGTTAAACAGTCCTGCACAAAGGAATACGTACAGTCATCCCTTCACATCCATAGGGATTCGGTTCCAGGACCCTCTTGGATACCAAAATCCTTGGATGTTCAAGTCACTTATCCCTATACTAGATGGCCCAGAGTTAGCAATGTAAACTTCACACACCCTCCCCTGTATTTTAAGTCATCTCTAGATCACTTGTAACATCTAACACAATGGCAATATTCTGTAAGTAGTTGTTAAACTATCTTGTTTAGAGAAGAGTGTCAAGGAAAAAAGTCTGCACACGTTTTTTTCTTGTAGGATTTTTTATCTGCCATCTTTTGAATCTGCAGATGCAGAACCCATGGACACTGATGGCAAACTCGTTAAAATCGTGATAGATCCTATCAAGAAACCCTGGAGGGTGTTATGAGAGATTATTACCGGGGGATTCAATGTAGACAGGGAAGGCCTCTTGGAGAAAGTGGCATTTAAGAATTAAAGCAGGGCTTAGCCAGGTGAAGAGTTGAGATGAGGAGAGGGAACAGATAGCAGGAACAGAGTGTGCCAGGTCCCTAAGCCAGAGAGCTTGGGACACCGGAGTGGCGGAAGGAGTTAAGGTGTAACAAGAGCATGGAGAGTGGTGGAGAGAGACACTGTTTGGAGGCTGCAGAGGTCAGAGGGTTTTGGGAGATTTTGAACAGGGATACGGTCTTAAGACCATCATGGCTGCTGCAAGAAGAATGGATTGGAGGGGGGAGGGGGAGGGACTGGAAAAAGGGATAAGATAAAGCCAGAAAAGAAGGGTTTCATTAAAGTCAAGAGATGAGAGCGTTTGGGAATGAGGCAGAGGTCAAGTTGTTAGGAGTCATGAGAAGTTTCCAAAGAAGCTCTTGGACTTCACAACACAGGGGCCCACGGGGTAGGGGTGAGAGCCAGATTGGGGTGAGCCAAGCGGAGGCAGATACATAGATCACACTTCAGGGAAAGTTAGACTTCAAGGGCAGGGGAAGGCTGGGGAAGAAGTGGAGGGAGTGTGAGATGGTGTGAATGTTGGTGCCTCTCATATGTTGAAATCCTAACCCCAAGGTGACAGTGTTCAGAGGTGGGTCCTTGTTGGGAGGTGATTAGGCCACAGGGACAGAGCCCCATGAGAGGGATTGGTGCCCTTACAGATCATATGACCCAGCAAGAAAGCACCATCATGAGTCAGAGCCCTCTCCAGACGGGGAATCTGCTGGAGCAGGTGTGTTGGCTCTCCAGCCTCCTGGAACATTAGAAACTAAATGTCTGCTGTTTATAAACCACACGGTCTATGGTATTTGTAAATCGCAGCCCAAGCAAACCAAGACCATGGGAGAATTAGGAGATTAAAGGGAAGATCTTGGTAGTGGGACCCACTTTGACATTCACCTCAATGATGAAAGTCATCTACCATTGAGGACACGGTGGTGGCGGTGATGTGTGGAGTCAATGTCATGAAGACACACGTGGTTGGTTAACCGGAGGGACTGAAGTCCTGAGAAGTCACAAGAGGATGTGACCACAGTGTGTGTGTGTGGAACATTTTATATGACTTTACCCTGCTTCTGGGATGGGGTGAGAGACACTCCCATTATTGTGATAAGAGGGGAAGGAAGAGAAGACGAGTTTATAGATTTGGTGTAGGAGGATGGACACATTTCTTCCCAGTAGGTCGACATTTCTTTCCTTTCCTTCATGCAGCACAGAACAAGGTCATAGTGAAGGGCAACAAGAGAGTTGGAGCAGATTGAGGACATTCGAAATCCCCATTGTGTAGAAATGGAGAGAGAGCTCGCGAGGCAAGTCCTTTGGAAACAGTGGAGATGACCTTAATATGGGTCCGCACTCTGGGTGCTTTTCTCCTGCAGTGTTCAGCCATGCCATATTTGGGTTCACCTAGGTTTGGGCGTATATTGGAAGAGTTGTAGATTGATTTAGGTGAGGAATACGTTAGGCGTCCTTTTGGAGATGCTTATGGGAAGTGGATACATCCTGGAAGTGGATATGATTCAGCAATGGGAGCTGAACTCACAGGACTTTAGCTGCACCAACATTGAATTTCTGACTTCTCTCGTTCTTTTTTTTTTTTGGTACCAGGGATTGAACTTGGGGGCATTTGACCACTGAGCCACATCCCCAGCCCTATTTTGTATTTTATCTAGAGACAGGTCTCACTGAGTTGCTGAGGGCCTCACCATTGCTGAGGCTGGCTTTGAACTCTCGGTCGCCCTGCCTCAGCCTCCCAGTCCACTGGGATTACAGGTGTGCGCCATCATGCCCGGCTCTCTGGTTCTTTTATGGCACAGATTTAGGCAAAGAGGTGGAATATGGTCACCAGAAATTTCGTTTCTGGCTACTGAGTCTCCCTGAAGTGTCCCACACTCTGTGAGGCTGTCAGGGAAAGTATAGTAAGTCCTATGATGACTGCAGAAGTATGCATCTCTAGAGTTCATGGTCATCGGAGGGGGCAGAACTGCAGCGAGCTCTCAACCTTCAGAACTAGACTTCATCCTCTTCTGCTCCTGAGCCCTCTGTCTTTTTTTTTTTAATTTTAATATTTATTTAATTTTTTTTTTAGTTTTCAGCAGACACAACATCTTTGTTTGCATGAGGTGCTGAGGATCGAACCCAGGCCACGCGCATGCCAGGCGAGAGCGCTACCGCTTGAGCCACACCCCCAGCCCGAGCCCTCTGTCTTTGTAAATGTCGCACTCTCCACGAGGTCCCTCACGTCAGAACCAAATGATCATTGTGAATTTCTCTTTCTTCCTCTTCCTCTGCATCGTCCTAATCACCAAGTGCCATCTGGTCCAGGTCCTGGACCTCCCTCACCTCTGTTCTCCTCTCACATCCCAGGGGGCTCTTCTCCCTCTCATCTGAGATGTGGCAACACCCACCTTTCATTTCCTCCTGCACCTAGATGCGTCTCCAGAACCTACCTGCTAACCCAGTATGCAAAGTAAGTCTTGTGGGTCCTTTTCAAGAAATCCTTCAATCTGTCTGCATCACCTAGGGGCATACAATTTTTACTCTTTCAAAAGGCATAGAAGACTGGAAGTATAGCTCAGTGGTAGAGAAAGTGTCCCCAGTACTGTGAAAAAAAAAGGAAAAGAAAAGAGGGATAAAAGTCTGTTCACAATGGAGCCATTACTTTTGACTCAGGTCTCAGGGCTCTTGCTCATTAAGCAAATGGGTCCACTTATCAGCAACCCCGGTCTCTTGTGTTTCTTTGCCTTTGCATATGTTGTTCCCTTTTCCTGGAGTATCCTTCAAAGATTATTTGTCACACTAAGTGGAACATTTATTGTTTTCTTGGCTTACTACTTGAGGATCCAAAATGGAGATCAGAGTAGCAATAAGAACAGGAGTCCCATCTTAATAATGGTCTTACTTTTTGCAAGTTCAGTTACCCATAGTTAAGCCATGATCTGAAAATATTAAATAAAAATTCCTGAAATAAACAACTCATAAGTTTAAAATTATGCCCTGTTCTGAGTAGGATGATGAAATCTCGCACTGTTTTATTCTGTCCTGTATCAGACCTGAATTGTCCTTTCTCCCAGTGTATCCATATTGTATATGCTACCCACCTGTTAGTCACATAGTAGCTATCTGAGTTATCTGATTAATGGGCGTGGTACTGTAGAGCTTATGTTCAAGTTACCCTTATTTTACTTAATAATGTCTCTAAAATGCAAAAGTAGCAATGCCACTGCTAATTCAAACATGCCAAACAGAAACCATACAGTACTTCCTTTAAATGAAAAGGTAAAAGAAAAATAAGATATTTTGAGGGAGGCAGATCATGTTCTATCACGTAACTTTTATTATAGTGTATTGTTATATTTGTTCTACTTTATTATTAGCTATTGTTGTTGATCTCTTATGTGTGTAATTTACATTTGGAAGAAAAAAATAATTCTAGTGTGTGAGAGTCCTTTCTTGCTTGCTTGTCTTTTTTTTTTTTTTTTTTTTATTACTGAGATTTGAACCAGGGGCACTTTTCCCCTGAGCCACAGCCTCAGGCCTTTTTCTTTTGAGGTAGAGTCTCATTAAGTTATTGAGGGTCTCACTAAGTTGCTGAGTCTGACCTCAAACTTGTAATTCTACTGCCTCAGCCCTCCTGAGTTGCTGGGGTAACAGATGTATACCATCATGCCCAGCTTGGTGTTAAAGAGTTTCTATAAAGGAGCCTATTATAGACTTGCTCAAGTGCAAACTATACCTAAATTACACAATGAATACAACACTAGCAGAGGAACATGAAATATAGTGAAATATTGTCGCACCAATGAATTAGTCCCTTTAAGAAGTTATTCCAAATGTAATCATATCCATTTAAACATTAAAAATACAAGAATTAACAACAAAATACCAAATGTTAAAATTTTAAGCAAGATATATAATATAAATCAATGATCATTAAATCAAGATGTGTATCAAGGCTGTAATGAATTAAGAAGTGCTCATCTCTACCAGTAAGCAGATTGGACACCATGTATTCATGCATGTGGCAACCACACTCATTGATTCCCAGCATTTTAACATTTTTTTAAAAAGGCAGATTCATTAAGAATTAAGAAACTTGCAACTTTATAATGCAGTTACATATTTTTTTCTTATACTTTAAATGCCTTCTAGAGAAGATAAAAATAGCATATGCTTCTTGTTTTGTTTTGGCAGAATTTGGAAGAACATGCTCAGAAGCAGTAGTGTTCTGTGGGATATAGTTTATGAAACACTATTGTAAGGTTTAAACTACCACTAACCCATGCTATAGACAAAATAATGTGTTGGGGGTACCCCCTATCAAAATATTAGACATTTAATAGAAGACACTGCAGGGTTACAATTATAAGGTTTTATTTTATTTATTTTTTATTAATTAATTTATTTTAATTAGGTATATATGACAGAAGAATGCATTTTGATTCATTGTGCACAATTGCAGCCCAATTTTTCATTTCTCTGGCTGTACACCATGTAGCATTGCACCATATGTGCAGTTATACGTGTACCTAGGGTAACGATGTCCATCCCATTCTATCGTCTTTCCTGCCTCCACAATCAATGAGGGGAAAGAGAGCCTATATTTTGGGAGCAAGTTTTTGCTGCATGAACATCAGATAGAGCACTGATCTTCAGGATGTTTAAAGAACTCAAAAAACTAAACACCAAAAAAGCAAACAACGCAATCAATAAATGGAATAAGGAGCTGAACAGACACTTTTCAGAAGAAGATATACAATCAATCAACAAATATATGGAAAAATGTTCAACATTTCAAGAAATGCAAATCAAAGCTACTCTAAGATTTCATCTCACTCCAATCAGAATAGCAGTTATCAAGAATACAGACAACAATAAATGTTGGCGAGGATGTGGGGGGAAAAGGCACACTTATGAGCTTTTAAAATGAGTGTGAGTGGCAACTTATTGAGCAATGGGGATTCGAGAATGCATGGTTGAATACATAGATTACAGAAAATTCTACAATGTTTTGCATTTTGACTGTTTCTGAATTAGGACTTCTTAATCAAGGTTATTTAACACTATTTGCCAGTCCTAACAACACTAGTCTAGACAACTTGATTTACGTTCCTTACTATCTCCTCTGTATTGGTTTTCTCTCGCTGTACAGCAAACACTCCTAAATTTAGCAGTTTAAAATACAAACACTGATTATCTCTCGGTGTTGGTGGGTCAGGAAATGGGTGCAGCTCAGCTGGGAGTCTTGGACTCCAGGTCTCTCTCATGAATTTGTTCTCAAGCTGCCACTTGGGCTGTGGTCTCATCTGAAAGCTTAATTGAAGTAGGACCTTCTCCAAGTTCCCTCCTGTGGTTGTTGGCAGTTTTCAGTTCCTCGTGGGCTATTGAACCGAGGGCCTCAGTCCCATGTTGGCTGCTGGCCAGAGTCCTCCCTCTGTTCCTTGGCAGGTGTGTTTCTCCCCAGGGCAGCTCACGCCATGGCAGCTGAGATAGGGAGGGAGGGAGAGATCCCACGAGGGAAGCCATTTTTCTTTTCATAACCTAATCTCAGAAGGTATATCTCATCACTTTTACCATTTTTTCCCCCATTAGAGGCAAGTTAGCGGTTCAGCCCACACTCAAATCCAGGTGAATACACAGTTCAAAAATGCCAGAGCAGGGAGCCCTAGAGGACATCTTCATAACTTCTTACCAGTTCACCTCTCCTAGTCCCCACCCCCTCTACCCAGTGCTCCCAAGTCCCACCTGATGCTGGGACTCCAGTTCTTCAAGAAAACAGATGATAATATAATTCTCACACCTTCTTCATTTCAGCCAGTTTCCCCTTCTTTTCTCTGGTCATCGCTGACCAATTGCTCTTCTTGTCCTCCCCTGTCACAAACAGAAAGGCCTGAGGGGCTGCTAGTCCTTCTCCAGCCATCACCTCAGGACTCTGCTGCCTTTTACAAAAGGCCTCGAACCAATTGCCTTTTACTGTCCTCTCCACACAATTCCCACTCCCTCCCTCCACCTCTTCTGCTCCCACCACTTTATGGAAATTGTGTTTGTCAAGGTCACCAAACATTCCCTGTTGCTATATCCAAGGAGCATGTCCTTGACTGGATTCAACATGGCGGGCCATTCCTGTCTTCTCTCTTGGTTTCCCAGTTCTATTTTTTTCCTGATCATTCTAGTTACTCCCTTCTACTCTCTTTGGTAGGCTTCTTTTCTATCCAGGCTCAAAAAGGTGATGATGCCTACCTAGTTGGTGTCTTCATTTTCTTCCTCTTTCCATAAATGATCTCATCCATCCCTAGAGCTCTAAATACAATAGTTCCTTTTATCCGTGGGGAATATATCCTAGGATCCCCCAGTGGATGTCGGAAACTGTAGGCAGTACTGTATATGTACATTTATAAATTTAATGATTTTCCATCTTAACTAAGTGCTATGGCCATAACTTTTGTAGCTTGAGGTGTGGCAGCAAAACTGGCATGAATTTCTTTTTCCTCCTCCACAACTTCACAGATAGAAGATTTGTTCTTACCATTGATCTTAGCAACCACAACATATGATTTTTTTTTCCTTATTGAGTCAAGAACTTTCACTTTTTTAATTAAAGGGAGCTCTTCAGGACTTCTCATTGGTATATCTGAACTGCAAACATCACTACTCTATACTTTAGAGCCATTATTAACTAAAATAAGGGTTACCTGCACACAAGCACTAAGATTTTGCTCCAGTTAATCTGGAAACTGAGCCAACTACTGAGTAATTAAAGGGTAGGCAGCATATACAGCATGGATACACTGGTCAAAGGGATGATTCCTGTCCTGGGCAGGATGGAACAGGATGATGCAAGAGTTCATCACACTACTAAGACTGGTGTACAATTTAAAACTCATGAATTATCTGCTTCTAAGATTTTCAATTTAATACTTTTATATCATGGTTGATCAAAGGTAACTGAAGTGGCAGAAAGCAAAACTGCAGATAGAGTGAACTCCTGTGCACTTATATATGTAGATGAACATAGAATTATTCAGTCAATACTTTCTCCTAACTGTAGAATGATTTATTTAACTGTTTACTTGATTATTCTATTTGGATATCTCAAAGGGACCACAAAACCAAATGCCTATGATAGAACTTCTGCTTCCCAACTTCTACCTGCATAACTTGTTTTTCTCTGGAATTCCCCGACTCAGTAAGTGGAACCATCAACTATTTCTTTTGTTCAAGTGTGAGTCTTTGGTTCTTCCTGTCCCTCAATCCCCCATTCCAATCTATCACCAAGTTCTATAACGTTCCTATTTTTTAAATATAGTTCCAATCTGTCCACTTATCCACTATGTCTGCCCCTCTACTGGTCTTCCTGCTTTTCTGCTCTTCAAAGCCACCTATTAAATGTCTTTAACCAAGGTACTGAGTTATATTTCCCTCAGTTGAAACTTTTTGGTGTCCTCTCATTATCCTTTGAAAATTGGAGTTTCTGAGCCGTGTGTGATATGTCTTGTCCTTTCTAACCCTCATGGTCATCCCACCCACCCTGCACTTATTGTGCATCAGCTGTATTAGTTTTCAGCATTGCTTAAGTGAACCAGGTTCTTAAAGGCAAATCCGCCTGGACTTTCACAAGCTATTCCTTCATTTCCCCCTCCCCCCTAGCTACTTCCTGCATTTATCCAAACTAGTAATTACAGGTTTATTCATTTTGTTTATTTATTGCCTACCTCATTATACAGTAAGCCCATGAAGACAGAGACCAAGCCTGCTTTGTTCACAGTTGTACACCCAAGCACCAAGCACTTCATAGTTGAGTAAACGAACAATCTCGCAGTCAATGCTCCCAAGTCTCAACTCGAATCTGCTTCCTGAATAACCTTTCCAGCCCATGAAGCCTTAAGGACCTAGGGACTCCTTCTATACATAATCTGTAAATGTTGCACAATCACCCTGTAGCAATTACCTTGATGTTTTGAAAAATCTTTGCACTCCCATCTCCACAATAGCCATATACCCATTGGGGGCAGGGACTTTGCCTCCTCATCCCTGAAACCCCAAGTCTGCTGTAGAGGACACAGTCCCTGCTCGACCCGTGCTTGCCTAACGATGTGAGAGAGAAGGTCTGTGTTCCCAGCCCTCCCTGGCCCTCAGGTGGGAAGAAAGAAGCGCTTTTTATTCTGGCTCAGGAACAAAACCCAGTCCCCTGACTCTTGTGCTAGGTGCCTCTTCCTGGAACTTGCAGCAGCAATCTGAAGCCAAGTGGGAACCTCTCTGGGAAGTGCCCTTTGAGGCCCTGGGATTCTGCTTTGGGAAACATACTTGCAGGAAGAAAGAACACAGCAGTCCTAAAAACAAGTCCCCTTCCTAAAAGGGAAGAGAAATTGACACAGGACAAAGGTCATTATGCTAAAAACGCTTAGCGTGGGGCACACAGGTCCCTGAACTTTTGAGTGACAACACCGCCATTTGAGTAATTTAAGTCAAGTGGCTTTTTCTTTCCCTTCAAGAGTTAACATCCAATGACATGGACAGATTTCATTCCTTCCTCAGTAAAGTGTGTCTGGGGACAGCAGCCCCAACCTGCTGGTGTCCTCTGGAAGGCTGGTGCTGGGGAGCCTGAATTTGAGACAGGTGTATGTGTGTGCATTTGAACGAATCTGTTCCACATGCCAGAAGATTCAGTTCTGGTGAGGGACGTGAAGGAAAATTATGAGAACAAGTGTCCTATTCACATGCTAGGAAAATAAATGTTTTACTAATCCTTAAATAACATTTTACTCTGAGGTGTATTGGCAAATTTTAGTTTTATTTCTGTATGAAAGTCTCATTTTTAGAAGTGTGATTTATACACATTTTGGTAGCAGAGGTGACTGCTAAAATTAGTTTCCGTCGGCCTATGCTAATGTCTGTATGGGAAGAGGATAATATAATTTAGAAATCCTGATGTTTTTGTTATGTTTAATGAGTAGCTTGGTATTTGCTATCACTGGCTATGATTTAGTTTAACTCTTGTAAAGGTGCATGCTTTTCGACGTTTTGGCTTCTTCTGAAAGTATGTGACCAAGAAGGTCCCCCATACATTCTCTTTCCCCACCGCAGGCCCTCCAAGAAAACTCCATCATTAAACAAACATTTACTCAGCACCTTTCTGTGTGCCAGGCCTTGTGCTGAGAGCGGGGATACAACAATGCCTGCAGTCTGGATTTTTGGCTAGGTGGGAGTGGGGTTGGTGGATGCTCACCTGCGCTGAGCAGACTAGCTGCTTGACACTTGTTCTGCCCCAGCTCACTTGTTGATAGAGTCAATTTTCCGAGCTTCCATAAAGTAAAATTGGGAGAATAATGCCACATAAAAGCCAGACAGTAGTTTCTATTTACTTCTGGAATATATCTTACGGATCTTATTGGAGGAGATCAGGCCTACTTAATATATTTTATTAAATCAAAAGAAAAACAAAAATAGCTTGTACTCATCGGGGGAGAAAGAACAACCACTCTCATCATGTGGCTGTGTTCGTCCTGAAGCTAAAATTTACTGTAGATTCTCATGACATCTACATTTCACTCTAGATAGTCAAACATCTGGGTATCTCCATGTAGGCTCCAGGGAAGGCTCTTCACCCCTGAGGGCCTGACTCCATCCCCCTTCCTCTGAGGGGTGAAAAACTGACTTCCACTTAGTCTCCCCTTCCTCCCCGCTTTGCAATATCATCATCTCATTGTCCTGCATATAAGATGCTGCTATAATTCTGGTTTCAACCATTAAAAATGATTCCTAAAACTCATAATGAAAAGGACAGGCTGAGGTATGTGCTGATATTCCCCCTCCTCTGATGCTCCAAGATCCTTTCTTTTACCATTTCCTCTTTGTTGGAGAAAATTCCTTCAGCTATTCTTTAAGGGTAGGCCTCTCATAAAAACCTCTCTTAGTTTCCCTGTGTCTGAGAAGGACTTCCCCCAAAGAGTTGAAAACATATTCTCCCAAAAATCTGCACACCGGTGTTTACGGTGGCTCTGTTCATAACTGCCTAACCCTGGATACAACCCACCTTCAGGAGATGAATGCTTCACCCAAACAGTGAAATATTATTCAGTGCCAGAAAGAAATGAGCTATCAAACCACGGAAAGACGTGGAGCAAACTTAAGTGCCTATTACTAAATAAAAGAAGCCAGTCTACAAAGCCCACAAAAATACCCGATTCCAACTACATGCCATGCGGAAAAGGAAAAACTATTTTTTAAAAAAAAAAAAAGCAAAAAAATATGATGTTTTTTGAAACTGGTGGAGTGAGAGAGTGAGGAATGAGAAGGTGGATCACAGGGGATTTTTGGAGGCAGAGAAACCACTCTGCATGATAATGCAATGGTGAATGTGTGTCATTATACATTGTTCCAGACCCACAGGATACCTAACACCAAGAGCGAAGCCTGGGCTGGGGTTGTAGCTCAGTGGTAGAGCCCTTGCCTGGCACATGTATTTATAATGAAATATATATATGAAAGATGGAACCCTAAGGCAAACTATGTTCTTTGGGTGGTCCTGATGCATCAGGGTAGTAACAAAAGTACTGCTCTGGTCAGGGAAGGGTATGCATATGTGGAGGGTATATGGGAAATTTCCATACCTTTCTTCTAATTTTAATAGAAATCTAAAACTTCCTTAAAACAAAGTTATAAAAAGGACAATCAATTGACAGCAACACAGAGATCAATCAGATGTGGGAATCGTCCCGCATTATCCAAATCATCAAGGATTTTAAAGCAGCTGTCGCTTCCACCGTCAATTACACATTCTCCAAACACAAATGAAAAAGTAGAAAATCTTTGCAAAGAATAGAAGACATAAACACACACACAGTGGGGTCGTGGCTCAGTGGTAGAGTGCTCGCCTAGCATGCATGAGGCACGGGGTTCGATCCTCAGCACCACATGAATGTAAAATAAAGATATTGTGTCCACCTAAACTTAAGAATAAATATTTTTTTTTTAAAAAATAAACACACACACACACACACACACACACACACACACACACCCCAAATGGAAATTTTAGAACTGAAAAAACTCAATCACAGACATAAAGAATCTTGCTACATAGGCTCAATAATAGAGTGGAGGTAACAAGGACAGTGTCAATGAACTTCAGGACACGCATTGATCTGAAAAAGAGAGAGAAAATAGACTGGGTGAAAAATAAATCAATAGAACCTCAGCAACGTGCGAAAGATGTAACATTTTATCATCAGAGTCCCAGAAAGAGAGAGGCAAGAGTCAGACTGAAAGATGATTATGACTAAGTAATGGATAAAAAAACCCACACCTTCCTATTTCAGAAACCAAGCAAATCCCAGATGAAGTAAACCAAAAGAAATCCACTTGAAGTTTCATCATAATTAAACACCTAAAAGTGAACAGAAAAAGAAAAGAATGCAGCTAGAGAGAAGCAGCCTGTTGCCTTCCGGGGGAAACGAGTTGAATGACAGCAGGTTCTCCTCTGAAACCAAGAGGCCAGCGGCAAGTCACTCAAGTGACTGAAAGAAAAAAACTGCCAGCTGCAAATTCTACATCCACTGAAACTATCCTTTAGGAATAAAGGGAAAATAAAAATACGCTGTCTCTCAGCATCTGAGAGGGATTAATTTCTTAGTTCCAGCCCCCACACTCTTGAATCCTTGGATGTTTGAATCTCTGGTTCAAAATGGAGTGATATTTGCTACTGTATACTTTCAATCCTCTCTAGTGTACTTACCTGATACAACGTCAATGCTACATTGCTAGTTGTTCCACTGTATTGTTTAGGGAATAATGACAAGAAAAACATCTCTGCATGTTCATTACAGACAAGCTTTTTCAAAATTATTGTTGATCGCTGGTTGGTTGAATGTGAGCATGCAGAAACTGTAGATAGGGAGAGATGACTAATTCTCAAAGAAAAACCAAGAGAAGTTGTTGTTAGCAGACCTACCCTTAAAGAATGGCCAGAGGAAGTTCTTCAAACAGAAAGGAAATGATAAAAGATCATGTAGCATCAGGAAGGAAGAAAGAATAACAATAGGAGCCGAAAGTTGGTAAAACTACAGACTGTCCTTCTCCTTATGAGTTCTAGAAATCATACTGGATTATGGGAATGAAAAGTCAGGACAAAGAAATAAAGAGAAAACTTGGAAAGCAGAGAGGACCGAATAGGAGTAAGATCTTCACACCTCACTTAAAGTGGAAAAAGGTTGATGCTAATGAACTGATAAGTCACATGTTTGTCAGTCACCAGAGCAACCGCCTTGAATACTATACAGAAAGATTGCTCAAAAGTGTCATGAATAAATTGATCACAATGGAATCCTAAAGAAGTTCATGAAGCACACAGGAAGGCAGGAAAAGTGGATGCTAAACTCGGCATTTCCAGGAAATCCCATAATGTAGAGTTAGAAACGAGTTCTGTAAGAACTCAACAGAGACTGACCTGAAACTTGGGTTAGGAACAGTAGATTGGAGAGTCAAGAAGCTTGGCTTTGGGTTACTAACAAATAATTAAATACAAATAAGTAAATGAAACAGTGAATAAAAGCTTAGTGATACAATCTATCCATTATTAATCTAATCAGAATAAAGGCATGTATTACTTTCTATGCAAAGGTGGAATTTTAATTGTTACATCCTAAGATTAAAGCCAAGGGAGTGCTTTTTCTTTGTAACATTTTAAACAGATTCTATTGATTTTCTTTGAGGGCTTCTGGTCAGGCTTCAGCAGGGCTCTCTGAGTTCTCCCAAGCCTTGCTTTGGGCTGCTGTGACTTGCCCAGCTTTTGCAACTCCTGGAAAAACCTTGTGCACAGAGACCTTGTGGTCACAAAGCAGCAGAGCAGCCAGGTAATTCAGAGTGGTAAAGGTGTAGGCGGTCCCTAGCTCCCCACCCATCTTTTCAAAGCCATCATGGCTGTCCTGAGCAGGTTGGTGAGCATCTTTTCCTTTTGGTCAATGCTCATCCGCACACAGCATTAGTGGTCTCTAGCCTCTATTCTGCATGTGTTATTCATAACTGTGGATCCTGATGGTCAAGGTCACCATTGGAGCTTCCTGGGATCTGGTATTCTGGATGTTTGCCACGAGTTTGTTTATAAAAAAATTTTTGTTTGATTTTCAGCTCCTCTCTCTGGTGGGTCACTTTCAAAGGCCAGACTCCTTTCACAGCGTCATCAGCCTTCTCAGTTCCAGGGATGGGCTGGTAGTCTTTGGGAGGCGTCATAGAAGGGAGCGGGTCTTGGTCTTGCTTGGGCTGAACAGGTTTCTGGGTGGCATGTCCAGCTGCTGCCTGTAGAATAAGATTTTGGAGCCACAGTCCTAACTGCTCTGAGGGAGGCCTGATGTTCCCTCTTCTCAGGGGGCCGGAGGCTGGAACCTGGGTCACTGCCTGGATTGGAATGGATCTCAGTGCCTCCACACGGCCCATGGTATACTTTTTCTTTAAAAATAAAAAACCAAAAAACCTAGCTGGGCGCCGTGGCGTACACCTGTAATCCCAGCAGCTCTGGAGGCTGAGGCAGGAGGATTGCAAGTTCAAAGCTAGCCTTGTAAATGTGAGGTGCTAAGCAATTCAATGAGACTCTGTCTCTAAATAAAATACAAAATAAGGGCTGGGGATGTGGCTCAGGGTCAAGTGCCCCTGAGTTCAATCCCTGATACTACAACAACAACAATAACAAAACTATATGAGGCTTACAGAAAAGTTGTGAAGATGGGCAGAGTTCTGGATATCTCAAGCCTGTATCTCCTATAATTATACTGCCTTACATTATTATGGTACATCTGTCACAACCAGTGAAACAATATTAATGCATTATTTTAAAACTGAACTCAATTTAAATTCCATGAATTCAATATCCTTTTCCTTAATATTCTCCTCCCCACCCCTGCCTGCTCCAATATCTCCTCTAGGATACCACATTTATAGGAATCTTATTTGGTTTTATTTATTTATTTATTTATTTTGACATGGAATCTCAGCAGGGTGGCCTCCAGTTCACGGAGTCCGTGATGCCCCTGTTGCAGCCTGCTGAGTACTGGAACTACAGGTGAGCACCAGGGAGCTGGCTTATAGGAGTCCTCTTAAAATAAATTCTTAATGGCCAAACTTCATATCACGGAGGAGATTATATATTCAGAAACAGAACTAAGATATTACCACCTAGGGAATCTTGTGGGAAGGCTCTTAAAGGGACTGGAGGTTTAGCCAGTGGGAGGACATTTATGCAGCATGCATGAGGACCTAGGTTCAATTCCCAGGTCAGACACACACACACACACACACACACACACACACACTCACACACACTCACACACACACACATAGGCTATTAAGAAACATACCCTTTTATCCATTATTTTTAGTCCGTGTATTATAGTTATACATAATGGTGGCATTTGTTGTTCAATATTTGTATGTGCACACAATACAACAATATAATTTAGCCCCTTTCCTCCTCCTCCTTCCTAATCCTGTTCCTTTTCTTCGCCTTTCTAATGTCCTTTCAATTTTCATGAGATCCAACCCCCCACCTTCCTTTTCTTTTTCCTCTCTACCTTTCACATTAAAGAGAACACATATGACCCTTACCCTTCTGAGCTTGGCTTATTTTGTTTAAAATAATGGTCTCGAGTTCCACCCATTTTCTTTATGACTGAATAAAGCTCTGCTGTGTATATATCCCACGTTTTCTTTATCCATTCATCCACTGATGGACACCTAGGTTGGTTTCACAGTTTGGCTGTTATGAATTGTGGGGCCATAAACATAGGTATGCATGTGTCACTGTAGTATGGTGACTTAATTCTTCAGCCTAAATACCAAAAAGAGGTGTAGCTGGGTCAAAGCGTGGTTCCATGCCTAGTCCTTTTAGGAACCTCCACGGTGATCTCCATAGTGGCTGCACTAATTTGCAATCCCACTCACAGTGTGAAAATGGTCCTCTTTCTTCTGCACCCTTTCCGGCATTTATTATTATTTGTATTCTTGATGACTGCCATTCTGACTGGAGTGAGGTGAAGTCTTCAGGTAATTTTGATTTGCATTTCTCTTAATGCCTTGAGGAATTCATCGAGAAGCTATTCTTGCATAGCTAACCTCCGAATGTTTACTTTGAGTAGCTTTTGAGGTCTGGGCCCTGATAGAAATTATAGCTAAAGGCCCTCTGCTGTTCCTTGGCATGATCAGTGTATTAGCCCATAATCATCAGGGCATGGACACTCCTTCCTCCGCCTTTAGTAAATTCATACTGCCACTCGGGGCTCCGTGCAATGGGGGAGCCATGCTTTGCTGGCCCTTTTCGGGGAGGGTGGGGAGAGGTTGTTAGCCCGGCTTGTTCTTACGTGCAGTTAGCACATTCTCTGGGCATGGGGCTGTGCCTCCAAAATGTGTCCAGAATTCAACCACTTTTCTCTGCCTCCTCTGCTTCACTCTGAACCATCATCATCTCCTGTCTGACCGTGAACAAGACTTTCCTAACTGGTCTTCCGGATTCAGCCCTGGCAGCTCTATCGTCTATTCTCCACCCAGTGGCCTGAGAGATTCTGTTAAAATTAAAGTCCATTCCCACCCTGACCATCCTCTGCTCGAAACCATCCAGTGATCCTCCCGTCTCCTTGCGGCTACTGTTTTTTCCTTTGTGTAATTGCTTTTCAATCAACATGTCAATCGCAGTACAACATACAGAAAAGCGTGTGGATCCCATGAACATCACTCACTAAATTGTTAAAACTGTCCTCACTCGTACATCCAGCTCCATGACAAGGAAGCAGACCAACTCTCAGGAAGCCCCCACTTAGTTTCATTTGGTGTTATTCCCACTCTTCTCTCCAAAAGGAACCACTAACCTGACCTTTAGATTCATTTGGACTATTTTTGAATTTTATATAAATGGAATTATGGGTATTTATTTTCTCGTCTGGCTTCTTTTACCCAATGCTATGTTTCTGTGATTTTCCTACATTGTGTTTTATAAAAGCCAAAGTCTTCATCAGAGCGTCCAGGACACTAAATCCTGGCCCTGTTAGTATTCCAATAGAATTTCCTACTGTTATTTCCTCCCGTTTCCTAACTCTGACCTCGTTGGCCTTCTTGCCCTTTCTCATATTAAACAGGCATCCACTGATGCAGGGCCTTTGAACTAACCATTTCCCCTGCCTAAAAGCTCTTTCCCCAGATATCCTCATGGCCGGTCCTGTTTACTCTGCTGGGTCTTTGCTCAAATTCTTCCTTCTTCATGAAGACTTTCCTGACCATCCACACGCTCCTTAATCCCTTTCCTTGTTTGAAATTTCTCCATGTACTTGCCATTGCACTAAATATGTATTAGTTTCATCTTGCTGCTGAAACAAAATATAAATTTAGAGTCATAAAATGACACAAACTGCTCTGGTTCTGAGGGTGGGAAGTCAGATAGACGAGGCTCCTTTCTCTGTCTTGGGCTCTACCAGGCCAAAGTCTGAGGGTCTGTTGCCTTGGACTCTCCTCCAGAGGATCTGGGTAAGAATCCCCTTCCAGGCTCATTCTGGTTGTTGCCAGAATTTGCAAGGATGACCCAGATTGGTGTTCTTTTTATGTTGTCATGGGGGGGTTTGTTCTCAGCTTTTAGGACCACCTGCATTCCCTGGCTTGTGGCCTCTTCATCTTCAAAGCCAGCAAGTTGAATCAAGTCTCTCTTGGGCTAAGCATTTCTCCTGCCTTCCTCTTTACTTTACTTGTGGTTATGTTGGGTTCTCTTGGATAATTGGGATAATCTTCCTATTTTGAGATCACCTGTTAAGCAATTTTAATTCCATCTGTAAAGTCCCCTTTGTAACACAAGATCCCAGTTTCATAGGTGAAACCACCTGGGGCAAAAATCATGGGGACCAATATCCTGCCTACCACAATGTATTTGCTTATTTTGCTTGTTGTCCATTACCCTGTCTAGAATCTAGGAGGGCAAGGTCTCTGACTGTTCAAGTCTCCAGAACTCAGAGCGCTACCTGGTAGGCATTCAGATTCCTTGTTGGATGGATGGATGCATGCATGCATGCACACAGACTGAGCAACTAGTCTTTTTCTTCTTTGGAAGTTGAAAGCCCATGACTTTCATCCTAACTGGCTTTTATTCAGTGTGGGTTTCCCTGGCCCCATGTGCCACTGTTTATGGATCTGCTAGTTAAAGGGATTGGTAGCACAATATGTCATATTTTCGTGTGACCTCCTGGTTGACATGAAGACATATCTCGGACATGGGTGCAGGGCTGGTCACAGAATGGAGTAAAACTCAGAGGCCAGCAAAGCCCAGGCAGCCTCATGTCTTACCCAGCCCAGCCAAGTGTCCAATGCTTTCTTGGAACAAAGGTCTTTAGGGATAGTAAAACTAGCCATGGGAATGTGTTAAGTATTGTTTTGCTCAGTTAAAAAAAGTAAGGAAGAAAGAAAAAGAAAAGGAAAAAAAGATTGAAGACAGATTGCATATGTTAATTGTCCAATGAAAGTTTCAAAAAATGATCTAGTCATTTGGATCTTGAAATACTTTGCTGCTTAATATTAGGTAGACAGCCTAAATCCATGAGATCTGAGCTTGTGTGAAGAGTTTGAAACCTATACAAGTAACAGATTTGCTATTTGGGTTACAGTGTGGAAAAAAAAAAATCTCTGGAAACAGATTTATGTATTAGTTTTTCACTCTGCCACCAGATGTCCTTCATGAGTAGGAAAATATGATGGCTTGGCTATTTTGAAGTGTGAATGCCCAGCATTTTTGAATAGAGAGTGAAGGGAGAGTGGTAGTGAATGTTAATGTACCTCAGACTTTTGAATAAGACACATATTTTGGAGACTGCCTTATAGGTGTAGCTTTCAGAAGCACTATTTATTTAACTTCCAATTTTTTACTTCTCATACTCTGAAAACATTTACTTAACATATTTCCTTTTCACTTAACTCTGAACTGATATTTTTCAAAGTTGAGCCAATTTTTATATTTTGAAATTAATGTTCAATATATTCCACTTCTTATGCTAATTGTCATACTGAAAATTTCGTTTTCGAATGGAGCTTCCTGAGGATTCAAGGAGGCCAGACTGTCCCCTGCCCCAACCCCAGACTTTTTATGGCCACATAGTTTATATATTTTTATGTTAAATTAATTCTAAAAGAAGCAACTTAATAGCTTTAGGAAAGTCAGTTGAATGAGACCAATGTATAACTTAATATCAAGTCAAACTGCAGTTGTAGCTTACTGCTAATGATATAATTCACAGGAAAGTATAGGGTATAGCGTATTTATCATATCAAGTTAATAAGTAGTTATCTTTTCAAAATAGAAATTATTTGGTCAAGTGTGCTATAAATGTATAACGTAAACCTCCATAAGATATAAGGAGCAAGGACAACTGTATTCTAAAGAATTTGATATGTGAATTCTACTGGGCCTTAATAACATATGGGTACAGGATTCCCACCCTGATCCCAGCATCACTGTAGGCCTGGGGTGGCTTGTGCCTCTACATGAGGGTTCCTCACTTCTTCAAGAGGTAGGGCAGGGGTGGGACAGACGACCTATTTCCAGAAACTGGAGGCCATCTGCATGAAATGTCAGCCAAGCAACAGATGTTTGCTATGGATTGGCTCCCACATCTGGCTTCTTGAACAAATTCCTCTTCTTTCCCCCCACCCCCAGATGTTTTAGAGACACATACAGAGAACTTAATGAAGCTTGTCCAGAGCTCACAGAGGAAGGGGTGGTAATATTTTGGTGTCCTGCAGGGGGCGAAGTTACCTCTGATTTTCTTAAGGTGGTTTACACATTCTAGCTAACTTCAAAGCCAGATCTCTCCTCTCCCTTCAAATCTGTCACATCCCATCCTGTCCAATCACATGTATCTTTTCTCTAGCTCCCTCTTCTAAAAACTCTGGGGAGCCCTGGGATGTCTATAGGGAGTGAGTGAGATGGAGGATTAGGGGTTCTTTTCCCACCCCATGTTCCAGTTGATTTGGAGAAGCAGTGGTCCAATTTTGAGCTTATTATAATCTTAAAACTGTACCTCTTTACCCATCCCCTTGGTCTCCAATGGATACAAAGGTTTGCCTGGATGTTTGCTGACAAATGTGATGTGTACAGGTTGGGAGCACATAGCGAGGATATCAGAAGGCATCTCTTAGTTGCATGTCACTGTTCTCATGATCATTGTCCTGTCCCAATTAACCCACTTTTCAGTCTTCCGGGTGGGAGATGTGGGCTCTTGTGTTCATCATTTAAAGCCTTCCCCCTTATTGTAGCACTCCTCTTTACTCTAGCACTGTTCAACAAGAACTGAAAGTCCATCTTGGTGAGGGTGGCAGCCCATACCAGACCTGAATCAGAGCTCCTCATCAGAGCTTAATTGATAATGTATCACTAATGGCATTATAGGTACATGTCACCTGGGTCTGTCTCCTTATAATTCAGTGTCTAAATAAAGGGGGAAACGGCACAGGTATGTGTATCCGTATGTATTCTGCACTAGATTTATCCCCATAGATGCATATGTAACAGGTAGGTCACAACCTGATTTAGTGTTTCTAATGGCATAGCCCTACTAAAGTGTTCCCTTCCATGCTCAAGAATTTTTAAATTTTTCATAGCTTCCCTCACTGCATTTATAGCTGGGAGCTTCTTTTACTTGCTTGTATTTCACCAGAAGACTTATGAAAAGAGTGCAACTAAGTTTTGTAAAAGGAGGCTGCCCTGGAGGGGATACCTCTTTCTATATATACCTGCTGAGATCTCAGATCTTCTGGATGGAGTTTGTGTCTGCTGTGGCTAGCATGGCCATGATTTTATGCTTGTAATATGTCCTGGATAGAAGAAAGAAATGATGCAGTCTCTTGAATTCTAAGAGTCCTGGCATCCAGACCAGGCAGTGATGTTTTCCCTTTCAGGATGAAAAGAATTCTTGTAGATGTTTAAAGACTGACTTTCAGCATTGCTGAAGTTGTGTGGCTTCATATCAACAACTGTTGGACATTTGTAAAATTATAGACTGTCCTAAATGACCACTGTGCCTGTGCCAACATAAAACTAGAAAGACGAATCCAGTGGATTGTTCGAGGTTAAGACCCTTGCTCACTCAAAACAGATTCTTTGAAATAAGATAGGAATGTTTGTAAGATTTGGACCAGCAGAAACCCCATGACCTCATAAGTCCATGAATCTCATAGTCTATATTTGGTCTCACTCCCAAATACCTTGGATCATGTGAGCGGAGGCTGCCAAATCAGCAAATTGCAGTTTTTGTTTCTAATCCACACACTTTTTACCAGGTAGAAGAACATAATTTAAAGGGACTTTACCTCTAGCATCCACAGATGACTGGGAATTCTTGGACAGTGGGCAGGCAAGTGAATTTGCAGCCTTTTTGGTAAGTGTTGATGTTGTCTTGTCAAGTTCATAGACCCTGTGTTTCAGGGCCTTCTACCACTCTCCCCTTCAGGATGCATGCCAAGCCCTTTTCTTTCCTGGGCTCGTCTTCATTCACCACTCCTCAAGTTTTATTTTGCACTATGTAAACTGTGTTGTATTTCAATAAATTAAAATGCAACATTAGCAGACAAACTGAAGAAGCATGGAGACATTTCCAAGAAGTTAGGGGTGGCTTTTCCATTGTATTAGCAGATCACACCCTCTTTCAAAGCCCAAATGAAGAGATAAGTCAAAATATTCGACCCCAAACCCTCAGGACACTGGTCTGGCTTATATTTGGCCCTCTCTGAGGCCAGTTTGTGAGCAGCTCCGTTGGAGGGTGTGTCCCAACTTGCAGCAGCTGCCTTTGAAAGCCACGTGTCCGCTAAACGCCTACATTACATCAATAAGAGAAACTAAGGAGGGAATGGGAAAACGATCATTTTTCTTTTCTTCCTCAATTATTTCAGGAATAATTGATTTAATAGCTGTGTTTACTTGTATTTAATACAACTTAGGTCTTTGACATGACAGTAAAAGGGACAGGTTCGGATTGGGGAGCTCGTTAAAGCACTCTTACTAACGGTGACCTCTTTGCCTTTGGTACCTCGCAGCTCCTCGGGCGCCTCCAGGAATTCTCTGTACTTGAAACCTACCCGCCGCGGAGGCGACGCCTCTCGGGAGGGGAGGGTGAAAGAAGGGGCGGGCCTATTTAAATAGCCCGAGAGACTCGTCTCTTCATTGGCTGCCAGCTTGTCGGTTACCCAGGAGGGCGGGGAGTCCCGGGGGCTGGAGTGCGGTACCTGAGCTAGACGCGCAGCAGAAAGCCCACGTTGGCCGCTGCGGGGAGCGCAGCTCCGAGAGGCGGGAGACTGCGAATCTCGGGCGCCGACGTCGCAGCAGCCGCTCCCAGCACGGGTCCCCTTCCCTCCCGTCCCCTCGGCCAGCGGGGTTTTCTGGGCAGCTGGGAGAGCACGGAACGGAAAGCAAGATCCTCGCCGCCTCCGCTTGGGGAGGCGAGAGGGGCGCGATTTTGCAGGGGAGAGACAGTGCCCAGGCGGAGGGGCGCGGAGTTTGTGAACAAGAAGGAAGTTAAGCCTCGCGGAGAAGACTGGCGTTTCGGGACGCCTTGTCGTCACAGCCTGGGCCCTGCGACGGGGGAAACTTCATCGTGGCCCTGCGAACCGGAGAGGGGCGTGCGCGGGGGATGATGCGGGACGTCGCCTCCAGCTCGTGAGAGGCCCCGCTTCCCTGCCGCCCGGGGTCCTATTCAGCCAGCCGCTCCGGAGGGCGCGGGGCAGCGCACGTGTGCGGGCAGCGAGGCCCCGGAGTGACCGCGCCGTGACCCGCCCAGGGGCTGGGGCGCTGGTTGCAGTGCAGTACCGACTTGGGCACACCTGGCTTAGACTTGCGTCTCTAGAGGCCCGCGCGGAGTGCGGGGCTCTAGTGATCGCTCCTTCGCCTTCCCTCCAGCCGGGGTTACTGGGGGCTCCCCGGTCGACCATGAGAGATAAGGACTGAAGGCCAGGAAGGGGAAGCGAGTCCGCTGAGAGGTGGCGGGGGCTGTTCTCGCCAAGGGCCACAGCGGCCAGTCTCCAGCCTCGCACAGCCGCTCGACGCCTCGCGGGGCCCGCGGAGGCAGCCCGGCCGGGCGGGGATGCCGGGGCTGGGACGGAGGGCGCAGTGGCTGTGCTGGTGGTGGGGGCTGCTGTGCAGCTGCTGCGGGCCCCCGCCACTGCGGTCGTCCTTGTCCGCAGCCGCGGCGGCCGCTGCTGGGGGTCAACTGCCCGGGGACAGCGGGAGCCCTATCCGTGCAGAGCAGCAGCCGCCACCACCGCAGTCCTCCTCCTCCGGCTTCCTCTACCGGCGGCTCAAGACGCACGAGAAACGTGAGATGCAGAAGGAGATCCTGTCGGTGCTGGGGCTCCCACACCGCCCCAGGCCGCTGCATGGTCTTCAGCAGCCACAGCCCCCAGCGTTCCCACAGCAGCAGACGCCTCGCGGGGAGCCACCTCCAGGACGGCTAAAGTCCGCGCCCCTCTTCATGCTGGATCTGTACAACGCCCTTTCTGCAGACGACGATGAGGACGGGGCGTCGGAGGGGCACAGGCGGCACCCTGGGCCCCACGGAGGGGCCAGCTTGTCCGAGCTCCAGCAGCCATCTGCCAGCGCCGCACACACTCTCAACCACAAGAGCCTCTTGGCCCCGGGACCTGGAGGCGGCGGCGCGTCCCCACTGACAAGCGCGCAGGACAGCGCCTTCCTCAACGACGCGGACATGGTCATGAGCTTTGTGAACCTGGGTAAGAATTTGGGGTAACGTAACGACGAGAACATCTCCCTCCTTTCCAGTTTCCCAGGCCCAGGGTGGTGGTGGGTGTGAAGGGGTGGAGGAGCGTGCAGATCCCGCCTGGCACTGCGGGGATGCGGGGACAAGCGGGCTGCGCTCCTGCCACCTGCGCGGTAGTTGGAGGCACGTGCGCTCCGCGCTGGTCCTGGGTCAGGCTGCGATCTGCAGCCGTGGGAGACTGGGGGCGGGACTAGGCTCGCGCGGGTGCCGGGCTCCGGGAGTGTTACCCCTGGATAGCTCGTCTTCACCGGGGACCGGGCATGTTCTGCGCTTTTCTCACTGCTGCCTGGCTGGGACCACTTTAACCCGACTCTGGCCTCCGTGGGAAGCCGAAGGCTCTTGTTTAGCACACTTTCCCCTCCGAACTGTCTGCCTTAGGCCCCTTGACTCTTGGAGTGTCAGTTTTCCCACCGCGACTTTTAGGGAATCCGAGAGGAGTTGAGAACTTTGAAAACTTGACTTGAGTGTTTTAAGAGGAATCCACAGACTTGGGAAGGTAGCACTTTGGTTCCAGAGGAAGGTTCTGCAAGACCGCGGAGGGCGATCCGGAATCCCAGTCCAACTGGGGTAATCCAGTCGGTGCCCTCGCTCATTTGCCCCCAAAGGCTAACGCTTTAATCAAGACTGCCAAATCTACACGGACGAGAAAGGGTGCGGGGGTAGGGTCGGGGTTGGGCGCTGAGCTGGTCTGAGCCCGTTGCCAGGCAACGGAATGGAAATTCAAGGGCGGCTAAATCGGGCTGTGCCACAAATGTTCTGTGGCAACCCGGACAGAGTCATATCGCCTTGTTTCCCCCTTAAGTTTTTTCATCTGTAAATGTGAAGGTTGTGAGGAAGACGCTTTTGCAATCAATACTTGGGATTTGTACTGTTCATTCAAAAACGGATTGAGTTTAGTGTGGGCAGAGGGACGTGGGGGATGCATCCTTCTCAGGGAGAACTGAGGAGGCAGCAACCACACCCCAAGTGGGTGCAGTAGCTTTGTGGGGTGAGTCTCCACGAGCATCCTGTCCCGCATGAGATGCATGGCGATGCCCAAGGCCTCACAGTGGGTTAGCAGACACTTGGTAAAGTAGCACACAGGTTTCCAAGCCCTGTCTGAGACGTCCGCTGTTTAACTGCATTTATTTACTTGAATGATTCCCGTGTAAAATATCTGGGCGATTTCTTTCCAACATATCTATGATTCTCAATTCCGCTGAACTTTGGTGGGGGAGGGTGGAGCGATAAAAAGTGAGGGGTAGGAGCGAAGGAGGAGGGGGGGAGGGTGAAGAGGCTGGAAGATTGGCATCCAAGTGGTGCAAAAATCCTCCTGGGAAATTCATGAAACAGAATCTCACAGGGAGTGGAAGCGCAGGGCCTGCCAATGTGGCTACTTGCACTGCCAGGAGATCTGATTGGACAGAAATTTTCACAATTTATTGGAAGCAAATCCAAGGTTGAGCCACCTCCAGGAAGCAGTCTAAGGAAACTCTCTCTCATGCCAGTCAATAAAATGTGGTGATGGGGGTTGGGATGGAATGGGGAGGGGCCGGCGAGGATTAGGGCTGTTCCTTATTCTAACTTTTCTGCTTCTTCTTACCTAATACATTCCACCCCCTATTCTCTCACGCACCCACCCACCCATGCCCCCATGTTTCCTGACAACTTTTGGGGAAATGTTTTATTGCCTTTTGCGGGAGACCTAACCTGGATAAGGAAGACTGGTTCCTTCATGGAGACTCATGTTACAGTCTCTGAGAAAACAGTTCCTGACCTTGGACCCTGGTTTTCAGCCTTGTCTACCCATTAGCATTGCCCCAGGGCACTTGAGGAACTCTGGGGTTCTGGGGCTGCTTCCTAGATTACTTCAGAATCTTTGAGGGTGGAGTTCAGGCATCCTCCTCCTCCTCCTTCTTTTTTCTCCCCTAAGTGCCATAGATTTTTCTAATGTGCTACCACGGTCAAGAATCTCTGGAACAGAAGATCTTGATGTCTGAGGAAAATCTATGTATCATTCTCAGAGATGAAGAGCAAAACTTCCAAACATCGGCTGTAGACTTACCTGAGAGCTTTAAAACATCCTAATGCCCAGGTTGTATTCCATCTCAGTTCACTCTGAATGTGTGAGGGTGAAAGCCCGAATCTTTCCAGGATTCAGGAACCATTGCCTTGGGTGGTATTTGAAATTTCAAGAATGGACTTGAGGCAAGTTTGTAAATTTCAGTCATGTTTATTGTGCTTAGTGACTTCCAAATTCCTCTGGTTCCTTGCTTTTCTGACCTTTTGTGGTCTATGGGTACACACTCCTTCTGAGTCACACTGTTTGAAGCTGGTTGACAACTAGTCTTGCCAATGGGGTGGTTTAACATAGTATCTCCTTAAGGATATTTCCATTTTTCATAAAAGATTTTTAAAGCTATGTAAGTTCCAGGAGAACTCACCAATAGTGAAATTTCAGATCCAGGGGACAGGCTGTCATGGAACTCTGACCTAAGCCCCTTATATCCCATCATTGGGCTGTGTGACTATAAGTCATACCTAATATAGGTCTAGTCCTGGTCTCCCATGTGGGTAATTAAAGAAGAAACCCTGTTTTAAGTAAGTAGAATCCAAGCTAAAAGCCATGCCACCTGCCAATCCAACAGTTCTATTTCATCTTAATCCACTTAGTAGTGAGAAGGGGAGATTATCACATTTCACAAAATGTGATAAAATCTGATACCATGACTCTGAGCAAAAGAAGGACAGTTCACTTGAAGAAAGTAATTGCATAGTAGCGTGGATTCTCTGAATAAGGATGTGGGGAGAATTCCACAGATTTCCTGATTGGTGTCAATGTCATGTTAACTGTTATATTACAGGGCTCATCTATTAAAGAACCTGCAGAAAGACAAACGCTACAGTACTGTATTTGGAAATACTCTTATCTGCTGGGCTGAGAAAGTTGAACCCTGGAGGTATAAGGGAAAGTGTTACATAGTTGTAAACATTCCTCTTCTCTGAGACTGGAGGAATAATTTACTCATGAAATACATTTAAAACACCCTGAGCTTTGTCATCAGCAGAACTATCAGGAAGTATGAATCAACAGGATGAATCTCTCCTAGTCCAAATGCTGGTCATTTGACCAGTTCATTGTTGTTTATATTGCCTGCTTAAAACTCCATCTGGGTGAATAGCCTGGGATGTGAGGTACAGTCGGTCTGCCACTGAGACTGGTCTACAGAGTGCCCGGGTGAGCTCGTGAACTTGCATGTAATCAGGGCCGCAGATGCCATTTCTGTTTGTTTTCTGCTAAAAATGTCTTGGCAGTCTAATAAGCAAGCCTGCCAATGTGGTGACCTTGGAGAGGTGTCCTGAAATATCCTTGAGGTCCTAGCTTAAAATTCACCTTCTTAGAGAGACCTTTTACTGCCCCTCTACATAAACTAGGGTTGCTCCATCCTGGACTTTACCACCCCAGCACCCTGTTTATTTCCTTCCTTTTGCTGATCACAAGGAGTTTTTCTTTTTTCTTTTGGAATTTGCTTACTCATTTGTTTGTGTCACCTCTAGGTTGTCATCCTTCAAAGGCTGAAGTCTCACCAATCCACCACTATAGCCTGCGCACATAATATAATGCTGACCATGTGGCAGGTGCTTAAAAAGATTGAATTAATGAAAATGTAGGCAATACCCCATATTTTTAATACAGAAGATCTGATTCTTTAGAAATGCCATGTCTGATTTTTATTGAGTAAAAAGTCTGAAGTTCAGACATGTAGAATATTGAGGTTCGTGGCATTTGATGCATATCATATTGTTCTATTAACTTGCCTCTTTTTTCATTAGATATCCAAGTGTGTATTAATTTATTTTATGCATTACATGAGAGAGATGTAACAGTGCTTCTTTAAACCTCTGTATTTTAGACTTCACTTACTTACTTTGAATTAATGAGGTGTTGATCTCCAGATGCTAGGATTAAATGAAATAATAATAATAATAATAATAATACCTCCAATCATGCTCAGAAAAGGGAATCAGTATGTCTTCATACAAGTAACAAGAAACTTATTGTACTAAAAATACTGGCAATCTTCTTGACAAAATTACTCCTGGGAAACATAAATTAGAAGAAAAATTGAATACTCCCTACTCATATTTCTAACCAGATCCACGGTACTGTCTTTTTCCTCATCAACGTAGGATCAGTAGGTACTATTTTTCACTTGAGCTGCCTGTCCTCAAATGAAGATTTTTATTAGCAGAAAATAAATCCATGCCTGCAAGCTACTCACAGCAAAAAAGAGTTTGGAGAATTTGCAAGAGCCCGTTCAAAGAAGCAGTAGAAATCCTGCTAAAGAGATTTAAATGTGAAATTCAGTTTTATTCCAACAAAAAAAAGTCGTACAATGTGTTCTTAAACTAAGATGAAAGGGCAAGTAGATACCATTGTTTAGACCTTAGATGGTGTTTCCTTTGGTTGTCCTTCTAAGAATGGGTACAAGTCCTTTTTTAAATGTGCTGAATCATGGTTAGTTCCTCATTTAAGAGCTCATCTCTGATTAGCTTGGAGGAGGGCTCCCCAGGGATAAGAGAATCTAAGTGGAAAAAACAAAGTTCAGCACTTTATTGAGCATATGATAACTAAGTCACATCTCTGTGTCTTCAGAGTTTTTCTGTTTATATGTTAGATTTCATTCTTTTGGTGCTAGAGCCTCATGCACACGAAGCCCAACCTCCACCCCTGAGCTACACCTGCAGCCCCAAATCAGTATTTTACATGGATATGGGTGGGAGAGGTGAATACCTGCTGTAGGTAGTTCAGCAGACTCTAAGATAACTGCTCCAAACTCTTTGTCTCTAAAAAGCTGAGTTAGAAAAAGAAAACGAAGAGGATGCAGTTTCTTGGATAATGAATCAGCTTTTTTGTAACTTTTTCACGAGAATGCTGACATTTATACTTAGAATAAAGTCATTTTGGTTTAATTTTTCCACATTGAGCCTGATTCCCCACCTCGCTTTTCTTTCTTTCTTTCTTTCTTTTTTTTCCCTGAATTTTAGTCAATTCACCATCATTGGTGCTTCTAGCAGTAGAAAGAAAAGGAGGAGATATTTTTAAATCAGATAATTGTGTTTTTTATTAGAAACTTCCATGTGGATCTGGTTAAAAGGAGTAGAAATCAATACAGAAACTCCTTCAGATATGAGCAGTCAATTTACAAAGTCTTCATGCATGTAAACAGGTGTTACATATTAACTCTTCTGTCCCACCCTCAGAGGCTGCAGTCCAAGGACCCCGGTGCCTGCCAGGAAGCCTGTTGCTTGGGCCTCAGACTGTCACCCAGGGGCTGAGATGGGAACTTCGAGCACCCTCTTTTTTTGTGTTCCTTACATAGAAGCAGTGCATTCTGTTGTCCTCTTTCTTGGTTTTTGTCATGAGAGCAGAGTTAGTTTTATTTAAACACATCTCTTTTCATAATCCCCTTAACCTCCAGTTCAATACCCATCTCTGTTGATCTCTGGCCCTTTGGAAATTTGTGAGCCAAAAAAATGGTCCCAGTCTCCCTTGGAATATATGAAAGTGAAGATAAAGTTGTATTGAGGAGAAGAAAAACTATCATCACGTGAATAGAATTTAGAGTTATTAGAGAACCAGGGCTATCAAGTTTTGAGAGCACCAGGAATTCTCAGAATCTGAGTTCCGTCTGCTTATCACAAGCATTAGAAATCTACCCATTGATTGCTAATCACTGAAAGTTACTGGAATTTTTTTTTTTTTTGGTTCAGCTACCAGGATTTTGAAGGTATTGTTTTCTCTAGTTTCTTTTTTCAGTACAAATATTAGTATTCAGCACCCTATGGATAAAGTTAGACTCCAGGGCCAGGTTGGGAAAACAGCTACCATTCACAAGGTAGTTTTTTTTTTTTTTTTTTCTGGAGAAACATGTCCAGCAACAGATAACCGACTGTGGGTTTAATGGTTGACCTAGTTTGGGATTATTGGTAAATTTATATTGTGCATAGAATTTCGAGCTTGAAAAACTTTTGCATATCATCGAATCTTTTGTGTTTTCAGTTGAATTTGTTAGATTTATTCAGGTCACTTTTCCCTGAAGGACCATTCACAGACCTGCCAAGAGGTCCTCCTGCATCAAAACAATAGGGCCTTTGGTCAGGCAGGAGTGAATATACTTAAGGAGTAATTACAAAAGCATGCCAGAGCACAGTCTGGAAAAGAGGTGAGGAGATCCAAATCTTCTGAAATTTCGTTGTTTTTGTTAGTGGATAGCATTCTCTCCTAGCACAGTGGCTTTGAGAAAAGAAAATGCTATGTATATCTATAAACATCCTCTTGTTCAGTAGGCTGAAGTACTGTTGACCCCAGTGAATTGTTTTTCTGCTTGGAAACTGAATTGCAAACCACTGTGCTCTGTGTGGCAATTGTTCCACTGATATCCACAGGCACCGATTCTCTTCCTGCCCTTCCCATCTCCATTATTTAAGAGATTGGGCCCATAATAGAGATGGTATCTAAATTGCATCAGGTAATTCCTTGATGGCTCCCCACGGTCTTGTTATCTCAAACGCAGTCCCAGATGACTGAGTCCAAGAATCTCTTCAAACATTTTTGCAGAATGAGGCTCTGGTTCCGAGTGAGAGAGGCTTCCTGACTTTCAAGTTCATGGGCATACGCCCTTGATTGCTGATCCTGCTGGAGGGGCTGAGATTGTCCTGGGCCCGAAGAAATGTCCTTGCTCCCCAGTGTAGGTTTTGCGTTCAGATTGTTTTCTCATCACGGGAGAGTTCTGCCCTGGAGCGGGAGGAGTGTAGACTGACAGCAGGCCGGGACAGTGATGGGCGGGAGGGGCCCCTCCTAGCTGACCTTTGTCATCCTCCAAGTTCCTTATTATCACTCTGTTACCACTTACCCTTTCACCTTGTCCTGAAAGTGACTTCCAGCCTGCAACCTCTGCGTCTGTTGATTGTTGTTCCTGTGTTTACAGGCTTGTGGGTTTCCTGTACATGAACATGGGCTGGGGAAAAAATTCCAATCTGTGTCTAGTCAGAGGATGAGCCAACCATGTCATCTGTGGGTGTGAGCTCTCACGTGTCCACGGGAACAGGAGATTTAAAAATAATAGTAATAATAATAATTGACTTCGCTAATTCTCTGAGACAAGTTATTTTCCCTCCCATCTTTTAAATCGATGAGTTATATTTAGATAGTCCAAAGTCTGACTTTTGTAAATCACGAAACGAAGGACTAGAATTTTTTACTTGATTTTTTTTTTTAAAACAGATTTTATTTGCCTACTAGCATAGCAGAATGAGTTAACAGAGAAGCTGTATGCTTTTAAAAATTAGGTTTATTTTTGAGAGCAGTTTTAGGTTCACAGCAAAACTGGGCAGAAGTTTACAGAGGTTTCTTTTTTTGTTTACATAGTTATACGTGACAATAAAATGTGACATACATATATGGAGTGTAACTTCTCATTCTTCTGGTTGTATATGATGTAGAATTACATTGGTTGTGCAATCATATATGCACATAGGATAGTCATGTCCGATTCATTCTGCTATCCAGAGATCCCCTTTCATTTCCCCCACCCTTACATATGCTTAGCCTTTCCTCTTATCAACCTCTGCTACCAGAGTGGCCCATTGGTTAAAAATCAGTGAACCTACATTGATACATTGTGATCAGTGGGAGTCTCTCGTTTATGTTAGGTTTCACTCTGGATGTTCATTCTGTGGGTCTGGACAAATGCACCCACCCTCATAGTGTCAAACAGAGTAGTTTTACTGCCCTAAAAACCCACTGTGGAGAAGCTGTCCATTTAACAGGGAAAACCAAATCCATGAAAATATGCAGAGTTTGGGGGCAAGAATAATAAAATTCCTTTGTTGAATCATACTTTGTTTCTGGAATTTTACTCCAGTGGTATATAAAGAAGTAATTTCGATCGCCTGTGAAAATGTAGGGTCTTATTTTATAGTGCTACTACATGTTGACAACAAATTCATCAGAAATCCTTCTTTCTTTCTTTTTTAAAGTCTAGGAGTTAAAAATCTTTTTTTTTTTTTCCCTACATACTTCCAGTGAGGTGTCTGTCACCATAGTACCTAGACAATCCCTCAGGCAGAGACATGAGTGATTAAATTTCTCCCTGGCTTGTGCCCGTTTGATCCATGCTCGGCAGGATTGGAGGGAGTAAAATAGAGAAGCCTGAAGAAGGAACAAGAATTATTGAAATTTTGTGCTTGTAAATTATTGAGATTGGGAGAGGGGATGTTAGGGGAAGAGTTAAATATATTTCCTTCCTTTTGGAAAACTCATATTGAAATGGTGTGCCTTTAGGATGGAGAAACTTATCAAAAAAGAAAAATAAAAAATCTTACTGATCCTAGAGGCAGGATCAGGGAACTTTCAAATACTTCCTTGGAGAGATTATTGAGAACTGAGTAAAACTGAATTAATTGAGATTCCATAAATTCAGAGGTCTTTGTAAAAGAATATACAAAATAGGCTTATTTTCCTTTGAACTGTTTCCCACGTCAAAGGGTGACAAGGATTAATGGTAAACCAAAAAAGAAAATACAAGAGCATCAACAAGAAACTCGGTAACTCTAAAAAGTGCTATTGAGCACATAGCTGTCGGTTCTTGTGAGATATGTTGGTGATTTGGGAGTGTTCCTGGATGAATGTCATATGGGTGAGACATTTTGTGAATTCTCCCCTTCTCTGTGTTAATTACCCATCATAGAGAGATCTTTTCTCACTTGCCCATCTCTTATGGAGTAGCTTGGGGCCAGGGCAGTATTAGTGAACTTAAGAAATTCAACCTTGTCCCATACATCTGACTTGGAATATGCTGTGGTTTAATACATCTGAGTGTTGGAAGTTTAATCAAGCAAAAAAAAAAAAAATGATATCTAAGGACAGGGCAAAGGCTTATGGGGGGAATCATAAGATGGTCATAGGGGCCTTGAGGTGAAGATATTTGGTTACCTGTACTTCTCCCACAGGGTCATGGAACAAGTTTGCATTTCTAGGAAGATTATTTAGGGTAGAGCCCTCTAGCACCATTGGGAACACCTCCAACACATGTGCCCCATAGTTACTTCATCTGCTTAATCAAAGTTGTTTGATTCTATTGTTATACACAGGTGTGTCATTGCTGTAAGATGTGGAGTCCAACATGGTGACCGGGATGTAGGTGGTACCCAGTGGATATGAGTTGCTCTATTTCTTTGGCTTTCATTGCCTTCTCTCTTTTTTTTCCTCTCTGTTTAACAAATTTGGCAACCTCAACACATTCATTTCCTTTTTCATATGTTCTTTACCCATAGTTTTGGTGTCTCTGTCACCAGCAGAGCAGATGATACACATTCCCATTGAGTTCTATACCACAGGAATGAGTCATCCTCCACTATTATGGTTAAGTAGTTAGATTTCTTGATGGTTCTAGAAAGAGCTTAAGTACAGAGTGGAGGAAAGAACACTCGATTACAATTCAGGAAGCTTAAATTGAACCTCTAGTGGTAGTAACATCCTTTTTATAATATCTAGTTCAAAACACTCAACCAAGTTTCTAGTTCTCTTTCTTTATCTATACAATTTGAATATGTGCAATCGATCTGCACTTTCCAGAAAATGTCTCATGAACACCGTTTTTCCAAAGTGTTCTGCATAAAAAGATCACGGAAGCACTTAATATTCTATTCTTGTCTTTGAGATTTACATGTCTATCAGCATATTAGAGCTGTGAAAAGGCTGGCAGTAGAGAAATTGCTAACTTGTTGTAACAGTTTTCTTTGAACTTACTTTGAACTTACTTTAGCTTCCCAACCCCTTATTGCTGGAAGTTTCTTGGGTCAGACCTGGCCTCTCTGCCTCCATTCTGGCCCTGGTTATTCTTACAGAGTATGACAGTCTGCGTTTCCAGATGCCACTGCTTTCTGTGGCTCCAGCTCTTTCTGGATGGGTCACCTGTTTCACCTTCCATTGGTGAACCCTGGGACCTCTGCCCCCCTTCCTAAGGGGGGGCATGGCTTCCTGATATTGCTAATTTGTGGGTTACCACTCCATGATCTGTTTCTCTGTTGAGCTCTCCCATTACTGTGGCACCAGCTCCCTGCGTTAAATACCCTGTGTTGGAAACACTTGCAGGGGTTCCTTTTCCCTGTTTGGACCCTGTGTTAATCATTTTTTTCCCATAACTATAACAAATATCTGAGATAATCCACTTATTAAAGAGAAAAGGTTTGTTTTGGCTCACAGTTTTGGAGGTTCCAATCCATGATTGATTGACCCTCTTGCTTTTGGCCTGTGGTAGGGAGCACATGGTAGAGCAAAGCCACTCAGCTCAAGGCTGAAAAGCAAAATAGAAGAAGAGAAAAGGGATGGGGTCTGACTGTCCCCTTTAAGGGCACACTCTCAATAACCTGAAAACTCCAACTAGACACACCTCCCAATAGTGCCAAGCTGAAACCAAGCCTTCCACACACGGGGCTTTGGGAGATATTCTAGATATAAACTATAGCAGACTCTGAAACTCTAGCCTCCTAATTCCCTGGAACACAGTTGAGAAACTCAGACAAGATAATGCTCAGAACTCAATTCTGGGATTGTTCCTTTCTGTGTTTCTCTGAATGTTTGTTTGTTTGTTTCTTTCTTTCTTTCTTTTTTAACAGCTCTATTGAGGTATGATCAACATACAATAAGCTACTTATTGAAAGCATACAGTTCTATGAACTTTGCATAGGTAGGCATCAATGAAACCATTTCAGCAATCAAGATAGTGAACATCTCCTGAGCTATTCTAAGCAATTGTGGGTGTGAGGGCATGAGACCTTCCATCCAAACACAGAGAAGAGCTGTACAAAGTTCCAGCTTTCATCAATGTCTTGCTTTTATCTTTAAGGGCTCTGGCTGTCTTAAGAATGGAATGTGCTGTAGATGTTTGTGAATGGTTTTCTTGGATCAGAGAACCATAAGGTCAAGTATTCATGGGGTCAAGCCTGCTCTTGGCAGTTGTGATTGACCCTAACTCTGTATCTCACTTTGCACATTTATTTTTGAACCAAATGACCCTGCTGGCATCTTGTTTCTAAATGTTCAAGTTGAGAAGCTTGGATTCTGTTGGAGAAGAGCACAAAGATGCTTTCACGGGGTTTCTGTTTTAAATTTGGGCAATTTTGGTAGGGCACCAGTCCAAGAACTTTAAGGAAGTAAATCCCAACCTGTTCCCAACTTTTCCCCTATGCTCCCCATTCTCCAAATATTCTGTGAGCTTAAGTAGATCTTGCTTCCTCCCCAAGACAACATCAGTATTGTATTTCTTTATGACCTTTTGCCTTAGAGAATGACTGATGTCACTCATCCTGTTATCTCAGAAAGGCAAACACTTTTCTTGCTGCAAATATACAGCGAGTGCTAGGAAGTTAGGGGAGAATTTGGAAGTCTTAGAAGAGAACGAATATTTCAGGTATCGTGAAATGAATGTTCCAGATAGCACCCAGTGGCATAGTAGGTTTCAAAATCATGTGACCATCTCCCACCTGTCTGTCATTCAGGGATGTACCTACATCCTTTCCACGTCTCTTACCACCTGACTCCTGTCCCCCTCACTTTGCTGAAGTGGCTCTGTTAAAGGCAACTCATGACTGTCCCAAGCGCTTATCTTCCTCTCCACAAGCCTCCATCACACTGATGTTCCTTTCCCCCAGCTGGCCAGCCTGTTATTTGGGGGGACAGTTTCTGAGACACAGCGAGAGGTTCAGAAGTGTGGGCAGGTGGCAGGAAACCTACATACGGGGGCCAGAGAGGACCTGGGCAGGGGGTGGTCACTTTTAGGTACAGGAGTGGAGAGATGTGGTCATTAGGCAGGATGGTGGGCAGTTACAGGCTCTTAGGTGACCCAGCATAGAGGCTGGTGGCTGGTGGGACTACTGGTGCAGTTATATGGAACTAGCGGTCAGCATGTTTGGAAAGAGCTGGAACATCGGCTCACACATTCAATTCCCTTTTCTTATACTGACCTGTCTCTTCTGACTATTGCCCAAGGGTGGTCCGGCACCAGAACCATATGGCGCAGTGCTTGCAATTGTCTCATTGCAAAAGCTGCTTTGTTTTAAAAAAATTTTAAATTTCTATAGACTTGTACTTTTTGAAAAATTGACAAAAAAAAATGAATTATGAGAAAAGTGACATGCAAAATGCCAAACACACACAAAATCAAACCTTAACTTTGAATTATTAGCTGCCACTTGTATACATTTGTTCGTGAAATTGTCATCAAAACCATCAAAACACTTTCCATTTCCTATGTATCAGAGTTTATGAATCAGCACAGGTCTGTTAACGTGGATCTGCCCCTGACCTGGGTGGGGGCTTGGGGTGTGGGAATCTGCGTTTTAACAAGCTGTCTTGCTGATGAGAGGGGTGATTGACGTTTGAGAACCCAGTGTTGGTTCCTCAGGTTTAAACTTAATCTCGGCCCTTGTTCCTACATCCAGTGAATTGCCACACTTACCGTTTCCAGGATTTCCCACTCCCATGTTCCCATCCTCCTCCTCCATCATTCCACAAGTTCCCCAGATGAGCTCCTTGTGATGCTTGGCCTTGACTTCTGCACCGGCCTCCCTGTTGCTAATCCACCCTGCATCTCTGCCAGCTCCGTCTCTCTGTGGTGCAGATGTGATCTGTTATCCCCCTCCATCACCTTCATTGGATCCGTATGGTCTACTGAATGAAGCCAAAAGGCCTCTGACTTCCATCCTTCAGTTTCTTCTTCTCCGCTTGTCTTTAACACTTCCTATTCTCTCAGCTGACTCTGTTCCCCGATTTCGTCCATATATCTTGTGAAACTCTCCATTTCAACACTCTCAGTTCTACTCGATTCTTTAACTCCCAGCTCAAGAGCCATCTCATCAGGGAAACCCTTCTTTTTCTTCCTTTCTTTTTTTGTGGTGCTGGGGTTCAAACCCAGGGCCTTGCACACACTGGGTGAGTGTGCACTGAGCTGCACCCCCAGCGCTCGAGGAAGCCTATCTGACATTTGCTCATCTGCACACATTACTCTTTGTAAGAACATCTGGGTCCAGATGACAAGGGACTTTTCCCTATGCAGAAAGTCACAGAGCAGCATTCTAACTTCAGATACCTGTGTGCAGATGACCTCTGGGTGGCTTAGAGGAAGGAGCGTGGAGCCTTGAGTTCTGTTGGTTGACTCTGCTACCCACCACTGTGTGCACTGAGCCAGCCCTTCAATGCTGACTTTTCTGATTCCTATCCTCTAATGTTTTATCCATCTTTGGTACATTTTCCCCTCCAAAGTACCCAGCATTGTACCTTAGTTGATACACAGTAAGTACTCATTACAAAAGGTACTCATACACAATAAGTACTCAATTAAATTGGTATATGCTGTCTTAGTCTTATCCCTTGTCACAAATAACAACATTTGGATGAAAGAATTATGAACTGTGAAACACCTTGGGCAGGTTTGAGAGATGCTTTTTGGACTCTGTGTGCACCGATGGTTATTAAAAAACTGAAGTTACCTTCCCCTTTTGGGGCTTATGGTCTGTGACTTTCATGATGGTTGGGAAAAAAAAAGTCTCCAGGAAGAAGAAATATTATTTTCCTTCTATCTGATGTCATGATGACTTTAGTAAGAATTAATAGGAGTCAGTGGTTGCTGCTGAGTCTAAATTTAAATTTCCTGCTTGTGCCAGGCAGAAGGCGTGCATGCAGGCAGGCACGGACTCCTCCTGCAGGTGCACATGCAAAATACTTATCTTGTCAGCCTCTGCTTGGGGCTGGCTCACTTGGCTCACATTGTGGAGGTGTTAGACAGTATGTTTACATAAGGGTCAGGGGGTGACATAATGTCTATTGAAGCAAAGCCACTTAGCGTCCCACCAGGCAGCAGGGAGCATTTAAAAACTGAAAACAGATCAAAGCTGCGTGGGCTGGGCTGAGATACCCCTCCTCAGGGGGAGGTGGTCCCTTGGTTGCTTGCCCCCAAACAGAAAGTGCATTATTGCCCCACTGTGCTTCCAGAACTTTGGTGAAATGGATCAGGCAGAGTTAAACTCTGAGAAGCCAATCCAGAGAGGCTGCTTCAGGGAGTGCGAGTGCGTCCAAGTAGGTTGGAAAAAATGTCAAATTAGAGTCAGCACATACAAGATGTGATGTTTCTCTTTTTATAGACTGTTATAAAAGTTGTTTAAAATCAAACAACTTTTCAGTACTTAAATTATGTCTAACACGACAGGTAGGTCCTGGAATGGAGATTTTTCCCCCCCTATTTAATCCCACTTAAATTTTGCTTTCGTTACTAGAGAATCTAAGATATAAACATTTTCATTTCCAGCATATGTATTAGCCTTGGGATGGAGAGAAGCATGAGAGAGAGGGGTGGGAGAGAGGTGTGTTGGGGGAGACGGAGAGGAGGAGAGGGGGGGAAGGAACTGACACAGGTCATAGGAGTAACAAGTCCAGATGTCTTTCACATTTTATTTGATGGAAATGGAATATGGAAATCACATTGAAGGGGAATATGGAAATAATTTCAGACTCATATTTGTAAGTCCTATCAAGTGATAATCTTGCGTGTTTTATTTTGCCTTACTTTTCTGTGCTGGGGATGGAATACACATGAGGCACATGCCACGCGTGGGCTCTCCCTGAGCTGCACCCCCAGCCTATTTCGTGTATTTTATACCTTTAAAATAGATGTTCATGTAGAGGAAGGGGGCATTGTGCCAGGTGTGTTTCCTTTACCTTTTCCTACCCCAAATAGGATTTACCGTTGTTTTATTTCTTATTTTTTTTTGGCTGTATTTAGCAACAAGTAACAGTGTGTAGTGTGCATTGTTCAGTATTTACAAGGTTAATGTGTCTTGTTGTTGGAATAGCTGTGGCCCTGTTCTCTAGCTGACTGGCTCTTGTTGGGATCACTTATCCTGTGTCTGTAGGAGGTGAGCCAACCACAGCACTCTGTTGTCCTCTCCGTGTTGGAAGATATGAGATGCTTGTTTTCAGGAACAAATGGATTGAGCATCCCTTTGACTTCTTGTTGATCCAGAGGTCTTTGTTTTCGGGCCAGTTTTTCTTGATCCTTTTGTTTTGAGGGCCTGGGGACTGAACCCAGGGCCTCACCCATGCTTAAACCCATGCTCTAACCACTGAACTGCACGCAGCCCCTTCAGGCCAGTTTCAACCCTGGCTCCTCCTCTGGCATGTGAGTGCTGCCCTCTCTGGTCCAGTATTATATCTTCCTGGCCTGTCTGGTCCTTAGGGCCTGCTCCTCTGCAGCTGAACTCAGAATCGAAACTTCTGAGATGCCCTCTAACATCACTAACCACCGGACTACCGGGGTAGCCCTGTAACACTACAAAAATAAAATATGTCACTAGAACATTTCACGGAGATGAGGAACATATTTCCATGATTCTCTAAGGTCAACTCTGGTACATGCTCTTTCCTATTGGGCAGCAAATGTGTTTTAACAAACTGTTACCTAAGTGCTTTTTGTTTACAATTCCACAATGAATTCCTGGCTTCCTTTGTGTTGATGCTTGTGAATAACTTTTTTTTTTTTTTTTTTCATGGCACTGGGGATGGAACCCAGGGCCTCATGCATGCTAGGCAAGCACTCTGTCACTGAGCAATATCCCTAGCCCAATTCTTGCAAATATTGTGATTTACTTTCATGCCTCTTTGAGGAGAAAATTTCAAGTTGCAATGTGTTTTTAACTTTTTTTCCATACTATTGTGAAAACTTGTATGTAGATTTCTATCAACTCTATTAAAAAATGAAAAATTTTACAACCAACATCTGTTGACTTGGCAACTTAGATTCTACATTAATGGTTTATTTTATCTGCTTTATCACAGATATATTTTCTTTATCCACCTCTTTACTGGTTGGTCAATCCATCTTTTTTTTCAAGATGCATTTTGAAGTAAGTTTAGGCACCGGTATACTGTCTTCTTAGTACTTCTGCTCGGATGATTAAATTCAATATACACTTTTTTTTTTTTTTTGAGGAAAAATTTCTATAGAACGGAGTGCACATTTCTTCATGTTCCATTTGATGAGTTTTGACAAATGCTTATACCCATGTCACCCAAACTCCTATCAAGATACAGACCATTACTAGCACCCAGAAAGTTCCCTGAGACTGCATGCCGTCTGCCCTGGGTATGGGTGGTTCAGGGATCACACAGCATTCCGGATTTCACCTCTCTGTGCCTCCCTCGACTTGCGGTTATTCCATGCAGAAAGACAGTGGGACTCCTTTGGTGATCCAGCTGGGCCTCACAGTGTCAACCAGGCACACTTTACACTCTAAGTCGTGGAATGGGGAAACCCATCCCTTGCTGTTTCCTTTTTCTAAGTGTCAATACTCTGAATCTGCCTGTTCTTGGTCAATCTCTGGAGCATTCATGTATGTGTGTGTTTATTGCTTTTACCAGAGTTCATATTTTTCAGTTTGTGTGAGGTTCCGGCCAGTAGGATCTTGTCACCCATTGTCAAAAATGAAGTCCCGTTAAATGCCTTAACGATTTTTGTGTGTAGAAGGCACAAGAGATCTACACATGTCCCCTATTTGGAAGGGTTTGATGTCATGAGTTTTTCAACATTACAATGGTGCAAAAGCAATTTGCATTCAGTAGAGACCATACTTGGAATTTTGAATTTGGATTTTCTCTGGGGCTAGAGATATGTATCTGCTGATGCTTGATGGGTAGCAGCAGTGACTGCAGCTCTCAGTCAGCCCCAGGATCATGAGGGGACACAGCCAACGCTCTACAGTATGCTGTGCTGCTAAGCTAGTATCTCTGGTAAGTTAGGTGTATTCCATGCATATTTGACTTAGGATATTTTCAACTCACAATGGGTTTATCAGGACATGATTCCATCATAAATTGAGCAGCGTCTTATTTATAAAATGATTTCACCTAACATATGCAGAAAACAGTATAGGGGTTCTGTTATTGCATAAGTGCACATTCCAGAAGATAAAGTAACAGCCTGTCTCTAATCAAATGGAGTTGGAGGCACTAGTTAACACACCCTGAAAATGATGTTTCTTCAATTCAGGCAGTGGTTTTCCATATTAGACATGATGGATTTAATTTAGTTGTCCAGAGTTTATTGAGCCCTTTCAAGTCACGCGGGTAGACCCTGGCTGTAGCTAGAAGAGAGCAAGATGAGGGTACAAAATACAGGGAGATGTGGTTGCTGGCTTGAGAGGGGGCAAACGCATGGACCAGACCTTGACCACAGAACATGCTGGTGTCTATAATACAGATAAAACCAGAATTTTATAGGAGCACTCAGGAGGGTGAGATTGCTTTGGGGGACATGACCTTCAGACTGAGTGTGGAAAGAGAAGTTGAATTTCCGCTGGTACATGGGGACAGGAAAGATATTCCTGCCTGAGGAATGCTCCAGGGGCCATGGCCACGTGTCTTGGGGAATGACACGCTCTCAGGTGTGTGGTTCCCAGGGTGAGCTGTTGCTGGCAGTCGCATGGAAAGAGATTGGAAAGGCAGGCTAAGACCAGCCAGGGAGGGACACAGAATCCCGCCCAGGAACTCTGAATTTTATTTTACTTGATGCTAGGGATTGAACCCAGTGGTGCTTAAACACTGAGCCACATCCCCAGCCCCCCCTCCATTTTTAAAATTTTGAATCAGGGTCTCACTAAGTGGCTTAGGGCCTTGCTAAGTTTCTGAGGCTGGCTTTGAACTTGCAATCCTCCTGCCTCAGCTTCCGGAGCTGATGGGATTACAAGTGTGTGCCATTATGTCTGGCTTTGGACTTTATTTTGTAGATGGTGAGGAGCTGTTTATGATTCTTTAGTAAGACTTTGGAATGATTGATGTGTGTTGGAGGAAGAAGTTTCTGGTAGCAGCATGAGGAAATCTACCTAGTTACGTAGATACCATCTCCATTTAACTTATATTTGCAGCAGTTGAGGGTCTTTTTGAAATTTAAAAATAGTTTGCATTTTTCCTTTCCTGCAATTAAATTTGGAAGGTTTAATCAAGAGGAGAAATTAGGTGATGAATTTGTGAATAGCACCCAAGAGATTATAACTTGTGGAAAAACCCTTAGTTCCAGTAACTAAAATCTGAAAAGTTCTGACTTAAATAGACATTTAAATAGACTTGTCTTCCGGGAACTCTTTCCCTCATTTCTCCTTACAATTAAAAACACCCATTTGGGAGCTGGTTGCTTAGAATTAGCAGTGTGTTGCAACGTTGGTCAAGGTGCAGAGGAGGTTCCCGGCTGTGAAGATAATTGGTCCATGGAGAGACTTCATTCTGGATCTGAGTCTCCTTCATAGTCTGCTCAGCCGACCAAAACAACCCACTGAAGGTCACCCTCCTTCTCCACCTGGTTTGTCTCTGCTCGGTTGGCAAACCCACACTGGTCCCAGGTAGTATAAAAGGTGGGTTTCATCTCCAGGAGCTGGATTTAGCCAGTGGCAACTAAAGCAGGTGACAGGCTTGCCTCCTTTCTACCTTTCAAATTAATCATGCAATGGCTTGCTCCTATGGAATATTTATTTACGGAGTACAATTCTCAAAACGTGGTTGCCTCTAGCTACAGAGCAAGGAGAGAGATGACAGAGAGAAGTTCAGACACTCGTGAAATATTATTGTAGCCGAGGTCAAAAATGCTTGACCTCAGAGGGTGGTATTTGCAGGAGGCAGGATTCCAGCCCCTGCATCTTTGCTCCTTGGTATTATGTCTGTGAATAGTTACTTTATATTTTAAAGGGGAATTATGATTGCTCAACAGTTGATCTTGAAGTAGGGAGATCATCCTGGATTAGTCATCATATTATAGTCTCTTAAAAAGAGAGGAAAGCCAAGAAGCCAAATGGCGCAGGTGAAAGAAAAAGGCAAAAGAGATCCTAAGCATTAGTCTTTGAAGATGGAGGAGGGGGCTCAGACCAAGGAACCCCGTGGTCTCTAGAAGCTGGGAATGGCCCTGAGCTGACAGCCAGCAAAGACATGGGAACTCCGCTCTGCAGCCTCAAGGGACTGAATTCTGTCAACAATCTGAGTGAACAAGGAAATGGATTCTCCTTGGGAGCCTCAGAAAGAAGGCCATCTTGCCTTGATACCTTGCTTTCAGCCCAGTGAGACCCCTGTTGGGCTGCTTCTGACCTACAGAACTTTGAAAGAATAAATTTGTGTTGTTTTAAATTGCAAGCTTATGAAGGCAGCAATTAAAAAAAAAATGAATTCAGTGTTGTTATTTATTCAGGATCTGTTCTCTTTGGATCCCCACCGTGAGGGTGATCTGAGGCTGGTGGCGCTCTGGAGAGGTTAAAACCCGCACGTGCCGAATCAGTCTGCCTGTGTTAGAATATGGGCTTGGCTTTGCAGACACCCTTGTCACCTGGGGCTGCCCGCCATCAGTCTTGGTCAGCCCCACTCTGTTCTCATGGACTGCAAGCCCTGGGGCCGCATCTCCTTTGAGCTGTTTGCCGACAGAGTTCCAAAGACAGCAGAAAACCTGGGCGCTGTGATCACTGGAGAGAAAGGACCTGGTTACGAGGGCTCCTGCTTCTTCAGTTATTCCAGGATTTGTGTGCCGGCGTGGTGACTTCTCGTGCCCTAATGGCGCTGGTGGCCAGTCCACTGACTGGGAGAAATGTGCTAATCAGAACTTCACCCTGGAGTAGACAGATTCTGGCGTTTTGTATGTCGCGAATGCTGGACTGGACACGATGGTTCCTAGCTCTTCATGGGCACTGCCAGGTCTGGGCGCTTGGAAGGCAAGCATATGAAGTCTTTGGAAAGGTGAAAAAAAGACATGGGGATCACAGATGCCCATGGAGCCCTGGGGGTCCCCAAATGGCAGGCCAGCGAGATGACCGCTGGCGACAGTGGACCACTCTAATACGCGCGACCTGTGTCCCACCTTACCCACCAGACATTCCTTCCGCAGCTCAGGAGAGCACCCCTCCGCCCCACCTGCTTCCCGTCGCCCATGATTTTTGGGCGGATGCTGCAGTTCTTGGGATTCTTTACTTCTTTCCAAATCTCACCAGATCGCGGTTAAGTTCATGATCGGGAAACAAAGATTGAATGACCACAAGAAGAGGAAGAAAAATGTGGGCTTCATCTCTTCCAAGTTGTGTGGCTTTAGGAAAATGGTCCTTGCTGTGCTCCAGTTTATCACCCAGAAAATGGAGATAATGATTGCACTTCGTTCTCAGGGGGGTCACCAGGATTGATTGAGATAGTATGGATGAAGAGCCTCCTCCAACGCATGGCACCTCTTAAGTACTCAAGACTCATAAGCTCTTATTAGATTTGTTTGCAGTAAGGGGGCCGTTTCAAAATACCTTCATGTTCCTTGCCTGTCAGACTATTGAACACACCGTCTTTTTAGGCCTGAGGGTAGGAAACCATCGAAAAAGAAATTGGGAAACTTGAGGCAGTAACTATTTATTCTTAAGTTCTTCTGGAAAGCACTTCTGGAACTTGAGTAGGTAAGGAGGGAAACTTATGAAGCTAAAGCACTGTATCAGTGTAAGGTAAAATAAAGTGGGGTGGTCGGGACCCACGGTTGGGACCACAGACACCGTGGGATTTAGCTCAGTTCCTACACAACAGCTTCTGGCTGGGTCTGACTCGTTTGCCATTATTAAGTTCTCCTGAGCTGAATGATGAAGATTAATTGTTGATGTCTAAGTAACCATCGTGTGCTGAGATGGTTTTATGATTTTATAAAATTGTAAATATATGATTTTATAAAATTCCACAGTCCCGTAATTCTGGATTTCCATACTCCCAAGATTTCCACAGCCCTGTGATATTCTTGCCTCTCACAATGACCCTCAACTCTGTGATTGCAAGTGGGCTGTTATGATAATATATCCTCATCCTGGGATCAATACAGGAAGGATTTGTAAAACAAAATATCTCAAAATCCATACGCTCTTCAGTCAAATTAGGTGTCCTAGTAAAGGAGGCAACAAAATCTCTAGTACTGATTGAGCATCCTTATCTTAAATGCTTGGAAACAGAAGATATTTGGATTTCAAATTTTTAAACATTTTTCAACTATTTCCATAAATATAATGAGATATCTTGGGGGATATTATTAATCTATGTTTCATATACATCTGAAACACATAGGCTGAAGGTGATTTTACAAAATATTTGAAATGAGTTTGTGTGAGACGCCAACTTTCATGGTATGGAATTTTCTATAGGCATTTAAAATGTTTTGCATTTGGGATTTTCAGATTGGGAATGCTCAATCTGCACCACCATTTATTCTCCCACGTTGAGCGATAGTCTACCCTTCAGTAAAAGAGTCTAGAGCTTTCCTATAGATATTCATGATCTATTGCATGTTTCATCTACAAAAGGCAATCACGGAATATTCCTGTTTCCACACCTACTTGACGTTTATTCTGTAAAACCCTATTTTTATCAGTTATCTCAGGTTATTTTCAGAAGGAGGCAGGGAGACACAAATTACTGCTCAAGATCAATAATGAATTGTCAAAGAAGCCACTGTCTGCTGTCAGAGGAGCAAAGGGTCCTGTGTCTGCCTCTAGGGACATGCCTTTGGGACCTCTGTCTAAGGATGAGCCTGTGCCCTGTATTATGGTATCACAAGCGTAAGGCTGGGGTCTTTTGCTAAGTGTTACCCGCATACACAGGCCAGAGTGCTGATGGGACAATTGACGTCACCTGGTTGGTTCACTGTGAAGGCATTTCTACCAGGTTTGATTTGACATTAAACATTCTTAAAGCGTGGACCGTGGTTAATGAACATTGGAATCAGTCAAGGAGTTTTTTAAAAATTCTAAAAAAATTCTTTGGGCTTTGCTCCCCAAAGGTTTTGATTCTGTGTATCTAATGTGGGATGGAGGAATCTGCATTTTAAAAAAAACTTCTTAGATGGTTTTTAATCAAGTGGTTTGTGGACAGGATTTTTGAGAAGTACTGTGGTAAATATTGGGTGGGACTTAAAGAGGCAGAAGTTACATGCTCTAGATGATATTACTAGTAGAAGCAAAGACTTAGATTATGGTAAAGGGCAAAATGGGTGACACACTCCATGCATGTGGAGAGCACTTTTACTCACTGTCAATGCCGTTTGCATACCTACTTAAATACCGAAGCATTAAACTGAAAACATTTCAGTGTACCAATATGTCAGTCAGCTTTCCATTACTGTAACAACATACCTGACATAATCAACTTAAAAAGAGAACAGGTTTCCTATTAGAAACTCACATTTCTGAAGTTCTAGGCCATGGTCATTTGGTTCTGTTGCTTTGGGCTTGTGGTAAGATAGCACGTCATGGTGGGGAGCATGTGGTGGAGCAATCTATTCCCTTCATGACAGTCAGAAAAGTGAAGGAGGGAGACGGGAAGAGGCTGAGGTCCCAATATCCTCTTCAAGGTCATACCTCCAGTGACCTAACTTCCTCCTACTAGGGCTCACCTCATAAAGGCTCCACCCCTTCCCACTAGTGCCACAGGCTGGCAAACAAGCCTTCAGCATATGGGCCTTTGGGGCCTTTTATCAAACCATAGCAACCAGCTTAGGTGCTAAAATATGTAGGCCACATTCTTCTGGGAGAGTGTTGTTTAGAAGGATGAGGTTACTCTGAAGATGCTCTGGACTTGTGCCCTTATAGCAGGTACCAGGACGGAAATATATCTGGGGACACATCAACTAGGAAATGATGGGGGCAGCCAGAGAAGCCAGGACAAAGAGGAGTTACAAAACTGAAAGTTGAGCAGGAACTTTTGAGCTTCTGGAGTTGAACAAGGCCGGGGTCTAGCGTGAGATTCCCACAGTGACTTTTGCAATAGCAATAACATTTTATTTGGGGGGAAAGTTTTCTGTTTTACCAGTCCCCCTTTTAATATGAAATGAACTATATAAATATATCAGTCTTGACGAGATGTATCTTGAGATTTTTTCCATCTGGTCTGGAACTTAAAATTTTTTTTTTTTTAAATTTTAAGTCAAAAGCCTTTGACTTTTCATTCTGCCATTCTTTGAAAGCAAAATGAACATTCTTTATTCGAAAGATTAAAAATGGCACAATTTTTTTTAATAAATTGGGTACTCTTTCTTTTGAAGTCTGGTTTCCATGGTCATAGAATACGCTAAGGTTCAATATCAGGTAACATGTTGGCTCCACTCCATTTGGGTCCATTTTGGAGCCAAATGTCTGGGTTCCCATCCTCTGCACCTTGCATCCTCACCAGCGTCAGCTGTGAAGGTAGGTACATGGATCTGGCTCAGGATGCTGCTTAAGGGGACTCTAATCCAGAGCAAGAGCTGAGCTTCTCAGCCTCCTAGTGTCTGCTGGAACCCAGCGCTGCGCATGCTATTGGACGACTCTCAGCCACGTTGAGCTCCGGGGGCCTTTGATGTAGCTAAGGCAGACTTGACCAAATGGTAGTGCCTCTTGCTGATGTTTAGGTGGAAGCCAACCCCATAAAAGTGAACGTCTTACTGAGAGGGCTCGCTGTGCTACCTGCAAACCCAGCCAAATCGGTCAAAGGAAGAATTGGCTCCAGAATCGCAAACTGCATTCCCTTGGCCAAGAAATGGAGCTCAGATCAATCTCTTGAGGCTTCCTAACTAAAATGCAATAGACACGTGAAACGTTTTAATGAGAAACTTCAAAAAAAAAAAACAAAAAAACCCCAAAACCCTTAGTTTGTTATAAAAGCAATTTGGATAAGAAATGAAAAACAATGACAGATCTTTTACAGCTTACACTTTACTTCATTTCTTCATTATTTATTTAAAACAATACCGCTGTTTTAAAAGATTCTAACAGGACAGCAGGTTATTTCAGTATATAATTGGGTTGAGGATATATTCTGTGCTTCTGCCTTCTCTATGAGATTGGGGAAAGATTTAGCAATCTGGATTACACAGAGACATCATTAAATTAGGTTTACAGATCCCTGAGGAACAATCGTGGCATGTTATGAACTATAATGGCCACAGAATTAGACATGGCTTCTGTCCAGGAGAGTCACTCCTGTGGGCCAATTATAGAACTGGCCACCAGAAGATATGCAGGGTTCTCCTTTTGAATATGCGTGTTTGCTTTTAGACTTCTTTTTGGCGATAATGTATGATGTTTTTCTTGGTTAGACAAGTGAAACTATTTTACAAGAAGTCTAATCTGGACCTCGGAGCAAATTGACAGAATGAAATAATGCAGAATCTCAGAAAGTAATGGAAAGTCCTCTTTGAGTGATGCACACATCCCCTTTATCCCAGGCCTGCAAGAATCCGTCATCTAAGAGTGGCTTGGATACTGCCACTTATGCCCTTCTATTAATCTTATAAAATTTTTATGTTCCCCCTCTCTTTTTTTTTTGGTGGTACTGGGGATTGAACTCAGTGCTCTCCCACTGAGCTACACCCCCAGCCATTTTTATTTTTTATTTTGAGTCCAGGTCTTGCTGAGTTACTGAGGCTCGCCTCAAATTTGAGATCCTTCTCCCTTAGCCTCCTGAGTGTCTGGGATTACAGGTGTGTGCCACAGTGTCTGGCTATGTCCTTATCAGTCGGTTTCGCTGCTATAACAAAATACCTGAAGCTGAGTACTTTATAAACAAAAGCTTGTGATTTTGATTGTTAGAAAGTTCAAACATATGGCCCCAAGCATCTGACAGGGTGGGGGCACTTAGCTGTGTGACAACATGGAGGATAAGCATGTATATGGGGAATGAGCACATGTATGAGAAAGTGAAAACAAGATAGCAAGCTGAGAAGACTGAATTTGCTTATAAAATCTGATTTTTCAGTAACTAAGCCAGTCCCCAGACACCTAACCCAGTCTTAAAAGAACTAACCCAATCTCTAGAGAAGAACATTGATCCATTCACGAAGGATCCCACATGACCACAAAAGACCCCCCGCTACTTCGATACCACTGCAATTAAGCCTCAGCATGAGTGTTGGTGGGTCTCACCACATTCAAACCAGAGCAAGTCCTCCCTAGGAGTGAGTTTGCAACTGGAATTATCTGATGTTCTAAATGTGCATGTTATTATTATGGAACGCAATCTCATTTTTAAAAAAGGGGTTATTTTTATGCTGTGTAAGTTTTCATGCCAGGAAACTGTAACTTCTCTGGAAGTTACATTTTTGGGTATTCTTGGTTGGGAGTTGGCAATTTGGAGATGCGTTCCCCCAAGCGCAAACTGCATCTGTGGTTCTGAAAACATGTATCCTTTCAGAACTGTGGATTATGATTTTGGATGCATGCATAGAATGACCGCACGGAGCGTGGTGTGTGTGGGTTTCTTCTTTCCTGACTGGCTTCTTCTCTGGGTCCAGTATCAGGGCCAGACTGTTCTCCAGTGGGCCGAATAAACACATGCATCTAGCTCAGGGGATCAAGAAACCGGGTCAGCCAGGAGTCAGCATCCACACGTTGCAGGAGCAGGTAATATCAAGCACAGAACCAACCCCATTTTTAAGATTTCACATCATATATGGTAAGGGTACTGCTGAGATATTTAAAAAAAAAATTACTGGAGTGAGTCCAAAGTCATTTTAGATGTTAAAAAATATAGTCCCAGAACATGTTAAGTAAGTTGCTAAAGCTAGCCCTGACCTCCACCCAGCACCTGTTATTTAATTGATTGAATGGTTGCTGGGACGCCCTGTGTCTCTGTACTAAGTCATTGCACCCCAGCCACCCACTGCTCCTGGCTCAACGTTTTCTCCAGAGACAGGAAAGGACACAAAAGGAAGTGGAAGATTGGGTTTGGTGGGAGAAGCTGTTCCTAGTTAGAACAAGGTTCAGGTAGCCAGTTGCCTCCGTGTGGCCTGTGCCCCAGCAGCGTCTGCCTCCCAAGGGAGCGTGTTAGAAAGGCAGCTTGTGCCTTCTGATTCTGGATCTATCTTTTTACCAGACCCCTAAGTGGCTCACAGGCACTTTAAGGTCTGAGGACTGTGGATCTAGTTCCCAGCCTTCCCTTTTTCGCTGAGGTGACGCAGGGCTACCTTCGTTTCAGAAATGCTGCTATTACAAAGAGTGTTTCTCTTTTATTTTCTAAAGGAATGAGTGGACTGCTCTTCTTTCAAGGATCATAACTTATTCTAGGGAGTTGCTTGGGGAGAGAAGCCAGGCTGGCCGTGGCATCTCAGAGGTCTACAAAGTGGAGTCTTTCTGAGGCCAAAATGGTCAGCACTCTCTCTCATTGCTCTTCTTTGTGTGCTTTTGTTTTCTAAATCGTTATCAGATGGTATCGATTTTCCTCAAACCACCAGCATTTTTTTTTTTATTTTTTTGACATGCGGTACTTTCCATTTTGCATTCAGGTTCGAGATATTTTTTAAAAAACTCACTTGTGACCGCCATTTGACCCAGCTATCCCTCTCCTCCGTCTCTACCCAAAGGACTTGAAAACAGCACACTAGAGTGATGCAGCCACATCAATGTTTGTAGCAGCACAATTCACAATAGCTAAACCGTGGAAGCAACCTAGATGCCCTTCAGTAGATGAATGGATATAGAAACTGTAGGCTACATACACAGGAATATCACTCAGCATTACAAGAGATTAAAATCATGGCATTTGCAGGTAAATGGATGGAGTTGGAGAATACCATGCTAAGCAAAGTAAGCCGATCCCCCAAAAGCTAAAGGCCAAATGTTCTCTCTGATAAGTGGGTGCTGACCCATAATTGGGGGCTGGGAGCATGGGAAAAATGGAGGAACTTTGATTGGGCCAAGGGGAGGGAGGGGAGGCGAGGGGGCATGGGGGTAGGACAGATGGTGGAATGAGATGGACCTCATTATCCTAGGCACATGTGTGAAGACACAAATGGTGTGACTCTACTTTGTGTACAACCAGGCAAACAAAGAGTCGTGCTCCATTTGTGTACAATGAATCAAAATGCATTCGGCTATCATGTATAACTAATTAGAACAAATAAAAGAAAAAGGTTCCCTTGTGTTTTCTTTTTTGACCTGTGGATTATTCAGAAATATGCTGCTTAATTTTGAAATCTCTGGGGATTTAGTGATTTCCAGTTTAATTCCACTGTAATTGGAGAACATTTTATATGATCTCAGTCTTTTAAATATCTTGTTTTGGGGCCATACCCTGGTCTATCTTTGTGACTGTTTCCCGATGGGTGTGGTGGTGCACACCTGTTATCCAGCTACTCGGGGCTGAGCAGGGACTGAGAGTTCCAGGCTAGTGTGGGAAGCTTAACAAAATGCATCTCAGGATTTTTAAGCAAGAGGGGGTAGGGAGGCAGCTGAATGGTGAAGTGCACCGGGGCTCAGTCTTCAGTACTGGTTTTCTTTTTCCTTGCTCTTTGTGTTACTGAATATTGAAGTCTCTGACTATAAACATGCTTCTGTTTTCAGTTGTATCACTTTTTTTCCTGTGTGTGTTTTGCAGCTGCATTAATAAGGAAGACACATTAGGATAGATGCATCTCTTGAGAAACTGAACTTAGGAAAACATTATGAAATGTCCCACGCTTTGTTCTGAAGTCATCCTTGCTTGAAATTAATAGACCCCAGCTTTCTTTTGATTGATGTGTGTAGGTGTGCGTGCAATGGGCTTCTTGTGTATATCATATATTTAGGTCTTGGTTTTTTTTTTTAACAATTTAATAATTTTTGACTTTTGATTGGAATGTTTAAAACCTTTACATTTAATGTGACTGTGTTGATATGGCTGGGTATAAACCTAAGTCCTCTGGGCTCAGGATTGCACATTTTGTCCAGAGAAGTCTTTATCTCCATTTTGGAAAAGTTTTACCTGGTTCTAAGCTAGACTCTCTTAATCCTTTGAAGATATTATCCCTTGACATCTGCCCGGAACCTCCTGATAAGAAGTTTGAATCTTTGTTCCTCTGTACATAATGGGTCTTCTTTTGTCTGCTGATTTTTAAGACTTTATCATTAATTTTCAACTATTTGATTATCACAGACCTTGGTTTTGGTGCTCTTTAGAATTAGGAGAGGCCAGGGCAGCTACACCTCATTTCTTTCTAGCATTTTTGAGTTTAATGGCTTTTTTTTTTTTTTTTTTTTAATTCAGAAAAAAAAATCTAGCCATTACTTCTTCAAATCACTTTGGGTCTTCTTTTCTTCCTCAGCTGGGAATGTTGGATTGCTTTATATCCCACAGTTTACTGAACCCTGTTCATTCATCTTCAGCTTTTTTTCCCTCCCAGTGTTCTCATTTGGAGTAAGTTCTACTGCTGCAATGTTGAATTCACTCCTATTTCCTTCTTCAGTATGTAAATCGCTATTAATTTCACCCAGTGTATTTGATTTCTAGATCTTTAATTCGCATACTTTCAATGTCTTCTATATAGTTCCTCCTCACATTTGTGGTTTTCTTTGCATCCTTGAACACATTTTTTTTTTTTTTTTAAGATTCATAGTAGTTATTTTAAGTTCCTTGTCTACTAATTCTGTTTCCTCTCTCACTTCTATTGAGCCTGTCTCTGTCAATCGACTTGTCTTTGGTTGGTGGATTATGTTGTCCCATATCTTTGTCTTCCTGTTAGTTTTTGGTGGGATGCTCTGGCTGGATTTTCTTATATTTCTCTAAAGAAAGTTGGATTTCATCCTAGTGGGTAGTTAAGGAACTTGCAGATCAGTTTGATGTTTTAGAGGTTTACTTGTGAGCTTCGTCATGATGGATCCAGATCAGTCCTTCTTCTAGGATTACCTTATTTCACCATGACGGCCTATTTTTTCAAGAACTCTACCCAGTGTTCCATATAGTACGAGGTATCTACGCACTGTTTTTAGGCACACAAACTTTCCCCAAGCCTGTGTAAACTGTTTTTCTTTTTTGCCAGTGGGTTTCCTATCGTTCTTTTCTAGAATGTGAGCAGTTCCAAACTCAGCTAAGGACTAGAGAAGAGTCCTCTGCAGATCTTTGGGGCTCTCTGTGTAGCTCCCCCTTTTTCAGGGTTCAACTCTGAGGTGTAGCTGCCCTGGCCCCGTCTTAACTCTATCTTCCCAACTCGGTGAAATGATTGGTCTCTGTTTGGTAGCCACCTCCTGGGCCGCTGCCTGAGCAGACTGCCGTCCCGTCTGGAGTGACCACAGGGCTGAAGTCACTTATTTCATGAGCTTGAACAGTTTTCTAATTGTTTATGGCAGGAAAGCAGTTCCACAACAATCAGTCCTTCCTGGACAGAAGGGGAGGTTCCACTGTGTGGGATAAGGAAGTCAAATGGACCACGGTACTGTGTGTGAGTCTTGTTTCATTTACAAAGTGTGTACTGTGGTCTCTGTAACAAAGTACTGCAGACTGGGTGGCTTTAAAAGGTCTCTTCTAGTTCTGGAGGCTGGATGCCTGAAACCAAGGTGTTGGCAGGGCTGTGCCATTTCTGAAGCATCTAGAAGAGAATACGTTCCACACTTTTCTCTTAACTCCCAGTGTTGCTGGCAGCCCTTGGCATTCCTTGGCTTGTGGGAGCATCACTCAATATCTCCTTCCATCATCACATGGCATTTTTCATATGTCTGTTCTGTGTCTCTTTCTCTCCTCTTTTAAGGACATTAGTCTTGTTGGATTAAGGGCCCATCCTTCTTAATGACCTCATCTTAATTAATTATACCTACAAAGACTCTATTTCCCAATATCACATTCTGAGATTCTGGGAAGGCCATGAATTTTTGGAGGACACTCTTCGACCCAGGACATGTTGGCAACTATGAGTCCCAATGTTCCTTTGATCCTTTGATAAGGAAATTCTTTAGGCAGAAACAAGACTCTCGTTCCTGATATGCTGCCTGCCTCATTTCCAGCTCTCTCCCCTCGTCACACCCCACCCAGCAATCCCTCGGTGTTCTTTTACAGTTGCTCAATGCACCCAAGGCTTTATCTTCATAAATAAGGAATGTCTGTTTCCTGGAAGGCCCTGGAGACCCCTGGACCTCAAAGCAGGGAGGCTGTCCCACTCCCCTCCATTCTCTTAGTCATGACGACAGCCGTCTCCTCCACTCCTTAACCCCGCTAATGGGGACGCTCTACAAGGGCTCACATATTTTAGAATCCTGCCTCAGATTATCTTCACAAGTTTCCTTTGTGATGCACTCCCTAGCAATGACGCCTATTCTACATCAGAGCTCAGCAGACAAGGAATAGAATCAGGAGAAACTGCTCTTGCTGATAGAGAAGCAAACACAGATGAGATCCAATGGATGCCGTTTTCCAAACACTTCCTATATTCCCGTGCACAGTTATAGCTCAGCTTCCTGGTGGAAAGGTGACAATCCACACAGCTTCCAGTATCTTCATGAGCTCCTACTGAGAAGGTGAATGCAGGTCAAGTAGCCGCCACACTTGCGGAGAGCTGCATGAAGAAACAGAATCTCATTCAAGGTTGGAGAGAACCAGCAGCCTCGGGAATAGGTTCAGTAAATCCTGACTCAGTTCTCACCACCAGGCCCTTTTTTGAAGACCAGAGAAATCCGTCTGGGTTTCTGTTCAGTCTTTGCAGAACCTCATTAGATCTGTGTTTGGGAAAAGCACCAGACTGACAACTAGGGTTTGCAACCAAGCCTATTTAAAACCAGGCCCACGGAGCCCCTCTCTTCCCTGCAGGACCTTGTGGCGTTTTGCGTATTCATTTCGCCTTCTTTTGAATAGCTGTGGAGGTGGTAGCCAACGGTGCAGCTCTAAGATGCCTGAGAGGGGCCGGTCACAGGAGGCTGCTGGCCACACTTGGCACATGAGAAAAGTGTGTGGCCCTTGGGTCAAGCGGTGCCTTGCCATTTTTGCCATCCTGTCTTCTTTGCCCCGAACACACCCTTGTACCCCTCTCCATGTGCTCACGTGCATATGAGGTGGAGCCAGTGTCCCCTTCTCTGGGTGCCTATCTGGTCCACACTTGTGGTTTGAGGAGCAGCCGCGTGGCACAGGTGGAATAGACTTGCCCGCGGAGACTACCATGAGCTCTTCTCTGTGCTTCCCACCAGCCCTAGGAAGCTCAGACATTGCCACAGAATAATTCCATGAGGTGTGAATTCTGCCACCTGGGTCTGTGGGGTAGCTTCAGGCAGAGGGGACCCATGAAGACATGGAGTGGGGAAAAAGAAAAAGCAAGTGATACTGTGGCAGTTGGAACCCAGGCCTTTCCCCACAGGATCCTCAGCCACCACTTAGTTTGCAGAAATCCAGTGCACACCGGATCTAGTCCTGGTTTTGCCACTGACAACGTGGTGACCTTAGAGTCACTTAACCTCACTGGATTCCAGTCCCCTCACCAGTAAAAGACATGCTCATTAAGACCCTTCTAGCTTTACATTCTTGCCAGGAACCTGTTTGGAGGGTTTTGTTTTGTTATGTTTTGTTTGTTTTGGTACCAGGGATTGAGCCTAGTCCTTTATTTTAATATTTTATTTTGAGACAGGGTCTCCCTAAGTTGCCGAGGCTGGCTTTGAACTTGACAGTCTTGTGCCTCAGCCTCCTGAGCCATGCACCACCACACCCGGCCCATTTTGAGTTTTAAATGACGGACACCTTATGGGACTACACAACTCAGATTTATTCCTTTAATTTTATTTATTATAGAGATGGTTCCCCCAATGTTGTGTATGCTGGCCCCAAAACTTCTGGGATCAAGGAATCCTCCCATCTCAGGTTCCCCAAGTAGCTGGGACTATAGGCATGTGCCCCTGCACCTGGCTCATATCCAATTTAAACAGCTTGTGTGAAGTTAAAAAAATATATATATTTTTGAAAGAAATACATTTAAAAGACTTACTGATTCTTTTCTTGGTTATATGTTTAAGAAGCCAGAATTTCAATTTATTAATTTTTTTACAGCTGGTATGATAGACTTGAGAAATGGCAACATGAAGTATCATGCATAGGCCCCTGTTCTGGACGTCCCTGTCTGTTTGCCTGGGGTGTAGGGAGGGGTGGGGGTCCAGGGAGGAGCTGGTTGGTTTCGGGTGAGCCACTTAGTTCTCTTAGACCATCATCTTTTTCACATGGAAAAATGGGTGCCTGATACATACAATAAAAAAGTCAAAGTCTCAGGTGCATCAAAAAGTTCTCTGTAGAAAAAAAGTGTTGCTATCGTGAGGGGCGTCCCAGGTGAGCTTCCTTTCCCAGGGCCGTCCTTCGTGGGTTGAAAGTGTCCATCTGATTTGTAAACTGAGCCTCTGCCTACATGGCTCCTTCTCCCTGGACTCACAGCTCCGGCAGATCTGGACAGCAGGGCACACCTTGTTGGAAAAAAAATTGATTTGGCCCTTGTCTTATATTGAACCCTCGAGTCTCAGTGTGAAACAATATCCTCTTCCATGGTTCAAACTTTCTCCTCCTCTTTAATGCTTTTCTATGTAACATTTCTCAAAGACGATCTTTGGATTACTTATACACACAGCTGTTTTATGAGACCATGTTGGAGTTTATGAGTCAGATTACTGTTACCAAAATGTTTGTGAAATCACTTCTTAAGTCATATATTTGCATCATGTACAACCTGTTTGACAATCAAAACATTATGCCCTTCAGCACTTGGCTGGTCATGATAGTAAGTTTTCCAGTTGAGTGTTCCAACGGAATATAATTGGGCAGTAGACAGAAAGAGCACAGTTTATTATTTTAGCATAGAATTCCAAGGGCTTTTCTCTCTCTCTTTTTTTTTTTTTTTTTTTTTTGTAAGATTGAGAAGGACATGCGATATTCTGTAATAGATTCGGTGTGATCTATTAATGGCACAGAAAAATCCTAGTATGGTTGGGGGATAACCAAGCCTCGCCGTGGTTGCTGTTTTGTGCAGCCAACAGGGGTGGAGGAATGGACTGGCAGGGGCAGAAGACAGTGACGGAGCCTCTGACACGCTGAGCCAAGAGCCCTGCCTGCCAGTGACTGGCCCTCCATCTTAGGGTCACACTGACACAGATTCTCTTTTATTGGCTCTCGGCCAAATTCCAAGGCAAGCTCATTCAAGGCAAACCTCTCCTGGATGTCTCCTTGACATCTTCAAAGTAGGCCCAGGCTCCCTCCCTTCAAGTCTTGGGAGCATTGTATTTGTACTCTCTGATGGCACGGTTGTCATTTAGTGTCTCATGGCTCCCCACTTGTTTGTAACCTCCATGAGGACAGGAACTGTGTTTTCACTCACCTTGGATATGTTATAAGGAAAAACGTTGTACCTTGATGGAGATGAGAGTAGCTGTGTGTCAGTCTTGTTTTTCCGAGGACACAGCCAGGCCCAGCTGATGACTTACAGGGTGGATCCTGGAAGGTTTGCTTTAGTCGCAAATCATCTTCCACCGTCGTATGGGGCACCTGCTATTGCTAAGGCACAGTGTGGGGTAATTCAAACTTTTTTTTTGTGGTGGTAATCCTTGCCCTCTTGGAATCAAGACATGACATAAGTATGCTGTAAATGTTCACAGAGTAAAATACTGAGCGCTTTCTATAAAAATGTAAACTATAGCTGAACTAACTTTCCTGTTCTACAGCTGCTGTCATCTGTGACAATGCTCAGATTCGGATTTAATCAGTAGATGCAGCTCAGTGTGCATGTCCCAAATGTGTGTATCCACATTTCTTAAGTGTTTTCCTGGTGGCCGGCCTCACAACTTGAGCATCCCTCATCTGAAAAATCAGAAATGAAAATTGTTTCCAAATCCAAAGCTTTCTGAGCATCAGTGTGGTGACCCCAGTGGAAAATTCCACACCTGACTTCACGTGACGGGGCACCGTCAAAATACAGGTACATTGAAAATATTACCTCTCGGGCTACATAGATGCAGTGCCTATGAGACATATATGGGTTTTATATTTAGACTTGGGTCCCCTCCCCAGGATATCTCCAATATTTTGCAAATATTGCAAAACTGGGGAAAATCCAAACATTTCTGGTCCCAAGCATTTTAGATGAAGGATACTCAAAACTGAAATATGTCTTAGCAACACACTGATGATGCACCTGATTCTTGCATTTCTCCTTCAGGGAAGTTAGCAATATGATGGCAACTGGGCCCTGATGGTTGGCTTGGTGTGGCAGCTGCCTGGAGACACAGTTGTGCAGCCAAGTGAGTTCCATTTTTGCAGCTACAGCATTCTGGGAGTCTGGGGAGGGGCCTTTGGCCAGCTAAGCAATGTAGCCGCAGCTCATGAAACCTGACAGTGCAGTTGAGGCCCAGGGTTTCCACCTGACCGTTGAACGTCTGTCTGTGCCTGTGCGCCAGACTCTCAGCTAGTGCTCTTGAGGTTTCTGCAAGCCTGGAACTCACAGGTTTGCTCTTAGAAACCTGTGTCTTAAAGTACAAAGCATGCCTCTCAGAAGTGAAGCTTAGAACTTGGAGAAAGTTCTCCAGTATTTTTAGCCTCGGCTGTTTGTGGCCAACACTGGGGGAGGAGTAACACAAAAGAGATCTCACAGAAAAGAAAACCCCAGACAGCTTGCACTTTGAAACAAGAGCGCTGCTCCTATTCATTTTTAAAGAAAGCTAATTTTTTTTTCTCTCTCTGTTTGTAACAGTATTAATCCTCTTATTACTTTTATTTTAAAAAAATTAGGCGGGAGGCAATCTTAGGAGAATAAAAAGACACGAAAAACAAAGCAAGAAGAAAAAGTATTTTTCTAAACAGGAAAAAATAAAATAAAATAAAAAAAAAACCCTCCAAGGAAACATCCCTATTTTCTTTTGTGCACTGACCTTGACCCTTGTCTTTTTTAAACACTGATTTAAAAGAAAGAGGAAAGGGGCGGATGGATGGATTTTGTGCAAAAAAAAAAAAAAAAAAAAAAATTGTGTGCTGCAGAGAAGGGAGAATGTGCTAGACACAAAAGCGTGGTTTGTGGTTGTTGACATCCAAGTCGACTGTGTCATGTCCGGGCAGAACCTCCCATGGACTCCACAGGACTCCTTGTGGGGCTTCCCCCTTGTGTCTGCGATGTGGGGACACCCCCCGCCCCTCCTTGTAAGCAAATGCAGGTGCAGATGGTGAATGCAGGTGTGGCCACTGACCCTGCCAAAAAGAAAAAAAAAAAAATCTGTCCGTCTATAGAATTTGGAGTAAATAATCCAAGGTTCCCTTCCACGGCCACCTTCTCTCCATCCGGCTCTTGGCTCCCCGTGGCGGCAAGCTCTCCCTGGGCTTATATCTTGTGTAGTCTGGAGGGGAGATGCCAGAAGAAAGCCCCGCTGGATCCAGCGAATGTGTCTTGTGTTCATTTCTGGGCCTGTAAACAAACACAGCTGCTGAGTGAGGGACCCGGCTTCAGCCCTGGTGAAAACACAGGCTGCCCTGCCAGGGGGCCGCAGCAGGGGGGCTTGTTCTGGGGCAGGGCGGGGCGCCCAGGCTGGGTTCCTGGTCCCCTCTGTCTTCCAGGATAAGCTGGGGCGAGGAGAGCTGCGTCTGTGTTTCCAGCCCAGGCAGATGCGGAGTTCAGGGTGGAAAGGCTGAAGTCTGAGAAGCCATCTGCTCTCCTCTAATCAAACCTTTGGGTCTCACGTCAGACCTCGGCTGCCTTCTTCTGAAGGTGACGGAAGGGATCTTTTCTTTCACCAATTATTTTAAAACAATCTGCAACTTCAAATAAAGAACCTGAGGAATTCATCGACCCCGTGGCTTATATATGGATCATTTTTTTTTTTTTTTTGCTAAGAATTCGTCTCGAGCCACGCGCCTGTTTCATTCTTAGTGCTGCAGAAACAGGTTTCCGATATTGAGAATATGCCCAGAGCATGTTGGCACCGTGGGTCCATCACGTACATGTCGTTCGTTTGTACTGATGACGTTATGTGGAAGGTGAGACTTCTGCATTGTGGTGGGCTTCAGGCTTCTGGTTGCTGGGATGGCAGGTTCCTCAGCAACCACGGCAGCAGCAGGAGGCCCAAGGGAGGGCAGGGCGGGGGAAGGCAAGAAGGGATTGGCTTTGTGCATGAAAATTTTGTTACCTTGGCAATTGATGACTTAAGGAGTCTATTCATGTCTTCAGTATTAGTAGGCATTTTTTAAGTACTTATTGCATACTGGTAATCCGTGTCTTCATGGCCAGGTCTTTTCTCAGTAGTGTGAGTTTTGCGATAAATTTGAGTTTGTTTCATTCCCAGTCATCTTCTTCTCTATTCCCTCCTTTCAATGTCATTTTCAAGGAAACCCTTCCCTTGAAGGCCCCAAACTGAAAGAAATGATAAGGAGATGGGAGTGCTAATTACCCTGATTTGATGATTTCACATTGTGTACGGGATTTCACATTGTGTACGGGTACCACACTGTACTCCATAAATAGATACAACTATTAGGTATCAATTAAGAAATAAAAAAGGATCCCTGCCCTGGAATGGTCCATAAGATTCGCAGGCCTTGAATCTCTCGATGATTAGTGTACCTCTGTCTCTCTGATTGCTTAGGGTGGTTGGCTGGCACAGGGGTGCTCATGAACCGGGGTTGTGGATTCATTCCCTAGAAAGTTCGAGTTTCCCTGGGATGGGGAGCCCCAACTCATTTGACTACACTTATTACTTGCTGTCTCAGGATTATATTCTCTTTTTTCTTTTCTTTTCTTTCCTTTTTGTGGCCATTTCACATTGATGAAATGGGAATGGAATCCAGGGTGGGGTGCATGCTGGGCACATGCCCTACTCTTGAGCTACCCCCCCAGTCCCCACCCTTCTTTTTCTGAGACAGGGTCTTGCTATGTTGCCCAGACTCCTGAGGGGTGGGGACTGTGGAGGTGTACCACTAAGCCCAGCTTGCCTCTGCGTGGTAGGAAGGACAGAGTCATCATGTGATGGCATCAATATCACCATTCCAAGTGAAGAAAAAAAGAGTGACCTTGCTCTTGAACTTGGCTGCTCTTTGCTTGGTCCAGTTAGGTTGACTGTCTCTACTCCCATACCTACCACTGATATGAATGTGTAAGTGCGTCGAAAGTCCACACTGGCCAATGTATACTTGTCACTGTGCCACAGTATCACCTCCCAAGGACATCCTCAATTGCTGTCCCTTCATGAGCACACCAGCCGCTGCATGTTAGCACATGCTGCATTTTAGCACATGCTGGTCGATGCCAAACATGTTACTGACGGCTGTTGCAATGGATGACCACAGACTGCTTGCCATAAGAGAACCCAAATGGATGACAGTTCTGCAGAGCAGAGGTTTGACACGCGTCTCACTGGGTGAAGGCCGAGGTGCCCACAGGGCTGGACCTCTGGGGAAGAACCCACATCCCTGCCTTTCCAGCTTCTAGAGGTCACCTGCATCTCTTGCCTGGCGGCCCCTTCTTCATGTTCAAATCCAGCAGTGTGGCGTCTCCGTCTCTCCCTGGCTCTCACCTCCTCTGCCCCCGTCACTTCTCCTCCCCCCTCTTGAGTCTCTGATGAGAGCTCTTGTGTTGCACTCAGTCCAGCTGGAGAGTCCCGGAGGATGTCCCTATCGCAAACTCCACCACTTAACTCTGCCTGTCTAAGGTCCCTTCTGTCATCTCAGGTGACATATTCACAGGTCCCAGGGTTTAGGAGAGGACATATTTGTGGGGTTAGAGATAAGCGCGGGTGGCACTATTCTTGAGGTCTTTATGGTGACCTGGAGTTTCTCAGTGGGAGGTTCTTTGTGCACTTGGTGTGTGTTTCCAGTTGGTGTTTGAAGCAGATAGACTCAAGATCCTGTGGAGAATTCTGAGGACGGCATTTTGTCTGCAGATCTTCGGAGTGACTTCGCAGTCTACCTCTGATGAATTAAATGAGCTGGCTTATTAGACACCATGACTTCCAAGGTCCTAGACTGTTTCCTCGTTCCGAATGTAGACTTGTTGATTCTAAGAATTGCTCTTGAAATAACAGCAGGATGTACTTTAAAGGCATATCCTCTATGTCTTTGTGGCCACGTGAAGACATTTAAGATACCTTCCCCCATTCTATTGGGAGTTTGCTATTCCATTTTGAAGACTGAAAAAAGTCAAGTGAAAAAACAAGAATAATGAAATACTCTGTTAGCCTCTTTGCTGCTACTATAGAAGAATACCAAAGACTGGGTAAATTTAAACTGGTAGAACTTTATTTGGCTCATGGTTCTGGGAAGTCCAAGAACAAGGTGCCAGCATCTGGCAGGAACCTTCTAGATTTGACACCACCTGGCAGAGGGTGAGAAAGCATGTGAGAGACCCAGAGAGGGGCCAAACAAACCCATTCTAGCCATAACTTCCCCATTCCTTGAATAAGGGCATTAATCCAGCCCTCATGACCTAATTACCTCTTAGGGGGTCTTACCTCTTTATACTGTTACAATGACAATTAAATTTCAAAATGAGTTTTGGGGGGACCTTCACACCATAGCAGGTACCTTCAGCTAATTACAAATGCTTCAGCAACATATAGACCGATGGGTATGGAATAGCGTTGTATTTTTTTAATCTTTATTTTGTTTATTGATGTTTATGTGGTGCTGAGGATCAAACCCAGTGCCTCCCATGTGCGAGGCAAGTGCTCTGCCGCTGAGCCACAACCCCAGCCTCAGCACTGTATTTTGAAGCTGTCTCTATGCTTCTTATTGAAGATAATTTCCAATTAGGTTATTCATTTCTGTTTGGGAAGTTAGTGTGTTTCTGGGTTGGTTTTTGAACTTCTTTTGGCCCAAAGATCTTTCCCAAACTGCCTGGTCACCAGAGAACCTGTAGTACTTGGCTAGTGTAGATTTCTGAGTCCCCCTGGAGATCTGGATTCAATATGTGTGGGGATGGGACATTTAGGAAACTCAGTTCTTAGTTTTTTTTTTCTTCTCCCAGATACAAAGCTGTAATTTTTTTTTTTTTTGCATTTGTTATCTTAGATGAACACTTAATACTGTTAACTCATTCAAGCCAGAAACAAATCTTATTTAGGAACCAGTTGGCAAGTCTTTTCTATCACGTGACGTGGTTAGTTACAATGATTTCAGTTTTATGATCTGAGCGTTCCAGCATCTTGGCTTTATCGGAAATCAGGTTCTGATGCCTGTTCTCTCTTTAGGCTGTGTTTTTGCCTTTTAGTTTGCCTTGTAGTTTTTTGTTGAAAGCACAATGTGTTGTGCCGGGCATGAAATCACATGAAGGCGAGCATTACAGGGGAGTGGTCTAATAATTGGGGTTCAGTCATTTTAGTGAGGCTGTACCTTGGACTATGAGCTTCCTAAATGTATCTTAGTTATTTTCTTCTCTCTTCGTGGGACAGGACGGCCAGAGAGGGCTGGAGCTGGCTATTGCTCTTTCCAGGGTAGAAGCTACAGCTGGCTGGAGTCGGGCACTTCCTTCCTCTTGGGGTGGATGGGCTCCGGCTCATCAGTTTCTCCTGAGGTCCTGCCTCATTAAGAAGAGGTTTTCCAAAATGGGTCCTCCCCCCAGCCCCCATCAGTGGAGCCTGAGGGGATTTTTCTTTACCCCCCCACCCTCCTCCGCGTGAGGACCTGGTCAAGCTCCTGGAGGGGAAGCTTACAGAAGACTTTACCAGGACTGGGCCCCCTGCAGTTCTAACCCTTGGACTTGTGCACAGGAGCATCCAGTGGTCCCTCCATACAGCCCAGGCTTTCCTGGCCTGGCACTGCTGCCTGCGGAGTTTCCTGCTGGGTGGTTTCTGCTCTGGTAAGTTGTGATTCTCTGCATCCACCTGTGTCCCCACTGCCTGGGGCAGAAGTTGGCTCTGTGTCCTCTTTCCCTGGGGAATCTAAGCAGAATTGTTGATCTCTTTTAGTTTTAGTTTGCTCAGCTCTTTGCTTGTTAAGGCAGAGTGCCTGCCGGGGCTTCAACTGCCGGACTGGAAACCAGAATGCAGATTACTGTGCCACTTGCGTTTGCCTTGGGTGCTTGCCTTAGTCAGGACGGGGTCTCCTGGGTTTTTCCAGAACCCAGCAGGTCCACTGGGTTCTGTTGCTTTTGCACCTGCTCCTCTAGGTTGTCCTCTGGTGTTTGCCACCTGCTCTGAGCTGAGGGCTTCAGCCTGGGCTTGACCTCAGATCCCTCTGTGTATGTGCCCTCTGCTGCCCCCGTTCTTGTTGACTGTAGTGGCTCCTTTGAAAAGTCATCACCCCAACCAGTCTGGGTCTGCAAAGGGACCTGAGGGGTTTCTGTTATTTCAGCAGCTCACCGAGAGTGGCTGCTCCACCCTGCATCAGCACTTTGAGGGTCCAAGAGACATTTCTCCTTCCCTTGAGCTCCCCTTACACTTTCTTTGTGCTCTCCCTGGGCTCATCACACCCCATCATGTTATGTCATTTTATAGTTATTGCCATCCTTTCCTACCGTAAAGTCTAAAACCAGGAAGCCAGAGCTAGGGCTGTCCTGGTGGCTGGGATGCCTCGTGCCTGAAATAACACATGGCAGTCAATAGATATCGTATAGCAGCTTTATTATACAGCTAGATAAAACTAGAGAAGGTGGACACCACCACCCCACACTGCAAATACCAGTCCGTGTGCAATATGTAAAGGGATGAGCTGACTGCCGGGAGGATGAAGAGGAGCTCGGCCGACCAGCTAGCTTTTCATAGACTAGACTTCCAAAGTGCCGGGGACCTGGGAATGGCTGTAGGCTGTGGCTCCCAAACTTTGTTTGACATTAGAATTACTTGGGGAGCTTTAAAAAAATCCCATGCATGTTGACCCCCATCCTGATTCAATTGTGATGCCTGGGGTGGGGGCGCTTTCAGGGGGCTAACTGAATGTCAGAACCTTTAAAGATTTCCCAGGTGATTCTCCTCTACAGCAGCTTGAGAACCCCTGGCTTTTGCACTCAGGTGTACTGAGTTGGGGTCCAGTGCAGCACAGGTGTATTTGAGTTTGGTGTTCTTCAGACAACCTCTGCAAGGTTTTTGTTCTTCATTTTCTGCCTTTTATCTGAAAGATACTGACCAGATTCTATTGTTATATTGTGTGCGTGGACCAATATGTAGCAACAGATACCACCATTATGTACAAGTAGAATGCACCAATATGGAAAAATAAAGACCTGACTGGTAGCATCACACAGATATCACATACGGGAAAATACTTATAGTAGTTGCCACCAGAGTTTTGCAATTTCAGAGGGAAATATGTGGGGGGAAAATGATTGCAACATGTAATAAGGCAAAGAGGTGGATTTCCCTGGATTCTTATGGTCTGCCCTCTTCTACAAATACAGGCATTTTTTCTTTCCAACATGCATAACTGGTCTTTCATTGTCTAGGATCTCTGTTAAATATATAATAATAGTGACCATGGGCATCCTTGAAAGTAGTGATTTATGTAAACAGATTTTCTAATGTTGAATCATTGTTGCATCCTAAAAGAAACCCCTAGTCATCATATATAATTATTTTGATAAATAATATTTAGCATCTTTGGATATAGTCAGATGAGACTGCTTTATTTTTTATTTTTTCTATGCTTGTCCAATTGCGGCATTTTAGTGCCCCTTACAGAGTCCACTAAAAGAATGATCTTGGAAGCTTTCTGCCCTTCTTTATTTTAAAATGCCATGGAACTGTTTAAATAACACAGTATAAAACTTACTTAAAATAGGAAAAAAAAAAAATGAGCCACATCCTGTTTTTAAGTGGTTGAACATACTTTCAAGTGAATTGATAGCTAAGTACTTATTCAGTGATGCGAACTTAGCTTACATCATTGTTAAATACTAGGTCCTGGTGGTTTGGTTCAAATAATAGTGAAAAAAAAAAAGTGACCAGCAAAGAAGGATGGAAACCATATGTAACAATTGGTTCCCCTTTCCCGGGGCATTATGGCCCACTGAGTATGGACTGGGTATTCTCAAACCTCGGTTATTTGTTTTTTTGTTTTTTTTTTTTTTTTGTGTGTGTGTGTGTGCACAACACACACATATTTGTTTGTTTGTTTGTTTTCCTCATGTTTTTCCTGACATCTAAGTCCTGGACCTAGGATGGAACTGGAACAAAACCCAAAGGGAGATATTCCAGATCAATGAATGTAAATAAGTGTACTTGAGTCGTTCTTCTCAACATTACTTTCCTATGGATTATGATATCACCCATATACTTCCCTAAATATGCTCCTTGTTTTCGGAAACTTTTGACTCTATACATCACCTGGGGTGCTTGTAAACCTACAGATTCTGGGCCGCATTCCAGACTCAGAAATTCTAGGAAAGGGGGCTGCAGCTCTGATGTTCAGCAGTTACCCCAGGTGACCCCGATTATTAGAGGAGCTTGGGAACAAAGTCCTTTGTGGAAAGATCTTAAAGTCCATGATAGCTGGGGTTCCCAGCCTTGAAAGGAATCACTGGGGGAGTTTTTAAAATTCTGCTGTCCAGCCCTGCCCCACATGAAGTGAAACCACCTCTGGGAATGGGTGCTGGGCATCAGAACTTTTTAAATGTTCTGCCATCATTGAAAGCCACTGCTTTTTAGAATTCCTGAGAACTGAGTGATAGTCTTTTTTTTTTTAACTATTTTTTTTTTATTTATATGTGACAGCGGAATGCATTACAATTCTTATTCCACATATAGAGCACAATTTCTCAGCTCTCTGGTTGTATACAAGGTCTGGGCGATAGTCTTTGAGATACTTTTTGATTCCTGTGCTCATTGGAGAGTCAAGACTGGTTAAAACCAAGTGGACTGTGTCTTTGCATACTAAGGAAAGACACCGAGACTTTTAATCTACTCTGATTTTTAATTTTCGCTTCCTTGTCCCGGATTTAATTCTGCTTCAACACATTGGTTAACCAAGTTAAACCTTTGCAGAAAAATAAATGTGTATGTAACGCATAGTAAATATTCAGTAAATGTTGATTACTGCTGGTAAAATCCAGATGTCACCTACTCACCAGCTCCCTAACTGGGAGGTGGTTAGGCAAAAGTAGGATCAGAATGCAAGAAAAGATTAGACAGACACACAGAACAGATATTTCTGCTCAGAATTCCTGAGGTTAATTCTCCTTAACTTTAGACAGTGCTTGGGTAGAACTGGTTCCTATTAGTATCTGGACCCTCTTCCTAAGGTCCAGTGACCAACAGGTGACCAGTATTCCCTTCTCTAGCTGATTAGCACATTCCTTCTTTTGATAGTTTGTGGAACACTTGATCTGCTTACTCTCATGCTTTGCAGGCCTGGGTACTAATCTATCTCTTTATGTTGGCTTAGCTTGTCTTAATTGGGTTCATTATGCATTGATTTTTAAAATTGAATTTTCTTTTCTTTTTTTTTAATTTTTATTATTGGTTGTTCAAAATATTACAAAGCTCTTGACATATCATATTTCATACATTTGATTCAAGTGGGTTATGAACCCCCATTTTTACCCCGAATACAGATTGCAGAATCACATCGGTTACACATCCACGTTTTTACATATTGCCATACTAGTGTCTGTTGTATTCTGCTGCCTTTCCTATCCTCTACTATCCCCCCTCCCCTCCCCTCCCATCTTCTCTCTCTACCCCATCTACTGTAATTCATTTCTCCCCCTTGTTTTTTTCCCTTTCCCCTCACTTCCTCTTATATGTAATTTTGTATAACAATGAGGGTCTCCTTCCATTTCCATACAATTTCCCTTCTCTCTCCCTTTCCCTCCCCCGTCTCATCCCTGTTTAATGATTATCTTCTTCTCATGCTCTTCCTCCCTGCTCTGTTCTTAGTTGTTCTCCTTATATCAAAGAAGAAAAATTTAATTTTCTAAAGGCAATTTTACTTCTAGTTTCTTGGAGGGGGATTCCTCACCAGAGCTTCCGTGTGCTGTTAACATTCAGGGAAATGACAGAGAAAAATACATAGTAGAACCTAACGGATCCTGTTTTCATGGGATTTTGCCCAACAAATGCCATTTCTGTAGCTTCCGCTATGAGAGCTCCTGAGTAGGGCATGGAAAACCCCGGTGTGATCCTCCCTCAGTCCTTTGCCTCTGCACCCACGTGGATTCAGACCAGCAAAAAAACAGTATTACTATTGATTATGGTGTTTTAGGCAAAGCCAGAGGTGTTCCCAAATTCCAAAGGGGATCAGGGAAGGAACTGAGGAACAGGCAGCATCTGGAATCAGTAGGGTTCACCCACCCCAATGCATTTTCCTAGAGAAGGTGGCTGGACAAGGATCTAGGAAGTTAGGGGGGAATGGGGGTCACCATGTAGTGTATCCATCAGACAAGATCAGGAGCAGGGCAAGGTAGGGAAGCCTCACTACACCATGCATCAGCATACTCAGAATGAATATGCAAATTATTGAGAACGACTTCAGAAGGTGTCTACTAGATTATTTCCACCCACATGTACTTACGTGTATTTGGAGACTTGCAGAAAAGCACCTGAAAGCCAAAGGTTTTATAATGAATGGTGATAAAGGGAAATCTGATTCTTGGCTAAACTTAAGCATAGGACTTAAAAATTTAAATACTAGATAATTCCAAGGGGAGCCTTCTAGTTTAGCTTATCCGTGTGCACGTGACCTTGTCAAAACAGCTGGGTAGATAGGTTGGAATTGCGCCTCGTTTCCTATCTCTTCATATTTAGGCTGGAGTTAAAGGGACAGGTTCTCTCGCTTCATTTCTCTCCTTGGGAGAGAGCCTTTTCTTGGGGCTCTTTGGAGCTTTGGGGTTCTAACATATTTACCAGGAGGTAATGGTTTCCTAGGAATGTACAAAGTGGTCAGGAGCCCTGAATGCTCTTTACCATTATCTCTGTTATTTCCAGAGGGCTCTAGATCATTTCAGCCCAAGGGAGAGCTAGTCCTGAGCCAGGGAGGGGAGTGTACGGGTGGTTAGTGGTAGAACCTGAAATGGCTCTTGCAGACTAGCATAAGGTTCCCTAAGACATTGGTTTTTTTTTTTTTTCTTTTTGACAAAGAGGCACATATATTGTGTGCAGTCTACTCCCAGCTCCTTCAGGTCTGTGATGTAGATCACCTTCAACTTGCTACCTCTCTTTCTAGCTCTTCGCTCCCACCTGGGTAATCATATCAAAATGTAAGTAGGTGGGTGAGGCTGGAGCTAATATAGGGGCAGCTTCAAATTCTAATTTATCTTAAAAATGTAAATTGTTTGTAAACAGAAATATTTTATTACATCTGATTATGCCTCGCTGTGGTTGAAAAACAGCAGGCTTGAAGGAGGTCCCCAGAGGGGGCTGTGAACTGGGCCACTCATTGCTCAGTTGCAGGCAGTGCGAGAGAGGTCTGGAGAGGTGGGCAGTGGATAAGCGCAGGATGGCAAGGAAGACTGGGAGCCAAACCCAGTCAGAGAATGCAGGACCATTTGCGTTCCTGCCATGAACCTGGCCCCCGGGCACTTGAGTGTACCTCATCTCCGCCCCTGCCTGAGCGATCCTGGAATCACCCTCATGCATATTGGAAAACTAGAGCCCCGTGGGGTGAAGTCCCTCTTTTGGCTTCCCCTAGCTGTCAGTGGCAGAGCCAGGATTTACACCCGTTTCTTTTAACTGAAATTAACCAAGAGCTTCCAGCTCACTTGGTGAAGGAATTCATTTCAAGGATGACGGGGGATTCCTAGGAATTCTGAACAGGGAGATGTTATGGTTTGGATCCTAAATGTCCCCCTAATATTTATGCATGGAAGACTTAGTCCCCAGGGGAGCAGTGTTTATAGCTGGGGCCTTTGGGAGGTGATCGGATCACAAGGGTTCTGACCTCAGGAATGGGTTAATCAATTATGGGTTCATAGCCTAATGGGTTTTGGGGGAGGGGTTTTGTGATCAAATCTCTCTTTGCTTCCTGGTTGCCATGTGGTGAGCAACTTGGCTCTGCTACATGCTTCCCCTGTGATGTTCTGCCTCTATGTACTCTAAAGAGCAACCAGACCAAGTGACCATGGACTGAAAACTCTGAAACTGTGAGCCAGAATTGACCTTTCCTCTTTTTAGGTTGATCTTTCTCAGGCATTTTGTTACCATGATGGAAAGCTGACTAACACAGGAGAGTAGAGCAGGATCTGTCTCAAAAGCAAGATTCAGAAAGTGTCAGTATTGAGAGGAGGTGGGGAAGGACAGAACGTATATTTGATGACAGTTGCTAGCATTGTCATGAGACTTTTCCTGGGCAGAGTGGCATGGTTGGAGTGATGGGCATTCCGGATTTGATTTCAGCTTACTGCTGCAAGACAGCTGGTATAGTGGTTATTTTGTGGAGATCTGGGGAACCAGAAGATGGCCTGGAGTCACACTGGATCCCCTAGAGTGGGGATGATTCAGGGTAAGATTGGACGTCCTGCTCCCTGCCTGCTGAAGGATTGCCTTGTGGTTGGAATGCTCTCTCTGGTCTCTGGATGCAGCATGTACAGTAGGCAGGCTTCTTCATCATCGCTCTACCCTCCTGGTGCCACATCCTGAGCCTCCAGCCAGTTCCAGCTCCTGGTATGATTCACATTTCTCCAATCAGAGGTGCCTATGGAAGAGCTGAAGTTGGAATCGCCTTGGAGAGTGGGGGAAAGGCAGGTGCTCCGGGCACCCACGTGCTGGTAGTGCTGATCTTGCAAACCCAGCGCCAGCTTCCTGTTTCCTGGATTGTGCCCAGGATGGCATGGGGTCCTGGGGTCTGTGCCAGGGCAGTGGTTTCCACACTGTTCAGGGAATTGTTCCTTGAGGAGGTCACTCCTGGAGTGTTGTACTGGGCACTATCATTGGAGGACCAGCCTCAAGTGTCTCCAGTACTTCCTGTGACTTGGTAAGAATCCAGCTGCCTAAATTAAGATTCTTTCTAGACTGGAGTAGGGAGATCATTGGAGCCTGGTCTCCAGGTTTCTTGAAGCTTCTGGGCTACTGCAGAGTACCAATTGGGGACCAGAGAAGTGGGAATAGGGGCCTGGCAGCTTTGGACTTGCTGTGGTACTTGAAGAACCTGAGATACGGGGGGCTGAAATTTTCTGTATAGTCAACAGCTCATCAGAGTAAGAAAAGAAAGCAAGACTCATTCTTTCAGGAACGATGCTCAGTTGACTGATAAGTTCCTGCTTTTGCATCCTTTTGCAATGTTTGCATTATATGATGGGCATAGATGAGAGAATCCCCCAAACCTCGATTGTGTGTGTCTGGGATGGATGGAGACGTAAGGATAAGTTTGTATCCTTGCCTCAAAGAATTTGAGAAATTGCAAAGAACAAATACACAGCACAACTTTTTCTAATTTATGCATTTGGTTTATATAAAAGATCCTTTCTATTTCAAGTTCCGGGTTTCGTGGTGCTAGGGATCAAACCCCTTCGAGTGTGCGAGGCAAGGGCTTGACCACCGAGCCACACCCGCAGCCCACTAGGTTTTGTTATCTGCAAACTCTGAATGATACAGACTAGTCAGTACATGGTGGTACCCCAATAGTCTCCCGGCTTGGGTTGCAAGGCAAGCAGAGCATGGGAGCTCATGGTACTATTCCCACCTTCTCTCCTCCTCTTCTCCCCAGCTTTCTTCCTACCTTCTTCTTTATATTACACAAATACACATAACCCACACACAAAGTTTTAAAAACTGAGATAAGTTCAGACTTTAACAAAGCTATGAAGTCTCTTAAATGGTTTGAACTCATTGGGTTGAAGAACTTAAAGCAGTTGTACGTGTTTTGCAACAGCCCACCCTGAAAGCGCCGTCTGCCTTCCCATCTTTCCATCACAAGAAAGGCGTTTGCAAAGTACTGGGGAAAAGAACTAGAATCTACGCAAAGACCCAAGCTTGTGTGGGTGCCCAGTGATGTGCATGAAGCAGGTGTCTCCCTTCAGGCCACATCAGTGAAACTGCTCATCTGATTTTTGTTTTGATTTTTTGGTGGTCATAATTTTGCACGAAGGCAGGAATGAAGTAGGTGTGGGCATGGCGATGAGTCACGGCAGCAGGATGTGAACAGCGGGTACCTGTGTCATGTGGTGGGAGGTCGCGCGGAGCTCTGCTGCTGTTCTCTGACAACTTGAAAGAAGGCGAATGCGTGCTTCCAAGAATGGCTTCAAACTCTTTCACAACGTTTGTAGGAGAGGGTTAGCGGCAGGTTGACAATTTAAGCACAGCCCGAGCAGACTGCTGTATTAGGAAACACATCAGACTTGGACACAGATGGGCTCCACTTAAGTCTTAGCTCTGAAACCCTAAACCTTCAGTGTGCTGTTTAATAACTCTTGGCCTTGGCGCTCTCATTTGTTGAATGATGGGGGTTGAGTGGATCATTCTGGATTCCTTTCTGGCTTTAAATGTCTCCGTCTGTATTTATGACTGACCCTGGTGGCTGCCACTCTCTAATCGTGTGAGTTGACTGATTTATTCTTGGGTGGCCTGTTGCGTAGAACCTTCGGTAGGAAGTCTCCCTGTGCCTGTTGAATTTGCGTGTTTCTGATGCTACCCCCTGTCACACGCTGATGACAGAAGAGTCCCCACTGAGCTTGAGTTCAGGCTGTCTGTTGGAAAGGTTGAAGTTGGCCTAAATCCACTGTGTGGCCCCCAAAGAATAATGTGCAGGGCCACCTTTGTGCTTTCTCCTGATCCTAGGGGGAAATTTATTCCTTGTTTTTTTCCTGAACCAAGAGTCTGGGATCCCGGGAGAGCAGTGCGTCTCTAATGGATCTTTACCGTAATTGCTGGGAGGATAAGTCGGAATTAAGGACAAAGCGTGGAAGTGCCCATGTTTCAAGTGCTGCTTTGCGCTTTCGTTCATTCATTCCTTATCTATCCTGCAGGTAATTATTGGGCGTGTTTTATGTGCCGGGCACTATGCTAAGGGAGGCAGGAGAGGTAAAGCTCTGGGTCCCTGGGTTTAGGGGACAAGGTAAAAGGAAAATGCCAACCGGTATTTCTTAGGACACATCCAAACAGGGTGCATGTCCAGGAAAAGCATCCTGGCTCCTCCAGCTGAACTGAGTGTCACTGAAACCAGGGGCATTTGGCGGGCACCGGAGGAGGTGGAATAATTCCACCATTGTTGTTTGCCTTGACAAGAGCGAGAGACGGGTCATCGCAGGATGAGCCTTTCACATCCCTTGTCTCAGCCCTGCTTCCCTCTGGACAGCCACCTGGGAAATCACAACTTGTCCCTGGTGCCTGCCGTGACAGCGGTGGGGAGGGCAGGGCTGACGCAGGGGTCCTAAAAAGGTCTCCCCACTTGCCATTTTCTAAACCGTGTGCTGAAAAGCTACAGCGGCTGTATTAATAGAGATTATACTTTTCTTTTCTTTTTTTTTTCAAAACAGGATTCCAAACAGTTGAAAAGATTTATTGACTGCGAGACTTAAAGTCTTTTCACATTAAGTGGCATGTGAAATTCATAACGCTAGCTCTAGGGTTATAAAAACCAGAAGAAGGAAGGAACAAAATAGGTCCAGTCAGTCAATGCTAATTGCTCGTAGAATCAGAGAAGGCTCCTAGCGGGGCAGTTTGAAGGGTGGAGGTGTGATTCCAAATCAGAAGGCTTTGGAGGTGGTGGGGATTTTGAGTTCATCTAGTCCAAAAAGGCAGTGGGTCCACAGCTGGCCAGTGGTGGGAATAGAGCCCAAGGCTCCTCCTTCCAGTCTACGGTAGCTGCTCCTGCTAAAACAGGACAACATATCCTTGGAGGGCTCCTGTCTCACTCCATTTTCTGTTGCTATAACTAACTACCACAGACTGAGTAATTTAAAAAGAATAAAGGTTTACTTGGCTCATGGCTCTGAAGTTCTGGAGTTCAGATCTGGTGGCCACATCTGGTGAGCTCCTTCTTGCTGGTGGGGATTCTGTACTGTCTTGGGGCAGTGCAGGGCATCGCATGGTCCTAGTTCAGGTCTCTCTTCCTTTTCTCCTAACCTGATGGATTATGGCCCCGCCCTTATGGAGTGTTAACCTTTAGTTACCTCCAGAAGGTCCCACCTCCAGATTCCATACTTGGGTTAAGTCTCTACTCTATTCATACCTTACAATGGGAGCGAATTCAACATGAGTTCTGGTGGAGACATTGGAAACATAGCAGTTAATAAGGGGTCAACCCAGCACATCTCCCTGCACCCTCAATTTTTCTCATTGATAAAGATCTCAAGGCATTATTCCTTGATTAAAACAAACGTGGCTATATCGTGGGGGGGAAAAATGGAAGTTCACTTGAATATTTTAGATCAGCATGCCATGTTAAAGAAACTGAGGACTTTTGACTCAGCTGGTGACCTCGAAATCCTCAACACTGGGTCCAAAGATGACCTTGGTGGGGAAATTTGAGGCTCACAGGGCAAGCAGCCCCTGTGGCTCTGGAGACAAAAGTTTGTGCTCTGGAAAGGCCCCCGAGTACCCACAGCTGCCACCAGGATTCTGCCACTGCCACCCGCCGCCCTCGCCCCCATCCTTACATTCCTCAAAGCAGTGTGCAGATATTGCTTTTGTCAACAGTAGTGTGTTTATTGTAATGTAAAACTGACACTTTTAGTTATGTCTTAATGAGCAGAGTTAAGTCTCCAGGAAGATGGATGTGCTCATTAGCCTGTGAGACGGCCCCTGCTGGGGGTAGTCAAGGGACTAGTTCATGTGCCCAGTTACAGGAGTCGGGCAAGGTCCGCTCTGCCTCAGTTCCTCTCCCAAAGACTTAGTTCAGTATTTATAACCTCTGATTCCAAAATTAAACATCTGAGGCAGCAAGGAAGACATCGTACTGTCATCTTTTAAGAGAAATTGTATTTATTTCTGGTAAAGTTCGTTTGTTTGTGTTGGGATGAGAGAGCACGTAAGATGTAATGCTTTCTACACTTTGAAAACAGCTCTAGATCACGGCCTTAATTTGTTATATGGCCTGGGAAGGAAATGAAAGGTAAATTTTTATGATGCTTGGAGATGGTTTTACATCTTAGGGGTGATCACCCGAGGTCATTAAGCAAAATTCAACGCTGTACCTAAAGAACTCAGTGGTTAATTACCTAAGTTATACATGAAGGCATTGAATTTCTCGCACTGCCTTCCTGCCCCTGGTTTTCTCCCTTTGGCTTATGAGCTTTAACCAGTTGAGGCTGGACTGGAACGTCTCAGGAGATTGTGTAGCGAGTTTGACGTACAGGTGGAGCACCTCTCATCTGAAATCCCGAAGTCCAGAATGCTCCCAAATCTGAAACCTCTTGTGTGCCAACATGACACTCAAAGTGGTTTTGGAGTTTGGAATGTTTCATATTTTGGACTTTCAGATTAGAAAGGGATCCAGTCAGTGTATGCAAATATCCACCCCCCCAAAAAAAAATCCAAAACACAGCTGGTCCCAAGTTCTTCAAATAAGGGATACTCAACCTGTAATAAAAGATGAATTGACAGAAGAGTAACCCAAGGCTTGGTAGGCTGGTATAACTTCTTTCTTGGGTCCCAGGAAAAGGGTGGCCACTAAGGAACCTGTCCGTCTTACATAAACAGCAAGCCTCTTTCCCGAGGCCTGTCTTCCAGGATGAAGAAGTTCATGGTGTTGGTCAACTATCTAGTCACAAGGCTTGTTTCCTCAGTTGCCTGTTCCCCGAAACTTATTCTGATGTCTCATTCCCCAACTTTACTATAGGTGGCTATCAAAAGAGTTAACACTTTGGACATTTAAAAAAAAAAATCAAAAAAAATTTTTTTTCAAGTGCGCTATTTTTTAGATGCTGTCTATGAACCTTTTTATTACCATATGTGGTTATGCAGGCTCCACCAAAATAAGGTAGGGTGAGAATTGAGTCCTTTGGCACACAGTCTGGCTGCCACTAGAATATTTTGGTTCCAAACTTTCTCATTGAAGATCAGGCATCCACATTGCCACGGCGTGGGGGTGTGTTTGGAGGATTTATTCATGGTGTGGATCTTACAGCCTCCCCCAGGGGTTCCATCAGGGAAGTGAAGTTCATATGCCATGATCAAAGAAGGAAGTCTTCCATCAGGGAAGGTTCCCCCCAAGGAACTGGAGGCGACTTCTGGGTCCCTGGACGTGTGAAGTGAAGGAAGTCAGAAGAGCTGGCTGAGAGGGCCAGGTCGGCCCTGGGTGCCCGCAGGTGGCTCTCATTTGCACCTCAGCCGTCAAGACCATTAACACTTCACGTGTGCATAAGTCGCACACGCACACACGTACATACCCCAAACAGGCAGCCATGGAGGCACGAGGGAGGGGGCCAGGCACAGTTCCACTCACTGTGGCTTTAAAAATGATGCAAGTGCTACATGAAAGCTTGCTTTACCCAGAGCATCTTCCTCAGGCAAGTCTACAGCTCCTCCAGAGAAGCTGTGTGCCAGAGAAGACATGTCCCCTCTCCAGCCTCAGTGCATGCACCGGGAAAAGGAGTGATGCAGAGGAAATCAAAGTCTCCTAAGGCTCCTGGGGTACAAAGGAAGTGCCCTGTTTCTTAGAAGACATCTGGCATTTGCAGCATTGGGGAGGGAGGCAGAAGGCGGGGCTGGAGGAATGGAGCCGGGGAAGGAACTCAGGTGAACGTTAAAACAAACACAAACTGAATGAAGACCTCTTCTAGCATCATTCTGGTTTTTTTAAAAAATAAATAAACAAGGAAGAAAAAGCTGAAAGTAAAGCATAAAGCATACATAAAACCCTAGTAAACACATCAGAACTACCAAATTAGTCCTCTGTGCAAACAAACCTTTCTATTTGGAGCTGGAACCATTTTTGGGAGAGACCTTTCCCATGCTTGCTTAAGGGGCAGGGGTGACTCTTCCAAACACTTTTCAGGGCCCTGCCCGAGACGTAGCCGCATACATTAGTTAGTTGGTATTTTCTTTGGCTTAAGGACTGGTAAGTAGTGACAACATTACCCTTCTGGTGTTATTTATTTATTTATTTTTAATTTTTTTTTCCTTGTCCCTAAATGAATACTAGCAAGTTCTATATAAGGGGCATTACCTGTTAGTTCAGAAGTCTGGTTACATCCTCCTAGCCAGAGGTGCATCTCCTTAGGGAGTGCACACGTGACGTTTGGAAATTATTTTAAATGACTGTTTACTGACTGGTTGTTGGAGCACAATATGAACCTTTGTGGGAGGAGATGTATCATAGAAGTCTTGTCGCGTCTTTTAGTATCCTCATCTCAAAGCAGTGGCAATCCACCAGATAAAAGCACAGTTGCTGATCGAGTAGTCCTCACCCAAAATGCTTGGGGCCAGTACTCTTTTAGATTTTGGAATATTTGCCTAGATTTCACAGGCTCAGGTTGCTCCAAAATCTAATCGTTGGGGGTTTTTTGGTTTTTTTCAGTGCTGGGGATAGAACCCAGGACTTCGCATGGGCTAGCAAGCACTCTACCACTGAGCTATATACCCTCAGTCCTTAATCTGAAACTTTTTGAGCATCAGAAAGTTTTGGATTTGGATCTCAGACTCGGGCAGCTGAGAAAGGAACTTGGCAAGTTCAAGGCCAGCCTTGGCAACTCAGTCAGAGCCTGTCTTCAAGTTTTTTAAAAAAACTTAAAAGCACTGGGGATGCAGCTCAGTGGTAGAGGGTTCAATCCCTGGTACTGCAAAAAAAAAAAAAAAAAAAAAAAAGTTTTGGATTTCAGAGCACTTTGAAATTTGCATTTTTGGATGCTCATCCAGTATATAGATAAAAACATAAACATTCACACAAACAGCTAGCCTGTGCTGAGTCCCTGCCGTGCACTCAGGGATATACTCCATTGAAGTATGTTTTCAGTTTGATTTCCTCAATCCTTGTTGTCGTTGCGATTATTTCCATTTTAGAGATCAGGAAACTGAGGCTCTGAGGCTTTAAAGAAGTTTGGTGGTGCCTTGCTGAAGGGTCACACAGCCAGCCGTGGACGAGTCCAGGTGTTTTGGGACCCCAAATCCCATCTCTGGCCCCAGAAGGAATTTGCCTCTCTTTAAATAAGCAAACATGGAGCTCTTCGTAGAGACATTGTTTCAGTGGCTGTAAACTTGTCAGATTTTAAGATCTGTTTCTCCAGATAGACTTGAAAGAAGTGGGGAAATGGGAACAGATACTATCCCCTTAGGATTTCAGACCTAGAAAAGAGTTTGAGATGATCTTGTCTTACCCTCGCACTGTTCTACAAAGTGACTTTCCCAAGTCACTGAGTTGGAGGCAGAACTTGAATTAGGTGTGGCACCCAGACTCCCACCGATGCCATCTGGCCTTGATCTCATCCATTTGAGGGGCATTACCTATCCTTCCTGTTACCTCCGTTAGCTATTTGGTATCAGTCACCTTCTGGCCTTCCTGAGTATTTTCTCCAAATCCATAGATGCCCGAATCCTTATATAAAATGGCATTTATATAAAATCTGCATTTAACTTGTGGACATCTTCCTGTATACTTTAAGTCATTTCTAGATTACTTATAATACCTAATAATAATGTAAACTCCATGTTGATAATTGTTATTCTGTGTTGTTTAGGGAATAATGAAAAGGAAAAAAAAAAAAAAAAAAACATGTTCAGTACAAATGCAGTTTTTTCCCCAATATCTTCCACCTATTCTGTGGTTGACTCTGGGTGGGGAGGCTTCAGCTATGGAGGGCCACCTTGAATTTGTGATTTTAGTGTTGCCATGGGCAGGTCATACAACTGGGTAGCTTGGGAAAGTCCTGTTGTCTGGCTCTAGGACTACTGGGTGGATCATCTTGGCAAGGTCTTTGGTCTGAGTTGGTTTGCTTTGTTTTTATTTTGTGGTGTTGGGGATGGAGCCTCAGGCCTTGTACCTGCTGGGTAAGTGCTCTACCAATGAGTTACACCCCTCGCTCTAGCTTTAGATCCCTTCAGGTCTCCCTAAGGAACTAAGTGAGAAGACTGGTGCTTGCCCTATGGCCAGGTGCTAGCTCAGCAGGTATTGGAGTAGGGGCCTCAGAGACCTGAAATGTGGTGTCCCAAATGCCAGGTGACCTGGTACCCTCTGGATGCTCACATTATCACCGTCTCACCTGGGTGGATTTCATCTCTAATGAGATTGTGATTTCCAATTGGTGGACTCATTAAGACTGATATATAAAAAAAAGTTATACTCTTCCATAGAGTTTTCTAGGTTCCCAAGTGTCCTCAGGTACACTCTTCAGATCCTCTGCTCCATGCTCTCCTGAGGCCTCATTTTAGAGATGAGAAAACCAAAGTAGGGAAGAGAAGGTACTGAAATAGCAAAGAGATGCCATCTGAGGTCAATAAGGGATTAGTAAGAAGCAACCTTTGACTGGCCCCTCTCGGGGCCGGCTGTGTCTTTGTGGTGTCTGGTGAGTGCTTGGGTGCTTACGGTCTTTCTCCCTCAGCCACAGGCCACCGTTTAGAACCGATTTGTGGCTTTGGTTCACCTCATTCTACCTTACTTCATGGGCCACGTGTGGTTGAGCGTGTGTTTGCATTAAGGAGAATCTAGATAGTGCACACCCAGCTGTTTATTTCTGTCTCCTTCCACTTACCTGGGGTGCTAACTGGTCCTGGCTTTTTCTGGGGAACCATGATGTTCTCACACTTGTATTTCTGAGACCAATTTAATTCTTTACCTGCTGGTGGGTGTTGCTGGTTCCAGACTGTTTTCTTGCCATGATGACACTTCTAAGTCTTTTTAAAAAGTAAGGCAGATTCTTCAAACTCTTTGCTTTCCTTAATCCTTGAATTAATCCATGTTCTTCTTTATGCCCCCCAATAGCTTCTAACTTAGCAAGGGATCGATGGCTCTTTGTGAATGGTGAGCAAGACGATTCTGTTTCTTAATCTGTAACTTTTGGGAACTTTCTAACCCCCAGACAGTACGATGCTTCATGGTACCATCTTTTCTAGTCCTGATGCCGTCATTGAAACTATTTCTGCAGTTACTTCTAGCTTCCTTTCATTGAATGCTTGGAATTTAATAACCAAGAAACTATGTGCATTCTGCATAATCCTTACCAAATTTCTATAGGTACAGATTGAGCATCACAAATGCTCCAAAATCCAAAATGTTTTGAGTGCCGACACAAAGCTCAAGGTTTCCAGGTTTTGGAGCATTTAAAATTTTCAGATTAGTGGTGCTCAACCAGTAGAGTCTATGCAAATACCCCAAAATCTAGAAAAAAAAAACTGAAACATTTCTAGTTCCAGTTTTTTCAGGTAAGGGATACTCAAATGGTACTCTTGTTACTTTGCCACTTTACAGATGAGGAAACGGAGGTACAGAAAGATCCAGTGCTGAAGTTTACTTAGCCAGTAAGTGATGGAACCCATACCCCGTCATATGTTTCTATGCTACTCTCTGTCAGCTTCAAGGATGCTCTTTGGCGATGTGGTCCAACACATAGTGAGCTAGTCTGTTTTCAATGTCTTACAGTGTAGGCTTCAATAAGCACCCAGGGAGTACTTGCTATGGGGGCAGTATGTGCAGAGGTAGGAGCAGAGCCTTCTGCATTTGTTAGGTCTGGCCCCGAATTATACTCCTGTTACCTATTGGCCTAGCACATTACTTAACCAAGTCTCTCATTCTTTCACTTATTCAACTAGCAGCTATTTATCGAGTGCCTGTCAAGTATCAGGAACTGTGTGCAGGGGTGCAATTAAATATAAAACAGACACAGGTGTCAATCAAATAGTTATAGTTCTGAATATAATGAAAAACTGCATTTAAAGGAGGAAAAGCTATTGGCTAAGACTGGGAGCCCAGGACAGTGTTCTGGAATGTGCGGTGCTCCCACAGAATCCCTGTGTCAGCCAGGAGTGCATTGCTTTTGGAGAACTGGAAGGCGGTGCAGTAAATGGGAAGTCTTATAGACTATATTTGGGATTTTCATGTGTAAAACATAACTGGAAGTCATGAAACCATGCAGGGGGGTGGGGGTGAGGGAGGAGGAGCGGTGGTGGGCCTGACTTGACCCAAAATGCATTTGGAAAAAGACCACTGTGGTTTGGAGTGAAGAGCAAAGAATGGAGGGGATGGAGAGGAGGACCTTTAAGAAGCTGCTTTAATAGCTGGTGGGGGGTAGGGGCAGGGAATAGTGTTATCTTCAGTGATGGTGGGAAAAGAGGGAAGTGGATGAATCTGAGAGATTTAGCAGATCAGATGCAAGGGCATGTGCACAGCCTGATGCCCGGCTTTCTGGTTTGCACACCTGGAAGAGAGTGTTCTTCACTGAGATGGAGAACTCTGGAAGCTCCACCCCGGGTTCATGGGGAGATAATAATTTTAATCATGCTCAGGTTGAGTTGGAGCTGTCGAGTAGGCATTGGTTGATGGAGTTCCACAGGCTGAAGGAGAGGAGTGGATAGGGAAAGGGCTTGGTACGTACGAAGTAACTAAAGCAACAGACGTAGAGGAGAGAGAAGGCCCAGGACTGAGTCTGCCAAAGAAACTGAGGAGGTAGCAGGAAAAAAAAGGAGCCCTGAGAAGAAGGAGGGGTGGCATTTTGGATTTTGGAATATTTGCATATATATAATGAGATATCATTTGAATGGGATCCAAGTCTAAACATGAAATTCATTTGTTGCCTGTACACCTTGTCCTTATAACTAAAAAGATAAATTTAGTTAATATTTTAAATAATTTAGTGCATTGAACAATGTTTCTGTACATTGAAGTGTGTTTTGACTGTGACCGATCATGTGGGATCAGATGTGGAATTTTCCACTTGGGGGTGTTTGGCAGTGTTCAGAGAGTTGCTCATTTGGGAGCATTTTGGAGTTTTAGATTAGGAATGCTCAATTCAGACATGAACCTTCAGCATAAGGACTTGAAATTGGTTATCACGTTTTGCAACAATGAGATTATAAATAATTGGGATGCACTGGGTGGAGAGAGGTAGTGAAAGGTCAGTTGCCAAGGGTTGGTGTAAGAACAAGAGGTGAGGATATGCAGACAGAGTGCAGGTAACTTTCACAAGATCTGGCTGGAAGGTGAGGAGAGGAAAAGGTCAGTCCTGCTGAGGATGGAAGGGCGAGGGGGAGTTTGGTTAGAGGGGAAGGGAGGAGTCTAGCATGTTGAGATTGTTCCTGGGAGAGATCCAGTTGAGAGGGAGGGGTTGACTGTAGCAGATCCACTAGGAGCCCGAGAGCCTAAAACTGGAAATATCATCCTCATGAGATGATTGAGAAAAAGAACTGAGATAACACATCAAGTGCCCAGAACAGCTGGTATTCCTGTCTTCTGTGACAATGGATGTTTTTCCTGGATCCCTTCCCAAGTTCCATCTTTCTGGTTTGAAAAGCTTAACTATTTTTATTTGATTCTTACACAGAAAAGTGACTTCTTATAATAACATTCTAAATTTTTAAAAGTTCAATATTTTTTTTAATTGCCTAAGTGGGTATAAATAATCTTCAGGGATTTGGTTATATCATCTTGTATATTCTATGGAAACATAAGGTGCTGTATTTCTAGCCTGCTTATTCTAGAAGTCACATGGAAACCTAAAGTGTTCTTTTTGTCTTCCCCGTCTCTGTGTGTGATTATTGGCTTTTTTTATTGCATCAATGTTTATGATTTATCTTCTCACACCTCTTGCTTATTATCTAAATCCATCTTCTCTATTTATCTAAGGCTTATGAAGGGAAATTTTAGTGCCAGTTTTTCTTTCTTTCTTTTTTTTTTTTTTTTTGTCTTTTTGGTACTGGGGATTGAATCCAGGGACACATCCTCAGTCCTTTTTAATTTCATTTTGAAACAGGGTCTTCCTAAGTTGCTTAAGGCCTCACTAAGTTGCTGAGGCGAGCCTTGAACTTGAATCCTCCTGCCTCAGCCTCCCAACCTGCTGGAATTACAGGCGTGCACAACTGTGCCTGGCTAGAGTCAGTTTCTTTTAGAATGAATTGGCTGTCCTTCAGTAGAGCTCAATGGGTCTCTATGAAGAGTCTGTGTGTTCGCATCATGTGACAGTAAAGTGAGTAAAGTGTTTGCATTGTTTTCAGAGGTGTTATTACAAAACAGGGTTTTATTTTATTCTTTTTTTGTGCTGGGATAAAGTTTTAAAATTTGTGTTAAAATTCAGCTTTTTTTAAAAAAAATTAACACATTTGATGAAATTCACTTTTAAAAAAAATCCTTTGGACTTTCAATAATAGTGTTTTTTTATGAGCACAGAGAAGATGAAGCAGGAAGAAAAGGAAGGGCAGTAATTTGACCTTGGACCAAGTACTTGGAAGTCATTGTCTCAGTTGAATGCTAACCCAGGACTTATAGGAGCCCAAGAAATGGGGAACCAGTTGTCCCCCTTGAGCTGGCCACCTCCTTGCTTGGGATTACATGAGGACTCTCTTCTTATCTGGGCTTCTGAGCATGGTGCAAAAGAGAAGGAGGGCTTTTTTTTTTTTTTACATTCTGGGTTTTTTTTTTTTGTTGTTTGTTTGTTTTTTTTTGTTGTTGTTGTTCTGGGGATTGAATCCAGGAGCAATATCTCCAGTCTTTTTTATTTTTTAATTTCAAGATAGGGTCTCATTAAGGCTGAGGTGCACTTTTTCAGGAAGGGAAAGCCCCCTAGAACTTTCCCTACTTAGCAAGTACCATAAAATGGAGTATCCCTTATCTGAAAAGCTTGGCACCAGAGTGTTTCAAATTTTGAATTTTTTCTCCCCAGATTTTGTAATATTTGCATTGATACCGTGATATATCCTGGGGATAGGACCCAAGTCCAAATTCTGATTTATGTTTTGTAAACACACGATACAAATAGTGTAAAGGTGATTTTAAGCAACATTTTTAAAAATAATTTTGTGCATGAAAACAGTTTCATGGTGTGGAATTTTCCACTTGTGGCCCACATTCATAAAGGTGAAGATTTTGCAGGACGTTGGAGTTTATATTTTTAATTTAGGAATGCTCAACCTGTACTTGCAAACCAAGAGGAGCCGTCAAGGAGACAAGAAAGCATGGGTTTATTCTGGAGAAAACCCCTTCCTCTACCCAACCTAAACACTTGTCCCAGGTAGCTACAGGGGACTCTTGATGTTTAGAACCACAAAGTCACCCTGGAAAGCTCTTTGTGGGGATCTTCTCTTGGTATTTAGTAGTATGGTGACTAGTATATATCTTCTACTCACAAACACACCTATAGGAGGGAAAGAAGATAACAGGTCTTACTGAGTCAGGTGTTCTTCAAAAAGGAATGCTAAAAGTGCATGGGAATTACTGCCAAATTGGATAAATCCATAGAGCTGAGAGAGGGATGGTTAATTGGCTTGTTTTCTTCATTTCTTTCCCGGTGTGACAACTTTGAATGCTCCAAGTCAGCTCCTTTGCGTTAAGTCAGAGAGAGTTCCCTGCTGTGTGAAATTCAGAACTGTCCATACTTGGAAGAAGTGACTTGCCATGTGCCACCTGACTTGATGTCACTGCTGTCTTTTTGAGCCATGACAGGCGAGGGAAGGCCTGACGTCGTGGGAGAAGGACCTTCTTTTGTGTTTCAACTCCAGTTTCTCCTCAAACTAGTAAAGCCATACATGTAGGCCCTGCAAGTGTTACCATGTCTGCTGGGGAGCAGTTTAATATTTTGTGGTGTCCTGCCGACTTTTTTTTTTTTGCCTTAAAAAAAAAAAATGTCTCTTGGTGGAGGGGGAGGACGTGGCTGAGAAAACACTTGTACATAAAACAGCTGTTAAGCGAATCTCCACACACTGAGATCAAGAGAACGTGAAGAAATATGTCCTTCCGAGGACCCTTCTGCCAACTTGGAGCCTCCTTCAGAAAATAAATACAGCCACGCTACAAGTTTCTGGTAACTTAGTTACTTGAAAAATAAATTGAGCTACTTAGACCCTTGAACCTTGATTTAAAAAAAAAAAAAAAAAATCTCTGAATTCTATTACAGTGATGCAAAGGAAGCCAAAGAAACTATGCAGAATGTTCCTTCACTCTCTCTCTCTTTTTTTTTTCTTTAACGAATGTACCCCCAAAGAGTCTCAAGTGCTTCAGGCAGAAGCCCAGAAGAGGGGGGACAGGTCCACGCGGTCTGGGTTCTCTAGACTCCATCCACAGTAAGAAGAGGACACCTGGTAGCTAGCTTCTCTGACTTTCTTCTCTTCTCCATGGTGACAGAGGACAGTTGTGCTCAGTGGCTTCCAGGAGCTCTGGACAGTCCCCCATGATGGCACCTCTGGGCATACCTCTTTTGTACCCAACTGGGAACACCTGAGAGGGTCTATCACTCACAGTGTCTGCTTGGAGTGCTCTTTCTGAAAAATGAGGTCCCTGTAAAATTTCACGGTCGTGCTTAGAGAATTCTGGTCGTGTGCTACAGATGTTTTACAGTTTATTTCCAAACAGCTGTTTTTCCCTTCTTTCGTCTGTTTTTTTCTTTTTCTTTTTCTTTTTTTTTTCAATAAAATCCCTCCGGAACCCTTTCAACTCACATCCTTGGCAACGCTTCCAGCCATGACATGCTTCTGATGAGCACCTGTTACTAAGGGGGCAGGCCATCGATTTCGCAGGTTGCTGTTCTGAGAATTTTGTGTGTGGGTATCAAAACTGACCAGTGAGCCCTTCCTAGTGTTTCATGAGACAGTGCAGACAGTGGGAGAAGCGGTGGTTTGTAATTTATGATGCTCACTTGGGGCATCAGATAGGAAAGCTCTATGCAGGTGACTTAGGTGCACTGGAGAGGATGTGCCTGACAGTACCCTGGGTTGACCATCTGTTTCCCTTCAGCCTTCACCAGCAGCCAGATGTCGATAATCTTGAACTTGGAGAGAGGTAGGGAGCTGAGGAATTAAGATCCATGAGTAACTCTCAAATCTTGGAGATGATTGCCGCACCCTTGTCCCGGGATCCTTTCCCCCAGATCTGCTGTAGGGACCTACGTTGACTAGTCAGAGTTGAGTCTCCTTTTAGTCCTGTTGCACTAATCCTCTTGACAAAAATATCAGAGGGAAGTAAAAGTCCCATCAAAGAGAGCAGTGTCTGGGAGGGTCAAGAAGGTTTGGAAAGTCATTCCTTGAATAACTAAGTGTTGATCAACTCTTAGTCAAAGAAAATGTGTTTATGTGCCCCTCCCCCCTTTTTTTGCCAATGCAAATGCACCATCTGGGCTGGAAAATGTGTGAATCTCTCTGGAAGGGCCTCAGCATGTCAGCATCTGTGATGGAGTCACACCTCTAATACAGCTATCAAATATTTAGGGATGAGGTGCTGCGAAGCCCTGAGAGTGAAAACAATCCATAAAGGCGTGTTTGGCCAGCTCTCAAAAATCTTAGACAGTTGCAACACAGTCTTTGGCTCCGATGCTGGATTTTTCCCATTCATGCACTTTTTTTGACAGATGAATTGTTGCAGGCTGCAAAAAAGCTCTAGGAGGAATCTGTTAAACTCCTCACTCTGAGCGGGGGTCTATCTGCTTGCAGCCTTGCCGTCAGCACACCCAGGTGCCATTCACTTTGTGTGGTGTGCACTTGGCCACTTCTCAGCCATGGCTTGCCTCATCCCAAAGGGTCAAGGTCACACTCAGCACTAGCATATTTTTGTGCTAGGTTGGAATGGACTCTCAATGGAGTAGATATTAGACACTGGTATAACTTTTCTGGAATGCCTATTTCTTAACTCCTATGGAATGTTTATTACTTTCGTTATACTAATAGCAAGGTTTCTTATTTAGAATCCTACAAAGCCACTTGATCTTGACATTTGCCCTCTAGAACTGTCCTTCCTTTCTGTTGATGGGTGGGTTCACAATTTTTTTTTTTTTGCATAATATATCCTCCTTCTGAATTGCTGACTATGTAGGCTTTTTTTAAAAAAAAAAATCAAATCATTTTGGTGTAATAAGCATTCTAGCCTGATATCGCTTTAGCTATGGCTTCACAGGTGATAAATGTGACTTCTTGGAGATACTATAAACTGATAATTACATCTAGTTACAGAATGGTTCAGTCCCCCATGATTGGGCAGTCTGCACAACTCTGGAATTTACTTCCTGAATCACTGGAATAAGATGCAATCCTTAATCATATCTTGCCAGGGGCTTAATTAAATAAATTTGGATCCCTCTTATTCTTGGGCAAAGTATTGGTTGTAATCAGTTGAGGGCATTAGTGATAGACCTCAAATTAGGAGTATAGCTCAAACCAAAGAAGAGTTCTCCTAGGTACCTCAAAGGGAAAGAAATGGGAGTCTGTGTTAGTCAGCTTTCTGCCACTATAACAAATACCGGAAATGAATTAACTAATAAAGAGAAAAGGTTTATGTTGGCTTACAGTTTGGAGGCTTCAGTCCAGAGTTGGTTGGCCCTATTGTTTGGGGGCTGTGGTGAGGCAGCACATCATGCAGGGAGTCCATGAAGGAGCAAGCTCCTGGTCAGGCAGCGGGTCAGGGTGGGGAGGATGACCAGCCTCTGACAGTAACTTTCAAGGGCATACCTCCAGTGACCACAAAGCCTCCCACTAGAACCCACCTCTTAAAGACTCCCCCCTCCGCCCTTAGTGCCATGGGCTGGAGGCTAGGCCTTTAACACCAGGACCTTTGAAGGGACCCTTAAGATCCAAACTATAGCAGGGTCAAATATCAGTTTTCCCCAGCCATACTCTACAAATACCATGAGCTATTTCAACTTCAAAGAAGAAACACAGGCATATGCTATTTTATGTTGGTACAAAATGGGGAAAATGATTCTCCAGATATTATCTCTATGTATGTGCTCAGTGTGGACCCGTCAGTGTTTTTAAGTCAAGAACTAAAGATCTTTTAAAATAAACTTGGATAGTTTTAGAGAGTGTGCAGGATATCCTATACACTCTATCACCGTGAATATACCTTAAGGGTAGTTTCATCCAAACGTTGAAGTTATGGGTTTTTCTTCTTCGTATTGGGGAAAACACCCATCAATTGGTGGCAAAGCCAGTTCTCAGGAAGCACACCAGGCAAACCTGAAGTTGTTACTTTTTAAATTTTTTTTTCTAATTTAAATGAACTTGTTAACACATATCCCCCAACCACCATCTCACTTCTGTATTTAAATTTTAAAATAGAGAGGAAAAGCCAAGGCCCTGCCATGGATCTGTCGCCTGGCAGAGAGGATTCCTCCCCACCCCTTGTGATAGCACATCTCTATTTGTTTTGAGAAGAAATGTTCTGAGCTTTGCTCTCTGGGGCCTTCCTCAGGAATGTACTCTCCGATTACTTCTTGTGTTTGGCACCAAGAGGATTCTCCGCCCCCCAGCTTTATTGAGGTACAGCCGGCAATTAATTGGATTGGGTTTAAGTGTTCAATTGATTTGATGTAGGTATATGCATTGGGCAGTATTTACTGTATTCAGGCTGAGCCACCTGTCCATCACTTCACAGTTACCCTTTGCGGGGGGTGGTGTACGTGATGAGACACTTGAGATCTAGCTTCTTGGCCAGTTTTGAGTACGCAGTACAGTATAATTGATTTTGTCACCAGGCCGTACATTGGGTCTCCAGAATGATTTCATCTGCATGGCTGAGACTTCACACTCCTTGCTCCACATCTCCCAAGACTTTTCCATGCTGGTCAGTGCCCTCTAGGAAGGGGACTAAGGGGAGGTAGGAAAGCAGAAACCACCATCTCAGGCTCATCTGTCTCAGGAGGAGGAGAGAAAAGGGGGTGACATCTCTCCCATCAAAAGGGTCATAGGAAAGGTAGCAGAATACAACAGTTACTAATAGGGCATTATGTAAAATTGTGGATGTGTAACCGATGTGATTCTGCAATCTGTATTTGGGGTAAAAATGGGAGTTCATAACCCACTTGAATCTAATGTATGAAATATGATATGTCAAGAGCTTTGTAATGTTTTGAACAACCAATAAAAAAAAATGAAAACAAAAAAGGGTCATGGCAGACACCTCTTTAACAAAAGGCAAGATAATAAGAGAAAAGCACAACAACCTTTTTAACCCATTATGTCTCATTGTCCCATTCATGAGTCACCTAAAAAAACTGAAATTGAGCAACAAATACGCCACCAATCATTACTTTGAAATAAGAATGTTTTTAGTGGTTTTAGAGTTCTTTTGAGAAAATAGGTAATGACTAGTGATAATATTCATTAATATTATTAATGGTAATAAATTATATGATAAACTCTAGATTCTGATTTCCAAGTTCTTATATTGCACCTGTATCAATTTATTTCCTTCCTTCCTTCCTTCCTTCCTTCCTTCCTTCCTTCCTTCCTTCCTTCCTTCCTTCCTTCCTTCTTTCCTTCCTGGTACTGGGGATTGAACCCAGGAGCCGCACATGCTAGGCAAGTGTTCTACCACTGAGCTACATCCCCAGCCCATGTTTATTTTTTATTTTGAGACAGGGTCTTGCTAAGTTTCCCGGGCTGGACTTAGACTTGAGATTCTGCTGCCTCAGCCTCCTAAGTAGCTGGGATGACAGGGGTGTGCCACCATTGACTGCCATACTTCTGTCAATTTCATTTTACAGACCGAAAACTTGGGATTTAATGACTTAAAATTCTACATACACAGGAACCTTCAGACTGAGGATGCAAAGACCCAGGGCCAACTACGCGTTTTTCTGGCTAGATTCCATGAAGCCTGGGCGGCTGTGTAGACGTACACCTGGACAGAAGGGTGTGAGCTGACATTAATGACCTGAGAAGGGAGATCAAGCCTGTCCTCTCCGGTTACTTTTTTTGTCCTTCAGTGGTCGCATTTCTTCCTCCTCTTTGTGGGGCAGGTCCCTGCCTGGAATGGGGGCCCTTATGACCTGGCGTAGAACCAGGTAGATACAGAATTTCCGCACGGCCAGTTGTTATACGGAAAGGCAAGGGGAAAGTTAGAGGAATACTTTTAGGCTTTTCGGCTGGCTTCGGGGAAGACTGGTTTCTTTGACCCACATTGGGGAAAAGAAATTTTGGTTTCTATGCTTTACTTGGGGAAGAATGTGGGGCCAAAGCCAGGAAGGCAGGAGAAGGTCAGGGAGAAAATTTGCTTCTGAGATCTTCACTTTGGGGGGCGGGGTCTTTGTTTTCTGGGCTCCAACACAGGAAAGGGTTCAAACAACACTGAGTTTCCAGAAAAATGGACTTTTAAACACCAGCCATGGTAATACCCGCTCCAGATAGTCTTTGTGAGCCCCTCGGCGTTTGCGTGTGCCAGGTCAGAGATGGCTGATTCGGATCGCATGCCTCTTACCAGACCCACGTGGGGGAGGGGAAGGTCAAGGAAGAGCATCTCCAAAGACGGTGGGAAAGTTTTTTGATTAGTTACAAAATGAAAGGTATCGATGGGAAGTGAAAAATGGAAAGAAGGAGACCCAGGAGACCATGGTTCCTGCAGACCGTTGAGTTGGAGATGTCCAGGTGATGTGGAGAGAGAGTCTCACCGGGTGGCAGATGCTCCTCGAGTCTCTCGGGGAAGGGGGGGGGGTCACTTGCTCCTAAACACCCAGTTCCAGAATGTCTTGTTAGCCTCCCTCTGGAAGTCACACCTGGATGCTGATCATTGCCCAGCTTGTGGTCATTCTTAAACAGATTCCTTTGATTGGCCTAGGAAAAATGATGGTGGAATGTGATGATCGTTATTATCCAAGGTACCTGTATAAAGACACGAGTTGGTGTGAATATACTGTGTACACAACCAGAGATATGAAAAACTGTGCTCTGTATATGTAATAAGAATTGTAATGCCTTCTGCTGTCATATATGAATAAAAAATAAAATAATAATTAAAAAAAAATGGCCCTCCTGGCGGCGTGGTGGCGCACTCCTGTAATCCCAGTGGCTGGGGAGGCTGAGGCAGGAGGATTGTGTATTTGAAAACCAGCCTCAGCAATTTAGTGAGGTGCTAGGCAACTTGGTGAGACCCTGTGTCTGAATAAAATACAGAATAGGGTTGGGGATGTGGCTCAGTGGCTGAGTGCCCCTGAGTTCAATCCCTGGTACCAAAAAGAAAAAAGAAAAATGGCCCTCCTGTCTTTTCAAGATGAAGCTTCTTGGCTCTGATGACCCTGGCCAGCGCACAGGGAGCCCTAGAGCTCAGGGGGCTAGCTGCCTTCCACACCCTCCACCTGCCCAGAAGCAGGGCCAGCCCTGAAGTCCTCCCTAGGTGACTCTTTCTCAGGGATACGGATCCTGGTCGGGATGCCCGTTAAGCTGTTGCTCGGGCCGTCCCTCGTGTCCAGCATTCTGAGTGGCATCCTGCCCCATGCCTGGTGCCCCTCCCAGGAGCTGCTTGTGTTTTGCCAATTACTTCAGTTGGTTCTGAAAACCAGGCCACTTGCTTGATGAAGCGGTGTGTGTGTGTGTGTGTGTGTGTGTGTGTGTGTTCAGGTTTGCTTTCAGGGGTCCTCCACCTGCCTCTTCCACTTGATGATTTTGCTGGCATCTGGCGAGAGTGTGTGTCATTAGTGTTGATGGCCTGGCAGCTGTCATGGTCCTGAGGCCTTAATCAGAATCCAGCACCAACTACTAACTTCTGTCACCCTCATGCCATGTGCCTGCAGCGGCCGGTGCTGCCCCCCACCACATTCCCAAGCTTCCCTAAAGGAGTATCTTTCCTCCTTTATCCTGGTCAGTGGAGGAGCTGACACTCCTTCCGTGAGCCAATTCCTGCTCCTGCCTCCTCCTGACTTGTAAATGGACTGATCTCTTTTCTCCGTATGTGTTCAAACACCTGTTCTGCAGACCCCTTCCCGTGAGCACTGGAACATGCTCACTTCTGCCTTTTGCAGATACCTCCCTTGACCCTCCCCGCCCTTAGCATGTCCTCTGCTTCAATCTTCCCCTTAGGCAAAATACACACTTCTTCCACAGTCACTCTTCTCGCCTTTTCCTCACAGCCACTGCCATCTGACTATCCCCACCAGAGGATGCAGGGCAGTGGTTATTTGCATGAGGAATGGGGTTGCAAAGCTTTCTCTTCTCTTTTTATTAAAAATTTGCAGCTTTTACATCATCCCAGCAGGGAGTGATGCCTTGTTCCACAATATTCTTCACTGATTTTGGCTTCCATAGGTAGTTGTAGAGCATTTTCCAGTAGTCACGTCCATCACCTCTGGGTTTGCCCCACCACTTCAGTGATAGCTCCCATGACGACATTTGCTCTGCGTGGGAGCATCACCCTCCTGGGTTTCTGTGCCTCCCTACTCTTACATTTCCTCTGCCGTCTCCTGCTCTGGGCCCTGACCACGTCACCTCTCACAGCCATGCTTCTGGAACTTTAAGCATTGATGTTCTCTGGGCTGTGCCTTTTGGTGCTCAATCTTCGTGGTAGTCTCACCTCCTCCCAGGACTTCAATTAGTCATGGACCTGTGTCTGTTATCACAGACTCACTCTCTCTCTCCAGACCCTCCTCTTTAACTGCCTTCTGAACATCAGGGCTTGGACATCCTAAGAGCCCCTCAAATTCAGTTCTCTGTCCAGTGAAGCTGAGTCTTCAGATCTCCAAGCCAATCAAAATGGCACCATCTTGGATTCCTTCCTTTCTCTTCTCCTTCCCTACCCATTTCAATCACCAATCATATCAACTCTGTCTCTTTTGTATATTTCACATCTCCACACTTATTTTTATCCTCTCCCACCTTTTCACCTCCTACTTAAATGTCAACAACCTGGAATACCACCTTGGCCTTACAGCAGGTTCAGTTCTCGAATCAGTCAGAGAAGTAGAACCAAATAGACGGGTAGATGCACAGTAATTTATTTTTAGGAATTGCCTCATGTGATTGGGGCTGACAGTTCCAAATCTGCAGGGTAGCTAGCAGGGTGAAAACGCAGGAGCTGATGCTATCATCTTGAGGTAGAATTTTTTTCCCCCTGGGAAACTTCTGTTTTTACTCTTAAAACCGTCAACTTGATAGGACTCACTCACATCAAGAGCAATCTCCTGAATTGTAGAGTCCACTGACTGTAGATGTTAACTTTATCTGCAGAATACTTTCTTAGCAAAATAGCTGGCCCGAGTTGACACATCAAACTGACCATCGGGGTTCTTCTGGTTGGATGTTCCTATAGTACTGATGTGTTCCAGTGTTGAAATGGGTTGTGTACCCAATGGACTGTGTCTTATCAACCCTATGCCCACAGGAAATAGGAATACAGGTGACAATGATGCATTGATATAGGTTTCATCAACTGCTGTTGCATTTGTTAATGGGCCACTCTGGTGGGGACTGTCTGTCACTAACGGGGAAGACTGGACCTGTGTGGGGAAGGGAGTAATGAGAAAGCTCTGTACCTTCTTTTCATATTACCATGAGTCTGAAAGTGCTTTAACAAATCAAGTCTAGTAAAAGAAAAAAAACGTTAGTCATGTTCCACGGGGTTGCATCTCATTTATGGCAAGTTCACATGACTTCAGAGAGGTCAGGTGGAGGATTTGTCTGCCCTTGGCCTCCATCTTTGTGGGAGATCTGGATGTTGCCTTTCCCATCTGGTCCCAGGCCCTGTCATCCCCCTCCTTGATGTGCTGATATTCCTGACTATTCATCCAGTTTTGGCTATTATAACAAAATACTGAGACTGGTGATTTATTAAAAAGGTTTATTTAGTTTTGAGAAGCTAAAAGTCTAAGATCAGGTGGCTCCATCAATTCCGACTCTGGTGAGGGCCCCCTTGGCTGTGTAACAGCATGACAAAGAGCATTGGCCAAAAAGCCAGAGCAAGAGGAAAATTCAATCCCACTCTTTTGTAACAATGTGTGCTCCTAACTCAGGGCTCCCATGAGAACGTCTTCCTGAGGTCAGCGCCCCAGTCACCTCCACAGGGCTCTGCCGCTTACAGGTCTCGTCACCTTTCAATATTGCCACACTGAAGCCCAAGATTCTCACACATGATCCTTTGGGGGACAAACCACACTCAGACCATAGCAGCCTGCATTTCTGCCTGACCCTAGCCACTAGCCCAGGCCAGAATCTGCTGCCTTATCAGCTAACTTCATTCTTGACTATATGGGGGAAAATACCATTCTCTGTGACTTTCCCAGTTGCTCAGAGAGCCATTTCTGTTCTGCTCCTCTGACCCTTAGTGTTGTGGCAACTGTGTGGGTGTTGACATCTCCCAGGGCTCGGAGGACAGGACCCACAGACCTATCTTGATGTTCTGTTACTTTCATTCCCAAGCTCAGACTGAGGGTGAGACTCGTCCTCGGAGCCCCGTGTGAGCGTTGCTCTTTCTTGTTCTGTGTGGTCCCTTGACACAGAGAGTCATTTCCTTTCAGATGTCTGAAAAAGAGGAGAGGAAGGTGCACCTGGTTCTGCATGTGCTTAATCAAACTATTAATTATGGAAGGGTCCTGACTTGGGAGACTGAAAGGCCCTCGTTGGGCTGTTGGGTTCTCTTGTTGTGCTGTTAATGATTTCCCTTTGGAATCAGGGGCTGCTTTGTGTCTCGTAGCCCAAATGGAAGAGAGTCAGAGGGTAAAGAGAATGATGTGAAGGGGCATGGGAAAGTAATAGCGCAGCTGAGACCTCACCGTGAAACTGCCACTCTTACAACCCGAGGAGATGGTACTCTCACCTCCAGGTGGAAGATGAGGAAGTGAGATGCGGAGTCTCAGTAGACATCACACATGGCCAAGGTCACAAGCACAAGGACAGGGATTTGGATACAGGTTGGTCTGACATCACTATGTCATAAAAAGAAACCATTATCCCAGGGACACCCGACACAATGTGAAGAGAACCTTTTGTAGTATTTCTTACCTTTGGAAGGCCCTCCCTACTCTATAGAGGAAATTTTTTAGACCTCAGGTTCTCAATATTGTCCTGGGAGACCGAAGAGTACTGTTCAGGAAACATTTTTTTTTTCAGTGTTCATTTAACTGAAAAATATCGTAATAGCTACTATATTAAAGGGGAACCGAGCACTTTTAATCTCTTTGTCAAGGGCTGAAGATGAAGCATGTTCTGGGGGCTAAGTTTTGAGGACACAGTGGGAATGAGGCACTGTCCCTGTGTCTGAAAACTTTCATGGGGACAAGCAGAGGGGCATGTGACTTTAATGTGTACACAATCTGACGTTTGGAAAGAGGCATGCACAGAGCCAGCAGAAGCCCAAGGAAGGCCCCTGACTTGATCTGAGATGGTTGATCTGGATTCTCAAGGTCAAAGTCAAGTCCTAAGGAGAGAGGAGCTAGCCCGGGAGATGACCTAGAGGATGTGGTCGAGCAAGCTCCAGGCTGAAGAGAGGGAAGAACAAGGCTACGGAGAGGTACGGCCGCCCTGGCATTCACAGATCCAGGGATGTGTCTGGTCCAGGAGGCAAGGTACATGTAGGGACTGGTTAGTTATGAGGCCATTTGGATCCAATGGTGACAAGCTGCTGAAGGAATTCAATCAGACTGTGTTCTGTGGCACACTACTGGGTGACAGAGAGGAGAGCGGATGGGAAAGTACTTGGGGCTGGGAAGCCATCCTGTTGCCCTGCAGAGAGACGAGGACATGGCAGAAGGTAATGACAGTGCAGGTGGAGAGCTGGAGATGGTTTAAAAGTGCCAGGGAAGCCCACTGCTAAGAGGAAGAGGATGGTGATGGCAGCGAGTGAGGTAATAGAGAAGACTCCCGGGCACCTGTCTTCAGTGTCGGGGTGGATGGCAGTGCCTCCGAATGAATCAGAGAATGGGGAGGAGCAGTCGGGTTTGGGGTGAGATGATGTGGTCTGTTTGTGGTAGTCAGGTTTGACTACACTTGGGAAATATCGGGTAGGCAAGTGGAATGAGGTCTGTAATTGGTAAGAAAGGTCAAGACTGGAGGTGTAGGATTTGGAATCTACAGCCTGAAGAGGTGGTCCAGTGCCGCAGTCGGGCTGCAGCAAAATAGCCGGGAGGGGGTGACGAGCAACTTGTGTAGATTGATACAGCAGGAGTGGGAGCCGTTTATTATAGGACAGGAGGGGTATAGATACCTTACACACAGCTTATCTTAATTAACATGAACTAGATACAGTAGTCAACCAATAAGGAATCTCCACACTCAATGGCTCGCTGGCGTTACTTCACAAACCACTCCCTCTGCAAAATGCCAGGTGCCATCTTGACTTGTTTACACCCTAACAGTCCAGACCATAAAAGTGGGAGAGGTTGCTTGGTGTGTGTGTGTGTGTATGCGGGTGGTATCTGGGCTGGACAATGTAACAGTTTCTGGGATACATTAAGAAGCAAGGGATGGAAGGGATCTTGGGAAGGAGGTGGATTGTCATCAGAAACTTGCAGGATCCCAAAGCAATGAAGGCCAGTGGGATCAATAGTACCCCATTCTGCAGAGGAGTCTTGCAAGAAAAAGACAATGCTGTCTTGACTGTCAGAGTTCCTTGCTGGCCCAAGGGAGGTTCCTTTGGGCAGATTTAGTGACGATAAAGGCAGAATGCAGCCCTCATGGCCAAGAAGGTTCGATCTGTTGTAGGGAAGTCCCATCTGTGCTTGGTGGAGACGATACTTCTTCCGTCCTGTCCCCTAAGGCAGGCTGAGCAGTGTTTTCCTTTCTCATACGTGAGGATATTAGTTATGGCTTTTGTCTTGATGCTGGGGTTTCTTGACTAATTTTTTTCGCCCAAATTGTTATTTGGCATATAGTGAACAGAGTCTATTTAGAGAAAACCATCATCTGTGTGTCTTGAATGTCTTAATTTTTACAGGGCCTAGAATTCATAGTGAAGAAGATTTTATTTTGCCAGAAAAAATAGTGGTTTCCAAATAACATTTTCTCTCTTGTTGTTTTCATAGACTCAATCTCTTTTCTGCTTTAGTATCATCACTACATAATGGAATTTTCATTGCATTTCAGCCAGTATTTATTCTGCAAGCAAATTGAAGCCGACTTTCTTTTTTTCTTTTAAACAAAAGAAGGTTGCTGGATTCACAATGGAATGAAAGCTTTACCTTGATACACATGGGATATAATGCAGAAAATAATCATTTGTGACTATCCAAGTCTTTTTTGGATAATTGGTTGTGTTTTACAAGTCTTTCAGCACAGTCTGAGGCTCATAAACAGTACTCCAAGTGTATTTTTTTTTGTCGTGGATTGGGGATTATTTTTATTATTTGTCAATACAAATTTATATCCTGGATCTATGTGTCTCCTTTAAAGAATACTTTAAGTGCTGACTATTCATAATATGTTTTAATGTAGACCAACCAATCCAAAAACACAGAGCATTTGGTAAAGCAACAGGAAACTGCAGTAACTACAACAAATATACATCATCCGGCTCTTTGTGGAGATGACACGCTGGAAATTTCAGGTGGTGCTTATTTTTAAATGTATGCTCTATTTAATGTGTCCCTAAGTTCTCAGTCTCCAAAATAAATCTAGCAAGGGCAGCAACCCCCTCTTCCATCCACCATATAAAAAACATGGTCTGTTACAAATCCCAAGCCATGAAGTATATAGTCATTTCAACTTTCTTCTGGTTTTTGAAGCTAAGAAGCTAGTCTTCTAACAGGTGATGTATTTTAATCTTAATAAGCACCTAAGAATTCATCAAGTGAAAAGTTAAGGTTAGCCATTGACCTTGGCAAACTGATGCTTATAAATTATATCAATGTAAAAATCGTGTTTTAGGTAAGAAATGAGAGTGGGTGTTGAGAGGGATTAATAAACCATCAAACTGCAAATGGTGACATTTCATCACACCAGTGTTCTCACTGGACATTATTCACAAGTGTACCTTCTTTTGTACTAAATCATCTTCTCTATGATCACTTGTTCCACCATGACAGGTTGAGAAACACAGAGACTGGCAGTTGAAAAGATCCAATGTATCCATTGGTCCATCTTTCTCCTGGGAAAGGGTGACTTTGGCTTGCTATTGTACTGTGGATCTTGTGCTTCTCATTTATTCTTAACCTTCAGCTAATATGCTTCTGGAACTCTCTGACAGTCTAATTTTGGTATGTTAACTAGTTGATTTGTTTCACTGCATGAAGTTCCAAAAAAATTGAAGTCTTGAATTTAATGACAAAATTCACCCTACTTTTTTTTTTTTTTGCAAATATATTTTTTAGTTGTTGACGGAACTTTGTTTCATTTATTGACTTCTGTGTGGTGCTGAGAATCGAACCCAGTGCCTCTCACATGCGAGGCAAGTGCTCTACCACTGAGCCACAACCCCAGTCCTCACTCTATCTTTTACCTAAGTGTATGTCACTGTAGAGTCCATCCATCTTCTGTGTGAAGGCCATTGGCTGCATGGCCTATAGCCCAGGTACTACTTGGCCCTTAGGCTAAGTTGGCCCAGTCCTTCTTATGAGTCATGGGGTTGATTGGACCAGAGGGTGAGGACTGGGAGCCCTGCAGGAACCTCAGGGCTGACCTGGGTCACTTCCCTCACCCTAAAGAAAATAAACTAAGGGCCAAGGTTGAGTGTCACCAGGCCTCTTAAAGTTGGTGCTGACTGACCACCTCTCCAGCCTGGAACTCCTCCTGGTACCTTGTGCCCAGAGCTCTCAGCAAACATCCTCCATCATTGTGAACAAGCAAACACGCACCAACTAAGGGTTCAAGTTTTATATGTTCCCAACAGTCAATATTTCCCCACTCCCAAGGCCACTGGCCTTTCGTCAGCCCCACTCCTTACAAGGGTGGTTGATACTCGGATATCCCACACTCCTGCCCTGAGCACCGTTGTGGGCCACACAGTTTGGTAAGGGTCAGGGGATAAGGACAGATAGTCACCCTGTTCATCAGCGATACTTCAAAATAGCCCTTGGCCTCCATACTGCATGTGGCATGAAGGAGATGACCTATAAACAAGTTCCCTTGGATTCAGACTTTGTAATAACCAGCTCAGAAACCAAGGAAATCCCTGCCAGGGTTAGAAGTGATTTTATTTCGCAGATTCCATGGGGAGACGCCAGAGTGATACAGGGAAGCTCGGAACGTGGTCACCGTTGGGCCTGCTGGCAGGCCTGGGGAGATTGGATCATCTCATTACATCACTTTTAATTATTACCTCTTGACCTCATTCACTCACTTTCTCTCACCACAGCATGTACTGTTTTTAATTGGTCAGTAGCCGAAGAGTAACAAGCTTACTCGAACTTTCCAACATAGAGCATAAAAACTTGGGCTACTGCGAATTCCAAGGTTTCTGGATGGCAAAATCTGGCCAGGACTCCAAAGTAGACAGGGAGGAGAGGGCAGCTTTTTCAACAGAATAACCTCATTTGGAGGCCCGAGTGCCAGGCTAATTTGTTAAAATTACCACACTTAGTTCTCAATTATCCATTTCAAGGATTATGTATGTGGTGGACTTTTCAATAGTCACCATGTCCCAGCCAATCAAAGCAGGGGACAAGGTCAGATGCTAAATCAGTAATTGTATATAAAGCAGGACTCACAGAAACACTAATAGCTTGGATTACTTCAGAGAAGGCCTGTTGAAATTATTGAGGACATTAAAGATTTTTTTTTTTTCTCTCCCGAAGAAGAGCTGTTTGATTCTAGTTCATTGTTATTATACGGTTACCTGTGTCTTCCAGGCCTCAGCTTTTCCCTGTAAATAAGGAGGATAGACTACAGTGAAATTCAAGGTCTTGTCTAATAGCACAGAACTATTATTTGAAAATACCAAGGGCAACTTGTAATGAGCAAGTCAAGTAATCCCCACCAGTCAGCTTAGTTTAATAAATAGTCATGGTTTATGGTTCACAAAACCACCAACCCAAGTGTATTCTGACTTCTATATAGTTACACTATTTTTTTTTCTAAGTCCACAGAGCTTGAAAGCCTGCAATTGTAAAATCTTTAACACTTGGAAGATGTTTGGTTTTAGTCTCCACCCTTACTAAGAGTTAAGCTACTTCTTGTATGTTGGTTTCGTCTCCACTTGTTTAAGGAACTGATTGCTTATCAGTCAGTACAAATTCTGAAGGGTCAGATGTTACTAAATACCCATTTCGAATTCATGAAGTCCTGAATTGTCAAGGTCCTTTGCAGGCTACAGTTTGGATGCTGAACTTCCCCCAGAGACCGTGTGTTACAGGCTTGCCCCCCTAGGCTGGTGCTCCTACTGGGTGGGTCCTACTGGGAGGTCCTTAGGTCACTGTGGGACTTGGCCTCTTCCTGCCTTTTGCTTCCTGATCTTGAGGTACTAGTCTGCTCCATCACCTACTCCCTGCCATCACAACCAGAGTGCTCACTAGAGGCCGAAAGTAATGGCTCCACCAAATCTTGGACTGATACCAACAAAATTGGGAGTGAAAATAAACCTTTCTCTTTATAAGTTAATTCTCTCAGGTATTTTGTTGTAATTATGGAAATGACTGATGGTACATGATGGTTTTTCAGTTACTCTGTTTTGATCTTCTCTCTCTGTCTTACCAAGAGATGAGTGTCATTACAATAAAGGGAGGGGGGTGGTGTGAGTAGATATTGTTTTACCTAAAAGTCTCACTGAGAGATGTGGTTACTAATCTCTTCTTATCCCCACATAATCTCCTCCGAACATGTCAGGTTTACTGCAATTATTTATCTTAGATGCCTAGACTATAAAATGGGATAACCTTTATCTGTCCTACTTTGCAGTAAGTGGTGGAGAAAAATGAGAAAATAAATATTAACATTCTTTGAAATCTTAAGGAGAGAACAAAAAAATATACAGATTTAAAAAAATGTAGAGTCCAATAATTCCAGTGGAAGACTTTGTAGATGATCAGTTATGTTTGTAAAATGTTACATTTGATCTCACATTTCTCTCCCATGTTGACCTGTATCTCCGTATCCCAAATGTCCCATAAAATCTGAAACATTCATGCTCTGAACAAGCTTTTTCCTGCCCTTTTGCTTGCCTGCATAGTCTGGGAAGCCAGGTCTAAACCATGTCTGTGTGGCAGGATCTCTTCATTCTGTTCTTATTAAGCTCTAGAGGGTTGCATGGTAGCTTGCCCCAATCTCCTAACGAAATATTTTTTCCTCTAGTGTATGTGTGTGTGGGGGTGTGTGTACTTTTAGTTATTATGTATACATAATACATATATATATATATATGCATATATATGTGTGCACATACACACACACACACACACACACACACACACACTTTTAGTTATTATGGGATTTTTTTATTCCCATTACCCAGGCACATAGAAGCTCTTATTTTATTGACTTTGTTTTACAAACCAGTTGATCAAATTGATTTGACAAAACTTCATTAAACATATTCTACTCACATTTTCTGGTGTCGGTGACTCTTTTTTGCCAAACTGGTCAGGGTTAGGTATTCTAGTCATGGCTGTAAAACAAAGCAAAGCAGAGATGACTACAAGTCACCTTGGCCACAGTCCTTTGGGTTAGTCAACCTCGACTGTATTTCCTTTAGTTTCATGGAAAAGAAGCGCTTGCCTCGGGTTGGAGGGAGCTGTAGGTCAGCTTTTCAGAATGGAGACAGTTCTCATCTGGCCACTTAATTTGGAAGAAGAAATGTATCACAGGTCTGGAATGCAGTAATCAAGGCAAAGATGATGAAGCAAAATCTTTCTAAATTGACAACCTCTTCTGCACACACAAACAGTGTTCCTTCCTTTGGGTTGCTTAGCATCAACCTCTTACTAGAGCACTTGAAAACTTTCTTGCAAAATTTCCAAACTGCTCTGTTGATTGTTTTCTTGAAAACCAGTCCTCTTATTTTTGGCATTGCCCGATAGCATTGGACTTCAACCCGGCTATTCATCACTGAGCAGTGACGCACTGAGAAATGTGATAGAGAAGCACCTGCAGAGAGCGAGGCCCTGGGTGGGCTCTGCCAGGCTGGATCTGAATCAGTCCTTAAGAACAAACCCAGGTGAACAGGAAATCATTTCCTTCTGCTTAACATGGGGCTCTGAGATCTACAGTGATCAAATGCCGAGGCCCAGGACAATCATGTGCTGCTATGTCATGTGTTCCCCACAGCCTTGCCACCTTCTGTGACCTCAGGAGGTTTCAGGACAGCTCAGGGACTGAAGGGGTCTGTCCAGGTAGTAGCCTAGAGTCAGAGTAAAGCTTTCCCTCCTAACTTGGGAAGCGCGTAGCAAACCAGAGTAGGTGAGAAGCTTGGGTGGCCTGCAGAATGCATAGTGCTCAGAGAACTCTCTCTCTCTCTCTCTCTCTCTCTCTCAGTGGGGTCTGTGGAGAGCTTGAACATGGAGGTGCCTGTCATGATTCAGTGGGCTCTTAAGCAGGTCCTTGCTGACAGCAATAGCAATGGCAATGGCCTGCCTGCCCGGTATTGAGCCCCGTGGGGTGCGAATGGTTCTCTACCGAAGCTGATGAATCAAGATGGCTTGATCCAGGTCAGGGAGACATTTCCTGCACCCAGATCTATAGAAGGCCCTTTCAAGATGATATGGAGTGCCCTTTACTGGATGGAGATCCAGAGGATAAATTCTAAATCAGCTTCCCACACACAGAGGACCGGTGAAGAGGCCATTTAGGAGGCATTTGGTGAAATGCTCAGGAGATTTGCAGTTTGGAGAAGAACCTGGGGTAAGCCAGTTAATTCACTACTGTAATTCAGTCCATCCCTTTGTATCAGATATTAAAGAATCAGCTCCAATGTTCGACAATGTTTTAGATGAGATTTAAAAGGAAGCTGTGATTGACCCTATTACTGAGCCTAAGGGGGAAAGTACCTTATTCAAGGTTTGCATTCAACCCATCAGTCAGTATTAATCGAAGATTTCTGTGTTCTCAGCACAGGCTATCCCAAGGTGTGTCCTTGTCCTCTCTCAGCCGGTGGCATCCTTTGACGTAGCCTCATGCAGAGGCTGAGGATAGCCTCGAGGGTCATTTTTTTTTTTTTCTTCTGGACTCTGGTGTTCAAATGTTGTGACAGTCACAAGGGACTTTTCATAAGGCAGTCAGCATTCATTGTGACACCACCTCACGTGCCTGGCTGAGGTGGGAGAAGACTTTTGATCAGCTTCCCATTAGACTCCATCAGGGACAGGGAAGGACAAGGCATTCACTTGACTGGCACCTGCCCGGGCCACCGCTGCCACCTGGTCCTCCTGAGCAAGGTTGCTGAAAGGAGAGGGACGCAGCCGTGTCCTCAGATGAACTGATAGGACTTCCTGGATCGTCACCTGATGACCGAGAGCCGGCAGGCTTTCTTCAACCCAGAGGGACATTCTTGGGCCGTGTCTTCCTTCCAGAGGGCGGCACCGAGTCTGCCTGGCACACGGAGGGGAAGAGTGAGGACACTCACCAAGTGCTCACTGAGCGCCTGCTTTGTGCCAGATGCTCCAAGGGGCTGGGACACACCAGAAGCTGCAAGAGACGTGGTTGGTAGGTGGAAGGACTTTCTTCAAAGGAGGAAAAGACAAATTGAAAATGTCACTCAGAGCTGTGAAGGGTGCTTGGAGAGAAGTCAATCCAGGGCTGAAAAGGAGAATAACGGGCTTCGGTGGTGGTGGTGGTGGTCAGGGCAGGTCCCTCCTTCTGAGGAGCTGCCCAGGTCTAGGCAGGGTGGATGCTGTGTGAATATTGAGGAGAATACAAGAGAGAGCAGCACGCACACATGCTCGGAGGCGAGAGGGACCTGGGCCAGCTCAGGTGCAGCTGGATGTCCAAGGTCGTGCAGGAGAAGAGGTGGCATAGGCTGAGAGGGAGGGAGCAGCCAGACCCTCACAGGCTTTGCCTTTGTTGGAAAAGAGTTTGGATTTGGTGCCACTTGAATGCAATGAAGGGTTTGAACAGTGACATAACCCTAGACCCCATCACCAGGTTCACGGTCTCTCTGGGTCATGATACTACGTGAAAATCTTGAGGACTCCCCCAACTTGTCTTATCTTTCGTTTTTTTTTTTCCCATCATGCAAATGAAGCTCCAGTCTAAAGTCAACTTCTACTCCTTAAACTTGGTCTCCTCAAGTGTATAGCATTCTGTCCACCTGTTATGGGAAGCTCCCCACCCCTCCAGGCTCCGTTCCCATGGCAACCCTTCCCTAGGCCTTTCTTCCATAGTTTTCTTTAAGTTTCTCTTTCTTCTGTGGCCTCTCTCAGTGACCTACTTCTCTACCACCCCTTGGTAACTAACAAATAGCCTTCTATTTCATTGATTTCAAGATGCATGGTTTTTTAGAATGCTACTTTTAAAAATTTATATATATATATATATATATATATATATATATATATATATATATATATATATAATTTAAACTTATCAATGCATAGGATGGCCCTGAAAGGATTTACAAGACACATAGATGAGAGGGATTACTCTGGAGAGGAGACCCAAGTCTGACCTCCATGGAGAGGTTTACTTTTTATTATACACATTTTTGTATTGTCCAGTATCATCAATTTCCACTAGGCACTATGGTAATCAGTAGAATTGCATTTTTCTCTCCTAAAATGAGAACGCTGAGCTCAGGGGACTGCTTGGTACTCTTTTCTGGATCCCAAGCTCAGCACACTTGCTGACACAATGCATCTAAAGTGATAGAGGGGAGAAATATGGTACAGGAGACAAGGAGGACTTTTCTCCAGCTGGACCCGAGGGACTCAATTGGAGCTTTAGAAGAGATAGAAATGTCCAGAGTCGGGTGGGTGACCCAAATGCCAAGCTAAGGAATGCTGATCTCCTCTTAGGGATTATCCTGGCCTACAAATTAGAGGCAAAGCCACCAAGGTAGGAAATGAAAGCAGAGCTTCATGTAGCTTTCTTTTATTTTTCGTGCTCACTCTAGATAATTTTCTCCTTGGTTCCCTCCATTTTAAACAGATTGTGTAAAAACTTACCTCCTTTTCCCCACTAGCTGTCTTTTCGTGTAAGCTGGCTTCAATACTCCATTCTTCTTGGCTTTTTCCCCTTATTATTCTGCAGTGGTCCTGGGTTTATTCCTGGTGACTGTCAGATCAGTTTTGTGACAGCTCTGTGACCACTGGGAACCATTACCAAAATTCTGGGACAAATTTCACAATAAGCCAAGACACGCGGGTGATGCAGGAAACTTCCTTTCCCCTACGGTTGGAGAATCTTCACTCAACAAGCATCTAGTGCTTTCTGTGCATTGGTTGCTGTGGTGGTTCAGGGAACCCACAAAGACATGCTCCCTCTCTTCCATTAATTCCTGTTCTCTACACCAGGAGTTCATGGGTATATATGCAGAGTCAGGGAGAGGAAAAGCTAACCTAGGACTGCTGTTAAACATGTAAACCACCTCTTGGACCAGTAGATGGATTTAAATTATGTGATTTCCATGGCTAAACTGGATGATCCTAAAGATATTTTCCTTCTGTCTGCTTTTTGTATATGTAGCCACATTCATACATATATGTGTATATCTGTGTGTGTGTGTGTGTGTGTGTGTGTGTGTGTGTGTGTTTTATATGTGGGTACACAAACACAAACCATGCCATTACCCAGAAATACTGCCTGCCCCTTCCTTTCAACCTCATGCTTAAAAACTTACTCCCAGGTCATGTCAGAGTGATAAAATCTTTCAAAGAAAGATTACTACTACATTCTAAGCACTTGTGTTGTTTGAAGTTCAATCTTGTTTATACAATATTATTGTCAAGCTGACGTACATTTTATTTGCCCATTTCTTTTCTTTTTTTTTTTTTGCCCCAAATATAAAGATTCTATTAATCTGTCCAGTAGACAAATAGCATCAGAAAGAATTATGAATCCCGTTGAGGGCCTTTCCCAGATGAAAGGACCAACTTTGTTGGCCTCCCATCTGTCATTCTCCCAGGGCCAAAGATAATCATGGAGCTCACTGTCGATCCCTTGAGCAATGTGGCGTTCATACATGCTGTATTCTGGGTGATGAAGCTACACACTGACATACAGGTATATGAAGTGATCTGTATCTACACCACACACACGCACGCAGGGTCAGGATCTTGGTTGCAGTCATTTTAAAACGTAGAATGAACTTGTATCGTTTTAATTTGAGTTGCTGAGATGCTCATACTCTTTGTGGTCTTCTGTTGTGTCTGATTAAAGATCTGAGTCTGTCCTGCTCTCTGTTTTAATGGTTGGGGATGGATGGAATTTTAACTGCGTGGATGTATCAGCTACTCAGGAAGGAAACCAGATCTGGCCCCATTAGAGTTCTGCAGAGGTTTCAGGTGACAGGAATGAATGGAAATCAGGGAGCACGTATTTCACCATGACTGGGGGAAGCCACCACTGTCAATATTGGGTTCAAGAGCTTTGCAGTTTTCAAAGAGCCCTTGTGGGGCCATGTAAGTTGAAATGAAACTCCACAAAGAGCACATCGAGGGTCAGTAGAGATCGTAAAATATTCTAGCACAGAAGTCAGAACGCCGTTAAAATCTTAGATCAGTGTGGAGAGCGCGTTTGAATCTGTCCAGTTGGAATAACAGGTGACCCTAGTCACACCCAGTTATGCTGCTGGAGCATGAAGTGTTCTCTTGGGAGGAAGGTATTCTCTGTCACGTGAGCATGGCTGCCTTCTGGGATGTGGGGTGGGTGATGCGGGTGGATGCTTCCTAGAAGATTAGCGTGGAACATGTTTCCACAAAACCTGCTCAACACATCCAGTGAACCACTTGATGCCAGCATCCCAGGGGACATGTGGCAAGCACTGCTCTTGGGATTCCCAGCACCCCAAGGACTTTCCCCTGGGCCTCACACATGAGGGAGAGAGCCAGGTTTTCAAATGAAGGGAACACATACATGGTCACCCAATGCAACTTGGTGAAATTGATTTCTGTTGCTACTGATCAGCAACCTCTAAATTAAATTCCCTGTGTCCTATTTCTAGGTTTGGTAACCAAGGTATTATCCTATATAAAGACATCTTTACAATCCCTTACATTATGCTCATGAAGGTTTATGTAGCTCTATGTGTAAATTGTGACTTCTCTCTCTTGTAGGAAAGAATTTTACAAGCAAATATATGGCTTTTATGGTTGTAAGAATATATTCTTTGGGCTCTTGGTATTTTCTCTGCTTCTAAGGAACCCATACCTCTGTTGGTCAGACAATGAGAAAACAAATCATTTATTTTTGATACTGGGGATCGAAACCAGGTGTGCTTTATTACTGAGCCACATCCCCTGCCCTTTTTAGATTTTTATTTTGAGCCAGGGTCTTGTTGCTTAGGACCTCACTAAATTGCTGAGGTTGGCCTTGAACTTGTGATCCTACTGCCTTAGCCTCTGGACTCACTGGGACTATAGGCATGTGTCACCATGCCTGGCTAACAAAGTAAGTTGAATAAATTGAGCCCATCAGGGTAGTCTACATTTTCTTGTTATCTTTTTTCTTTTCTTGGGTTAGGTGACTTTGAATTTTTTGCATCCTCGTGAAATTCATATTTTCCACTCAAATTTAAAATAGTTCACTTTCTCGAGCTGGCATTGGATTATTAAGTAATTTTTAAAAGAAAATGTCATTGAGGATTGAAGTTCCATGCTTTATCAAGAAGCCAATTAATCTAGTAGGAATGGAAAAATCTAGTAGGTAGGTAGGTAGGAATAGAAAAAAAAAAAATTCAGCTCTCATAGGGTATAAGTGAACTGGTTAACATTCCCTGTCCAGTTAAGTCACACCATTGAAATAAAAGTTTCCTTATTTTAATAACTTCCCGAGAGAGGGTTCTGCTGACCCTACCACCCAAGTCAACGCTGAACAACTCTACAAACATCTGAACATCTCTTGCTTCAGTTTGTCGATTCTTCCATGAATCTTAGAAATATTAAGCAGTAGGTATTGTCCTACAGAATACTCTACTTAGGATTGTCACTGGGGGAGAATCCCATAACCTCATACTCCCGTCTCCATCCTGTTGATACACACAGGGCAGCAGTTCTCAAAGTGCCATTCACAACGAGGCAGCACCTGCATCTCTTGGGAACTTGGTAAGTGTGTGAGTTTGGGGTCCTACCCCAGATCCACTGAATCCGAAGCTCTGGAGATGGGGCCCAGCAATATGTGTTTTTACCAGCTCTCCAGGGGGATTCTGATGTGTGCTGAGACTGAGAACCTTTCTATATCCGAAGCTGAGGAGATCAGTTTCCACGAAGAGAGAGCAGATCAGACCACCAGTTAGGCTTCTCCCTCCTCATGCACTTCAAGTGCACCGGGAAGACGGCTGTGGAATGTAGCCGTCCTACGCTGCGCGCGCCTGTGAGTGATCCCAGTTCTTTCTGGGTTACTCACCAAAAGTCTTTAAAAATTGAGAGAGAAGAAAATAGACGTGCATACAAAGAGATCACACTTTGCTTGTGCTTTTGGCTGGTAGAAGAACTTTCGGAATAGTGAATGCTTACCGACAAATAGGGAAGGACGTCTGAAATCTACCTGTTAACCAACAGTCATGTTGCATTTACCAGAATCTGCTCAAAGGCTGCTGGGAAAACCACTGCACACTTACCAAATCAGTTGCCTGGAGTTGCTGTGCTGCGGGTGACTTATCAAGACCGCAAGCCGAGTTGAGAATTTTAAAATTTGCATTTATTGTTAGGAAGATCTAAAGTAGATTTAGCATACTGTTTTGTTTTTGTTTTTGTTTTTTTGTACCGGGGGATTGAACTCAGGGGCACTTGACCACTGAGCCACATCCCCAGCCCTGTTTTGTATCTTATTTAGAGACAGAGTCTCACTGAGTTGCTTAGTGCCTTGCTCTTGCTGAGGCTGGCTTTGAACTCACAATCCTCCTGCCTCAGCCTCCTAAGCTGCTGGGATTACAGGCGTGTGCCACTGCACCTGGCCTAAAGTAGATTTGGATGGTCTCTGTAACCCTCTTCCCTCTTCCTTTCCAACAGACACCAGATTTGTCAGATTTTATTGGCCCTGAAAGAAATAACACAACAATAACCAATGCTCAACCACTCTGATCAGCGGCATCCACTTCCCGTTGGCACTTTAGTGCCTAGAGATTCCTGAAAACTTGTGACTGTCAGGAAAGTTGAGGGTTAATTTTTTAAACCATAGGGCTTTGTTTGGCTAGGGCCTCATTTCTTCAGTGTGCATGTGGTGCAGATATATACCCCTCTATACTGTCTAGATTGGTAGAAATTTAGAAGCAGTGGCTTAAACATTTGTCCTTTAAGAAGTTTTGGCCTGCGTTGATTTGCAGGGAACTTTTCGGTAGCTTCCTGCAACCTGTAGTCAACTCACTGGAATGAGTGGGAAATAGATATCATTTGTCTCCTGAGCTCCTTCCTTAGACCCATGGCCAGGGAAGAGCTGCCATGCAAGGGTTAATGGTGATTAGGGATGTGCAAAATGTGCCTCTTGCTCTCAGTCCAGGTTTGTGGAAGATTAGCTGTTCTAAACAGAAATGGAAGAACAGCCCAGAAGAATTGGAAAAAGAATGCGTAGCATGAGCAACAGGATTTTCCCCCCTGTGTGTGGCTATGTAGAGACGGAAAAAGATGAAATGCGGTTTAGAAATTAAATGCAGACTAACTGCTCTCCTCCTCTGAGGAATGCCAGAAAACATTTAATCCAGGGATACTCCTGACCATTGACCACATTCCACCCACCACCATTCAGTAGAAATCTTCTGACTCTGTGAAACAGACAGACATGGTTATTACTGCAAATACTATTTGTCAGTTTTTTAGGGTTGGCATCCCCGTGGGTGAACACTGTGTGACTGTGTTTGAATCCGTGCTACATTCAGCTTGAGAAAAAGACTTGCTATGTCCAGAGTCCCTCCGAGGTTTGAAGGCTTAGGAGATCTCCTAGCAGAATAAAACATTATCAAAGAGCAAATTTAAGGGAAACTGGATTTGATCATAAAAATGGACTAAAATCTCTTCCACCGAGAGCCTCTTATGCATGCGTCTGTTCACGGAACAAACATTGGGCTACCTTCTCTATGCAAAGTGAGAGATGATTAGCCCAAAGTCTTGAAGCCGCTTTTAAAAATAAAGAAATGTGTGTCCATACTCTTACAAACTCCTATAGTTGAATTTTATTTTCTTAATTTGTTGTATATATTGATGGGGATTTTTTTTTTTTGTAAATGTTATATATTCAATTCTATTTGATTCTCTGAAGGGTAAGAATTGAACATTTTCTCCAGGCCATAAATAGCAAAGTGCTGCCACACAAATTGTATGATCCCCAAAGTTTAAGAAAACAGCTACATGAAAATCACAGAATTCTTCAAGCTCCAGGGACATTAGAGAATATTCATTTCAGTATTCCAGACTTACAGAGCATTCCGAGGCCCCGGAAGCTTAGCCTAAGTGGCCTTCACAAGGTCACAGAGGCAGCTGGTAGCACAGTCAAAATGAGGGAATGTAGGTCCTTTTTTTTCTGGTTCCATCCTTCCCAAAGAACACTCTGCATGCACCAAATTCTTATGGCAACTCACTGGGTTCCTAGCACTGAGCATTTGAGGACTAAAACAATAAAAAAAAAAAAAAAAAAGAGAATCCACGTCTTTGAGTAGCTCTTTTTTATTTTGTACCAGGGATTGAATCCAGGGGTGCTGAACCACGGAGCCACATCCGCAGATCTTTTTTTTATATTTTATTTAGAGACAGGGTCTCACTAAGTTGCTTAGAGCCTCACTAAGTTGCTGAGGCTGGCTTTGAACTTGCGATCCTCGTGCCTCAGCCTCCCGAGCTGCTGGGATTACAGATGTGCACTACTGCGCCCAGCTTCTTGAGTAGCTCTTCATATTTGCGTGTCTCAGCTCTTTCTCTCCCTTGTGTTACAAACTGGGAGCTTCTGACACATGAAAGTGAAGCAGAGGATCTGTTAGAATCCTTCAGATTGTTTTCTGGGGGATTCGTTCTTAATGATGGTATTCATTGTATCTTACTCAGGGTTTATAAAGCATTAAAACGCACTTATTCTAGAGAGAAGGGAAATCTCAGAGAATGAGGGGCTCAACTCTCTCTCTCGTTTTGCTATCTTGGCAAGCGCTGATCCCTGGTGATGGGATGTGTGAAAAGAAACATCCTTCAACCGTGCAGTCCTATGGGAAAGCAGTTTGGAGTCAGGCTGCCGGGGCTGTCATTCAGCCTTTGAACTCTCTTCCCCTTTTTGGAAAAGATGCCACGTGGAAGACCTTAAATGTCTGTGGTGACGTCAGGACAGCTCACATTATGGGCCTTCATAATAATTCCGTTTGGTAAATTAGGAAGCTCCTGCTAAATGTGCCAAAGCTCAGTTGGTTAACACGACTGTGACATGTCCTGGGTCACTGTAGCAATGATGCCTGAGATGTGCTCTCCATGCCCCAGTAACTCCTGGTTCCAGGAACCCAGGGCACCCTGAGGGGGGCATCGCGGGTTCCTGTCAGGAGTGTGAAGTTGGGGGTCCCAAGGATTGGGTTCCAGGAGCAAAAGTCAGCTGAAAATGGAGACCCTGGGGGAAAGATCCACCAGAGCATCAGATCATGAAGACAGAAATGCACGCTCAGGGGACAAAGTGGCCGGAGGAAGACTCCTGTGGTGGAAGAGGAAATGGGGCAGAATATTTGGGAGGAAGGTCTGATTTGGAGGGATTGACGTTGCCATGGTAACGAGTTGCCCTGGGAGTAAACCCCTGTTAGGGCAAATGTATGTTCCCCAGAGGGAAGAGCTGGCAGGGGGCAGTTTCCCACCTACCCTCTCCCTGCACGGACTTGACCTGGGAGGTGGTGTGTATGGAGCTGCATCCTGAAGCCGGGTGTGAGCGCAGGGCGGTTTTCTCCTCTGACTGCGACAGGAGGGGTTCTGCCATGCACCCCAGGGATTCATTTGCCCTGACTGACTCCTGGCTTCGTCCCTGTCGGGGGCACACATCTTCAGCCCATCTTTATTAAACGCACGTGGGTGGGTTCCCTTTTCCCTGGCTTCAACTTTTCCAGTTACACTCTTAGAGAGGCGAAGGTGTGAGCACTTTTGTGGTGGAAGCACTTGATTTTCTTTTTGGGCAGTCAGAGCCCCCCGTGATGAAAATATATATATATATAGTTTTTAAACCGGTATTCTTAACACAATGGAAAGTGCTCTGCGAATGGTGGTGAGAGGAGAGGGTAGGGCCTCCGCTCAGCACTTGGTGTCAACATAGGCAGGTGTTGAAACGGAGATAACAGGAGGGGTGGCAATCCCGGCACCGAATTTCCAAATTCAACATTGAGGTCGTTGTTTTCGTTTCGGGTTGAGTTAAATCAAGGCTTGGACATTTTATATACTTTGATAGAGTTGTGTTATAATTGGATGGAGGAAATGGGAAGACTTGGAGAGAGGGAATTTGTCTCTTCTCCAGACTGAGGGAGAATTCATTTCATATAATTCTTTAAAATTTCAATCTTAGAAGAAGATTCCTTTTGTTTGCGTACAGAGCACTCCATTTGCTGGGTGCAGTGGCACACACCTGTAATTACTGCAGCTCAGGAGGCTGAGGCAGGAGGACTGCAATTTCAAAACTGGCCTCAGCAACTTAGCGAGGCCCTGAGCAACTTGGTGAGACCCTGTCTCAAAATAAAAAATAAAAAAGAGGCTGGGGATGTGGCTGGGGATGTGTTTACATGCTCCTGGGTTCAATCCCTGGTATAAACGAAACAAAACACAACAACTCCATTTTGATTTTTATGAATATTGGCTTGAATCTCAGATGCATTTTGAAATTCAACAGTTAATGCAACTGAGAGATTTACAAAATTAAACCATTGCAAACTGGAAGAAAATAAAGGTGATTATTTAACTGGCCTCAGATTGAAAAATACATTTTGGGTGTAAAGTCATAGACTGTATTAAGTAGTGTCAGGAATATATATACACATAAGTTAGATTGGATGAACAGTTAAAATCTAATCATGTCAAAATATGAACAAAATTAGGCTGGGGATGTAGCTCAGTGGTAGAGTGCTTGCTAGTATGTAGCAAGTCCTGGGTTCAATCCCTGGCACTGCAAAAAAAAAAAAAAAGTCACACTAAGTACATTGGTGACATAATCCTTTGGTGTATTTATTGAACTATGGTAGACAATAGGACTGGGTATGGCTCAATGGTGAAGCACTTCCCTAGCATGCAAGAGGCTCTAGGTTCCCCCAGAAACACACATACATAGATAAAAATGTGATAGACAATAAACATTGCAAAAAGCTATTTTTATGAAAGTTGAGAAGAAAAATATGAAGATTGAATAAAAAATAGGCAAAACACATAAGATAATCTGAGAAGAAATATCAATGTCTGGTACCTTTTCAGTACTTTGTGAATTTCATTAGCAGGATTATCACTGTCGTAAAGATCTCATTCACAAAAGCATGGCGTCCCTTTTGGAAGGACCCCAACGAGGACTTTCTCCCAAGTCTAGGCGTTTTTCCTGGGCACCTTCTCTGAATTGGGTGACTGGCCACGGACCCTTGTTTTCAGGGATTGCTGGGAAGGATGAAAACCATCCTGGGCGTGGGTAAAGGGCCTTAATGACACACGGTCTGTGCCTCCTGGTTTCATTTTCCTTCCTCTTCTCCAGTTTCCTCACTAATTTCTGCCACGATGCCTGATTTGACTTTGGAAAACACCTCCAGTCTCTCTGGAAGGGGTTGAAGTGAATGACTATATAAATCATACAGAAACACTCCCCCACCCACAGTGGAGTCCTGACCATTGGACTCTTCAGAAGTTGAAACCATGAGTCTAGGTGGCAGGGGACCTACCCCGCCTACTGAATCCACTGACCTCGCCTGGCAGCACAGCACAGGGCCGGGCCTCTGTGGCTGCCCCTGGGGATCAGGATCTCTGGGCTGACTATGACCTGCAGACCACTGGCTGCCGTCCAGCATCAAGAGACCAGCAGGGAATCACCTGGCCCAGGAAAAGATGGAGATTCAAAATTCACAGTTTCTACTGAAGGTGTACGGCCTTTGTACTGTCATGAAGTCAGGTGTAAGTCTGCATGTCTGTGTTGAAACCCTCTACAGGTGTGCCCTGGTGCCTGTCTTCAGTTTATCTTGGGAGTGCCCTTGATTCTGAACGCCTGAGTGGAAAACAGCCACATGTACATGTAGCCCTAGACGGATCCTCATACCCCATACCCCTTCCTTGACTCCTGTTCTTCTACTTTACCCAGAGATTCAGAATGAAAACTCAGTGCCACCCCCTGGTGGTGAGTTTGGGGGGATGCAGCTAGCCCAATTCTTCTGTTTAGGTTGGAATCCTTCAGTTCCTTGTGGTTGTAGGACTGTTCCACTTTCTTGCTGGCTGACAGCCAGGGCTGATCTCAGATTCTAGAGCTACGCATACTCATTATCAAGTGTCCCCCTCTTGGTAATGAGTATGAGCCAGTAAGTAGTTCATCATCCTTGCAACGTCTCTGTCACATTCTTCTGGGACTAGTTCCTTAGTCAGCTTTCAGTCACTGTGCCAAAATACCTGAGATAAACAACTTATCAGGAAGAAAGGCTTATTTTGGCTCACAGTTTTGGAGGCTTCACTTGGTGGGTTCCATTGCCTTGGGCCTGTGGTGTCCAGCCCTTTCAGGGACACACTTCCAAGGACTTCACTTCCTTCCACCAAGCCCCCACCTCTTAAGGTCCTGCCACCTCCCAGTAGTGCCACAGGCTGGGGACCAAGCCTTTAACACATGGTTCTTTGGGGGACATTTAAAATTCAAACTGTGGCACAGTTGGCAAAAACTCTTAAAAGCCCCCTGGGAATTGACTGAGTTCACATGGATGATCTTCCTTTGATTAACTCAAAGTCAACTGGTTAGAAACTTAAATCACTTTTGCTGGCTGAAGTATGTCCATTTGGGAAATTTGCTTTCATCGTTGAGGACTGATAACTCTTAGTTTTTATTCATTGTTAAGGTTGTATTCATTGTGTTCTCCATTTTGGTTTTTGTATTTGGTCACTAGCTTCTGCGGGTGTTTAGTTTTAGTTGAGGATGGATTTTCGTCTTTCACATGAAGAGCTCATATCCTCTGTTACCCTTTTCCACCATCTCTGAACTCTTCACTAGTAACCATAAAGCTCTCTCTCCCCCCCTTCCTCTGTCCCCGTCACTGTATCTCCTGTTCTTCAGGCTCCTGGGCGATGGGAGGATGCATAATGATCCAAGAGCCTGGAGACCCACACACCAGCTCCACTTCTGTCTCTAAAGTGAGTCTGTAGTTCCATCTCTTGGCCCCCTGGTTTCCTCATCTGGTACGAACTAACGTGCCTCCTGGTTAAACTGTTTGAACTACAAAACGAGTTGACTTAAATGACTTTTAAAACACTGAGATCTTGTCATGCCAAGCTGCTACACCTTTGCAAGGTGACTCGAGGGATCAGTTGTACCAAACTGTAAGAACCTTTATTCAGAATGCCCTCAGGAGTCTATGAACAGCAGATCTCCACGGGTGCTGCAGATCCTAAGTTCTGGTAAACTGATGAACTTCTCCAAGTGGTTTTTTTGTTTTTTGTTTTTGTTTGTTTGTTTGTTTACTTATAGGTGGACACAATACCTTGATTTTATTTATTTATTTTTATGTGGTGCTGAGGATCGAACCCAGCGCCTCACACGTGCTAGGGGAGTGCTCTACCACTGAGCCACAACCCCAGCCCCACTCTCCAAGTATTTTTTTTTTTTTCAATGTGTGGCAACTACTCTGATTGCAGGATATCAAGGTGGTTATTAGCATGAACTTTATGATTAAAAAAAAAAGAGAGAAAGAAATCTGGCCTCAAGTCCTGGCTGTGCCATTGATAAACTTCAGGAATTGGGGCGAGTTTCTCACCAGGAAATCAGCATAATAGGGGGAGTTGTGAGAAAGGAATCAGATGTCTGCACAGCGATCATCACTGTGTTTGGCATCGGGTGAGTGTTTAATTAATAGCAGCTACTGTTGCTTTTGCCACTAGGATTCATGGCAAAGCCTTAGCCGGGGCTGAAATCACTTTATAAATGAGGAAATCACAAAGGTTCAGACGATCAGAGGAGGGCCCCACAGTGGAATCGTCGTGCTGACTTTGAACCATAGAGAACACGGATGAGAGGCCGTCTAGGGAGGGAAGAAAACGGCTTCATTCTTTCCTCTCACAATCAACAATGAGGGTCGGACATTAAAGCTGGGCTGAGTGGTGACATTTTCCTGTGTCTAGTTGCTGGACTTCCTAACTCAACCCATTCATCCAAAAATAGAGCAAGAGGAAACAGAGTGTGTGAGCACTGTGGTTAGCCTTTCTGGCTGGAAATCAAGGAGTTGTTGGGGGCGTTTTTGTTGATCACGTGCATATCGATGGGGCCTAAGCGGCGCTCGCGGGCAAAATTGCGAGGCTCTGACCCTGTGATTGTGCTTCTGTTCAGATCTTTCACACAGGCAAGGACTTGAGGAAGTGAGGAAGTCCTGCCCTCTGGGTTGCAAAGCCACCAATTCATAGGAGGGAAAATGGCTAGAGAGGCTGTGTGCCCATCTACACCACCGTGCAGCGTTAAGAATGCCATTCCTAACAAATGAATTGGAAGAGGGGTAGGTAGTGGGAAAAGGAGAGAAATAATTCCAAGGGGGTGAAGAGGAGGCTTCACGTGTGTGCAACACGGGGGTTCTTTGGCGTTGAGTCCCCTCAGCAGTCCACAGAACAGAAGCCCATCTCTATTTTAACAGCTCAGAAACAAATAACTCTAAAAGGTCATACTGATTGATAAGTGGTGGAGCTGGAATCTAAACCCTGGTCTGTATGATCACAGAGCCCCATGCATTTTCCACCGAGATGACTTTGAATTCTGATCGAAAGTAAATCATAATATGGAAAGTAAATCCATACTTCAGCCAGGGACACTGGTGGGGCAGATGAAGTGAAAAAAAATTCTAGAGATCCTCTCCCAGTGGAAAGCCTCTCAGTTCAACACCCATCTGTAATGGCCTCTATTTCTGTGTTAGTCAGCTTTCTGTCGCTGTGACCAAACACCTGAGGAAATCAACTTATAAGGGAGAAAGTTTTATTTCGGTTCATGGTTTCAGTCCATGGTCAGTTGGCCCCATGGCTCTGGGCCAGTATCGAGGCAGAACATCATGGTGGGAAACAGGCGGTAGAGCAGAGCTACTCACCTCATGTAAATTCTGAGATCCCAGGAAAATAGAGAAGGGACTGGAGTCCCACTGTCGTCCTCCTCCATGACCTAACTTGCTCCCCATAGGCCCAACCATTAATGCTCCACACCCCTTAGTGGCACCACCAGTTGGCTACCAAGCCTCCAGTACCTCTCAGCTCATGGTGTACTCTGGGTATTAGTGTTCCCCAGAGATCCATTTATTAAAGGCTTGGTCCTCAGGGTGGCACTAGTGTGAGGTGGTAGTACCTTTAAGAGGTGAGGCCTAGGAAGGCTGTAGGTAATTGGGAGTGTGCCCTTAAGGGGATATTGAGACCCCAGTCTCTTTCTCCTTTACTTCTTGGCCATTAGATGAACAGTTTTGTTCCACCATGTGCTCCTACCATGATTTGCTGCCTTGCCACAGGCCCCCAAACAGCAGAGCCAACTGATCATGGATGGAAACCTCCAAATCATGAAGCAAAGTCAAAATTTTCTCTTCATAAATTGATTCTCTCAGGTATTTTGTTGTAGTAATGGAAAGAACTATAGAGTGCTATATAAGCAAAAACTACATATTCTACTGCTTCTAATATGGGTTTTAGCTGATGGATCTTTTTTATTAGGGTAATAGTCCAATCACTAATTGAACTAATAGTTCAATTACTCAATTTTGAGAAAAAGGAGATAAATTAGCTCAGAAACAAAGGCAAACCAAGACCCAGGCCTATCTCTTTATCAACCTATTCATTCACTTTGGAGAAACCAACTCTTATGTAGATCCTTGAGGCAAGCATTTATTCTAGTTCAGGAATAAAGCCTTATCTTCAAACTTCACAGTGTGCAAAGTGTTCTGACATGTGTCAGTGAGCTCATTGATTTTTTTTTTCATTTTTTTTTTTGTGAGGGGCCTAGCCATAGGCTCTCATTCCCAGGCCTCTAGAGATCACCCTGGATCACCTCTCAACTCCTTTGTCAATAGGTTCTGACATTGAAGTTCCATGGGATATTTAAGTAAAGAGTGATGTGATGATGCAAATATGGAGACATAAAATTGTGTCATGTTTTAAAGCTTAACTAAGAGCACTAATTGCAGGTGCAAGTGTTTTTTAATTTAACCTTCATCTAGCCAGAATATCAGATTATCCCAAAGACCTCTTGTGATTCTAGAAACGCAGTGTGGGGATGGGCTTTGGGAATCTTCTTTCACAACCACCTCACATCACACATTAAGGAGCTGAGGCCTGGATAGTAATGGCGAGCCATTTGCCCAGCGTGGCCCAACCAGCCAGTCTCACCTGGTCTGGGTGATCCTGTTGTGGGTCCAGCAGGTGGACGGCCATCTCCGGGTGCACACATTGTTTTTTTTTTTTTTTAACCACATTTATAATTGGATCATTTCCTTGGAAATGTTTCAAAAGCATAAAATAGACCAAATCCATGGCTTAGACTGTTTGGTTCTGCTGATTTTTCTCAGAATTTACAAAATACAGAGAATTGCAGCGGATCAAAAAATAAGCAGATACGTACAAATTAGGGCCAGGAAAGCTTTCCAGATTTCCTAATCTCGCCGCTCTAGAAGCATTCCTAAACATTTCTCCCTTTCTTGTAAAACAAGTGGCAACACGTGCTTGGTTCACAGTCCGGGGACATGTTCTGTCTCACTCTGCTGAAGTGGACTTGGGGGGGAAAGATTTTGAAGTCTTTAACACTCAGAGGAGAATCATGTTATTTAATGCACTACAGCCACTCGTGGAATATTTCAGCACTTCTAATTCTGACTTGAAGAGTTTCTCTGCCTCCCTCGCCCCTGTCCCACATCCCCCTCACCCCTTGCAAGCAACTGTAGGCCATGACTGGCATCAGATGATCCCAAAGACCTCCAGTTGTGTATTTCATAATGTGGGACTTTCTGTCTAAAGTCCCACATTGTCCAACACACAACTGGAACAAGTTCTTTTTTGTGGTCTGGTACTTTTCAAGATTTTCGTTCTAGTAGTTTAATCACAAACTAAAGGGAGGTGCTTCTAACTGTCTTGGTCTCAGACAGAGCCAGAGTGTTGGCTCAAACCAAGGGCCCTCATGGAGAGACTGAGGTCCCAGAACCCCACTCCACAGCCCTTTTATCAGAGCAAATGGAGCGTGCATCTGCTTATAATTATCAGGCCCAAATCCCATTCAACTATCAGGGTTTCCCCTCTCCACGTCAGAGTTTCACATTATCAGGTACATTCATGATATCTACACTAGTCGGTTTTCTGTCACTATGACAAGATACCTGAGATAATCATCTCAAAAAGAGTAAAGGTTTATTTTAGCTCACAATTTCAGAGGTTTCATCCATGATCAGTTGGCCCAGTTGCTTTGGGCCTGTGATGGCCCAGAATATCATGGTGGAAGCATGAAGCAGAGGTGGTCTGTTCACCTCGTGGAGGCCAGGAAGAAAAGAGAGGCAGAAAGGGGCTGGGGTTCCCATATCCTTTTCAAGGGCATAGTCCAGGGACCTAACTCATTCCCACTACACCTCACCTCTTAAAGATGTCACCATCTTCCAGTAGCACCACGGGCTAGGGACCAAGCCTTTAACACCTGGGAAACACTCACCCAAAGTGTTGCACTGTCAAACAAAGGAAAAGTTCATCAGGGTCTGGGGAACGGGAGCCGACGTTTGCGTTTTATTAACACATGAAATTGGCAAGGTGATGTTTTCAGATTTCAGAGAGGGCAGTGCCACAGCCTAGCACACCAAGACTCAAGGACATCGATAATTAGAGGAGGGGACGTCACGTGTGATGCTAAGGTGGTATTTGGGTGGGTGGAGTACACGTGAGAGTCTGTGACTGTGGGTGGGCAGGTGTCTGTCCTGTAATCTGGGTTTCTGCTAGCACCAGTGAGGGTTTTGTTACAGCGGTAGTTGTGTGGCAGTAGGGTGACCAAGTTGTCCCCGTTTTCCCAGGACTACCCTGGTTTTAGTACTGAGAGGCCAGCCTCCTGGGAAACCCCTCAGTCCTGGGCAAAACAGGATGACTGGCCACCCTGCATCTTATTTAGGGTCACGCTTAAGATCCAGCTGGAGCACGGGATTCGGGGGAAATTCAAACCTGAGTGTACAGGGTATAATTACATGTGTATGTCATTGTCTCATTACTCACAGTGAGCGGCTGGAGTCCATCCAGGTCGGTTTATGTGCTAATGTTTTAGGGATTGCGTGCCTGGCAACCGTACTTTGGACTATCAGATCCAGAAAGAAAAAAAAAAAGTTGTTTAAATTTGAATTTGGCAAGCTGAAATAAACAAACACAGGGAGAAAGAGAGAAATGAAAAGGAGACGTGAAGGGGAGAGACGGGGAGACGGGGAAGGGCTGGGGAAGTCCCCGGGCCCTATCAGGAAGGTCCCCACAACGGTACCAGGCCAGCATGAGCTCAGCCGTGGGCGCCAAGAAGTTGATCTGGACAACCTTGCCCGTGGTATTTAATTCCCCCGCCCCCCCAATAACGATATGCTTCCCAAACTCAGAATGTAAATGAAGACGGTCTCTCGATCCCCAGTCCTGTTTTTCTGCCTTCCAGCTGGAGTTGAGGTAATACTGTGATTTGCAGGCACAAACAGAAGCCTCAGCTTTTGTTGTTTGTAGCAAAGTTACCATAAATTGGGCTACAGTGAGTAATCTTTTAATCAGATGGAAAGAGGCATTCCAACTATGCTCCTGGTCATCTGAGAGTATTTAACAACTCCTTTGAGAAGCAAAGTTGAGTTGGTGCGGTTGGGGCCATTAGTGTCCCATTTAAGTAATATGCTTTTTAAAATTTTTTCATTTTAAACAATGTAAATGTGTTTTTTTTTTAAATTATAAACAGCGTATTGTGGGTGATTTGCAGAGACTACAAAACATAGTACGATAGAAAATTGATCCGTCATCCTTCTATCATCCCAGCTAACCAGATCTTTTTTGTTGTATATCCTTTCAGGTTTTAAGAACATAACTATATATGCTTTTTAATAATCCCACGTGCATATAAATAGTTTTGCCCTAAACACAATTTAGCGAATACAGTTGCCCCACCCCCAATATCTGTGGCTTCTGCACCCAGGAATTCAATTGTAGGTCAAAAATATTGGGGAAAAAATCGAGTCTGTGTTCTCCACGTGCAGACTCTCTTTATCTTGTCATTATTCCCCAGACAACATGGTGTGACAGCTACCGGCAGCACGTAACATCGCATTAGGTGTTAAAGTCATCCAGAGGTGATTGAAAGAGCATGAGAGGGTGTGCAAATCCTAGCCATTTTACATGAGGGACTTGAGTATGTGTAGATTTGGGCATCTAAGAGGACATCCTCAACAATCCACTGTGATACCAAGGGACAGCTGTAGACAGCTTGGAAAGGCTGTTGCTTTTCTGTGATGTAGGAGGCTCTGGGAGTGGCAGAGGGTCCAATGCAGCCTTTTGCCTAGAGGTGGTAGATTCCATCCCAGGTGGGTGTGTGGCGAGTTGGGAAGCAGTTGGACGAGCTGTGATTAAAACACAAGTCAAAAGCTTTCAGAAGCGTGTTTTTCTGGGTCTTGGGACTTGCTGATGACCACACACCCTCTCTTTTTCCTCCACATGGCCTCCTCTCTGCACCAAGAGGACCGTGACTGGAGCTTTTATAGCTCTCTGGTAGCTTTGACCTGGGGACCCTGAGCACCCCTCATCTGCCATCTGTCCGTTCGCTCAGGCAGGGAAACCGTCCTGAGAAGGCTGAGCTCACTCCCCAGGTCTCGGCGTTGCTCCGTCTTGTCTTTTGTGTTTCCTCGGGTGCATCTGCCCCGTAGAACGTGACCCCACCTGTCTGGGGGCCATATCTCCACCCGTTCCTTCCTGTTTTCCCGTGTCACTTCAGCCTCCTTCAGCAGAGCAAGACACATGCCCCGGGGAGCTCCCTGCCTTCCATTTGCACCCAGCTTTCACATTGGAGCCAAGAAGTGAGATGTGGGGACCTGGGCTTTCTTTCCTGTCCCTATCTTTGGGATGGCTTCCCTTGGTCTGAGGAGCAGAAATGAAGTTTTCTTCTAGGGCTCTTGAGCTGTGCACATCAAGAATGCTGAGCCAGGAGCCATCTTCTGTCCTGGGTGCTCTGGGCATGATTCCTGTGACCTCCTGGGGACACTGTGTGTAATCATCACTGTATAGGTCTGAGGATTGGGTCCTGGATCTGCTCCCATCCATCACAAGACCTTGAGCAAGTTCTTCCCTCCTCAAGAGTCCGTTTCCCCTACTGTGCGGTGGGCACAGCAGTAGTCCCTACCACCCGCGACTAATGGAAATGCATGCACGTCACTTTGCAGACTCTGCCACGCTCCTACACTCAGTGCACTCGAAGCAAGACATTCTCTGCTCTTGAAGAATGCTCAACACCGTGCACATTAGGAAGGGGTATGCGAAGGGACTTTGGCTGTTTGGAATTTGGGGAGGGAAGTTGCTGGGAATGAGATTGAACTTGAAATAAGATGTGAGGTCAGGCATTTCCACGATCCATGCTCCATCCACCCTGAGAAGCTGGGAACTGACTTCATGTTGTCCCAGACTGTGGAAACTTTTGGGTGATATTTCTTTTTCTCTATCATCTTTGTGCAGTTCTGGGTACGTACTGGGACAGGTCCCTGAAGCTCTCCTCAGTGCCCCAGTCCCCTCCCACCCGGGAGCCTAGGACCTGCCTGCCTCCTCCCGCCTGCCTCAGTGCTGCTCTGCTGAATGATTTCCAGGGGCTTTATTTACACCCCCCGCATCTGGGGGTTGCATGGAAATGCCCCCCTCCCTTCCCTCCTGGCCCACCCGATGCTAAGATCCCCAGCTTCTTACTGTGTCATACAAGCCCCATGCCTCTTTTTCCCACCACCTCCTAGACTCCCCCTCCTCATTGTTCTCACTCCCCTGGGAACAGAAGTACAAAGGGAAGCAAAAATGGTACAAATTACCCAAGGAGTGGTGTGACTTTCAAAAGCCCCAGTTCCAGGAGTCCTTGGGCCCGCCTTCAGAATGCTGTTGAGTTGATGGAATCTAATGGAATCTTAAGCCATAGCAACTAGTTCCTCCAGGCCATTGGGTTCTGGAAGCCGCAAGGGCACCTCAGCACTCCAGCGGGATGGGTTCTGTGCGTGTTGGTTCCAGGGACTCCGCCTCCCCCTTGTTTGTGGCATGGATCCACTCGGCAGTTTCTGAATATGGAATTACAGACCGCAGCAGGCCTGCTCACATTCTCCATAACAGCCCATTTCATCCTAGATTCTCCCACATCCCGATTTTCTTTGCCCATGGAAAATGTTCTCAGTTAGGGACCACAGCTACCACCACGATGCGGCTCAACCGGTATTTTCCTGAACAACCGTGCAGGGATCCTGTCCAGGGTGAGGCTCATGGCAACTGTGAACTCTGCTTTGATCCCAGGCAGGTGGAGGAAAGGGGATGAATCCTGCTTTTCACTTTTATCATATTGTACTTTATACTTTCTGAAAGCTTCCACATATTTTATTTTATTTGTTTGATTGATTGATTGTGCTGGGGATTGAACCCAGGGCCTTGTGCAGGGGAGACAAGCACTTTACCATCTGAGCTATACCCCCAGGCCCAGCTTCCACATATTTTATCTCATTTAAGCATTAAGCATCTCTGCAGCCCATGATTGATTATTACATCCCTTTTGCCAATGAAGAAAATAAAATTGAAGTTTCTCGTTCTTTCAAAAGAACAATAACCTATAAACCATTGGGCCATGCACAATTCTAGGCACATGGGATATAAAGATGCATCAAACAGATTATTAGCATTAGTGAAGCACATAGTCTAGTGGAGGAGAAAGTTAATAAGCCACTATGATTCCAGGTGGTAACAGATGATAGGAAGATCAGAAAAGCAGACATTTTAAGGGATGGTGTGTGATCAGATCTAACGCATTCAGCTTTCAGGGAATTCTACGGAGATAACATTTGAGTAGAGAGTTGTGAGAAGTCAAGAGAGTTAGCTATCGGTCTGGGTTAAGAACATCTCTGCAAGGAAGGAGCAGGTAGGTGCAAAGGTCCCCTGATAAGAGTCTGTGTGGGGTCTTCACAGAATTGCCCCACTGAATAGGTGCTTCAGGAATAAGAAGTGAGTTCAGAGGGCAAGCTGGGGCCTGTCCCATTGGGCTTTGTATGCCATCCTAAGGATTGTAAAGTTATTCTGAAAAGGGTTTTGTTGTTGATGTTGTTTTGCTTTGAGAAGGGAGGGCATTTGAAGGTTGCTTACTAAGAATATCGTCTAATTTCTATATTAGAAGACTCATTCTGGCTGCTATGTGGAGAATAGGCTATGGGGGCAAGGGAGACCCAATAACACAACTTAGGCAGCTATTGCAACAGGTCAGACAACAGATGGCAATGGTTTCGTGCACAGTGTGCAGAGGAGGTGGTGGGCAAATGGAGTCTACAGGTTGGATGATACAGCAAACAGGATTTGTGGGTGTCACAGGAGTATCTGCGAGAGGAGAGAGGAATCCAGGAAGACTTTAAGCTCAGAAACATTTAAGAAGCAATAGAATCATGTTTGAGTTGGCTGGACCTTCCAATTGACCTAGGTCCCCTAGAGACCTTTCCAGAACACTTTGTACAAGGGTGAATGAGTAGCAGGGTCTTCACCTGGCTTCACGGCTCCTCCCTGTGGCCATGGTGAGTCTACAACTGAGTGTCTCCTGTTGTCCCTCTATCTAACCCAGTTTTTTTTCTTCTTTTGTGGTGCTAGGGGTTGAACCCCAGTAGTTCTCTACCTCTGAGCTACATCCTCAGCCCTTTAAATTTTTTTTTTTTTTTTAAATTTTGGGCTGGGTTTATGGCTCAGTGGTAGAGCACTTGCTTAGTAAATGTGAGATACTGGATTTGATTCTCAGCACCACATTAAAAAACATAAATAAAATAAAGGCATTCTGTCCATCTACAACTAAAAATATTTCTTAAAAAATTTTATTTTGAGACAGGATCTCACTAAATTGCCCAGGTTGGCCTTGAACTTGTGATCCTCCTGCTTCAGCCTTCTAAGTCACTGGGATTACACGGGTGTGTCACCCCATACGGCTCAAATCCCCTTTTGACCACAGACATTTATTGATCCTTTCTGACTGGTTGACAATAGTGGGAGGAAGTTGGTAAGTTATTGTTTTATTGTTTACTTTATTTCAAGGACCTAGGGGAAGCCTTAGAATGTCCAAATAGCCTGATTCCATTCTATTTGGGGTGTCTTTAAGGGTCCACCAGGGGCCTCTAAAATTATTTCATGTACAAATGTGCATCATATGGAGGTTGATGTGGTAATCCTAAAAGCTGGCTAGTATACTTTGTAGGTAGAGAAGGATATTCAGTAAAATTTGACAAATTTGGTGATTTGGGATTGAATACTGGGCGTTGGCATTTTCTTTCTTTTTAATTAATTAATTAATTAGTTCTGGTTTATTATACATGACAGCAGAATACATTTTGATTCGTAGTACACAAATGGAACACAAATTTTCATGTCTCTGATTGTGTACAAAGCAGAGTCACAACCATTCGTGTCTTCATACATGTACTTAGGGTTACCATGTCCGTCTCATTCCACCGCCTTTCCTACCCCCAAGCTCCCTCCCTTTCCCTCCCTCCCCTTTGCCCTATCCAAAGTTCCTTAATTCCTCCATGCTCCCCCCCACCCCCATTATGAATCAGCATCCACTTATCAGAGAAAACATCTGTATTTTGGGGGGATTGGCTTACTTCACTTGGCATGATATTCTCTAACTCCTTCCGTTTACCTGCAAATGCCATGATTTTATTCTCTTTTAATGCTGAGTAATATTTTGTTGTGTATATATACCACAGTTTTTCTTTATCTATTTATCTATTGAAGGGCATCTAGGTTGGTTTCACAATTTACCTATTGTGAATTGTGCTGCTATAAACATTGATGTGGTTGCGTCACTGTAGTATGCCTTTTTAAAAGTCCTTTCGGTATAATCCAAGGAGTGGGACAGCTGGGTCAAATGGTAGTTCCATTCCAAGTTTTCTAAGGTGTCTCCATACTGCTTTCTAGATTGGTTGAACCAATTTTCAGTCCCACCAGCAATGTATGAGTGTACCTCTTCCTCCCACATCCTTGCCAACACTTATTGTTGCTTGTTAGTAACTGCCACTCTGACTGGCATGAGATGAAATCTTAGAGTAGTTTTGATTTGCATTTCTCTAGTTGATAGAGATGTCAAACATTTTTTTCATGTTTGTTGCTCTATTGTATATCTTTTTGCATGGAGTTCATGTCTTAAAAGTGTTCATTCAGATTTTTAGCCCATTTATTGATTGGGTTATTTGTGTTTTGGTGTTAACTTTTTGAGTTCTTTATAAAACCTGGAGATTAGTGCTCTATCTGATGTGCATGTGGTAAAAATTTGCTCCCATTCTGTAGGCTGTCTCTTTACCTATTTCTCTATTTCTTATGTTTTAGGAGTCTTATTAAGGAAGGAGGGGCTTCATCCGACATGATGAAGATTTGGGCCTACTTTTTCTTTTATTAGGCGACAGGGACTCTGGTTTAATTCCTAGATCCTTGATCCACTTTGAGTTTTGTCCATGGTGAGAGATGGGGGATTAATTTCATGTTGCTACATATGGGTTTCAAGTTCTCCTAGCACCATTTGTTAAAGAGGCTATCTTTTCTCTAATGTATGCTTTTGGCACCTTTGCCTAGTATGGGATTTGTGGGTTGATCTCTGTGCCCTCTATTCTGTACCATTAGTCTGCAAGTCTATTTTGGGGTCAATACCATGCTGTTTTTGTTACTACTGTTACTATTGCTGTAGTATAGTTTAAAGTCTGCTATTGTGATGCCACCTGCTTCACTCTTCTTGCAAAGGATTGCTTTGGCTATTCTGGGTCTCTTATTTTTCCAAATGAATTTCATAATTGCCTTTTCTATTTCTATGAGGAATGTCATTGGGATTTTGATTGAAATTGCATTAAATCTGAATAGCGCTTTTGGTACTATGGTCATTTTAACAATATTAATTCTGCCTATCCAAGAACAGGGGAGATCCTTCCACCTTCTAAAGTCTTCTTTAATTTCTTTCTTTAGCATTCTGTAGTTTTCATTGTAGAGGTCTTTTCACCCTTTTAGTTGATTCCGTAGAATTTTTTTGAGACTATTATGAATGGGGTAATTTTTCTAATTTCTATCTCAGAGGATTCATCACTGATGTACAGCAAGGCATTTGATTTATGAATACTGATTTTATACTTTGCTGAATTCATTTATTAGTTCTAGATATTTTTCTGGTGGAATTTTTCATATCCTCTAAGTATAGAATCATGTTGTTGGCAAATAATGATAGTGTGAGTTCTTCTTTTCCTATTCTTATCCCTTTAATTTCTTTCATCTCTCTAATTGCTCTGCCTAGAGTTTCAAGGACTCTATTAAATAGAAGTGATAAAAGAGGGCATCCCTGTCTTGTTCCAGTTTTTAGAGGGAATGCTTTCAATTTTTCTCCATTTAGAATGATGTTGACCTTGGGCTTAGCATAGATAGCTTTACAATGGTGAGATATATTCCTATTATCCCTAGTTTTTTCTAACATTTTGAACATGAAGGGATGCTGTATTTTGTTGAATGCTTTTTCTGAATTTATTGAAATGATCATATGATTCTTATCTTTAAGTTTATTGATGTGATGAATTACATTTACTGATTTCCGTATGTTGATCCAACCTTGCATCCCTGGGATGAACCTCACTTAATCGTGGTATACTATCTTTTTAATTTGTTTTTGTATTCAATTTGCCAGAATTTTATTGAGAATTTTTACGTCTATGTTCATTAGAGATAGTGTTCTGAAGTTTTCTTTCCTTGATGTGTGTTTGTCTGGTTTTGGAATCAGGGTGATATTGGCCTCATAGAATAATTTTGGAAGTGTTACTTCTTTTTCTATTTCATAGAATAATTTGGGGAGTATTGGTATTAGTTCTTTGAAGGTCTTGTAGAACTCAGCTGTGAATCCCTCTGGTCCTGGGCTTTTCTTGGTAGGTAGGCTTTTGAAGGCGTCTTCTATTTCATTGCTTGAAATTGATCTGTTTAACTCATGCATATCATCCTGATTCAGTTTGAGTGAGTCATATGTCTCTAGACATTTGTTGATGTCATCAAGATTTTCTATTTTATTGGGGTACAAATTTTCAAAATCGTTTCTAATTATCTTCTGTTTTTCTGTAGTTTCTGTTGTGATATTTCTCTTTTTATCCTGGATATTACTAATTTGAGTTTTCTTTCTCCTTTTCTTCATTATTGTGGCTGAGAGTTTATCAATTTTATTTATTTATTTCAAAGAACCAATCTTTTATTGTGTCAATTTTTTCAATTGTTTCTTTTGTTTCAGTTTCAGTTGATTTCAGCTCTGATTTTAATTATTTCCTGTCTTCTACTACTTTTGGTGTTGATTTGTTCTTCTTTTTCTAGGGCTTTGAGATGTAATGTTAGGTAAATTTATTTGATGACTTTTTCTTCTTTTAAGACATGAACTCCATGCAATGAACTTTCCTCTTAGTACTGCCTTTGAAGAGTCCTAGAGATTTTGATATGTTGTATCAGTGTTCTCATTCACCTTTAAGAATTTTTTATCTCCTCTCTGAGGTCTTCTGCAATCCATTGTTCATTCAGTAGCATATTATTTAGTCTCCAGGTGTTGGAGTAGCTTCTATATTTTATTTTATCATTGATTTCTAATTTCATTCCATTATGATCTGATAGAATGCAGGGTAGTATCTCTACTCTTTTTGTATTTGCTAAGAGTTGATTTGTGGCATAATATATGTCTATTTTAGAGAAGGATCCATGTGCTGCTGAGAAGAAAGTGTATTCACTTGTTGATGGATGAAATATTCTGTATGTGTCTGTTAAGTCTAAATTATTTATTGTATTATTGAGTTCTATAGTTTTGTTTTTAGATTTTGTTTGGAAGATCTGTCCAGTGTTTAAAGAGGTATGTTAAAATCATCCAGTATTATTGTGTTGTGGTATTTGACTCTTGAAATTGAGAAGAGCTTGTTTGATGACCATAGATGTTCCATTGTTTGGAGCATACATATTTATAATTGTTGTGTCTTATTGATGTATGGTTCCCATAAGCAGTATGAAATGACCTTCTTTATCCCTCTTGATTTACTTTGGCTTACAGTCTACTTCATTTGATATGAGGATGGAAACCCCTGTTTGCTTACACAGTCCATGTGAGTGGTAGGTTTTTTTCCCAGCCTTTCACCTTTACTCTGGGGACATCTCTTCCTATGAGATGAGTCTCTTAAAGGCAGCATATTATTGCATCTTTTTTTAATCCAATCTGCCAGTCTATGTCTTTTGATTGATGAGTTTAGGCCATTAACAGTAAGGGTTTTTATTGAGACATGGTTTGTATTCCCAGTCATTTTTGTTTATTTTTGGTTTTTAACTTGACTTGGTTTCTTCTTTGATTGGCTTTTCCTTTTGTGTAATACTTCCCTTTGCTGATTTTCATTGTCATTTTTCATTTCCACCTCATGGAATATTTTGCCGAGGATGTTCTGTAGCGCAGGCTTTCTAGTTGTAAATTCTTTTAACTTTTGTTTATTGTGGAACATTTTTATTTCGTCATCAAATTGAAAGCTTAATTTTGTTGCATATGATTCTTGGTTGGCATCCATTTTCTTTCAGAACTTGGTATATATTATTCCAATTTCTTCTAGCTTTGAGGGTCTGGGTTGAGAAATCTGCAGAGATCCTAATTGGTTTCCCCTATATGTAATCTGATTTCTTTCTCTTATGGCTTTTAAAATTCTCTCCTTATTCTGTATGCTAGGCATTTTTATTATAATGTGCCTTGGTGTAGATCTGTTGTGATTTTGTACATTTGGTGTCCTGTAGGCCTCTTGTATTTGATTTTCCAATTCATTCTTCAGGTCTGGAAAATTTTCTGATATTATTTCATTGAATAGATTGTTCATTCCTTTGGTTTATAATTGTATGCTTTCCTCTATCCCAATAATTCTTAAATTTGGTCTTTTCATGTTATTCCATAATTCTTGGATGTTCTGCTCTTGTGTTCTTATCATCCTCACTGAGTGGTCAACGGTATTTTCAAGATTACCTATTTTGTCTTCATTATCTGAGGTTCTATCTTCTAAGTGATCTAATCTCTTGATGATGTTTTTCTACTGAGTTTTTAATTTGGTTTATTGTTTCCTTTATTTCAAGGATTTCTGTTTGATTTTTTTTTCCAGAATCTCCATTTCCTTATTGAAGTAAACTTTTACTTCCTATGTTTGCTTATGTTGCTCTTTATCAAAATAATCTTTTGCTGCCTGTGTTTGCTCTCTTATATCATCCTTGAATTCACCAGAGCATTTTAATTAGGTACATCCTGAACTCCTTCTCTGAAATCTCTTCTGCTATGCTGGCCATGGATTCTAATAATGTAGTATCTTGGTTTGTTTGGGGCACTTTCTTCCCTTGTTTTTTCATGTTGTTTGTGTGTCTTCCCTTCTAACACTGAAGATCCGAGGTGTTACAGTTTTTACCCTGTAAACTTACAGTTCTGGGTTCCAATACCTATCCTTTAAGAGGGAGATCAATATTAACAGATCCCAATACAAACAGCATGCAGCCTTAAACCAGATAGCTCCTAGTAAGTTGTTCACAATTTTGTCACAATAGACAGAAATAGTGAGTTCAGTTTTTATCTACAATATACATAGTAGGTCTGCCAAAAGGTCTACAGTTTCTAATAGTGGGCAAAGAGAGAATGGGTTGGGGTGGGTTGTAGGATGAGATGTTAAGAAGGTAGGAGGCATGGAAATAGATTTATTAGATCTTAGGAATCATTATAGAGAAATCAAAAGAAGTTGACTAGTATCAGGAGAAAATAGAGAAGGAGATTTTGGGGAGACCAGTAAATGGGAAAACAATAGAGTACAAAAAACAAACATAAAAATGAAGAAAAAGAAAAAAATTTAAAATAAAAAAAGACTATACAACACAACTGTTGTATACTATTCAGACATCCCAGTCCTCAGTAGCCTAATGCCTGAGAAGTTACTTGGTTTTACAAATGTTGGGGATATGAGGGTGGGCAGAGTGGGGGAGGGAAAAAGAAAAGAAAAGAAAAATCTCAAAGGAAAATTAAAGGACTGTTTCTGTTGGAGTTCAGCATCTTTCCTGCTTCCCTTCTCATCCCGTAGGTGGGGTTGTCTGTCACCCTCAGGACGGTGAAGGTTATACGGTGGGAGGGTTGGTCTTGGAGGTGGAACTCCTAGAAGTGGGGTATAGCACTTGCCGGTCTCTGGTGGAAGACTGTGATGTGGGTGCCTGGCCTTATCTCTGTGTATCACCTGTAGACCTCACAGTTCCTGGTCTCTAAAGTGTATCTCACTCACCCCCTTTCTACCTCCTGGTCAGGGGCCTCTCTCTCTGAAGGTCTTGTGGGCTGCACTCTGTGTCCTGTGCACCTGTCACAGAGAGCTGTTTTGCATCCAGCAGGTCAGGACCAGGCTTTGTGAGCTATGGACTGGCAGGTAGCTTCAAGCACTGTGCTGGGTTAGTGACTGTGGGGGAGAGGGGGGAATTGGGGGGCTATAGGTACCTTGATATTGCTTCTAGGCCCCAGCCGGTGTCCCAACCTGGGAGTTGCACCAACTAAAAATGGCGATGGTGGTAGAGAGGATAACCCAAGATGGGGACAAAGTTGTCCCAAGATGGAGGTGGATAGCACTTTCAGAGATGGGGTATCAGGGCGGGCCGGGTGGTGGCGTTGTGTGGCATGCTTGGAGATGCAGCTCAGTGGTGTGCAGTGCTGTGGCCGGCAGCTATCTCTAAACCCTGTCAGGTGTCCCCAGGTGCAGGCTACCACGTGGAGGGGACTATGGCAGCAGTTGAAGTGTCCCAAGATGGAGGCCACTGGGAGAGCCCCACGTTGGTAGATGGGGGTCCACACAGGAGCGGCAGTCGGGTGTCTTGTGCAGAAGCAGCTGTCAGGGGTCCTCTAATAACTCTCAGAGAATCTGTACTCCCACTGCTTAAATCCTAGGTCACAGAGCGACAAGGAATGTAGCCTCCCTCTAGCCACCATCTTGGATCCTCTCCTTGGCATTTTCAATTCTCCTTCTTATATTGTGATTAGGGTCACACCTTGCTTCCAGGTGGAATTAGTTTGCAGTATTTTTTCTGAAAACGTGAAGAAAGGAGACCCCTCACTAAGCCATTTGGGCCCATCACACAGGAAGGTCCTCTGACGGGGTGACAGGCGTTCACTGTCTGGATTCAGAGCCCGCAGAACTGTCGGTGGGCAGACTTTAATCCACACTCGCCTTCTAGGTTTCTCTTTGGCTGGCCTTTGGTGACAGTATTATGGCAGGATAAAATCTGGCTCTCTCTGGTAACTTACAGAAACTGTAGTGGTCTAAAGAGACCAAGTGTTTTCCAAGTTGTTATTTGAAGGACATGCTGTTTCTTCCACCCACGGATCAGAGGCTCTACTGTGATCAAATGGCAGCCCATCAGAGAGAATATTCCCCAGGCTGCTTATTTTGCCCTGTCAGCATTTTGTTTGAGACCACACACACACACACACACACACACACACACACACACACACAAAGGCAAAGTAACTCCAGACTCTCTTAAGGTAATTCCTCTGTTGCATACCTCTGGTCCATGTATCCTGGGCCCAGCCTGGTCACTCACATAAGGTCTCTAGCCAAAAGCAGGATTGGGCATGATCTGTAGGGATGAAGTGGACCCCACTTATCCTAGACTTTGGGACCACAGTCCTCCTGTAACCTGCAGCTACGCCTGGGTTGGCTGGTCCAAGCCTAGGTTGGGGGGCTTCTTCCTTGGTTCAGAAAGGCTGTCCGAATCAGATTTCTTTTATTCCACCAGGTCACTTCTAGCCAAGTCCAGTCCTTTCCTTAGGTCTCATCCTTTGTTCCGACTGCTCCGTGTGTCTTCCCCTTTGCTGAGTGGGTCTCCCAGGGGCCTTTCTCCTTGTCGGGATGCAGCTGAGCAGAAGGGCAGTCTGATCACACACCTGGGGGTCGGGGCGGTGGGGGGGGGGCGCTTGAAAACCCTTTCTGTCGGCCTCTGAATGACCTGAGGGCTAGTTATGCTGTTCGTGGTTTATTTTGCTTAGGGCTCATTCCTGCCAACTTATGGGCATTTGTAAAGAGAAAAATCAGAACGCAGACAGTCAGTTGCACTGATTACCAATTGCTTTGCTGGAAAATCCTTTGGGCAAGACTAATGGCCAAAGGTAGTTTGAAGGATGATCTGTAACTGGTTCTCATTCCTACTGTCTTGATGGCTCATTGCTTATACAAGATGGGAGGAGAAAGGCAGGACCAAGACTGCGGGTAAAGATGCAGTACCGAGCATACGCAGGCCACCCTGTCACCTGTGAAGTTACAGCAGTTGCTCATTAAGTGAGGAGTAGGCTCCAGTCTCCGCCTGCTGGTCTGTGCACAGCTGCATGGTGGATGTCTTTCTGAATACCATGCTTCTGACCTACCTGGATGCTCCTTGGCATCCTGGGCAGCCCCCTTTCCCTTTGATCTCCCTTTGATTCCGTTACCTATTTTATTTTTGCCCTCAGAGTCATGACTTTTTAACACTTGGTGCTCTTGTGAGGCTGGAACCTAGACCCTGATTCATCACAACCTGAAAACCAGAGGCAGATGCTGCCAATGCCTTCCCCCCAGTCTTCAGCCTCTCTCCCCTCCTTTCGCCAACCTGCGGAAACACCTGCTTGCTGATCTCACCCCGCTGGGATCTGAGAGCCTGAAAGATGCAATATCTTGTGACTTGGAGAGCCACCCACCAAGTGGAACCCCCGGAGCCCTCTGTGAACCTGGCAAGCTGCAGAGGGTGGCGGGGTTGGGGGACAAGGGAACGTTCAGCGGGCAGTTTAGCTTGGTCTTCATCTGAAGGCAGATCAGTCCCTTCACATGGAGATATCCCTACCATTGTGTTCTCAGGAAAACCAAGTGAATCACCGGAGCAAGGAATGTGCTGTTTGGTGCTGCACCAAGAAGACTGCATCGTGTTTTGAATTAGAGGAGGGAGAGAGGACAACTGGGAAGCCTTCGCCGGTCACTTGCTTGTTATGGCTTTGGCCGCCGCCCGCCCCCCCCCCTTTTCTAAGATATATGCTTGGATAAGGCTTTTCTGCTGCAGCCTGTTTTTCCCTAAACTCAATCCTGCAGTTGAAATGACAAGGCCACGTTAGACATGGAAATTATTGCCGAGCAGCAAATCCAAGACTATTATTTCACCGAAGGCCCCAGGAAATGGAGACGAGGAACCTCTGAGAGCATACGCCTCCAACTCAACCCAAATATGTTTTTCTTGCCCCACTTGTTAATTAGTAAATCAAAACCAAATGAAAAATATAAATAAGTGCATACCACAAATCTGTCACACTTGAAAGTTTCCCAGCTCGTTTCTGTCTTTCTGGCATTGTGCGATCCGTCCGTGTTGCCATCCATGAGTTCAAACACCATAAAGCACTCTATAGAGCAAAGTCATTTGGGGCCATATAAATGAGACTGTTTAAGGAATGACCTGGTTCAGGTAAGGATGATCTGGTTAACTCAGTAGTCCTGATTTTTTTATTTTTTTTTTTTAAGAACAGAAAGATGGAAGCAATGGGCCTGATTTCCCCCACTCCTTTTAAGCTCTTTGTAGGTGTTTTGTATTTTGTTTTGTTACAAATCGTACATTCAAGCGCCCAGGCCTGGTTTTTTTGAATTTCTTGGCTTGATTTTTGTAATTTAGGAAGCATCACCATTCAGATAAACACTTAGAATCAAATAAGGCTCAACTAGCACTAGCTCAGCTCTTGCTCAGAGGGACCAGGAGGCCTTATTGCCCCGGAGAAGGCCGGATGTGCTCTGAGAGCTGTGCTGGGAGAAGCATTTTGTTGTGTTTTTGCAAGGATCTGGGGATCCAAGTTTTTTCTATTAAAGGAAAGGAATGGGCCTGTTCTGCTTGTGTGTTCAGATCCCACGGCTTTCCTGGGGAGACATCTGCACCCCCCGCCCCCCCTCCCCCGTGGTGTTTTTCCAGCCTCTTGTTTAGTACCCCAGGGCATGAACACACACGCGCGGCCCTCCACATCCCTGGTCCTATCTTGGATTAGAAATGTGGGTCTTAGTTTGACCAGGAAAGGTTCCAGTGTTTGTCCCCTGCTGCTGCCACGCAGGCTAGTACTTGATAAGTGCAGCTGTGTGGCTCCAGGGGTTGCTGTCCCTTCATTCAACAAATGCACGCTAGCCACCTGCTCTGTGCCAGGTCCCGTGGGGGGCCGCTTGGGCCACATGAGGGCATGAAATAAGATTCCCTGCTCTTGTGGGTCAGGTCTTGGAGGGGAGCTCCAGCCCCCAGCGGGAGCATGACTGGGTTTCGTTTGTCACTAGGCACTCGTGCCAGTGTGTGGAGGTGAGGTTGGGGGCGCCACGTACAGATGCCTCTGATTGGGGGTGTCGTGCTGGCCTGCTCCCTGGAGCTCCGTCCGGCCTCCAGCCATCACCCAGAGAGGTTGGAAGGGATCATGAGAATCGGCTCTCCCCACATCCCGGTGTTTGGCACACACGGTGCTGTGCCACGAATAATAATAACAGGTCATCTGATGCGGTGTAATTTGATAGGAATATGAACCCCTGGTAACCCTGGGAACCAAAGCAAGGAATTGGCCTCTTGGTTCCTTTTTTTTTTTTTTTTTTTTAACTTTCAAAACTTGAATGTTTCGTTAAACCAAATAGTTCCATTGTCATGGTCAGAAGTCCACTGTGAAGAAAGGCAGGATTTAGTGTTTATTTAAGCTGCCACCCAATGAGAAAAACTGTTGCCCAACATAGTTCAACTCTCAATTATTCAAGGGATGATTTTCTATCTTGGGGATTATTTTTTTCCTCCCTCCTCTGTCCCCGGAGTTTTCATGAAAGCAGTGAAATTTATCAGTTAGGTCAGAGGGTATAGGAAAAAACCTTGATGACGGGTAACCTGATAAGTAAGGCTTTTTTTTTTTTTTTTTTTTGGTGCCAGGGATTGAACTCAGGGTGCTCAACTCCTGAGCCACATCTCCAGCCCCTTTTATTTTTTGTTTTGAGACAGGGCCTCATTAAGTTGCTTAGGGTCTCACTAAGTTTCTGAGGCTGGCCTTGAACTTGTGATCTTCCTGCTTCAGCCTCCCACGCTACTAGGATTATGGGTGTGCACCACCACGCCCAGCCACAGTAAGGCTCTTACTAAAAGGAAGCATGGATCTTCTTGCTTCTGTTACCTTGCAGGTAGGTATTCTTGACCCAGGTGAAGATATGGCATCAGTAAACACAGGCAAATCCACGATTAGTGGTTTGTTGGTGCCATATCCCAAAACATGATTAAACTGTTACTAACTTCATTCCCAGATTTCATGGCCATTCTGTAGCCACCTCAAGAGACTGAAAATGTCACTGGACATGGCTAAGAAGAGTTAGTGCTGCCTCTTGATCTCCATCTTCAGCCTGCTGGTCCTGAGTCTTTCCTGCATGCTAGGCTCCTGAAAAAAGAAAAAGACAGTAGCTATTTGATTAGAGTTCCTTGCTTTTTCACCTGTGCCAGGGTTTCTTTTGGCAGGACGTGCCCTCTCTTGTCCCTGCTTATCTCTGGCCTCCCTTGTCACCCTTCCCACGGTGTTGATCTGGGGTATCCTTTTCTCCTCTCCACTATCAGTCTGCAACACCCAGTTCTCCTTCTCTGAGTCTCCTCTGTGACTCCCCTGGATTAACCTCATTTCCATTCAGGTTCGGCAGACTCTCACTAGGAGCCTACTGTGTGTGGGCCACAGAGCTCGATGCTCAGCCTGTTCCTGGGTGACATCAACTCCCAGCCTCATCCTCTCAGGTATCTTGGCAGTTCCCCTGGGAAGAGGGTGCAGCTCATCGCCCTTGTGTTTAGTGGAGACCATGCATAGTCTGTGAGGTAGCCATCAGCTACTTTAGGTTGACACTGGGGATTGAGTAGCCGAGGAGAGACATAGAAGAGCAGGAGAGAAAGAAAGAGATCCGTGCCCCAAAGAACTGAATTACATGTAAATGCGTGTCCATAAAAACACTATTCACAAAAGTCACTGGTAGAAAGGGCCTGTGGTGGGGCAGCAGGCCATGGCAGGACACAATCCCTCACCTCAGGGCTGGGAAGTGAAAGAGGCCAAGGGGCTGGAGTCCTACAATCCCCTTGAAGGCCATGCCCTCAGTGATCTAAAGACCTCTCATTAGGCCCCACCTCTTAAAGTGCCCACCACCTCCCAGTGGCACCATACTGAGGACCAAGCCTTCAACACATGGGCCTTTGTGAGACACTTAGGATTCAAATTATAGCAGAAGACTTCCTGGAATTCAGTTTTAAGGGAATATATAAAATATTACTGTATTACTGAAAGAGACTGAATGTTAGTGTCCTCCCTCCCAAATTCACATGTCAAAACCTGATCCCCAGTGTGGTGGTGTTAGAAGGTTATCAGGCCATCAGGGCAGAACCCTGATGAAGAGGGTTAGTGCCATTATTTATTTATTTAGATACCAGGGATTGAACTCAGGAGCACTTGACCTCTGAGCCACATCCCCAGCCCTATTTTGCATTGTATTTAGAGACAGGGCCTCACCAAGTTGCTTAGCCCCTCACTTTTGCTGAGGCTGGCTTTGAACTGCCTCAGCCTCCCAAGCCACTGGGATTACAGGTGTGCACCACTGCACCTGGCCAAAGGTTAGTGCCTTTCAGAAGAGAACCCATGGGGCTGAGAGTGTAGCTCTGTACAGGAGCTCATGTTTAGCATGGGTAGATCCCTGGTTCTCTCTCTCTCTCTCTCTCTCTCTCTCTCTCTCTCTCTCTCTCTCTCTCACACACACACAAACACACACACACACATAATAATAATAATAATAATAATAATAATAATCTAAAGGGCAAGTAGATTGGATTGTTTAAGAAATACAGAGGGATGAGGTCCTGGGGAGTACAGCCAGAAAAATAGAGCAGTTTAATGTCCCCCCCAAAATAGCGTTTAAGACAGTGAAGATGCGATGTCGCTGGAGAGGCTCAGAGGACAGACTAAAGGGCTCTGCGTGGCCACAGTTGAAGTCAGGTGTGTGGTTGTGGTGCTGGTGAGGTGTGGAGCGTGGACCCCAAGGGCTTCTCTGAAGGCAGCGGGACCAAGGCTCTGCCCAAGGACAGTGGTTGTGAGCTTGAGACCCTTCTAGAGGAGCGCCATCCAGCAGAACTTGCTCTTCAGAACCGTGTCCACCAGCCCCGTGGGGCTATCGAGCACTTCAGATGTGACCAGTGTACCCCGTATGATGCCGTCATCCTGGATACTTGTCATACATTTGTCCAAATTCATGGCATGCACACTAAAGGGGGACCCTCATGTAAATTATTAACTTTAGTTAATAAATGTATCAGTGTGGACTCCTCAATTGTAAAAAATGTACTCCTGCATGAATGCAAAGTGTCAATAACGGGGAATCAGGAAGGGAGATACGGGAACTCTTTGTGCTTTCAGAGTAGTTTTTCTAGAAACCTAAAACTTCTCCAAAACATAAAATTAAGCCAGGTGCAGTGGCGCATGCCTGTAATCCCAGTGACTTGGGAGGCTGAGGTAGGAGGATTACAACTCTGAGTCCAGCCTCAGCAACTCAACAAGGCCCTAAGCAACTTAGTGAGACCTTGTCTCAAAGTAAGATATGTAAAAGGGGCTGGGAAGGCAGCTCAGTGATGAAGCACCCTGGGTTCAATCCTCAGTACCAATAACTAAATAAAAGAATAACTAGATAAAAATAAAAAGAAATGCAAAGGAATTTAAGTGCATAATAAAAAACTTGACTGTTCACATTGATTTCTCATAATACTTATGACACGATTGTGTTCAGTTTTTAGGACATCTGAAAACAAAAAAAAGTTAAATGTGGCTATTGTGAGGAACTGAGTTTTCAATTTAAGTAATGGCATGTGGCTCTGGCTACTGTATTGGAGGGTGAGGTTCTAGAAGGTAAAGTCAACAGGAATTGGTGATGAGTGGGACAATTTGGAGTAGCCAGGTGGACAGAGGTAGAGTTACAGGGACAGGCTGATGGGGAGAAAGCACGTTTAGTTTTATGGCTGTTGTCCTCAAATGCAGGGGTCCTGGAGGAGGAAGGGTATCTTCAGAAAGAGCAGTGGGCTGGAGCGGGGTGTTGGGGAGGTATCAGCATAGAGAGAACAGTTGGAATCCTAAAGGTAAGTGGCGTGGGGAAGCCACACCACTGCCGCTGGCCAGGTTCCCGTTGACTTGATGTGGCGCTGCTTGCCCTGCCCACCTTCTGGGACTATTCTGAGAAACAGATGAGGTAATAACGTGTGTGAAACTGCTTTGTAAACTCTTCAGACATTAAGCCAGTTTTCCAGTATCTTTAGGAGTTGAGAGGAATGTGTCCCAAATGTTGTTTTCCAAACATAAGAGATAAAAACTGAATTCTGGAAGCACTGCAGAGCAGATAATCTAGGAGGCCTCCTGCTAGAACACAGCAAGATCCAGGATCAACAGGCCTCGGGCACCAGAGTCTCTGAGACACCCCTGAGTGGGTTCCCAGGAGCAAACAAACACAAAAGCTGCGTTTCTGGGTACAGAGACCAACGCTGTGGATCCTGAGTCCAGCTCAGGGCCTGGGATGAGTGGGGGAACTGCCCCGGGGCTCATGCATTAAGCTGAGACTCTGCAAGAGGATCAAGAGATTCCAAGTTGACAGTGTTCCTCGCAAAGGCAAAAGTCCTCTTTCTTCTCCTCTCCTCCTTCACCTCCTCCTTTTTCCTCTTCTCCTTCCCTTCCTCTTCCTCATCCCTACTTCTTTCTCTTTTGCCTCCTCCTCCTCCTCCTCTTCTTCCTTCCCTCCTCCTCCTCCTCTTCCTTCTCCTCCTCCCCTCCTCCTCCTCCTTCCCTCCTCCTCCTCCTCCTCTTCTTCTTTCTCCTCTCTTCCTCCTCCTCCTCTCCTCCTTCTCCTCCTTCTCCTCTTCCCCTCCTCCTCCTCCTCCTCCTCCTCTTCTTCTTTCTTTTTTTTAAACAAAGAAACACTCATTTAAATATTAAGGGTGGATTTCAATCAGAAATTACCTAAAAACAAAAAAATCCCCAAACACTCAAGAAAACACACCACCCAAATGAGCATCATCAGAGGGACAGTAAAGCCACACAGCTGAAGCACCTCAAGGATTTCACTTATTTTTGAGAACAGACACCAAGTCAGATAGAAAAAGTGAGACAATTATGTAGAAATACAGAAAAGAATAATAGCATAACAAATACTACGGGATTAAAAATTATCAAGAAGACCTAACGATAAGAAGTAGGACTATTAAAAAAGAATTTAAATCTTTAAAATGAAAAAAAAAAAACAAACTAATAGATGGCTTAAACTACACAGGAAACATGGAGAAAGAGAGAATTGGTGAACTTGTAAGCACCTGAAGAAATTTTCTAACCCTGTGACCAGGAGATAAATGATGCCAACGAGCCGTGAAGAGATGTGGATGTTAGAAAGTCTAATACGCATGTCACTGTCATGTTTAAAGGAGGCATTAAAGAGAATGGGGGAAGAGGCCATAATGACTGAGCTGACAGAATTTTCCAGAATTGATAGAAGGTAGGAATCCACAAACAAAACTATAGCATAATTCAATTGGGATGAATGAAAAAAAAAAAAAAAAACACAACGGGGTGTGTTGTTGTCAAGCTGCAGCATATCAAAGACAGCCACCTTATCAGATCACTCGGAGAATCCGGATATTTTGTTTAAAAGAAATGCCAGTCTCATGGCGTGAGCAGGGTTTAGCTTCTTCTCTCCCTCACAGGGAGGACGTTGTGCCCATTATGGTCTGCTGTGGAAATGGGAGTAGTGGCGAGGGAGTCTGTGCTTTGCTTTTGGGCTGTCCCATCTGTGTTTTGACCAAAGATGTTTCATGACTTTTTCTCAGTTATGAAAAAAAAATCCACGTTAACTATATTGATTTTTATCGGACGTGGTCTGATTGCTTCTTTATCTCAGTCTTTGTAAGTGGGCAAAAATGTGGCTATTGGACATTAGTTGCATTCTGTCACGGCTGTGATTAGTAAGCCTTTCCTCCTGCCGTATGTCTATTGACTAAGTGTGGAATGCCTTCTTCGATGATGACTGAGATCCGCTACTCACTTCCCCAGTAGGACACGTATAGTTTTAGCTCTTGAGCACCTTCCAACTTGAAATGACGTTCGTAACTATATTTGGGTATGAAAATGATTAAAAAAAATTTTTTTTAAACAATAAAGGACTTGGTTTACCCCCACTACTAATGACGATAGGCAAATGCTTAATGTCAGTCCTGAGACTCTCTATCATATATGCACTGCATCTAGTCTGAGGAATTCATTGGAATAAAAGTAGAGCCCAAAAGATTCCTTTGTGGTGGCAGAAGGGTCCTGGATCTGGATGTCAGTGGGGGTCGTATGAACTGGTCATGGGATGTCATAGAATACACACAGCCCAGGGCGGCACACGGAAACCGGGTGGAGTCAGAGCATGTGTCGCCCGGTGAAGGTGTCGTGCCAATGTTCTCTCCCTGATACTGATGTTGCATGATGTCACCGTCAGGGGAAGCTGGCCTGAAGGCAGCGCTTGACTCTTTTTGCACCTACTTGGGGGTCTATAATTACATAAAATAAAACATAAAGCGTACTACCCGGATGGAAAGTTGTACTCTATGTGTACACAATATGTGAAAGTACACTCTACTGCCATGTATCTCTAAGAAGAACAAATAAAAAATTTGAAAAATTTTTAAAAAAGTAATAAGTAAAGCATTTAAAAAGCTGTTTGGAGTACATCATCCAGGGAAATAGATTCTTGACATCTTTGATTCTCACAAAATATGAACATTTATAAGCACTTGGTGAACCCCAGAAAGTGAAGTCTTATCTCACGGTGGTTGAAAAGTGAGTTGGAGGGTTCCACTGAGTGTCTGTCTTGCTATTCAAGGTCGTGTGCATGTACAGTTTAAAAGTCCAAAGTCAGCCATTGTTACAACCCTTGGAAGAATGACCTGAATTGTCCTGTTGCCTAAAATTAAATGAATTGTGCCATCATGTGAAAAAACTGCTCACACTGGTCAATGGAGTGAACTTTCAAAAAGAGTTTTGAGTTTGTTGTGTAACCATCAGAGAAACAAAATATTTGTAACATGTAGAATTTACTGTAAAATATAATTGCCTTAGCTAATTAGACCAAGTTACCCAGAGTGTATGTCTAGCAAATGAGGAATAAATAAAATAAATGTCTTAAGTAGATTTTTGGCTTCTTTTTCTCCTTTCTCATTTCCTTTTTTATTTTCTCTTTTGTGTTTGCAATTTAAATAGCTGGTGTCTTTATTTTCCTCTAGACAATGTTAATTGAAATAATTCAGATTTAGTGGAATGCTATTAGTAAAATACCACTATTATAATACCTTTATTACAGTCAACCAATAGTGAGGAAAAAAGCGACCCCCCAAGAAGATCAGTCAGGAAAAAGGAAATACGCAAGTAAACACTATTAGGAATGGAAAATAGAAATAGCCATTGACAGAGCAGAGATTGCATAATACTATGGAAAAAATTTATAGCAACAAATTTGAAAAATCAAACCAATATTGAGAAAGCTTTAGATAAAGCACACTGAGTTAAAAAAAATAGCTTGATTATTTCTGTAAAATAGACACTAGTATTGCTGTATGTCTATATGTGACTTCATGACCAATGTGATTCTGCAACCTGTACACTCAGAAAAATGAGAAATTATACCCCATTTGATTCAAATGTATGATAGGTCAAGATCATTGTACTGTCATGTGTAACTAATTAAAACAAAAAAAAATTTTTTAAAAAGGAAAATAAATGAATCGTTAAAAATCTTCCCCAAAACACCAGAATCAGATGATTCGACAGATAAGTTGGCCGGACTTTGAAGACGGAATCACTTCTTGAAAAGAGAGGGGTTGCAACAACAGACCCCACCATTGCATTTAATTATAATAAAAAAGCATGTGAGAGGACAGTCCCCAACAGATTCCTGAAGCAAGTCTCACTGGAAGCCTCACGACACCTGGTGGGATTTGTGAGCACAGTAAGTCCCAAGAGTACAGATGAAAGGTAGCAGAACAGGCAATGCACCTTCAGTCAAGGCAGCCGCCACTGAGCTTCCTTCCTGGGCCCACAGCTGTGGAACCTGCCCCTTCCCGTCCCCTCATTCTTGGAGTACTAAGCTAGTCTCCAGGTTTTAAAGGCAGTTTGAAGTTGTTTGAATGGGTCATCATTAAAAATGTTGCTAGTTGTATGGTTCTTTATTATTTTGGAGCTAATGGAGCTCTTTTTTTTAAAAAAAAAAAAATCTGATTGGGAAGGTTTAAAGAGACTTCAGGGAAAATGGATAGAAGTAGAGATATAATTCTTTTTTTGGGGGGGGGGTAATGGGGATTGAACCTAGGGGTGCTTTACCTCTGAGCCACATTCCCAGCCCTTTTTATATTTTATTTTGAAACAGGGTCTCACCGAGTTGCTTACAGCCTCACTAAGTTGCTGAGGCTGGCTGAGAACTCGCGGTCCTCCAGCAGCAGCCTCCCGAGTTGCTGGGATTACAGACATAATTTTGAAGGAAATAAGTCAGACTCAGAAGAGTATCGTGTGTTTTCTCTCATATGTTGAAACTAGAGGGGAAATGAAGGAAAAAAGGGACCATGAAAGTATAAGGGTGACGGTTAGGGATGAGGGAAGGGTCACAGGAAGGGAGGACAGAAGTATTTGGAAGAGATTGATCAAGTTATATTGTTAGATACCTATGAATTTGCCACAACAAAACCCACCATTCTGTATAAACAACAAGCACTAATAAAAATGAACTTAAAAGACAAAACAACCCAATATAAGGGGTTCAGCCCTGTTAGGATCCTGATCCCAATAAACCAAATGTAGAAAGATGATATTTGAGATATTTCAGGAAATTTGAGGATGGATTGGGGATTAGGGGATGGTGAAGAATTGTTTTTACTTAGATACAATCATATAAGAAACTGCTCATTTTTAACAGGTTCTTAAATTATGGTCCATATGCATAACATAAAACGTATCATTTTAACAACGTTAAGTGTGCAGTTCAGCGGTATTAAATCCATCCGTACTGCTCTGCAGCAGCACCACCATCTATCTCTAGAACTTGATCTTCACACATAGAAACTCTGTACCCATTCAATAACTCCGTTTCCTCTCTCTAGACTCTGGCAACCCCATTCTGTTTTCTGTCTATGTGAACTTGATTACTCTAGGTGCCTCATTATATTATACCATACTGGTCCATTTGTGACTGGCTCATTTCACTGAGCATGATGTCATCAGGGTCCATCGGTGATGTAGTATGTCATCATTTGCTTCCTTTTTAAGGCCGAATAATATTCCATTGTTGTAAATATGATGCATATATCGCATTGTGCTTATCCTTTCTTTTATTGGTGGACAGTTGATTTGCTTTCAGCTTTTGGCTTCTATGAATATTGCTATGAATCTGGGTATACAGATTGTTCAAAGACCTGCTTTCAGTTCTTTTGCAAATACATTCAGAAAGATAAGGTAATTCCATGCTTAGTATTTTGAGAGCTCCTAACTGTTTTCCGCAGTGGCTGCACCATCATCTCACAAACCCACCGGTAACGCACACGTGTTCCAGTTTCCCCACCTCCTCACCAACGCTTGTGAGGAAACGCCCATATTTTTAATATTCAAGATGGGAGAGGACTGAGAGGTCACCCCCCATTTGCAGAGCAGCCATGCTCACCATGGAACTTGAGCCTGATGGGCAGCCTGGCTGGCCTTGAGGGCTCCCTCTTCGCTCTGTGACCATGCCTATGTTTCTACATGGGCCTGAACAATTCCCATCACGCCTGCACAGGAGAGGCTTTAAGGAAAACAGAAAAACTACACACTGTAATATAGTGATTCACACACGGGTAGTAGAACTCTTTGTTTTTTAAAGCAAGGTAATGATAACACTGTTTGACACAAGGTAGCTTTGGGGCAGAGGCGGGAGGGGATGGAGAAGGAAGGTCATGTTCTGGTGTTGAAGCTCAGTGCTGGTTATTATAGTCATCTGCAGTATTTGGGAGTAAAATTGATCAAATTATGTTTTTATGTACCTGTGAACATGCTGCAGCAAAGCCCACTACCTGTATAGATTAGTTATTAATCTGCAGTACCTTTCGTGTGGGAAGCCATCCGTGAATTACATGAGGGTCTTCTCTCGGTATGGTAACCAGGGAGATTTAGGTTTGGCATTGTGAACTGTCCAGGGCTCTCCCGTGGCAATAGATTGCCCAAAGCACGTGACCTACATTTCTACTCTATTAGGAAGATACTGATCTGGAGATGGGTGCAACCCGTTTGGAACTGAACAGCCCACCTTAACCTTTTTGGTGAAGAACATTCTATGGAAGGCTTTTGATATTTCCCAATATAAATAAAGCAGGCCCGGGCTCCATTTTGCCAGAGTCTAGAAGCTCCATCTGTCAGATGGACTTGCCCGTCCTGCCCCCACTTTTGAACTACTTTCTGTGTCATGTTGGTTTTTTTCGTTGTTCTATTTTTCTTAGTTTTTATTTCTCAGCCAGCTCATTCCACCAGGAGGAACCCCATTTCCACCACCTGCGTGGGACCCAGGCGAGACTTTTGTATGTATAATATTACATAATTTACCTTTTCCATCTTAAACCAATAGCTTTGATTCCTTGGGCCTACAGTTCCTACGTATTGGCCAAAGATTTAGGACTGACCTAAAACTTCAGCTGGTAGGGAGGGTCTGAAGCCAAAAAAAAAAAGAAAGGGAGATTTATAAAGCCAAGTGTATTTCAGTTTAGAGGGTGGTAGTGTATTCTTCAATTAGGTCCTTTCTTTTTTATTTGGTATTGAAAGGATTTCTAGAAATGAAATCATAGTTAAAAGAATGCCATTTGTTGTTTTATTGTCCTTACAGAGAGCAGACAGAAGATGTCGGTGACCTTGTATGAGGTCATCACCATTCTTTAAAAGTGTTTTAACTTGTCCTCGAAATTAAATTCTAGGAACTCTTGCCTAAGAGAACGCAGCACTGTTCACTAGTTGAACACCAAGGATGACAAGATTTCACTGCGCGTTTTGCAGAATGCATCGTTCCAAAGCCAGTTTAGGGAAAGGGTTAATTGGCTCAATGTGTGGACTGAGGAGTGAATTTGAATTGCTCATCAAAGGCGCACTCTAAGTCCAGAGGAGCTAGATTCTCAAATAACAGCCAGTGGTTATCACAACTGTCATTTATGGAGCACTTATGCTGTGCCACGGGCTATTGATGTAGAATGTTTCACTTATTCTTCAGAATTCTTCCCACTTACTAACCCTGAAACTTTTGACTAATATCATATACATAAATGGTGGGGGGGGGGCTGGAATTCCAAACAAGTGTCACAATTTGACACTTCCTCACCATCTTGGTCCCTACTTCATTGTATACCCCATTGGTACCACCATTGATAAGACGAATACTAGGGTTACAGGTAGGTACTAAGACTAAATTCAAAACTTAGCCCTTGTCCTTTCTCTTGTTTTCCTATTTACTGAACTATTTGACATTTAGGGAATCAATCCATAGTCCTATAACTTGAATTGCTAAGTACATTGGAAATGTTACCATTCTCCCATTGTGGCCTTCAGATGCATATGGAGGTAGTAACCACATTGTGTTTATTTCCATTAACCACATTGTGTTAATCCCCGTGAGACCATTCGCAAATGCATTGTGCAAATCCTACCACAGGCAAAAGAGTAGGGGAGAAAGGAGAAGTTCCAGAGAGACTTCAGGGAGGGTGGCTGAGTTGTCTGGCAGAGTGAGGAAGGCCTTCAGCTGGGAGCTGAGAGACACCAAGGGGACATTCTGAAGACCCAGAGTAAGGGGTAGTTTGACATCAGAGACGCGAGGGGCAACAGAGATCATAAGTCTCCCCCAAGAAGGACCAAAGAAAAGAATGTGCAGAATGCCTTGAGACTGTCTTGGTAGAGGAGAAATGGGGAAATGCCCTTAAAAGGCAGCGGGTTCTAGTTCGCATTGTGATAAAATGAATGCTTTGAACTGGGCTTCTCTTTTTCACATTTTTAGGATCTTTATCTCTTTGCATCTGTCTGTGAGAATTTGCCAGGATTCCTCCTTAGTCATACGCACTGCCTTCCAGCATTGCATAATCCTTATCCTCAAGAATTGCACACACTCTTTCCCTTCCTAGCATGGCCAGATGCGCCTGCGCTCTCCTGCTCCCTCTCTTAGCCTCTCCTGTCGTCTCTTCTCTTTTTGTCTTATCCTGTTGTGACCACAAAACAAATCCCCCCAAAACAAAGTGGCTAAAACCAGCGATGCATCGTCATCCCTCACAGTCCTCTGAGATGATGGGTTTACCTGGGCCATTCTTGAGAAAGGTTGCTCCCGTAGTTGCAATCAGATGGTGGGAACCAGATGGCCACTGGACTTGATGGCCCAGATGACCTTTCATAACATGTCTGACACCTCTGCTGAAGTGTTTGGCCAGTGACTAGACAGTTTGAGGTGTGTTCATTCTCTCTCTCTCTCTCTCCTCTTCCTTCAACCCTTCTCACTCTCCTTCCATGCACTTCTCTACACGGCTAGCTTGGGCTTCCTCACAATATGGAGGTCTCTGGGTAGTCCAGCTTCTTACATGGCCGCCATCTTTTCTCACACAAGTGTGGAAGGAAGTTCAATGCTTACAACCTGACCTAGAAAATGGCTGAGTTCCACTGTTGCTGCATTCCATGGTCCAAAGAAGATTACGGAGCAGATTGTGGGAGTGTATGAATATTGGGAAGGTTGATTTATTCTTGGAGGTGCACCTGTCAAAAACTAGCTACCACATTCCTCATATATGGAAATTTTTGTATCTTGAATCTTTGTAACTGAAAAGTCTTAGTTACTATCCTCAGTCTCACTTCACATCTGTATTTTTTTCCCTCCAACTTTTGATTCATAGTAAGAGAGATTGAAAGACTTCTTATACATGTTCCCTGTATTTTCATGTAGCAATGTTGAAATTAAGCATCCAAAAGACCCCATAGAAAAGCTCTGGGTTTTGGGTTTTTTTTTTTTTTTTTTAAGAAAGACTCTTTGGGAAATCAGATTTGATTCAATTTTTTTTTTTTTAACCAACAGTGATAACATATCAGACTTAAAAGGCAGATCAGTTTTGGGGAAAGTGATACAGTGTCCTGTGTGTGCGTCCTTGGGTGAACTCTTTAACAATATTGCTTTTCATGCTCGGCCACTAATTAGAAAACCTGCTGTCCTGTTGGGGCTCAACTGGGGTGTGTACTTTTTGGTTGGACCTCTTTTTACTTTACATTCAAGTGCTTGCAGAAGCCAAAACTTGTTCTTTTTTAACCCCCAAAATTTAAAAAAGGAAAAAAGGAAATCCCAGCATTAGGGAATCGTTGCATAATGACATGCCCATTCCGGAAGTTCTCTATTTAAAATCTTGTCCCTATAGATGGCTCCTCTCTCCTTAGCTTCTGCAAATGCCATCAAGGGCGTTGGGTCCTCTTGAGAACCCTTAGTTGTTTTGATTTAAAAAAAAAATATTCTGAATCTTCACAACTTTTCTTTGATCATGATAAGAAACAACACGTGGGGAGGAAGTCGAAAGTTCAAGGTAGCAAATGATTTTATTTTTGTTTTCTGCCCACGAGCCCTAGGCAGGCTCTGCCATCCAGGGGGGATTTGCTCATGAGGTTTCTTCCCGGTTGTCACTGAGAAAAGACTAACAGGCACTTCGGGGCAGGAGCGTTTCTCGACTCTGGGGACAGAGTCAGGACTAGTGGCAGCAGAACCCTCCTTTTTTCCCCTTCATATTGACTCTGAATTAGACCCTGAGGTTTCATGTCGTCTTCTCACATGGGACTTTACGTAAACATTTGAGAGCTGAGACTGACTTCAAAAAATGATAATCAGTAATTGCAATTTTCTGTATTGGTTTTTTTCACACAGGAAAAAGATTTTATTTAAATAAAAACATATTTTTCTAGTTTTATCAAAGTGTAATTGACAAAAAAAATTTGTATTTAAGGGATATAAATGTATGTGTTTTGATACACACATACATTGTAAAATGATCACCACTGTCAAGCTAAGTAAGGGCTCCATCCCCTCACAGAGATAAGATGTTTTCATTTTTTTGTGTGTGTGATGAAAACATTGAAAATGTACTCTTTTAATAATTTCAAGTATGCATTATGGTATTATTAGTCACCATGCTATAAAATAGATCTGTGAAATTAATGCAAAACTGACCTTTGGACCCTTGGACCAACCCACTTTTCCCAAATCCCCACCCTCCCCTTATGCCCTAACCCCTGGCAACCACCCTTCCACCTCTGCTTCTTTCTTTGAGCTTGACTTTCCTCGATTCCGTCATCAGTGACAGCCTGTGGGGTTTGTCTTTCCGAGCCTGGCTTATTTCTCTCTGCATAATGTCCTCCACATTGTCACAGACAGCACTGTATCCTTCCTTTTTAATGGCTCGGTAGTATTCCATTGTGCCTAAACCACATATCCATTCATCCATGGATGGAAAACTAGCATCGTTTCAAATAATTTAAATAACTTTTAGACCTAATCCTTTTCCAAAGGTTTCTTTCAGTGTAAACCATTAGAAAACAGTGAACGATACCATTGGTGATTCCCTCACACATACTAGTTCTGCTTGGGATCTACTCACAGATTAAATGGGGTTCCAACAGTTTACCTGGGCAGAGGGCCCCCCCACCATCATTCAACCCCCCAGCTTTACACAGCAGGTGTAGATATCACCATATTCTCCAAAGCTCTACCCTCAGTAAGAGGTAGGACTTGAGGCCTAGGGAAAAATATGCCGCCCTCTCCCAGTGCTCTCACGCCACCCCACTCAAGTTCAGTGCAGAGCCACCTTGGTCATGCCGGCCGCAGCTGGCGACATGTGAACAGAACTGAGGAGAGAAAAACCCTGGGAGGGACGCGGGCTGGGAGGGCGTCGCGGTCAGGATGGGAGTTCATTCGTTCTCCACCTTTCCCCACAAAGTCAGACTCTCCCTATTTTCGTGGAGAGTCATTGCATGACAGTTAGTTATTTAGACCCTGGAGCCAAGGGTCTAAAGAACTAGCTGTCATGCAGTTTATTGTACCCAATACTCAAACCAAAGCGTTTAATCTGTAAACGGCCTAAGAAGTTCATGTGGTCCTGAGGGGCTGCGGTGACGGTGAACTGGGCTGTCTGACCCTGTAGCCAGCGTCCTCCCCTGTGGCCCTTAGTCAATAACAATAGCTGTCACTCTCTCTTGTTTAATCCTATAGTGGAGTACGACAAGGAGTTCTCCCCTCGCCAGCGACACCACAAAGAGTTCAAGTTCAACTTATCCCAGATTCCTGAGGGTGAGGCTGTGACGGCTGCAGAATTCCGCATCTACAAGGACTGTGTTGTGGGCAGTTTTAAAAACCAAACTTTTCTTATCAGCATTTACCAAGTCTTACAGGAGCATCAGCACAGGTATGAAGGCTCAAGGAAGCCCCCAAGGTGGGCCCGGCCCCATTTCTCACCCTCCGTCGTCACATGGGACCCCAAGTGTGTCTGTGGAAGGTGCTTAGCAGTGGAGGGACAGCCCGTGAACATGAGGAGGTGGGTGTTCTCCACGGTGCTGTTCAGCCGAAAAGATTTTTTTTTTTTCCCCAATAAACTGATTTCCCAAGTACTTATCTTTTCCTGAGCAAGCCAGCTAGGAGGACTTACTAAGCACCTTTTGTGAGCAGACAACTGTACTGGGGATAAAATGTTTTCCATTACTGTTTGGTCCCCATGTTGAATGACGGGCAGGGGTGGCTAAAATAAATGCACACATTAAATTTATATAATGATGCTTATAAATGATACTAATTCAGATGACAATAAGGTTATTTATTTGTGCATTTAATAAACACACATGATTTCACTTTTGAGTAAGCGGGTTTAATGTACTTTTTACCATATGGATATAAGGGAATGATAGTTTTTTTTTTTTTTAATCCCAATGTGTCTATATTATTCTTGTTTCCTAAAATGAGTCTAGACCATTTTTTTTAAAAAAAGCTGCAATGATATATGTTCATGGAGCTGCCTAATAATAATAATAATAATAATAATAATAATAATAATAAAAGCTTCCATGGAGTGATGGTTGAAGAACTGGGCAGAAGGATAAAGTGTCACAGCAGGTAGTTCAAATCTGTAGTGCACAGAAAAGCAGCCAATGACTTTGGATTTTGCTTGGTACTTAAGGGTTCAGTCCAGGGAGAATGAAGCACATAATGATAGGTTAGCATCGCTATGTAGTTCTCAGTGTGCACAAGGTCGAAATTAAGCCAGTGGCATAATATTCTGGCAATTATATGGTAAATAAAAAGGTAAGAAAGAAAAACAGTGTATTGGAGGGCAGGAACCCTGCATTACAGGCTTTCTAAAGAATTTGTCACCTTTGGTTTTCTAAAATGCATCCTGATTCTTGCTTTTGGTCTTGGAAGACTACTGACTTCCCAAGAATTTCTAGAGGTTTAGGAATGACTTTGGTTTCTTCTGAACTTATTGATCTGTGTGTGGGTCTGTCACAAATATGCATGCTGAAATTTTTGGAATCATGAACTTGACCTATGAAGGGTTCACTTTCGTTTTGAAAGCACCACCCGCACTGAACCCTTGTACATGTTCAAGTCTCTAACGGGGTGAATGGAGGAAGACGGAGTGATGGCAGGTGCTGGGAATTTGTCATGGTGTGGAGTATCCACTGAGGGTTGTAGATGAGTTCCAAGCTGGCACAGCTAAATAATGACTAAACACAGCCATTGTGGTATCTTTATGATGGATCAAAAATCAGAATGAAAGGGAAGGTTTCCAAAGCCTGATTGTCGCTCCTAAATAAAAGCATATGGGATGGCTTTGCTGTTGGGGGGGGGGGGTTCTTTTGGGAAGCAAATTATTCATCGCTAGATATTCATCTTTTGATAATTTGGAGAGAATTGGCACTCAGCAGTTCTCTGGAATGGCTTTACAATATAGATTTTTCAATCTAATTATTCCATTACATTTCTCTGGTGGGAATAGCTTTTGTACTGGTGCATTTTTTTGGTTCAGAAGTTTGTTTGGGAAACATGATTTTCTCTGTCCTGGGGGAAAAGCATTAGAGTAAAAACACTAAACTGGGAGTTTAGTGACTATGGAATTTTTCAAAATAATATTTATTATTATTATTATTATCATTATTATTTTAAAAGGAGCTAACAGAAACTTTGTAAGGTTTGCACTGAACTTGAGCCAAAAAAGAACAGCTGCCTTGTGCTTCAAATGGCGGCGACATACTTCTCGAGGCCAACAGTGAGTTTGGAAAACAAAGTCCCGGAGGGTCCCAACCTTGGATGGCTCCCTATCAAAGCAGAGAGCTGTCATTTCTTGGTCTTCTAGGATGGGAGCATTTGGCGTTTGGAGTGTTTGATTTTGGAGCCTAGGAGAGGGGGGATCCTGGGAGAATGGGAGAAGCTCATGCTTTTGAAGGGCTCCAGGTTGGCCAGATTTCCTTATCTGTGGGCCGGGAGCCCAGCCTCCCGCTGCCTCTGATGTTCTTCCAGAGGCTCCAGGTCTGACTGCAGGGCTCCTTGTGGGGGCTGGTTTGATCTCCCCATCTGTGTCCAAATCTGTGTTTGAGTGACATTTGTAACCCTTGATGGGTTCACTTCACGTAAGAAGTGTTTGGGTTGCGAAATAGTTGGCGTCCTTGAAAAGGGGGGTCGGGGAGTCAGGTTTTTCAATGCTGAGTCCTACATTCGACTGAGGGCAGAAGAGGGACAACCTGGGATTTCTGACACAGGAGGCAGTCAGGAAACCTGGCCCAGGGAGGGTTGGGGAAGATTCTTGGAAGGCAGGTCTCCACTTTGCGCTGTGCAGAAACGTGTGTTTTAACTGATAAGAGACAACTGGACCAGGTAAGTTGTTTGTTTTTTTTTTAAGTGAGTACTTTAAATAGATGGTGCTTTCAGAAATATCAGGGAAGCACTTGACATTTTACTCAAAATTTGAGAAAATCTAAGAGCTGTCTTAGATAGAATCTTAAATCATGGAAAGATCTGAAACAACCCATAGATTAGAGTGAGATCATTAACTCAACGGTTGGCACTAAGTTCAAGTCCAAGTTGCCCTTTGCATTTTATTTATTTATTTATTTTTAATTTAACTCCGTGGTATTGGGTAATATTTACATTTTAAGAGGAGTTTGGTGGGCTAGGGATGTGGCTCTGTGGTAGAGCATTTGCCTGGCAAACATGAGGCCTGGATTTGATCTCCAGAACACCCCACCCCCACAAAAAAAGTTTGATGTCACTTTTGATAATCATAAATCATTATGCCCTCATGATGATGCTGATAAAGATTTGCATTTATATAGAACTAACAGTTTGGGGAAAGCCTTCTCTGAAATTCTCAAATTGGGATTTTACTGTGACATGGGGACCATCTCCAGATAAAGGTGAGGTTCCAGAGAGGTGAGCAGTCTCTCCATGGCAGGTCCTCCCACTCCGTTTCCACATCTCCGATGTGGTCCTTGTCTGAGGGCCAAGAGAACATTCCATTGTCAGCTAAAATGTATTTGTGAGAATTCAGGTCCTAGGACTTTTGACAGTTGAGGCCTTCCTGCAGGAAACCTTTGCAATTCTTTGTCCCCTTGGTCAACCATTGATCTAGTAACAACTTTTCTAGAGAAGGGGTGTGGACAGGAAGAAAGACTAAATTTTCCCCAAAGTCTGAGTTCTTGTCCCAATTCTGACACTACTGTCCATTTATTTCTTTCCTATAGTTTTCTGTGTGGCACCCACACTACGCTGTCTTCACAGTTGGAGGACAGATTGCTCCGAATACCTTTTGACTTTTCATCCTCATGTGAAGTAGCATGATGGCGCCAGGTGGCTCTTCGAATGTTCTTATGACTTTTCTTTCTACAGCATCTTTAGATGAATGGTGCAGTCCCGAGGCCTAGAAAGACTATCATTTTCATCTACATTTCTTGTTTGCTTAAAGGCACATCTTTAATGTTCTTAACTGAACTTTTTATACTTAGAAGTCAAAGAGAGTCTCTTGGAAGTCAACCAGAAGTGTTAACAGAGAGCATGTTTAGTTTCTGAATCATGGTCCTCTTTGGTTCATGAATCGGCCATACTCGCCTCTGTTAGTTTTGACATTCTGTTCTGTGTTTGGGCAGTTGTGTTGTTTTGCAGTGATGGTCTTGTGGTGTCTTCCATGTTCTATCAAGGTACAGTTTTTTGAAAGACATTTAAAGTTATAACTAAGTACAGATTTAAAATGTATATCATCCTGGCATAAGCAAAATAAACTCCTCTGTTTGAAACAAAGATGGATGGATGGATAGCTAGACAGACTGGTGTTCATTTTTTGTTGTTGTTTTGGGTTTTTTTAAGTTTCATGTTTCATCCTAACTTCAGAATCCTTAGGATCTTAACAAACACATGTTAGAATCAACATGTTAGGCACTGTTGCTTTAGAGTTGATTTTCAAAACTTGTAGAAAGATCTTCTTAGGTCAACCAAGCCAATTCTGGACTGCTGAATCCTCCAGGATTAATCCTAAACTAACTTATTGCCTTAATTTTTTTGACAAAATTCACAAATTTAGACTCATTTTATGGATAGAACATAATTTTCCCAGCATAGAAAATAACCATGGAAGGTCAAAGACACATTTTTTTAACAGAATTTTTAGTTTGAAACTCTGAGTCATTCACAATAAGGAATGCAGGAATAAGTTAAGAAAGGGGAATAAAGATGAGTTCCGGTTTGGATATGTTTGAGTCATGGTGGGAACACCCAAGAGGCAGCAAGATGTAGACACTTTGATCTCAGCAGAATGAGCAAAGCTACGGTAGGATTTAGAGACCACAAGTGAGATAATGAAGTAGATTATTAGATAGGCCAGCTGTACAAGAATTGAGAACTCAATCAACTCAGTTCCATTGATTGGAAATACTGGCCTTTTCCCACGTACCTCAAGGGCACATTATCTTATATTAGGTGATTGCCCAGGTGTGGGTCTATTTCTAGGATCTTTATTTTGTTCCATTGGTTATTTTTTTTTCTCTTGCACCAATACTACACTGTCTTAATTCTTTTAGATTGACAATGAGGATTGATATCTGGTGTGTAAGTTTCCCAAATTTGTTCTTGAGACTCTTTTGGATACTAATGGCCATTTATATTGCCACATAAACTTTAAAATTAGTTGATCAGTGTCCATAAAAAGTGAAACAAAGCAAAAAAAAAAAATTGCTGGGATTCTGATTGGAATTACATTAAATGTAGAGTTCAACTTGGAAATAATTTACATCTCACTAATGTTCCATTCAAGCATATAGCATTTATTAGGCTTTCTCTAATAACTTTCAATAATATATAGTTGTTTTGTGTGTGTCAAACCTTCTTATTAGATTAATTTAGGTAGTAAAGTTTTATGATGTTATTGTAAATGTTATTTTAAAAAATTTCAGAGTTTTTTCTCCTTACATATATAAATACAACTGATTTTTGTATATTGATCTTGTATCCAGTAACCTTGAATAATTACATGTTAATTCTAATTTTTTTTTGTAAAGTCTTTTGGAATTTCTAAAAGTATTATCATACCATCTATAAATATCAGTTTTATTTTTTCCTTTTCAATTCCTATTTTTTTTTGTTTCTCTTTTTTCTTTTATTGTCCTGGATAGGATGTCTAGTACAGTGTTGAAATCCACTAAAATATCTGTCAGATTTCTAATGTCAGTGTGTGTGGGGGGTGTAGATTTATTATTACTATGAAGGATGATGAATTGTTGTAAATGTTTTTATAAACACTTTTTTAGATTAAGGAAATTATTCTCTATTCCTAATTTTATAATAGTTTTAATTTAAATTAGGAAATAATGTGGAAAAAATTGTTGGTGGTATTAGGCATTGAACCCAGGTCCTTGCACTTGCTAGGCAAGTGCTCTGCCCCTGAGCTGTGTCCCTAGCCCTGAGTTGAAATGTTAATCAAATGTCTATTCTGAACCTTTTGGGATGATCATTTGATTTTTTTCCTTTATAGTGTTAATATGGGTACCATATTAAAATACTATCAAGTGCTGAGCCAATTTCACAACCCTGAGAGAAATTCAGTTTGTGATTTAGTATCAGTTTTATATAAGACTCATTCCAAGATTGTGTCTGATAACTCTCCTCCTTGGGTCCCCTCTAGGTCTATTTCCATTATCTTTTTGTCCCCCTGATCTTATGCCTTGGCATGCCTGAGGATTTTGTGTTTATTACACTTTGGACATTATTTAATAAAACATTTCTCGATATCGTTACCTCTCTCTAGACTGGATTTGTGCTTCTTCTGGAAGTCAGACACACGGCCGGCAAGTGCCCCAGTTCTTTTTGCTCCAGTGGAGGTTTCGGGGTCTGCTATGGCTCATCTGTTTCTGGTTTTCCATTTCTCCCCCAGTCTAGCCCTTCAGGGTTTTCGGCTGAAAGTCCAGGACACTTACCAGAGGCCGTCTTCCTTGGTGGGCTCTGCACTCTACTTTTTCACTCCACAGATTCACGGGACTGCCAAAAACTCTGCTATTAAGCCTCTCAACATTTTCTTTCTGCTTGTTTTCTCGACTTCTCGTCCCACGTACACATAGCTAATCTTTGGCAAATATCTCAAACGAAAATATTGGGGTTCAAGGCCACCAGATCTCGAAGCAGAAAAAGGACCGCCCAACTTGGATACCTACAAGGAGTGAGTCCAACTCGTATGAGGTCACCTTCACACATCCCCTTCTGTGGAGCCTCTTTCCTCTAGGACCTTCGCCCTTCATGTCCTACCTGCCTTGAACTCTAATTTTTATCCCTAGCCAGTGATCCTGCTCCAGACTCCAGGCCCCTGCTTCTTTCTCTTTGGTGCATGCCTCAGGCTGGGAATTAGCAAGTGTTCTGGAATGAAAAGACAACCACAAATGCAGGGCTCACCTCAGGGCATCTTATCTCAGAGGTCTTGGTCTAAGACCGATCAAGTGTCACCTTGCCAGTTGCTCTAAGACGATTTGAATCAGGTTTTTATTTTGTGGTTGTTTTTCAGCTGAACCATTATTTTTAGTTGTTCTTGGTGGGAGTGTTCGTTTGCTGCATCAGGGCAGAAGCATAAGCCTCTGAAAGACAGTAAATTTTTTTTTGTGTTTTTTTTTTTTGTTTGTTTTTTCATTTAAGAATCTTTTTAACAAATTCCTATGAATATTAGTGTTTGCATCATTAGCCAAATGTTGTAGTTCTGTAAGACCTGGACCCAGTAGTTGATCCAGTTCCAGGATCTAGGAGAGTAGTTTCTTTAGAAAAGCGTTCACAGACTGTTCTTTGAATTCAGTTGGATTTTCAGTGCTACCTGTTGGAGAGGAGATAAAAATTTAACCTTTTTAGACGGCTCAGACGGGTTTCCTTTTTCAAGGCAAGGGCAAATTTGAGAAAGCCAGGGTGTGAGAGGAAAACCAAAGCTTTTATCACCGTGCCCAGCCACACCTGTTTCTCTTGTGCCTGGCTTTCACAGCTATGATCCTCCTGGACTCCTGAAATCTAACTGCTGGAATGACAGTCTTTGGCTCCCTCAGTGTGGGGCTTATACAAGCAATGAACATTTCAGCATTTGTCCCTTTGCCCCCCAAAAGGGGATGATACAACTGAGCCACAGCTCAGGTTTTGTAACTTGTTTCATATTCCTTATCCAGAATGATGTGCCTGAAAATGAAAGAACCCACAAAATCTCAAGAGGCTTCCAAACTTTGTTCTTCCACTTATCAGTGTTCTGTTATTTCTAAGGTCCAGTTATCCAAAAATGGAACTACTCAGAAGAACGCTAAAATATTTTATGGTGGAGGGGAATCCGGTGGGCCCGTCACTGAGGACAGGATTCTTTGGGAACCTCTTATCCACTTGGTAAACTATGATGACAGAAAAGCAGGTTTTGGTTTTTGGAAACTGTGCCCCATGTGTTATTCATTCCTAGGAAACAGCTTGCTTTGACTGCACGCACCTCTGTGCAAGACTTTCTAGCTTGGTGGGAGGCAGCCCATGTTCGTGGTTAAGATTATTTTGTAAGACCTCCCTCTCTCTCTCTCTTAAAAATCACAAATTAGCAGTGTTTTTGTTTCATTGGTCGAGGATGTGGAAATATGGGATTGGAGAAATGACACAGGTAAGATTTGGATGTAACATGTTGAAAACCGGGTGGCAATCTTCCCCCAGCCTGAGCTGGTCACTAGGGTAGTTCCATGAATATGTGTAAAGCAACTATCCACTTTGCCCCTCTTTCCATCTTGGACACATAGAAATGTGTCTTCAGAAACACTGCTACTTTGGATTTCTCTTTCCTGCGATTCTGCTTATTAGCCTAACCTGATAACTCCCCGAGGGTTAAGCCAGTCACACATGTCACACATGTCCCTGTGGAGCAGCTTCCAGCTGGTTTGCACTGTTTTAGGGAGAGAAGCAAGACATCTTGAGAGCAGATGGCTTTCAGCCGTAAGTCTAAAACACAGAGAGAGGTGGTACTCTCATATCTAAAGAAGAGGTGGTGTGCTTTGAATCCCCAGCTTATAAAGAGTGCTTTCCAGACCAGCGGAATTGGCATCAATATAGAGTCTGCTAGATATGCAAGTTCTTGGGCCCCAGGCCCCCTGAACCAGAAGCTCCAAGGTGAGGGACCGCCCTCTGTATTAACAAGTCACTCAGGGGAGTCTGACCAGGCTGTCCTGGAGGACCACTGGGATGATGGCTAAGAGCATGCATAACACTTGGGCCAAATGGCCTGGGCTCAAATCCCAGCTCTGCATTTTACTAGCTATGTGTCAGTGAGCAGGCTACTTACCCTCCTGGTGCCTCAGTTTCCTCACCTGTAAACCTGAGCTGGTATTAACAGTATTGATCTCATATGGTATTTGTGAGGTGTTGACATATGTAAGAGCACTTGGAATAGTCACCAAGTAAACACTACATTAGTGTTGACTACATTCATCTCCTAACACAAAGTGATTTACACTGGCTTGTTAACAATGAAATAGCATTTAGAGTGTAGGTAATGAGGTGATATTTAAATCTTTTTACCATGCGAGCATTAATGTCAAGTGGCATGAAATCAGTTAAGACTTAACCAATTATGTAGTAATGTTTGTTCATATCCGTGAGTGTATGTGTAGCAGTTTACCAGGGTGCATAGTGCTTTATTTTCGAATGTCCTGTTCATAGAGAAGCCAAGATGGTGGGGTGGAGGACAGCTGCATTTTCCAGTTTCCCTGTGGCTCAGAATTAAAGCAGGGGAAGAGTGTTTCTCAGTGACGGGAGGTGGGTCACTGAGAGGATTTACTGAAATTCAGTATTGGACAGAGAGTCAGAAAGACCTAGAAATTCTGGTGCGTTGAAGAGAGGGCAAGAAAGAGTACATTGGGGCCAAATCTGTGTGCCATGCTCCTCCTTGGTGGCCCTGCCCTGTGACTAGAGTTCTTGAGATGTGCTGGAGAACCAGGTACACAGCAGAGACCACATTGGCCCATCCCAGGATGCGTTGATCTAATCTCTCTGGGACAGATATCACCCAACCTAAGTTCCAATCAGAACTAAATGGCAGCCACCAGAACATCCCATTTACAAGTCCAGGTCCGCCCTGTCCTGGGAATGCAGCCATCAATCTGACCAGAGTAAACTGCAGTGGGTGGTACTTTCCATTCCATCCTGCCTCGTACTTGCTGAGAGCCATTTGAACCAGCTGTGATCCCAGGTCACTCCACATGGCAGCCTGGTGAGTGATACAAAAAGAGGAAGGGATTAATAACCCCTAGCCATTACTCTTCTTAAGAAGAGGAAACAGAAAGAAATGAAGACTGGCATAGGGAGTGAATATCCATTCTTGTCCACAGTTTCAACCACCTGAGTGGAGACAGTTCTTTTAATTTTTTAAGTAAGAATTTGTTTTTGTTGTATTTGCTGATTGGTTCATATGTATGTATAAATATATATATAAGAAACTTTGTGTGTGTGTGTGTGTGTATATATATATATATATATATATATATATATATATGAAACTATTAATAGAATATACAAAATTTGGGGAGAATATTAAGAAATCTAGTTTAAAAATCTTTTGAGAAAGGAGAAGAGATGCAGGTTAATGGTGTATAGAACCTATTCAGTAAAAAAGTAGAATATTTCCCAAACCTTGGGAAGGAAATGGACACTCAGATCCTGGAGGCATTTAGAACCCTGAATAGACAGGATCAGAAAAGAACCTTTCCATGATACATTATGGTTAAAATACCAAAAATTCAGAACAAAGAAAGAATTTTAAAAGTTGCAAGAAAGAAATGCTAAGCCATTTTATAAAGGCACACCAATAAGAAAATAGTAGATTTCTCAGCAGAAATTCTAAAAGCTGGTAGAACTTGGAATGATGTGTTTCAAGCCCCCAAAGGAAATAACAACCAATCAAGATTGTTATATTCAGCAGAGCTATCCTTCAGAATAAAAATAAATAAATAAAAAGAAAAGAAAAACATTCAAAGATAAACAAAGAAATTCGTGACCACTAAGCCAGCATCACAGAAGATACACAAAGGAATCCTACACACTGAAGAAAATAAAAATGACCAAGACAGCTAAGAAAGAATAAAGCTCATTGGAATAGTAAATAAACAAAAGAGGATCAATAACAAATCAAACATTGGCAATTAAATAAAACGACAGGAAGAAATATATAGCCTCTCTATGATAACATTGACTACAAATGTTCTTAATTCTCCAATTATGACATAGACTGGCAGATTGGATTAAAAAACAAGATCCAGTTGTCTCTAAGGAACACATCACACAAGCAAAGACATTCAGACTGAAAATGAAAGGATGGGAAATGGTATTTCATGCAAATGGAACCTGAAATCAAGCAGCAATAGCTACTCTGATATTAGACAAAGCAAACTTCAAACAAAAATTGATAAGAAAAAACAGAGACCATTACATATTGGTAAAGGGAACAATCCAAAAAGAAGATGTAACAGTTGTGCATATTTATCCTGTGAAAGTCAGTGCACCTAATTATGTAAAACAAACATTACTCAAAAATTACTCAATACAAAAGGACCCTAAAAAATGATAGTGGGGGACTTCAGTAGACCACACCATACTCACTCACAGGTCATTCCAGGCAGAAAGTCAACAAAGGCACATCAAATTTAAAACTTTCATATAGATCAGTAGAAGTTAAGAGACAGTTATAGAATATTTTATTCAACAACAGCTGAATACACTTCCTTATGAGCTGCTCATGGAACTGTCTTTAAAATTGGTCATATCTTAGGCCATAAAGTAACTCTTAGCAAATACAAAACAAAATTAAAATAATATGTTTCATCTCTTCATATTGCAATGAATGAAATTAGAAACCAACAAGAAAGACTACAGAAACTATACATGTACAGAGATTGAGCAATATACTTTTGAGTAGTGGGTCATTGAAGAAATTTAAAAGTTCTTAGAATAAAAAAAAAAAAAATAGAGACACAACATACCAGAATCTCTGGGTGAAAGCAAAGGTAGTATCTGAGAAGAGGGAATTTTATAGCTTTGAGTGCCTACATTAAAAAGATCTCAAGTAAACAATGAAATATCTTAGGATTTTAGAAAAAAAAAAAGAACAAGCCAATCCTAAAAGAGAAGGAAAGAAATAATGAAGATTAGAGATGAAATTAGTGAGATAGAAACTAAAAGAATAATATAAAAGATCAATGAACCAGAGTTGGTTCTTTGCAAAAATAAACAAGATTGATAAGCCCCTAGCCAAACTAACCAAAAGAAAGAAGATTCAAATTAAAAAAAAATAAAGATGAAATGGGGTTATTACAACAGATACAACTGAAATCTAGAGGATCATTAAGGACTATTCTGAAAACTTAAATTCCAACAAGTTGAAAAATGGTAGGTGAAATGGGTGAGTTTCCAGACATATGATCTACTGAAACTAAACAAAGAGAATATAGAAAACCTAAACAAATCAATAATAATGAAACATAAGGAGGCTGATTCATAGTGGGGTAGGGAGGGGGAGCATGGGAGGAATAGCCGAACTCTAGATAGGGGTGGGAGGGGAAGGGAGGGGGCAGGGGGTTAGCAAGGATGGTGGAATGTGGTGCACATCATTAATCTAAAGTACATGTATGAAGACACGAATTGGTGTGAACATACTTTATATACAACCAGAGATATGAAAACTTGTGCTCTGTATGTGTAATAAGAATTGTGATGCATTCCACTGTCGTTTATTTTTTAAAAATCCATTGAAAAAATTTTAAAAATAAATAAAAAAGAAAAGAAAAATGGGGTAGGAAGGAACATGAAAAGTAGAAGAAAAATTGGTAAGATAAAGCATGTAATATTATCATTTTAATAGCTGATAAAACCTTGCCTAAATTTTAAGAGCTTTAAAAAAATAAAAAGAGAATCCAAGAACCAGATAGATTCACAGCTGCATTTTACCAGATTTTTAAAGTAGAACTAATGCAGTATTCCTCACATTATTCCATGAAACTAAAAGGGAAAGAATGCTTCCAAACTCATCCTACAAATCCTGTATCAACCTGATGTCAAAACTGGATAAAAGTATGTCAAGGAAAGAAAGCTACAGATCAGTATCATTAATGAACAAAGATGCAAAATATCCTCATTAAGATATTAGCAAATATTTGGTGAATTTAAGAACACATTAAAAAAATCATACACCATAAAGTTAGTTTCATCCCTGGGATTCCAGAATGATTCAACATATGCAAATCAATAAATGCAAAATACTACATAGATAGAAACATGAACAAAAACCATGGGATCATCTCAATAGAAAAAGCCTTCAACAAAATTCTACACCCCTTCATGATAAAAAAAATAAAAATAAAAACCCTGAAGAAACAAAGGCTAGAAGGAAATTACCTACATCAGAAACTCTATGTGACAAAATAAAAGCCAAAATCACTCTGAGAAAATGGAAAGCATTTCTCCTAAAATCAGGAATAAGACAAGGTATCTTCACCTCCTATTCTATATAGTACTTGAAATTTTAGCCAAAGCATTTAGGCAAGGGAAGAGGGATGGGGGAAGGATATTAATAGGAAGGAAGAAGTCAAATTATCCCTATTTGCGATATCATCATAAATTTAGGATACCTTTAAGGATCCACCAGAAGATTTCAAGAACTGATAAATTCAGCAAAGTGGGAGGATGCAGAATCAACATACAAAAATCAATAGCTTTTCTCTATACCAATAACAAATCTGCTGAGAAAGAAATCAGGAAAACAATTCCATTCAGAGTAGCTTCAAAAACGTAAAATGCCTAGGAATAAACCTAACCTAGGAAGTGAAAACCTCGACATTGAAAATTATAGATCATTGAAGAAAGTAATTGAAGATGATGCTAGAAGATCAAAAGACCTCCCATGTTCGTGGATAGTAGGATTAATATTGTTAAAATGGTCATATCGTCAAATTCAATCTACAGATTTAATGGAGTCCCCATTAAAGTAAAATGAAATTCTTCACAGAACTAGAAAAAAAGCAATCCTAAAATGCACAAGGAAGAACAAAAGACCCAAAATAGCAAAAGCAATCCTGAGCAAAAAGAGCAATGGTAGATGAGGCATCGTGATAGGGACTTCAAATTAGACTATAGAACTATAGTAACAACACAACTTGATGTTGGCATAAAAACAAACTTGGAGATCAATGGAATATAATAGAAGACACACAGACAAACCCACACAGCTACAGTTACCTGCTTCTTGACAAAGGTGTCAAAAGCATGCATTGAAGAAAAGGTAGCCTCTTTCACAAATGGTGCTGGAAAACCATTTGGTGCTGGATTCTCCATATGTAAAAGAATGAAACTCGATCCCTATGTCTCACCCTGTACAAAACTCAGTGTAAAATGGATCAAAGGTCTAAGCATAAGACCAGAACTTTGCAACTGTTTGAAGTAAGAATGGGTGAAATGCTTCATAGGCAAAGACTTCCTGAATAGGAAGGAGCTTTATATCTCAAGAAATGAGAGCGAAATCAATCAATCAATCAATAAATAAATAAATGATATGATGTCAATTAAAAAGCATCTGCACAGCAAAGGAAACAATTAACAGAGTGAAGAGACAACCTACAGAAGGGGAGAAAATCTTTGCCAGGTACTCATCCAACAGAGGATTAATATTCAAAATTTATAAAGAACTCAAAAAAGTCAACACTAAAAACCAAATAACCCAATCAATAACTGGACAAATGAACACACACTTCTCAAAAAGAAGTTCAAATGGCCAGCATTTGCTCAACATCTTTAGCTCTAAGAGGAATGCAAATCAAAACTACCCCGAAATTCCATCTCACTCTGGTTAGAAGGACAATCATCAAGAATACAAATAACAACAAATGTTGGCATAGACGCTGGGAAGGAACTCCTATACATTTTTCTTGGGACTGTAAATTCATACATTCACAGTGGAAATCAGTTTGGAGGTTCCTTAAAAAGCTAGAAATAGAACTACCATATGATCCAGCCATTCCACCCCTTGGTGTTTATCCAAAAGAATCAAACTCAGATTACTGTAGTAATGCATACCTATGTTTATCACAGCACTACTCATGACAGCCTAGTATGGAATCAGCCTGAGTGTCCATCAGTAGATGAATGGATAAAGAAAAATGTGGCATGTATGCACAATAGTTTTATTTGGCCATAAAGAAGAATGAAATTGCCATTTGTGGGAACATGGATGGAACTGGAGGCCATAATTTTGAGTAAAGTCAGTCAGACTCAGATGTATGCAGTCTCTCCTATGTGGAAACTGGAGAGAAAAAAAGTCAGGAAGAAAAAGAGAGTCCATGAAAGTAGAAGGGATGCAGCACCATCAACGTTTATAGCAGCACAATTCACACTAGCTAAACTGTGGAGCCAACCTAGATGCCCTTTAGTGGATGAATGTGGCATATCTACACAATGGAATATTACTCAGCAATAAAAGAGAATAAGATCATGGCATTTGCAGGTAAATGGATGGCATTGGAGAAGATAATGCTAAGTGAAGTTAGCCAATCCCCCCAAAAACAAATGCTGAATGTTTTCTCTAATATGAGAAGGCTGGCTCATAGTGGGGTGGGGTGGGGATGAATTCTAGATAGGGCAGAGGGGTGGGAGGGAAAAGGAGGGGGCAGGGGATTAGCAAGGATGATGGAATGTGACGGACATCACTATCCAAAGTATGTGTATGAAGACACAAATTGGTGTCAACATAATTTATATACAACCAGAGATATGGAAAATTGTGATGTATAAGAATAATAAGAATTGTAATGCATTCTGCTGTCATTTATTTTTTTAAAAAGTCAATTAAAAAATAAAAGAAATTAGAAGGGAGACCATTAGGGTAGAGGAAGGGAACCAGGGCGAGGTTGGAAGAGGGGGTTGGGCAGGTGTTAGGAGTGAAATCGGTCAAGTATATGTGTATATAGATTTGCCACAATGAAAGCCACTATTCTGTATAAGTTATATGTACCAATAAAAATAATTTAATAACATTCTATTCATTTTGTATCTTTCTAGTTGTAAAAGTTTAAATTCAATCTATAATACCTTACATAAGGGAAATGTAAAAAAGCAAGAGCTTGATTTATTTCATTTCCTTGAATTATTTTTTACTTTTAGTTTTAAAACTCAGTTTTCCTTATTGTATAAGGAAATATATTTGTCAATATATAAATGTTGTCTCATATCTTAATTTACTATTGAGTCCAGACACATACATGGCAAAGGAATGCGTTTTGAAGAAATGAACAGGAGATAGTCACCTTATCCAACATTTCATAAGATTTCAAACATATAAATCTTGTGAGATTTATATCTCACATAAATTTCAAACTTATAAATCTTCCTAGTAAAATGGTAGGCGGGAAACAGTGGTATTTTGACCAGGTGGTGTGATGTTTTTTGTGGTGCTGGGGATTAAACCGAGGGCTTTGGGCATGCAAGACAAGCACCCTACCAACTGAGCTCTATCCCCAGCCCCGAGGTGGTATGATCTTAACGGTTGCACTTTATCACAAAGGATTAAACCCAGCCACCAGAGCTCAGGTGCCTGTGCCCTTCTCAAAGGACAAAGAAGACAAAGACACACTGAGTTGGGCCCATGGTGCTCTCAGCCTATTGGAGTGTCCTGATGTGGGCAGGTGCCTCGGACTGTGTGACAGGAGGGAGCACAATGGGGTAATCACACCCACCAACCCCAGCTCTGCAAGTCTTGGTGGGTGGCATGCTGGTCAGTAGACTTCAGCTGTCGGGTAAAATTTTTTAAAAATTCTATAAATCTTATCCAATTAGGCTTATTAAGAATTTCATTTGCCGGGATGATCACAATATGAGAAAAATCATGGCCCAGATTTGGGATAACATGGAGCATTCTCTGAAAGACACTAGATACCTTCTTCATCATGTGACACGGGGTCTTGAGTTAGCTGAGAGCAAAATAATCAACAAATTCATTCCACGTCGTATCTCTTTTGCTGGGCTGAGGGTACTCTCCCGTAATCTCAGCAGTAGGAGGCTAAGGTGGGAGGATTGCAGGTTTGAAGTCAGCCTCAGCAAATTAGCCAGACTTTCAGTGATCCTGTCACAAAATAAAATATAAAAAGGGCTGGGGATGTAGCTCAGTGGTAGAGTGCCCCTGGATTCAATCCCTAGTACCAAAAATAAATAAATAATCTAAAAAATATAGATATATGTATATGTGTGTGTGAGTGTATGTATGTATATGTATATATCTTTTTGTTCAATTTTTTTATGGTATACTAACTTAATAATCTAGTTGTAGTGTTAATTTGGCCAGACTAGGATTTTAGTGAAATATATCTTAGATGAGAATATCTCTTCTCACCTCTGCCAAAGTGTGATTTAGAACAATCAGATGCATCATCTTTGCAGTCTGATTATTTTTTCTCCTTTTTTCACAGTGCTGGGATAGAACCCAGGGACTCCCACAGGCTAGTGGGATTTCTAACCCTTCACCCGCCCTGAGGATGTCCACCTGAGTTTGGCATTTATATGCAGTGGGTTTTGATCTCTTACCTTATCTGAGCCCTTGCTCCATATTGTCAGCCTGTACTCAATAGACCTCTTAACTCTACCATTTATGTAGGTGATGGCTAAGAGCCGGGCTCTGATTAATTTCTGATTGCCTCACTTAGCACCCATGAAAGTTGTCCGCAACAAAATGGAGTCACTTAGGTCAAACCCTGACAAAGTAGAGCCAGGAAGCCAGGAAGAAGGAGCCCGAATGCACAGATTCCTATGGCAAGAACTCTCACAAGGAATCCCTGTAAACTGCAGTATTCCAGAAAAACCTCTTGCACAAGGATACTTGCCTGACAATGGCAGCCTCTGCCCATGAGCTAACACCAGCTCCAGCAATAAAGTCCCCATAACCAATGGTCTTTGGTTCAAACCACAGTGTGCATGTCTCAGATTGCAGTCCCCTACGATTCCCAAATAAACCCTTAGCTCCGAGAGTCGGTATCGCTGTTGCTTATTTCCAGTCCGCACACCTGTGTGACCTTGAGACCCTCTCTACTGGTTCTGAGGAGTAAAGGACACCATTGGCACCGTGCCCCATGGAGTGAAAGTGCTCTGTAAATCTTTGTTGTTCCTCTGTCCCACGTACTTCATGCACCACTTCCTCCCCAAAAGAACTGAGCATCCTGGGTTGAGGCATCTGAATTCAGACCACCTTGCTGCCATTGAACCAGAGAGTTTAAATCCTTCAAGGCCCAGCTGTTCGACTGCATGCATTTAACAGGTCTCTTAAGCAATGAGAACTCTGGCATGATCTCAGGGTACAGTCAGAAAAGTGTGCCATGGATACAACATGATTTCCTGGGGGCCCCACCATGACTCCTTAGCAGAGTTGGGAAGGGAAACTCGGCTCCCCGTGTCCACTGGTCACCATAAACCCTGTAGACTTGATTTTTTTCCATGTCATCATTAACCTTTCTCAATTCTGCCTTTGCCCCAAGTTTCACTTTTGATTCACATTCTCCCTCTTGCATCTGTGCCCTCTTCTCTTTTCTCTGCTTTTCTCCTTTTTGGATGGTGGTTTCATTTTCATCCCTTACTTTCTCCTATAATAGGCTCCCATTTCCTTTATCCTAAACCCCACTCTTTAAAGTTCATTCCACTCCTTACTAGCGGGGCCACACTCATCCTTTGGATTGCATTTCTCTGCATCCTTATTACAATTCCTTAAAAACGAGGAAGCCGTTGCATGTTTGAAGCTCTGTAAATAAAAACTGATCCTCAGCAGGAGCTCCTTGCAGGCATATTCCTGGCTCTCGGGGGGCACCTTACATCAGAAAAGTCTCTCTGGGTCTTGATTCCTGAGAGGGCTGGCCAAATTCTGCCCCTCTGACATGAATCTGTCCTGTGCTTCCTTTGGGACTGGGGCTACTTTTCCCACAGTGCTGTTCCTATGTCTATGTTATTTCTGGATGCGGGTCTTCGATGACCTTCCAGAATGGAATTTATGTGCCTCTACATCTGAACTTCAAAGCTTTGGACTTGCGATCCCCTCTTGCTGTTTTCCATGAATACCCCACATCTCCTGCTCACAGTTGTTGCCCCAGTCATGGGGGGTAATTTGTCCACAGGGGGTGTGACTCATCCATGTCAGGGGCAGCTTTAAAGAGGACAGGCCTGAGGGTGACCCCCACCAATGCTGCTCAGCAGCTGAGTAAACTCCCTGTAGCTGTACCTACTGTTTATACTTGGGAAAGATGACAATAGAGTTTCCTTCTAACTCTAAGCAGCCAGGGAAGCAGGAAAGATGGTCTGTTTCCCATTTTAGAAATCTAAGATTTTTACCAAAAATGTTTGCTAAACTAGAAACGAATTTCATTCCTTTGTCACGGGGTTGTCTTTGGTAATCTCAAAAGGCAGTGTGTCATTATGGAAAATTTTTTCAGTCAAAACTAAGTCTCTCGCCTTGTTCTTGTACCGGGTTCTCTCACTGTTAGTGTGTGACCTGGTCACATGATTGTAACTGAGACTCCAGAGTCTTGATTTCCCCAGCTGTAAAATTAGGTAATGATACTACTCTATCTAGCTTTTAGGATTCTTAGGAGGACTGATTAAAAACAAGTAAACGAGCACTTTGTACTTATTTAAATGTACACTGTTAGTACTGTGATGCCTATCTTTGCATAGGTTGAGTATCTCTCATCCAAAATGCTTGGGGCCAGAAGTATTTTGGATTTGGGGATACTTTCACTTACGCAATGAGATTTCTTAGGGATGTTTCCCAACTTGAAACACAAAATGTATTTTTGTTTCATAAAAAGTTTATACTCATAGCCTGAAGGTATTTGTAGGTCTTCAACAATACAACAAGTACCTAAATTTTATACAGAATTTTTGATGCACCTGTGTTTTGATGGCACCTGGGGGTCAGGTGTGGAATTTTCCACTTGTGGTGCATGTAATGGATTGAAAAGTCTCAGATATTGGAGCATCTTGGAGTTTGTGATTTTGAGGTTAGGGATGTTTCAACCTGTTCTCAATTATAGTAAGATATTTCAGTAAACTGTTTCAAGCACCAGAAGATTTGAATCATTCCATGGGCCAGATATCCCTCCCTGGGGTGGGAGTTCTGGGTCACTTCATTCCAGGGACCCCGGGAGGTGAACTCAAATTGAGGTTACCCCTGAAACACTCAAAAAGATGACTACCCCCAAATCTGACCTCCCAGGACAAATAGGGGAGAAGAAAGAAACTGCACACCATCTTCACAAAGCCCCTGGAGTTATGTTAGTTGAAAACTGAAAAATATAACACTCTTCTGCGTGGTGGTGCACATCTGTAGTCTGGGCTGTCAGAAGACTGAGATGGGACTTAGGCCAGGAGTTCAGGGCCAGCTCGGGCAACTGTCTCCTTTAAAAAATAATAATAAAAAAGATTAAAATTCCCTTTGGCACCCATTGGAAGGAAAGGACTCGAAGAAACCCAGCTGTGAGTTGTGCTAGCATGAGTTTAAATGTCACTGAACATATGCCCAAGTCACACTGTCCATCTGCAGAAAGACTCAGTGCTCACCCTGCAACATTCTAGGGGCTTAACTAAAAGAGAAGGACAGATGACCACCCAGAATTGGGATTTCACAGGCAATCACAATCACGTGATGATTTTCAGGTCATAATTTAAAAAAAAAAAAATATAAGCAAGTCACAACTTTGTAAATGCTCACATGGATCCTGATTTTTAACCTCATCTCAATCCAGTTGCTGCCTGCTACTGACTTTCTCTCTGTAGAGTATATTCGACATAAAGGAAGTTATTAAGTAATAAATAGCTTCATCAATAGATGAAGCTGCAATAATAGACTAAATGAATATTGAAACAAATGAAATGATATCAATTTATAATTTACCCTAATTCCAGAAAAGATCTGGCATGGCGGCAGCTGGAAGGCTTTCGGTGTGAGTGGCCTCCTCTGTTCAGATGACTCCCGATGTCCCCGCAGAGCCTTATCCCATGTTCATGCTTCTCGTAATTGTACCATGCCCATATCCTACATGGTGTCACACCAGTGACTTTGGAATTTTTTTTTTTTTTATTCCAGCACTATGACAGGACAGAGTGAGCCACAGGACAGAGTGAGCCACAGGACAGCTCTTGAGTCACGGTGCCATTTTGTCTTTCTTTCAGAGACTCTGACCTCTTTTTGTTGGACACCCGTGTCGTGTGGGCCTCCGAAGAAGGCTGGCTGGAATTTGACATCACAGCCACCAGCAATCTGTGGCTGGTGACACCACAGCATAACATGGGGCTTCAGCTGAGCGTGGTGACTCGAGATGGTGAGCTGTGATTGTCCTACTCCCCAAATCTGGCCCACAGTCGTCATTCCTCTCTTGTCCAGCAGATAGGGTGGAACCCTGGTTTCTAGTCCAGTTCTTGGCTCCAGCAACCTCATTTACTGTTCCCTCGTGGATGCTATGAAATACCCAAAGCTTCCCCTGCCATGTAGTATGGGCTTGGAGATGGGCTCAGGCCATGTCCCCCAGCGTTCAAGATACAGGATGGGATCAGCTTTCACAGGGAGAGGCACATGGGGGGACATTGGGACATAGAAAGGCAGGACCTGCCATTGAAATAAATGCTAGCTGTTGAGTGAGCTTGGGGGACCCTGTGGGTACCCTCTCCTCTTGCTGCAGCAAAGCTTAGGAGCCCTGCTGCTGATCCAGCTCATGCAGTAGCCTCACTAATTGGAAAAGAAATCAGATCAGAAAGAAAGACTGAGCTCGTTGAATGACGAGCACAAACAGGAGAGCCGGGCATCCACTCCACTCTGTGTTTGATTGTCATCTTTTTTGAAGGAGCATCTTGATTCTGCCCAGCCACAGTGAGCCCTCTGAGGTTGAAGAAGGCGCATTCTTTATTCTTAGCATGCAGGAGACGGGGAAGGGTCCCTTAGTTATGTAGCTGCAAGGCTAAGGTTCCAGGACATGAAGAGTGGTGTGCTTTGGTTTGCATTAAAGGACTCCACATCAACCCCCGTGCTGCCGGCCTGGTGGGCAGGGATGGCCCTTACGACAAGCAGCCCTTCATGGTGGCCTTCTTCAAAGTGAGCGAGGTCCACGTGCGCACCATCAGGTCAGCCTCCGGGCGGCGCCGACAGCAGAGCCGGAATCGTTCCACCCAGTCCCAGGACGTGTCCCGGGTCTCCAGCGCTTCAGGTAGGGGTGACTGGGGGATGTGCTTTGGCCTTCATGACAACAGTGGCTGTGACATCTGCTCAGATGCTGAACAGTTTCTACTTGGAAGATAGAGTGACCTGTGGGTGACCCATGGATGAAGGTAAATTGGAATATCTAAGTGGTTTCCTGGGCACTCAGTGCAGATCACTTGTTACCCAGAGACTCAGGCTACAGCATGGTGCCTGATTATCCAGGACAGCCTCTTGTGGTTTGGTTAGACTTCTCCAGCTCTTTTTAGATTCCCATCAAAATCATGGAAGCACCTCCATTTTTATTTCAAGTTGCATCACACCTGGGAGCTGCAAGGGACAGGTTGAGTATCCCTTATCCAAAATGCTTGGGACCAGAAGTGGTTCAGATTTTTTTTTTCAAATTTTGGGATATTTGTGCGTACATAATGAGATATCCAAGTGGAGGGGACCCAAGTCTAAATACAGAATTCAATTTTGTTTCATGTATACCTTATCAAGTAGCCTGAAGATAATTTCATACAATATTTTTTTAGGATCGTGCATGTTTTGACTGTAACTTGTCACAAGAGGTCAGAGGTGGAATTTTCCACTTGTGTCGTCACGTTGGTGCTCAAAACTTTTCAAGTTTGGGAGCTTTTCAGATTAGGGATGCTCAGCTTTTACAAAGAAACTTCTTTTGTTGTTCACTTGTGTCCTATGGACTTGCTCTTGGCTGGACATGATGGGAAGTCCGCTTTGAGAGCCTTCTTACAGTAGATTTTATCAGCTCACTCTACCGGGAAGTGCAGGGGATCTAGTTTAAGGCATGGCTGGTTCTAGGGGGCTCTGACGATCTTGGCAATCAATCAATCTCTCAATCAGTCTACCTTGTTTTCTATTTTCCTTTGCTGGTGACATTTTCAGAAACACTATATACATTGGCCATGAAGGTGACACACACTTCCTGGATTTTATCCCCCTTAGCAACCTCCGTCTCAAGACACCGAGTCCCTCTTTTGTGGTAGTTTCTGCAAAAAGCCATGTGCCCCTCCCGCTGGAGCTAGGGTATAGTCAACCTCGTTCTGCACAGAACACGTGAAGTCCAAAGGGCAAGAGAGAGGGAACAGCCCCACTGCCCGGGTGTCAGTTCTGTGGTCCTTAAGAAATGTTGCTTCTGAAGTTTTTCCCGTTTGGTGTGCCATGGAACTCCACTTGTGGAGACTCGGAGGAAAGGGGGACCAGAACTTCCCTCCCGACGGCCAGTCACCTGGCTTTAAGTAGTGTCAAATCCCAACCCAGACATTTCTTGCTCGAGAGCCAGGTCTTGTAAGTTCTGGGTTTTCTTTGAAAGCTTAAATAGCCCAGGAATCAAGCATGAAGTTGAAAATTTGCAGAGGGATTTGGATTTGCAACCAGAGAACTTAACTCCCTTCATCGCTACCCTGTGACTTGGGACTAACCTAACTGCCTCTGCTTCAGTTTGCTCATCTGTGAAATGGAAATGAAGACTACCTTGTAGATTTGTTAGGATTCAATGAAACATATTAGGTCTGGTTTATCCTAGCACTCAAAGATTAGCTACATCTGATTGAAGGAAATAGGTACTTTGAGCATATGCTGGGATCTCTGGAAAGGAAGCAAAATACTGCTAGAAGATAGATATATAATTTCCAGGTGGCTGTTTACAAATGTCACTTTAAGTGCCCAGAAAGAGTTAATGCAATTTCCTAAAGTACCCAATTTTTCTTTGGAAAGAAGTGTCTCCTAAATTTTAGGCTGTGACCTAATAAGCCGACTCTTTTCCCAGTCTCTTGGATGTGGAACTTGAAGATCCACCACCCAGTGTGGTGTGACATTTTGTTTCTTGTCATCTTGGTGTTTCTTGGAAGCATCTCACAGCATGGGTGTTCCTGTGTTTACCACTGGAAACAGTCAGGGTTGGGGTTTTGCAAAAAGAAGAAAAAGAACTGCTGGCTTCCCACTTTCCTCTGTGCACTTCAGAGGCGGCCTGCTGGATGGAGTTAATAGTCCCTTTTGCTTCGGGGCATGGTGACGGAGTCTGCCATGGCAGGCTTCAAGTCATTCATGAACTGTGGTCACTTTGGTACCCAGGACCTCAGACATGGAGGCATCTTTTGAAATGCTGATTACTCTTTAAAATGAAAATTTCATTTGATTGATTCAATGCAACCCCCTAATACACACACCAATTTTTTTTAAATTAAGAAAACATGTTGTCCCTGATTGGGTTTTAGCAATGTCACCCAATTATTATTTTTCAAGTCCCTTTCAATGTTTTTTTCCCCCCCGATTTGATGCATTGAAATTAAACATGGATATTAAAGTTGATCTAATTTATAATAAGTTGCAAGTGTCTCAGTTTTTTTCCCTTGGTCTCCTCACTCCCAACGCCCCCAACCCAGTACTTCCAAATTTGCTCTGCTACTTTCAGAAGTCCAGGGCAAGACAGTTTAGACCTCACTGGTGTGGTTTGGATGTGAGGTGTCCCCCAAAAGCTCACGTGAGAGACAATGCAAGAGGGTTCAGAGGAGAAATGATTGGATTGTGAGAGTTTTAACTAGTCCCCTGATTGGGATTGACTGGGTGGTAACTGAAGTGGTGGGGTGTGGCTGGAGGAGGTGGGGATTGGGGCGTGGCTGGAGGTGTACATTTGTATCTGGTGATTGGAGCCTCTCTCTCTGCTTCCTGATTGCCATGTGAGCCACATCCCTCTGCCACACTCTTCCACCATGATGTCCAGCCTCATCTCCAGCCCTGAGGCATGGAGCTGGCCTTCTATGGACTAAGACCTCTGAAACCGTGAGCCCTCAAGTAAACTTTTCCTCCTCTAGGGTTGTGCTGGTTGGGTCCTTTAGTCACATGCGTAAAAGCCCCGAGAAAACATTGCTGCAACTAAACTCCTCTCTCCTAAGACGCTCTTGAATGATCCAAGGAACCGCTCGCGTTTGGTCCCCTGACGTGCAATTTTATATGTTCAGCTCTTTATTCTATTATTGAAGTGGACACGCAGAGGAAGAGATTGCACTGCAAGAAGGGCTTTCCAGAAAGGTGGCCTTGCACGTGGGGAAATGGGCCTCCGATCTTGCGCTCTCCCTCCAGGCTCCCCGGGGGTAAGGGGGCGGGCAGAGGTCGCTGAACCTTTGTGAACCAAGTTGCTGAGATGGAGAAGTTGCTGACTCCCATGGGCTTTCTCCTTGTAAATCTTCTGGAAGGTTGAAGGAGGAGATCCCCTGGCCTCTGCTGCCCCCCTTCTTCCGCAGCATGCTCTCAGAGAATTGGTACGTCTCCCCCAAAGCAACCACTTCCAGAAGCCCACCAGGGATTGTCTCATGTCTGGATAAAGAAGTGAACATGGCTCCTCAAATTGCCTGTCCTCAGGGTGAAACATGGCAAGGAGATCTGTGGCTATTTTAGGAAGCGAGTTGTGTAGGCTCGGGGTGGCCAGATGGGTCTGCAACAAGGGAGTAGCCAAGAGCCCATCTGCTGCCTCCCGCCACCCATCCAACTACTCTAACATTTGTTCCTGGCTTTCAAGCTGGGCTTTGCAGGCGCATGCACTGGACAGGGAGTTAGGGACGTCTCCCTGTGTGGTTTTCATGTGTCCTTGCCTCCTGCAGCCGTCTGCTCCCCAAGACTGATGGATGCTGGCCGGGTTGCGCTCCTCCAGAGGGCCTGGAGAGCTTGTGGACAGTACCATTTACTGTCCTTTTGCATTTCACTAGTGCCGGACCCAGCTACCCCGTGCCACCCAGTGGAGATGCTAAGGACCCTGGCAATTCTTTTCCAGCCTCAGTCCTTAGTAGCCTTCTGGGCTGTGACACCCCACCTTTGGGTTCTTGAACTCTGGGCTTGGTTCTCACTCTACTTGCTGCTATTCTCCCTCTTCCATGGTCTCTCTCAGGGTTCAGCATTTTGTCTCCCGGGTGACTGCATGATACCACTCGGCCAATCCATCCCGAGGACCATGACAAATGGCCTTGAAGGATGATTCTGTTTGGTGGTTCTAGGTTCGTATCTAAGCTACTTTTCAGGATCTTTCCAAGGCTTCTCTGAGAAGGAGGAGGTAGTTAATGCTTTTTCAAATCAGCTTGTGAGGCTGAGGTTTTCTGCCGTGTCAATCAAGTGGCTGCTGACACTGTGACTTGGAATATGTCATTGTCTGGTCAGATGGTAGTTGAAGATGTTATCTGTCACTTTTTTTTTTTTTTTTAACAGTGTGTTCAGTTGGAATCATCTCTTTTGTTCTTGATGTTTATGTTGTTACTGCCCAACTCTGCCAACTGTCTGAACCAGCAGCCCATCAAGACTCTATGTGGCTAGGCACAGTGGTGCATGCCTATAATCCCAGCAGCTCACGAGGCTGAGGCAGGAGGATCACAAGTTCAAGGCCAGCCTCAGCAACTTAGCGAAGCCCTGAGCAACTTAGCAAGAACTTGTCTCAAAAGAAAGGGGAGGGGATTGTGCTGGGGATGTGGCTTAGTGGTTAAGCACCCTCAAGTTCAAGCCCTGGTACAAAATAAATCAATCCTATGTGTACTTTGGCTTGTCTGTCATTGCTCTGATGCTACGTGGGGACATTTCTTTCTTAGCATCTTAAGTTCTCCATTTCTTTCCTACCCACTGAAATTTATATCTTTAAGGTTTCCAGAGAGAAATGTGGCTTTGGTACAGTTGGGTACGCTGTTGACCTTCTAGTTGATAGTTAATCTCCTATTCCTTAATATTCCCAGTTGGGACCATTCAGTATGCTTCCAATGTGAGAAAGAGCCAGAATTCATCTCTTGAAGAACTCTTCATGCACTTGATTATGACTATGCAATCTTTTGCTATAGATTTCAAGGACCTGTAGTAGTCCACTGACAGGATATCAGTCTTAGTGTCCCTAGTACTTGGTCATTGGCTCCCATGGGTTAGGGGAGCCAAAACTGAGTGGGTCAGCCACCATGGACATCCAGGGCTTGGGAAGAATAGACATGGTTTGGGACTGTAAATGATACCCTTTAGTTCTTCAGAGGAGTTGGGAATTTTACTTTGTCATTTTGATCTTAAATTAAAAATTTAGAGGCTGAAGCTTGGCCTCCCAGAGTCCCGGTTAAGAAATAGAGTCTTGTTCATATCATTCTAAATGAGATCAAACTTAAGTTCTCCATGGATATAAAGGACAGAAATGGAGTTGGTGATTCGAAAGGCAAAATCACTTCAAACTCCACTTTTATTATACTAAACTCTCCTTCACCATTAAACCTCTTTAGAATAATAATTATCAAGGAGTAAAACAGACTAGAAAGTCCCTTTCTAATTCCTCCCTAGGTGTATCCTTTGAAATTATGAAAATGACTTACAGTGTTGAAAGAGCATGAAAAATCCAAAATCTAAAATTGCTCCAAAATCCAAAACTTTAAAAAAAAATCTTTATTTTATTTATTTATTTTTATGTGGTGCTGAGGATCGAACCCAGGGCCTTGCACATGCTAGGTGAGCACTCTACCGCTGAGCCACAACCCCAGCCCCCAAATTCAAAACTTTTTGAGCATCATGCCAGCACTCAGAAAGTTTCAGACTGGATTTTTGGATTAGGGATACACAACTTGATAAAGACTATACAAATGTTCCCAAACCTGGAAGACTCCCAAATCTGAAACTCTTCTGGTTCTAAACCCTGGAAAAAGGGAGACTTAGCCTTAAAGAGACATAAATGGGTGTTGTAAGATGCCTAAATAATTCACCAAGTATGACCAGCACCTGAGAGGGTCCGGGGGCCAGGTAATAACTCATCTAGGAAGTGACAGCAAACAGAAGGTGCTTAGAACATACAGGGCTTAGAGCTCCCGATCTTCATAGGAAGCCTTTGGCCATCCTTAAGGGGATTAGTTCCTTGGAATTTTATGATCACAACAGACGTTGAAGAGACACCAGGGTCCCACTATGACTAATCAGAGCCCTCTGAAATCCTGTTGCCTCCAGTGCTAACCTTCCAGGTCATAAAACAAAATCTAGACTCTAAAAATCAAGCTGTGCCCACAACCTGTTATGAGATTATTGACACCAGAAATCAAAACCCCCGTGTGATCCCCCTGGCCTCCCCTAGTGTTAGTGACACAAGGAGCTGGCACCTCCTGCGTGTTCCTCAATGGCCGCATTGATTCTGCAGGGTCAGTGGGAGCCAGAGACTTGTTTCGGATCAGATGGGGCTGATAAGGCCCAGAGATGTGGAAAGAGCAGCCAGACCAGTGGAGACAGAGGGGCCATTTTCACAGCCACTATTTTGTCCTTGCCCTTGTTATTCTAGGAGAGGAGAGAAATAAAAGTAGTCAATTGTTCCCTTTTAAAAACAAGCTTCCTTTGGGGAGAATTTCTTGTCTGAGCTCAGAAAAGCTGAGAAAGCCGGCGTGGAGCATGTCACTTTGTCCCCAGATCTTGTTACAGCGGGTTGTTTTGCTGGCCATGTTGTGACCTGCTGAGCTGGGACAGCTCTGCTGAGCTGGTAGAATCTGAAGGGTCAGCCCATGGTGGCCCACGTAGCCCCTTTGCTTTGAAAGAACAGCAGGTGCTGGGACCTGGACTGGGCCTTTGGCTGCTGTGACTCAGTGTGTCTGCTTTTTGGAGCGCCCCCCAACCCCCGTGACGTAGCGGGCCTGGTGGCCCTGGGGCACGCAGTGTAGCTTCCCTACCTGTCGCCTGCTTTAAGAGTCAGGGTGGTTGCTGTGCCCTTCTCTGCTTATGCAGGGCTCATGCCCCTGAGGACTTCCTGTCCTTGGGTGACAGGAAAGACAGCATCAAGAGCCTTTCGCTGCAGCTAAGGATCTGGCTTTGGAGATAAACCAACAATCTGAGTTCTCCATCACGTGGCTCCTTTGCTCGTCACTGTGTGTGGGGTCTTCAGGAGCATCAGCCTTGATGGATATTTACATTCTTGGCCAGATCTTACCATGGAATTATAAGGAACTTAAGCATGGTCTGAGAGTATCTGTAGGAAGAAAAAGGGAGAATTGAATTCCTCTCTTTCCTCTCTCTGACCCAGTCCTTGCTTCATAACAAAAATGCCCAGGACAGTTCTAACAGAAAGAGCTGCGCTCCCTGAGAACGCTCACCTGGCTGGGGGCATCAGCTCGGCAGCAGGTGCACACAGCCAGATCTGCAGGGAAGTTGGAAGCAAAGTCCTTCAACTCTGTCATCTTGGTTCCATCCACCAGAGAGTCACTCGAGATCCAGACACAAAGAGTCTGTCATCGTCTGTGTCCTGAGGAGGATTTTCCAGCATCACCTGGGTGTCCTTACAGCTCAGTCCGATGCTGACACAGGCTCCCTGGAGTTGGTGCAGACCCACAGGTTAAAGAGCGAGGCCCCCAACAGGCTGTCCTGTTTCAGACGCCAGCCACAGGAGGGGTCCTGAGGCCGCCCACACTTATGTCTGACTTTCCTACAAATTAGGGGGTTTCCATGACCCCCCTTCCTTCATGTTTCAGAATTTGCTAGAACAATGTATAGAGCTCAGAAAAGCTTGTACTTAGGATTACAGTTTTATCATAAAACCGTTCATTAGAAACAGCCAAGTGAACAGACCTGTTGAACAAGGTGGTGGGGATAAGGACTCGGAACTTCCACACTCTCCATGAACACCACTGTCTCCGAACATCAAAATGTTCACCAACCTGGAAACGCCACCGAGCCTTGCTGTCCAGATCTTCATATAAGGTGCCTTAGTCCATTTTGTGTTACTATAACAAAATATCATCCATCCATCCATGGATGGACTGGATACTTCACAAGAAAAAATAGGGTTATTTTAGCTTACCATTTTGGAGGTCCAAAAGTCCAAGTACAGTTGGCCACGTCTGATGAGGGCGTCACGCTGTGGCATAACATGGTGGATGGCTTCATGTGGTGGAAACACATCCAAAAATAGCAAGTGCTGCATAGAGCAGAGACCAAACAGCTGGGGTGGACTTGCTTCAGAGTAACTCATTCACAAGGTAAATAATCCAGTCCTGAGAGCCCTAATCCTTTCGTGCAAGAGGGACATTAATCACCTAATGACCTCCTACCATGCCCCATCTCTCAGTACTGTTAAGTTGGGGACCAAGCTTTCAGCTCGTGAAACTTGGGAGCACAAGCTATATCCAAACCATTGCATTTAGGGTTTCATCACTGGGTGCAACTGATTAAGTCATTGGCCACATGATTGGATCTAATCTCCAGCCCCTTCCTGTCTTCTCCTCAGAGGCAAGGCCAAGTTCTAACCCTAACCCTCTAATCATTGCCCCTGTCCTGAAGCTACCTAGGGACCGACCATGGGCACGTGTCTAGGGGCTTCACTGGCATAAAAAAGTCCCTTCTATGGCTCAGGAAATGCCACAAATTTTCAAAGCTCTGTGCCAGCCACTGGGGACAAATGCCAGACATATTCTTTATGTTTTGACACTGCCCGTGTCTGCCTGATCTCAGATGGAAAGTCTTTATAGAAATCCCTGCTTTATATGTGGCTCATAGTTCTAAGTCTGACTTCAGGGAGATTTTGGTCCCCAGCATAGAGAATATTTTGGGGGAAGCTCATCTTAGGGGAACACAATGAGTTTGGACAAGGATATTCCAGATGAGACTGTAAATAGGGGATCCTATAATTTATTATCTAATCCAGGACACCTTCAAAAGTAGAAGGGAACCAGGACCTCGAAGTCCTCAGCAGATTGGCCCCTGCACCGAGCAGGCAAGAGAGGGAGTGAGTGGGTGGAGGGCTGGAGGGGCTTCTGAGGAGCAGGCCTGGAAGAGGCTTGCTTCCCTTCTCCCCCGTGTTTGTGGGCAGAATTCAGGCACCTGGCCACACCTAACTGCAGTGGGAAATGTCACCTGGCTCTTTGCCCAGGAGGTGGGTAGAGGAGGTGGATTTTCAGTGCACACGTAGGCAGCCCCTACCAGAGCCTTCCTGGGATGTGCCAAGCAGGCTTCTTGCCCAGGGCCCTTACCTTGCATTCCCACTGTATGGACCACGCTCACCTGGCTCCCGAGGTTCCTTCAGGACTCTGCGTAGAAGATGCCTTAACAGAAAGCCAAGTGGTCAACCTGTATGAGATGGTGAGCCCACTCTTGACCTATGCTCCTCCTCTAGTTACTCAATAATAACTTAGCTAGTTGGGGCTTGTGCTAGAGTTCCCAGAGAAATGGACCAAGATGGTGGATGGATGGATGGATTATTGTAGGATTAGGTTCATGTAATTATAGAAGCCAAAAAATCCTACTACCTGTGGTCTGCAAGCTAGAAAAACAGGAAAACTATGGGATCATTCATTCTAAGTCCAAAGGCCTAAGAATCAGGTTGGCTGATGGTGAGACCCAATCCAAGGCCAAATACGCACCAATGAAACAGGGCCATAGGTATAAGTCCTAGAGTCCAAAGGCCTTAGAACCAGGAGCTCTGATGTCTTCAAGCAGAATACAGGTGACCCATCTGAAAGGGGGAGAGAATCTGTCTTTCCTCCAACTTTTTCCTTCCTTTTGGGCCATTGGTGGATTGGCTGATGCTCACCCCCATTGGTGAGGGTGGGTCTTCTTTACCCCCAGGCCATCCATTCAGATGCTAATTTTTTCCAGAAACATCCTCACAGACAATTGCATCTCCTAACCCAAAATTAAACATGCTCTTGATTGCATGTAATAGTCATTGACTCCAACTTACAGACACCTGGGAATTCACCCAGTCAACGAAAGAGCTGGAAAAACCGACTGGAAGTCAAAGTCCATCTCAGGTAGAGTTACAGGGACAACATGTGTTGGATACCAGCACTGAGACCATCACCATGGACACTGGCTGCCATGCCACCCATTCAGGATTTCACCTTCAAATGACTTCCTCAGGTTATATACTCCAGGGCAGAGGCATTTGGTTGGCTTTGATGCAGTCATGAGCCTGTGTTCCATCCGCTGGGGGACAAGGAGGAGAGCTATCTGTCATGAGAAAGGGTGCTCTGGTGCCCGCCTACATAGGAATTCCTCCAAATGAGAAGTGTTCCTGAAAACTGGGCGATGAAAATAAGCAATGCCCACCATGACCACCCAGAGCTGAACGTGAAATTCTATTGATGGCAAAATTTTTATGGTATTATTTTAAATGTGTGTGTTTTTATACGTGTTGCTGTCACTCTCTGCTCCTCTGTAGGTAATTTTCTTTTGATCTCTGGGTTACTTTTCAGACCTTCTCTGTGTTTGATAACAATTTCACCAAAACGTGGCTGGAAAGGAATTTATTTGTTCTTCCCAGAATGCACTGTGCCTTTTCATTCAAAGATGTTGTCCTTTCTTCACTTCTAGAAAATCCCCAGCTATTATGGTGTCAAATACTACTTCTACCTTGTTATTTTCTCCAGAAATTCTTGTTAAAAATATGTTAGACTTTTCACTCTTTCTTATCATCTCTTTACAGATGGTCACGTTTTCTGCCAGTTGACTCTGTGCTCTATTTGAATATCAAATGCGTTGACCAATCAAATTCATTCTCTCTCCAGTTATACTTAATTTGATGTTGAATTCATTTAATTTTTATTTTCAGTGGTTATGGTTTTTAGGAAGTCCTATTTGGTCCTTTTTTCACATCTGCCTTTTCTTTTTGCATACCTGCCTTGTTCTTTTTCTAGCACTTTGATTGTCCCCTCTGTTATTTTAGATCCTCTTTCTTTTTAACTTTGTCCAGAGGCAGACTCTTGCTGTCCCTGTGTCTCCTCTTCCTTACACTCCAACTTCCTTCTCTTAGGTCTGTTTTTTGTGTGTGTGTGCTGATTCTCTTTTTTGTTGAGGGGTTATTTTTATTTTTTCTTTATTTGTTTATGCTAATTTTTTACATATAGCAGCAGAATGTGTTGCTCTGCATATTATACATATAGAGCACAATTTTTCATATCTCGGGTTGTATATAAAATATATTCACACCATTTGTGTCTTCATACATGTACTTAGGGTAGTGATGTCCATCTCATTCCACCATCTTTTTTATCCCAATGTCCCCTTCCTTCCCCTCCATCCCCTTTGCCCTATCTAGAGTTCGTCTATTCCTCCCATGCTCCCCCTCCCAATCCTACTATAAATCAGTCTCCTTATATCAGAGAAAACATTTGACATTTGGTTTTTTGGGATTTACTAACTTCACTTAGCATTATATTCTCCAACTTCATCCATTTACCTGCAAATGCCATGATTTTATTCTCTTTTAATGCTGAATAATATTCCATTGTGTACATATACCACATTTTCTTTATCCATTCATCTGCTGAAGGGCATCTAGGTTGGTTCCACAGTTTAGCTATTGTGAATTGTGCTGCAATAAACATTGATGTGGCTGTGTTTCTGTAGTATGCTGTTTTTAAGTCCTTTGGGTATAGACCGAGGAATGGGATAGCTGGGTCAAAATGTGGCTCCATTCCTAGTTTTCCAAGGAATCTCATTACTGCTAAAATAGAAAAAAGCAATCATGAAATTCATCTGGAAAAATAAGAGACCCAGAATAGCTAAAGCAATCCTTAGCAGGAAGAGTGAAGCAGGTGGCATCACTATACCAGACCTTAAACTATACTACAGAACAATAGTAACAAAAACAGCATGGTATTGGCACCAAAACAGACTGGTAGACCAATGGTACAGAATAGAGGACACAGAGACTAGCCCACATAATTATAGCTATCTTATATTAGACAAAGGTGCCAAAAACATACATTGGCGAAAAGATAGCTTCTTGAACAAATGGTGCTAGGAAAACTGGAAATCCATATGCAACAAAATGAGGGGTTATTTTTAACAGGGGGTCTTTGTCTTGTCCTACAGTGGTGGTTTATACTGAGAATTCTTGGTGCCCTGCACTGTGAAAATTTCCTTCTAGTGTGGTTTTGCTTTTGCATCTCCTAAGTGCTTGGCATTGAAGTTAGGATAGAAGGCAGTGGGAAGACTGAATAAATTCAGAAATAACAAACCACCTCAAAGTGTTGGCCCAAGTCTCTTCTCCGTATAGGTGACTGGCCTGAGTTGCTCCTGTTTCTTTTCCTTACAAATCTTGAAATCTGCATGCTCTCTCATGATTCAGGGCCAGGAATTCTGGGAGTATGCGTGTAAAAATCCAGTTCAAACAGGCATTTGAAAGTTAGGTAATTTATTGGCTCATGTGGTTGACCAGGGCAGGGGTGGCGTGTCCATGACGTGGGCTCTGTAGCCACTGAAATCATATCAGAGGAAGAAACTTTCTCCAGTGTCTCCCCCTTACCTTGCATCTCTGCCCTCTCTAGAACTGTCACACACAGCTACCAGGTTGATGGAGCCTTTAGAATTACACTTCTAAATATTCTCTAGCTGTACCTTGGTAATAATAATAATAATAATAATAATAATAATAATAATCCAAATCATTGTGTTTTAATCTGGCTCATTCATGTCTCCAATTTTTTTCTCCCCGGACTCCCCTTTGCAGATCCTCAAATCCATTCCAACAGAGCTACACTTTTTCTGTTCCTTCCACCCTGAACAGTTCCTTCTCTAAACCGCAGTGATACTTACCTATTGACATTGACCTTATCCATGACTTTTATGTTCTGAGTCATATCTGAACGACTGGTGTACATGTCTCACACCGTCCCTTTGATTCTCTAAGTTCTCAGAGGATGGAAGTCATGTCTGATTTATCTCCCTACTTCCTATGGTGCCAGGCAGCAGGCATGTCACTGAAGGGCTGCTCCTATGGGCCTAGATGAGTTAAGATGCTCAGACCTCTCGCTGGCCAATCCAGGCCGGAGGTTCCTGAATTGCATGGGGCAGCTACATGAGCTTCGGCAGATTCTCACCAGGAAGCACTGGCTTTGGAGTCATGCTGTTAGTGCAGTGTAGGAGCCCAACCCAGCTCCATCCTGGCAGTGCAAATGGAATACAAAACAAGAGAGCGTGCCCCCTGCACAGTGTCTCCCTGTCCCCCCCCCTCCCATTCCTGGGCCTCCTTGTTGGGCCCCACTCCCTAAGACTTCCTTCAGGATACCCTCCTGGCCCGGCAGCTCTCGTCAAAGACTCATGTCACCTGCTAGTGAAAATACGATGCCTTCCAAGTCCAATGGGCATCTTGTCACATCTCTCTAGAGGCCCTGCATACAGCAGGTGCACCACATACATCTGTTGCTTTAAAGTGTCCATTTGAGCCAAGAGTATGCCCAGGACTGACCCCAGATTGGACAAAAGGAAAAACAAGTGGGAACCCAAGGGAGTCAATGAGTGACCCTGTGTGTCTACAGTGGCCTTGTGCAACACCATTCTAAGCCTGGTGCAGTGCCTGGCCTGTTGCAGGCTCTCTGTGTCAGTTTTCAAGGGAAGGAATGAATGAGTTAATGGGCGCATCTTCTGATCTCCTCCAACAGATTACAACAGCAGTGAATTAAAAACAGCCTGCAAGAAGCATGAGCTGTATGTGAGCTTCCAAGACCTGGGATGGCAGGTGAGTCCTCTGGACAACAGGGAGGGCAAAGGTCCAGCAGCCATCACCATAGTCCCGGAGCTTCATGGATGAGGGGACTCCTCTGTAGAAGTCCCAGGAGTCTTCGCAAATTCTCCTGCTTCTGGAGAGAGACAGAGGTGGGCCAAGCGCCCACTGATACCTTTCTGGGTTCCCAAGCTTTGTGATCCCTCGGTTTCAATGCCCATATTCTCCAACACTCTTCCCTCCTCCTTTCAAAGCCTACAGGGCATATATTTATTTTAGTATTTAAGCAAAGTTTAGCCGTTTTGAAAGGGGGTTGGAAAAAATCATCTAATAGTTAACTTCTTCAATGGCTATAAATAGATTCACCCCAACTAGTCAGAAGAGCACCAATGTTTGGCTCCACGCCCAAGAACCACCACTAGTTTGTAGGAAGCCAATTTAGTTATAGGTGATGAATGACAGAAGGTGGTTTTTAAATGAGGGTGGCATTCTTGCTCAGCCAGGGTGCTCTGCAGGTTGGGGGTGTTGAGTACATTTCAATTTCTATTTTCAACCTACAACGGCTGTTGGGGATGCCACCCTATCATTAATTGAGGGGATCTTTACCTAAAGTTGGCTGCGTGTGCAATCCCAGGCTTAAGGGGCGGGTCGCAGCTGAGGTCCCATGGGCCTGTGGGAGGAGCAAGGGCTCCGGAGTCAGACTGACCAGGTTCACACCTGAATGGGAACATGGACTAACACCTGAGCCCCCTGCAGCACGTGCACTGCCTCCTCCCGGGGATGCTGAGAGCTCAGGTGCTGCAGGGTGTTCACCCTCTGTTGCTTCCTTTTGCTTTACAATCAAGGACTGGATCATCGCACCCAAGGGCTATGCCGCCAACTACTGTGACGGAGAATGCTCCTTCCCACTCAATGCACACATGAACGCCACCAACCACGCCATCGTACAGACCTTGGTGAGTTCTCAGACCCTTCCCTGGGGAACTGGGATGGAACCCAGACCAGTTGTCATTTCTAACAGGACCTTTCCCCTCCTTTCCGTTTTGGAACAGGTTCACCTTATGAATCCCGAGTACGTCCCCAAACCGTGCTGTGCACCAACTAAACTGAATGCCATCTCAGTTCTTTACTTTGATGACAACTCCAATGTCATCTTGAAAAAATACAGGAACATGGTCGTAAGAGCTTGTGGATGCCATTAACTCAAACCAGCTGCTGCGTGCACAAATCCTACCGTGGATTACATCTGCCTTAAAAAGACAAGCAGCGGGAGTGGGAAGTCGAGACTGTGACACCGTCCCATGCTGGTGCCTTACTGCTCTAGGAGGATTTTTAAAAGGACATTAATAATCCGCTCAGTTCGTAAATGCCGTGGGTAGTTGTTGGTCTGTAGGAAGCCGAGTCTGTATTTGCAGCATGAGGTCTGACAAGTGCAGGAACCTAACCCTGACAAGACAAAGAACCCACCAATATTAGCTTTGCTTTAGATTGTTTGTGGTGTCCGTGAATAAATAGGGGGGAAATTTTTTTTTGAAGGAGTGGCGTATTCTCGGCTGAAGTATTAGCTGGTGGGATATTAGGTGTCAAAGGTAGATTGCACAGATGTAATAGGAATGGAGGGGGAGGCCTGTATTCATAGATCTCAATCCCATTTTCATACGGGATCAGCAGCCAGGATGGGAACCAGGGCTCCACGAAGGTGCCTTTTTGACTCCATTGTTAACTCTTCATGTTTGTGCTGGAGCTTGGCTGGAGTGAAGATGTACTTATTTCGGTCAAAAGAAACCGCACCATCTCCACCCAGCTCCCCGCTAGAACCAAAAGGAGATGGCTCAGCCTTTGAAGTGAGGTTGCAAGGTGAGGGGGAGCACTTGCAGCAGCCTTGGTTTTAACTACGTCACATCTGCAAGCAGTCCCCCACCTCTTCGTTGTCAGACCTGTCTTTGAAAAGCTCGCAACTTCGGGAATGTTGGCTCTCCCATCCCATCTCCTTCCTGAGCGAGGATCTTTGCCTTTCCCTATACGGATACCACGTTGCTGGGTTAGCACCCAGAACGGGGAACCCTAGGAGGAAGGGGAACCCGAGGAGGAAGGGGAACCCGAGGAGGAAGGAGCGCCTGACGTTAAGCATGGGTCTTGGAGACGGGCATAGGCTGTTTATGAACAGAGATCACAGTTTCCTTTTGTAGAAAGTAAGACTCAGATTAAAATCTAGAATATTTTTTAAATGTCTTTTTCACAATCATGTACTGGGAAAACCAATTTCATACTAAACTGATTAAATAATACATTTATAATCTTTAACTGTTTGCACCTACAGCTTTTTTTTGTAAATAGAAACTATAATTTATTGCCTATTTTATATCCATTCTGCTGTAACATTTAAGAAAAGACCAGACTTTAAAAAAAAAAAAAAGTTTATTTAGAAAGTATAGTGTAAACAAATTGTACCACTTTGATTTTCTCTGAATACAAGACTCATGATGCAAAGCTAAAGCCACTCCTGGTGGCTGGGCTTTTCTAGAAAGCTGTTTGGTATTTTTTTTTTTTGAAGGATATCTGTGAACCACACCCGATGAATAAAGATTTCCTTTGAGGCAGAGGCTGGTGGAGATGCTGCTTTGTTACCGTTTGCCTCAGACAGTAGACATGGTCTTGCTTCTGAGAGTCCCCCCTGCCAGCCGCTCTGCGCTACCTGGGGATGACGCCCTGTGCTTGGGGTGGGGGAGGGGGCTGGACGCCAGGTGGTCATCATGAGCCGTGGCTTAAGGGAGCTCCATCCCACGGGTGCTTATGTCCAAGGGTGCTAGGAAGGACGTCCAGTTGCCAGCGTGGCCTGAGCTAGGAGGGTGCTGACACTGACACCTGGGCACGCGGGGGCCAGCGCAACCTGCCGACGTCAGTCTTTGGTCTTGAGGTCCCTCCGTTGGCGTATTAGAAAGTCGACCTGCTCGAAGGCAGACAGCATATAGCAGGTTCACAGGAGGATGACTGAGGAACAGAATCAGAAGCCATTTCTCCTGGGGCTTCAGAGTGGAGCTGCAGGACCTCCCTGTCCCCTGGATTCCAGGCCTGAGAAAGCCCCTCTGGTCCGGTGGCCCCAGGTGGTAGACACAGCCAGCATCTTCCCACTGGTTGACGGGGCAGTTAGGACCCGACCCGTGGGGCTTTCCTCCCCCGCACTTTGTACGGAAGGCATGGAACCCTAATGTTCACGGGGACTCTGGCTTTGTGTTCACACGAGCGGAGGAAACCTGGTGCCCGTGTGAAGCAAACTAGAGTCCCCTGTGACGAGAACTGCTCAGAGGAGCATCAGATGACGGGCTCCGCACAACTGCTGGGGCGCAGCCCACGGTGCCACTGCAGCATTATGGGGGGACTTCCGCCCACGAGAGAAGTAAGTACCCACAGAACAAGACTCAGCAGAGGCCACGAGGGTGTTTCCCAAAGGGACAGGTTTTTGTGTTGAAATCTGCTCCAAGGTACAAACCAGCCACGTGATGAACAAGTCAGTTGTGACCTTCAGGCCACAAGGCCACCTTTCCAGAACTCAGGGGCAGTGCAAAGAACTATGCTTTTTTGGATGATGCTTTTATCAAAAATCACTTGGGAGCCCAAAATAGTCCAGTAAGTTCATTTTCCTTGACTATTTTAGTCTCAGAGGAAACCCCTTTAATTTTGTCAAGAAAAGGGTGGGGGTGGGGGTGGGGGGTGGATTGCCACTGAGAACATTTCATTTGCACAGTGACCATGAGTTACACATTTGCTTGATTTGAACTTAAACAAGAATCCGTAGAGCGAGTTGGCTTAAAAAAAAAACACGTGAAGAAGACACCACAAGTTTCATACATTCAGCTTTCTGGATAACCATCCCTCGAACCCTGGATGTCCGAACGACGTGGCTCCTGTCCACCGGGTGTAGGGCGGCGGCCAGGCAGGACAGGAGACTCCCCGGCGGGTCTCATAGTTCGTCTTTTGCCTGGCGCAGGACGAACTGGTATAAGGACTCGAGGTCTCGCCCGCCGCTGTGCTCACCGACTTTTTTGCCTCCCCGGAAAAGCAACAATGTGGGGTAGCCCCGTACCTTTAAAAGTGGGGGGAAAAGGATTGAAAACCATCGAGCTGAGTCACACACAAACTGCGTCTTAAAACCAGAGTGCCTGGGAAATTCCATGGCCAATATCTGAAAACTGGACAGACCACGAAAGGACCAGATAGTGTCGAAGAAAGCACGGCCTGGAGGGCTCCATACTTTCTATTTAATCCAAATTACATTAAGGGTTAGTGTCAAAAGGATGGTTTCACCCTGAAGTGGAGGCTCTGAATCTTTAACGTGCATCGGGTTGCTGCGGGGCCTCTGGGGCCGGGCCTGGCGTCTACATTCCTAACGTGTAGGGGGAAGCTCCTCTGCGCAGCACCCAGCCATGCACTTTCCAGCTGCGGCTCACCCCTTTTCTCTTCAAAACTTCCAGGCCCAACAAGTAACTAGCATCTATTAATAACAAGTAAACGACGTCCACCTAATGAGGTCATAAACCTCCGAGGCTCCAAATGAGTTTTAAGGAAGATCACGAGTTCCAAGCCAGCCCCAGCAACAGGGAGGCGCTCAGCAACCCAGTGAGGCCCTGTCTCTAAATAAAATACAAAATAGGGCTGGGGGTGTGGCTCAGTGGTTGAGTGCCCCTGAGTTCAATTTCCAAAAATAATGAGACAAATAAGAAGAAGAAGAGTCGGAGGCTGGGGCTCAGCGTAGAGCACTTGCCGAGCACACACCCCTGCGTTCCATCCCCAAACCTTAAAAAAAAAAAAAACAAACAACCAACAACAACAAAAGAAAAATGTAAATCACAAATCCCCTGGGTCATTAGATTCGGGGGTCCGTCAGCACCAGCAGTGGCGCTGGTGTTCTCAGCACAAAAACCAGGCAGAGACCCCTCGCCTCTGAGAGTAGCTTCTGCCCCTGACAGCAAAACACCTCAAGAGGGCCCTAGCAATGCTTTGTGGGGGATGAGGGCAGAGGGCACCATCTCCTGAGTCCACAACACCACAGTGTGACCACTGGGGACTGGCTCCCAACTTCTGGAGGCCCCAGGCATGGTTTCACCCAGGCCCACCCACCCACCCCAGGTGCGGTTTCACGCAGCAAACCCACCGAGTACTTGCTGCAAACGTTCCGCTCCACGGTGCAGTCGACCTCAGCGATCTTGATGTTGGCCAGACCTGGGAATTCCTTCTGAGCCAGGTCCTCCCACATGGGAGCCAGATTCTTACAGTGACCACACCTAGGAACAGAGCGTGGGAACTGTGGTGAGGCCCTGGGTCGAGGTCACTCACTGCCAGGGCTTGCTGCTTCTGCCCAAGACGGTCGACAGTTGCCTAGAAACTTCCAAAATGTCAAATTCTCCCGTTGGGTGACACTAACTCTTCCCTCCCTCACCTCCTGCCCCCCATGCTGAACAAGGGATTCAGTCAGTTCAGATAACCCGAGAGAAGTGAGGGGGGTTTGAAAAGTGTAGATTTGGAGACCGTTTCCATGCTAAGGTGAAGTTGGGGCTAGCTGGTTCGATGAACCTGTGGGCACAGGGGTTCGGACAGGAAATGAAGCAGAATCTTAAAAATCACTTGGATTCTGAGAACGTTTTAGATGCGACTGCTAACGGTCTTAAAATTCCAGAACTTCAAGGCTTCCTTGACACTCCAGCAATTTGTGAAAGGCCACTGCAGAGTTTAGTGGGAACCCTGCCTTGTGCCCTCTTCTTCCTGACCCTCTCCCAAGACTTGGGCGGCTCAACGAAAAGGGATGTTCTTGCCTCCAGCGTGATCTGTATCGCTTTAGGGTTTTTAAAAACAGAAAGCATTCTTGAGGGCAATATGGACCAGCGCGTGTCTAGTCTTTAAAAATCACACGGGTCAAAGGAGTTCTGGGCTCACTTTCTGTCCCTGACACTGCGGTTCCTCCCAAGGACCTGAAGTGAACAAGCTCCGGGCCAAGTGACATCGGCGCCATCCCCTGTGCAGGTCCAGGTGGAGTCTGCCACCCTCCTTAACACTGCCTGGCCCGATGGAGTGTTCGACTTGTGAAAACTAAGCACTGCTCCCGGCTGACCGACCGCTGAGGAAACGGGTTCCGCGGAGTCAAAGAACATGCCAAGTTACAGTGAATTAGGGTTGGTCTCCTGTCATCTCCCCACCACACACACACTGTCAGGCTGTCTTGGCCTCAGATGATTTGCTCTCCATTCAACTCTGGTCCTCAAGGACCGTGTGACAGGAACGTTCGGGTGACTGGGTCACATACTGAATGGCTCTAACAGAAAGCCGAGCTCCACTGGGTTTCTCTATCCCATCATTTGAAAGAAAAAGAGGAGCAGAGCGCCCTGGTGATGGTCATTGTCTAACTCCAAAGCAATCAGTCTGGAAGCACCCAGATGCCAGGCCATATTTTGTGGGGGGCCATCGTAAATCACCTCCATTTTTGTAGACTGAGCTGAAACTGAATTAACCTCTTTCCCCATGAACAATTGTGAGTGCCACTGAACTTCAGCACATTTGAATCGAGGGGCACGGTGAGAACATCTCCTTATTTCTCACAAGACCTTGGTGTGAATGTGGTATCTGCCCAGGGTCGAGTCTGGGGGGTTTGCTAATGAGGAGGCAGACCGGCTGTGACTTGAGGTCACCAGGAGGAAGGATGTGCTGATTAAGCAGCCACTCACCACGGAGCATAGAACTTGATGAAGGTTATCCCTTCCGCAATGCTGTCGTCAAAGTTCTTTTCAGTGAGCGCCAACACGGCGACCTTCTAGGAAAGACAAGACCACAGTTGAAACACATCACTTCGGCTACAGCAGGGCAGAAATACAAGATCCGTCACTTCTTTAAAACACTGTTCTGCGTGCTCCAGAGCCACCCAGAAATACACACGGAACTTGCTTTGCACAGAGATCATCACAGGGGCAGCTATGACGAGGTGGCTGCTGTCTTCCAGGGATTGGGACAGGCGGGCAATGCCAGGAAGACACCCTCAGACCTCGGTGGTCCTGCCCCCGACAGTCTGCCCAGGGCGGGGCTCAGGTGCAGACTGCACCTCGCAGCCTGGGGTGGGAGTCTAACTTGTAACAGAGGGAACCCTGCACAGCAAGGGCCGTGTTTACACAGAATCAGCTTCTTCCCATTCCACGTGTAAGGTCAACGAGAAGTGCTCATCCGAGCCGCGGCGGGGGATTTCCAGGGAAGGTGCCCCATGGCAGCCCACTGCAAAGCAATTCTACCCGGACTGTCCTTTACAGCATTGCATCTGTGCACGTCTGCAAAAACGGCTCCAGGACCTTCTCTTGACAGCAAGACTCGGGGCGAGTTACCCAGCAGCTCCATGAACCAGGGCTGCTGTCAGGGACACATGCCTTATGTCATCTCTAGATGACTCTTAATAATCCATGGCAACTGCCACGTAAATAGTTGTTACGCTCTTGTTTACGGGACAAGAAAAAGGTCGGTACACGTTCAGCAGAGGTACCATCTTTCTTCAGTTAGTTTTCTCTGCGGCTGAGCCTGTGAATTGGGAGGGCCGACTGGACTCTGCCGTGGAAATGTTGGCAGACAGGGAAATCGAGGCACTGATCCCTTGGGGAGCACACAGGAGACTCCTCTTGAATAATCTCACTTGAGCCTTTGGCGTCAGTTTCCAGGGAAAGCTGACAGCCCTTGGCCTCGCTCATCTGTGCAGACCTCCTGCCGTGGCTCCGGAGTCCTGTGGGTAACTGTCCACTGCACATCTCCACCTAAACACGAGCCCTGAACACCAACACCCTGAAACCAAACCTGTGGCCTCTGCTCCGGTCCTTATCTGTGCTTGGATGGTCCAGAAATCAGACCCCTCCAGCTGCTCCCTGGAGCGGACCCTTACACTGGCTCCTCCTCTGTCCTTGCTGTCACACCCTTAGTTGGGGTCTCATCTCTCATGGCCTAAGGCAACAGCTCAATTCACTTCTGCAGCCGCAGGTTGTCTCTCCATGTTTCACAAACAGCTTGAAACGCTGTGGGGACACCCTAGAAATTCAGGGAGCGCTGTGTCCTCTGCATTCCAGCTCAGGCCTCACCTGAGCCTCCTCCAGTGCACCCATGGCCTGTTTCCTTCTCACTCCTCCCGGCACCCTCAGGCCCGGCCTGAGAACACCGGCTGATTGACACACCAGGTGACTGACAGCCGCAACCCTGCTCCCGGCGCCTCCCCTGGCAGCCCCGGGAGCCCTGTCCCTCCTGCAGACAGAGCCGCCTCTCCCTCCTCTCCAGCTAACCTGGCTGCCCCCACACTGGTCACAGTCCGTGACACAGCTGTCAGCCGGTGCCCTTCTCAGGCACAAAGTGGGTCTTAATTTTGTTCCCTGGCAGCTAAGACAGGCCCTGAAGTGGCCTGGGGACAAATGCAGAGTGACTGGATCTTAAGCCTGGCACTGTCTGAAGGAGGACAGCACGCTGGCCCTCCAGAGGCTGCCCAGACAAAGCAAGCATCCTACGGCGGCGGCTGGCCTCCTCGTTCCACTGCACACCTCTCTGCCACGGTCGCTCTGGGGCCTTTGCCACACGATCACAATCAAGTGACTGCAGCCAGGTTGGCAAGAGACCGGGTTAAACGGCCAGCAGTCAAGATCCACAGCCAACACCTCCAAGTTCCACCAACACTGAAGGCTTTCCTAGATGACGGACGCCACACACCATGCCCGGATGCGCCTCACATCTACCTCGGTATTTCAAAGGGGAGGCTTTTGTTCACTTTCACCCCTCCAAGCGCGTAAGAGGAGAGGAAGAAGATGAAGAAGATGTTTCCTGTCGAGAGGCACCTCCGCCAACTCCACGGTGTCGGAGGAAAGTTCTGCCCTCCCGGTCGGGCAGGTGGCCGTGGACCCTCTCCATCCCTCCTGAGAGAGTGCAGACACCCACCTTGTCGCCTGTGGGCTCCGCCGCCATCGCTGGTGCCTCTGAGGGCTCCACAGTCTCTGGGGTTCCCGCCTCTGGACCCTGCAGCTGCGACTCCACATAGTCTCTCAGTGACTCCAAGTCCCGCTTTCCCTTGTACTGATCGACCTGTCGGAGACCAGGGCCACGCGGGCCGTGTGGAGACACCCTGGTCAGCACATGTCAGCACTCTGTACCACTGACCTCGCCAGCCCCACTCACCCCATGGGGACCCCCACCCAGGTGTCTCAGCTGTGCACCCTGAGCAAGCTTTGCCTGCTCCCACTTGGATGGGAAAGAAGAGATTTGAAGCTTGGCTTTGGTGACAGACTTTATAGCTCCAGTGAGCCCTCATGCTGCCTGGGGAACCATAGGAGGATGACCACGTGCCAGGCATGGAGGGGGCAGAACCCTACCGAGAGCCAGCACTGTCCCTGCTCTGAGGCCTGGCCTGTGTCTGTGGCCACAGCACATTTAGCCTGTGCATCTGAGCTATTCTAATGAAAACCTGAGCTGCTGAAACACTTCAAAATAGCAGAAGGGTTTCTCTTAACTCTCCAGATCTCCTTAAGAGAAAGACATTGGTTCCGTGGGACATGTTCCTGGAGGCCAAGGTCCAAACAGCTGATGGTGGCCGTTCCCTGCACCCGTCACCCCCCTCAGCAACTCCACCCTCTGCTGTCAGGAGGAGCTCTGTCTCCTCACCAGGAACCCAAGACCTACCTTCTTACCATCTCGGAACCAGAGCAGAGTAGGATAGCCGCGGACCTGGTTTTCTGAGCAGAGTCCGTAGTGCTGTGTGCAGTCCACCTGGAAACAAAGCACAGCCACGCTCCGGGTCAGTGTCCTCGTGTCCTTTTTGCTAAAGGGAAGACACTTTGTACTTAAAAAAAAAAAAAAAAAAAGACTGTTTTTTAAAGTTCAGGTTCTGTAGCATCTATGCCAGCCAGCTGCAATTTTTAGAGAGACTTTTCCTAGAAGCTACCCCAAAATACACCTGAGCTAATGGAGCAGAGTGACAAGATTTATTTTAGAGACAGGATTCACTTCAACCCAGTTGAAAAATGTCAATGTTTAGGAAGCGGCCTTCTAACTGGAAGAGCTAGTGGCTGGAGTTAGGGCCCAGCCTGACACCTGGGAAGGGGGCATGAGCCAGGCTGCCGTGAGCAGGGCCTGGACAATTCAGTGTCCGTTTGTAAACCTGCTCTCCTGTTCCCACTAATGCATTCAAATCAAGCAGGGAGGCCTCGGGACGCAGCTCCGGGATAAGAGTGTGTCCTCAGCAGGCACAAGGCCTTGGGCTCCATCCCCAGCACACATGCACACAAAACCAAAACAGTTGGTTTTCACTAGGAGTACCTGGCATATAAGAGAGGCAGCACTGTTAAGATGTCCAACTAAGATTATGATCTGTCCTTACTTAATTCTATAAACTTAATTTACCAGTGATCTCAGCTCTTCGAGTTTTTTAATTTAAATCTTCTAAATACTTTCATGAAATATTTTGCTGTGAATCCCTTCTTTTTTATTTTCTATTGGCATTAAAGTTGGCTAACCAGCCAGGCACAGTGGCACATGCCTGTAGTCCCAGTTACAGTGGAGGCTGAAGTAGGAGGATCACTTGTTCGGGGCCAGCAAAGGGCAACTTAGCAAGACCCTGTTTCAAAATAAGAAAAAGGTCTGGGGATGTAGCTCAGGGGTAGAGCACTCGCTTAGCGTATAGAAGACCCTGGATTCGATCCCCAGCACTGGTGGGGGAAAAAATTCAGCAAGCAGCAGAACTAAGTTGTTTTTCACTATGTCAACAAAGTAAGGGTGAAAATATTATTTTAAGCCACAAGACTGTAGTGAGACAGCAGTGAATGGGTCAGGCTGAAGCCAAGGAGCCTGAAGCCAAGGTCTGTGGAGGGGACGAGATGGTCCAAGGGTCCAGTCTAGCCCAGCCGTGTGCACTCAGAGATGGGGGCCCTGCCCTGCCCCCTGGGCTGATGTCTGGTTCTTCTAGGAGCTTCTACTAAGATACACTAAAAAGAATTTATCTCCCATAAGAGCTCATGAAATCATCTAAAATAAGGATATAAGAAATGGGCTAAAGTAGAAGAAGATTATTTTATAATCACTTCCATAAAATGTTCAATAACATAAAATCATGATCATAACTTGGAATCCCAACAAATTGTTGAAAGTAGTTAACAGGCAGAGGTGAAGATACATTTAATAATAATAATAATGATGGTTACAATTCCCTGAGCATGTGCCGCACCCACACATCATACCAAGCCGTGTATTTTCATCTTCACGACCAGACACGGCAGACCCTATCTCAGTTTTGCAAACGGGGAGACGAAGGAATGGTAAAGTCTCACCTGAGGGCAGCCACCAAGGTCTATTCAGCCCCTCAAATCATGCTTTTGATGATCTCACTGTCCTGAGCAGGTCGTTCTATTAACTATGGCTGCCAGACCTGCAGCATTACTTTGGTATACAAATGAACCCGTGGCAAAGTAGAAAAATGAGATTTTTATGTAATGACTCCATGCAGGATGTCTGGGGGTGCCAGAGGACGGATGAGATTAAAAGGACTTGATGGCCCAGGAGCTGCTTTGGATAGTTCCCGAAAATCCGGTTACCCAGAAGTTGTTAGATATCACTTCTGGCTCCTCTATGCAAAGTGGGAAGAGCTGGAAGGGATCCCAGGCAGCGGCGCAAACTGCAGCTCGCTGTGAAGAAGGGTCTTTTGCGAGCCCAAGTGAGCACAGAGTCGAGGGCCCTCTAGGAAAGAGCTCTTGGGTGAGCTCCAAGGACGTCCAGGGAACATTCTACAAGGCTCTACCCCGTATCTTTGCAGAACGGGCTCTGGGGCTGCCAATTCAAAAATTGGCCGTCTCTTCGAAATAAACAAAGCAGCCAAGGCCGTAATTTATCTCGGGGCTGTGGAAAAGCCAGCAAACTCGAAACCGGGCGGCCATCTGTGAAGGTGAAATGAATTATCAAGTGGCACACTCAATGGAATTAATAAATCAGGTCTGCGACTTTGCACACAGAATGAATAATGGGCTCCTCCGCTAATTAATCCAGCCCCCAAAACGGTCTATTTCCAGTTTAATAAGGGCCTTCACTTACCTTGCCAATCTTGACAGTTTCGGAATGTTCAAGGCCCAGAGCCAGCTGCTCCCAGGTCGGAGCCAGAGCTTTGCAGTGGCCGCACCACGGAGCGAAGAACTTGATAAAGTGGTCGCCTGCAGTCGGGGAGAGGGATGGGGAGAGGGACGGGGAGAGGGAGGGGGAGAGGGACAGGGAGAGGGGCGCCGTCGTTCACGTCAGGCCCGACAGGGGCCAGAGAATCAGATCTCTGTCCTCTTGTCTGGCAAATCCCAGTTGGGACGGAACCCTTAGAGTGTTAGAGTGACTCTCCCACGTGTTTCTCCCCATGAGTTCATAGCAATACCGGTGACAAAACCAAATCTGCCCCGTTTGCAGGATAACAGGGCACCAACTCCTGCAGTCCAGAAAACTGTCAAGAAAGGAAAATAATTGGGCATGTGTCCAGCCTGCCTCCTTTATAAACTATTAACATGGACGAGGCAAGTAAATAATGAGAGTGAGTCTCTCTTGCTCACAAAAATAAATACATAAATCGACAAAGACGGGATGCCTGAGTTAGAGTCAGCAGATGACCATGAGTGCGTGGGTCCAGGCAGTGACCATCGGGGATGCTCCCTCCATGAACGGAGACTACCAGACATTGGGGGCAACTGCCAAGGGTCTTCCTGTACCCCAAAAAAACAAAATGAGACTATCAACATAGATCCGACCATCAATTTACAGGCAACAGAGAAACCAGGGCAGCGGGTACACCTATACGACGGGGATTTAATCAGCAAAGTCCAGACTGCAGGGAACTAACTGTACAGGTCAACAAAATGTCCCCTCAGCAAAGAGAACACAAGAAAGAGAGATGCCGGGGGATATGCAGTCAGAGGAGCCTTGAAAGAGAGAAGTGCAGGTGCTCCTCGACTTACAATGGGGCTCCGTCCTGATAAACCTGTCAAAAAGGACACTTGATAGAAAAGTCATTAAATCGAGCCATTGTAAATCAGGGGCCACCTGTAAAAAAAACAAACAAAAAAAATACCCAACTAGGGCTGGGCTGTAGCTCAGTGGTGGAGTGTTTGCCGAGGATGCGCAAGGCCCTGGGTTCCGTCCCCAGTGCCACTAAAGGAGAAGTTTAAAAAAAAAAAGATTGAGCTGAACTACTGTGCCTGGGAACGCACCCTTCATCCCCGAAACCATGAAGAAAAGGAACGGTTCCCACAGAAGTCGGGAAAGGGCCTCCTCAGGGAAAGGAGGGCAGAAGATAAGGGCTGAGGTTTAGAGGGGACGCCAGAGGCTGGCAGCTCGGCCGCTGGGCCTGGGCGGGGGCTGCAGGATGACCGTTTCCCAGGCTCCACGTTTGCTTCCTATAATCTCTGTTTTATTTTGCCACAAAACAGAAGGTTTGAAAAACAGAACCACCCTTTTGGCTAAGGAAAAGAAAACCCCTGACAACATCATTCTGTGGGCACTGAAGGGTTTTATCTGGGCGGTTCTTTGATGTAGGGCTGATACCAACCCCCAAGCAGGCTGGGGCTGGGGAAGATCCAGCCAACGCCGTGACGGGGCCTGGCCTCCCCGCGGGACCCCCCCCCCCCGCCACATCCGTGCTCACGCTGCGGCCTCGTCACCACAGCGATGGTGCCTTTATAAGGAAATGGTGCGACACACAGTTAAAAAACGAGCACCTCTTCTGCAGGGCGGGAATCCTGCCTGTGGACAGGTGGATCCCTAACCTCGGGGGCAGGGTGGAGGCAGGGTCTCCGGGAACCAATCAGGATCCTGATGGGAAACCAAGGAGGGCAAGAAGATGCACCTTGTCCAGCAGCATGGCGTGGGGCCTACAGAATGCCGCCCTGCAGCAGGGACGTGTCCAGGGCCAGGCCAGACGCGGCTCCCAAGGGACCATCAGGACAAGGTGATTTGGGGAGCCCCTTCTGCAGGGAGCCCAGGTCAGTCTGAACCCACAGTTTATCTCCCGTGGGAGAAGACCCGCTGAGGTTCCACTCCTGGGGACGCTGGTGCACCTTAAGTAACAGCAGAAGGCCGAAGGTGTCGCCGTAAGTCATTTTAGACACAGCGCAGTGGCCGAGGGGTCCACGGCCAGCGGGCATGGGCCGCGAGGTCAGATCAACTCCGAGCCTCTCTCACGAGGTTTCCCACCCTCTTCCCCGGCACCTCTCTCCGTGGCAGCGCCTGACCCCGGCGGCCAGCAAGGAGGCCCTGTTTACATTCCCGTCACCCAGAGGGAGCCAGCTTTCCTGAATGGTGACAGTCACGTGTGGTCACTCACACGGGAGGCTGCAGGTAATCACTGTGATCTTTGGGGGACCATTTCCAAAACGTGAGATATGCCACAGAAAGATATTTTAGTGTGGAGAACACCTGATTCTATGCGTAGGTTAATATGGTCCCACTCAATCCTGCTTTAACAGGTAGGGGAGGCTGTTGCTGCCTACGGACAATAAGCACGTGATCAGCATGGATATAAACACTTATCCAGGGCGCACCAGCAGCTGGGGCACCTCCCGAGTGCGCCTATGCGTGACCCCAACTTTCAGCACACCCAGGACTTCAGCTTAGCGTGAGGCCTGGCAGGTCTGCAGGGGCAAACACGGAAGGAAAAAGAATGTCCAAGAGCGATCCTGCCGGGTCCTGGAGAGAGACCCCTGGTCAGAAAGAAGCCAGCGGGTCACGTGACGCGGTCAGTGTTCCAGGAAGCCAGCATCCCCACCTCGGGCGACCGGCCCTGCCCACCTTACCCTGCGCCACGTGCAGCTCGAAGTTGCTGGCCGAGAGCTCGTAGAGGCCCTGCTTGAGCTCCGGGGCTCTGGGGGGTTCCGCTGCTGGCTCTGGTGTCTGATAGGAAAAAACAAAACAGCGGTCACTGGGCTTGCTCGTGCATACACGGGGAAGCCGACGAGGGGACGTGTCTCTGTCCAGGGCCTCTGCAGACGCCCTGGCTCCCAACTCCCTTCACCTCTGTCCATGCCGCTGGGTTGGGCGAGGTCAGGCTGGGAACTGCCCGTCCATGCTCTGGGTGTGTCAGCTGCAAGCCCCTCGCCAGCCTCACCCTACAGGTCCGAGGCTCCCCGGCAGCCGGTGACAGCTGTCCCCCACCGAAGAACCCACCCAACAAGGCAGACAGGCTGAAGGACAGTCCCGCCCCAAACTCTGCTCTCTCCTCTGAAATATGTCCTGAAGTCTCACACAGGGTACAAAATAAAACTCCCGATGGGCTTCCTGTGCGGGGGGCAGCGCCTCAACACACAGAGGCAGAGGATGGACGGCACCGAGAGTAGAGGATGCCAGGGAGCCGGGGCCTGCTCCCCTTCACTCACACAGGAAGGAAGGCCAACGGTCAACGACAAATCAGAGACAAGTGGGTGACGAGAAGAAAATACCCGGGGAATGGAAGGAAAGGAGGAACCCAGGGTCGGGTTCACAGGCTGTGATGGTCACTCACGTGACATGGTTTGGGATGGGAACACACAAAGTGGGGGCAGAAGGGCTTTTCAAAGGACGCTCCTGTCAGCCCGGCAGTCCCCTGCTTATCTGCACGGGTGTAGTAGTACCGCAGGTAGTACCAACCTGACAGATCTCGTTTCTCCCGTCCATACGTATCTATCCGTATCTATCCTAACGTTCAACTTATAAACTAGGCACAGCAGGAAACTAACAGCAGCAACTAATAATAAGATAGAGCAATTAGAACCATATGCTGTAGTCAAAGTTACTCAGAACTCACGAACTGCTGATTTCTAGAATTTCCCATCTAATATTTTTGGACTGTGGGTAACTGAAGCCACAGAAAGCAGGAGCCGCGGGAAGCCGGAGGGTAAGGTGGGTTCTGGTCCCCAGGAGCCACCAAATCACCACAGTCCTACACAATTTCAATTCCTGTTTTTGAGGCCAGGTACAACCCTGGCTTCCAGTCAAAGTGACCAGAAGGGGAGAGACCACTGAGCGCCTGAGCAGAGACGCACGGCGCCCACTGCTGCAGTCCCACCTGGCCGCTGACCTCTGTGTGGAAAAGAACATCCAGGGTAAGTCGTGCGAGGCCCCGGGGTGACGGCCAGAGCCGGGCAGAGTTGCAACCAGAGAGCACCGCGGAGGGCCCTTCCCATCTCTCAAAATGCCAAGAAGGACCACAAGCAAAGGATGGCGGGAGGACAGTCTACGAGCTCAAATGACACCAGGTAGCTGTTTGTCATCCTTCCCGAGATGTCCAAAGGGCTCTCAGAAACAACACGTTCCTGTGAGCCTCACTTCTGTGCCCCCTGGGGACACCGGACAGTCCCCACCATCACGGGGACACCACCGCATACGACAGACACAGGTACCACCTCTCCCTGCTGGTGACGGTGGAAACTGACGCGACTCTGAGGGAAGCAGTCGTCAATATTCATTAAGGGCCATGATTTTTTTAAGTGTAATTATTTGTTTAAAAATTTATTTTAAGTATTTTAAAATTAATTTTTATATTTTTTTTAAAAAATACTTTTTTAGAAATATTCTTTAACTTCTGGCTTTGCAATTTTATGTCTGGAAATATATTCTTAAAATACCACTAAAAAAGAGGAGGAAAGACAGAAAATTTGGAATGGAACCACCATTTGACCCAGCTATACCCCTCCTTGGTCTACAATCAAAGGACTTAAAATCAGCACACTACAGTGACACAGCCACATCAATATTTATAGCAGCTCAATTTACAATAGCTAAACTAACCATATATATATGTGTGATATATATCACATTTTCTATATTCATGTGCCCTTCAACACATGAATATAGAAAATGTGATATATATACACATCAGAATATTACTCAGTCATGAAGAAGAATGGAGTTATGGTAGTTACCAGTAAATGGATGACACTGGAGGCTATCATGCTATGTGAAATAAGCCAATCCCAAAAATTCAAAGGCCAAATGTTCTCTCTGATATGTGAATGCTGACTCACAATAAGCAGGGGTTCACCAGATAGGACAGGGTGGAGTGGGGGTAAGGGTGAGAGGATGGGAATGGAAAAGACAATAGAATGAACTGGACATAACTTTCCTGTGTTCACATGTGAATATACGCACTGAAACTCCGCATCATGGACAACCACAAGAATGGGAGGTTAGACTCCACGTACCTATGATATGTCCAAATACATTCTACTGTCACATATAACTAAAAAGAACAAATAAAAAAAATTTTAAAAGAGGAGGAAAGAAAGCTCTTCAAAAGATTAACATGTTCTTCATGTCATTTCTGATGAGAAAAGAATCATAAACAATCTAAACATCCACTAAGCAGAAGCATCAAACTATGCCAAGTCCACACGATGTAGTCATATAAAATATTCATTATAGAAAGGGTGAAACATTTACATGATTGTAACTGTGCTTTTAAAAAGCAGAGGAGTAAACACGGAAATATAAAAAAGCAGGGTACAATATAAAAAATGGCATAATTTCCTTTGAAATATTATCATAAAACAAAGGGGAAAAGTACCAGTTTGTTAGGCAAAAATATAAAAATGTATATATATATTAAATTATTTAGGGCATAAGTACAGATGAAGAACTTTAAAAAAACATCTTTTCATTTTAAAAAGCTAAGTCAAAAGTGAAAAGACTTTCTGATTTTTAGTACAGATTGAGCAGGCTTACTCCAAAAACCCCAAATCCAAAATGCTCCAAAATCCAGTCTTTTGAGCACCAGCACAAGAACACAAGTGGAAAATTCCACCACTGACCTCACGTGACAGGTTGAAGTCAGAAAGCCGGCACACTTGGGGCTGGGGTTGTGGGTCAGCGGTAGAGTGCTCGCCTAGCATGCACGAGGCACTGGGTTTGATCCTCAGCACCACATAAATGTAAAATAAAGATATTGTCTCCAACTAAAACTTAAGAATAAATATTTTTTAAAAAATAAGAAAGAAAGCCGGCACACTAAAAATGTTGTATTAAAAATTACCTTTGGGCTGGTAATTTTTTTTGGGCTGGGAGCGGCTGTGCATGCCTATAATCCCAGCAGCTCGGGAGGCTGAGGCAGGAGGATTGCAAGTTCAAAGCCAGCCTCAGCAATGGTGAGGCACTAAACAACTCAGTGAGACCCTGTCTCTAAATAAAATACAAAATAGGGCTGGGGATGTGGCTCAGTGGTCGAGTGCCTCTGAGTTCAATCCCTGATACCAAAAAAAAAAAAAGAAAGAACATTACCTTTGGGCTGTGTGTATAAGATATATGTAACAAAAAAAAAAAAAAAAAAAGGAAGCGTAAATCAATCTCAGGCTTAGACTTGATCTCTCATTATGTGTATGCAAATATTCCAAAATTTGAAAATAATGTGAAATATTTCTGGCCCTAGGCATTTTAGGTGAGGGGTACTCAACCTGGACAAAGTTTCCATACTTTAACTTTTGCATGATAACACACATCGTCACTGTCATTATTTGTGGCAATGATCTGAAAACCTTGTTGCTTGGAGACACTAAAACATGGAGGTTAGGTAACTGGCTTCAGGGTGACAGGGGTAAATTCCACGCAGCCACCGTCTCCAAACCAACCCTCAGAGCGTGTAGGCCAAGCCCTGCTCACTGCACCTCCTCCCTGGCCACGTGAGCAAAGGGGAAGCCGGCCCCTAGCAGGACACCTTCCCAAGATAAAATTGTCCGCACATCTCACACTGGCTGTTAAATAAAGCCATTGCAGAAAACAGGCTTTGGGGTGCAAAGTTTACCTTAAAAGTTTTTTTTTTTTTTTTTTTTTGAGGCTACTACGTGCTCTTTAAAGTTTTTCTCCTCCCACTCCCCATACCTGCCTCCTCCCCAAAGAACATTTTCACACAGCAACAATGTGAAGTTTAATCTGTGTGAAAGTTGCACCTGCTCCACCAGCTTTCTCACCGTGACAAAGATGCAAATTTACTGTCCGAGAGGTGTGTGGTCTTCCCGTTTCCTATAATTAGATAAGTCTCTAGTGGACCCTGATGCTACAGCACTCCTCCCCACGAGGTTACAGTTTGAAATCCGAGCTATGGGAGGGTGGAGGAAACAGCCGAGTTTCTGAGTAGCTGTGACAGGACAGAGTGAAGAGCCGCATGCACACCCTGGAAAAGGCCATCGATAAGCAGCGGAGCTTGACTGCTGGGTTGCAGGTGGCCACAGACCACCTTCGAGTCGCTGGACACCTCCCGACACACAGGCAGTCTGAAGTTAATTGGTGACACTGGAGTCACATTCAATGGCTTTAGATGCTCCTGATATTCCCTCAGAGACACACAGCCAGGGGCTGCTGGCCACGGTCCCATCCTACGGACATCACGGCACCAACCAACAAAGTCTAACCCAGCCTCTGTGGGCCTGGGCACTCGGCATTCGTCAGAAAGCACCACACACCAAGGAACAGCTGATGACCGCTGTGACCTGCCAGCAAAAGGAAGACGGCGACCTCAGCCAGACCAGGGGAGGAGAACACGTTTCCTAGTGACCTTCTTGGAGTACCCGCCATTCCCTCATGTAAGGAGGTCCAGAGAGACACGAAGGGTACTTACTGGTATTCAGTGGGGGCTGAGGATGGAGATAAGGACAGACCATGCTATGGGTATGGTTGGCAGGGGCAGGACCGAGTCAGGGGCTGTGGGCGGTGAAGGTCAAAGGTCCTGGGGAGAAGGGGAGGCGGTGGCAAGCCAGCTGGGGCTGGATACTCTGCCCTGGGCCCCAGGTGGTCAAGAGTCCATCTCTGATGCCAAAGAATTGTTATTCCTTGTATTCCACGTGTGAGTGGCAGAGCGGCTATGTTGAAGGGTGGGAAGGGCCTGTCTGTGAGAGGTTTGCTGAAATATTCACCAGCGACACTCTCCGAGGACTAATGTAGTCAAATAAGGGACAGGGGGCGGGAGAGAAAGAGAGAGAGGTGGGTAAAACGGTGATAACCACTGAAGGTGGGAGTCCGCTGGTTAGATGTTCCTCTCTACTTTTGTGCACATCTGAATATTTCCACCAAAAACTGTTTTAAGAAGTTAATCTTTACTTACAATAACAAAGAATCATAACAAAGAGTTGCTTTAAAATGGCAGGATTAATTAGTAACCTCATCTGGCCTCTGCCCACTTATACAGGACCCCAAAACTGTAGGAAGGAAGGGAGGGAGGGAGAGAGGACTCACGGCCGGCTCCTCGTTCAACGTCTGCAGCATCCAGTTCTCCAGGGTCTGGAAGTCCCGAGGACCCTGGTACTTCACGGCTTCTTGGCCAGGCTTAAAAAACTTGAGGCTGAAAGAAGGAAGGAAGGATCAGGCAGAGCAGACGCAGAAAGCCTTTCCAAACTCTAGCGGAGCGCCTCGTCTTATCAGGGAGCAGATGAGCTGCCCAGGGGCTGCCGCCAGGCACCTCTCGGCCACTCTCCGATAAAATGTGAAAGAGAAACAACAATAACATTCGAGGAGATAATGTATTCACATAATCCTAAACTTGCAGAAGTTTCTGATGTTCTTCAAGGAAAATGAAATGAAGGTGAAAACTTCCGGCTGTATGCTGCGAACCGAAGCCCACACTGCAGGCTCCAGTGCTCCTGGGCAGAACTCCCAGGCTCCTCCCTGTTGGATATCTGTCACCCTTGCCAAGCCTTGGTCACTGCAGTTAAGTATGTCTAAACTAGGACGACGGTGGACACGGCACTGTTTTTTGATACATGCATTTCAAAGCTACCTTAGCAGGTATTTGGCTCCCGCAAATAAACGAGCATCTAGTTATTGTGAAAATTCCAGTTTCCACCTCTAAGGACACCCCTGACACTGCCTGATCCAGTCCCATTCCCTCACTTCCCCCTGGAGAAGGGGCCTTCCCCTTCCCGACCCCCTACATATGTCGGTCTCTGAAGGGATCTTCAGGGGAGGTGGGAGCTGTTCCCTTCATGGTGAGCTAAAGACACTCCCAGAAGTGACCCCGGCAGTTCCTGGTCCCGGATCCCTCCCTGCAAAGGGGAAACTGCACAGAAAAGGCCCAGAGGGACGGGGAGACGTGGCTACTGTCAGAGAGAAAGAAGTACAGACCGGCATCCGTTGGGAGGCCTGCTCGCCCAGGACACCCCTGACGTCCCCACGGCACGTGTGTGGGTTTTGTGTGTGGGTGGCCAAGGTTAGAATCAGGTTAATAGGTCAATGCGGGGGGGGGGGGGCACTGGAGAAGAATAGCGTCACCTTAGATTAGGTGGAGGGAAGTGAAGGGGGGGAGGGGAGGGGAGGAGGGGACAGCAAGGACAGTGGAACCAAACAGACATTTATATATAAAGTAAGTAAATAAATAGAATTTATATATATATATATATATATATACCTGAAACAGAATCTTTATGCAGGTGGTCAAGTTGAAACGAGGTCATTAGGTGGGCCCTAATCTGGCCTAACAGGTGTTCTTGTTAGAAGGGGGAATTCCCACCTGGACACATGCACACAGGGAGGCCCTGTGAAAACAGGGGGCGGTCAGAGAGGTCCACATACAAGTGAGGAATGCAAGATTACCAGCTGCTTTGGCTTGGACCTGGAACATCCCTCATGTTAAGGGGTCATTTCCCAGTGTGCTGCTATCAGGAGGTACTAGAACTTTAAAGAAGAGGGTTTAATGGAAGATCTTGGGTCATCAAGGGTTGTGACCTTTAAGAGGACTGTGAGACCCTGACCCCATCTCTTCTCTTGCTCTTGGCTTTTTGACCACCACGAGGTAAGAAGGGACACCACCCTTCTGCTATGATACACTGCCTCACCCTCATCCCCAAAGCAACAGACTGTGGGCTGAAACCTTCAAAACTGTGAGCTAAAGTAAACCTTTCCTCTTTTTAGGTTGATTATCTCAGGTATTTTGTGACAGTAACACAAAGCTAATACACCAGTAACCATCAGAAGCCAGGAAGAGGCAAGGATGCCTCTTACAGGTTTCAGAGTGGCCTGAAGACTCCTTAGTTTTGGATTTCCAGACTCCAGGACTGTGAGACAATACGTCTGTGTTGTTTTCAGCCACCCAGGTGTGTAACTCTTTGTTTCCGCAGCCACAGGAGACTGCTGCAGATGGTGTGACTCCCCTTCAGTCCAGCCCCTGCTCAGGGTTTCCCAGACATGATTCTTTCCTGGCTCGAGAAGAAGCCCTGAAAACATTTTCCTGAGCAGAGTCAGCCATCCCTAGAGACTCTGAGAGTCTAAACTCCCTCCCACTCCAATCTTTTACTCCAGTTAAATATATCAGGGAAAGAATGACGTAAAAGCTTATGTTGACACACACCCTGGGATCAGGTATCTACGTCCATCATCTGATTCAGGCTCAGAATGACTCTATGAGCGTCATGTTTGGAGAAAGTAAATGCTCACACAGGTAAATCTATAAATGCCTCAATGCAACCACACCACCGTACACAACGCTGTGCTTCCTGCGCGCTGTTAAGAAAGAAAGAAAGAAACAAACTAACTAAAATAAAGCCTCTTCTCAGGCACTTCTGCAGGCCCGTGACGGTCGTGGAGGCTCCCTCCCAGCCCACACTCTCCATAGAGTGAGCTACTTTTCATTCTTTTTAACAACATAAAAACCAGTTCCTGGTTAACCTGGGGAGTCTGGATCTTCTAAATCAAACTCAGGACACACAATCCAAAATGGTTCTTGTTAAGTTTGTGAACAGCATCTACAGAGCCACTGGAGTGCAGTCGATAGTGTGTCCAGCCAGTCCAGAGGGAAGCCTTTCATTCCCTCTCTGACGCCTGGTAACGCACCTCTCTCAGCCTGGACAGAGTTGTGGTTCAGCCTCCCTGTAGCATGGTGGGTGGCCTACGCCGTCCCCCTGGGTCAGACTGGACACGCTGGTCCATCTCTGCTGCCCCTGCCTTTTGGAAGTAATGGGTTTTTACCAATCACCAAAGACCAAGAGTTCTAGAGTCCTCTATGGGAATGCCGAAATTTCCACATGTAGGAATTCCTCTCTCACTGAGCAAGCATGCTCAGACCAGTGTTTACAGGCACATTATTCTGCTGAACTCCCACAGTGAAAGGAGGGTGCGATGAGCGTCACCATCCCACCGAGGCTAAATGACATGGAGCCGCGGGCTGCGTGAGGGGTGGGGCTGGGATTCCCGCGTGGCTTCAAGGGTCGAGGGAACCCTTTTCCACGCTGCCTCGCAGGTTTGAAGATCCGCTCTGATTTCATCCTTCCTCCATGGCCCCCCACAATACTCAATTAAGTAAAGAACTACACAGGACCGACTTCATTCCTCAACTGTGGCGGGTACGCAGGGATCTGCAGTGGCCAACCCTTCCACCTCCTGAGAAAACGGCATCTTCCCTCCTAGTGCACTGCTTTTCCTTCCAACCTTTTCCAAGTGGTCTGCATGGGGCTGCCATCTTCTCAAGAGCCTGCCTCGCCCACCACCATGTCCATTCCTGGACCAGACGCTCCATTCAAGCAGGGCCATCAGTCACAGCTCAAGTCTTTCCATGGAACAGAGAGATGCTGAGCTAGAAAGTTCGAAGGGAGGCACAGCAGAAACACCCCAAGTCCCTGAGGCTGAGTGTCACAGCACCACCCCCAGCCTTAATTCACCTTCTCTACCATGAATTGAATGCCCCCACCCAAACTCATATTGAAATTTAGTCCCCGCACGTATTAAGAGTCTTTGACCCTTAAGAGGTAATTAAGATTAGATGAGTTTGTGACAGTGTGGCTCCCCGCACTGCATTAGTGGCTTGATAAGAGAGACCCAAGTAAACAACCAAGCTGTCTCAGTACGGATTGCCCTGGGCCACCCTGGGATTCTGCATCATCCCCACCAGCAAGAAGGCCTCACCAGACACAGCCCACGAGCCTTTGATCTCAGTGCTATGAGCTGAATAAACCTATATTTTTCATATAAAGTACCAGTCTATGGTATTTGGTTATAGCAACAGAATACAGACTGAGACACCATCTTTTGTTTAATAAGCCACTGTGTTGGCGTATTACTGTAATGGATACCTGAGAGAATGAGCTTATAAAAAGGTTTACTTATGTATTGATTTTAATTGGTGCATTGTAACCATGCATAATAGCGGGATTCACTGGAAAATGTTCACTTGACTCATGGTTTCGGTCCAAGGGTCCCTGGGACCCACTGCCTTTGGCCCATGGTGAGGCAGCAGTGGGCAGCAGTGTGTGTGAGGGGGGGACTGCTCATGAGAATCGAGACACACACAGAGAGAAAGGAGGAGCCCGGGGCCCCAAAATCCCCCTCAAGGGCACACCCCAACAACCTAACCCCCCCCAGGTCCCACCTCATAGCTCCCACTACCCCAAAAGTGTCACAAGCTGATGACCAAGCCTTAAAACAGGGAGCTTTGGTGGGCATTTATCCAAACCCTGGCAGCCAATTACAACTGGTTTAATAAAACCAAAAACACTGCCATAAAGGGAGTAAAATAGCACCTCCCTCAAGGGCATCCTCAAGGGACAGACCACTGTCCTCTGGTTTGTCACCCTTCTTCCCAGCAGACACAGTCTTTGTGCTGTGGGATGTCACTCTAGGAAAGGTGTTTTAGAATTACAGCGTCACCAACTATTCAAACCCAAGTTGGTGACAGTGTGGACGCTGTCCTGGGGAACACCGCAGGCAGCAGGATCTCAGGCAGATCCCTGCTACTGTCCCCTGAACACATCCCCTCATAAACAGAAGACCCCAGTGCTGATTAAAGGCCTTCTCCAAAGTACAGAAAAAAACCTCTAAGACAGACACAGGGTCAAATATCATCTTCCCCCAGCCACAGGGTGGCCTGCTTAACTTCAGCCTCTCCTCCCTCCTCAGATCTACAAAGGAAATGACCAAAAGTCCAACTTGGCCTTGCCTTGGCTGGAGGGAGACGGCACCGAGACGTGGAGAGCCCAGCGTCGCGGGGTACGACGTGCCCTTCCTCCCTACTCACGTGGGGTATCCTCGCACACCCTGGGCGGAGCACACCTCCGAGTCGGCCGTGCAGTCCACCTTGGCCACGTACACCTTGGCGTCCTCCATGCTGTTGTACTTGTCCCCCAGGTCATTCCAAGTGGGCTGCAGCCGCTGACAGTGTCCACACCTGGAACAGGGTGAGAGGAGGAGTTGGACAGAGCGCCAGGTCAGGGGTGTCGGGCCCACCACCTCAGCCCTTTCCACTGGGCAATGGGCCCTCTGTCCTTTCTGTACCTGCCACAGACGGACAGCTCACAACTACTCCAGGACCCAACTCCCCCAGGACAGTGCCACATCATTCCAGGCCCTAAATCAAAACTGAGCAAGGCACGTGCCCAGGTCTCCCTATCTGACCTCCATGCCAGAACCAACCCACCTTCTTCCCTTACAGTCGAAGCCCTGCTACAGCATTTGCCGTTTTTCAAAAGGGTCACAGCTTGGCTTGCCCCTGGGGTCTGGCACGGTCTTTCCATCCCTGATGCATCCTCTCTCACCTCCACCTGGCCGACTCCTATTTGCTCTTCAGGTTTAGCTTGACAGTCACTTTCTCCAAGAAGCCTACCCTGCCTCCCAGGCTGCTCGGCACCCATTCTGTGGTCTCCTGGAAATCTCTCCTCTCTCCCAGTACAGCAGCAGCTTAGCACTTCTTCTTAGAATTGCTCCTTTATTAGTCAGGTCTCCCTGTTACACAGCCAAATAGGCACAAATCAAGGCTACCTCAAAATCAAATCAATTCTGCCTTTTCTCTAATGAAAAGCTAGTACATTTTTTTTTTTTTTTAAAGGAGCTTGTGACCACTCCATTTTCTAGTATGGATAAAAATCAAACATCTATTTGTAATACTCATTGTGTGAATTTAGTTATATACAAATATTTTAAAATTGCCTATCATTTAAAATAATCTGTTAGCTGGGATTATGGCTTCCCAGCCACTCTTCACATTCCATGACAGCATCCATATCTTCTGGTCACTAGATCCACTCGGAGTCACACAGCTGATGATCATCTTGTATTCTCAGGTGCCTGCAGAGTCACACTTGAATTCTGAATGAGACCACACTGGAAACTTTATCCCAAGCTTCAAGTCCAATCACACAGCATTACGGCACGTGGGTATTTTTTATTTATCTAGTAAGTATGGTGTTCCTGTCTACAATGTAACCACTCACTATATTGATCTTAAAAACAAACAAACAACAACAAAACAAAACAAAAAAAAAACTGCTCATGAGAACACCCAGCACTTTCAATTGTGAGTTCTTCCTCAAAATAATTTCTCAGTAAACTCTGTTAAGCCTCTTGGTCTGTTCTGACAGATGACCCCAACAATAAACACTTAAAGATACAAATGAAGAAAAGGTGTCTTCCCTGAGCAGCCCTTTCTTGGCCAGCTAAGAGAATCCCTGCTTCATAAGAGCTTCAAATATGGCATCATTCCTTCCTTCCAAGAAGACGGTTGTGAGGGAAAACCTTGCGTTTAAGTATCTGTGGCCCAAGTTCCGAGAAAGCAAGCACTGATGGTATTCCCAGAACACACCACAAAGCACCTGGCGGTTTCTTAGCTAAATGAATAATACAAGGAAGGAAAGAAACACAGTGGAACTGTACTTGTGGATTCAATTTCTGGGGATCCAATGAGGGACTGGCATGGTTGGGGGAGATAGGCAAAAGGCCAAGTCCACATTCCCCCCCAAAGTGTACATGCAATGGAAGATATGAAATTTTGGTTCCTTGGCTGTCACTGGCTCCAGCATGTTCCTTTTTATGGCAAGAGCATCTTATCACACCAAGTGTGATGCTGTCTGAAGACACAGATCTGACAACCAGTTCATTTGGTGCTTAATCTAAAAGCCATGAAGAAAAACTGGCTGTGAGGACTTAGTGAGGGTCTGTGGGGTGGTCTCCAGCAGGGCACCCCTGAAGGGTTTTCAGTGGCAATTCTGACTCCAGGAGAATTTGGTCAGACATGCATCCTTGACAAGTTTTCTTGTGAAAAAACACAAGACATTAAACACAAACATTAAGAACAAGTTTAAAGAGTAAGTTCACTGGGCCAGGCACAGTGGCATATAACTGTAATCCCAGCAACTGGAGAGGCTAAGGCAGGAGGATTGCAAGTTGGAGACCGCCCTGGCAACTTGGCAAGATCCTGTCTCAAAATAAAAAATTTTTAAAATGACTAGGAATGTAGCTTAATTGTAGGGCACTTGCCTCGCATACGCAAACCCCTGGGTTCACAACAGGAGAATAAGTTCATTGGGCACTAAATCAAAACAGATCATCCTGAGCCTCCACCAGGCTAGCCGGGCATGCTCCTCCCACTCCAGCTACTGATTAAGCCACAGGAACCATCTAGCCGGAACTTCTGGTTTGGGGCCCTGTGGCTATATCGCCCCACCTCTGAAACAGCCAGCTGCATTCAGAGGGTAGCCTGTGGTCAAGTAATAGAGCAAAGCCACCTGATCCTAATCTTGAACTCAATGTCATCAGGTTCACTGTGACCCACACACTGGCCATAGAGAAGCTGTGACCTGATATTGGCACAAAATCTACAGCAGTTGACCAACCCTATAGCTGCCAAGTACAGGGCAAAAGCACACAGATCCATGTTTTGTTACATCGTGTCCTTGCCCCCAGATCACACATAAGCTTCCAACATTTCCCAGTCTCTGAAATGGGAAATAAATGTGTGGGGGGTGGGGAACAGTGTATTCTATCTGAGCTCCAAGTTACTCCTAAAAGCCTAACTTTTGAAGGCTATCACAGAAACCCACACATTCCTCTATAAACAGTTGTAACAGACTAGTAAGATGAACAAATAAAAATGTACATTGTTCCTTCTTCCAAGAACATCCATCTAGATGTCCAAAACCTACCCACAATGGAAACTGAATTAGCTATTACCCAGACTGTACAGGCTTCCTTCTCAGTCCAGGACTAGCTGGTGCTCATTGCAGAGATTTGAAAATTAAAACTACATTAGCACTACAGGAGACTCAACTCTGTCTATGTGTCAATTTTTCTTTAAAAGTAAATAAAGAAGGGCTGGGGTTGTAGCTCAGTGGTAGAGTGCTTGCCTAGCATGTGTGAGGCCCTGCCTTCAATCTCGAGCACAACGTAAAACTAAATAAACAAACTAAAAGTATTGTGTCCATCTACAACTAAAAGCATTTAAAAATAAAATAAAATAAATAGAGAAAACCAGATTTATTCCACTGAAATCGGCTCCAACTAAGCACAGTAGAGTATTTAATTGGAATTGTTACTGGGAGACTACTACTGCACAAAGTAACTGTGAACATCAACTGAGGTTTCATGCTATAATGTATTTTCCATACCATTAATAGTTGTAAAAATTAAGAGTTTTTCAATACATTGAAATACAATGTATCTCATATATACATTGTTAATAGTGGTTGTGAGCCAGATTAAACCAAAACAGTTGATTTAACACCAAAGGAGCTGAAATATAACCATAGCACTACTGTGAAGTTAAAAGAAAAAAGTTTTTTCCAACTTCAAAAAGGCCTCATTTCTGAATAAGCCATTTTTAGGCATCTTACTCATCCTACATCCCTTTTCCTAATAAGCCTCTCTGAGCTCTGGGAAACAATGTAAATTCTGCAATAAGCACAGCCGGAGCACATCTCAAACTGCCTTGTGCACTAAGACTGGGGGCTTTCCGCCCTGGCCCATGGGAACTTCCTTCCTGGGGTAATCTACAGCCAGGCCCCCAAGGAGAGCACTGGGTGTGCTTGTGTGCAAAATAATTCCCGGGGTAAGGGTCAAGCAGGAGGTGTGACTTCAACCAGCAACTTTCCCACCTCACACTTTCCAAATGACCTGGCCCCCAAAACAGGGAGAGGAGGAAGTGACAGCCTTGGGTTTGTGGGCCAGCAAGAGCAGGGCTCACATCCACTCCAAGCTGCAGCGGGACACTCAGAATCTGCAAGACTGTCCGCTTACTAGCGTGGTACAGAAGTCCCCATCTGCTGTCCCCGTCTACCCCTTCGTACCCACAAAACCTATGGTGAGTTTTTATTTTCCAGTTAAACTCTCACGAAGGTGATGAGCCAGACGTCTACTTGGCCAGCTTGGCCCGCAGACAGGCTCCTCCCGGAGAGTGCACGTGTCCCCCGTGTGCCAGCCAACCCGCAGCCCGCTGCGTCCGGCAGACACAGGAAGTTTGGGGCGCGGGGCAGGGGACCGGCAGGGTGAGGTCTGGGCTCCGGCAGCCCGGAGCATAGGGACCCCATCTTGCTCTTCAGTCCGGGGACGGGAGGGGGAAGATTCGAGAGCAAGGGGCAGGAGAGGGGCGGCCTCTTGCAGGCTCCCCGGTCGGGAGCCGCCTCCTCCTTCGGCACCGCCCCGGCTGCCGAGCGCCACGTCAGCTGCGAGCGTCCGAGTCGTGGCGCCCACGCCCCCTGGCCCAGGGCCCCTCGCAGGCGCCCCACGCCTCCTGCCCCGAGCCCGTAGTGTCCACCCCGGGGCTGCGAACCCCAGCTACCCACATCCCGGCCCCGACCCCAGCCGGGGTCCCCGCGCCCCAGCTCGGAGCCCGCGGCGCCTACGCGCTCCACGCCTCCTGCCCGGCCCCGGCGCGCGGAGTGCGGGGCTGGAGCCCGGAGGAGGGCGACGCGGTCAGTTACCAGGGCGCGAAGAACATGACGAAGTGCGCGGCGCTCTGGATCCCGTGCGTGAACATGTCGGCCGTGTACAGGTGCTTGGCGTGCGGGTCCTGCCCGTCCCCGCCGTCGGCCGCGGGGGCCCTGTCCGCCGCCGGCTCCTGGGCCCGGGCGCCCCAGCGCCCGCCGCCGCCATGGCCGAGCAGCAGCAGCAGCGCGGCGAGGCCGGGCAGCCCGGCCAACGGCGGGAGGAGGCGTCCTGGGCGCGGGGGCATCGCGGCGGGGCTGGGCGCGCTCTCGCCGCGGCGGCCGGTCCCCTCACCGGCGCCCGCCTCCAGCCGCCCGCCCCGCCCCGGACACGCCCCGGGCACGCCGCGCCCCCTCCTCGCCCCGCCCCGTCCCGCCCGCGCGCGCCGCTGCCCGGCCCAGATCTGGGTAGGCGCGCGGGGAGCGCGAGGCTGGTAGCCCAGGCTGGGGCGCTGGGGCCGGGAGAGCCTTCCGAGCTCGGCCTCCCGCACTTCCTCGGAAAGTTCCGGTTCATCCAGCGAGGCTCCTGCCCCTCCCCAAACCCGGGCCCCTCACCAGCCTTCTCTAGACTCACAGCGAGGATCAACTCCGATGATGGAAGGAGGAGGCCAGGCAGGGGAGCCCCGGAGGACGGTGTTAGGTACACACAAAGACCCCGGGATTTCAGGCCAAAGGAAGAAAAGAGCTGCTGTCAGCAGCACGCAGGGAACTGGGCAAAAGTGGGTGGGATTTGCACCTGTATGAGTCCGATTCTTGGCCAGACTGAACTGTGATTTTGGACCTGGGCTCAGACAGAGGTATGATGAAACCGCGTCCCAAGTGAGCCCCTGGCCTGTTATCCCTGCACCGCCTTAACTCAAGGGTCAATGGAGAAGAGGCCAAAGAGACCTCTGGTCAAGATTCCTCCTGGGAGCACTGGCTGTTGTCCTAGTGTGCCCTAAATCACCCTGGTTACAAAAATGAATGACAACAGCCGTGCTCTAGGTGGACTGGCTTTGTGGATGGCTGAGCGGTATCTTCTGGGCAGTATCTTATTGTGGTATCTTACTACGCCCACATGTACGGTGCTACAGTGGGCTCACTGCACTTTAGGACTGATGGTAATCAAAGGTTCCAGCCCTGCCCTGAGGATCTGAAGCTAAATTAGGGAGAAAATCACCAGCTACTTCCTGGGATCCTGCTAGGTCCTTGCTTATCCTGAATCCAAGAAAACCCAGACTGTTACACTGGTTTAGCAACAAGGGAAACACCCATTGACTCACTTTATTCTTCCTCTGCAAGTGAACATTTAACCATGGTTTGCCATACAACAAACCCATCATTTTCCCTCCACACCTATTCTTCAAACTGCTGAAGTTTGAAATATGTGAGACATCTCCAACTGGCTCCTTCATTTCCCCATATCCCTAAATCCAAAGAAATCACATTTCTGGCAACCCTCATTTCTTTCCACCAGTCTCAGTGTTCCTACACTGAACAAACCCAAAGCCTGACCTATTGCAATAGCTTTCTAAGAGTCTCCTTCGTTCACATGGCTCAAAAGTTAATTTTCCTGCAGTCTGCCTTTGACTATGAGAATTTGATGCTCAAAATTGGGCTAACACACCACTGCCTCTGTGGTCTTGGCACAGGGGGTAAAGAGCAAATTCCTTAGACTGCCAGTCAAGATCTTATTTGATGTGGTTCCATCATGTCTGGGATTCCTGTGAAACTTACCTTTGCTAGAAATCCTAGGATTTTCTCCAGTAATCTGCAATTGTCAGACTTGAATCCTTATGTTCTCTAAGCCTCACACCTCCATACCCTTCCAATGTGCTACTGGGAAATTCCAACAAAGGATCACCACATGCTCTTCTTATAGCACCAATGTTATTTTTCATCTTAACAAAACATAGCTCTAGGAACCCTCTCAAGTGTTGACTGCTTGTTCTTTCACACCTTGAGTTCCTCCGGACAGGAAGGAAGTCAGTCGCTGTCCTTGTTCCCCATCGTTCTTTCCAAACCGTTTCTTTCTACAAAGCCTCAGCTCCTGATAAACTGATGTTATTAAGTTTGGTACCCTCTGCCCTTCCAGTTTGGTCATTGCTCCAGGTCACTTGCCCTCATTCACTGAAGACTGTGGTTCCTGGCTCTCAAAATTCCTTGTCATACTTTTCTTGTTTTTATTCCTGAAATTATCAGCATCTAAGGCGATGGTCCATCTGTCCTTCAGTAACTTCTTCTTAAAGAGAAACCCTAGAATTTGTCACCGCCAGAATATACACTGTCTCCAAAACCTGAAGTGAAAGTGTTATGATTTGGATCTTGAATGTCTTCCAAGTGCCCATGTGTTAAAGCCTTGCTCCCCACCATGACACTATTGAAATCTTTAAGAGGTGGGGCCGACTGGGAGGTTTTTAGGCCATTGGGGGCATGCCCCTGAAAGGGATTGCAGAACCCCAAGCCCTACTCTCTCTTCTTTGCTTCCTGGCTTTGTTCTTCCCTCCACACCCTCCATGAGGTACTGCCTCACTGGAAGCCTAAAAGGAATGAGACCAGCTGATCATGGACTGGAACCTCCAAAACATGAGCCAAAATAAACCTTTTCTCTTTTTGAGTTGATTACCTCAAGTGACAGAAGAAAGAAGGCATCCCAGCCTGCCCAGGCCTCCTAGGCTTACAGTTCATTCGCTCTAGAAACCTTACCTGCAGCACACCCCTTTACCTTGACACCTGAGCTACTGAGGCAGCCACTTACCCAGAGTCCCTTGCCTGTCAACAAACTAGATCCCATGATTCTCATCCTTTGCTTACAGCCTTGCCGTGTTCTTCCCAGAAACACGGGTGAACTCTGGTTTTAACTATGTGGCCAAATTCAGCTAGAGAAATATCACAGTCTTCATAAAATAAGCCTTGGATCACTACTAATCCCTGCCCTGAAACGGACTCCATTTCCCTAGACAGTTGGATGGACTGTTTTTTGGATGCTTCCGCTTCCCCTCTACTCCCATCCCCATACCAGTCCGGTCACCATCCCTCTCAGCCATCAGTGTTTGCTTCATACTTTTCTCAGCAAGGCCAAGCCAAAATTATGAACCTTCTCATCTTTCCACTGCCAGATCTATACACGTGTCCATGGCTACCTTGCCTCTCTTCCCAGGGGAGTAAGTGTTCCCTGCCCAGCAAAGACCAGATCCCCAGAATCACGCCTCCCTCAGGTATCCAGATCCTGATTCCTAGAACAGCGGGCTGTTAACTTTAGACGACAGTGGAGACTTTGCAGATGGGATTAAGGATCCTGAGATGGGGCAAACACTCAAGGTTATCTGGGGTGGCCTGAAATATGATCACAGTGTCATTGTAAGAGAGAGGCCGGGAAATTTGACGACAGAGGAAGAAGCAAGGTTAACAAAAGCAGAGAGATTTGAACATGCTACACTGCTGGATTGGGGAAAGGAGGAATGTTCCGAAAGCAGGAGCCCCGTTCTCGGAAAGTGCTGGAAAAGACAAGGAAGCAGATTCTTCTCTAGAACACCCAGAGGGACCTTCAGTGCTGCTGACAATTTGACTTTAATTCCGTGAAAATGATTTTTGGACTTCTGACTTCAAGAACCGTAAGAGAATAAATGCAGGTTGCTTTAAGCCACCAAGTCTGTAGGTATTTGTTATAGAAGTGACAGGACATTAATCCACCATCCCAATGATGCCATTTTGTTGCAGACCTATGTGTTTGGCCCAAACACTTGGCTCCTTCAAATACCCTTTCTTCCCTGCATGAATTATCTACTACACTCTCCTGTGGGATCATTTTGAGCAATGCACAAATATTCTTGAGTATATCCCAACTCCCGAACTTTTTTAAGTCCCTTGACCTCACACGCCCCGCCCCCTTTACTATCTCAATTCATTCGTTTTCCTTCCCAGCAAAATTTCTTTTAATAATAAACTGCATTTAATTTTCCATTTATCCTTTAACACATGCCACTTGGATTCCAGACGCACCATGCACCAAGTCTGCTCTTCCAAAAGTCACCAGGGATGTCCACGTTTGCAGATTGGGTAAAAGCTTCGCTCTGCTATCCTACCGGGCTTCTCCGCAGTGTTGGACCAATCAGCGCTGGCCTCGCCCAAACTCAACGACCCCTTTGCTTCTCTGATTGGCTTGCTACCTGCTCATCACTCCCCAGGCTCCTTGACACAACCTGTCAATCTTGTTTGTCCAGGATTAACCTCCAACTCACCTTTTCTCCTTCTACAAAGTCCAAAGGAGCGTATTTCCTGGGTGACCCCACTCATAGCCACGCTTTGAACATTATCTACATGCTGACGACACCGCAATTTGAATTATCTGCTGAGGCCTCTCTCCAAGCTCTGTCTACTCGATCCCTTCTCTCAACCAAGCTCTTGGTGCCCCACAGCGATCTGCTCATCCTTCGGTTTCTGTACCTCAGTAAGTTGCTTTCTTACAGTTTGTTCAGGCCAGAAAGCTGGAGGCAAACTCTATTCCCCCTCCCCCTTTTTTTAAAATTTCCTCCACCACCCCCCCTCTTATTTCCTGTGCAGTGTCTTGATGCTCCCAGGCCCCAATACCCGCATCAGCAAACCCAGTCACTTCCAAATGGCTTACTCCTTTCTCCTACCACCTGATTACTTCTTGTCCACTACGGTAGTCACCCAGTTGTTATGCCTTACCCTTGAATCTCTCAAATCCTTCCCTCATACGACACTGGAATTGATCATCACACTTTTATCCATGGCTTCCTTTTCACGTACAATAGAATTCCAACCCTTTGTCTTGATTTCAAAGTCCTTGAGGAAAAGTGCCACCTCGACCCATGCTCCCCTACATGCTAGTTATGTGGGATGATTTGAAATCCCTGCAAGCATTTCCCTCCCCAGGCCCTTTGCACTTGCTGTGCTGTTTGTTCCCCTCCCTTATCTTCTGTGGCTGGCCCTATTGCACCTCCAGGCCTCTGGCCCCCGTATCACCTCGGGTGCCACCTCTCTGCAGCAGCCTCCCTCTGCCCACTGAGCTTGCTACCACTGCACAATTGAGTTTCTGCCTGTCTCATTTCATACTATGATGCTATGTTGTTGCAGATGTGTGTGTTTGGGTAGTGAATTGGTCCTCTCCCCATCAGGAAGCTCCATGAAGGCCAGAGGGTGTCTGTCATGCTCCTATTCTTTCCCTGGAACCCAAATGTCTGGCACATAATGGATGCTCAACAAGCACTTGATGTAGGACTTCCTCATTCTAATCATATCTCTTTCCCAAACATACTTGGGGCTGTTACCCAACACAGCCTTTACCTTCTCCGGACCAATCAGTGTGTTTTGTTCCTGTAGGACCCTCCAACTCCCTCTTCCCAACGCTGCCCAGCATCATCTCAGTGGACCCTACTCTTCCTCTGGACTCTCAGCTCTCACAAGAGTCTGATATGCATGTGGTGGCTGCTACGAGTGGCCCTGCTTAGATACATGCCTCTGAGCAGCCTAGTTTCCAAGTTTCCAGCTTAAAAAAAAGCCCTAAAAATAGAGAGACAACTGAATTTTTATAGCAATGGAGTCAATACAACTTTCTCAGCAAAGACTTCTCTGACCTCAGCAGGGGTTAGGCCTCCCTGACTTCATAATACCATGTCCGTTCGCTCCATTCCTCTTAATAGAACAGTTTGTTGTTGTTTTGAAGCATCGACTTCCCCTGGCCTGTGAGCTCCATGTGAGGAGGGGTGTGGACATGAAGTCTGGCACGCCACAGGCATTTGGTACATGCTTGTTGTGTGAGTGCATGAAGGAATGAATCAGGAGTCGCAGTCTGCCCACAGAGGGTGGCTTCCTTGAGAAGGACCCCTTCAAAATCACAGCCCTGTTCCAAACAGATAAAGCTACCGGTGTCGGGGTCGGTGTGGTCATTCACCACCCAAGTGTCACCTCGCTGCCCAGCGGCACATCCAGAGACTTCAAGGAGCTGCACCCCCTCTGACAGCAGCCCTGGAGGAGAACGGAGAAGACCTTTGTTTCTAAAGCTGTCCGCATCCCCGTGAGCATCATGAGAGCTGAGGCAGGAGGAACTGCTACTGACTGGGAGAAATGGCTGCTTTCATTTTCCAGCTCCTGAGAATAACTCTGAGCCCTGAGGTGTCGTCACTCTGGAAAGGGGACCCCGCAGAAAATTCAGAAACAGAAATGCCACCGTTGGAACCACGCTCACAGGTGCATCCTGAGTTGTTATTATTGGGCTGAAAAATGCTAATTTTAGGCAGATGCTGAAAGTAAATACATCCTGTTGTTCTAACTTTGTCAGAACATTCTGGAAGGTGCCTCTGCAGACTTCTGTGACTTCTGTGACCGTTCAGATGTGATTGTTGAGAAGGAGAAAAATGGAGTAAAATTGCTCTCATCAGGAAAAAAAAAAAAATCTAAAGAAAAAGACCCAAAGCCATTTCTCAGCCTGGAGTCACCCAGGCAGCCAGGGGAGTAGAGCTAATATCAGTTTTAAATGGCTAATGGAAACTTGATATTTACTCACTAACCACATAAGCTCTTGGACAACACAGCCTACTAAATAAGTAATAGGCACACAAAAACACATTATCACATAATAGATTCAGGTGCTTGGGAGATAAAAGCTTTCAAAATCCATGTGGGATCTATGCAGGACAGCAGATGGGGAGATAAAGATTTGAGTTCCTCCACTGAGTGGATTGTGGCCAAAAAGCTGAAAGGTTTGTATTGTTTCTCAAAGTCCACAGCAAGCTGGCTCTAATTCCTCACCAGCTCCTGCAGGGCTGGCTCTTCTCCTTCTCCCCCACCATTCTCCCAGCTCTGTCGGCTGGATGTGGTTATGGGAGCTCTTCTGTCCTTCTCCCACAGAGTCCATGGTGCAGGGCCAACAGCTTGGTGCAGAAGCTCACTCTGAAAAGCACCTGAGAGACGACTTCCTATGGAGGATGAAGGCTGCTCCCTAAGCAGTTCCACTCTTCTCTTGGTCTTGCATTGATGGCCTTGGCCATGGGTCTTATTGGCTGCCTGAATCCCAGAACACCGTTCCAGAGGCAGAATGCAAGAAAATAGTCTAACTAACCAGGCAGTTCTCAACTCTGGCTGCCTATTGGAATCATTTGGGTCTTGAAAATTGTATAGATGCCCTTGCCCGAATCCCAGTGCTTATAAGTTCTGGCCGTAGATGATGCATAGCCAGGATCTCTCTCCCTTGTGTTCCTGGAGAAGGCCACAGCTTGATCCAAGAGTATAAACCTGGAGTTGACAGCCAAGGAATTCTGGGTTTTGTTAGATGTTAATAGGTATTTTCCTAAGAGAAGGGTTCAGATTTGTGTTTGGTGAACACTGAGTTAAATAGAACAGCCAGGAATAGTCCCCAAATTATACCACAATTCTGCTCAGATGGAGCCACACTGCTGCTACTTCTGGGTGCAAAATCTGTCCCACTTCTGGTATAGGACACTGGACAGAACTACCAGGACTTCTGGCCTGCCATCACCCTTGCAGGAATAGGGTTTGCCTGAGCTTGTTTCTACACAAAACTAGCTTCTCATGGACGTCTCTCTGCCTTAGGGCAGAGTTGTCTGGGCTGTATTCCAACTCAGGAAAGTTAGATGGGAAGTGCTACAAACCCAGAGAGGATGTGCAGAGAACTTCATCAGCAGCAGGAATGTCAAATGTTGATACAAGGAGACTTGAAGAATGCCTAGCCCTTGACCAGTTGAAGGGGGAATGGGCGTAGAAAAAAGAAGATACAAGTTTATTCATTGAAGTGTTTCCCAGCATTTTATATGTGAACGCATCCTCTGAATCACCCCAAAATATCCAAACTTACTTAGTCATGGATTCTTTTTTCTTCATAATGTCTCTTGTGTTGTAGATGCTCTGAAGAACATTATGGGAACTGCTATGTGTAGGTTGAGTCTTATTTTCCATGAAAGTCTAAACGCCTGTTCTCCCTTGCTTGCTTTGTAGCTGCAACATCTCCCTCTTACACATTTAATTGCAAGGTAATTCATTTGAAAAAATATTTATTGGATCTAGTTTGTGTTGGGCACTGTTTGGGGTGCTGGGGATTCAACAGCAACTAAATAAACAACCCTGGCCCTAGTGGAAATTCAGAACTAGGTGGGGAAATAGTCAATAAAGAAGATAAAGGAGATGCTCTGTCAGTGGCAAATGCTAAGAAGAAAACAGGCAGGAGAGCATCAGGGTTCTGATGGGAGGTCAGGGTTTGGAAGGGCTCGTTGGACTAGGAGTAAAGGCGAGAAGAAAGTGGGGGGATACCACATGTGAATATTAGAGGAAGGGTGGTCCAGCCCAGGGAATAGCAAGGGCAAAGGACTTAGCCCAATGAATGGAAGGGAGGGCAGTAGGTGAGGCGGTGAGAGGTCAAGGGCAGGGAAGGAGGCAGTTAGTAGCAAGAACCTTGACTTTCATGCAGGAGAAGGGTTGTCACTGGAGGTTGTCAGCAGAGTCATGACATGATCTGGCTTCGGTGCCGGCAGCGTCACTCAGAGCTGTAGTGGGGACAGATGTCGGGTAACCAGTAAGGGAGCAATCACCGTCATCCCAGCCAGAGATGCCGTGACTCACACAGGGTGGAGGTACAGGGTGGCGACAAGCAGTCAGATTCTGCATCTGCTTTGATGTAAATGCCAACAGGATTTGCTGATGGAGCAGATGAGGCCCGAGGGTCGTGAGACAGAGAGGAGTGATGGATGGCTTGGAGGCTTTTAGTCAGGGAACTGGGAAGACTGAGTTGTCATTCACTGACACGGGAAAGAAGCAGCGTGGAGGAAATAGTTGGCTGCCCAGCACTGGACAGAGTACATTGGAATCGTCCACAGATACACAGGACGGGCTCTTGGGTGTTCAAGTCCAGGGGAGAGACGTGGGCTAGATAGGCATCGGAGAGTCAGTGGCATGTTGGTGGTAGTCAAAGCCATGAGACAGGATGAGATCACTGGGAGAGTGTACAGGAGAGGTAGGGGCTGAGCCCCGGGGCATCTCACTGTTTTGAAAACCAGAAGATGAGGAGGAACAGGAGAAAGTGACTGACAGGGAGAAGCCAGGTAGGTCAGAGGAAACCGGTGACTGCTGTCCTAAAGAGAGAGCACAGAAAAGTTTCCAAGAGGAAGAAATGAACAGCTGTTTCAAATCTGCTGATAAATTTTGCTTTTCCCTGGATAATTCCAGGGTACCCCTACCAAGTTGGGTTGATTGAATATGATTTTCTGGAGGCCATAGTTTGGGACTAGGCACCTGTACTGGCCCAATAAGCCAAACCAATGTCAAGTTTATTTACAGACACAGTTTTGGCTGCTTGCAGTTAACCAGTCCTGTAGCCAACTAAGAAAAGTCAACACATTGAGGCCACAAGAGGAAGAGGGAGAGTTCTTGGAGTGATGTCCTCACGTGTTAGGGATGTCACCAGGTGAGTAGGAAGCCAGGCTAGCCTTCAAAGGAGAAGGGACAGTTGTCTGTGATGAACACAGACACTGAGGGAGAATGCAGATCCAGAGAGGTGGGTGGATAGTGTGGGGGGTGGGAGATGGCAAGGGTCCTCTGGGTGGCTTCCATTTTATCACTGTAATGGAAAGCACTATTGAGAAACTGATGTGACTCCATTTTTTAAAATAAATGACAGCAGCTTCTACCTCAAGTCCTGTCCTAAGGAAGGGGGTGTGACCCTTGTCCTTGGAAAAACCCACAGAGCCTTTCTAGGCAGATAACCACCCTGCTGAGTTGATTGTCTGCAAATAACAGGAGAGATCTGAGGCACCAGGTGTCCCTGACTCAGTCAGACTAGGTGGGGACCCATAGCAACCCCCTAGCAGCCACCAATCAGCATGGGATAGGGAAAATACCTGGGATGCCAGATGACTCCCCAGTAGTTTATGGTGGTTGATAACATGTTGGGAAACCATGTAGTTAAGCATGTACACCCCTGGCCTAAACCAATCAGTTCAAAGGAACCCCGCTCTTGTACTAGCCAATCACCCCTACCCAACTTGTTCCCACCATTGAATGTGCTAATCAATGTTAAGAGTTGTTGTTTGACTTTCCGGCGGTGGGTGTGTAATGATCTGTTGTGTGATGTTGTGACACATAGAGTATCCCCCCAAAACCTATAAAATCTCAATGAACAAAGGTCCAGGTTTCACTCCCTGGGACTGCTGCATCGGGAACTGTTGTGAGTCCAGGCTCGAGCTTGCAATAAAGACTCTTGTGTGATTGCATCGGATTCGGCTCCTGGAGGTCTATTGGGGTCCCACGAATCCGGCATTACAGTATCATGAACTCAAAATGAAGAAGGGGTCAGTATTGGAGGTTTGGGGAAAGCACAGACAATCGAGGTCTGGAAAACAGTAGGATAGTGAAGGGACTCAGTCAGTTTAGTACCACTGCCTGGTGGCCTGAAGTCAATGGGGGCTACATGGTATGTTCTCCTGTGCGGTTCAGCCACAGAGCAAGCAAGAAGTCAGATTCTGCCAGGCTTGTGATTTGATCAAGAGAGGTAACCAAGACAGGGAGGATATGTAGGAGGGGGGAAATGATAATATTTGCCAATGAAATTTTAAATAATAAGCCAATTATCTTAAGGAGTTGTAATACACAGCTATGTATACCTGCCATTCACAAGTGCATCGCCTCTTGGATCTGTTAATAATTTCCAATGGGTCGCTTTTCAGTTAGTTCACTGAGAAGTCATATTCCATGTATATTATTCAGCTTTCCATTACTGCAAATGCCTGGGATTAGTGACTTACAAAAAGGCAGTTTATTCTGGATCACAGTTCAGAGGTTTCAGCCTGAGATTCATCAGCCTCATCCCTCGGCACACATCATGGCAGGAACACGTGGTGAAGAAAACCCACCCACTGCATGACTGGGAGGTGAAGGGGCTTGGGTCCCACTGTCCCCTCTGAGGGCGTACCCGCGGTGACCTACAAACCTCCCACGAGGCCCCATCTCTTAAAATTTCCACTACCTCTCCACAGGGCCACAGACTAGGGACCAGACCTTTAACACGGGAAACACTGGGGGACCCTTAAGAGCACTCTCCACTCTAGTTCCAACACCACGGTGTATCTCAGGGCTTCTCCACATCCAACCTGCATTATCTCCTGCGTCTTGGCCATGACTCCTGGTTCCATGTTCTCCCATTTGAACAAGGTGCACTTACTTTGACCATCTCAGGATCATCATCTTGAGACAATAGGCTTATCATGTCACTGCTCTCCCCCATACGGAATCTCTCTGTATTTCTAATTATATGTCCTATCACCGATCCTCAGTTTAACATTCATAGCTCCCCCTGCTCTGACAGACTTGTCTCTTACTTGATGTAATTCTGCCCTGGACAGGCTTATTTCTTTATTGCCCCCAGCAGATGTTGTGTTATCTTCATCTCTGCCTGAGCTCATGAAATGCTTTCTACTTGAAAGTCCTCTCTTCTCTGCCTTTCAAAATTCTACCCACCGTGCATGTGAAACAGCAACAGCAGTTGGTACAGAGAGGAGTCAGATGGGAGTAGACCGTGGCTAAGGACACACACAAATATTTATGCATGCACAAACAACACACAACTAGCATTTGCATTTCAATTTTTGGGACAAGCGTGTCTTCATATCACTTTTGTAATTTTCTTACTTGAGAAAATTTTAAATTTAATTTTAAAGGTTAGTCCCTAGCTGCTATTTGGTTGTGGGTATTTTAAATTTAAATAAGTATACTGTTGGATCCAAGGAGAGGTCCAGAAGCTTATATTTGGAAGATAACTTCACAATTTCATTTCAGCATTGTGTATAGTAGCAAGTCATTGGAAGCAAACTAATATCCTCTAGGAGAGGACTAAGTCAAAAAATATGGCGTATCTAGACCAGGTTTAATGTGCATGGTAGTACATTTCAGGGGTTCATGGGAAGCCATGACCATCAGACTACCTAGGTTTGAATTTCAGCTTTTAGCTTTTGAGTAGTTAAAAGTCTCTGTATTTAAGTTTCTGCATCTGTTAAACAGAGACCTCAGAGATTTATTTTAAGAAAGAGACAGATTATTACATATGAGGCACTTAAAACCATGTTTAGTTCCCTCCAAGATATGGAAAGCAGAAAAAAAAAATATTCCCCCTTTAACAATAGCAATGTCAGGGATAAACTACAACAGAGTAACAACAACAGAGAAAAACACAATTTCTCATGAATTTACCATGAGCTGAGACCAGAGGGCAACCAACTATCTTGAAATTCAAGGAAATTTAGGAACCCCCAAGGGAAAGATGGGTTCCAAGCCCTGGCTCCCCCGTGGCAGAGCACCAAAAGAAGAGAGGCCTGGAGCACATGAGTCGGTAGGAAGACCTCAGCTAAATTTTCTAATAAAATGGCAAGTGCGGATCCCCGAAAGCTGTTCACATGAAGGGTGTCTGCACTCACAGGATCTTCTTCATGAGCCTCCGCTGGCCGCTCAAGGTAGGGGCACAGGGTAGGAGACCAAGAAAACCTGCTTTGGGGGTGCAAACTGGGCAGGTGACATAGGAAAGACACAAAATCCGATGGGATTCCCCTCCCCTATCAAGACTAACGTTAGGTTGCCAGAGCTCTGGAAAAGCGGGAGGAAATGAAAACTACCTTCCCCTGGAGAAAGGGCAGAAAAGAGTTCTGAGTCCAAGATCAAATGCAATGTGAATACTGATATTCTACACCTGGGGAGGGGTCAAGGAACGAGACCCAGGTCATTTCAGGCATTTCTTCCCCACCTCAGAGATATTCCAGAACATTCTACAGTTACTCTTGAGAGCGACGAGCTAGAAAGGGGAGAAACTAGGTTAGGCCAAGGCCACCTGCAGGATGTCCTGCAGTTATAGGAAGTTACCTGTAGACCTTCAAGGTCCAGTTACCAAGATCGGAGTCTATGGTGACTTGATTGGAAGGTTCACCACAGTCCCCAACTGTGGCCTCAGATGAGTCTCACATTTTGATCGATTGCTTGTTTTACTAAAGCAGTCCTTTCCCAACTTCAACGTGGATGGAGATCACAAGGAGATCTTGTGAGATGCAGATTCTGACTCGGTCTGTCTGAGGTGGAGATGCTGAATGACCAACAAGCTCCCGGGTGACGTGATTCCGTGGGATGGCGGAACACACATATGAGTAGCAAGAGACTGGTCCTCTGCCGGCCCTTCCCTCCATGAAGACACGTGGATGGTGTTTTCACGAGTCGGTGAGTCTCTGAAATATCTCTCTGCTCTTGACAGGTGAAAGACAGCTTGGCCATGTAACGAATTTGGGGTCACAAGTGTTCTCTCTCAAAACGCTAAAGGTATTATTTAAAAAATAGGGCATCTATGTTGTAATTCTGAGATCAGTCTGCATTTCCTTTGCTCCCCAACTCTGCTTTTTTTTTTTTTTTTTTGCCTGTAAACTTCTTTTAGGGTATTGATAGAGTTCTTCATTTATACATAAATTTCAGAATTTTGTTTACACATACATTTTGGTGTTTGAATCTCCTCATTTTGCCTACTTCTCAGTGGACTATTTTAATTGAAAGATTTAGGTTTTTAGGGAATTTTATGTCTTTAAGTTTTACTTTTTTTTCCTTCTATTTGTTCTGGAGTCTTCTTAAAAAATAGTAAGTATCCACATATAGGCTATCTGTTGTATGACCATGAAATCGCCCACATTATTTTTTGCTTTTTTTGATGTACTAAGATTTTATACACACACACACATACACACACACACACATATACACACATATATATGTGTATATAAACACACATATATATATACACACACATTATTGCATATATATCACATATGATTTCTAGGCTATCTCCTGTATTACTGAATTAATTTTGGCAGGATTGATCCTGGCTGCTGTTCAAATGTATTTTGAAAATCGGATGCTATCTGCTTAGTTCTAAAACATGTCTTTGAGACCTTGTTGATTTCTCTTTATGGTTCAGGTCACTCTTCCTCTCAATCCTGTTGTCATCCTGAAGTTCATCTTATTTTATGGAGATGCTATTTCTTGAATGTTCTTGAGAGTAAAAACCAGATGAGGTATGAAATTCATTGTGGTTGTTTTTTTCTAAAAAAAGTTCTCCAGAGCAAAGTATTCCTCTGAATCTTACCATGGGTTTTGTGATAAAGAATCCTTGTGATAAACATGCTGTGTTTGTTTCTTCTTGCTCGTGGATGGTTATCAGCCCAGTGATCCAATGGCAGAGAGCACCTGAGCCACAGGCCATGCTGACTGTGGGCCTCTGTCCCTCTGGGATTTCCCCTCTTCTGACAGTGAAGCTGCTCTCTCTGGTCCCACACTCTTTGCCACCAAACCTGCTCTTCAGTCCATTTTTTCTACGTAGCTGCTACTGTGTCCACAAAGACCGGCCCTTTCCCTAGGCCCCCATCCAGGGACGCTGTTCCCACCACCCTCAGCCCCCTCTTGTAGTGGCCCTGCTCCCCATCTCCAGCCCAGCTATACCCCACGGCTCATCACCACACTGGTCAGCACCTTACACCGTGGGAAACTTCTTTTCTGGACTGCAGAACTGCAGTTCTTCACTGGTTGTAGCCACCTGGACCTCTGGATGCTGCATTGACCCTATGATGGGACCCTAGTAGGCCACACAACTAGACGGGTTGCACGTGGCACTTCCTAGATGTCCTAGTACCTGCAGGCTGCTATAACAAAATGCCATAGGCGGTAGCTAGTACACAACAGAAATTTCTTGCTCAATTTCTAGAGGCTGAGAAGTCCAGGATGAAGGTGCCAGGAGATTCAGTATCTGGTGAGGCCCACTTCTGGTTCATGGACTGTGCCTTTGCCCAATGTCCTCACATGGCAGAAGCAGTGAGGCATATCCCAAAGTCCCACCACCTAATACCAGCTCATAGTGATGAGGTTTCACATCCGCACTCCAGAGGGACCCAAGCATGCGATCCAGCCACCACGTTGGCTTCACACCCACCCTTTGCTCCAGAACTCAGCTGTCCGTGTCCAGACCCCTTGGAGGCCAGAACTTTACTCATTTATTTCCCGGGAGGCCTTATCAAGCTTTGGGAAGGGTTTATTTCTATCGTTTTGATGAATTATTTCCTTAGCTTTCTATGTAAATGGATGCTTTTCCTAATTTTAGATTTCTTAGATTACTTATTTAGGATTGGTGGAGAATGAGGGTTTTGATATAACTTATGTCCCAGAACATTTTTTTCAAAGGAGGGCACACTGCCCAGGTGTAGTAACTGTAGCAGCTTCTTTCCTTGCTTTCTTCTTAACCAACGTGGCCCTTCCAAGTAGCATGTTCTACCCTTAAACTATTAGAACTTTCATTCTCTTTCTGAACTATAGGTTAGATGCAGATTATCAACTAGACATTGCCTACACATTGAAAGAGAATCTATTTGAGAGTTTGTTCGCCTTAAACCGAGACATTCAAGCCCTTGTTTTTTCTTTATTTTATAAATATATAATTTAGAAAGCCTGTGTTGCTTATTGTACTGATTCAGAGTAAACTAGCAACTATGTCTACAAACTAAAACTTCTCAGTGATATGCATTCAAATGTGCAAGGAAACATCCATTTATTCCTCTTGAATCTACTTCATTTAGTGAGCTCATCCAAACTTCCCTTGTTGGAGTTCAAATTTCTGGTACCTAAGGCAATGAAATTAAATTTGTTTAGAAATAGGACCCTGTAGGGAAAATTTTGAAAATTATTAAGTAAAAATTTAAAAAAAACTTACACAAGTACATATTCTCTTCTCTTTAGATTTTTTTAGTACAACTGTGTCTCCGTGGAAATTGAAATCTTATGAAAAATTTTAGTCCATATTTGATCCCTTCTGTTTATGTCTTTTTCTTGATTTTTCTTTTTAATCCATATGTGTAAAGACCAAAGATTAAGCCACTTTACGAAGTGATTGTATTAAGATAATGAAATCAATTTAAGGCCATAAGACTTACCAATAATGGGAGAATTGTGGAATCATGCACCTTTTGGCCAATATTGTAAGCCCTGAATGCCTAGTTATAAATTCTTGCTCAATGTTTAAGCCTGGAAGCATCCACAGCCTTACACATAGGTGGGACATGACATAAAACATGCTGAATGTATTTAATGGTGGCAAACCTCAGTGCGGTAACAAAAATCTTTCTGCTGAATTAAAATATCCCTGCGTTTTTCATAAACACAGTGGGGTGGTTGCTGCAGGTCCAGCCCAGTCCTGAGACCTACTGCATCCTCCCTTTAGTATCAAAGGTGGTACTCAAGGTATTGTGAGGTGTTGGGTTGCTGAATGCACCTGGGCAGCTGCTGAAGATCCCACCAGGGACAGCTATGTGACAGCAGAGATAGTTGCTCGTACCTATGTCACCGAGGCTCAAAGAGGCAGAAATTTCTGAGTTACAGGGTTGTCTCTGCCAAAGATTTGCTGGCAGAGTTTTTTTTTTTTTTTCTTTTTTGTCTGCAAAATAGACACAATAATGAGGACCTCATATGGATTTTAAGAAATGCCTTATGCCCTGGAAACTTCTGTTGGCAGAAGGGAAGGAAGAAATCCACTCTTGCCCTGGGGGTGGGTGGAACTTTCTATAGCAATTCAAACTTTGTCTCTTGTGTAACATAATAAGAACTGTTTCTTAAATGCCAGGAAGACTGTTGGCTGAATTCTACAGTAGAGCTTGCCACTAAATCTTCATGGAAGCATCCTTGGGATTCCTGGGGGTCTATTCTAGTCACATCACTGCCATCCTGCCCGCTTGGGCTGACAATGGGACTCACACAGAGGGAAGACCATGTGAGGCCACAGGGAAAAGATGGCCATCTGGGAATCAAGGAGAGAAGACACAGGAGGCACCAACCCTGCCCATACTTTGAACTTGGTCTTCCACCCTCCAGAAGGGTAAGAAAAGAAAGTCTGGTGTTTACCCAGTCTGTGGAGCTCTGTTAGGACAGCCCTACCAAGGTAACCCACCGGCCAAGTCCTCCCTCACTTGGTGACACTGGGCCTCAGATCCCCTTCCATTTTGGAAGGAGCCACGGGATCCAGGCCCGGATGTTCACTGAGGTTGGCTGCTGGCTTCTGCCTGTGCATACATAGCTCTTTGAAGGAGGTCTGTTATCAGGGTGAATTTTTCTTATTTTATTCTCTGAGCCTTCTGAACACAACAAAAGACAACGAGACCTAAGGAAGTGGCTAAGATAGTGGCTTCAGCCACTCTCCTGTCTGTCTGTGAAAGGAGACACCTGAAGCCTCCACTGCTCAGGACCCTTGACACTCTACAGGCGAGTGTCCCAGGGTTCTCAGGAGACACATTTTGTACAAAAATTCTGGGTGAAGTCACTTTTGGTAACCACCAAATGTGCATTTTCTGTAAATTAGACAAGTTTTGGCATGTGTACAGATGCATGGATAAAGAAAATGTGTTTATATACCCAATGGAACATTACCCAGCCATAAAGAAGAATGAAATTATGGCATTTGGAACATACGGTTGGAACTGGAGACTGTCATGCTAAGTGAAATAAGCCAGTTATCCCCAAATCAAAGGCCAAATGTGTTCACTGAAATGTGGATGCTAACCCATTACAAGGGAGGGTAGGGAAGGGAATCATAGAAGTTCATTGTAATAGAGGGGAATAAAGGGAACAGATGGGGGATGGGAATAGGAAAAAACAATTGAATGAATCAGAGGTAACTTTCCTATGCACACATATGGATACACGACCAGTTTAACTCCACATGACCTTCAAACACAAGAATGGGATCAAAATTGTACTGGGCTGTCATGTATAACTAATTAGAAAAAAAATTTTAAAAACTTGTATGTATAATATGTCAAAATGTATAATATGTCATGTATGTATAATATGTCAAAATACATGTATGTATAATATGTCAAAATACATCCTATTGTCATGGTATCTAAAAACAACAAATAAAAATAAAATAAAAAGAAGAAAGGAAGTAAACCTTACTTTGGTCCATATTTCAATCCACATCAAGTCATTTCCAATCCTTTCCTATCCACCTGTGTAGCATTAGCTGGAGCTTATTGCCAATACCAGGAGCTTATTTATTTATTTACTTATTTTTGCCCTCTTAGAGAACCATATTGTGCATTTGGTTTTATTTATCTGTTGTGAAGTCTTCTTAACAACTAGTTGTTAAAGGGACTCAAACTTTCAGACCTTGACAGTAGTTATAGTAAATATTGTCTGTAGACTGTGAAATTAACACTCGATAACTCTCTTGCTTATCAGCTGGTGACATAGTGCCCCAGCCCCAGCTCCAGCCCTGATGGTGTGGCTGAAACGTAGATTAGGATGGAGGATCAGAATTTTCTCCTGGGCTGTCCCTGGGTACTTCCACCTGGCCTTGCAGTGGGGATCCACATAGGAGTGGGAGACAGGACAGGAGTCCAGGCCTGATCTCTTGATACCTCCTGAGCTCCGGAACCTTCTCCTGGTTCACTGGTGGCAGAAACCTGTTACATCATTATTACTTTTGGTGGAGAGGGTAGGACTGGGGACTGAAACCAGGCTTGCTTTATCCCTGAGCCACAGCCCCAGTGTTTTTTTTTTTTCTTTATTTTTATTATTTTGAGACAGGCTCTTACTAAGTTGCTCAGTCTGACTTTGAACTTGTGATCCTTCTGCCTCAGCCTTCCAAGTACATTTTTGATATTACTCTTAAAAGAGCAAACCAATTAGTGTGTGCCTGGAGGATTTACCACGCTTCCAGCAAAACAGGTCTTGTTTTCCCAGCTGTGCTCCTCCGCTTCCATGATGCCACTTCAAGGGAGACAGCATGATGTAATGCTGGTGACAGCACAATTGTCATCCCGCTGAAGAGAAGAGTATTGTGATCTCAATGGAAAAGAAAAGTGGGAGTTTCATCTGCAAGCTCAGATCCTAGTTGCAGCAATCATCTCAACTTCTGATCAGAGCCGGGAATGGAAATTACTCCAAGCTGCTGACTACAGATGACATCACCTGCCACCCACAAATGTTACACGGGCTCCGCAGCCCAGAGGATGGCGTATGCTGGAAGGAACGCAACTCCAGCTAAGTTGACAAGTTTGGAAATCTTTTCATCAAAAGCTATTCTCTTCTCCATTTTCTCTTTCGGTTTGGCAACCACTACTACCATAAAATAACCACCAAGACAAGGAACAACTTCCTGTGGAGTCATGATTGACAGGTCCCTTTGCACGGAATGATGGGGAATCTGTGGCCATTTCCTGTTAGCCACTCTCAGCGTGGGGCTCTGGAGGTGGGGATTGGAAGGGCGTGTGCATCTGTGCTGTTATGCAATTTTCCCTGATCTGGCACTAGTCAGCAGGGCTTTCCGAGAGGCCCCTGGAGCTCATCCACGCCACGTATAGACTGAAGTCGTCATGGGTCATAAAGAGAGAGTTCCTGCCTGCTCCTTCTACAGCTGTCCTGGTGTGTTTGCTGGAATGCTGGACTTATTCTTCCAGGCTCAAATCCTCTTCCACTAAAGGACACACACCTTCTTTACATGACCTGGGGCTGCTTCTATCAGCTACTCTAGAGGCACCATCCACTCTGGTTTGAATGTGTCCTCCAAAGCTCTTGTGTTAAACTTCAGCCCCAGTGCAACAGTTTTTTGGGAATTGGGGCCTAGTGAGAGGTGAATAAGGTCCTTGTCATGGGAGTGGTTACTGATCACAAGAGTGGACTTGCTGTAAAAGTCAACTGGGGTCCCTCTGCTGTCTCTTGCAATGTTCCCCTGACCTCTGCCTTCTTCATGACCCAGCACAAAGGCCCTCACCCTAGGCCAGTGCCATGCTCTAGAACTATAAGCCAAATAAACTCCTGTTTGTAATAAATTACCCAGCCTCAGGTATTCTGTCGTAGTAGCAGAAAATGGACTAAGTCACTGTCATTCTGCATATGCTATTATATCTATTTCTAAATATAGAGATAAAAGTGAAAATTAAAAAAAAATTACAAAAGCAACAGCAGCACCCAAATCATAAGGTACTCTGGACACAAATAAGGTGTGGGAAGAAAAAAAAAAAAATCCCTGTGTGTTCTCCTTAACTCATTCTCAGGACTTGGTCTAGCCTAGAGAAGGGGTCATGGGAAAACTGGTTTTAATTACATGTCAATCATCAGTTTCTTTCTTCTATTCTCTTGGCTTTACAACCAAGATGTGTTTAAAACATCAACCACCAAAAAAGTGGGAACTAACATTTGGGAACCCCTGATCTGGGCAGTAAGTCCCCTGTGCCACAGCGCCACCTCTGGTGAGGAAGACTCCTGACTGGCTTGCCAGGTCTCAGGACTTTAGCTATCAGTGTCTCATCAGCCAGGGATAATTTTGGGAATGCTAATTTCACAGGGCCCCTTAGCACTCAGAAAGGATGTCAACAACACACTATATTGCTTAGAAAGAAAAAAAAAAGAATTAAAATATCAGGTCTTTAAACAATTTTTCTCTCCCTCTTCTTGCTCTCTAATTATAGTCCTGTTACAGCACTGAGCTTAATGTAATTTGCATTAAATTTAAATGGAAATATATTTACCACTAAAGAATTAAATCCTTGGGGGACATTAATCATGGCTTTATGTTCCCCTACCTAATCAGTAACTGTTTGTTCTATGTTCAAAATAGTAACTGAATTTGAGATTCTTAGATTATCTTGACTAAATTTCTAGAAAGAGACACCAGAGTACTGGATTTATACATGCATTTCATATGCATATCCAGGTATGGCATTCCTTACATGAAACCTGTGGGATTAGGAAATAACATAATTACTCAAATTTTCAAAAATAATATTATTCTAGTGCAACGGATTATGTAGCATTTATCAGTATGTATATTTACGAAAAGGATAAGTGAAGAAGTAAATAATTAGCTTCACACTGGTTTAGGGTATGTTTTACCATGAAATAAACTCGCTAAAAACCAAATTTAAAAAGTCTGCTTTCAAAGCTTTTGGGATTTCAGAATAATGAGGGATAGTGGAGAAATATTCCAAAGGGAAAACAAATGAGTTCGTTCTCTTACATCAGATTCCTATAAATTCCTCTTAAAAATTACATAGTTTCATGTCTGTACTTTTTCACTTCAAAAAATTTACAAGTGACCTATGAAGACTTGCTCATACTTAAAATTCCAACTAAATAAGATAGAACAAAGGTCCTGGATGATCCCCCTCTGACCTGAGTTCTCCTCTCACTCTCTCAGCCACCTGGAAGCTCTGTGCACACAGAAAACCACAGAGCAACCCCCTGCCTTTGTCAAGAATGGTCAGGAGTTACCTGCCCCATCTTCTCCCTTGGCCCTTCCTTATTACACCTTTGGAGGCACAGAAGGAAAAACATACTATTCCCAGGGTTTAGAAGTGAGAAAAATCAGAGTTAAGAACATTAAGATTCTTGCTGAATGTAATAGAACTTATGAGAGGAAAAGAAGAAAAGAACCTAAAAGTTCTGACTCTCAAGGTTCTTAACGTTTCTGCCTTTACAACCCCAAATCTACCATGAAGCAGATTCCTAATACCATGTCTAGGTCTGGGGGACAAAAGGGACCATTGAAGCATAGGTGAGTTTTCACTTAAAAAAGCAGCCTCCTGCTGGGTGTGGTGCTGGCACACGCCTGTAATCCCAATGGCTCAGGAGGCTGAGGCAGGAGGATCGCGAGTTCAAAGCCAGCCTCAGGAAAAGCAAGGCACTAAGCGACTCAGTGAGATTCTGTCTTTAAATAAAATACAAAATAGGGCCAGGGATGTAGCTCACTGGGAGCTTCACGAATTTCTAGGAGGTCTCAGACACTTTAATAACATCAGATGCTATCTCCACAGTCGCTTCTCCCCTAGGCATTTCACATACTCTAAAATTCTCATTTTATTCTCCTTAGGGCATGCAATGCACCCATTTTGGGTCTCGAAGAGGAAGGAGTAGGTATTCTTGTTCTTCCTCTGTATAAACATCCTGGTGTACAATCTGTGTCTTCCCATTCCGGAGATACAACTGGTCAGCAATATTGGAGGCCTTTCCTGCACAAGAATAAAGTTTTCTAAATAAAGTCAGTCCTTCCCTACCATGGGCTCTGCACCCTGCCATCAACTCCAAGTCGAAAATGCCAGGGGGAAAAATTGCCCCTGCTCTGAACAGGCAGGTACAGATTCTTGTCATTATTCCCTAAACAACAGTGTAACCACTCTTCCCGTAGCGTTGACATTGTATTGGGTAGCATACGTGATGTAGAGATGATTTTAAGCATGCAGGAAACTGTGCATATGTTGTCTATCTACATGATACTCTGCCAATTATACAAGGGATTTGAGCATCTTGAGTTGTGTCATCCATGAGGAGTCCAATCACCCCATGGATAACGAGGGGGAGATTATATATTCTGAAATAAAAGAGTTTTCAAGCATAACAACTTTGAGGCAGGTAAAAACAGGTGCTTAGGAACAAAGAGTTATCATGAGAGGTGAGAGCCTGCGTTATTAATCTTGTATCAAATGCCATCTGTTTAAAAGGAGATTGGTACATGTGAACTGAATCTGGTATGAGTGGCTCTCCTACAGAGGACACACTCTTGCTCAAGAGCTCTTAAGGAACCCATTCCACCCACACACAACAATTGAAGAGTAGTATTGGTCACACTGTCCTCGGGAAGCTACTCCTCATTTTAATAATCTATATTGAGAATAAATGAATGGTGTAGTATATTTGAATTAGTCGCCTTATTTAAGAGCAACCCCTTGCAACCATTTTATCTGAATACAGAATGTATAAAAACTCTCTTATAAAATCAGGACGACTTTTTCTACAAGTCTTTTGTTCTTCACTGAAATATTTTAGCTTTTTCTTTGAGGGAGGAGTGGCAGGCAGGGAAGGACAGGTAGCTTCTATACTGGGTATCTTAGAGGAGGAACGACTGTTAATATAACTCACTGTGTTCTAGACAATGTTGTTAACAGTTCTGTGATTAGACCATAAAATGAAAAATGGCAAATTAAATTGTTTATTAAAAAATAATCTTGTTCGAGCGGTGACACGTGGCTGTAATACCAGTGACTAGGGAGGCTGAGGCAGGAGGATTCCAAGTTCAAGGCCAGCCTGAACAACCTCGAGAGTTTCTCAAAATAAAATGTAAAGAAAAAGTGTGAGGATGTAGCTGAGAGGTAGAACTCTCATGGGTTCAATCCCCAGTACCATAAGTCATAATGGTAATAATAATCATAATAATCTCCTAGGGCTGGAGGTATAGCTCAATGGTAGAGTACTTGCCTAGCCTGTATAAGGGCCTTGGTTCAATCCCCAGCACCAAAGAAAGAAAGAATGAAAGGGAATGAATCAACCCTAAACATCATTAATATTTTGTTTAAGTGACATCTTCAAAGAATTGAAAGTAGTTAAGTGGAATAAGTTTTAGTGTCTCCAAGCTATTTATTCTTAGCATTGATCAGAGCAGACAAGGATTTATTTATTTGTTTATTTGGTTTTTTTTAATATTTATTTTTTAGTTGTAGTTGGATACAATACTTTTATTTTATTTATTTTTTTATGTGATACTGAGGTTCGAACCCAGGGCCTTGCATGTGCTGGGCAAGTACTCTACTACTGAGCCACAACTCCAGCCCCTCTTTGTTTGTTTTGATACCAGGGATTGAACCCAGGGGTGCTTTACCACTGAGCCACATCCCTGGCACCTTTTTAAATTTATTATTATTTTTTTTATCTTGAGACAATTCTCACTAAGTTTCTGAGGCTGGCCTTGAACTCACAATCCTCCTGCCTCAGCCTCCTGAGCCACTGGGATCGCAGGCATGCACCACCACACTTGGTGCCAACAAGCATTTAAAGATGACAGATGGCAGGAAGAAGGGACGTAAGCACAGGTGAATCAAGATCTGAGTCAAAACAGCAGCGTCTTGAGAGAAGATTCAGATTTGGGAAGCTCTCAGGTATCATGATTAAAATTTGGTGACTAGGAGGAGGTGGAGTGGAGGCAGAGGGAGGCTTTGTGCAGGATCCTGAGGTTTCCAGGTTGGAGGCCACTCTGAGAGAATACCTTGGGAGGCCGAGGAGGTCGCTCAGTGGGGCAGCACGTGCTTAGCTTGTATGAGACTCTGGGTTCCATCCTCAGCACCAAGAAGAATAACTCGGGAGACGGAAAGCCAGTGAAAGATGTAGGTTATCAAGATGGAAGAGTAGAAGGCAAGTCATCTGGAAAGCCTAAACTGTGAGGCTGAGCCTGGGCTCTCTGGCTTGCAGCCACTAGTATTCCCCGATCAGAGAGCACAATGTGGGCTCCTAGCCTATCCACCCAGCCTCCTCACGGATTCCCAGATGCCTCTGGGCCCCCCTTGGCCCACTACCTTGGCTGATGTGCTGGTGCTCACCTCCCCCAGCCAATCTCCCACCACTGGCCTTGCCCCCTGCCAACCTTGACGCTCAGTATCCACCAGAGCCTTGCCAAACACTGGTCAAGCCTTCCCACTGTCCCAGAATAAAATCTGGACCCCCAATACCCAGCCTCTGCCTTCTTTACCTCCCAGCCTCACCCCATTTCCCAGGGGTACCCCCAGCTCCCCGACCTAAGGCAGAGGCCCCTCTCTCACTTCTAGCTCTTCGTGGAGGCTGCTGTCCACAGCACTCCCTTCTTCTTTGGCTAAGACCGTTGGTGAGGCTCAGGTGAGCACATCCTCCAGGAATGGACCCGATTTCCTGAACTTCCTAGTCTCGGGCAGACGCTTCTCCGCTCACTCGCTCTCCCCGGTGGCTCTCTAGGGCATCCATCTTGTGTTCCTCACTTTCGTTTCCCTGAGACCTAACACCGTCTGGCATCCTCGATAAAGATGTGTGGATTAAGGGGGAAAAAAACCAAAACACAGTGTGTTAGTTAATGACAAAGGTGACATTGCTCCCATCTCAAAGGAAGACAAGGCTTTTGCTTGCGGGTACAAAGTTTGCTTCTAGTTCACTCCTTGTCCTTTTCCTTGTTGGAAACAACCACAAAGACAAAGGAAGCCTCCCACCCTCCTCCCCTCACAATGGAGAATGAGCAGTTTTCACATGAAAGGGACACAGAAGAGACATGTACCCAAGGAAGAAGGGAGAGCCCAAAAACCTGGACACCTCCATTTTTAAATTCTCTTATTTACTTACTTACTTACTTATTTGCAGTACTGAGCACTGAACTCAGGGGCACTCTGCCACTGAGCTACATTCCCAGACCTTTTTATTTGTATTTGAGACAGGAGCTCACTGAATTGCTGAGGCTGGCCTCAAGCTTGTGATCCTCCTGCCTCAGCCTCCCAAGTTGTTGGAATGACAGGCAAGCACCACCACACCCAGCTAAAATTCTAGATTCTTTCAATTACCTTCATGTTCTTGCAAGTCCTAGCGTGTTAGTGAGCCTTGGATTGCTTTAACAAATGCCTGAGATAATCGACTTCTAAAGAAAAAAAAGTTTACTTGGGCTCAGGCTTCTGGAGGTTGGCGGTGATCTGTTGGCCTGTTGTTTGGGGCCTGTGGTGAGGCAGCCCATCATGGCTGGAACACGTGGTGCAGCAAAACCACTTAAATCACTATCAAGAGAGCAAAGGGGAAGTGAAAGGGGTCAGGTCCACAATTCCCTTCAAAAGTCTGGCCTCAGTGATCTAAAGACCTCCCATTAGGCCCCGCCTCTTAAAGGTTCTACCTCTAGTACACACTGCGGGGACCAAGGCTTTATCACATAGGACTTTGGGGGACATTCAGCATCCAAACCACAGCATCTGGTTTTATATAGTCAAATGCAGGTATCTTTAAAGGAGAGAATTTGGAAGAAAATTCATCAGAGAACGAAGAACTCTCATGAAGAGGTGCTTGCCACCCGACTGTCACATCCAGAGGCATGGCATGGCTCACAGCCCTGGCACACACGAGCAACCAAGGGGAACTGAAGCTAACGGAAAGACCGAGCGCACACGTGTGCATGCACACAGTCGACTTATTAGTTCAAAAAATGTTAAGAGGGCAGTGTTAAGAACTGGGAAAATCTGCATGAAGCATTTCCATGTATCCTGAAAACTGTTAGCAAAGCTGTCTTCAGAAACAGAAGCATCTGCAAATAACCAAAGCAGTTTTAAGTGTCATTTTAAAGCTGAATGCTTAATAGCCATTGAAAAGGGCCAAATGAGGATTTTTCGACAGTTACTCTTATTCCCACCAGAGTAGGATATTCTTAAGGACTTGACATAGGGTAGTATTTGACACAAGGTTGATAAATATTCTTATCGAATGTATGTCAATCATGTTTTCTTTTTAAAATGTTGTTTGCAATTGCAAAAGACAAATATGGCATTGGTAAGAGTAAAAAGTTGAAGACTAACAACCACTGACAAATATTAAATATAATCACTTTATTTACATCACATTTTGAAAGTTCACACCTGCTGATTCATGTCTGACCTAAGGGGACGTGGTTTTCTATAAAAATTGGTGAGAAAATAAGTCTGTGCTCAATTTATCATCATTAACTTTCCTTATAAATTTATATGTATATCCCAACTTTTGATATGATTAGGGCAACAAAAAAAATCACAGTGAAGGAGGAGACAGACTTGAAAAAGTCACACTTTTTAATGGAAATCCTGTTTGAAAAGCCGCATCAATATTTATAACTCAATGTCTGATGTCGAAACAAAACATTATACCAGGGATTCTTTCCCTTGAGCCTTACTGTCTCTACAGAAGCTGGAAATGTGTCCTACTTTAAATTAAATTCATGAATTTATTTCTATCTCAAGGCAAAAAATTATCTTTAAACCACAAATGTATCAAAGGACTTTTATAGCATCCCATACGTTGATAGCGCAAGATTTTTTTTTTTTTGGCCTTAAAAATATTACCTAAGAACATATTACTAAGCGACTCTATGTAACTTTTTAAAAAATATGTAGGTAGAAATGAATTCAGGAATCCCATGACAGATGACTTGAGAGGAACACAATGTGGAACAAAATAGGACTTTGATAACACCCACAGGACAAAGTAAATATGTGGTTTCTTCCCCACCTTGTAAACTAACACAGGGAGTAGAACTGAGTGTTTCAAAGTAATGATAAGCCCACTAATGTGCTGGTGGTAGTTAACTATTTTATCACTGCTTGGTTCTGCAAAGAGAAAGGACCTATATTATATCTACCAGTTAATTTCTCTTTTGAAGACTCCATAGTGGGTCTAATTGTTTAAGAGATAGAAAAGAGATTCTCAAATCATCAGTTGTTTTTTTTTAATACCTACGTGCATGATATTTTTTGTGAGAAAAAAAATTAAGTTTCTAATTATGCTACACTTTTTTTATCCTAAAGGGAGGAAGCCAAGACATGAATGTGATACTAAATGATACCAGTCAGAATAAAATTTTCAGAATAAAATCCAAACCACGAGGGAGCCAGGAACGATGAATGGGGGGAGTCTGGGGTCAAATGTGCATGACCAGTCTTCCTCCTTTTGTCTTCCTAGATGGACATCTTACAGTTCTGCAATATGTATTCAAGACTGGCATTTTCTTTGGTCTTAAAAGATGTATAGAATGTCCCTTCATGCCATGGGTTGTTGTGGTTTGAATGTGTTCCCCAAAAGTTCATGTGTTCGAAATGTCATTCTCAAATTCATATGTGGATGGCATTTGAAGATGCATTTGGGAGGTCACTGGGATTAGAGGAGGTCATGAGGGCTTTATGAGAAGAGGAAGTCACTGTGTGGTACCTTCTGTCATGTTGTGACGTAGCAAGGAAACCCTCGCTAGATGCCAGCACTTTGCTCTGGACTTCCTGACCTCCAGAATCTTGAGCTGAATGAACTTCTGTTGTTAATAATGTACCCAGTTCATGGAATTCTGTTATAGCAATGTAAGAGAGGCTAAGCAAGGGTATACTAATATCCTCACTATTGACATGTGATCTTGGTACTATTTTAACAATTGTAAGACACTGGCAAGAATACATAAGTGATCTCTTTGATGCCAATGTTGGGAGCAACCAGAACATTCTGGGGCTTTTGTAAAGCTGATAGTGGATATTGTGTGTTTCAAGACACCCAAAAGAATAAAATTCCAAGATGTGTTCAAACATCCCCACACTGCTAGGCTAGGTGTACCTCTCCCTATATCATTTCTTTATAATTCCTCAGCCAGAAGTCTCAAAATGTTGATGTTATGGTACTAGGAAGGAGCTATGGGAGGGGAAAAAAAACCCTTTCAATGTGGGTTTTTAACCTGTACAAAACTTCATCAAGTGTTTAGGCTCCCCAAACTGATGAGAATCCATTTCTTCAAACTGAAAGAAAGACAAAAGCATCCTCTTCCCCAGGGTTGTAAGGAGGCATCCTGAGCCCAATAAAGCGTCCCACGAGTTTGCCAGACAAGCTTCCAACTTCTCAAACTCTGAAGTTGCTGACGGACTGGCTGGCGGGGGGGGGGGTGAGTCAGCTCTCTGTCACTGAGATAATCCTCTCTATTATCACAGTTTTAGAGGTTTCAGTTCACAGTGGATTGACCCCTGGCTTTGGAGCCTCTAGGGAAGCAACACATGGGGTGAAGCAAACTTTTCATTTCATGGTCCAGATGTGAAAAAGAGAAAGAGGAAGAGTCTGGGGTCCCACAGCTCCCTTCAAGTCATGCCCCCCAGTGGCGTAAGGGCCCTCCACTAGGTCCAACCTCTTAAAGGTTCCTCCATCTCCCAGCTGCACCACCCTGGTGACCAGGCCTTAAACGCACAGGACTTTGGGAGACAAGCCAGATTCAAATTATAGCAAGGAGTCACACTGTTCATTCTGAGTCCTGTGTTAACTGTTCACGTCACAGGAAAATATCCAATAATCAAAAAGTCCATTTTGTTCTACAAATATAAACATTGGTTGCAGCAAACTAACTGGGGGGTGGGGGGGGTGGGGGGGGTGACAAGGAACTTGTGTAGATTGATACAGCAGGAATGGAAGCCCTTTATTGTAGGACAGGAGTGGTATTTATACATTCCACACAGCTTATCTAATTAACATAAACTAGATACAGCAGTCAACCAATAAGGAATCTCCACACTTAATGGCTCGCTGGCTCCACCTCACAAACCACTCCCCCTGGCAAAATGCCAGGCACCATCCAGACTTGTTTACAGACTCTAACAGAATACTTCTTTGGCAATATCTACGAAAAGTCCTTAAAAATTCGTCCAAGCCTTTGAATTCAGAACTTCTTCTAAGGATTTATCCTTAGGAAATAATCTTGGAGATAGAACGTTTTCTCGCTTGTTGAGTTTTGTTTTGTGTGCTTTGAAAAATAACACATGCTCATCACTAGCATTTCTTACCATTAGCAAAAGAATTTCAAAATGAATAATTTGGTTAGATACATCTCTTTAAAAATCAGTCAAGGGCTGAGGTTGTGGCTCAGTGGTAGAGCGCTCGCTCGCTTGTCATGTGTGAGGCACTAGCAACACATACAAATAAATAAAATAAAGAAATTGTGACCATCTACAACTAAAAACAAATTAAATCAATTAAAATCCTATTCAGCCACTTAAAATAATATCTTAGTGGGATAGTTAGTGAAAAGAAAAATGTCATACTATTTATTACTTAAAAAACTGCCAGGAAACACATGCAGAATCTGAGCCCATTTATTAAATAAGATAGTTTATGTGATGGCCTTATGCACATGCTGGATGTGAGTTATTGTTTATATAACAATACACTAAATCTTTATTATTTATATATATATATATATATATATATATATATATATATATAATAAAACTATATATATATATATAATAAAATGCTAGAAGATATATACCAAAACATAATAGTGATTATCATTTAGTTATAGGATTCTGAATAATTTTGTTTTTTTTTCTTTTTGGTTTGTATATTCTAAATTTTCTACAATGAACACACAAGAATGAAATACTAATAAAAAAAATCACTATTCCCCAGAACTACATACTTATATGGAACAACAATAGATGCATTTTTTTAAAGTACCTGGGATTTATATATAAAATTATGTCTCTCTGTGCATAATGTTTATCAGAAAAAGTTTCAGAATAGATATTTACTGTTTATTTTACAAAAGCTGGAGAAAGGATTTTGATATTTCCAAAAAAGGAAAAAATAAAAAGCTTACTTGCAGAACTGTGTAAGAATAATCGAATTTTTTTTTTAAGAGAGAGAGAGAGACGGAGAGAGAGAAAAGAGAGAGAGAGAGAATTTTTTAATATTTATTTTTCAGTTTTCGGTGAGAATAATTGAATTTTATATGAATTTAGATTATCATTTTCCTCCTCAAAGAGTCTTTATCTTCTGAACAACTCAAACTGCATATTAATTTATATTGTGAGTTCTTGAAAGACAGGAATGATTTTTATTTTTTGGTCTTTATATTCTTAGAAACTGGTCCCAAACAACTACTCTATATGGTGAAGTGAATAGCCTAACAAATACTTAAATATATTTCCTGCAATCTTCAGGATGCCCCACTGTGTAGCCCTTGAAAGACCTTCAGCTACACTGAGAGACAGTTCTCTCTAGAGATGCGCTTGAAGGCTCAGTGGTGGAGCACTGTGCAAGGCCCTGGGTTTGATCCTCAGCACTGAAATAAAAAATCCTGTTGTTTAGAAATAAGCTTGAAAGTGAGTCAAACCAGGAGGATAGTATTTACAGTGAAACAGTATTCAACCTCAAAAGAAAAACAATGCTGCCATTTGTGACAGATGGATGGACTTGGAGGACACTATGATGCTATCACTTTTATATAAACTCTAAAAAAGAATTCAACTTAAAGCAACCGTACAATGGTGGTTGCCAAGGGTTTGGGGTGTGGATAAATAGGGAGATGTTCATCAAAGGGTACAAACTTCCAGTTGAAAGACGAAGAAGTTCTGGGCAGCACGTTCAACAGGGTGGCTGTGGTTAATAACTGTGCTTTGTGTATTTAAAATTTGCTACGAGAGTAGATCCTGAGGGTTCTCCTCACACTCTAACTATGTCAGGCTAGGCATGTGCGCATTAACTTGCTCGTGGGAATCATTGACAAGGAACTTAGACCCCAGTACCATGTTGTATGCCTGAAATATATACAAGTTTTATCTGTTAATCATATCTCAATAAATCTGGGGGGGAAAGGTCGTATTTGGAAAGTGACTTCTACGGGCTGTTTACCATTGTCTCCTTCTATAGCACCAAGAATGGGTAACAGAATGTTAAGTGTTTTAGGTTTAGGGGAACTGGCCAAGGGCTATGCTTGTGGCCATGGGGAATCTGAGCAAACTGGGTTCCACTAGCGTGGTGCTGAAACCAGCTGAACCAACCGAGCAACGTGCCAGCACCTTGTGACGAGTGTGTGCTGAGCCAACAGGACATCCTGGCTTCTGGTCTCCTGCATGCTATTGTTCATCCAGGGTGGTCCCTCCTCTAGGAGCACGTGCCCGAGCAGAATCCACACAGGTGTAATCCTGGTGAGGCTCAAAAGCTCCTCCCAGAGCCGGAAGTTCTTGGGTGTGGAATTTCTCAGATGAACTTGACACACTAACCATCAAAAGGAAACTCTGGATGTGGGCCGTGTCCAGGTGGCTTTCTCTTTGAAGAGCCCAGCGTCTACTAGGTCATCCCCACTCCAAATGAAAGAAGAATAGTGGTAATTTCAAATAAATGCAGATGATTCGAAAGTTTGGCTATTCCTTCTAGAAGTTAATCATTCAATGACATATTCCCTCTCCTAAATAAACATTAACTTTTTGACATCTGGTGTTGGAGCTCTTACACACACAGATCCGGCTCAGTTCCTGGAGAGAGCAGAGTTAGTTACACAGATGAGTTATTAGGCCACACCTCGCAGGCTCCCCTCTAGGATACTAACAAAGGGTGCAGAGAAATCTCACAGATTTCCATTCAGTAAGCACTGCCATGAGACGAAATAATGATTCTTAAATGAGAATGTCAGGGGAAAGTTTTCTTATTAAATTCAGTTTTGGTTTGGTTACTCTGAAAGCCACTCAGCCCTAAGTCTATTAAATGATAGCATAAAGAATAGATTTGTATGTTGAAGAGCCTCATTTACAACCAAAGCTTCCACAGGTTCTCACTTTCTATGTTTTTTTTTTATATATTTATTTTTTAGTTCTTGGCGGACACAACATCTTTGTTTGTATGTGGTGCTGAGGATCGAACCTAGGCCGCACGCATGCCAGGCAAGAGGGCTACCGCTTGAGCCACATCCCCAGCCCCCACCCCTTATTTTTAAATTTTTATTATTGGTTGTTAAAAACATTACAAAACTCTTGACATATTATATTTCATACATTTGGTTCAAGTGGGTTATGAACTCCCATTTTTACCCCATATACAGATTGCAGAATCACATCGGTTACACATCCACGTTTTTACACATTGCCATACTAGTGTCTGTTGTATTCTGCTGCCTTTCCTATCCTCTACTATCCCCCCTCCCCTCCCCTCCCCTCCCCTCTTCTCTCTCTAACCCATCTACTGTAATTCATTTTTCCCCCTTGTTTTTTTTCCTTTCCCCTCACATCCTCTTATATGTAATTTTGTATAACAATGAGGGTCTCCTTCCATTTCCATGCAATTTCCCTTCTCTCTCCCTTTCCCTCCCACCTCTCATCCCTGTTTAATGGTAATCTTCTTCTCATGCTCTTCCTCCCTCCTCTGTTCTTAGTTGTTCTCCTTATATCAAAGAAGACATTTGGCATTTGTTTTTTAGGGATTGGCTAGGTTCACTTAGCATAATCTGCTCTAATGCCATCCATTTCCCTGCAAATTCAATGATTTTATCATTTTTTAGTGCAGAGTAATACTCCATTTTGTATAAATGCCACATTTTTTTTTATCCATTCACCTATTGAAGGGCATCTAGGTTGGTTCCACAGTCTAGCTATTGTGAATTGTGCTGCTATGAACATCAATGTAGCAGTATCCCTGTAGTATGCTCTTTTGGTTCTATTCCTAGCTTTCCAAGGATTCTCCATACTGCTTTCCAAATTGGCCGTACCAATGTGCAGTCCCACCAGCAATGTTCAAGTGTACCCTTTTCCCCACATCCTCGCCAGCACTTGTTGTTGTTTGACTTCATAATGGCTGCCAATCTTACTGGAGTGAGATGGTATCTTAGGGTGGTTTTGATTTGCATTTCTCTGACTGCTAGAGATGGTGAGCATTTTGTCGTGTACTTGTTGATTGATTGTATGTCCTCCTCTGAGAAGTGTCTGTTCAGGTCCTTGGCCCATTTGTTGATTGGATTATTTGTTTTCTTATTGTTTAATTTTTTGAGTTCTTTGTATACTCTGGATATTAGGGCTCTATCTGAAGTGTGAGGAGTAAAAATTTTTGTATTGGTGCTGAGGATAGAACCCAGGCCGCATGCATGCCAGGCAAGCGCGCTACCGCTTGAGTCACATCCCCAGCACTGCCCCCCACTTTTTTTTTTTAATAGCTCATTTTCCTTTCAGGTCTTATGTGTTTCCCACTTGAGGAAAATTCTTCAAAATTTCCTGTGATTATTTTTTTTCTAGTGTTAAGGGAAGGAAAATGATCTTTGGAATTAGATAATATATACAGTTGAATTCTGAAATCAACAGGAGTCTGAAGAAGTCAGGCATGAAAAGAGTTTAGGATTTACATTGGGCATGATTAAGACAGACTACACTTAGTTTTACAAAATAACAGGAAAATTGTCCTTAAAGAGAGATTTTATTGACTTAATTTTAACAGAATATAGATTTCAGAAATTTAAAGCCAGAAAACCTCAATTTTAATTTTCTTTAAGAACTGTAGTGGGTCATTTTAGTTGCAGGGAGTATGAACTTAGCTTTTGATTCATTCCACAGTGAGTACCTGCTGAGTGCCCAGGATGCCCTAGACAGACATGGCAAGCAGCAGAGAGACCACACCTTTGTTCTTGGGGTTTGCAGTCCAGCGAGGGAGACTGTTAATACGCAATAAGGAGGTACAAAGCCTCATCAGACAGTGCCACTTGTTATAAACAAAATCAGCCAGGCGGTCACGAATTTGTCTAGAACGGTTGCTGTCTTGACACCCAGCTCGGGGCATGCGTAAGTTATTGGAAACTCAGTTATAACTCATCATTTTGGGTCAGGTTGAATTTTTCTCTCCCTGTGGGGTCAGTTGTGATCTGTAGCTCACTTATTCATCATCCCACACCCCCCAAACCCAACACACCCTACAGTTGGTGGCCGTGGTAAAGCCACAGGGTCACCACCAGCGATGGTTAAGTTGGTTGAGTTGGTTAAGAAGTGCCCCTGTGCACACCGATCCACACCCCCACAGGGAAGCCCAGGGGTGACGCTCATGGACCTCTCGCTTTCCAGCTGCTGCCTTTGAACTTCCCAGGGATGTCCTTTGGGCACCCCGCAGCTCTCGGGGAGCTGTGAGCGACACACTTCCTCTGTCTCCGGTATTTCTGTTTCATGTGCTCGTGTCCCACCTGATTGACACCCCCAGGCCTGACTCCTCACTCCTGTCCCCCACTTATTCTATGGCCACTCTCCAGAGAGAGACCTCAGACCAAATAAGAAAGAACACCAAGGACAGAATCACAAAGTAGGGAGAAGTGCTAAAGGGGTGAGGGAGAGGCGGGGAGGGCGTTCCCTCCCTGAGGAGGTGAAAGGAAGCTGAGATACGAACGACCAGAGGAACCAGCCCTTGTGTACTCACGGAATGAAAGGACAGGGTGGCTGCACAGGGAGGGGCACAGTGGGTGACCAGATGAGAGGGACAACAGGGGTAAAATCATGCAGGACCTACGTGACCTTGGTGAAGGACTAGGATTTTAACTGTAAAGAGAAGCCCCCTCAAGAGGTTTTTGATATAATTCTGTCTAGAGGTTTATAAGGAGTAATGTGGGTGGGAAGGGTGGTACCTGCCTACAATCCCAGAGACCCAGGAGGCTGAGGCAGGAGGATCACAAGTTTGAGGCCAGCCTCATTGACTTAGAAAGAGCTTGTCTTAAAACAAAATTTAAAAGAGAGGACTGGGGATGTAGATCAGTAGTAGAGTACTTGCCTAGCATGTGCAAGGCCCTAGGTTCAATCCCCAGGGTCTCTCTCTCTCTCTCTCTCTCTCTTTCTCTCTTTCTCTCTCTCTCTCTCACACACACACACACACACACACACAGACACGCACACACACACACACACACACAGTCCTATCCTCCATAAAAGCAATGAGAATACTGGCAAAATGTGTACAAGTCAAAATTCCAGAAGTGAACCAAGGGTTTACAACAATCTGGAGAGCCTTGTCTCAAGAAAAATGCCTGAATTTCATTTAAAACAGCAAAACTTTGAGATGTTTTAATTTACTGCATGCCCCTTCTCCTCTATCTCCTCCACAGTCATCTTGAAAACCGACAGTCCCACAATTCCAGTGAAAACCAGTGGCCAGCGTCCAGCAGCCAGGCAGCCACTAAGGGGGCACACAGGACTGGGGATCCGAAAGACTCTACTCCTACAGCTTAGCCACCCTTTCACCTGGAGGCGACCCCCTGGAAAGGCTAACTCAGAGACTTGTCTCTATCTGACTTGTGGCAGAGCTCACAGAAATGGACAGTCTTTTCTCTGAGCTCTGAGAGTATGTGAAACACAACCCACGGCTAATAGTTAACTAGAGTAAATAGCAGGTCGGCCACAAAACTGAAGAAAGAGAAGCTGAGAAATGAGATGTCTGTGGAGATTTTTTAAATCTTGGACAAAATTCTGGGGCCCTGAAAAGCTGGGCACATGCTCAGAAGAAACCTGAGAAGGCCCCGTGTTTTCACCAAAGAACTAAATAAAACACGAGAACAAGGCCTCACCAAATGGAGACTGCCAATGAGATAGAAATCATAAAATAGAAGAAAATAGACATCCTAAAAATGAAAAGCACACAGCAAGGATTCTTAAAAAATCTTTAAAGGAGGTCCACAGCAGGTCTGAGGAGGTAGAAAGATGATAAAAATTAAAAACAAGAAAATGTGAAAAATAAATAAATAAATAAATAAAAAAAACCAGGTCAGTTGAGATCCCAGTCAGAGGAACAAAAGAAAAAAAGAAAAATGATCAGAGCCTGAGAGACCCTTAGGATGTCAATGAGAGTGAAATGGGGGGTGTGTGTGTGTGTGTGTGTGGATTATAATATATTATATACTATAATATATAATACTATACAATATATATAATACTATATAATACACCATAATATATATAATACTAATATATATAGTATATAATACTATAGTATATGGTACTATATACCATAGCATATAATATGTATTATAATTGATATATAATATAGTATGATTAATTAATTATATAATTAATTAATATATAAATCAATTCATACATAATGATATATAATATAAATAAATTAATATATAGTACTATAGTATATGATACACATTTATTATATATTATATAAATATATGTTATATATAACATGCATACATATATTATATATGCATATCATATACACTATAACATGCATATCATATATATTAAATATTATATATTAGTAATATAATATATAATCATATAATTACACATTATACAATATAGTATGCAATTTATATATTCTTATACATAATATATGATACATAAGAATTTTTATATAATGTTTTTATATAATATATAGTATACTGTATGTTTCCTATATATTATATATATTATTTTGTATATTATATAATATATATATATATATATAAAGGAGAGAAAGGGGAAGAAGGAATAAGTGAAAAAACTATGGCTGGAAACTTTCAAATTTGGTGAACAACATGAACATACATATCTAAGAAAAGCAACAAGCACAATGTGAAATAAATTCAAAGGGATTCACATCCATACATATCACAGTCAAATTGATGGAAGTCAAAGTTAAAGAGAGAAACTTAAAAGTATTAAGAAATACGTGACTCACCATTTACAGGTGATCTTCAATAATCTTCAGAGTTGGTCGGTCATCGGGAACCACAGAGATCAGAGGGCAGTAGGATGTCATGTTCAAAGTGCTAAGAGAAAAATGAGAATTCTACATCCAACAAAGCTGTCATTTAAAAGAAATACTTTGGAAATTGGGAGTCCTGTAGGTTGGAATGAAAGGACAGCAGATAGCTCAAATTCAATACGAGAAAGAAAAAGAGTTCCAGCAAAGGTAACTACACAGGTTAATATGCAAGATAGTATGAATTTTTTTCCAAAACCTTTTTCTTCACATGTGATTTAAAAGATAACTGCATAAAAATGCAACAATTACGTATCTGTGTCGAGGTACATAGGATAGGTAAAGATGTATGTGAAAATAATTGCACAGAGGAAGAGGAGGGATTTATGTAGAAGCAAAGTTTTATTCTCTACTAAAATTAAAATGGAATGAATTCGCACAAGAGCATTATAAATTAAAATGTGGATTGCAATCCCCAAGGCAATAGGAAATAACTAAACCTAGGAAATAACTGAAACATACGTAGATACTAACAAAAGATAAAAATGGCACACTGGAAACTGTTTAACACAAAAGAAGACATTAATAGAGGAATAGAGGAACAAAGAAGACACAAGACATATTTCTACATAATGCATGTAGAAAAGAAATAGAAAATGAACATTTAAATCTTATCAGAAATTACATTAAATATAAAAGTACAAAATACTAAAAATGCAAAGGTTGGCAGAATGTATAAAAACAGAAACATGACCCAACTACATACTATTTTTAAAAGGTATCTTTTAGATTCAAAGACATAAATGGGTTCAAAGTGAAAGGATGGAAAAATATTCCATGTAATTGATTAAAAAAAAATAGAGATGGAGTGTCCACACTATTTTTAGACAAAATCGATTTTAAGACAAAAATGTTATGAGAGACAAAGAAAGATATTTAACAAAAATTAAAGGATCATGTTATCAAAATGATATAACAGCAGAGACCCAAAACATATGGAGCAAAAACTGGAACTGAATTCCAATGATAATAGGTAGAGACTTTCAATAGCCTACTTTATTGATTTTACTTATTTATTTTGGGTGGTGCTGGAGATCAAACCCAGATCCTGATGCATGCTAGGGAAGTACTCTACCTCTGAGTAACACCCTTGGCCCTAGCACAGTTTAAGTAATGAATTAAAAAATGGGACAGAAGGTTAGTGAGACTTGAATAATCTTAGAGTGAAAATGTATCTATCGAACACTCCACCCAATAACAGAATATACACTCTTATCAATTGCACATTAAATATCCAGATAAATAATATATTATGCCATAAAACAAGTTTTAAAAAGCTAGAAGTATTGAAATCAGCAAAACACGTTCTTTGACTGCAATGCAATGAAACTAGAAATCAATAAAGAAAGGAAATTTGGAAAATTTATAAATATGTGAAAATTAAACAACATTCTCCTTGAGTTAAAGAAGAAGCCAGAAAAATCAGGAAATTCTTAGAGATAAATGAAAATGAAAATCTTAAAAATTATGGGATGCATCTTAGAATGAACTCAGAAAGAAAAATCTATACATAGAGTAAAATTTATAGTTTTAAACGTCTGACTTTTTTTAAAAAAAAGAAATAAATTAATAACCTTAAGAGACTGGGGGAAGATAAAACTAATGCATCACAAGCAGAAGGAAGGAAATAGCAAGAGCAGAAATTAATAAAATGGAAAATAGAAAAACAATAGAGAAAATGGGCAAACCCAAAAAGTGGTTCTTAGAACTTGAGATAAAGAAAAGTGAAAAACTTGGAGAGAAGGTTCAGATGACTAGTTTAGATGTGAAAGAGGACACATGGCTACTTATCTCACAGAAATAAAAAGGATTACAAGAAAATGCTATGGATTATAACTATGTGTCTAGATAAAAATGGGCAAATTCCTAGAAAGATACAAATGACTAAGACTGACTTGAGAAGTAATATTAAATCTGAGCACACCTGTAACAGGTCAGTAGACCAAAATTGGAATCAAATGACTATCCACACAAAGAAAAGGCCATAATGCAATGACTTCATTAGTGAACTCTGCCAAACCTCTGAAGAAGAATTAGCACCAATCTCTCACAAACACTTCCAAAATACAGACAATGTGATAACACTTCCCAGATTACTGTATAAGGCCAGAATTACACTCAAACAAAAACTTGATAAATGCTTCAGAAGGAAAGAAAACAACGCAGGAATATCTCTTAGGAATATGGGTAAGGAAAGCTTCAACAAAATACTACACACCTAATCTAGCAACATAAAAATAGGATCATACACCATGATGAAGTGAGACTCAAGCCAGTAATGAAAATCACATGAAAAATGAATATGATATATCATATAAATAGAAAAAAGGGACAATAAAGCCACATGATCGTCTCAAAATATCCAGAAAAGGCATTTGGCAAATTCCAACACTTTTGCAAGATGATACTCAACAAACTAGGAATAGGTGGGAACTTCTGAAATATGCTAATGAGAATCCACAAAAAACCCACATCAAATATTATATTAATAAAACATTAAAAGCTTCCTTCTAATATCATGAACAAGATAAGGATTCTGTTCTTCTATCTGACATTGAACTGGAAGGCAATTGGGTAAGAAAAACAAATAAATGGCACCCACATGAGAAAGGAAAATGTAAAACCAACTCTATTTGTAGATAGGATTTTATATGTAGAAAATCCTTTAAAAAAAATCTAAAACTACACAAGTTAAGTAAATTCATCATGGTACTGAACAAGATCAATATAAGATCAAAATACAAACATCATTGTAATTTTATAATCTATCAATGAACATTATGGAAATAAAATTAAGAAAGGATTATATTTACAGTAGAATCAAAAGAATAAAATGCTTAAAAACAAATCTAACAAAGGAAGTATAAGATTTGTACACTGAAAACTATAAAATATTGTTGATAGAATCTTAAAGACCTAAATCCATGGAAGATATCCACACCCAAGGATTGAAAGACTCAATCTTGTTAAGATGGGCAAACTTTCAATATTACCTCCGGATAGAATTCCATCCCCATCTAAACTGCACCTGACTTTTCTCAGAAACAGACAAGCTACAAATAGTGTAGTTCCATTCTTCTTAATGACTGAGTTGAACTCTATTGTATAGATACACCACATTTTCTTTACCCATTCTTCCATTAACAGGTACCTATGCTGGTTTCATAGCTTGGTTATTGTGAATTGTGCTGCTATGAACATGCTCATTAAAATAAGCCAGACTCGGAAAGTCAAAGGTCATATGTTTTCTCTTATATGTGGAAGCTAGAGAGAAAAGGGGAGGGGGGATCTCATGAAAATAGACGGGAGACCAGTAGAGTAGAGGATGGGGATTAGGAGGAGGGAAAAGAAGAGGAAAAGGGAACGTAATGGGTAATGAGTTAAATCAAATTATGCTGTCTGTAGGTATGAATGTATTGAGATTTTAAAAAAGAAATAGATGAGATAATCCTAAAATTCATACAGATTGCAAGGAACACTCAATGGCTAGAACAGTATTGAAAAAGAACAATATCATAAGTCATACATATCCTGATTTCAAAAATTATTTCAAAGCTACAGATATTAGCCTGTATTATTCTGTATGTATAACCTTATAGTATACTGGAATAAGGTTATACATACAGATCTATGGAACAGAAAAAAAAAGCCCTACAATAATTCCTTATACTTATGGTCAGTTAATTTTTCACAAGGGCCCCAAGACAATTTAATTGGAAAAGAATAGCCTTTTCAACAAACAGTCCTGGGAAAGTTAGATTTTCTTATGCAAGAAAATGAAGGTGAACACTTCCCTCATACCATGTAAAATAACTCAAAATGGAACAAAGATGTAAGAGAATTATAAAGCTCTTAGAAGAAAGCATAGGCATAAAACTTCATGACTTTGAATTAGGTAATGGTTTCTTAGATATGATACCAAGAAGGTAAAGCAACAAGATTTTAAAAATTGACACATTGGACTTTATTGGAATAAATTGTTTCGAAAGACATCATGGGAAAAAGGAAAAGATGACACAGAGAATAGGAGAAAATATCTGTGACATATCTGATAAGAGATTAGTATCCAAAATAAAGAAAGAACACAACTCAACCAAAAACAACCCAATTGTAAAACTGGCAATGTAGCTGATAAAACAGTTCTCTAAAGATGCAGATGGTTAAGAATCACATGGAAAGATAACGATGTTCAACATCATAACCTACTAGGGAAATATAAATCCAAATCACAATGAGATGCCACTTCACACCAACTGGGATGGCTACAATCAAAAAGGCAAATAATAGCAAGTGTTAGAAAGGATGTGGAGAAATTGAAATCCTCATTACCAGGAGGTGGGAATGTAAAATAATGAAACCATTTGGAAATAGTTTGACAATTCCTCAAAATGCTAAAGAAAGAGTCATTGGGTGATGTAGCGATTGAAGTCCTAAGCATTTACTCAAGAGAAGTGAGGGCAGGCAGGCATCCAAACAAAAACTTGCAAATAAATGTTTATAAAAACATTATTTGTAATAATTAAATAGAAAAATTCAAACATAACTCAATTAATGAATTGATAAATCAATTGTGACTTATCCATACAATGGAATATTATTCAGTCATAAAAATAAGTAAAGCACTAATACATGCAAGATGGATAAACCTTGAAAATATTACATTAAGGAAAAGAAGTCACAGAAGATCACATATTTAATGATTCTATTGATACAGTATGTACAAAATAGGCAGATCTATAAATATAGAAAGTAGATGGGCAGTTACTCAGAAAATAGATTAACGGGTAGGGAGCTTTGCTGAGGTGAGGGAATGTTCAGAATTCAAGTGAAGCTGGTTGTATAACATTGTGAAGGTACTCAGTGATGAGAATTTTTATACTTAAACATGGTTAAAATGGTCAATTTTATGTATATGTACACATATCTATGTGTATCTTACCATAATAAAAATAAATAATGGGCAATGATGTTTCAACTTAACTGAAACCAAAAAAAAAAAAAGAAAGAGACGACAATATTAATTTTCCCCCAAGAAGAATTCAAAAGGCATTAAGTAGAATAAAAAGTGCCACTGATACAATATGCACCATGCAAAGAGGAAGTCATGACTACTACCAATCATGTTCCTTCCACTTCACTCAAGTAATTTCATTTAATCCTTCCAATACATGAAACAGCAAACTAAATCATTCTACCCTGGGTCATAAAAGAAGGAACCACATGCCTTTCAAAGAGGATAAACTGTCAGTTCTACGAGATGATTAGGTTTTAGAGATCTGCCGTACACCATGTGCTATTGGTAATAAGACCACGTGTGCCCTGGAAACATGTTCAGAGGGAAAATCTCTTGCTCAGTGTTTTTACCACACACAAAAAATGGAATAATCAAAATTATAAAGCACATAGGCGTACACTTGATGAAAGGTAGAGAAAGTATCAAAAGATAATTATACTGCATAAAGGACAGTATACATTTATTTCTTTCTATGTAACGAACTAACCTCCCAAACTTAATATCCATATGGTTTGGATCTGGAATGTCCTCCAAAGGCTCATGTGTTGAAGGTTGGTCCCCAGTGCAGCAATGTTTAGGGCTTTGGGGAAGTGACTGAATCAGGAAGGTTTTGATCTCCATTGATGGATTAATAATTGGATAATATTAGTGGGAGGTGGCGGAAACAGGAGTAGGTTAAATTAATCTTTGCTCTTTTAAGTTGCTTTCCTGAGGTACTTTGTCATGGTGATGGAAAGCTGACTTAACATAGAAGATCTGTGCTCTCAGCTTCTGGGAAGTTTTCCTTAAAGTCTTTGGGGGTTTGGAGTAGCCAGGTGGTAAGAGTATGATTTAGAGTAGGTGAGGTCTGGCTTTACCAGAAAGACCAACAGCGGGGTGGGAGCCAAGATCCACCATATGGAAATCAACCAGGCTTACAAAGCGGGATCCCAATAAAAATTCTGACCATTGGGGCTTGTCATTTTTTCTGGTTGTCAGATGACACTGAGGAGGGGGCTGTGGGACAATGAAGCTCTGTTTGCTACTTTCCCAGACTCTATCCTACATGTCTCTGTCCTGGGTTGATGTTAGTCTGTCTCCTTTCCTGGGAGTGGGCGGGAGGAACTGTAAAAGTGAATGTAACAGAACAAATAATTACATTAAAGAGGCAAGTGATGCTTAGAGAATATAAGCCATGGTCACAAGCAACTTGCACGGTAACAAAGGAAGAATAAATATTTTATTCATGAATAATAAAGAATTAAAAACATACATAGAAACATTTATTTAAAAGATGAAAAGAAAATTTAGCAAAAATCACTTGTAAGACACATTAACCGACCTATATTAGCCTTTATGGCCAATTCACAAAAATACAAATTAGTATGTAAGAAATACATAAAAGAGGGGGTTATGGTGGGTAGGAAAGACGGTGCGATGAGATGGACATCATTACTCTAAGTACATGTATGAGGACACGAATGGTGTGACTCTACTTTGTGTACAACCAGAGATATGAAAAATTGTGCTGTATATGTGTAATATGAATTGTGATGCATTCTGCTGTCATATGTAACAAATTAGAATTTTTTGAAAAAAGAAATACATAAAATATAAAAATGAAATCAGGTGGGCATGGTGCTGCACACTTATAATCCTGCTCAGGAGGGTGAGGTATGAGGACTGCAACTTCAAAGTTGGCCTCAGCTACATAGTGAGACCCTTTCTCAAAATAAAAAATAAAAAAGGCTGGGAAAGTAGCTCAGTGGTAAAGCACCTCTGGGTTCAATTTCCTAGTACAATAAATAAACAAACAAACAAACAAATTATTCAATCTCAATATAAAAAGTCAAAATCTTAGTAAGAAATGTTGGTCAAAAAGAACAACTTAAACTTTAAAAAAAATTACCTCCCAACTAAGAAGTGGCTAAAGAGAAACAAATATCATAATTACAATTTAGAAAAAATGTAAGGCAAAATGTAAGAAAACATCTTGGCAACAGACTTCAGATTGGCCAAAATCTGTTAATCATCTTCATCTTCATCATTTGGAAAGCCAAATAGCTGATTTATGTCTCATTTTTCATCTTCTGTAACTTAGTAACCAGTGACCATGTGACCAAAATTTCGAATCAGAACGGCATTAGTTCACAATGAGGCATGCCAGTCCAATTTAACCTCGATGTCTGAATTCCCACTTAATGAAACTCAGATGAAAACTTTTTACATGCCTCATAGGTTAAATGTCTTGTTAGTCAGTCAAATCATAAATATATTTGCTTCACCAGAGTAAAATGCTACAACTAATGCTGTTTGTGAAAACTATATTCATGCACAAGAGAAAATCTAAAGTTATGTAAATAGAGAACAAGGGTGACAATTGGCACAGTGATATCAGAGACTCTATCAAGTAGGTTTCTTCAGGAAAAATATCAATCCATTTTTAGCGGACCCATTTTATAAGGTTTTTCTCTAAGAATACAAAGCAAAAAGTAGGGATGATAGCTCTGTTCTTCGTGGAAGTGGTTTTTATACGAATATTTATGATATTAAACAAAGCACAGGTTCTTTAAAAAATTCCACCTGGTCTCTTTCATGGGTCGGGTCTTCAGGTGTTGAGGGCTGGTCCATCCTGGGCAGCGGTGTTCGGAGGAGGGGCAGCTGGGTCGCCACTGGATCATGAGGACCCTGACCTTGTGAGTGGATCAATCCATGGATGGATCCCAAAGCTTAGTGGGTTTGGGGAGGGACTCTGACAAAGCCCTCTACCTGACGCCTGGTGTCCTGAGGTGAGCAGATCTGTTTGGCCAGCCCTCCCCCTCTGTCTTCCGGTAAGTCCCTTTACTCAAGAATTGACACAGCTATGGAAAGCTGACTGCACTCAGGCCAGAAACCAAGGGAAAGTCCTATTTAGCAATTCTCGTGTCTTCCGGAGATGAACTAAAGGCAAAATGTCCAATTTTCTACCTCAGGATTTTTTTTATTGTTGTTGTTTTTGTTTTTTGACAAGAGGTTGAACCCAGGGATGCTCTACCACCAAGCTACAGCCCCAGTCCTTTTTTATTCTTTATTCTGTGACAGGGCCTTGCTATGTTGCTGAGGCTGGCCTCAAAACTTAGATGCTCTTGCCTCAGCCTCCCCAGTTGCTGGGATTGCAGATGTGCACCACCTGGCTGGATAGTACTTCAGAATTCTAAGAAAAGAGACCCTGACTCAGGTCCACTACCGTCCACAAAAGATCATATTTGAACCAGATGCAATATAAAAAAATGAAGAAGGAAATGTGGGGGGTGGCAGAATGTCCCCCTTCCAAGTCTCCACTCCTTTGCTGGCCTCATTTAAGGAGTCGGTCCACTTTTATTTCAAATATGCATCATAGTTAACATAGAGCAAGGCTGAGAAGCCACGGAACTGCTACCTCTAATGTTTCCAAAACAATGTGACAAACTAGAGTGTGTAATACCAAAGCTGTGCTGATAGGAAATATTAAAACACAATGCACAATTCGGGGTACAGGGGATTCTTATGTCCCCCTTATTATGTCTACACCCCTTCAACAACCCTGCTCACAATGCACTGACCCTGTCTTCTGTGGCTGTGTCAGGGGACACTGTTCATCTCTTTGCCCCCCTCTTTGTGTTTCCTTTAATGTAGCAATGAGGCAGGAAGCCAGTCCTTCCCAGTGTCCTGGGGCAGACAGCCCTGGCGAGCTCAACGCTGGCCGCTGGACCAATGCTCTCTGGGGTCCAGCTGCTTTTCTGCTGGAAGTTGGTGTCTGGATCCCCCGGGTAGAAGGTGACACTCTCACTCGCTCTGGTCATGATGTCTTGGAGTGACCAGGGGCGCGTCCTGCCAGCGTCTCTTCTCAGCCTGCCTGTTGTTCAACGCTGCGGCTCTTGAGTGAGAGTCACGTCTGTTGCACTTTGGTCTTCGAATTCCTTTGGGGTCTTTTCAGGAAAGAGAGCTGCCTGGGCCAAGGCCAAATTTAGAGATTTCTGGGTTTCCAGAGTCAAATCATATATCAAAACAAACTTAAAAATCATCTCCTTCTATTCTGTCAATTTCGAAAAAAAATAATTGTTGATTCTTTTTTTTTAAAAAAATGGTTCTTTTAGGATCCATTTTAACATAATTATAAAGACATGGAATACATCTTGTTCCAATTCAGTCCCCAGTACCTCCCCCCCTTGCCCACTCCTTGCAACAAACTCAATGAAACAGAAAACAATTCTGGGGAAAAGGGTATTAAAGTCAAAGAAATTATGAATACCCCAAGTGTCAAGAAAAAAAATTTAGATAATTTTAAGAACAATTCTCTCAACAGGTTCTAATATTTCTACAGGTGAATTTTATCCAACTCATAGGGGAAAAAATATTCTACAGTGGGTCAACTCTTCCAGAATATAGAAAAACATACAGAGCTATTTGTTCATGGCTGTAAAGCAAGCATAACACTAATAACAAAATCATGGCTATTTTTGAAAAATATATGGTAAAAATCATTGAACTTCATTTTGTAAATGAAATTAATTTTTATTTCCATGAAGTTTAGTTCCAAGGATTAGTTTGCTACAGTTTCTTTCTCAGAGGGCTGTGTTCAGTAGCTTACAGGTGCAATTAAAATAGAAAAGTATCAGCAGGTTAAAGTTGGTAATAAATCATATTCATCAGGATGGCTGCTATCAAAAAAAAAACAACTAGAAAATAACAAGTAAATGACATGGAAAAACTTACTCACTGTTGGTGAGAATTCTTGCTGTGGAAAACACTGGAGAACTACTCAAAAAATTAAAAGTAGAATTTATTCTCTCAATCTCCCTTCTAAGTATATACTCCAAAGAACTGGAAACAAGGACTTGAAAAGATACCTGGAGAACCTATGCTCATAGCAACATTATTTGTAGTAGATATAAAAAGTAGAAGTACCACAAGTGTCCATTGACTCTGAATGGACAATCAAAATCTGCCATACACACCATGAAATATTATTCAGCCTTGAAAAGGAAGGAATTCTGACACATGCTGAAACTTGGATGAACCCAGTCACACAAGGATAAATATGATTACATTTATATATGATGTACTAGAGTGAAATTCATAGAAGTAGAAATTGGAATGTTGGATGCCAAGTACCCGGGGAGAGCAGGGGAATGGAGAGTTATTGATTAATGGGTACAGAGTTTTAATTACCAAAAATGAAATGAAAGAGTTGATGGTCGAATGTACTTAATGTCATTTAACTGTATGCTTAAAAGTGGTCAAGAATAGAGATTCTATGTCATGCATATTTTTATAACACTGATGAACCTTTGTTTTATTCATGTATTTATATGTGGTGCGGAGAATCAAACCCAGTGCCTCACACGTACTAGCCGTGTGCTCTTACCACCAAGACCCAACTCCAGCCCCTGTGTCATGCATATCTTGCCACAGTGTCTTAAAAAGTTTCTCCTGTGGAGTAAGGACCCAACCTTGGGTTTCCAGAGAGTCAAGCTGTCTCCACAGGCTGAGTGACAATCCTAACAAGGTTTTAGTCTCAGTGTCAGAATCTGCTTCTCAGAATGTCATATTTATAGTAGTTCTGAGAGAAGATATTCCAGTCCTTTGTAAAAAATGCTTATATAAAGGAGAAAGTAGTTCACTCATGAAAGAAATCACATCCTCTTGGATAAAGATTATAGGAAAAATAAGGCACACTAAAATAGAATAAAAACAGATGGTGTCCTGAGAAAACGGAAGCCTGGTGTTCTGCTCTCTGACGTCTATTCTGCAGCTGGGGAATCCTGCCGTTGGGTAGGGCTCAGAGCAGTGGAGGATGCTGCCGTGTGTGGCCGACCTAGAACCCAAGGCACCAGAGCCAGCAGAAGCATCCTTGTGGCCTGGTTCTTGGGTGATCTGTCAGAGAAAAAAAAATCCCTGAGATCATGAATTAAGAGATCAAATGAATGAAGCATATTAAAGTGGCAAGTCATAAAACCTCTCTCCAGGCTGCTCTGACATGTGACCTATGGTATAGCACCCTTCCCCCTGCATGCCTGCTTCTTAAAGGTGTGACTCACTGGGGTTGAAGGGCAGGAGCTGGGCGTGAAGAAGCGCTATTTCCACAATCTAGCACAAAAGGGTTAATAACGCTTATTATCTCAAACAAGAAAACACTTTAAAATAGGCCTTAAGTTAAAGTGTGCATTAATGGTGTTAGTGCATTAGTCATTCTGCAAGGACTTATGAAGGACTCTCTAGGTGGCATATAGCTTGTGGATGTTTTTTCATCTAGTGACAAATAAGAAATAGTTACTTCCCCCAAGTGGAGGTGGGAAAGAGTGGACCACAGTTCTAATGTGCTGTGCTCATTCAGCGATGAGAATAAGCCTAGAGAGAAAATGATGCCCTGTGAAGGTCTGTAGGGATCCCGAGGTCCTTTAACTGTGAAGAAAGAGCGTGAGTCAGCCAGGAGTAAGGGCAAGGGGACATCTGAGGCCAAAAAAAAAAGACAGTATTTGTTCAAGAGTCAAGAGTCCCGAGGAGCAAGCACACCAGCTTACATGGGTACATGCAGCAAAAAGAATTAAACTAAGTAGAACAGATTGTTCAAGCATAAAGCGCTGGTAGCGTGGTAGTAGACAAGATTGGAGCAGACAGGACAGATCAACCAGGCCATGAGAGGCCTGACGTTCTAACTATCTTTGCTAACACCTGTTATTTTTAAAAAACACAAGAGGTAATTTAGGCTTCTGACCATTATAGAGAACCCAGAGTAATCAGAGGAACCTTCTCTTTGCAAACAATTACAAAGCAGGACAAAATAGACAAAGCAAATGTTTTCTGGCATTGGACAAAAGGTAGTTTCAAGGCTGTGATTCCTGAAAGAAGAGAAATGAATGGGGTCCACTTCTGATTGCTTTGGCTATTTCCCAGGGACAATCTCCTGATTATAGTACTGGAAGCTGATGCCCCCACGGAGCATGGCAGACCCCTGAGCTATGGGAGGGGATATCAAGAATTTAGTGTCGGTAAAGTGGTTGGAATCTCTGGTAGTAGGGCAAAGAAGAGGAGGATACTGAGGGTCTGAGTGTTTGTCAGGGGAGGATGTTAATATCCTGCAGGTCCTTTGCCGAGGGTGGGACTGTACATACAGAGTCAGACTACACAAGAATTTCCAGACAGGAGCTGCCATAGGGTTGAAAAACACAACTTTCCAAAACTCACTCATGGAGAAATAGAAAACTGAAATAGTCCTGTGTCTACTAATGCAATCTAATAATAATAATAATCTTCTCAGAAAGACAACTCCGGGCCCAGATGTTTCACTGGTGGAATCTATCAAACATGTAGGAGAGAAATAATAACACTCCTAAGCAAACTCTTCCAGAAAATAGAAGTCTTCTTATTCATATAATGAAACCAACTTAACTCTGACACCAATATCTGATAAGAGATTACAAAAGGATGACAGAACACAACAAAACATAGATAGATAAGACATAGATGCAAAAATCCTTAGCAAAACACTAATAAATCAAATCCAGCAATAGAAAAACAGTAATGCATCATGACTCCATGAATATTTTCTCAAATATGAAAGGATTTGTTTCATATTAAAAAAATCAATCAATACAATTTAATATATTATGAAGCAAGGGAGAAAAAATCATTTTTTAAGGAATGCAGAAAGTCATTTACAAAGATGAACATCCACTACTCATTTTTTAAAAGTCTCTAAGCAAATATGGAGTTGAGGGAACTCATTTATAAAGGGCATCAGTGAAAAACCTGTAATAAGCGTGACTCATAATGGTAAAATATTGAACAATTTTCCCCAAAGAGTCATTAAGCACAAATGTCTACCTTTACCACTTCTTTTCAATATTGTATAGGGGATCCCCCAGTTAAAAAAAATGCAAAAAGTGGAAATAAAAAGCATAGACATTGGAAATGAAGAAGTAAAACTCTCTGCATTTACATATGATGTGATCGTCTCCATTGAAAAATTCCTAAGAAATCTGAAAAAATTTTTGGTAAAGTTAATAAGTAAATTTAGATGGGGAACAGGATACAACTTCAATATATAAAAGTCAGTTATCTTTCCATATCCTAACAATGTTATGGTTTGGATATGAGGTGCCTTCCAAAAGCCCTCATTAATGTAGGAATATTCAGCGGTAAGATGATTATGAGAGCTGTGACCTATTAAGTCCATCCTAGTTTGAATGGGCTGACTGGATGGTAACTGTAGATAGGTGGGGGGTGGCTGGAGGAGGCGTGGGGGGCCTGCCCTACAAAGGTGCATCTTCCCTGTGGTCTGTGCTTGCTGACCTGACCGTGAGCTGAGCAGCTTCCTCCACTGGACCCTTCCCCCATAACGAACTGTCTCCCCCTGGTCCCAGAGCAATGGAGTTGGCTGTCTACGGACGGAGACCTCTGAAACCATGGCCCCAAGTAGACTTCATTCTCCAAGTTGTTCTGGTTGGGTATTTTGTTCACAGCAATGCAAAAGATAACTAAAACAGAAAGCGGTCGTGTAAGTGTGGCTATTGCTGTAATTAATCTAACCATGTGGTTCAGAAGCCTTTGGAGCTTGTAGGTGGGAGGAATTTTGAAAAGTTTAGAGATGCAAGCTGGCAATGAATGTTGTACATGCAGTTTAACGGGCAGTTTCGGTTGAAGCTCAAAAAATCAGAATGCTGATAGAAATGCAGACTGTGCTCATGAGGTTTCAGAGGGAAATGAGGGCTCTCTTGGGACTTGGACTCCAGGTCACTCCTGTTATATTCTGGCAAAGAACTTGGCTACATTTTGATGTCCTGAGACTTTGTGTGAGGCTAAATTTAAAGGTGATGGACTAATCTGGCAGAGGAAATTTCAAGGCAGCCCAGCATTCAGACAGTGACATGGATATTCTGGACAACTTTTAGCCAGGATTGCTGTGAGAACTGGAAGGAGAAAAGGAGCCAATGGATTTTAAAAACTTGCAGTTTGGTGAGATAAGTGCATGTAAGAGTGTGGCCAAGAAAGGAGTGGTGGTTGAAGAGATGAGAGCCACTAAAGAGCTGCTAAATATTTTACACAGAGACCATAGGAAAGATGGCTTAAGGGCATCTCAGGAATTGGCAAGACCACACCCATTATAGGCTCAAGGATGTAAAAGTAAAAAATTCTTAGAGAACACTGGGGGCACCCTGCTTGCATGGTGTCGGGGTGACTAGAAGTTGTTTTAGGGTACTCAGGCACCCAGACATTCCGTCATAATTCCAAGGGCACCAGGTATTACATGAGCTGGGAGCAGATCTTGGCATCATTCATGGGGGGTTGGTCTTCCAGGAAAGCAGGCTCCTGGAGTTGGGGGGTCGTGGAGGCTTCTGCCAAGATTTCAGAGAAAGGCCTGGGAAGCCTACAGGGTCAGAGTCCTCGCAGGATGCCCCCGAAAGGGTGATGTGAGAAGTCATAAAGGTGAAGCCAAAGCTGGATGGAGGTCCCAGGAATTAAGAGGTGCCAGTAATGGGAACTGTCTGCCCAGGAAAGCTGCTGGGTGTACAGAGAGCCAGGCAGAGAGCCCAGCTGCCCTCCAACCAGCAAGGGCACAGGGGCGGGGCTGCCAAAGCCCTCTGGAAATAACATCCTGCAGCCTTTATGTTCTGGGCGCTTCAGGTGGAGTTGGGAACCTGTTTGTCCAGCTGGGTTTCGCTCTTCCTTTGGCCCACCCCTTCTTCTTTCTATGCCTCTATGCCTTCCTTTTGGAATGGGAATGTTTACTCTGTGGCTATGGTGCATTGGATACATGTAACTTGCTGTTGATGTTTTACAAGGGCTTGCAGCAAAAAGTTTGCACAGATGAGACTTTGGACTTGGACTTTGGGGTGATGCTAAAACTGTTAAGACTATGGAACTTTTGGAAACGAACTAAATGCATTTTGCATTGTGAGATGGACCTGAGCTTTTGGGGACCAGGAATAGAATGTTGTGGCTTGGATATGAGGGGTCTCCCAAAAGCTCCTGTTGATGCAGGCATAATCAGAGGTAAAAAGAATAGATTGTGAGAGTTGTAACCTAATCAGCCCATCCTAGTTTAAATGGATTGACTGGGTGGTAACTATAGGCAGGAGGAGTATGACTGGAGGAGGGGTGTTACTGTAGACCAGCCTTGGAAGGGTGCATCTTCCTTGTGAGTCTCAGTGTCTGGCTGCCCCTCTCTCTCTCTCTCTCTCTCTCTCTCTCTCTCTCTTCTGACTCCACCATGAGCTGAATAGCTTTCCTCCACTGGGCCATGACATGCTGCCCCATCTTGGGTCCAGAGCAATGATACTGGCTGTCTGTGGACTCAGTTCTTTCAAACTATGAGCCCAAAATAAACTTTTCATCTTCTAAGTTATTCTTATTGGGTATTTTGGTCATAGTGAAGCAAAAGATAAATAAAACAATCTACAAGTGGTGACTTTAAGAAAATACATTTAAAATAGAATCAAAACCATACAATAAGAATAAATTTAATGACAGATATACAATATCTATGCACAAACAGTTATTAAGGGAATAAAATATTTATATAAGTAAATTGGAAAGCTTGAATAAAAGAAATATACCATGTTTGTGGAATATTAAGATATCAGTTCTTTCCAAATTGATCTACGTAATCAACCCAAGTCCAAACAAAATTCCAGCAGATGATTTTTTTTTAAATTATTGAGTTTAACTCTAAGATTTTTTGTTTGTTTTTTTTGCAGTGTTGGGAATGGAATTGGGGCCTCACACATGTTAGGTAGGTGGTCTACCACTGAACCACACCCCAGACCTAAATTCTATAATTTCCTACAAAAAATGTGATAATTCTGAAAAAGAGAAGTTGAAGGTGTTATATTTTTTAATTTTAATATTTACTATGAAGCTGTAGCAACTGACACAATGTGGTACTGATGTAAGGCTAAACATGTAAAATCAGTGGAATAGAATGGAGAGTCCAGAAATAATTTCACACACATGGTCAATTTTTGACAAAGTCACAAAGGGATTGTAAAGGTAGGGGGTAGTATTTTCAACATTGTGTTTAAGGAACTGGATATTCATGTGGGAAGAAAAATGAGCCTTAAATCTCTATCACAAAAGTTAATTTATGATGGTTCTCTGGCGGTCCAAAAATATAAAATTTGTAGAAGAAAGCATAGGAGACAAAGTTGGCTCTCTTAAACAAAGATTTTCTAAAATGAACATAAAAATTACCATAAAAGAAAAATCTGATAAATAGGATTTGGTCAAATTTAAAAACTTCTGTGCTTCCAAAGGAACTGCTCTTTTGGGCACAGGTGGACATGTTCATCATCTTGATTTATGGTGATGTTTCAACAGCATCCATATGTCAAAACTCATGTATACGTCAATGAGGGTGTGATGGAGAATTGGAAATAAAGGTACTGTGGCAACTAAATAAAATTTGAACTAAGATGCATTATGGAGAAAATAAACTGCCAACCCATTTATTATTGGTAATAAATGAATCTAATAAAGCACTTCTATCTGGGACATATAGAGAACTCTTACTACGCCATAATGAGACAAACACCACAGCATAATAGGCATTTCTTTAAAAGGATGCACAAATGACCAAAAATAACATGAAAAAGATGATCGATATCTTTAGCCATCAAGAAATGCGACTGAGAACCACAAAGAGATCCCGTGACCCACACCCTCGAAGAGCTTTAAAAAAAAAAAAGACTACCAGAAACACTTTTGGAATCTAAAAAAGGTCCACTCATAGAAACAGAGAGTAGAAAGGTGGTTACCCAGGGTTGGGGAGTGGGGGAAATGGGGAGACGTAGGTTCAAGGGTACAAACTTGCAGTTGTAAGATAAATCAGTTCTGGGGATTTAATGCACACCATGGAGTATACTTAATAGTAATGTACTGTATACTTGAAATTTGCTAAAAGAGTAGATCTTAAGGGAGGATAGTAGAGGATAGGAAAGGTAGCAGAATGCAACAGTTACTAATATGGCATTAGGTAAAAATGTGGATGTGTAACCGATGTGATTCTGCAATCTGTATTTGGGGTAAAAATGGGAGTTCATAATCCACTTGAATCTATTATATGTAATATGAGATGTCAAGAGCTTTGTAATATTTTGAACAACCAATAAAAAAAAAAAGAGTAGATCTTAAGTATTCTCATCACACACACACACACACACACACACACACACACACATACACAGTAAATACATGAGGCACTGGATATGCATAATTCATATTCAATTTAAATATACATAATTTGTTAATTTTAGCTTAATAAAGCTGAAACAAGGTTAGGGGTATAAAATATAGATATGTACAAGAGTATGAATATGAACATAGATGAAAAACAATTTTTTTTTGTACCAGGTATTGAACCCAGGGACACTTAACTAGTCCTATTTGTATTTTATTTTGAGACAGTCTCACTAAGTTGCCCAGGATGGCCTTGAACTTGTGATCCTCCTGCCTCAGACTCTCGAGTCACTGGAATTACAGGATGATAAACAATTGAGTCAAGAAGAGTACACAAACACAAATATGTGCACATATAGATTTCCTTTTGAAGATAGGACACAGCCTTCCTTTGTTGTTAAAGCAATGCCTGGTTAAAAATATGTCACATTCACCACAGAAAGATAATGTTTTAAAAAACGAGCATTTTTTGTTTAGATGACAGGAAGATCAGGTACAGAATCTGCCGCAATCTTTTTTCTGCCATCTACTTTTACATACATACAACTTCCTCCTTCTAAAATAGACTCAAAATTAATTCTACCATACTCTACTCTCCAGTGCCATTTTGACCCCTCAAATCAACAGCTTTTTCCTACTGCCCGAACGTCAAAAAAGTCCAAATATCTGGCCAAGAAATGGAGGAACCCATTGTGAGTAACTGAAAGGAAGAAATTAAATGATTGAAGTCAGTACCCTCTGTTGAGGGAAGGCAAATTGGAAAGGCTGGGGAAAATCATACACTTTTATTCTATGTGTGTATTTAGATTATTTGTTGGGCAATGACACTCCCCCAGGCAAAGCGTACATTGGTACATATTTAAATGCACTTTTTAAAAGGCTGTTAGTGCTATTGCTCTATCACCTGAAATTTTCTTCCAAAACTTCAAATTTTTCCATAATGTAGAATCATTATATTACTCTGATTACAGTGATCAGATTCCATTTTTTCTCTATCAATATTGATCCATCTTTTATTGCATACTTTATACTCTTCAAAAAAAGAAAAAAAAAGAAAAAGACCCTCAACTCCAAGTGTCAGCAATGATACCGAGCAACTGAAACTCATGCACTGCTGTGGGAGTACAAGGTGGTACAACCACCTCGCCAAGTTTGCCATTTCTTTTTTTTTATACTTTTTTTTTTAATTTTATTTTTTTATTGGTTATTCAAAACATTACAAAGATTGCAGAATCACATCGGTTACACATCCACATTTTTACATAATACCATAATAGTAACTGTTGTATTCTGCTACCTTTCCTATCCTCTACTATCCCCACTCCCCTCCCCTCCCATCTTCTCTCTCTACCCCATCTACTGTAATTCATTTCTCTCCTTATTTTTTTCCCATTCCCCTCACAAACTCTTATATGTAATTTTGTATAACAATGAGGGTCTCATTGCCATTTCTTAAAAAGTGAAGTTTGCCATTTCTTAAAAAGTGAAGCATGCACAGAAGATTATTTGTTGGAAAACGAGACTTATCAAATCTGCTCTTGGGTTTTTAAAAAGGAGAAATGAAAACACAGAGCCGTAAAAGACTGGCTCATGAATATTCATAGCAGCTTTATTTAAAATAGCCAAAAGGTGGAAACTCTTTAGTGAGTGAATAAATAAGAAAATGCAGTGTGTTCGTACAATAAAATGCTACTCAACAATAAGGAGTGAACTAAAGATAGGCAGAACATAAACAAATCTTAAAAAAAAAACAGGCTGAGGGAAAGAAGTTATATGTGACAGATTCCACCCAGGTGTGTACGATTTTGCCTTATGGTAAATTTCTGGACTAATGGAAATGTTCACTGAGGTGATGCTCCATGGATTTATGTGCTTGTCAATATTTATCCAACTGTTAAGTATACACATTTTATTGTACTATGATAAATTTTATTTTTTTAAAAAAACACAAAAACATCTGCTCTGTTATGATTCTTACAGTAGAACAGACATTCATGCAGTGTTGATGTATTTATGAAAACTACAATACAAACCCTGCTAAGAAGAAAATAAGCACATGTGCTTATGTGGCAAGATCCCTTGGATTTTTATCCAATGAATTGCCTTTTAAAATTTCTTGAGAGTTTGCATAAAATTAATGAGTTGAATGATCAAAATGGGCAAAATTAGAAGACAGGTTAGGTTTTGATTCTTATTATCAGTGAATTGGTAAGTAACTTGAACTAGACACCTGCTGTGTGGTCTGAGGGGGTGTGCCTTCTCCCCAGATTTGTAGTTGGACACTAACCCCCAATGTGATAGTACTAAGAAGTGGGGCCTCTGGGGGGTGATTAGGTCACAAGGACAGAGTCCTCACAGTTAGGATCAGTGACCTCATCAAAAGGTTCCGAGGAGTTCATTCACCCCATCCACCATGTGGGGACACAGGAGAAGCGCCATCCAAGAACAAGAAAGCAGCCCTCACCAGTCACTGAATCTGCCGGAGCTTGGATCTTGGACTCTCAGCCTCCAGAAGTGTGAGAAATAAATTTCTGCTGTTTAGAAACCACCCAGTCTTGGTGTGTGTCATGGTGGCCTGAACTGACTGTCAGTCCATTTGCGCCATCATCAGCGAATATCAGACTGGGTAATCTACAACCAACAGAAATGTATTTCTCACTCTTCTGGAGGCTGGGAAAATTCAAGATCAAGGTTTCAGCATCTGTGAGGGTCTTCTTGCTGCATTATCATGTGGGGGAGGAGAGAGAGAGCGAGAGAGGACCTAACTTACCTTTTATAACAGCACTGGTCCCAGCCCACCCCGGAGGTGAAGCCTCATGGCTCAGTCACCTCTGAAAGGACCTATCTCTTAATACTGTTCCAGTGGCAATTACATTTCAACTTGAGTTTGGGAAGGGATAAACATTCTAACCACGGCACTGCCCAAGACAACACCATAATAAAAACCAAAGTAATGGCTGCAGAATATCACAGTGGTTATAAAGATTGGTTCTAATTCTGATGCTGCCATATTGGCTGCAGAGCGTTCCCCTACATCCGTGTGTTTACAACACCTTTATTCTGTTTACTTATCTTTTTTTAATGTGGTGCTGGGGATCGAACCCAGTGCCTCATGTGTGCTAGGCAAACACTCTACCAGTAAGCCACACCCCAGCTAACTCGGTGTGTTTAACGTGGGGATACTGAATGGAGGGCTAGGCTATTGCTCAGTGATGGAGTGCCTGCCCAGCATGTGCGAGGCCCTGGGTTCTGTCCCAGCATTGCAAAAACACCACCACCACAAAGACCAAATAAGTTGTGTTAAAAGGGAAGTTCCTTAGACCAATTAAATCTAGTAAGATTTATCTGAGCAGAAAAGAATTTTAAAGACAATTCACAAGTCAGGAAGCTCCCAGAACCAAAGCTGGTTCTAAGAATTCCTACCAACAACGTAATCAGATAGGATTTATGAGAAAATGGAAGTGAGACATAAAGAACAATTGAGCACGGCATAGCCAACCAACCAGTCAGTTGGTTACACTTAACCCGGTTGGCCACAGGGCCTTATGCAACCAATCAAAGCTCTGTCACTGGGATTCAACCCTATATTGGTTGGGTGGGTTGGGCCTGGCACAGGTGACCAGTCCAAACGCACAGTCTTCCGCAAATTTATTCAACAGTTATTTTTAACCAAAAGAAATAATGGGCTGATTTGGTATGCCCACCACTGGACATGAAGCGATTTCCAGCTCAGTAAATGAAAGATGATAGTCAGGGCTGTCCAGTGTTGAAGCGGAGCTAAAGAACCCAGAGACCTTGGATTCTACTTGGAGGCTTTGCTCCCTGTCCGTAGAGGGGTCTTTGAAATTTTGCTGGTGCACTTGATTCTATTTCTAGCATTGATACTACTTGTCTTGGGGGAAATGCTCTCTCTCTCTCTGTGGGTAACTTTTTATTATTCCTGAGCACACCTGGAAAGTTTTTAATGAAGTCTTTACAAAGTGAGCACAGAATCGTGAGGGACTTACTCTGCAGAGTCAAATCCTGTGCTGACTTTCTCATGTCCTCTGCAGATTCATAATGGACATGGCCATCAGTTTAGCAGGAACCTGGAGAAACACCTGTAGAGAATCCCAGCTCTCCCTGGGAAACACCAGTGCTCTGCTCTGCTGATTTCTGTTTCTTTCCACTTCCATTTCTCAGAGTAAACAATGAGGCAGGAAAAGAAGAGAGAGATGGAGAGAGAGCAAGCCCCAGGTGGGTGGAGAGAAAGGAAAGGAAGCCGGAATGAACCTTCAGACCTGCTGAGACACAAGGGTTTCTGTAAATGTATTTCATACTCTATGAACTTTTTATTTGGATTAGACATTTCATCTGGATGCCTCAAAGCCGATGAGTGGGAATCGACGTATTTCAGAGCAATTACAATTAAGGATTATCATAGAAGTGTATCTTTAAGCCAGGCAATTATATTGACTTGAGTCTTCAAAAATGGTTCCTTGTGAAATAGAATTTCTGAGAAACTTGCCTTTGGTACTGAATGTTTCCACATTCGGTCTTAGTCCAAAAGTGACCTTCATGACTTAACGATAAGGCGCTCAGTCACCTGGGGGCTGCCTGACCATGTAAAGGCAGCTTCTGCCTGCAGAGTGCTCAGCCCTGAACAGTCTTCAGGTCTCACTGTGACATGCTGGTCCCCATCGGTCCCCAGAGGTGTGCTTCCCACCATGATGCCTGAAAGCAGCGGGTCTCATGGAGGGCCCCTGGCCGACCGTGACCTTGTGTGCCACAGAGATGGACTCATGGCCACCCCAAATAAACTCTATTTATGGAGAGAGGAAGAGGGGAGGGGACGGGAGGGGAGGAGAGCGAGGAGAAAAAGGGAGCCAGAGACTGAATCTCAGCAAGTCAAGGAGCAGAATCAGAGGCCCAGTCCTGAGCAGGCACATGAGCAGGAAATCAGAATGAGCCCCACCTCCCCCGGCCACCCCAGGTTCTTTAGGGGACGCTCAGGGGAGTGAAGCAGGAGGATGGGGTGACTGATCATGTGGTTTTGTTACACTGAACCTCCAGGAAAGGACGACAGGGCTCTCTCAGAGAGAGGGGGCTTCCCTGATGTGAACTGATACAAAACCAAACTCAACAGATTTTGGCCCAGTGTCTCTAATTTCAGAACTTGATGTTAGGCTCGGGTAGTCTTTAGTGGTCCCCGGGCGGCCTGACTATCTCTAAAACCCATGTTTTCCAATACTACATACCCCGGCTTCCTTACAGTGTGATCCTAAAATTCTCTCTTCTCCCTTTACAGAGGAGGTGAACTGAAGACTCTGGGAAATGGATGCAAATCATTGAGGTTTGGGTTCAAATGCTGCCTGTTCAGAGAGGCCTTGTCTGAACACCCAACTTAAGTCACAGGCCACCCCATCACTGTCACATTAACCACTTTTTTTGTTGTTGTTGTTGTTCTGGTGATTGAACTCAGGGGCACTCGACCACTGAGCCACATCCCCAGCCCTATTTTGTATTTTGTTTAGAGACAGGGTCTCACTGAGTTGCTTAGCACCTACCATTGCTGAGGCTGACCTTGAACTCGTGATCCTCCTGCCTCAGCCTCCTGAGCCACTGGGATTACAGGCGTGCACCACCGCACCCGGCACGTAAACCCATTTTACTACTGGGTTCTTAGCAGTGCTCACAGTGGGGAGTTCCCCGTGTGTGTGTATCTGCTTGCTGACCTCTTCTGCAGCGCCTGGTCTGGGGATTCCCCAAGGGCAGGGCCTCTGCTTTGTGAAACTCTGCTGTGTCCTGGTATGCCACAGGTGCCTGGCCCAGAAGACATACGGGATGAATGAATAAATAAAGGATCATTTCAGCGATCACAAAGAAGAAAGCATGCGCTGAAGAAGTGGGTCAGGAAGTTTTGTTCTGAGGGACAGACCAAAGGAAAGAGGAGATCAGCTCCTTTGCACTCTGCAGTCACCTGAGGTCTGCCAGGTCTCCTGGCCATGCCCACACCACAAGCCACCTCACAGATTTAAATCCCCTAACCTGCCTTGCAAGCTACCTGGTGGCAGTTCATTGCAGGACACAGGGGGCTGGTTCCCTCAAAACATCACTGATGAACTTCGATTGGGGATGACTAAAGTCACATCTGTGATTCAACTACAGAGGGTGCCCAACTTACCAGGGTGTGACTTATGATTTTACTTTAATTTTGTTATTTCACTTTATTCATGGTGCCAAAGTGATAAGCCATCAATAGAAACCACATTTTGAGTTGGGATTGTTATGGCTTGGAGATGGGGTCTTCCCTGTCCCCAAACTCCTGTGTTAATGTAGGAATGTTCATGGGTGAAATTATCAGATCATGAGAGCTGGAAGCAATCAGTCCATCCCAGTTTGAATGGACTGACTGGATCATAACTGTAGGCAAGGGGAGGACGTGGCTGGAGGAGGTGGGTCACAGGATTGGTTCATCTTCCCTGAGTCCCTTCTCTCTCTTTCTGTCTCTCTGTTTTCTGGCTGCCATGAGCTGGTAGCAGTCCTCCACCATGCACTTCTGCCATGATGTGCTGCCACACCTTGGGCCCAACCGGTGGTCTTGGCCCACCGTGGAATGAACCTCAGAAACCATGAGCCTAAATAAACTTTCCCTTCTAAGTTGCTCTGGTCGGGTATTTTGGTCACAGCAAGGCAATGCTGATGAACCCAGGGATCCTTCCCCAGTCTAGCCACGAGTATCACCATGGATCCTCTCTGAAGATGCTGGGCTGCATCCGAGAGGTCCAGCTCCACCCAGTTCCATGAGCAGGAGGCAAAGCAACCCACACCCCACAGAGCGCCGTGGGGCTAAGCCAGGGGAGTAGGGAGGTCAGCTTGGTTAAGTGCATTTTCAACTTCAAATACTTTCAACTTATGATGGGTCTATTGGGATGTAATTGCACCACAAACTGTGGGGCCTCTTTACAATCTAGCCGAGAAATTCTTGACGAGGGGGGCATACTGGAATCTGGGAGGAAGGACGAGGGAAGAAGTGTGTATGAAATTTAAGATGGGCTGCCTCTAACGCTTTTAATCCTGTTGAGGAGGGTTATGTTTTAAAAAGCTGGAAAGTGTTCTAAATAATGGGGTCAGATAAGATTAACAAGAAGCCTTAGTAATGGGAGAGAGACAAGGATCAATCTGGAATTTGGAGCTTAATGCCCGGGAGCACAGTGGATATTAACCGCTATGGAGAATTTAGGACAAGCTGATTTGGGGGATAAAGCTAAGTAGAATTTTGACCTTGCTGAGCTTCCGATGACAGAAAGCCACCCTGCAGAGACCGCAGTGCTCTGTTAGTCAGTCAGTGGAAAGGAAAGAGTTGGAGACCTGAAAGAGAACCTCTGCAAATCTGGATGATACACTTTTCCCGCCTCTATATAGTTTATATTCAGACCTTATTCCTGGCACAGAATTTCAAAAACCATTTGGACCTCTTGAGTGAGCAGGGTGTCCTGTTATACCAATGAGGTGGCCCTGGTGGGTCTCTCAGTTGCTTCAGGATGGGGACTGGGCACCAGAAAAGACCACCACAGGATTAGAGGGTTGGAATTTGGGGCCAGTAACATCTCCAGAGGAAAGAGGGCATGTAGCAATGATTTAATCAGCCATATCTATATAATGAAACCTCAGTTTGAAAAAAAAAAAAAAAAGAAAACACACTCTGGAGCTTCCTGGTTGGTGAACACATTGATATACTAGAAAGGTAAAGGACCAGGCTCTACGGGAAGAGGGCTCAGAAGCTCTGCATCCAGAACCCTCCCAAACCTCCTCACCCTTTGTGTCTCTTGCATATGGCTGGCCCCACACTATCTCCTTTATAATACAACTGTAATCAGAAGTACACTTGTCCTTTATGCACATAGGATTTGTTCCAGGACCCCCATAGATGCCCACAGCCATGGATGCTCAAGTCCCTTACATAAAATGGAATAGTATTTGCATATAGGCATGCACATCCTCCTGTACACCTTTCTGTTCGTTTGTTTTTGTGGTGCTAGGGCTTGAACCCAGGGCTTCGCGCATGGTAGGCGAATGCTCTGCTACCGAGTTCCCTCCTGTAGGCTTTAAGTCAATTTCTAGGTGACTTACAATACCTAATACAGTGCTATGTAAGTAGTTGTTATACTACAGAGTGTAGGGAACTGTGCATGAAGAAAATCGGTACATGTCCAATACAAATGCAATTTTTAAAAAATATTTTCAATCCATGATTGGTTTTCCTCTTGTAAATGGCAGTTATGGAGGCCCAACTACATACAGATCCATTATAACATGTTACCCCAATTTAGAAAGGTAATGTTAAGGAAAAGGGCATCTTGTATTTTATAGTCTTTGCTTCTCTTTAACTTTCAAGCAATTTGCCGTACATATGTTGAATACAACTACTTTTTCCTTAAAATTTTCTGTTCCAAAAATATGACTGTCTCCAAGCATATCTTTCCTTATTATAAAATATCCAGATTGAGGGTAAAAAGTGGCTGAGATAGGACAAGAGCCTCTTTCATTCCGTAAGAAGCACCGCGACAATGTTTTTAAACCCTTCATTTTCACATTAACTGAATCCTGGGAAAGGATTCTTCCCTAACCACACCTTAGTGCTTTCCATACTGACAGAAACCGGCTTCATTTGATGTGTCCACCTAAACTGCAGGCCTTAGTGAAGCAAGCAAGTTTCACTATGTGGAGAAAATGCAAACAAGACGCTTGTTGATTTGGTATTAACTTAGTGGGCACAGAAATAGCGGGGAAAGGGGAGACCAATGTTAAGGTTCTAAGAACCCAGAGAGAGAGCCCTTCAGGCAGAAGCTGGTGGCGAGGTAGACTAACAACACCGGGCCAGGCAGGCAGCAGGTGCGTGGGAGGAGAGCTACCCCTGCTCCTGACACAGCAGGGGACAGACCGCGGGTCCCCTGGCCATCAGCCACCTGCAGCCCTCGGGCTTCCAGAGGACTCCATGGCTTTCCACCTGTCCTCCAGATGGCCGACCCAAAGGAGGCAACATCCAGAGATCCACGATTGTATTTCTAGGACTCCGTGGATGAAAATCCCCTCCTCACAAGTAAGTCGATTGTATGTCTTTCTGACCTTCTTAAAGCTTCTTTCAGGTTCCTACATGAAATTAGTAAACTGCTCAGTGTGAGAAACTGGCTCAAGAGTCCGGCTCTTGATTAGACCAAAGTGATAAAAATGCTGCCTCCAAACACTGTGGTCCTCACCCAGGCCTGAGCAGTGCAGCAGAGCCTCACCTTCCACTTGCAAAAAAAAAAAAAAAATTGCTGAAACATGAACAAAATCTAGTGCACTTGGCTTTGACGAAGGTCGGACTCACGTCTCATGAGGTCCCTCTCTTCAGGGGATTTAAGTGATCAGCATATGACAAATCTATCCTAGGTAAAAGGAGGGCTATAAAATCTGAAGGGAAGAATGTTCTGTCTTTCTTTAGAGGACCTGTCACAAGACCATGACAGACGCCTGGTACATACTCGTAGAGATGGTGGCTGATTATTTTTCAGTACCCGCCTGAAATAAGTAGGTGTCAGGTGTGGGGAAAGAACATACTGTATTTATACACACTGTGATTAAGTCACTTATCATTGACATGGGTGCTTTCATTATGTAAATACTAATTATGCATCAAAATTCCAGTCACTTAGCAGGCTGGGACACTTGCCTTGAGTCATCGTTGAAGAACAAACTCTGTGACTTTGGAAAACATGATGAAACACAGCTTGTTTCCTTACTTTCCACCATTCTCCAAGTAACAGTGGTTAGTAGCACTGACGTGGCTGTGCAGGATTCATGAAGCACATCAGAGTTTAAGTGATTTAGAGTACAGTGTAGAGCTTGTGACTAAAATCATTCCTTTGTCACTGTGTTAGTTATTATTCTAAAAAGACCTATGAGACCATAAGGATCATTTTTATCACATGTCTACAACAGAAACTGTCAAAGACGATGCTTACCTAGGTATCTAGGTTGAAGAAGCCTGCAAAACAGTGAGTATGATCAGGGGTCTGACACTATAACAGATAACTGAGATGATCCACTTATATGCAAAAAGGTTTATGTTGGCTCCAGTCCTGGAAGTTTCAGTCGATAATTGGGCAAATCCATTGCTTTTAGGCCTCTGGTCGGGGTGCAGGATGGCAATGGTGGGGGGGTAGGGACACACTAATAGAACTTTCATCTCATTGTTGGGAAGTGAAAGAGACAAAGAGGAAGAGACCAGCTCCCACAGTCTCCTTGGAGGGCACACCCCACTGGCCTAAAATCTCCCACCTCTTAAACTTCCCACCACGTCCCAAAGCACCACTCTGGGAACAAGGCTGGCACACATGGGCCTTGGGGGGAACCTTCCAGCTCTGAACTCCAGCATCATCGTCTCTCCACTGAAACTCGAGCTAGCGGGCGGAACAGCCCATACTGGTTTGAGATGCTCTTTGGCAGTTTGCAAGGCGCAAGTCCCATCACCAGGCTGTGGACAGCTTCGTCCCTGAGTTGTTGACCCCCATCCTTGGAGAATCAAGAGTGCGTCCACCACTGACAGGATCACTTGTCTGACCCTCAAAGCTTCACCTGATCACACAATCCTGTGTCTCATTCCAAGAAAATGCACACATTCTCTTCCAGATGACTTTCTTGCATTAACAACAACAACAACAACAAAGGAGTCGGTATTCTTTACAGGATCCAGAAATAAACAAAACCCTTTTGGATAACTTATATCTATATTCACAGCATGGACCGGGTGACCAGGAAACCCAGTGCTTTAAAAAAAAAAAAATTGGCTGCTCCCTCTTCTTCCTTTTCTGTCTGCCAGGTGGGGCCTGTCTTCCAGAGCACGTCTGGCTCTCGGTGGCACCCTGCCTGTTATCTCTGTCTGGCAAAGCACCACTCGGTGCTTCCAGAACTTCAGAACCTTCCAGGACACTGGTGATAAGTTATTCTCAGTCCTCCCTGCCAAAAGTTTTCTTGGCCGAGGGACTGAGGAAGACCATTGTTGTCGCTGGCCGTTATCTCCCGGGCCGACTCGGCTTGGCAGAGGTGCTTGTCCATCGTTGCGGTATGGAAAACAGGGTGCTGGACACCAGAGCAGCCAGAGTGTTAATAAACAAGAGGCATGGAGGAAATAGCACCCAGTCTTGAAAACAAAAAAAAAGAAACAGTTTGAAGTTTATTGGATGCCAAGATGTTTGTCCTCCGGAGCTCAGCCTGGCTTTATCTCGCCCCACAGCCTTCCTATCAAAGAAATGGGGAAGTGAACAGTTTATCAAATGTGAATCAGCTGTAATGTTTGTGTTTGACTGACATAGCACGGAAAGTATTTTTTTTTTTTTTTGTGGTGCCAGGGATACGGTTTTTCATTCGCTGCAAATTTCTCCCTGTCATTCATCTGTCTTTTATGTCAGACTCCATATTCTAGGAAATCCTCAGTCTACCAGGATGTTGCTTGGCTCCCGGGGCCATTAGGAAGAGGCCTCCAGACGGTGGCCTCAGAAGTACCTGCGGCAAGGTGAAAGGGGCAGGCTTGCTCCTAAGGTGGACAGAGAAGCAGGATGGGAGCCCCGCTGGGGGCAGGCTCTGTCCCTGAAGCAGAGGCAGAGAGGGAGCAGGCTGCACCATGTGTCCCCTGCAAACACAGTAGGAGTCTGCACACTCAATCCTGGCCCTGGGCAACCCACAGCGAAGCCACCTCTGCTACTTCTCAGCCCCAGCAGGGGTCTCTGGGATGGCCAACGTGGTAAGCTGAACACCAGGCCAAGGGACCCACAAGATGGGAGAGCTCAACTCTTGAAAATATAGGGTGTCACTCTCAGGCTTCTTGGGGAAACAGGAGGAGGGAGCTAGCTCCAGTTCCAAGGCCACCTTCCCTCCCAGGGACCTAGAACCAACAGGGGTGTCCAAAAGCAATGCTGCATGTGCTAGACACCCTAATGTTGCACCACTGGAGAGATGGGACTTCCTAAGGTGACTCAGGGATATCCTATAATAATCCTGCGGCAACAGGGTCATTGATTTTGACGGAATCTTTCAGTTTCCTCCAGAAAATTCAGGTTTTGTCCTGACATGTGTGTTACGGGCACCCTCTTTCATGCTCAAGCGTCTTCATCTGGGTGACCAATGGCCCACTTATCAGTCCACACCTGATGGAGATGAGGATGCGCTTTCCCGAGACCACAGGTGCACTGCAATGTCTTCTGACCATCTGGGCTTTCATTGAATCTGGTTTCCACGAACACTTGTTAGTGCCACTGTGCTCATCAAAGGGGACAATAGGAACATGATGATGGTCACCACAGGCCTCTGTCTAGTCAGAGACAGATACCTCAATAGATGACCACGTCCCTGTGTGACAGGGACAGCAGAGCATGCACAAGGTAGGACCTCAGGGCCTCCTCTCAATTGCAGGGTGGTGAAGAGTTGCTCATTCATGTGGACAATTGCCTAGGGGTGGGGTGTCATGTTGGCACTGGTAGTCTGAGCCAATGGAAATCCACAAAACCTTGTGGTAGACACACTTCTTGTGTGCTTTGGGGAGCAGGATCAACATCTGGAGGGCCCAGTGCAAGGACGTGGAAACACTTTTCTCCCTAAGGATATACACACTTTTAAAAACATAACATTTATTTCTATTAGTACTTGAACACTACCAAACATACTGAATAGATCCAGGCTAAGGAAGCTAAGATCCAGGTGTTTTAGTCAATTTGGGTTGCTATAACAAAATACCACAACTTGGAGGCTTATATAAACAATAGAAAATCATCACTCACAGTTTTGGAGGCTGGAAGTCCAAGATCAAGGCCGTCAGATTCAATGTCTGGAGAAGGCTTGTTTCCTGTTTTGTAGATGGAAACTTCTTGTCGTGTTCTCACATGGTGGAAGGAACTAGGGAGCCTTCTGGGGCCTCTCTTATAGGGCACTAATCCTGCTCATAAGGCTCCACCCTTATGACCTAGTGACCTCTCAGAGTTCCCAACTCCCATAATACCAAGAGCACAGAGATTAGGAGTTCAACATATGAATTTGGGGAACACAAACATTTAGTCCAAAGCACCCGGTATGGAGTTTAACATCAACCAGCAGATTTTCCTTGATTCATTTTTTACTCATATCTACTGGAGGCAGACAATTCTCTCGGCAGCCCTGTCAGTAATCCTTAGCACTAATGCAAAATTTATTAAGTACTGAGCTTTCTCATTATCTATTTAGTGGCTAAGTGGACAAGCCTGCTCTGTTAAACTTTGCTCACATTTGTGTGCATTTGACCTAAAACATCTCTCTCCATGTTCTTCATTTGTGAAAAGGGCAACTGTACTTTAAGACCCAGTTCATATGTCAACACCTCAAGAGAAACCAATCCTCTTCTTATGGGGACTCTTATTCTGCATATCGATCCTCAAAGGACATTTAGCATTAAACTAAAGCTGTTTCCCCTCTAAGTCCTGGTTGATAGCCAGAATCTGGATTCCTGGAAGCCAGACACCATCTCTCACTTACCTTTTCAAGTCTAGCATTTACTACCAGAGTTCAGTACATGTTAAATCATAGTTTGAATAATGTTTTTTAAAAAATCTTTTTGAAAAAGTGTAATACCCAATGAAATGAGTCACCTGGAGAGAATAAACCAGCTATCACCTGGGTCAAGAATTTAAAAATGGGGGCTGGGGATGTGGCTCAAGCGGTAGCGCGCTCGCCTGCCATGCGTGCGGCCCGGGTTCGATCCTCAGCACCACATACAAAGATGTTGTGTCCGCCAAATACTGAAAAATAAATATTAAAATTCTCTCTCTCTCTCTCTCCCCCAATCTCTTACTAAAAAAAAAAAAAAAAAAAGAATTTAAAAATGACCAGCATCCCAGACACCCCGTCTGGCCCCTCCTGACCACTCTGTTCTTCTACCTCCTCAAAGGTAGACATTCTCTTCCCTTTTATCAACACCAGACATTCGGTTTACTGTTTTGAACATTATATAAATGGAACCATATAGAATATTTAATTTTATTTTCAACTTCTTTTGTTCAATATTATTTTCATGAGAATCACCATGTCATTGTAGGGAGCAGAGTTGGTTCCTTAGGGGAGCTGAATGGGACTCTACAGGAACAACATGCCACAATTTATTGATCTGTTCTATTGCTAATGGGTATTTGGGCTCTTTCCAATCTGGGGTTCTTACATGTTGTACTCTTCTGAATAGTCCTTTATGTCTCCTGTGACACATGTGGGCACACATTTCTGTTGAGAGACTTGCTAGGTCCTTAGGCAGACCCATGCACAGCTTTAGTAGATAATGCTAAACTTTTCCAAAATGTGCCAGCATTATAGCTTCAGATATCAAGACTTGATCAGTCTGTGTGATTGAAGTCCTCCTGGCATAGGGGTGCGCGTGTGTATATGTGACAGTAACGCATCATGGTTTCTGCCTCATTCCCTATGGTTATGAGACTGGGTACCTTCTCATGTGCCCAAGGTCCACGTAGATGCTGTTTTCCATGGTTCCGTTCAGATGCATCGCCCATGCCGTCTACTGGGCCTTCTGACTCTCATTCCATGAGTTACAGATGTTATAAATGTGCTCCAGTCCAAGGCTTGCCTGTTCACTTTCTTGATGCTCTTTTCTTATAATAAACAGTTCCAAATTTTGAGAAACACCAGCGTATAGGACTTGGCATTTATGCTGAAGGACTTTAGTGTCTTATGCAAGAAATTTCTCCCTTTTCTATGCTCTTGAAGATATTCTCCTGAATCTTCTCCCAGAATCCTTATAACTTTACCCTTCACATTTACGTCTACACTCTGCTGGAGTTAACTTTTTGCATTGTATGAAAGTGGAGATCAATTTTTTATTTTATTTTTCTATATGGATACCCAGTTCACCATGTACCAATTATTGAAAAGACTTTATTTTTTCCACTGAACTATTATATTTTAATTCTCTTTCAGTTAACAATATTTTCTAACTTCCATTAGGATTTATCCTTTGGCACATGATTTATTTTAAAATATATGTGAATTATTTCTAGTAGTTTTTTTGTTATTAATTTCTAGCTTAGTTCTATTACAGAGCTGTATGATCTTAACATTGGTGAAATTTGTTGAGCCTTGCTTTATGGTACAGAATATGATCACTTCTTATAAATATTCCTGTCCTTAAAATTTGTATGTCTCTGCACATTGGATAACAGTGCATTGTTATGTAGGTCAGTTTGATTTGGCTTGTTAATTAATAAGTGTCTTATTCAAATCCTCAATAGTTTTACTAATTTTAAAGTGTTTTTCTGTCAATTATTGAGGAAGCTCTGTCATTTGTTGTAAATTTAGAATTCTTAATTGATGAAGTAAACGTTGTATAGTTATATTGTATAGTTTCTCTCGATGTCTTTAGGAAGACCTTTTGCCTAATGTTCTTTCCTTTTCTTTTGGTTAGTTTTTGCACAGTATTATGCATTCCATCTTTCTGTATTCTCATAATTCAAATGCATATTTTCCAAAATATTAGAAGTCTTTTTTAAAAAAAATAAGCCCGGCTATTATAATTTTAATGAAGATACTTAGTTGCTTTACAATTACTAAATCTCTTCATATATTTGGGCATAAATCTACAATCTCCCGATTAGCTTTGTGCCGATCTTGCCTGTTCTAGGTACTTCCCAACCCCTTATTCTTTTTCCATTTTTCTTTTTGTCTTATTTTGAATTGACTCATTGTTTTAAAACCATTTTCTCCCATGAACTTGGCAGTTTCCAATTTTTTATTATTTTTTTAGCAGCAGAGATTATACCATGCATTGCTAAATTATCAAAAGCTAATATCATTAACACTTCTGCTTCTAAATGCAAGAGACTTTAGAATATTCCAACTATACCCCTCCTGATTATTGTTGAAGTTTAAAAACAAACTTTCTATGTTTTTACATCCCAGAATATAGTGTTAATGTTATATTATAAAGAACAATGTTCATTTGGATTTAATCATATATTTAACTCATTTCTGTGCTCTTTATTTTCATCTTCATTTTTAAGTAACTGTAAAAGTTTTCCTTTTACCTAAAGGATATCTCCTTTATTTCAGTTCTGCTTGTGAGGATTCTCTCAGTTGCTGATTTCCTTGTCATTTTTTTGAGGGTTATTTTTTGGGAGGTAGAATTAAAAACTTCAAAGATATTATTCTTCGGTGTATTATTTCTATAAAGTTACTTGTCAGTTTTGGTTTGAGGGGGCGGGGAATCTGCTATCTCCTTTGGTTTCTTCAAAGATTTTTCTCATTGTCTTTGTCTTTTAGTAGAATTTAACTATAACTTTTGTTTTTTTGTATTTATCCAATTGGATGTTTATAATCATTCTTGAATCTATAACTTTGTCTTTCATCAGTTCTGAAAAACTCTCAGCCATTGTCTCTTCAAATATTTCTTGTCTCATTTTCTCCCTCCTTTCCTACCAGGACTCCAAATACACTTTATGTTTTTCTACTCTATTTTCTATCTTTTCTCTCTTTTCAGTATGTTCTAAACTTTAGTTTTCCCTGTATCAACCTGAATATTTTCTTCGGTCTTTTCTTTCACTTCTCTAGTTCTCTTTTCAGCTGTATCTATTTTGCTCTAAATCTTATCCACTGAGTTCTTAATTTGAAGTTGCCTGTTTTAGTTATATAATTCCTATTTGTGTTCTTTTATAGAGTTTTCAATTCTCTGCTCAACTTCCCAGTCTCACCATTATTTCTGCAAATATAGTTGTCAGTGTTATTTTAAAGCTTGTATAAGAATGTCAATATCAGCAGGCATGGTGGTGCACACTTGTCATCCCAGCAACTCAGGAGGCTGAAGCAGGAGGATCGCAAGTTCAAAGACAACAACCTTAGACTAGCGAAACCCTGTCTTACAATAAAAAATGAAAAAGGGTGGGGATGTTGTTCAGTGGTTAGGCACCCCTGGGTTCAATCTCAGTGCCCCCCAGTCCAAAAAAAGAATGCCAATATCAGAATTGGCCATGTTGATTTCTATTGTTTCCTATTTCTCTTGACATTCAATCACATTGTCTGGACTCCTCGTGTACATGATTATATTTGGCTGAGTTTTTCACATTGTATATGAAAAAGTGTAGGAAGAATTTAAGGTCTAAGATGATGTCATAGTCCTCTAATGAGCAATATAAGTTTGCTCTTGATAGATGTCTAGGGACACTGACAATCTCAATTACCTTAATCCTACAGTTGGACCACAATGTCTTTGAGGGATGATCTTTTTATGTCCACACTTACTCCTCTTGTGTAGCCTCTCAGGATTCTGATCTAAAGCCTTACCAGCTAACTGCTGTGTCAGATCCTAACTCAAAGTTTTGTTCTCTAATTTCCCAAGTTTGTTAAAATCTCTGCTCAGCTTATCATCTTAACATCTACCTCTTCTGAAACAGTCCTTATGGGAAAAAGTAGGCCCAAATGCTCACTTTTGTATAATTCTTTCTTTCCCCAGATCTTGGCAATATAATTATTCACTAACCTGTTTGCATGTCAACATATTCAAACAAAAAATATGGTTTAAATTTTGTTATCCAAGGAGGGTTGGTCTAAATTGACCACACTGCCACGAACAGAAGCAAATCCCTACTGTAAATGTTTTCTTACATTTACATATTAAATACTTACCCATTCATGTTAATAGTATGCTGATCATAGCCGTACACATAATATTTTTCATAAATTAAGTGTAAAGCTATTTCTAAGCATTATTTGATAATCAGAGAGCACAACACTATCACAATTTTTGACAGGATGGTAAGGAATAATCACTATTCCTTAATTCCACAGATTTTAGAGTATGGAGGGATTATTTGAATTCCCCTCTCGTCTCATCTTACAGGGACAATAACTGAACCCCAAAGAGGTTGAATAAGTTGTCCAAGATCACACAACCACTTAGTGGCATGAGTGGACTTTAAAACCTGTTATCACACCTCCTAGATCTCTTAGGTTCTTTCTTCTATAACACGTTGGTTTTGTTGTTAGAGAAAGTTTCTGTACATGAACTGGGGGTTCAAGTGTTTTTGATACTAAGAGGGAGGTGAAGCTAGAGAACCTGAGATGATAGGGCATTCTAGTAATTAGGTACAACTTAAAGAAGGCTTGGGTAGGCATGGGGTGATCAGGTGAAATCACTGATGGATTGTTTTGAGATGAACAATGAAGAAAGCAGACAGAAACTAGAAAGAGTTGGGGGTATCCTGTCAAACATCCTTAGAAATTGGGGGTCTTGGCTGTAATAATGGTCAGACCAGGCGGCAATAATGGAAGGGAGGAGTTGATCATGCTGTGTGTCCACCAGGGTGGTGGTAAGAAGCAGGACAAGATGAGAAGGAATGGCAGGAAAGGATGGTGTCCATTGCAGTGGGAAAATGAAACAGAAGTCAACATTTTGTGGAAAATGGAGCTTTTCTTTGAACCCATGCACTTTATAAACATAGGGCACCATTTGTTTTGTGGAGTAGCAAACTAGTCTTGGATGAGTTTGCAGTCTTTTTGCATTAGCTGTTGTGTAAGACGAAGGCACCATGACTTACATGGAAATGTATTTCCGTATGTCTCTGCCTCTAAAGGCACCTGCGAGGGGGCTAGAAACTTGAAGAAGCCATGTCTCCAGGGTGATGTTATTAGCATCACTCCTGAGCCACGCTAATTCATCCAGGCTCATACTAATTCGCCCATCTGAGAAGCACTTATTAAAATTTATGCTAAGAACTAAGGAAACAGATAAAAGACATGATTGCTGCTGCCAAGAAGTTGTTTGGATTACTGATGGAATTTCCTAATACCCCGTGTTGCTCTTGGCTAGGCAAAAAGTAGATTAAAAATTTTTATTATTATATAAAAAATTATAGGCCATGCCACTTGGAGAATGAAAAAGACCTTGTTGGTGTAGCAGGTTGAGGCTGCCCCTGGCGTATCAGGTACACATGGCAGCCCTGTGATGGAGGGGATCTGAGCACAACCACTGTCTTGCACAGGGACAGCCTGTGCTACTTTTCTTAAAACTGGGAAAACAGCAAAACGACACCTTGGGACTGTTTTCAAAGATCTTAGTGACCATAAAGACAGCCAGCACTCTTCTCAGGAAGGAAGAAAATGGTCCTGCCAGTTCTGAATGTTTGCTAGATGCTAAAGTCAGACCGGGCTGGTGACGTAAGGAATGCCAAAGCTCAGATGGCGTTGCTGTTTACAAGTTAACTAAACCAAGTCACACCGTTAGGCACGTCCAAGTGCCAGCACAGGGGCAGAACATTTCTACCACCTTTCACCACCACAGAAAGCTCCACTACACCACACTGGGATGGAATGGGTCCCCTAAAGAGGTTGAAAGTTGCTGGGAGCACTGCACACACCTGTAATCCCAGCAACTGGGGAGGCTGAGGCAGGAGGATTACGAGGTTTGAGGTCAGTCTCAGCAATTTAGCAAGACCCTCAGCAACTTTAGAGAGACTCTGTCTCAAAAAGCAAAACAAAAACCCTAAAAAGGACTGGGGATGTAGTTCAGTGCCTCTGTGTTCAATCCTCAGTACCAAAAAGAAAAAAGTAAAAGACTGAAAGTTAGGGTTGCATGGGTGTGGAGAGCAAAAAATGAGTAATTATGAAAAAATACAATTAAATAAGAGATTTTTTTTAATTGCAGATGAAACTTTTTAACATGGAATTAAACCTTGAAAAGTGAAGCAAACTTTCTCCTGGCACTTTGGGTGTGTGGGTGCCCGAGTGTCTTGAATCTGGTCTGTGGGACGTGCAAGATGCTGTGCCCCTGTGTGCAGCCACCAGATGGGCCGGAGATCACCGACTGCCCTGTGACTGTGCGCACACACACATGAATGCGAGCACACGTGCAAACACACCCTGTCTGTCTGCTCCTGGCTTCCACCACGTGGGTGAGAGCCTGTTTAAAAAGAAGGTTCTTTTACCCCTGTAGTTGGACACTTTGAAGTTCTCCCTTGACCTAGTCACATGGGAGGCACGGGATGAAGTCACTCTGCAGTTGATTGCAGCTAATGCAATTCATCTTGCTCTGTTGACAGGCATGAATTCTGTGCTGCATTTACTTGCTCAAATCCAAGTCAGTTTGACACATGCTGCACTTGATCTTCAAACATAAGACAGAAGGACATGGATGCGGTACTTATTGTATCCGTGGATGATCAGGGCCTAAAACAACGTCACATCTGTAACTGGGACTACGTGACATTGGGGAGCGCTGGTTTCTCTGATGGCTTCTGTCCACCCCCTGGTGGAGGGATTCATTACTAGTGGGAGCTAAAGAAGGAAAGAGATGATTTCCTGAATATCTATTCAGTGCCCCCATAATCTAGGGTCTGCTGTTTCTAGGCGATTGCCAGCTCAACAGGAGAAGCGAAGCCCATTCTTGCCCTTTGAACATCTTCTCGCCTGGGGATGGCAGGGGGAGCCCAGCAGCAGGAGGCTCAGCTGCCAAAACGCTGAACTCGGAACCCAAGGGGCCATGGCTCTGCTGCTGTGGCAGCTTGGACTCCTTCCCTTGGCCGTGGAGGAGACCTGGTGATTCAGAGGAAGTACTGTCAGCTCTTCAAAGCAGACCCAGCTAATTGTGTAATGTTATTCTGAGGCATTGGAGAGGCCAAAAAGGACGGGAGGCTGGGAGAAATTCTTTCCTTTGCAGTGATCAGCTTACATCCTGCACCATCAGATTTGATTCTCCTTATCTTTTTTTTGCACAACTACAAATGTTATGACTGCTCATAGTGACCAGACTTCCAAAAAAAAAAAAAAAATCCTCCACAATATTTGAATCCATGACTGTGGCAGTAAATTCCTTAGACTGGCTACACGCTGTTGCAAAGGCTATTTCCTCTGATTTATTCCTCTACCAGTTAGTTCTTAACTCCATGAGGCACCCCCTGTTCTCACATTGGAAAAACTGGGTGGGAGGGCATTCTGTTCCTTTTCCATCATTCCTTTCAGAGAGACCATTTAAATATCCTCTAACCTCTTTTTTCCCCCCCTCATATTGCATAGTAATTTAAAAAATTACACTGTTTTTAAACTTTTTCCAAAAATTCTGAGTTACAAAAAGAACTGATTGGAAATGTTTAGGTCCCACAATAAATAGAAAAAGCAAATATCTCTGCCGCTGCAGACCTGCAGAATCTTGACCTACCCCAAGGCAGGCATTAATACCAGCCGCTGGGGTGCGCTCAAGAAATTCCCAAATCCAAATATGTGTGCATTTCCTCCTTTTAAAATGTATCTTGCTTTTCTATATCAACACATCTTAGAGACTACTCCGCATCATTCCACAGACAGTGCTGCCTCATTCTTCTTTCAGGGCTGCCTAATATACCAGTTTGAATGCACCACGGTTTGATTCAACCAGTTCCATATTGATGGGAATGGATGTTGTTTCCAGTGTTTTGTCTGTATATGAAAAGCTCCCACAAAGATCTTTGTAGGTCTTAACGTACAAACACAAGTATGTGCATTTGAAATGTTGATAGCTATTTCCAGATTGCCCTCCCAAGAGGTCATATCAATTTAAACTGTCACCCACAGTATAGGAAGAGCCCTTTCCACAGTACTTCTAACTATATTTCCAATTTTCTATCATATGCCAGTTCTGCTTGAAAACCCACCTGTGGTGTGAAGATTTAAAACAAACAAACACACCTGAGTCCTGTGTAGGGGGTGGAGCGCATGCTTTGCAAGGGTGGGGCCCTGGTTTTGATCCTCATAAGAAATTTTATAAATTGGGTCCTGACTCTGAGCCTTCCATCCAGTCTCTTCTCACACCAATCTCATCTCATAAATGCTAAAATCTAACAGAACAAATGAGATGAAAAAAACAAGCCGGCCAGACAGAGCCACTTACAAGTAGGTCCCCAGGGTGACGTGCCACCAAACCTGCCAGTCAGCCAATCTGCACCCGCCACTGCCTGTGTATGTGTTTGTGGGGCTGGAGGTGGGGAAAAGTGCTATAATTTTCATCAGACTTCCAAAACAGTCATGACTTCTGCCAAAAAAGCTAAGAACCAGTGATCTAGGAGATTAAAAAAAAGAGAGAGAGAGATAAAATGACATGGATAAAAATCCAAATGCCTGACTTTATGGTTTTGTGTAGATAAACTAAATAACACTACACACTCAAATTACTATAAAATAATAAAATATAAAAACATTACTATAAAATATTTTTTTTTAAGAGAGAGTGGGAGAGAGAGAGAGAGTGAGAGAATTTTCCAATGTTTATTTTTTAGTTCTCGGCGGACACAACATCCTTGTTTGTATGTGGTGCTGAGGATCGAACCCGGGCCGCACACATGCCAAGCGAGCACGAACCGTGTGAGCCACATCCCCAGCCCCACTATAAAATAATTTAAGTGTAAAATATCTACATAAAATAATGAAGTCACTCTAGAGTAGTGATTCTCAAATTTCAGACTACAATTTGTGACTCAACCTGGGTTTTGCCAAAGTTCTCTTACATCAAACAGAGATATCAACCAAAAAACAGCTGTTCTTCTCTGTTGTCACTGTATAAAACTATTTTAACACCCAAAAGTAGGAAAGCTACATCCTGAGAATAAAAGGCACTTCTTGGAGCTGGATGAATTCAGCTGTCTAAACTCACCACACGGAGCCTCCTTTCCTCACGGCGCCATCCAGCCTGAGAATCTGAATGACACATTCAGGACAACTGTGTCACATGGGATGGCCGTACCTGGATCTGCACTTGGACAAGGACTGCGACCAGGAGCCCTCTCTTGCTACAGTCTTGTTTTTGATACGTGCAGTTGGGAAATCTAGAGGAAAGAGGGATTTTTGAGTCCTGGATTTATCCCTAACTGACTTTCATTCAGTTACTTGACCTCTTTTCAAACTTCAGTTAACATCGGGTAAGAATATTAACACATTTCCTGCCCACTTTATGGAGGTGGCAAGATCAAAGAGAATGAATATATGAGCAAGTTTTTAAAAAAAAAAAAACAAACTATAAGGTGATGCAATTAAGTACTCATATTTATTGAACATTAAAAGTGCCAGATATTGTTCTAAATGCCTCATAAATATGATGCCAACTATCCCTCTTAACAATCAGATGAGGATACTGAGGCCTAGGGAGCCTAAAGTAATGTGCTAGATTCAACAGCCCGTGAGGAGCAAGGTTAGGAGAGTGCCTCCTGACTAATGGCTTCAATTCCATATTCTTCTTCTTCTTCTTTTTTTTTTTTTGGTACCAAGAATTAAACCCAGGGGCGCTTAACCACTGAGCAACGTCCCTTTCTTATATTTTATTTTGAGACAGGGTCTCGCCAAGTTGCTTAGGGCCTTGCCAATTTGCTAAGGCCGACTTTGAACTTGGCGATCCTCCTGCTCCCGCCTCCTGAGCCGTGGGGATTAGAGGCGTGCACCACGGCACCCAGCCTCCATATTCTTAATCATTATGGTCAACATTTTCCTAACTAATGATATGATTACTACTGTGTTTATCATTCTGGCTTATTTTAATTCCAGCTAATGGGCAAACATCATAATAATTAACAGTTTGTCTGACTCAGGCTCTTTGATGTGTTAGCATGACCTAAGCTCTTAGTTCCATAGACAAAGGATTTGCTCAGGAGTCACTCAGTTAAGAGAGGCTGCTTGTTTTCTACAGGTGTAAACTGCTGCAGTTGATTCTGTGACCTGGCAGGTATGAGCACCAGCCTGTACTGTTGAGAAAAAGGATTGGGCATCGTCGCATTCAAGCTGGAAACATGTCGCTGGGTGAAGAAAGGCGGGATGGTGTAGAGAATCAGAAATGCCAGGCCCGGGAGAAACGGGACTGATGGAAACAGCGGGAGCTTTGCCAAGGCCGAGGTCTCTTCCCTTAGGACACTCCGGAGTGTGCCATGTTTTCTTTCATTTTAGTTTGTGATTTATTTAGAGCGGAACATCACTGATTTTATCCTCTGATCAAGACAGACTCACGCTCGGGGAACTTCAGGTGGCCTGTGGCTCCTGGTGGGAGGCGGAGGAGGCCCGCGGTGGTGCCCCCGGGTGAGGCTGCAGGTCGGCCCCTCCCGCAGGAGTCAGTGCTGGGCCTTGCTGTCCTTCCCTGCCCAGCCCAGGGCCACGTTACCCCGCACTTCAGCTTCCCAGGGGGACCTGCACCCCCAGCCCCTCACACGCTGCCTAGAGCCATCCTCCTGGGGCCCTCCCCACCCGGGAGCTGGCTGGCGAGCCCGGTCCCTGGGGCACCTGGTCTGGAGTCCCTGCTGCCATCTGCCTTATGGAAAGTTCCCATCACTCGGCCAGCCTCCCTCCTGCAGCCTCCCTCCCCGGCCGGCCAGCCTCCCTACTGCAGCCTCCCTCCCCGGCCGACCGCAGGCCTGTGCTTACTCTCCGTCTGCGATTTTCTACTTGATCTTTCAACAGGGACAGAATACAGAGAGGACCGGAGCCAGACAAGGTGTGGCTCCCACCCTCGGTCAGACTGCACACACACACACACACACACACACACACACACACACACTATACACGCTACACACACACCACACATACACACGCACACTACACACACACTACACATACACACTACACATACACACACATACTGCATACACACCACACACACTACACCCACACCACACTCACAACATACACACACCACACACACTATACACACACCACACACACACTGCATACACACTATACACACACCACACATACACACACACTGCATACACACACACACTACACACACTACACATACTGCATACACACCACACACACTACACACATACTACACACACACTACACATATACACACACACACACCACACACACACTATACACACCACACACACACCACACACTGCATATACACCACATATACTACACACACTGCACACACCACATATACTACACACACTACACACACACCATACACACTATACACACACCACATATACTATACACACTACACATACACCACACACACTACATACACACCACACACACCACATATACTACACATACTACACACACACTACACACACGACACATTATATACACTACACACACACTACACACACATGCACTACACACACACTACACAACACCACACACACTACACACACCACACACACCACACACACTACACACACCACACACACACTACACTCACACTGCATAACACACCACACACACACTACCCACACCACATATACTACACACACACTACACACATTACACACACACCTTATATACTACACATACTACACACACTACACACACTACACACACACACTGAACACATACTACACACACTACAAACACACTACACACACCACACACACTACTCACACCACACACATAGTATACACACACCACACACACTACACACATACACACACTACACACACACCACACACACACTAAACACTGCACACACACTACACATACACACACTACACACATAACACACACACCATACACATACTATATACATACTACACACACTACACACATACACACTACACACTCACCACACACCACACACACACATACTACACATACACACATAACAGACATAACACACACACCACACACACTATCCACATACACATACCCTACACACACACCACACACACACTACTCACACACAACACACACACCACACACTACACACCTCACACCACGCACACTACACACACTACACAACACCACACACACACACACACAGGTCTGTGTAATCCGTTGGTATTTGAGGAGTGCTCCCAGTTTGTCACTAACTGTGCCAAGTGCCTTGTCTCCCTGAACGCTCATGCGCCACATAAACCTCTGAAGTAGCTGCTGTTATCTCCATCTCCTGCAGATGAAAGACTGAAGCACAAAGAAGCAATTTACAAGCCTGTCAGGGGCGGAGCTGGCCTCAAATCCCAAACTGTCTGGGATTCGGAGCCGATCACCTCAGCCGCTGCCAGCCAGGAATTCACCAGCCTGTGGACTTGAGCAAAGCTACTTGACCTCTCCAATCCTTGACATTCTCACGGATAAACAGGGATGTGAAGGTCTACTTCCGTGGGATTAATGGGATTATGGACACGATGGCATTCCAAGAGGCTCCATGAATGTTGTAGTCTCCTTCTGTTTCTGCTCAGTTATTCGCCAAACATCTTTCACGTCTGCCTCTTCTGTGCAGCCTCTCTGGAAGACGGAATGACCTATTGACCTACAGTGATTTCTTTCTTTTTTCTTTTTTTTTTGGTACCGGGATTGAACTCAGGGGCACTCAACCACTGAGTCACATCCCCAGCCCTAATTTGTATTTTATTTAAAGACAGGGTCTCACTGAGTTGCTAAGTGCCTCCCTAAATTGCTGAGGCTGACTTTGATCTTGCAATCCTCCTTCCTCAGCCTCCTGAGCTGCTGGGATTATAGGCCTGCATCGCCGTGCCTGGTTATGATGATTTCTTCCTCTTATGAAATCCCAAAGTGCCAAGACTTAGTGTAAAATCATTTTCCAACTATTTCACTTAGGTTTTAGCCTTTACTTCCTCAACTAAAGTTTTTTTACAGGGCAGTAGCCACATTTACATTTCATTGATATCTCTTGTACTTAGAAAAGTACCCAGTGAGAAATAGATAAATATTGACTGGCTTAGCGACACAGCTGTCATTTAAAATAGCTCCTGCTAGAAATGCATATAGGTAGGCATACGGCAAATGTAGATCCATAATCTACCATTTATCCAGAAAGGGTAAATTATCCAGAAAGGGTGGATTAAAAACGAGGAAGGAGTCTTAACTTTCTTACCTGTAGATAGCCTAGGCGATGATGTACCCAGCTGTTGAAGGCTAACAGACTCTTGGTTCCTTATTAAAAAGTGACACTGTATCTTTGGGAACTGCTGTCCTACCAGAAAAATGATCTATATTAAAAAACATGTGTCCACCAACCTTGGATGTATCTGGCAGCCTATTAAGATCTGAGTGCTTCACAGACATGCGGATTATTCATGGCTGGTGTTTCCCTCTGGGGTGAGTTACGAAGACCAGTAAGGAACTGTAACTTATAGAGTTGGCTAACTATTGTGTTAAGCCAGTCCTGGGAATGAGCCAAGATAAGAACGCCAGGAATGATTCCACTGATACAAACGAGAGCCTGCAGGGTTAGCTGCAGACGCAGCTCATTGCTGGGGAATCATTGACGAGGCCTGAACCGGGTTCCAGCATATTCCCCAGAATGAGTGAGATGCCAGGGCCTCACGTCTGGTCCTTTACCGTCCCGAAAAAGTAGCCGAACCCCAACCCCAGAGCTGCCCGTGGTCCAGTTTGTATCCATCGTGCGAGACCACACAAGCCCTTCTTTTGCTTTCACCTTTTGTCACTGTCCCTTCAGATGTGATGAATTGTACCTAGGGCTGTTTTTCATGAAGCAAACGGACCCATTTCCACGTATAGTTTCTCCATTTGAGTTTTTTGGACGGATGTGAGTCGGTGGGAGTTCAAAAGACACAGAAGCAACAGGGAAGGGGTTCTCTACAGAGGACATGTGGCCAGCCACACTGTCCCATCAGGCAAAGGCAGGGCTAACTGGAGAGAGATCTTAAAGGAGAAAACCTCACGGTGACTCTATGTCAGTGCACTGTCCATCACGGTCACAAACATCTGATCATTAACTTGTAAAGAGGAAGGATTGATGTGGGCTCAGGTGTGGAGGTCCCAGCCGGTGGTTGGTTGGTTGGCCCTGTTGCTTTGGGCCTGCGCTGAGGAGTGGGTGGTGGAGCAGAACCCCTCATCCTCAGAGCCAGGAAGGGAAAGAGGGAGAGAGCAAGGGACCAGGGTCCCACAGTCCCCAGGCAGTGACCTGAGGATCTCCTACTAGGCCACACCTGCTAAGTTTCCACCACATCCCACCAGGACCATCCAGGAGACCAAGCCTCTGCGGGGACGCCGAGCCATACCACAGCAGCTCTGCTTACCACTTATGGGAACCGGTTGGGTTTCTGATATAATAAAAAACTAAGCACTTTTAATTGCAGATTTCACACTACACTTCTAACAATGACATATTTCATTCAAGAAAATGTCAGGCAAGTTGATTCTGATGCACCAGAAGTCAAGATCAATAGCCTGAGCTTCCAAAAACGGGTGAGATTTATGAAGACCCAAATAAGCCAGACTGAGAACAGCGGCCAGCCTTTGGGGAAGCTTCTGGAGCCAGCCACACACCCTCCCTAAGGAACCTTGCAGAGAACGTCTCCCTTTTCTCTTCATCCTGCTGGCGGAGGGGGGGGTCCCCACGGTTTTTCTCAAGATACCAAAAATGGATGTGCCCGGCTGATATACCAGTTTCCCTTCAGATGAGAATTCCAGAAGACAACATCTAAATAGTAGCAATCTTCTTGTTCTTTTTCACCATGACCACCGCAAAGCGACCTTGGTGATGTTTAGATTCTTAAGGATTGGAGAAAAGACAGCTCTGAGGAGCATCTGCTAATCCACATCCACAATGAAGGAGCCAAGGGGTTCAGGAAGCTCTCCCGCTGCGGCCCAACATGCTCGGCCGCAATGGATATGCATTCTTTCTAGAAAGTGTTCATTTCTTATCTGGAGAGTCTGAAACAGAAGTCCTGAATCCCCTTTCAGAGTAAAAGTCCTAAAATAAGTCTTAACTGGAATAAACTGCAAGTAATCCTCGGGTACCTGGACCCCAACCCTGCAGGAGTAAGAAGGCAGTGCCTTGCTCACAGACCACAGACCCTCTCAGTGACACTGAGTGGAATTAATTATCTCTGGTCACTGGGTCTTAGTGGAGGAAATTGGAATCTCATACCTTCATTCACAACACCGGCTCATGGAATTATTTTTTCCGGATTCCTTGGGAAGTTAAAGTATTTGAGAAGAATATCAGGAACTGTTGTTTCAGCCTGTTTTGTGAGCAGATAATTGCCTTCCAACTCCATTATTTCAGGAAATGATGTGTGCGGCATTGTTCCTAGGTGTGGGGGGGTGCAGCAGGGCCCGTACATGCATGTTAAAGCAAAACAAAACAGAGCGTGCCATCAAAGTCACTTCGCTGAACTCAGACTTTTTGAATCTGGTCTCCAGATAAGAGACTGGCCCCAGACAACGTACCCACATACCAATCACATTCTTTGGAAAGGGTGTAAGCATGCCTTGTTTTGAGAAATGAGAGATATCACCAAAATTACTAAATGTGGTCATGAATAACTTGGGTACATTAAATGCTATCAAAATGGGTTCAGCAGGGATCTATTGGAAAGGGTCAGCTTTTCTCCATATTGGGTCCAAATCCAAAACCAGCCTGGGAACTAGAAGTAAAACTCATTTCATCCCAAGAAGTACCTTTGATTCCATGGAATATATTAGCCGATCTTCCTGAAATGTGACATCATTTGTGGTACCAGCTGGATGGGTGTGCCATCTAAGGATTTACAAAACTAGTACTTCTTTGCCTTTAATGCGCATTTTAAGACCATAGAAAGCAGGCTAATCCAGCTAAGTGCTCCAAGGGGAACCATTACAGACTTCAATTTAAGAAGCTTAAACTTTTTATGATCAGAACCTATCAACCTTTTTATGGCTGATCACACAGAGTTACTCCCCAAGGGACATCTCAAATCAATGATGATGATGACGATGAAATTGCTATAAAGCAAACATTAAAAGCCATACTTTCATGTCAGGTTTTTTAAACATTATATACACGACCTCATTTAATTCTCCAAACAAATCTACGAGGAAAGTATTGGTACTTTTGCGTCTCTCCTTCACTGAGGAGGAAACTGAGGCACAGAGAGGTTAAGTAACTCGCCAGCGGTCGCCCAGTTAGCAAGGAGCACAGTTGGGATCTGCTCTGGTGACACTTTTATCCCCTCTGCTCTGCCACCTCTCATGGTGTGAAGACAATTTTGTGTGACTCAGTTATGACACAATGGTTACATCTTAACAGAGGACACTGAACATACTGAAATTTTCTAGTGAGGCTCTGAATATTTTCTAATTAGAATCTAAGTATTTTCCATATCAAGTGTGAGAAAGTCCAGGTGAAAAGAGTCCCCGACTGTAGCCACACACCTGTCCCTCCAATCAGTAAATTCCATATTCCAGGCACTGGGAACACAGGACAGATGAGATGAACAAGGTTCCTGCTGTCACAGTTTATATTTCAGTGGGGGGACATTAAATAAGAACGGAAAGGCACTCTTTAGACTCGGGGACCAGGGCAGGCCTCTCTGAGGGGGTGATGTCTGAAGAGAGCTAGAAGAAGTGAGAGGAGGTCTTGACAGGCCCTGAGGGAAGAACAGAGAGGTGGGGCTCCCAGGTGGACGGGAGCCTGGGCATGTCTGAAGGCCAGCAGGGCTAGATGAAACCCAGCAAGTGCCAGGGGTGGGAGGTGAGAAATGGGAGAGACAGGAGGTCACGGCCGGGACTGTGGGTTAAGTTGTGTGGGAAAGTCAGCAGTGTCCTAAGGAAGAAAATGACATGGCCGGCTGGTGTTCTGTAAGACATGGCTGTTTCTAAAAACAGTTAGTGGGAGCAACCATAAAAGCGGATTGGTTAAGAGGCACGGCCTAGAACCGGGGCAGGGGAGATGGTGGGGATGGGTGGCTTGATTTGGGAAGGAGGCAGGGTCAACCCGACTAGCTGATGAGTTAGATAGGGAGGAGGAGGGAGAATCAAGCACGATGCTTAGTTTCTGGCACAAGCAACTGGGTAAACAGTGGTGCCACATACTGAAATGGGGAAGACTGGGGCAGGGAAGGAAGAGGCGTGGAGTCCTGGGTAGATACTGGAGATGCCGACTGAGTATCCAAGTGAGATGATAACCAGGCAGTTGAGTGTGTGGAGGGGAAAGTGAGGCTAGAGGTGTCAACTGGAAGTCCACAGCCTGGGGACTGGCTGCAGGGAATGGCCTGTAGGGAAGAGAGGAGCCAGAGGTCTGTACTTAGGGCCTATTAGTCAAAAGAGGAGACAGGCTCCGAGGCAGAAGGCAAGCCAGGAATATCCAGCAATCAGAGCCAAGCGAAGAAAGTGGTGTGTTCCACGGAGGATGCGGGTGATCCTGATGAGACTGGTTTTAAGGAGGAGAGGTATTGAAAGTGGGTTATAAAGGGGTCAGGGGAGAACATGGAGTTAGGTAAGTGGAGACAGTAGAAGATACCAGCAGCTCTTCCCAGACATTTTGCTATACACATGAACAGATACTGGGGCCCTAACTGAAGGACAAATGTGGAGCCTCTGGAGGGCTTCTTGGGCTTGGGTGGCACTTATACCACACTTGTGATATGTTTAATGATTTTTAAAATAATCTCTAAATTCCTTTCTCTTCATCTCCTAAAAAGATGAAAATAAAAATTAGTTTAATTGATAGCAGTTTGAAATATATTTTTCTTCTGTAAACATTTATCTGTGTATGGAATATTATCATTGTTTTGAGCCATGAGGTAGCATACAAATGGTCATGTGGACGTGGCTCAGCTGGTCAGCGGGGCCACCGTACCCTTGAGTTGACCACTTATTTTTCAGGGGCTAGCTGGAGTTCTGCTTTCTCTAGCACTTCGAAAAGGGAACTTGACCTCTTCTTTGCCGAGATCCAGTGCAGCTGCCCCTTGTAGGTGAGGAGATGAATCCGCCATGGAAAGTGGTAAGGAGCTCACAGGCCCGACACCCACTTTTCCTCAGAGGTCCCTCCCAGCCGTCACGCCCCACACGTTTGATGTGGAGGGAGAGCGCCTTTCTTAATTCCCTCTGCACAGCTGAGACCATGTTGGAACATTTAAGCAAGGTTTCATGGAGGACTTGGGGGTTACAAAATGGAAACAGCCACAAATAAAACTAGAGGATCTGGTTTACAAAGCATAAATCACTCATCCTTGGCTCGGGCACTCCTACACAGACGGGGCCTGCCGACTGAAGTCCACCTCCAGGTGGTGGGGGTCATCTGAAACTCCACCCCGTGGAAGAAGAGGCAGAGAGAGAAGGGAAGGTGGGCAGAGTGAGAGGAAGTGACAGAGGCAGGTCCTCACACCTGCCTGGGCCTCTCTCAGAACTCACCATTTCCTCAGGCCATTAGCATTAGTGATGTCCCTCACTCCGGGACTCAAGTGTGGCCTGAACTCTGTAGCCTTAACAAAATACCTTCATGTGACAGTAACTCAACATCAACCCAAGGGACACACATAGGCACGAGTATCAGATTTAGAAGGTCGGAGAGTGCTGTGCCACAGGTGGGACGCACATGTCTGTGAGGACAGGCTAGTGTAGACAAGAAGAGGAGTGAAATTCTTGGGGGGCTGCTCCCTACCCTCAGTTGTTCTTTCTCCAGCCCCAGGGTGAGACTGAAGGCAGTGATCTCACGGCCAACGTAAGCACCTCAGAGTATCAGAGACCCCGGTTGCAATGTTTTGGAAACTCGCTGAATCTGCAGGTGGAGATGCCTTGACCTGGTGATGGGTTTGAAGAACACGACCATCACACACTTAAAAATGTGGGTGTTTGTGTTAGGGGTGAGGAGAGGGGTGCTTCTCGTCTACTTTTTATTCTCAAGAAATCATATTATAAACCTCAAAAACCTCTTTTGGCACCACTTAAGAAGGAACTGAGACTCTTTTTTTTTTTTTTGAGATGGAGAACTGTTTTGAAGCAGTAGGGTAGCAACAGAAAGGGGAGTGTACTGGTGGGAGGCCAGGGCTGGGGCCAAAGAGGACTTGGCCCTCAATAGAAGCCTCCCTCGGTGACCAGGAACTAAGAGATTCTGCTTCCTCTGCTCCTACCTGGCAATGTTACTTTCACAGCTGCAGCAAAAGCCTACATCCAGCTCCTACTAGGCAAGACTGTGGATCAATTTTTAAAAATCATTAAATGTAGTGGCTGATTATGAGCTTTTAGCATTACAGACTGCTACTGGTGCTATAATACTTTGAGACAAGATTGTCTCTGAGGGCCAGCTAAGAGCCTAATCACCATGGACATCATTGTTTCTGTTAGGAGACTCAGTCTGAGTTCCAAACAGATGACCTAAGTGAAGTTTTAGAAAAAGAAGTAAGATTTCAAGTTTCTATTTTGGCTGTATATAATTTACCTTAAAGACTTTCCAGATTTCCAGATGAAGAACTGAACAAACAGGAATTAAATAAATCCTCAATCATTTGGCTAGGAAGTGAGCAGATCCAGAGTTTGGCTACCACTTTCCTACATTGATAATCTAACCATCATTCTACAGTGAAGTCCATCTAGAAAACAGTTGGCCCCACGAATCCAGAGAACAAACAAACAACAACAAGAAACTTCCATTCATTTAGATCCAGAAGTTCCCTTCTAGAATACTCAGGCTGGGGACAGTTAATATGCTAAGCCAATCAGCTAAGAGCTGCATGTGGCATGTTCCTACAGTGATGTGTAAAACCAATGGCTGAAGCAGAATATTTGAACAAGAATTGCATCATGCAGCTTTCAAGATGGATGGTGGTCTTAGCAATTACCTGGCCAACCTGTTCACTGTATCATAATCATCATTCAAAATAAAAAACATATTAAAAAACAATAACATCAGAATAAACCTTTCCAGAAAGTTTCCAGATACAATGGTGCAGATGTATATGATCCCAGCTACTTGGGAGGCTGAGGCAGGAAGATGGGAAGCTTGGGGTCAGCCTGGCCAACTCAGTGAGACCCTGTCTCAAGAAAAAAAAAAAAAAAAAAAGGCTGGGGATGTGGCTCAGTAGTAGAGCATCCCTGGGTTCAATCCCCAGTTTCACAAATAAACAAAATCTTTACAGAAAGAAACAGCAAATATTTTCAACGAGGTGATCAAAGACTTAAAGACTACTTAGAAACCTGACAGTATAGATTAAAAATAATGAAACACATCTCATCTTTATATATTTCTTCATATTCCACACAAATATAAATAGCAAGGACAATTCAAATCTTTTTTAACCACACTCTTGATGGGCCTTATAATGAATGTGGAGAACTTCCCTTTTTAAAATACATAGTCAATGCATATCTGAATCATGGGATATAAAAAACTCATAAAATATTCTTTGTCTTTGAACAATTTAGTCTTTTGGGAAAGGAAATGGGAAATCCTTAAATAGGAGTAGCGGCTTAATAAAACCTCATAGTATTTCCTCACCAACTAGATAAAAGCAAAATATTTCTTTCAAAGACATACAGAAATAGCTTTAATAACTTTCTTGATTTTCCTAATTTGTAGTGGTGGTGTTTTAAAAAATTCAGTCATGCGGACTAACAATTATAAATATACATACAAAGGAAAATAGGGCAGATTATCTGAATCCCAGGCTGTGCCAGTAATTGTAAGGAATATAAATAGTACACAGACATATCTAAATATGGGTATTAAAATTCCCATAATCTTACATTCCAAACTAAGATCTTCACCTCTACCCCTGTCTAAGAAATGCTATTTTCAGCTACATTCTGAAAAGTCCTATGTGGGCTGGCAAATTCTTTGATCCATCAGTCATTCTTCTGAGTCCACAGAGCAACCTTCCTGTAACATTTCTATGGTGGCTCTTACTTTAATAGTCTCATTATCTGAAGGTTAGGCACAAATTATAGAAGTTGGGGACAATGTGAGAACCATCCAAGTGATGTTTTTGAAGTCCCTGTATAAATTTAGTGATGTAAACATGGCTAAAATGCAAGGCTCTGATTCTCAAATTGTGCTTTACAATTTCTGGTCTTATCTACCACTGTTTGGACATCAAGAAGTCTATGAGTTACTGTTTGGATTTGCCAGGAGTATCTCTGGTTGTGTTTTTGACAAAATAAGGGCAGAAAATAAGTTTGAGGCACCCTTCAGCCCTAATATCTCCTAGGAGTACAAAGTGCTGGGGAGTACTGGTGATCCCTAAGTGCTCACTGAACTAAACCAATCGGAAATACTCTGCCAGCTTCCCATTACCCAAATCCTAATGAATTCTTTATTACAAATGATTTCCTAATCATGAGTCACAGAGATGGCTCCCACTGGAATTTACTTATTTTAATCATGTACTGTTATGCTTGGTATAGAATAATCTTCAATGTAATATTCAGATCTTTTTTGGTCTTGGTTGTCAATTTTATTATTGTATGTGCACAACTGGATTGTAAAGTCCTTCAGGATAGAGGGCTATACTGCCTGGATTTCTTTTAGAACACCGACCCCGCACAGGGCTCTGATAAACAAATGCAATTCTACTTTTTGCTTCCACACTAGGTGGGAAAAATTACCCAAATACTAGCTTTGAATTTCTATTGCTATTTTCCACTGGTTGCTATATTTTTGTGTCTCTAAATGCTGATTTAAAAATTTTGACTCCATCCTAATTTTCAAGAAAGGAACAAGGAGGTTTTCAGATCCTATATAAAAACATTGGAAATGGTTTCTGATTTGGATTTGCCAGGAGTATCTCTGGTTGTGTGTGGTTTTTTTTTTTTTAATTTTTAATATTTATTTTTCAGTTTTCGGCGGACACAACATCTTTGTTTGTATGTGGTGCTGAGGATCGAACCCGGGTCGCACGCATGCCAGGTGAGCTTGAGCCACATCCCCAGCCCTCTGGTTGCGTTTTTGACAAAATAAGGGCAAAAAATAAGTTTGAGGCACCCTTCAGCCCTAATATCTCCTAGGAGTACAAAGTGCCGGGGAATACTAGTGATACTGTTGGTTGTACAAACGATAACCTCATGATTTGTGTACTATTCTGTATATCCATATAAAATCCAAAAACTGTGTTTTTAAACTGTTTTTATTCCCAATAAACCCATCACTTCAACTATATAATAAAGGAATCTGTATATTTGAGACATGAAGAAAGGTAAGAAAAAATACAATTATCAAAACCATCTGGGAACACTGTTCATGTTTTGCTAAATTACACATCTTTGTCCACGAATGTAATATACCCACTACACAAAATTGCTTAGAAAGTAGAAGGGAAAAAAAAAAAAAAATCTGTTATCGTAGTGACACCTGCTGGTGAGTATTTAGCTACAAATTTTAGATCATTTAGTCAGAATTTTTCTTAGTAAAATAAATATCAATGTTTTCCATTTTAATAAATTATTTGATGTATAAGTAATCTTAAAAACAAAGTTGTTTAGTATACAATTTACCAGATTTTTTTTCCTTTGTGACAATGATGTTACTGTAATCTTTTTTTTACTGTAATTTTATGAATCCTTCTCTTAAAAAAAAAAAAAATACACTTCCAAAACAGCTGATTAAGTATTTCTGATGACATAAAACTTTAAAAAGTGAATTGACCTGAGATTTTCTTTTCAAATTCTTCACCACTTCTATTTTAAGGTAAGAATGATATTAAATCTTAACATTTACAGAATCTTTTCTCTGAAGAATTATGGTAGCAATCTGGGTGATTTCGTAAATGTCAGGAACCAGATTCACATGGAGCCAACTGAAGCCCTCTCTAGCCAATTTACACAATTTTCTCCCACAGTCAAACTTCACACTCGTAGATAGTGCTAATATTTGCTCTGCAGGTTGACTCTGATTCCTGTCTGGTTTCACCACATTTTCTTTTTGAAATTTAAAAAGAAAAATGATTACTCCAGGAACGATGAAAAGGCACACACCTTCATTTTTCGCAGAGCGCATTGGGGCTGAGCGTGGAGCCACTGGCCACGGGAGACGCACCCTTGCCAGCCCTGGGTCTCCTGCACACACCCTCCTCTCTTGCCATCAGTAGTAAGCGCTGCGCCAGGGTGCCACTTCACTCAGCGGCTGGTTCCAAGCGGCCTTGAGTCACTCACTGGTCTCTGCAGGGTGGTACTTAACTGCTTCTTAATCTGGCCATGATAAAAATATTTTTTCTTTTAAATTGCCAAACCATAACTGTACATATTTATGGTGTTCAATGTGATATTTCAATACACATAAACACTGTGGAAAGACCAAGTTGGGCTCATTACCATATCCATCACCTCACATTCTATTCTATCTTGCAGCACAGCCTGATGACCTAGTGAATGGTTAAACAAAATTTTATGTATTGATTTATTAATGTTTGTAGCACAGAAGACTTTTTAGAAAGCTATGGAAAACTTTTTTGATCCATCTGTACTATGGATCTTTATGATATCACTTAGGAAAGTTTTTAAAAAGCATAAAAGTATTTTCATCTAGTCATGCAATGGGTTGTTGGTAGGTAAAACACTATATTCCTCATATTTCCCTACGGTTTTTTCTTTAAAAGGGCCAAGTGGGTACTACTTGGTTACAAGGACAAAGTAAGATGAAATTATATATAAGGCACTCAAAAGTACTTGCAAGCTACATTATACAAATATATGCACTGTGTTTAAATACCTTACATTTATGTTGACTATTTCTTCAGAGATCTGGACCCTGAGTTTTTGTGAGGACCAAATATTAGTTCATTTATTAAGTTACTGAAATGTTGGTAATGTAGGTTTGTGTTCTCTTGCTTGTGGAACATGAATATAAATATCAGAATACTGCTTTGCTGTGGCTGCCAGAATAGTCACAAGAAAGCACATTTCTGAAGGATTAAGAACAAACCACACGAGTTACAAAGGGGCGCAAGAGAGTCCACTGGGAAAGCCTTGTCACAGTCACATCTGTTTAGGTTTAAATTCACAGACAGCACTGGAACTGGAGAGGCAGGGCACCAAGGAGAAATTGACATTGAAGCTGCGTGGGGTTTGCAGTGTTCTGAGAAAGGTATCGGTAGTACACGGAAAAGTCCAGGGGACTATGAACTCACAACCAACAATCACCAGTCACACTAAGACACTAGTCACCAGTCACCATAAGCTTGTTTCAGCCACAGCAACAAACTATAGGTTCAGACACACAAATGCCTTACATATACCCCGCCTCCCCCCCCAAATACTACAATTATCACAGAATTCAAAATAAGGATTTAGTATGTTCAAAGAAAAGAAAAAAGGGACTAATAGAACTATCCTTAATTATAAGGAAAGTTTGAAAAAGTACCAAGGCAACACTTCTTAAAATGAAAAAAAAAAAAAAAAACCCAAAATAACTCTAAAAAATAGCAAAAGAGAAGTTAAAGAGGTGAGAGGGTGGAGAGGAGGAGGGAGAAGACAAAATTAGTGAACTGGACAACAGATCTAAAGAAATTATCCAGAATTCAACAAATAGAGAAAAAATATGTAGAAAATATGAAACCAAGATTTAGACATCTGGAGAAGTCGGGGAGAAGGTAAACACGAGGCTAATTTGATTTCGTGAAGGACAGAATAGAGAGAACACAGGAGACAAAAAATTCAAAGAGATAATAGCTAAGAATCTTCCATAATTCATAAAAGGCCTAAATTAAGCATTAATTTGGGATGACAACAAGAAAGCCTTAGCTAAACACATTGTGAGGCGATGACACAAGGCTGTGGAACACCAAAGACAAAAATCTTAAACATGACTTGGGGAGAGAAGACAGAGTAGCTACAAGAATATTAGTCATACCGACAGCTGTCACTTCAGAAGCAAAGGAATAACTGAAGAAAGAGAACGGAGGAGAAATATCAGAGAGAAGATAGCTGTCAACCTAGATGTGTTTACCCAGCTAGCTTTTTTTAAAAAAATTTTATCTCATTGTGCATGGACACAATACCTTTATCTATCTATCTATCTATATGTGGTGCTGAAGACCAAACCCAGTGCCTCACACGTGCTAAGCAAGCAGTCTACCACTGACCTACAGCTCCAGCCCCCGGCAAGCTTTTTTGAGAACAATAAAATGGTAAACTTGGGGCTGGGGATGTGGCTCAAGCGGTAGCGCACCCGCCTGGCATGCATGTGGCCCGGGTTCGATCCTCAGCACCACATACAAACAAAGATGTTGTGTCCACCGAAAACTAAAAAATAAATATTAAAATTCTCTTTCTCAAAAAAAAAAAATTAAAAAAAATTATAAAATGGTAAACTTGTAGGTAAGTGTACACAAACATTGACTCTATAAAATAATTACATTTGGAGTTAAACCTAGACAGGACTAAAATTCTAGACAATAACGTATTTGTAAATTTAGGGGAGATTATCAGACAGTTCTAAAGTCTCTAATGTTTAGGAAGAGAGTAAAAATATTAACTTTAGATTTTGTTAACTGTGCAAGTTAAATTTCCTGATAAGCACTAAAAGATAAAATTTGAATACTTAACTTATATAAACTATTACAAGTTAACATAACAAAACTCAATCTAAAAGAAGGCAAGAAAACAGGGCTTTGAAAAAATAGAAAAGGCAGGACAGAAACCAAGAAATAAACCACAAAATAATCCCTAAAGTTAGTAATTTCAACAAATGTAAATAGATTAAACTCCCCAATTTAAAAAATAATCGAAAAGAAAACTACACTTTTAAGTAATTTGACTGCAGAACTGTATTCACTCAATGAAGTGATGGAAAATATTGAAGTTTATCATGAGTTCTGGTTTGAGGAAGCCACAAATTTGGCACCCAAACTTGATATTTTAATGTAATTCCCTGGGAATTCTACAGGTCCAGTGAGGTAACCTGGAATCTCGGCTGACCTCTGAGGGTTACTGTAAAGAAGCCCTAAGTGTTCCCACAGTGAAGCACCTTACTCAGGAACTTATCTCAGAAAAGTACATTCAAGGTACAAGCTCTTCAATGCATATCTCTGGCACCTTCAGTCAGCTCAAATTCTACAGGTCAGTGGAATCTCATGCTGACATGTATGAAAGGAGTGTACCTAATCCCGTCACATTCTCGGCTTCAGTGTGGAAAATAAAATGAAAACCCAGAGGGAAAGACAGAGCCATTTATAGTTTTGAAGAGACCTACTTAAAAACCTAATAGAGAAATCCAACAAAAGGATAAAAATCCTATATAAATACTAAACTAGTTTATATTTTAAGGCAATGCAAACTGAAGCATCACTAGAAATAGATGCTATTGAAATTAGTAACTCTACCAGAAAATTCTAACATTTCAGAATATGAGAGATCAAGTAGAAGGGAAAAGGTAACAGTAAAATAGAGAATTTGAGCAATACAAAAAAAAAAAATGTTGGTCTAATGAACAAGCAACATCTGGAAAATATGTATACTTTTCAAAAAACATTTACATAAGTTGACCACAGTCTAGGTCTTAAAGCAGTTATCAACAAATTTCAGCAGATCAGTATTATATGTATTTGTTCTCTATAATTCCATTAAAGGAAGAATCAATAATCAAAATAGAATTTAAAAATTTGTTAGGAAATGAAGGAAAAAAGCCTCCTGCAGTTAGAAAAGAAATCATAATGAATACTGGAAAATACTTAGAATTTAAAATAATTAAATAATTCTATAGTGCTTTAAAATCACAAAATATTACTTCATTTAATCGTATCATAATTCTGTGAACTTCAGAGGACCCACAGTATTTCTGTTCAACATAGCAGAAATGTAAATTATGAAATCATTAATATCAATTTTTACATAAAATAAATACATAACAAAAGTAGTTTGGAAAACTGGGAAACAGAAGCAAAAGTGTTCAGCACTAAAAATATCAAAAGGAGGGTAAACGAACCAGCCCTTTTAGAAGTCAGGTTGAATAACAAAATTACAAAGAAAGAATTGAGTATCTTACTGTTTAAAGCTCAAGAACCCCTTGAATTTGTTTTGGTCTAAAAGTCTCTTAGATACTTGTGTAATATATACAAACTTACAAGGTAAAGTATTTATTCATGTGAGATTAACAAAAACTATCAGAAAAGTTTTCCTGTGCCAGTTGAGCAACCACAGAGCACAGTCCCACTCACACATATAATCCCGAGTTCTTGGCTACAGCATCTGTTCAATGGTGTATTGGCGATTAATGGCATTCCGTAAAGTGCCTATGATACAAAGGGAATTTTCATTTAAGGCTCCCCTCCCTTTTTATGTGTGGGATATTTTTGGAAGTTTTTTTTTTTTTTTTTCCATCCACTGAAAGAGAATTAAGAAAATTCCAGCATGCCTTAGTGTCAGCAAGTACTCTTTTTAGTCCAGGTACCAGAGGATGATTGATGAACCTGTCAAGCCTACAGTAGCAGACAGAGAAAGTTGGCAGAGTTCAGTGTTATTGAAAGAAATCTCAAATACTTATTTCATCTCCTCTATTAACTTTAATCACATTTTCAACATGCAGCCAAGAATGAAGCTTTGACAGTAAGCCATAAGTTTACACAGTCAAGCATTGTCAATTTTCTGCAGTCGCAACACTGAGATAAGATGAGAAAGTAAGGTATTTTCTTTCTTGTACCTTTCTTGACTGAAAAGCAATGAAAACTATTACAAAGATTTGGCCATACCTCAAATTCATTTTCCATAAATCTCTTGAAATTATTGCATTTACTTTTGCTTGGTTTATGGCAAACAAAATCAACTTAGTTCTTCAATTCAACTGTTAAATGCAGAATTTTAAAAATCACAGTGATGACAAAATTGGTACATGTTTCATCAAATTACACCTGCTTATGAGAACAGACGTGAACATTAAAAAGGATTTATACTTAACATGGATCATTTGCCACGTGGACAAACACTTCTGGTTCATTCAGAGCCAGAATGCTTATATGGTTCCAGAGGGACTCCTTGGCAGAATTTGCTAATTACTCACTAAACAGTTGAACACGTATAGACGTTTTTTATCTTATAAAGCTTACCCACAGAAAAACAGACACAAAAATGAGGTAAATACCATGGGCAAGATTGTGGTTCTTGGAAAAAGGCTAAAAGCCAACATATATTTTTGGTAAGCTTTTCCTCCTAAGCATGTTTCAAAAGATGAAAATACTAAGAGCTGGAAGGCCACAAAGCTTAACACACACGTCTTGTCCTCCAGGGAAATGAACCGCACTCTGCTGCACTGCAAAATCTGATCTTTCCCAACAGGCAGTGCCAGCACCACCTCGGCCATCTTTGTCATAGTGGAGACAATGCTTTGATCATTCCCTCTTTTAAATGTGATCTTTGTTCCAAGGCCAGCTGTTTGTTTACATTACTCACGGAATGACACTTTATGCATCCTTAGGTCTCTCACAGTCAGGGAAGCTGTGGGAGGCAGCTATGCTACCTGCCTTTTAAGCTACAGTGATTAATATCAACCCTGTATGAGAATGAGGTGAATGATCCTTCTAAGAAGTCTGTAGTTATAGTTCTCTCAGCTAATGATCAGAAAACAAATCAAATTCTGACAAAGAGTAAATTCATCCCATTTTACCCTCTTCTTCCCCATTCAAATGATCATATTTAGGCACTTGAAACAGGAATGGTAGAGCACTCTTCTTCTATTGGGATTCAGTCAGGCTCCAGCCGCAGTTTCTCTGTGTGCCACTGAAGAGTGCCACTGAAGGTATTGCTAAGCTTGAAGCAGAGGCTAAATGTTGGTGGGAGTATTTTGTGGAGCAGTCAATGTCTTCTCCTCCATTTGTCAATGTTGTGGTTCAAGTTCTTAAAAAGTTGAGAATTTTGCTAGGCCCTTCTCCATCTCAGCATATTGTTCTTTAAGCCTCTCCATGGCTCTTCTGTGTTCTTCATCTACCTCAGCCTGACGGCAGGTTTGTTCTTTCATGAAATCCTCCCACTGGAGTTGATGCTGTTTCTCAGTAGCTATTAAGTGGTCATGATACATCTGAGAAAAGAAAATGTGAAAATCACGTAATATAACTATATAGTTATTTCTATATGCAGATGAGACAAATGTAACTTTATTGCTTGATGTTTGGTTACTGTAATAATCAACTGTAAATCACAATAAGAAAAATTACATTATCATTTTAACATCCAACAAGAATAGGACACATTAGAAACACTGAAGGCTTTTCTTATTATAACTGAACATAAGTACTCACATTTTTGGAAATTCATAGGTGTTTAGTATCCTTAAGTGACAAAAATCCAAGTAATTTTAATACCTCTATTTTTTTCTCAAGTTCCTATATACTTTATCAAGTTTAAAGAACATATGCTAAGAGAATCATAAGAAATTAAAATGTCTGTCTTACATAATATGTTTTGAGTACATTAGAAGGAATCATAGATCATTAGCTACTGAAGGAGAAATAGAGATTCTAGCCCTTAAAGCAAATCAACATGAAAAACAGGCAAATTAGTGTTTTCTCAAATATTTAAGGTCGAATATGTCAAATATCTAAATTCTTCTTGAGGTGGTCCTTAAAATTTCTATAAAGATGAAAGGGTTTTTCTTTGGAGCACCACAGCAACAAATAGGGAATATTACTGTAGAAAAACAACAGCAACTTAATTTTCTACCCTGAAGGAAAAACTTCATTTATTATCTTTGAACACGTACAACAAAGAATTAAATTAAAAAAAGGGTATGAAAAGTAACTTTCTATCTTTTCTTCAAGTATTCTACATGCATGTTAGAAGTTTTGATGTGGTTTTGATTTTCGTTACGTTCTTTTAAACAAACCAAGGGAAACTGTCAGAAGCAAACCACAGAAGCCTATAACGCATCTGAAATCCCAACTGATTCCTCCATATTAACTCCATAGAGCTCTAATGGAAAGGGACACCTGGTGGGCTCAGAGACTCGACTGGCCACTCAGAGGCTGGAGCCTGAAGCTTGTATATTAGTAGTGGGGATCTGAATAAGCACTAGAGTGGTGGTGGGAAAGGGTTTATAGACCAGGGGAAGGGAAACAACTTCAGCACACTCCTTCTTAACTTCTCAGCCTTATGGATTTCAACTCCAAAAAAAAAAAAAAGGACAATACATGAAGAGTTTAATTAATTTTTTGGTAGGATTTCTGCCAAAAACTATTAATAGTCTCACAGAAAAGTCACAGATTAAAACAGAATAAAAATTAAAACTTCATCAATATAGTTATATTGTTTTAACTTACTTACTTTGTTATTTATCTACTTATTTATTTATGGTTGTGGAGATTTAATCCAGGGACACTCAGCCACTGAGCTACATCCCCGCCCTTTTTGTTTTTTAATTTTGAGACAGCCTAAGTTTCTGAGGCTGGCCTTGAACTTGCAATCCTCCTGTCTCAGCCTCCGCTACTGGAATTACAGGCATGTGCCACAGACATAATTGGCTTAGCTGCTCTTTTGATCTGGCTGATGGGCTGGGTTCCTACTCCTATCAGGCAGCACTTTTTATCCAGAGCAGCTCAACGGAGAAAAATGCAGACTTGGGAACCATATGAATCTCACTTCAAGTTCTAGCTCACCCATTGCCAGTTGTCTAAAGACACTAAGTTAAAGTTTAATCTAAAAATGAGAAAAATATTACTTTGTTCAAAAATAAATAATATTTATGACGACTTGAGGTAATACATGTCAATTTTCTAGCTCAGTACCTGAGGTGCTTAAGAAAAGTTAAATATTATTATAGAAATCACCAGCACAGCCTCTAGAAGGCAGATCACTCCACTTTTTATCCCCTGGTAGTGAAGTTTTTGTTCTTTAATTAATTAATTAATTAATTAATTAAAAATTTTAGTTCTAGGTAGACACAATATCTTTATTTTATTTTTTTATGTGATGCTGAGGATCGAACCCAGTGACTCACGCATGCCAGGTGAGCGCGATACCACTTGAGCCACATCCCCAGCCCCTTTAATTTACTTAACAACAGATTCTTGTAATAAATTGAAGCATACAAGTAATGCAAATAAAGTAAGTTTGCCCCTCCCATTTTTCATATTCACTGCATTCCTCCTGGATATAGCCACTGCTGATGAATTGGCTGCCAACAATCAGTGTCTCCATTTTGTACTACAAAATGTTATAACTAAAGACATACTCACCCAAGTGGCCTTCCCACATCAGTTATGTCACTTTTTTCCCTCAAAGTCCAGGACACAAGTTGAAAACTGACAATTCCCCAGCCCAAAATGAAAACCCAGTCTTGCTTTCTTCCCCTGAAGTTCCTGAGGTCAGTCCACTTGACCTAATTTCTTAGTCTCTCACCATTAATAATAATAATTGTTATGCATTCTTCATAAAAATTACACACAAAAAAACAGAGAGGTTGACTATATGTTTCCATATTGACAACACTGCAGTCTTCACATATATAAAACTCAGCTACCCGGGAAGAACATTCACTTGAGACTTAGTTGAGGAGCTATGCAGCAGGGTCTTTCAGCTAACTAAAAAAAAAAAAAAAAAAGATGTAACAAAGTCCATTGGCAAGAACTGCTGTTTTCAGAAGATTCTGAACCTATTTGGCCTATCACAATTCTAACTAGTTAACTGGTTTTCAGGACTACACCATATAAAAAGTCACAAATAAGAAAAAGAAAGAGCTGATAAATGAGATATGAAGAAATGATAGTCAGCCTATGGCAAAAGAGGAGACAGAAAAATCCGAAGCACAGTATGACCCAGTAATTTCACTTTGGGGTCATACCTCAAAGAACAGAGAGCAAGAGTGTGAACACATATTTGCACACTCATGCTTACAGCAGTATTTTCCACAACAGCTCAAAGGTGGAAGCAACCCAAGCACCCATAGACAAGTGGATAGGTGCACAAAATGTGGTCTATACACATAATGGAATAGTTCTTCAGCTTTAAAATGGAACTTAAGTCTGTATCATGCTACAAACACAGATGAGCCTTGATGATATAATACTAAAGAAATAAACCAGTCACAAAAACCCAAATGTTATATGATTCCACTTACACGAGATACCTAGAGCAGCCAAATTCAGAGACAGAAAGTAGAACGGTGGTTCTGAGGAGTGTGGGCAGAGGGAAGTGGGAGTTAATGATTAGTGGATACAGAATCTCATTAGTTTTGCAAGATCAAAGAGTTTTACCGAGAGATGGTGGTGATATTACTGCAGCACAACAATGGGAATATAATTAAAGTCACTGCAATGTAAATTTAACAATATGGTTAGGGGGAAAAATGGTTAAGAAGGTGAATTTTATGCTGTACATATTTTACCACAATTAAAAAAAAAACTGAAATCAAGTTTCAGATGAAAACAATTGCATTCTTAAATGGATATATTTGCTTTCTTTTGGGGATAAACTTAGAAAATTCTAAGTTTAAAAGAAAATGAAGAGGAAGTTTATTAGTGAGCAACAACATGCAGCAGAAGTCATAAGCGGCAATGGTGTTATATCTTTCCACTGAGTAAATTGTACAAATTAAGTCACAACAGAGAAAGAAATAGTAATAATATACTGAGATAGTAATATAGTAATAATAGTAAATAAATAGTAAAATAGTAAATCAATAGTAAATAGTAATAATATACCTATCTATATCTATTTATATCCCATAAAAGATAAATTTAAATAGAAACCAATCCTGAAGCTAAACTATATCTAGAACCAGTTCAATAAATAAAGTCCGGAATACAAAATAAAGATAGTTTTGCTCACATTAGTTAGAATCGGTGAGTCTCAACTGGGGTGGGGGGAGTGCTTCTTTCTCCAGAGGTTTTTGGTCATTGTAACAGAGGTCAGGGGAGGAGCTACTGGCAGCCAAACCATGGTGCACTGGCAGCAATCCTCAGCAACAGAACAAAGACCTTTCTATCTGGTCCAAAATGTCAACAACATCAAAGGTGAAAAATGCTGGTGTAAGAAACAATTCTGAATAATCCAACTAAAGTTTAAAAGGTATTCTGGAGTCAGCAATATATGTGCTGTTAATTTTACACATACTTTACCCAGGCACAGAAAAAACTACTTTGGTAAGAAATATCAGTACAGGTGCCAAAAATTATTTTAAAGAGAAGAGCATGAAATATTATTCAGTATTCTCCAAATCTTTTCAAGAATATGGCTTTATAGGATCTCATCTCCCTCATGAAAAGAAATTATGAAGAAGCATAACCAAATATAATAAATATCTGTGGACAAGATCGAAACAGTTACATTTATTTCACTGTCTCTGGTGTGGCTGGACAGTGCTTCAAGAGTGGATGCTGCGCATGAACCTAAATTTAAATTATTGTTGATATAAATCACTTTCTGTCTCCTAATGGCCTATTTTTCAGAGCTAGTGAACTTTATAAACCAATTGCATTTTCAATTCACTACTTAGTGCTAGCACCCAAAATGTAACCTTTGTATTAGTGGCAGTTCTCAAGACATGTTAAATAAGTAGGGAATGTGCATTTATTGTTCTTTTGAATATACTTTTAGATATCAATTGTGGGAAATGTGATTTGGCTGAATGACGCTTATCAATTTACTTCTGGCAGAATTCCACAAATTGTCTTGGCAAAAAAGAAGTAATGATTAATGGCAATAGTCTATTTTATTCCATCACTATTCCCATCTTTCTTTGCTTTTGAGAGCCTTTCAAATATACAAAATGTGGCCAACAGGATAAGCAAAAGCAACAATTAACATTAGCCCATAAAATGCAAATAGAAGTCATTTTTGTTTTCTACATATTTATCTCTCTCTCTTTCTCTCTCTCTCTCTCTCTCACACACACACACACACACGACATACACGCACACACAGAGACACAGAGGTGGACTGTACATATAGTCAAACACCCTGCCATGTGAAAGTTTCAGAAAAAGCTAGATATGGCAGTTAAAAAAAATCCTAAAGATCCATACTTCAAATTGTTCTAGTAAGTAGATAAACATTAAAAAAAAAAATGAAAATTTAAGACACAAGGTTCATTGTCCCACTAAGACTATAAAGAATTTTCACTTTTTGCTGGGCTGTGAAAATGCATCCCTTTAATACCTTTAAGCTGATTAATTTTACTAAACCATCTTGAGAGAAGAAAATCAGGGTGGTTCCTCACTAACAGAGGTTTCACATACTCTACAGTAATTCTCAGTGAAACTCAGCTGCAGTACATTCAAAAACATTAACTTTTAGTATTTTACAAAAATTAGTATAACAACATTCCAGACATAAAGACAGTTAAGAAATATACTGGTCTAATTCCTTGAGCCACCCCCCCACCCCCCACCTTTTTTGGTCCTCCTTCTCCTTCTTCTTCTGCCCCCTTTCCCTTCTCTACACTGAGGACTGAACTCAGGGACACTTGACCACTGAGCTACATCCCCAGTCCTTTCTATTTTATTTTATTTTGAGACAGGGCTCACTATGTTGTTCAGACTGATCTGGGCCCAAGTGATCCTCCTGCCTCAGCCTCCTGTGTGCTTGAAGCTTAGGGACTCGTCCAAGGGCATACAGTCAGCTAATAAAAGAACCAATCATTACAAACAGAAGAAGCCAGATATTTTTTATGCAGTCTGGTCATTTTTCTCCTATATAGAGAAGGTTAATATGTTAAATATGAATATAATTCAAAGTGATAAGAGGAAATATTCCAATTATGGTTTAAGGATAGAATAAAAAGAATTTCTGTTTATCAGAATTGTAACTGCTTTGACATGTCTGAAAGACCAACTCAGGTGTGAGTGCAAACTAACCCTAATCTGCTTAAGTCACATTGCAATGTGTCAGAGAGGTAGATGAGGCACAGAATGCTTTTCCATTTTGAAACCAAAGAGAACTACATGTTAAAATGTATAGCCAGTATTCTACCAGACAGTTATTCTGCTTCTTAATAACAGAAATGCTCCTAGTGCCTCCAGTAACAGATGGCTTAATATAGCATGTCAGCTGGCTCCTCTGATACCTCCAGAAATAACCACCTGATGCTCACACACCAGCTCCATGAGACCACTGCTTTCCTGCATCTTTTGCCCTTGCATAGGTTACATTCCTTCCCTGCACTATCTTTCTTATCATCCAGCAACTGAATTCTTATTGACTGATCAAGGTCAGGATTGAATGTCACCATCTTCCTAATAAATTATTCCTTTTGCCAAATTGCACAAATTTTTCTTCAACTTGATCACAGTTCTTACTATCCTACATTGTGTTAGCTTTAGGGGTTTGGAGCCCCCCAACTTTTAACTCCTTGAGTGTAGCGACTGTCTTAAACTTAACAAATTAAAAAGCTTTCATACACAGTGGTACCTAGCAAGAAGAGGATTAAAAAATCATCTGCTCTCCAGCCTGGCATGACCCACTCAAGCCCCCACGCCTGCCTTCGAAATTTTCGGAGCATCATGCTGGCACTACACCCCAAAACGGACAGTCCCAACTATGGCTCTGTGACTTGCTATTTCATCCATGTGCTCAGCAGTGGCCGTGCTCCCTGACCCTGCCTGCTGGGACCCTACTACCCTTGGGCAGCCTTCCCATCAGTTGAGTCCTTTCAGTAAGACTTAAATCATCCAAATGTTGAATTTTCAAACTTTACATCTGGAATTGAGTACAGAGTGTAGAAATTAAAGCCCTGGAAAGATTCATTCCATTATATACTTATGTAGTAACAGATCTGAACTTTGTACTGTGGATTAACTACAACATTTCCAAAGAGATAGAGATAGTAACATTTACTGATTTACTGATATGCACACATGCAAAAAGGAATTGTTTTCAGAGTGACTTAGTATTTTCACATCTCTTAGTGTAACTGTAAGGCATATCTTTACTTAAAGTGATGAATAAGTTACAAAAGCACTTTATGAAAAGTCCAAGTGAAAACACCAAATTATCATAGAAACTTAAATTCATATACTGTTTTCCACATCTGAATTTAGTTAAGATATAATTCAAATAAGCAAAGCACCGTCCACCAAGTGATTCACATACTCCTATGACTATTCATTAAATAACCCATCTGCAGGCATGAATGCTTCCTTTTCTAGAAGAAATATACATAATATAGTCTATGCTTAAAGCTCAAAGGAAAGATTTATATTTCTAATCTGGTGGGTATTTTTTTGCTACATGTAAAAGTTCTATTTTCTCTCTTCTTTGTGAGACAAATACCACTTTCAGGGAAAAGGTGAAAATGTTGAAAAGATAAAAAAGAGATCTGCAATTTGAATTATAAAAATATTGATCTGTGACCATGTGACCACATCTCCTCAACCCATATTCAATAAATTAACCTAAGACCTTTAACTCACTGTATAAATCAAAATAATTCAGAGATTTTTCTGATCAAAAGCAATTGCTAATGATATGATGATAATAAACACCCAGAGAGCTGGGTGTTGCAGTGCATGCTGTAAGCCCAGTGACTCAGGAGCTGAGGAAGGAGGATCACAGGAAGAAGCTAGTCTCAGCAATTTAGAGAGGCCTGAAGCAATTTAGCGGGACCCAGTCTCAAAATAAAAAATAAAGAGTTCTTTAGCTGGGCATGGTGGCACATGCCTCTAATCCCAGCAGCTTGGGAGGCTGAGACAGGAGGTTCGCAAGTTCAAAGCCAGCCTCAGCAAAAGCAAGGAGCTAAACAACTCGGTGAGACCCAGTCTCTGAATAAAATATAAAAAACAGGGCTGGGAATGTTAACTCAGAGGTTGAGTGCACTGACTTCAATCCCCAATAAACCCCCCTCACCCCAAAACAAAAGCTGGGGATATAGCTCAGTGGTAGGGTGGATTCAATCAACAGTACCAAAAAAATTTAAAAATGAAAAGAAACATCCAGGAATCACATGCTCATTATCTACTTTTACCTTTCTTCGTTCCTGTTCCCTCTGCTGGAGTCTACAGACGGAGTCATTAGCTGCTTGCACTGAAATAAAACAGACAGTTGGTTTACAATTGTTAGCCTTTAGTCAGGAAAGACTGACTTGGATTCTGTTAATTTCAAGAAACCACAAAAAAAAAAAAAAAAAAAAAAAAAACAAACAAACAATCATTTTGATGGCTGGGGGGTGGCTAAAAGGGAAAAACAAGTTTTGCCAATATATTTGGGATATTGTAATTAGAATGACCACCATGGTTGAGCGTTGAGATATGCAAGCCAAACGGCACATGAGTACTGACTTCAATGACAAGTGTCAAGAACAACCTCAGAATTCTCTGATGGCTGCATTCTGAGGAATTATGGCTTTCCCTCATCTCTCCAATTCGCTGACTCCCACCCTTCCTCACCCACACCACCATTTTTTTGCAGGCAGTGCTTCACCTCTAGATAGTTTCAACAACTTTCTACCATTCTTCTCACCCCTCCTCTTTTGTCTTCTAATGCATCCTGGCGGCCAGTACAAGTTTAACTCTCCAGATCATTTCTATTAAGTCATTTCCATTTCTTAAGAACCCAAACTGCTGGTACAGAATGAGTATCCCTAATCTGAAAATCCAAAATCCAAAGGCTCCAAAATTCAAAACATTTTGAGCACTACCTGGGTGTAGTGGTGCACACCTGTAATCTCAGAGCTAGGGAGGCTGAGGCCCTAAGCAATTTAGTGAGATCCTGCCTCAAAGTTAAAATGAATAAATAAAAGGGCTGGGGATGAGGCTCAGTGGTTAAGTGACTTTGGGTTCAATCCTTGGTACCAAAACAAAACAAAACCCTTCTGAGTTCTGACAACACAAGTGGGATATTCTACACCGACTTTACGCAGTGGGTCTCAGGCAAAACGCAAGCACACTAAAAATACTGCATAAAATTACCTTTGGGCTATACGTAATAAGATGTATATGAATTAGGCAAATTTCCTGTTTAGACTTGGGTCCTATTCCCAAGAGATCATATGTGCAAATATTCTGAGATCAATAAAAGAAAAAAAGCCAAAATTCAAAACAATTCTATTACCAAGCATTTCAGATAAGGGATACTCATGTAGTCATTACTGAAGTTATTTGAATATTTACTATGTGCCAAGACCTGCACTAAGAAATTCACATGCTTGCCAGGAGTAGTGGTGCACACCTGTAATCCCAGCGCCTCAAGAGGCTGAGTCAGGAGGCAGTTGAAAGCTAGCCTCAGCTGAAGTGACATGCTAAGCAACTCAGTGAGACCCTGTCTTTAAATGAAATACAAAATAGGGCTGGATATATGGCTCAGTGGTCGAGTACCCCTAAGTTCAATCCTTGGTATTCAAAAATGAAATTCACATGCTTTAATCCCCTTACTCCTATTTTTCTCTTAGAAAACAGACCATCCATTTTATGAATGACACATCTGAGGAACAAAGAGGTGATCCTGTCACTCAAGAAGATCATACAACTAATAAGAACAGGAAACAGCATTTCAAATCAAATCTTTCTGACTCTCAAAAGATTTGGCTCCATACTTTACTGCCTCTTAATATTTCATCAATGAAACCAGTTTCAATTCTTCAGTCATTCAAATTTTTTCATTTACCAGATCTATTATTTCTGTTTACAGGTGTTCTCACTTCACTCAAATAAAGATGTTTGGTATGCAGGCTAAGGAAGCCTTGGTCAGCCCAGCCCAGGCTTGAGCCCTTGGTTGTGTGGCTGATCCTGGACATGTTTTCTCAGTCATTCATTCATCAAATATTTATTGAGCATTCACCATGTACCAACACTGTTCCTGCTGCTGCTCCTACTACCTTCACACCTTACTTCCTCACTTATTAAACGAGCATAACAACCAATAATAGGACTTCAGGACTGACATGACAATTATACCAGATATGCATAATATAACTACTATTACTACAACAAACCACTTACAATGGTTCTTTACACACAAAGCAAGCAGTCAAGAAACTAATACAATATAGGAGAGTATGAACTATGATCAAGTTGCAGAGAAATTTGTATAATTTGGCAGAGGAATAATTTTTTAGGAAGATGGTGACATTCAAGGCTGACCTTGATTGGTAAATAAGAATTCAGTTGCTAGAAGATAAGAAAGATAGTGCAGGGAAGGAATGTAATCTATGCAAGGGCAAAAGATGCAGGAAAGTAGTGGTGGCATGGAGCTGTGTGAGCATCAGGTGGCTTTTTTTGGAGGTGGCAGAGGAGCTGAAATGCTCTATTAAGCAGCCTGTTACTGGAGGCACAAGGAGCATTTCTGTTATTGAGAAGCAGAATAACTATCTTATAGAATACTGGCTATACATTTTAACATGTGCATGTAAAATGAGCATAACAATTAATAATAGGACTTCAGGACTAACATGATTGTTACATGAGATAACAGCAGACATTATGCTTATAATAATTCAAATACTACTAATAAAATCACCCAAAATAGCTCTTTGCACACAGCCATTAGTCCCGAAATGTTATTGTTACTATTATTCTATTTACTGCACTACCCTTATTGAAAGTGCTTTCTTTATTCCTTTCCTCTTTTTAAAATGTTTTGATTGTTTCAAAAGCTGAGTTCAAGGTCATTGCCTTCACAAAGCTTTCCTAGATTAGTTATTCTTATAAAGATTTTCCCTGATTTGAAATTCTTTCATCAGATACACGTGTATGTGTATTCTACCACTTTATCTTGCATTTGCTTAAACTGGAGGTTGATCTAATTGTTTTACAATTATGCCTTCCTACCCCACCCCAGGCTGGGCCCAACTAGGTCACAAGTTCCATAACAGGGCAGGGACTATGATTCCTCTTTGAGAAAAATGTTAGGTTTCTCCCTCTGGGAATATGGTAAAAGAGGAGGAATTTGTTTTCAAAAAGCTATGTTTTTATCAGCAACCATTAATTTTAGTTATTATTAAAGATAATATTTAAGGAATAAAAATTAGGTTCCCAATCATTGTTTTTTCCCTAAAAGAAAAGATGAAAACAAAACAAAATAGGAGTTGATTAGATCTGCCTCCTTTCTGCAGCATTTATTAAGATGACATCATCTTTCCCAGGCAGTGGTTCTATCATTTCCTGTTTTTTTTCCCCCCTTCCTGGCTCTGTGAACATAACTTAAAAATCCAATTTGCTGTCTTTAGTTGGTTGCCATTTTCAGATCATTCTGAGCTTACTCTAAGAGTTACAGGACTGTGCCACTTATTTTGTCATTTGTTACATCCTTTAGTTATGACACATCTGACAAAGGCACACTTTTTTCTCAACAGAATTTTCTTTATGTCTGGATAGAACATCCATTTTAAGAAATTTCAGCCCCTGTAAAGTAACACATTTTAACTCATTAGCTACCCAACAGATAAAGTTTCTTTTCTGAATTCTGAAATCTGCTTTTGTAAAATCTAAAAAAATCATCTTCCTACACCAAACATTCTCTTCCTTCATAATTACTGATTCCAAGAGGAAAAGGTCTATTTCTAGGAATTTTCCTATCACTTTCACATCTCTTACTGGCTCTACCTAATTCAGTACAAAGAAACTTCCCTTCTGTCTCACTGTTTTAGGAGGCTATGTTGACTTAAAGAATAGAAGGTCAGGAATTTAGCAGATGCCTTTCTCTTAACCAAGATTTTTCAAGGAAGTTAGCACCTTGATAGAGTTATTGTGCCAAACATGCAGCTAGCATTGTCCCGATTTTCCCAACATAAAGGAGAAATTCTATCATGATAATAATTTTGGTTTGGTGTTAGAAGCAGATGTTGGCTCACTCATTCATTTTAATGAAAAATAGTTACTGAGCAGCTACAAAGTGCCAGACACAGTCATAGGTCAGACTATAGTGAACAAAAAGTCCCCAAGCTCAAGGAACTTGAATTGCAGTATGGAAAACAGGCAACATGTAGGTAAACATTCAGCATGTCAGCTGGTGAAGGATGATATGGATAAACAAAGCATGGCAGAGAAGCCAGTGAATGCCAAGTGGAAGAGGTGGCCAAGAAAGGCCTCACACTAGCATCTGGGCAGAGACCTACAGCACATGAGGGTGCTCGGGCATCGGAGAGAAGAGTGTTCCAAGGGAGCAGTAAGTGCAAAGATGCTGAGGAGGGAGGGAGTATGCTCAGTGCATCAGAGGAGAGTGAAAGAGGCCAGTGGCTGGCATGAAGGGAGGGAAAAGGAAATGGTAAGAAATAAAAGTCAGAATGTGGGACATTATGTAGAAACTTCCAGGTCATCGTGAAGATTTCGACTTTTAATCTATGCAAGATGAGGAGATTCTGAGGTCAGTTATGACAAGAATTTAGTTATATAAAAGGATCGTTCAGGCTTCTCTGTGGGGGATGGACTATAGGGAGGAAAAAGAAGAAGTAAAGAGATCAGGTATGAAGTACTAGAATAATCTACGTAAGGGATGAGAGTGGCTTAAACCAGAATGGTAGTAGTTGGTGAAGTAGCAAGGATGATCAGATTCTAATTAGTCTCAAAGTTGAACAAAAATAATTTGAAGTTTGGTTCTAGACATGTTATAGTGAGATGCTTATCAGACCAGGCAGTTGTATATGGAATTCAGAGGAGTGGCCTAGGCTAAAAACAAAAATATGGCATTATTGATTGGCATGCAGTTGACATTTAAAGCTACGATTCTATATGAGATCACTAACAAATTTAAGTATTGATAGGACAGCAGTTGGGGTAACCCAATGTTAAAGTCAAAGCTCTAAGTGGGAACTACAAAGCTAAGGAGGAGCCTGGGTTAGAAGGGAATCTGAGAGACAGAGTGATGTCCCAGAGGAAAGGAGGACTTTTATTGGCTGTACAGAAGGTGACGGCCTGGAGCTGAACTTGGGCTCTGGAGTCAGCAGAATTTACTTTGCACTATAGTTCTTCCCATAGAACCAGGAGTATTAAAACACTACAAATTTCAGTTTCCTCCACTATAAAGTGGGGAGGATAATAAATATTTATTTTACTGGGCTTTTTAGTTAAATAAAAAAGGAGGTGAAAATTCTAATAGTAAAATAGTATAAAAAAAGTTGAAAAAAGGTCAAAAATTCATCGCTTAGTAAATACGAAAAAATTATGACTGTGTACTACAAACACTGAAAAGTGGTGGCCAAGAATAGGAACACAGATTTTAGTAAAGAATCAAGAATACAAATCCCATCTATCCAACTCATCTCCCAAAAGTCAAAATAGGAAAGGGAAAACAAGTTGCCAAAGCCCTTAGAATTCGAATGTACTTTCATTTGTCAAGAAAATAGATGAGGGAGGGGAGAAAGGAACATGATATGTGAGAACATCCATTCTGAAAGAAAACCTAATGAAATTCTTGATAGGTCCTTTGCCATACAAATCAACAAAATGAGTTTAATGAAAGAAATCAAACGTGATGATAAAATACAGAATGAAATAAAAAGTGAGACTACAGAGCTAGGTAAATAAATTGAGAACTATAATACCATTACAGATATAATAAATAGAAAGGGAAACTTAGGAGTAAGAGGGTGGGAGAGAGAAGTGAGAGGACAGGGACCCAGCCCCACCACCCTCCCACTGGGGAGGCGTGCATTCATCCTGCCAACAATGGAAACAATAAAAATAAACAGCAGCAAGAACACTGCACCTTCTAAATGCTTTTTATAATTATTCTCCTTAGAATGATTTTTTAGTAACTACTATCTTTTATAGTAAAAACACTTGTTTTAAGGTATTGCCTTCTGTTTTCTTTAAATTTTTGTTGTCAAATGTAAATGAAATTAAAAATTAATACTTCAATTTTAAAATTATACAATCCCATTCTTGCCAAATGTCTTTTCTTCTTTCTTCCTTTCAATCCTTCCCTATCTACTCATCCAATGATCGCTCCTCCATCTATCCTTCTATTGGATTAAACAAGCGGATGTCTGGAATGATCTTCACCAAAGTTGAAAAGCACTTGTTATTTTTAGGTAATTATTTAGTGTGATTTATTGTTTTCCTTTTTTTTTTTTCTCTTCATTCTTTCTTTTAAAAAGTTCTCAGTTAGGGGTGTAATAACACAGGGGTAGATAATGTGCTTTCTTAGCTGCAGGTGTAACTCAGGGGTAAATCATGTGCTTACATATGTGAGGCCCTGGGTTTAACTCAGGAGTGGGGGGGAAGGGAGGGAGGGAGGAAGAGAGAAAGGGAGAAAGAATTTATTTTTTCTTCATTTCTTATCACTTAAAAAGATCCTTTAAAAAATAAGAAAAATCACTGTACTTAAAAAGAAGGAGAAGGGGAGAGAATATTCTCCAACTTTGGCCATGTAAGGTTATCTGAGGAACAACCTAGAAGCTTTTTGTCCTCCTTACTCTCTAAAATCAAGGACCCTTGACATTGAGGCAAGATCTTCTGACCTCAAACTTGGTGAAATTTATAAGCCTATTGAATAACCAATAAGTGGAACCCAGACACCACTGGTGTATTCAGAATGAGAATATATAAAGGCAATATTTTGATGACCTTCAGGGTTGCTTTCTTGTATCCTGGAAGGCTCATTTACTTTTTGTGGTTTTTAAGAAAACATGGATGAGTTTTGGCCTAAAATCTCTGCTCACCCAATCCCAGAACACTCTGCAAAGTGAGTAGTAATGCAGCCAAAAGCAGAAATGATGCCAAGCTGAGGATTCTGGCCCAACTCTCCACTGGGAGACTCCTAGAGGTCCCTGGCTTCCTGTTCCACAGTCTGCTCTGTGTACAATGTCAGACTAGTGGAGTATGGTCCACATCTGCAGGGTTCTAGGAGGACAATGGACTGAATCCCCTGTATGTTCTCAAACATGTATAGGAAGATACAGACATGGCAGCTTTATTAATAAGCACAAAACTAAACTCATCACTAGTCTTGTACTCTTTAGAAAACATTCAATATATAAGCTTGCTTACATGATTTTGCAAAACTCCTTGATCAATCAGTACTGAAAATAAATAAGCTAACATATAATTTAGAATGTCAAGTTTTTAAAAATACAACTTGCTAGGAATGACAGCCAGGTCGAGACTAATTGTTAAAACTACATCAACTTTAAAGGCAGATAATTATCTCCATTGTAACTATTGACAGTCAGCTTAATAGGCACAAGGACATTCTTATGTTGGAGCCCATCTGAAGAAGCTTTTCCTGCTGTTAGCAGAAAAACAGCTCCAAAAGCCATTGCCTGGTTTCTAATGCCAACAAGACCAAAGTATTTCATAGATGTTAGAACCCCATTAACTTCACATTTTGTGTTTTAATTCATCCATTCAAGAAACTATATTTTCAGTCTAGTATCCAAACTGTCAGTTAATATTTTTCTATTTCACTGGGAAGACTTTACTTTCAAAAGGCTGTCCTTACTCAGAGTTTCAGACCAAGAAGGCAACCAGTCAAAATAGCTGTTCATTGTTTTCTACTGAGTTTCACCCAATTTACTTTTATATAATCAAAGTGTGAAAAAGAAGAGTTATAGGCACATATCAAATGCATACATAAACATTCTGATTAATAGCAATTGCAGTTTTCCTTTTAGCATAATACTGGAACGTTTGTTGGGGTCTGGGTTCTGTGCAAACATACAGACTTCTTGCTGTTCCACTCAAGCCAAATATGATCTCAGGAATTTACCCTTCCAACCCTCTTTTAGTATTAGAGTACATCAGCCTGGACTTAGTTCCACACAAAGCCATTTATCTCCATTATGAACCAAGGTCTCTGCTGATCTCCTTCACGGCCATTCTATTATAGGTCAGTTTTGTCCCCACCACTATCAAGGATACTTTTCCATTTTGTACTGTACTTCAGTAACCCATCATTATTTCCAGTATATCATACCTCAAATGTTCTCAATATAAATCTGAGAAGCCTTAAGTTTCTGATATACTGCTAATTTTAAAATCAGCTACTCATAAAGCTTCTCTATGTTATGATTTGATATTAAAAATACTGATAAATAATCTTTTGATCAACTATCACTCTACATTAGAATATGTCACTTAATAAAGAAAAGTGATAAAATACAAACATTTATGAAAGGATTATTTTTTTGGGGGGGAAAAAAACGGAACTAAAACCTCTGATAGTCTGTTTGGAAAAAAATTTCCACTTCATATTCTAATTCCACGTCAAACATTTTCTTACAGGTAACTTTTAAAATTTTTATTTTATTTTTAGATGGACACAATATCTTTATTTTATTTATTTTTATGTAGTGCTGAGGATTGAACCTATGCCTCATGCGTGTGAGGCAAGTGCACTACCACTGAGCCACAACACCAGGCCAGTAACTTTCTTTTTAAAAGGTAAAATTGTTTTGATTTTCTTGCACGCTAGAAGGACTGCCTTGCACACATCTTGCTTTGGAGATGCATGCTCCTAATATCAAGGCAACTTGCATTAGTCACTAGACAGCCACTTTCATGTGTCCTGATTAGAAGTTTCTTCTTTTCCTTTCCCACCATAATACTTCAGAAAATAAATTTGGCATAGCATTAATTTGAAATCAAAATCAAAAACTTACATCTTTGGAGAACTTCTTTCAAGTTGTCCTGCATCGTTTCTCTGCATTTGGGAAGAGTATGTTCATTTGTTTCATGGATCATATTCTTCAAATTTTCAAGAACTCGCATTTCTCGAAGACCACGTTTTTCCTATTAAAAGGAAGTAAATGACTAGTACTTATTGTGTCTGAAGTCTTAATAATTATTTTCTGAGCTTTCCACCCAGGTTCTGGTTGTTATGTTATTACTTACTACTGAAATTTACAGCCTTCTAATTATTTGGCAATAAATGAGGTCATAACCTGGAGGCATTTTTTTAATTATGAAAAGCTCCAAAAATTGCTTTTTTTTTTTATAGCAATGTTTGAAAATGGACAAGAGAAATACTAAAAGAACAAGAGACTTAAGAGTACCACATATTTCACTAGGAAGAAATTAGACACTTTTGATCCGACTTTAAATTTCATTGTGCATTATATTTTTTTACAATTTTTTTTTACTCTCAATAATAAAAATGGGTGGTAAAAGTAATGATACGTAGATAACTCCCCTGATAGAATAGAACAAGCAGCAACAGACTGAGACTGCTGTCCTCAGAAAAGCCTGCTTGCAAGGCTGTCCTTGGCTGAGGACTGGAATTCTGACCAGTAATCAGTGTCCTTCACTGGTGTAACTTTCCATAAATTATAAAACAGCTCACTGTGCCTAAACTGTTTGCACAAAGACTACGGTTAACACTGACACCTTCCTTCTGGTGCATGGAATTCTGGTATTCGCTAGGCTGAGGATGCCTGTTTGACTAGTCCAAGTAGAAACCCTGGACACACAGGTACAATAGAATGTACTCTGTGCGTGTCGTCACAGCCTGTTGCTAGGGGAGTCAGGCATATCCGTGGAATTGGGAGGAAGTCTTGGAAGTTTCTGCCTGGTTTCCTCCAGACTTCTCTCAGCACCTCTTCCCTTTCCTGGCTTTGCTCTGGATGCTTTTGCTATAGTGAAGTACAGCCACAAACACAACTGTAGCTGTGAGCTCTTGTAATGAATCACAGCCTGGGGAGAGTCTTGGGGATCCTGCTATACCCATCCCCCAGAAAGTAGAGCTTAACTACCTTCCCCACCCAACTTGAGGGTGGGCTAGACTTAGTGACCGTGCTTTGAAAGAACAGACAAGGGAAAGGGGAAACCCTTCACTTTATAGGGAGGAGAAACCTAGCCAATGTGACCTCAACTGGGCCATGAAGGTTCATGCAATTAGTGGAATCATGTCCATAGCATGTAGCCCTGATGTGATGCTATGGGGAGGGGACTTCAACTCTGTGGTTTTCTTCCCTCAAATTCATAACCCCAAAAGCCTAATCATGAGAGAAAATCAGACAAACCCAGATTGGGAGGCATTCTATAGGGTACCTTGCTAGTATAAGACTATCAAGATCAAGAAAAACAGAAAGACTGATAAACTGTCTCAGCCAAAGAAGTCTTGGGAGACATGATAATTAAATGCAAGGTGGTACCCTGGATCAGAGCCCAGAACAGAAAGAAGGCAGTAATGGAAAAACTCATGAAATCCAAATACAGTCTGGTGTTTCATTAATAGCAATGGGCCAATGTTGATTTCTTAGTTTCTTCAAATGTGGCATGGTAATATAAGACATCAGTAATGGGCAAAATTGGGTGAGAAGTATATGGGAACTCTATACTATCTCTGCAAATCCAAAATTAATACAAAACAAAAAGCTCATTAAAAAAGGGTGATAAATTTGATTATAATAGTAAGTTCTACTACTGGGATTTTTATTTGAATCATGCTTATGAAATAGCTGTGGCCAGTTTTTCACTTTTTGTAATTTTCCCATAATGAAAAATTAAAAACTTATAAAAGTTGAGAAAGGATAATATAATGGACCCTCGTGTACTTGTCAACAAGCTTCAACAATTCTCTACTCATGACTAATTTTGTTCCCTTTATAATACTTCACTGATTCCCCTAGAACATTTTGAAGAAAATCCTAGGTAGCGTATCATTTCACTGTAAGTATTTCAACATATCTTTGTAAGATAAAGATTCCTCTTAGGAAAAGAAATAAAGGCACATATTTCCCCCCTCCCCCGAAAGACATACACACATACTGTACACAAGGTCAACAATCCTTTAATATCATTAAATATCAAAGTAGTGCTCATATTCCCTCAAATGTTCTATAAATGTTCTTTCTTATCCCTCCATTTGTTTGGACCAAAATCTAAATTAAGATTCATATATTGCAACTGGTTAACATTTCTTAAGTGCTTTTTAATCTACAGATTTCTCCTCTATCATATTTTTTCCTTGCGGTTTGTTGAAATAAAGTGAGTCATTTGTTCTGCACAATTTCCCATAGTCTGTTTTTTAATGAATGAATCCCTATGGTGTAATTTAACATACTCTGCTGTCTCTTCCCTTTCCTGTAAATTAGTAGTTAGAACTAAAGGTCCAAGCAGATTGAGGATTTTGTTTTGTTTTGTTGTTTGTATGAATTTTTCAGAGGTGGGTTATGCACTCTCAACAGGATGTTGGCATTCCGTCCTCATTTATCAGCAGGGATTCTTCTATGAAAGAGAAACTGCCCTTCCTCCACTATTTGGTTACTCTGAGGAATGTTCACATGTGAAGGAAAACAAAACAACAACAACAACAAAACCACCCTTGATTTTCTCTCCCTTTATTTACCAATTTAAAAAATAATGAGTTACTTCCTTAGTATTCTCTAGGGATGATTAGAAAGAGTTTTTGTTTATATACATCCTAGAGCTTATAGATTTAAGCCTACTTGGGATTTTCCACCCTATTTCAGTGTTGCTCTTCAGTGATACTCAAAACTGTCCGAGCTTTGTCTAGTGGAAGTCTCTTCAAATTGGCTGTGGGAGGCTTTTTAGAGAATTCCACTATTCTTTGTCATTCTCTTTGCCTTCTGGTATAACCTGATGCTTCAGACTCATCCTATACATCTGCTCCAGAATCAGCAGTTCTCTAACCACTACACCAGCACCAAGAGACGGAATTCAGAAACTGAGCACAAGGGCTGCTGGCTGCTACCGGTTGGCCATTATTTCTAACCTTTCAGTAGACAAGGCTGGGAGCTATGTGAAAGAAGAAAGAAAGGAAGAAAAGAAAAGAAATACCATGAGGTGATATTGACAAACAAATTCAGACTATAGAATTTTTTTCTGCCCTGTACTACGGATTGAATCCAGTGACTCTACCATGGAGTTACACTCCCAGCCCTTTTTATTTCATTATTTTCTGAGACAGGATTTCCCTAAGTGGCAAAGGCTGTCCTTGAACTTGTGATGGACCCTTTTGTCTTAGCCTCCCAAGTAGCTGGGATTACAAAGTGTGCCACAGCATTCCCCAGGACTACAGAATTTCAAATTACATTCCTCTGTTTTAACTGTTTCTTTCCAGGTTTTCAAAACCCCAACCCAATTACTCATTTACCTTATCATAAATTAGATCAAATAAAAACACTAAATATTAGCATTAACAAAATGATTACTAAAAACAATTTAATATTTTTAAAAAACTTATGTGTTTTGAAAGTATATTACATTAGAAATGTATATTTAAGCCAGGCAATCCCCAGTACCAAAGAAAGAAAGAAAGAAATATATCATCCAATCACTGTGTTTTAACATTATTAGGAATAATTTCTTTCTAAAACACGATTTGTTTCTCTACATTTAATTTGATGTTTTGAGATTGTTCCTTAAAGTTTAATTTTGATTTAAATTATGTAAAATACTTACACGGCTCCAAAACTACATCTGTGAAACAAACAAAAAAAGTCAAAGAAGCCTAGCTTTCATCTTTATGCTTTGTACCTTGTGTCCTCTATCACTTTCTCTTCAGGTAACTATTTTTAAAAATGTACCCAACCACTGTTTTAGTGTAAGGATATATACATCCATACACATGTGTATGCATGTAAGTTGAAAACAATGTAAATCAAAATGCACTTAATTCATCTAATCTACCAACATTCTAGCTTAACACATACACTGGTGAGTACTGTTTATTTCCTTTCATGATTGTGTAGCTGAGTGGGAGCTGTGGTTTGAAGTACTGGCCACATGGTGAGAGGACTGGACCTCATGTCACAAGCCTGGGAACAGATCCAATTCAAAATATTTGAAAGATGGTTTCTACTGGCTGTGTATCACTTTTGTTCCATCATAAAGGTGAAAAAATCTAAATTGAACTACTTAAAGTTGGAGACTGTATTTTTAAGTCAGCATTTTTGTTTTCATGGTTATGTATATACCAATTCTTTATGCAATAACCTTGTATATAATACCTCCACTTTTTCAGCTATAGTTTTTTTTGTTCTCTACATAAAGAATATATTAGGTGACCATCTTTTCTTTCTCTAGTCTTTTCTTATTTCTCAGAATCTAATTTGAAATACTGTCTGTTATGGGTTGGGCCTTAAATGTCTTCCACAAACTCATGTGTTGAAGCCTGATCTCCAGCTACTGGAAGATGGTGGAAACTCTAGGCGATGGGGCCTTGCTGGTCACTGGGATGTGCCTTTGAAAAGTATTTTTTCCCAGCCCCTATCTGTCCCTTTCCCTTTGTTCCCTGGTGGATAGGAGGTGAGGAACTCTGTACCACCATGTGCTTGCTGCCATGACATTCTGTCTTAACACAGGCTCAGAACCAAAAGAACCAAGTGACCGTGGACTAAAATCTCTGAAACAGTAAGCCAAAATAAAGCTTCCCTTTAAATTGTTTTTCTCAGGTATTTTTTTTCTCACAGTGATGGGAAATTGACTAATACAGTATCCTTTTATTTTCAGTTAATATTTATGAGGCAACCAGAAAGGGAATCCTGCTTTTCATACACCTTCCCATCTCCTTCCATTTGCTGATAATTATGCTGCGTCTTCACTGTTAGAACACGGAGCCACTGTATGTCACACTGTTCTTCTTCTACACTGTTCAGTCTTAATTCTTTAGCTCAACATATCTTTAATGCTTACCAATTCACTTTTTAAAAATATTTTTTAGTTGCCAGTGAATTTTTTACTTTATTGGTTTATTCATATGTGGTGCTGAGGATCCAACCCAGGGCCTCACACGAGCCAGGCAAGCGATCTACCACTGAGCCACAACCCTTACCAATTCATTTTACGAGGGAGTCTCTCCAAACATTTTTGTTGTCTGAAATTCACTCTGTTGGAAATGCTCATTTGAACAGTATTTCCAGAGTCCTGCAGACTTTCACAGTGTGTCTGTGGTCCTTATGTCTAGGAATCAGTTTGGCTAAATATAAAACCCCCTATTGTTACTCCACTGTCTTCTAGCACAACACAGATAAATCTGTTAACGATCTGATTTTCTTCCTCTCATAAGGGACTAAGCCACTTTGTCTGGATGCCCAGGGGATTTTTTTTTTTTTTTTTTCCTATAAAACCCAACAGTTTTATCTGCAAATGTCTCTGTGTTGGTTATACCAGGTTAATCTTCACATAAAGCAGTGTGCCCTTCAATGCAATTCCAATAGTATTGTTAATATGGGAAAGTTTTCTTGAATTCTTGTTTTTACATTTGTCCTTTACATTGCTTTGGTTTTCTTCTCTAGGAGCTCATTATCACACATAATCTTGGATGGTCTGTATTTATCATCAATGAACATCCCTTCCTTTTGAGTCTTTATCTCTTTATCCCTGTCTCTTCGATTTTAAACCTATTTTCAGTTTCACATAAGGACTAGCCATTTTATTCAGTCTTGTCTTCTTTTTCATTTAGTTTTCAATTCTAAAATACTCCTAAAATTTTCTTTTTCCTGAATTCGTTCACCTCATCTTTTATTTCCCATTTCTATTCTATGCAATCATTTGGATAGAGTTTTTCTGACTTATGTCATCATTCTCTCCTCACTTCCCAAATTTTCTTATGTTCTCTAAGCTCATTTTGAAGTATTAGCTTATAGCTTTTTATCTTTCAGGGTAGTTATTTTTCTTATTTTATTTCCTTGAGGGATACTATTCTACTCTTTTATCTTCTAATAAATTTCTATGGAATTTGATTTCTGTGCAGGTTTAACTGAAGTTAGGTTTCCTCCATTTTTAGAAGGAAGGGGTTCAGCTTAATTTCAAGTTGTAGAACTTAGCTCTTAAAAAGCCTCTATTTTTCAGTTGCTACTAACAACTACACACCTTCTTACTGATATACCTAGGTATTCCATAACTATTCAAGAAAGCACTAAGTGTATGGGGTTTGCTAAAAACCACACTGGGATTTGAACAGCACTATTCCATTTGTACTTCATAAAACTCATAGACTAACAAGTATTTCTCCTCAGCATCATGAGAAAGGCCAGCTAGAAAGGTAATGGCACAGAGGACAACACCTTGACTCATAGGATTCCACCTGAAAGGAAGACCTTTCTGAACTTCTATCCATAATTTTTGCAGAAAATCAGGAGCAAGACAGTCAACTCTCCTTAAATGCTAATGAAAATACAAGAAGAGCTCACACTACCAAGTACTTCAATAATTTAAGTAATGCTGCCACCATGTGGCACTTATTTCCTTCTTCTACAAATAAGATTTAATCAAGGAAAAGATAACTGTTGCCATATGCATTAAATCTTTTAAATATATAAACAATTTTAGTTTTAAATGCTAGCCACCTTTTCTTAAGGTGAACTACATTTAAGTGGCAGAAGGAAGATGAAACTTCCAGGAAGTACCGATACCCCTGCTTCATCACCTTATCCTGTCCCCCCAGGACACTCTGAAAAAAGGACATTTTTATTAAATATAGGATATTATTGTTGGGGCCAAAATAGTTTTAAAAATGTGTAAATACTGCAGATATAAATTCAAACCTGAAGCCTCTCAGTTTTTCCTTTCTAATTTTAGAGGAAATGTGAAAAGATAACAAAAGAAAAGGGAGCTGAGCCCCATATGCAGGACAATTTCTATGCTGCACTAAGCCTGGGAAAGACCAACTGGGGTGGCAATTGTGTGAAAAGCCCAGATCAAGTACTCTTCAATGGGATTGTGGCTCAGTGGTAGAGTGCTCGCCTAGCATGGGCAGGAACCGGGTTCGATTCTCAGCACCACATAAAAATAAAGGCATTTTGGGCTGGGGATGTGGCTCAAGCACTAACGCGCTTGCCTGGCATGCGCAGGGCGCTGGGTTCGATCCTCAGCACCACATAAAATAAAGATGTTGTGTCCACCGAAAACTGAAAAATAAATATTAAAAAAAATTCTCTCTCGAAAAAAAAGGCATTGTGTTTTGCCACCTATACCTAAAAAATAAATATTTAAAAAAAGAAGAAGAAGAACAGCACTCAAACACAGCTAACCAGGAACTTCAGAGCCCTTCAAGACCATTCCTTAATGACAGAGACCCATCTTCAAAGCAATACGAGAATGCTCTTTCATATAGGATACAAATGTATTTTGGGGTCCTGACATTATGTCTTACAAAATAAATTTTTTTTTTTTTTTTTTTTTACTCTATAGAATAAACTTTTCACATCACAGCCAATGTGAAAGTTTTATTCTTCAGTAAACATTTTCTAAGACAATGCTTATGCCATTAGTTCAGGTAAACCGTGTTTTCCCTTGAGATATTAAAAACTGGACCTAAACTCACTTAAGTTATTGTAAATTCTGAATTAACACATTTTTGTTTGCTTGTACTTGTTACAATCTTTTTTTTAAAATTTTTTTTTGTAGTTGTAGATGGTCAGAATGCCTTTATTGTATTTGTTTATTTTTATGTGGTGCTGAGGATGGAACCCAGTGCCTCACGCATGCTAGGCAAGCACTCTACCACTGAGCTATAGCCCCAGCCCTACAATCTTTTTCTTAATAGTTAGAAACATTTGTCTAACAACTATATACCAAGGATTTTTTTAAATGATAGATCATTAAATCCTCATAAAAACTAAAAAATTCTGTAGTGTATATTATTGTTCTCATTTTATTGACAAGGAAAATGATTCTTATAAACCAAGTAATCATAACTACCAGGATTTGAATCCGGACACGTCAAAGTTCTAAGGCCTATATTCTTCCTACCCTTCTATAGTGCCTCCTCTTCAAAAAGATTTTGAAGGACTTATTAGTGCAGAGTGCAGGTATTATGGTTTGGATGAGGAATGTCCCCCAAAGGCTCATATATTGAAGGCTTTGTTTCCAATGCAACAAGGTTCAGAGATGTGTCTCTAAGTATATACTAACTAGGTTGAGAGGGCTCTGACTTCAGTGGATTTATCTATTGACGGATTCATAGGTGATGGGTTTCTGGGGGAGGTGGTGGAAACTTCAGGATGTAAGGCCTAGCTGGAGGAAGTAACAGGTTACTGGGCATGCCCTGAAAGTGTATATCTTATCCATGGCCTCCCCCGACCCCAGCCCTGGGACCCCTCTCTCTGCTTTCCAGTGGCCATAAGGTGAGCAGTTTTACTCTGCCTTACTTCAGGCCTAAAATAATGGAACCAGCCAACTATGGACTGGAACCTCTGAAATCCTTGAGTTTAAATAAATCTTTCTTCCTTCAAGTTTTTTCCTAATTGATTTTTAAAAAATAAATGATAGCAGAATGCATTACAACTCTTATTACATCCATACAGCACAATTTTTCATATCTCTGGTTGTATATAAAATATGTTGACACCAATTTGTTTCTTCATACATAGACTTTGGATAATGATGTCCATCACATTCCACCATCCTTGCTAACCCCCTACCCGCTCCCTTTCCCTTCCACCCCTTTGCCCTATCTAGAGTTCATCTATTCCTCCCGTGCTCCCCCTCCCTACCCTACTATGAAAGTTGTTTTTCTCAGGTATTTTGTCATAGTGAGGAAAAGCTCACATAGCAGATAATGCATCTCTTCTCAAAAACATGCCTATTTTCTCTTGGCCAGCTATCTTCCAGCTCAGTTAAACAGGTGATGGCTTCAACAAGAAGCCATCTTGAATACAACATATTTCAAAGCATATATAAGGTATGTTTTGAGGTAAACTTGAACATTTCTTTCCTCTTCCATTCAAGACTCAAAGTTTTATTTTTATAGTGTTTTTACAGTCCTATTTTACACTAATATGGAACACCAAAAGAAGTATAATGACACTTGTATCTGAAGGACAACTCAGACATAAATCAATTAGCTTTTTGATTTTTTATTTTTTGCTCTCCAACTTTGGGCTCAGTCTCTATGAGATGAAGGGTTTAGATTAAACAACCTAATTCCATAATTCTATTTTTCTTTTAATATAAATTGGACCTTCAGAGGTATATTTATAAATATTGTTTTAATAAAAACTATTCAGGGGCTGGGGATGTGGCTCAAGCGGTAGCGTGCTCGCCTGGCATGCATGCGGCACTGGGTTTGATTCTTAGCACCACATACAAATAAAGATGTTGTGTCCGCTGAAAACTAAAAATAAATATTAAAATATTAAAAAAATAAAAATAAAAACTATTCAGTATTACAAATTGACCCGATTAACAAAAAGATGACTCATAAGAAAGGGCATATTAAATGTCAAGAAAACCCAAATTTAAATCCAAGCTCTGTTGCTTGTTCTTTTAAATCATATTAAGCACCTACAATGTGCCAGGTATTTTTAAGCATTTTGAACACAAGAATATGAAAAACAAGCCCCTACTATTATGATACTTACATTCTAGTGAGAGAAGACAGGCAATAAATAGTAAATAAAAACAGTAAGTGCTTGTGGCAGACAAAATTTTAAATGGTCCCTAGATCCCTACCTTTAAGGCACATACACTTTCTCCCAGTTAACTCAATCAAACTCTAGTGCTATGGTGAAGGGATTCTGTAGGTGTAATTAAAATCTCAAATCAGGTGACTTTAAGAAAGAAAGATTACCTTCAGTGTGCCTGTCTTGCCAGGTGAGTCGTTAACTAGGACTGAGCTCTTTCTGGCCAGAAAGATTTAAAGCATGAGAGGAAATTTCTGAGGGGGGAGCTCTTCACTTTTGGCTTTGCTGATGGAAGGGGTCAGGTAGCAAGGATTATAAGAGTCCCTCTATAATCATGTCAGTCTGGAAAAGAACTCTGAACCCAAAATGAGAACACAGCCTGGCTACTACCTTGATTTTAGCTTTGTGAGAACCTGAGCTGAGGTCCTAGCCATGCTGTGACCACATTTCTGACCTGGAGAACTCTGAGCTAATTAATGGGTATTGTTTATTAGCTCCAATTTTGGGCTCAGTCTCTATGAGGTGAAAGGTTTAAATTAGCGAAAACAACCTAATTCCAAATGCTATTCTTCTTTTAATATAAATTGGATCTTTAAAGGCATATTTATACATATTGTTTTAAAAAAAACTATTCAGTATTTCAAATTGAAATAAGCTACCAAACTTCTGGTAATTTGTTACATGGCATTAAAAAACAAGAACAGCATCACAGAGGGTGAGAGGATAGAATGCCTTAAGGACTGCTGTGAATTAAGGGACCAAGTGACATTTAACCTGCAACCTAAACAAAAAATAGTAAGCTGTACAAAAAATGGAGAGGAGCATTTAGGAAAGATGAAATTGTGGGAGCAAAGACGATCAAGATGTGTTAAAGAAAGAAAGAACATGTGGTGGAAGCATAGTAAATGCATAGCTATGTGTAATAATGTATGAAATACAAGTCGGAGTCTGTGATCACCCAGGATTTTTAAGCACAGCTAAGGAGCTAGATTTACTCTAAGTGTGAAGAGAGGACCTGGGTGTCAGATGTAGACACCATTTGGCTAGTGTGTGAAAAACACTCCACTCAGGTTGAAAGCAGGAAAATCAGGCAGAACCTATGGCAGGTGTCAGGGGATAGTTGGTGGTGGGCTGGATAACAGTAGGGGCAGTGGGAAGAGGGCTAAGTAGGAAGAGTTAAGGTATGTTTTGGAGGTAAACTTGATCATGTAGTTGCTGAGTCATAATTCTCACATTTAAGTATAATTAAATCTACAATTCCTATCTGAAACATTCAATGCAATTCTTAAAACATGTTTATACAACACACTGTAAAGGAACACAGCAAGTTTCCATAGAAATTTCTATTATATTCTCACAAAGAATTGGTGACAATCTTTACACAGCATATAAAGGATAGTCTCAAGATAGCTTTCGGTGTGTCCTACCTATTCTTTTCCTATAAGGACAATGAAAATAACTGATGGTTATTCCTAGGTACCACACAATATTCTAAGATACACACATGCACACACATGTGTACAGACATACACACTCACACATCTTTAATCTTCATTATCTTGTGAAGGAACAAGGAAATGACAGTTTTTGAGTTAGTCTGCTGAACTAAGAAATGTTTGTCTAATGCTACAGCTCAATCTATCTTGAGTGCTCAGTAACACAGGCTTCCTATAGTTTTAAGGGTTTATTAAAGAGTCTCGGCTTTTGGCAGATTTAGACACCCTACTTGGTTGAAGTCTCATTTGAAAAGAGAACCCCAATATACACAGAGTCACAAAATAGTGTAATGCCATTTATCATCTGCCCAACAGTAGCGTGGGAAATTATTATCTAACATACAGTGAGTCGATTATACACGTGCAAAACTAAGAAGAACAAGACAGCATATTGCTGGTAGTCAAATGCAAGGTGAACAGTGGCAGGTGGAAAAGCTTGGACTTCACCCTGCAGCTAACAAATACTTATCAAAGGCTTTTAAAAAGTAAAATAATGTTAGATCACTGTAGTAGCAAGGCAAAATCTTGATCTGACTTGGTTGAGATAACAGGCACACCAGTCAGAAGGAACTGGAATTCTAGATGCAGTAACATCTAGAAGACCTGCCCACTGGATATGGGCCCTCAAGGGAATTTGTGATTTCAACTTAAGTGTGTCAGTGAGTGCTGATGCCCCAACTGAGGAGAAAAAAAAAAAAAGAATTCTCTATAGAAAGTTTCTTTCTAGAAAAAAAATTTTTTTTTGGTACTGAAGATTGAAGCCAGAGGTGCTTTACCACTGAGCTACATCCCTAGCCCTTTTTATTCTGAGACAAGGTCTTGGTAAGTTGCTGAGGTTGTGATTCTTCTGCCTCAGCCTCCAGAGTCACTGGGATTACAAGTGTGCACTATCACGCCTGGCTATAAAAAATGTTTCATTTTCTGTAAAACAAGCCTGGAAAATTCAGACCCATCAAGCTCTAAAATTTCTTTTTTGGCTATATTTCATTTTATAGATAAAACCCCTGCAAGCCATTGGCATTAAATACCTTAGAATAAGCACTAGAACTTGAACCTGAATCTCTTGCTATCTGGTCTTGTACTCATCAAAGTACAAAAGTAAGTTTTGGGGGCTGGGTATATAGATTAATGGTAACCTAGCATGCACTGGGCCCTGGGTTCAATTCCTAGCACTCTCTTTTCCCACCAAAATATTTTCACCTCTTTGTACATAATAATAATAATAATTTCTACTCAGTATATTTTGTAAGCCCCTGGAATAAAACCAGAGGAATTTCCTTTCTGTAGAGTATCATGTTAATGATTAGGGTAATATTTTTTTACAAAATAAGCTTTTGATACTCACTTCAAATTCTTTTACAAAATAACGAGTTTCACCTTGAATAACTGGTCTGTGATCCAAAAGCCTTGAATGAATTTCTCCAAGATCTAAAAAAAGATAAAATGAAATTTTGGGTTAATCCATGATGAATGACGTAATCTCTAGCTTGTTTTACTCTTCCCCTTCCCCACAAATAGATGAGAAAGTAGGTTAAAAATCCATTTCTGACCATATATTAGGAGAAAAATCTCATCCACTACCAGTTGGTACAAAATTGGTACAACTACTTTTAAAAGCAACTTGGCAATATCTAATAAAATTGAAGATATATGCATCTAACAATTTCATGCCAAGATATACATTCAAGAAAAAAATCTTGCGAAAACAAATAATCCATCTGTAATTATTTACTATGAATAGGTCTACTATCAAAAGAAAAATTAAAGAGAGCATCCTAAAAACATTCACACAGTGGGATACTACAAATCAAGTAAAAAATGAATAAGTTACACATAACAACATGGATAAATCTGACATAATGTTGAACAAAAAGCAAGTTTCAGAAGGATTAAATGCATTTACCCAAACTTTAAAAATATGTAAAATAATACTTCAGACACACAGAAGCAATAAAAATAAAAGACATGCAGAAGAATGATAAACACCAAATTCAGGATAGTGGTAACCTTTTCAGAGGGGGAAGTCAATGAATGTAATTAGAGGGGGGTGCACAGTGGGTCTTTTAATGATTTATTAAGGTGGGTGGTGAGCGTTCATTATAAGTATCTTTACTTTTTGGAAGGTTTGAAAAAGTCATAGTTAAGTAAGAAAGTTCTGAATTTTCAAAGATTTTGGTGAGTCTACTCATTCTTCTTAGTAACAAATAGTTTAAAATGTAAACCACAAAATTCCTGGAGAAACTGAATAGCCAAATAAAAATACGTATCATCATATTCATTTATCAGGTTAATTAGTATAGCTCTCACCTCAAACATTCAAAATGTTCTCAATTGGCTTTTCTGAAATAGTCAATAGTTGTCAATTACAGTTATCCTACTGTGCTACACGACGCTAGAAGTTAGTCCTAATGTCCAATTGTATCCCTGTACTTGTTACTAGCTAATCGTTCTCTACCTTTGGAAGTCATTTTAAACAGAGAAAGCACCAATGAAAAGTCTCAAAATGTGAAAAATAAGGCACTAGCCAGAAAGTGGAAAAAGAGACTTGCTTACAATATGACTACTGAGATAAAAAGCAGAGCATCACTTTGACCTCAGCTGGGAAACGTGCAAATCAGATGACTCAAACTCTGACATTGCAGATGAACTTGAAATCACCACCAATATTGATTTTGGAGTTACAAGTTTGTTTTAGCAATTAAGTGAATTCAATGAGGATGGCTGTAAGTAACTAAATACTATATTTAAAAAACAAATCCAACCACATGGCTCTTTAACATTGTTCTATAGTTTCCTGCTATTCAAGAAAAATCTCATTTTCCTTAAAAATGTAAGAAATCCTCTATGGTGTGATTTCCCCTAGCCTCACCCCTCAGTCACACTGAAGTAGTATCTGTAGCTTCCCAAATACACCAGCCTGTTTCAGAACTCCATGCATGGCTCATGCTGTTCCAAACTAAGTCCCAACACTATTCCTCTTTCTTCTCAACCCCCCAACACTGCATTCTTTAAGACCCAGACCAGACACTCATCTTCCAGCAGCCTCCCCAGTTTCCCAGTCCTCTCTTCCTACTCCCAACCAATTGCTGGCAACTCACACAGACCAGGGCATAATATCTATTTACATATTCACTAGAATCCAGCAATAATATTCAACAAAGAGCTGTTTATACCTGATAGTCTTAAAATGAGATGGACTAAAAATTGTTTTCAAGATGAAAAGGTCTCATAAGAGAAATCAAGAGGGTGGAGTGGATAGATAGCTAAGTGGTGAAGTGCTTGCCTAGAATATGCAAGGCCCAGAGTTCTATACCCATCACTGCAAAAAAACAGAGTGGGGGGTTCCTTGGAAATTTTTTTTTCTTCTCTCAACTTTTATTTATTTATTTATTTGTTTATTTTTGTGGTGCAGGTGATTGAACCCAGGGCCTTGTGCATGTGAGGTAAGCACTCTACCAACTGAACTATATCCCCCGTCCTCAACTTTTATTTTTTATCTCTTATCCTCTGGTTTTATTTGGGTTTCAGTTGACAACAAAAGTTATATACATTTAAGGTGTAAGAAAGTGATGATTTGATACACATACATTGTGAAAAAGCTAATTAACACATTCACTGCTTCATACGTATAATTACCATTTTCCCCCAAAGGAGAGAGTACTTATGATTTATTGTCTTAGCAAGTTTCAAGAACACAATACAGGACTGAATTATCTTTTTTTTTTTTTTTGGTTCTGGGAGTTGAACTCAGGGGCATTTAACCAGAGCCACATCTCCAGCCCTTTACTGTATTTTATTTATAGACAGAGTAGCACTGAGTTGCCAAGTGCCTGGCTAAGTTGCTGAAGTTAGCTCTGAACTTAAGATCCTCCTGCCTCAGCCTCCTGAGCTGCTCTCAGATTACAGGTGTGCCCACCAGGCCCTGCTGAATTACCTTTTCAACAAAAAAGTACTGCCAGGAACTGAGGTGCACACCTGTAATCCCAGTGGATCGGGAGGCTGAGTCAGGAGGATCATAAGTTCAAAGCCAGACTCAGCAACTTAGCTAGGCCCTGTCTCAAAATAAATAATAAAAAGGATTAGGGATGTGGCTCAGTGGTTAAGCACCCCTGGATTCAATCCCTAGTACCAAAAATAATAAATAAATACAAATTTAAAAAAACACTACCTCAAAGTTTAAAAACTTCTGTACTATACATCAAAGTAGACACAATCAACAAAATGAAGAACAACTGACAATATGGAAGAAAATATCTGCAAACTGCTTTTTAAGGGAGTTAAGATCCAGAATACATAAAGAACTACAACTCAATAACAATAATGAAACTAACTTAATTAAAAATGAGCCAAGGACTTGAATAGACATCTCTCTAAAGAAGATACATAAATGGCAAACAAGTACATGAAAACATGCCTATGATCACTAATTATTATGGAAATGCAAACCAAAACCCCAATGAAATACCACCTTACACCTATCAGGCGTCTACTACCAAAGATAGAGTAACGAGTGCTGGTGAGGACATGAAGAAATCAGAAGCCTTGTGCTGGTGAAAAGGTAAAAACACATGGAACACAGTATGTCAGTTCGCCAAAAAATCGACAATAGAATTACCATAAGATCCAGCGATTCCACTTTTGGATATAAATCTCAAAGTACTGAAAGCAGAGCCTCAAAAAAGACATATACATTCATGTTCACAGCAGTATTACTCACAACCACCAAAGATGAAAGCTACCCAAGCGTTCAGACAGATGCACGAAGTATGACATATACATACAAAGGGCTAATATTCAGCCTTAAAACAAAAATTATGATTCGTGCTACAACATGGATGAACAATGAGGATATCTGTAAGTGAAAAAGTCAGTCACAAATGTACAAATACCTTATGATTCCACTCATACGAGTTAGACAAATTCACAGACAGAAAGTAGTAGGATGGTGGTTGCCAGATGCTGGGGAAGAGGAGAGGAGGAAATGGAAGTTACTATTAAATAGATACAAAGTTTCAATTTTACAAGGTGAAAAGAGTTCTCTGGATGTCTAGTGGTGATGGTAGCACAACAATGTAAAGTTACTGAATTATACACTCTAAAACTGTGAGGATGATAAAATTCGTTCTTTATTTTATCATCATAAAACAACTGAAAGTCATATTTCACTGATTGCACACAAATATCATTTGACCCTAAGCCCTGTGCAACCCTTCCTCGGGACGCTTTCATATGTCATTTACTCCTGGCATGACCCAGGAGCAGACAGGGTCAGTAAAGGGAATAACCCGACTCCTAAAACAACTCCTAAGTGATTGCCTGGGAACCCAAACTCTTCCCAACTCCCAGGTCGGTGCCCTCTGCGTTACTGGTCGGTGTGAGACTCTCCACAATAAAGCTGCCGTTCTTTGGGCCGCTGAGCTTGGGGAAGAGACACAAGGCAGGCCTGGTGGCTAAGGGCTTTGGAAGGAAAGCGAGGAAGGACGAGCAAGTGGGTTGGCTGGATTCGGGGAGGCGGCTGGCGGGGAGAAATAGGCGGCGACCAACCACTGCTCACTCCCGCCCGCCCCGCTCAAACACACGCGCGCCCGCCCGGGGCTGGGCTCGGCCCGGGTCAGAGGGCGCAGCCTGGGAGGCGGGCTGCCTTGGGATCCGTCCCAGGGTCGACAGCCCTGCCACTCCGTACCCTTGATAATGAGGTGTGCTGAGCCCGCAGTCCCCAGCGAGTCCCTCTTCTTGCCACCGCCGCCGGGGGCGACCTCACAACCCACAAGGGTCTCTGTCCCTCCGCCACTCATCCCGACTGGCTCCGCCTACTTCGCTGCGCCTGCGCAAAACCATATGGTCAGCTTTGGGAGAGCGCGTAGGTGTTTTCGTCATCAAAAGGCGTCGGAGTTGCGTTTACTCACTGGGCGGTTCCAAAAAGGGGCCTGGAAGCGTAGCTAGGGATGTACTGGCAGTAACGTGTGCCGCCATGTTGGACTAGGGCATATGCTTCTGGAATAGAAGGTGCCTGAAAGTTTGAGCGGAAAACTCTATTATCCCTCCCTGAAATCGCTGGGACTCGTTGTGTGTCAGGGACAGTGGAGCGCACTTACGGCCTAATTCTAATAGTAGTATATTTCTATATTATTATCTACCACCAATTTTTAGAAAACATTTTGGCATGCGCTGTCACATTTGGTAGGCATTCGGGGGAACCCCTACAATTTATAACAAAGGAAGTAACAGGGTTAGAGGTTAAGTGACTTGCACAAGTTCCTTGTCAGACTCACTTATGCCCATGTGAAAAAAATTCTCTGGCTTTTGTATTTACAAAATTGCAACCTTTTTTTTTTTTTTAATGGAGTAAGATAAAATATATATAATTATGGAAGGGACTGGTTTTCAAGGCTTCTTTGAATTGATGTAGTGAAGAGAAAACCACAGGATTGCCATGTGCCTATCTTTTGCCATTTGATAAACTCCACAACGTCCATCTTGTCTTTTTAAAAAGTCTTCATGCTTTCCCAAGAACCACGTGCAACTTCCCAGAAGTTTCTTTACCTCCCATGTTATCCAGTGGTTCTAAGAATCATCTCTGCTCTCCCTTTCTTTCTCCCATCTGCCTAAATAGTCCTGAACTTAAAAGGTCTCACAGTCTAGTGCTGAAGAAGGACTATAAGCCAACATTTTACAATAAAGGCCTTGTGAATAACTGATATGATGGAGGAAAGTGCGGCATACATGCCGGATACCTGGGGTGAGGGGTCAGAAAAATTCCCAGGGGAGGCAAAGGTTGGTTCCCAGGCCTTAGCGGTAGGCATCAGGGATGGGGTGGGATGGGCAGGTGAAGAAGGAACTTGGGGTTTCCTAGCAGAAGACACAATAAGCCCAAACAGAAAAAATACAAAGCAGATGGAATTAATCAACAAAATCTTAACTTAGTTAATTGGAAATAATTGGGTCTGACTTAAACATTCAGTTCTTTTATTTCCTTACCTTTATTATCAATCTCTAAAGAGCGTAATTCTTTTTTTTTTTTAATATTTATTTTTATTTTTGGCGGACACAACATCTTTGTATGTGGTTGTGAGGATCGAACCTGGGCCACATGCATGCCAGGTGAGCGCGCTACTGCTTGAGCCACATCCCCAGCCCGAGCATAATTCTTTTTAACGTCATTTGGTATTCTCCACCACACTTAGGCACTTTCCTTAGTCAAGCTTTTTTTTTTTTTTTTTCCTGTTCATGCAAATATTTTTCTTTTCTTTTTCTTGTTTTTGGTACCAGGAATTGAACCCAGGGGTGCTTAACCACTGAGCCACATCCCCAGCCCTTTCTAATTCTTATTTAGAAACAGGGTCTCACTGAGTTGCTAAGTGTCTTGCTAAGCTGCTGAGGCTGGCTTTTGAACTTGGGATCCTCCTGCCTCAGCCTCTGCGCTGCAGGGATTACAGGCATGGGCCATCCCACCCAGCTGTTCCTGTAAATCCAAATGACTTCTAAGCCTGTCTTCTTAGTGTCTTTGAACTACTGAAAAACCTGAGAAGGCTCACAATTGCACAGTAAGGATGGATGCTCCTCCTATGTTACTGTGGATGTTTTTAAAAAATGCATATTTCATCTCAAAAGTTTGCCAAGTTATTGTGTTATAAGTGATAAAAGAAATTCTGGCTGCATTAGTTTAAGACTTGTCAATCAACCAGAATTTGGTTCAAACTCTAGCTCACCACTTAGCTGCAGTTACTTTCTGAAAAATGGCAACAAAATATTCACCTTGTCAGGTTGTTGTGATGATTAAAGATGATAATACCTTTAAAGCAGTTAGTAAAATTCCTGGAACATAGTAAATAACCCCCAAATATTTTTACATACAGTAACCTCCTCTGCCCACTCTTAAAGTGCTAGATAGTCTGCTTTAATTCTTTTTTAAATTTTTTTCTTTTTAGTTATACATGACAGTAGAATGTATTTTGACATATATACACATACATATGGAGTATAACTTCCATTCTTGTGGTTGTACTGATGTGGAGTCTCACTGGTCTTGAGTTCATATATGAACATAGGAAAGTTATGTTTGATTTATTCTACTGGTCTTTCCTATTTCCATCTCCTCCCTTCCCTTCATTCCCCTATGTCTAATCCAGTGAACTTCTATTCCTCCCAACCCCCACTTATTGTGAACCAGCATCTGTTAGAGTCTGTAAACAAGTCAGGATGGCACCTGGCATTCTGCCAGGGAAATGTTAGAGTCTGTAAACAGGTCTGGATGGTGCCTGGCAAAATGCCAGAGGGAGTGGTTTGTGAAGTAACACCAGCGAGCCATTAAGTATGGAGATTCCTTATTGGTTGACTGCTATATCTAGTTTATGCTAATTAAGATAAGCTGTGTGGAATGTATAAATACCTCTGTTGTCTTACAATAAAAGGCTCCCACTCCTGCTGTATCAATCTACACAAGTTGTTCGTCACCCCCGGTTATTTTGCTGCAGCCTGACTGGGGCAAGCATCCAAATATCAGAGAGAACATTCTGCCTTTGGTTTTTGGGGATTGGCTTATTTCACTTAGCATGACAGTCTCCAGTTCCATTCATTTACTGGCAAATACCATAATTTCATTCTTCTTTACAGATGAGTATTATTCCATTGTGTATCTGAACCATATTTTCTTTATTCACTCAGCTGTTGAAGGGCACTTAGGTTGGTTCCTTAGCTTAGCTATTGTGAATTGCTGCTCCAATTCTTCTAATCAACCCTTATCACTCACCACTAAAGTATCTCCTACCTGCTTAGCACTTGGAAATGTATAAAATGCTATCACATATCATATGCCATATATCTCCTAATCCTCTCATTAACCTAATAGAGGGTTTGAGGAGGATCAATTTCAGAACTCCCTCTGAAACCCAAATCGGTAAGTCCCTTATATAAAAGTTAATTTTTTATAGAAGCTATGCATATTATCTGCGTAGACTTTAAATCACCTACAGATGACTTATATACCCAACGTGATGAAAACACTATATAAATAATTGTTACGGGCTGGGGCTGGGGCTCAGAGGTAGAATGCTCGCCTGGCATGTGTGAGGCACTGGGTTCAATCCTCAGCACCACATAAAAAAAATAAAGGTTTTGTGTTCACCTACAACTAAAAAATACATATTTAAAAAAAAAACTGTTATTCTGTATAGTTTAGAGAATGGCAACAAGGGAAAAAGTCTTCATATGTTCCAATACAACCATCATAGGCCTACCTACATGGAACATGTCAGTCATAATGTTAAAGAATACTTTCATCGTGGTTGGTTGAATTCCCAGATGAAGAACCCATTGACTTCAAAGTGTGAAATATGATATATCAAGAACTATGTAATGTTTTGAACAACCTACAATAAAAATTAATTTAAAAAAAAATAAAATAAAATCTGGAATGAGAAAAAAAAAAAAAAAAAAGAACCCATTGACTGGTAAGGAGGGCCATTCTCAGATGAGGAAACAGAAGGTTAAGGACAGTGGTAAAATCTCCAAAGATGGTCATAGTGGTTCCTCCCCTTCCCGCACACACAGGAAACATGCTGCTTGCGCTGTCAAGAGACAGAGCTCATGTTGCCTCCCCTTGAACCTGAACTGGCCTTGTCGCTTGCTTTGACCAACAGAACACAGTGGAAAAATGTCTGTGCCAGTTGATAGCTTTCCTCCCGTGGAGAAGCACAGGAAATGATGCTGTGGGGCGGAGAAGTCCTGTTAGTTTAGAACACACACACACACACACACACACACACACACACACGGAGGCTGCATGAGAGAGGAAGGAAGCAACCTGGCCCAGACATATGAAGGAGACTTTCCTGAACCTGTCAACCCAGCCATCAGCCAGCTGAATGCAGTCACATAAGCCACGCGTGGTCCCAGAAATATGCAGGTCAGCCTCATCCTCATGGGAGAAATAAAAATCTTCGCTGATTTAGTTCACTGTCATGCATATGTTCCTGGGACATTTTCTGTTGGCACTGCTTTTTAATCTCCTTTTTTCCTGACCTATTTTGGAAGAGGGTTAGAAAATTGAAAATGCAAAAACTGATGAAGGCAAGGGAGGGGAAAAGATGAGAGGGTCTCTTGGGGTAAGATACTATAGATCACTGCATATGAATTCCCTGAGGTTTAGGGAGTCATGTGACACACTGGGCATGAACGTCCCTTTGGTGTGGAGCAGTGCACTGTGAATTAGCATCAGTGGTCTTCCTCTACCAAATCCTGCTATTCCCCTCTTCCTGCTTCTGGTGAAGACATCATTTGGAAAACACCTTCAGTGTCTTCCTGCTAGAGCTACTGAAGACAAACTGCTCCAGTGACAAGCGCCACCCCATTGGCAGGTGGAATGATTCAGCTGGGCAAAAAGCATGATCCTTGGATGCAGGCAGCCAGCTCCCAAGTCCACCTTGTCCTGAGCTCTCATAGGTACGGCACAGATGTTCTCATAATGTGGACATCACATTAGAATCACCTGGGAATTTGTTAGAAATGCAAAATATCAGGTCCCACCCCAACATTCCTGAATCAGAAATTTAAATCAGAGGCCAGAAACCTGTTTGAAGAAGCTGCAGGTGATCCCCAAGCATGCTAAAGGCTGAGACCCATTGCTTGCGTGCAGGATGTAGCCTACTCACTAGACATCTGGTAATGACAGTTGAGCACTGTCATTCCCCTTATCCAGTTTGGCTCACCACTATCTTAGTTACCTGAGGTTGACTACCTCTGAAAATAGTAAATGGAAAATTCCAGAAATAACCACATCCTAACTTTTAAACATTTTTCCTTACAGTATAGTCATAGTTATTCTATTTTATTATTAGTTATTGGTAATCTCTTACTTGGCCTACTTTATAAATTAAACTTTACTGTAGGTATAAATGTGTAGGAAAAAACAGTCTATGTAGGGTTTGGTACTGCCATAGTTTGGACCTGGAATGTGCCCAAAGGCCCATGAGTTATAAGCTAGTTCCCCAGAGTGGTGCTACTGGAGGTGACAGACTCTATAAGAAGTGGGGCCAGTGGGAGGTCTTAGGTCACAGTGTGCTCTCGAAGGGGATTATGGGATTCTGGTCTCTTTTATCCTTTTGCTTCCCATCTGCTATAAGGTGAACAGCTTGCTCCACTGCATGTTCCTCACCATGATACGCTGCATCACCACAGGCCTGAAAAGAATGGTCTGCTGGACTATGTATCAAAACTTTCAAAATTCTGAGCCAAAATAAACCTTTCCTCTTTTTTAAGTTGATTGTCTCAGGTATTTTATTACAGTAACAGAAAGTTGATTAATGTAACTACTATATGGGAGTTTCAGGCATCCACTGAAAGTCTTAGAACATATCCTCCTTGCGTAAGTGGGGCTGCTGTGTGGAGTTCATTTACCTGAGGGACATGGCTCAAGTCCAATCAGGAAAAGTCAGGAACTGGAAATCTGATGAGGCCAGTCTGAAAATTAAAAATCCCTAAGGACCTTTAAGACAAGGTGTGTATGTGATGCAGAAGGTGAGGAAGAAATGGGGCAGTAGAAAGGGATAACTTATATTATGCAAACAGACTAGTCCACGGACGACCCCAGAGGAGCTTTGGAATCTGTAATCAGGTGGTTGGAAAGTTTTTCGTTTTGGTCAAAGCAAGCCTGCGGCCTTATTGTTTAGAGCTATGCCTTGTCAAATTACTTGTATGGCTACAGTATCTCAAGCTTAACTTGGACAGACAGGCCTGCCAGGCACAAATTTCTCAAGCAGATGATGTGAGAGAGGGCAAAAATTATCCACAGCAAGACTGTGAGGACAGATGACACTCAGCAGGAATGGCAGGCCAAATCTGCAGGATCCATAATACAATTGGCGAGCCCTAGGGACCAGGCCTCATTGAAGTGGAAGAGACAGCACGAAAGAGCCACCAAATTAACTCACCAGGCTGGAAAAGATGCAAAGCTCTCATTCCCCCCAACAAAGAAGCAAAAGTTTAGAGAATTAAAAGATTCTAAAGGAATCATGATAATAGAAACAGAGGTCCTAGGAACCTAATAGCAAAAATGGGCAACATCTCAAAATCTCCTGACTTCCCATCTTACCCTCTTTTGGCCTCTCTCCTGTATGTGAAAGATGAGTTTTGCTAGATTAGGTAGCAGTTGGAATTAGTTTTATTCACCAGCAGTGTTGGGAATAAAGGCAGAGCCTGCAGGAATGTGGGCTTCGTAACAAGTAATCATTATTGCAAAATCAAATTCCCCATCTCATCTCCGATATGCCTGTATGTAACCCTAGAGCTGGGCCTCCCGGTGTTATAAATCCAGCATACAAGACATGGAACCGTGGGATATGGAGCCCCTTGTGTATCTAAAAGCTCTGCCCAGCAAGAGAGATATATGATGGTAACTTTCTCCCCATTGCTTTTGCAATAAAAATTCACCCAGCGCTCCAGGAAGAGTTAGGAATGTAATTCAGCTTCAATAAATCAAGACTAAAATTAAGATGGCCAGATATGTAGCAGCCCGCTCAGGTGTATGGAGAATTTGAAATTTAGTGCCCTGGTAATGGGTAGCAGCAGATTATCTAATTATGGGGAGAAAGAAGAAATATTGCTCTCTGGGGTAAAAAGCTAAATGCTCTAATCCATTAAACCACCACATCTCTGCCAAAGCTAGATTAATATTAAAGTTCATGTACCATCGGACTTTTTTTTTTTTCTCAAGGAAGGAATGAAGTCAAATGTTAGGGAAAAAATACAAATGAAAAAGCTATAGTTCACAATCATTCTCATTTGACTACCTGTCAAATCGTTGTGTATTTTATCTTTGGGTGTGATGTACGTGGACCTGAGTATAATGGAGTCCTATTCTTTCTTAACAATATATCTGCTGAAATTTTTATCAACATATCTTGAAGCTATTCTGGACAGACTTTCAGCAGGGCTCTTATGAATTAGATATAGTTGTGAGGGACACAGAGGTCGATGCGCTGGCAGTGGGCAATCTTGTCCATTCATTCTACCGCTATCCCTGCCTTTGTCCCTGGGAGAAACCTGAGGTACCTGTTAATGACCGTGGTGAACCATGATTGTGGGTATAAATGAAGTCATTGGAAGACCAGTGTTTAACAGGGAGTAAAAATGAGAATTCCCACATACGGTATTCCTCCTCCAATCCAAGGTTTTACTTTCCAATGCTTTAGTTGTGTACAGTCAACTGTAGGTACTATTAAATGGAAAATTCCAGAAATAAACAATTCGTGAGTTAAATTGTGCTAGTTCTGAGTTGCATGATAAAATCTTGCCCTGGATATGAATCATCCTATTGTTCAGCATAGGCATGCTATATATGCTACCTGTCTGCCAGCCACTTAATAGCTCTTTTGGTTACCAGATTCACCTGCGTAATATCATCAGACTGTTTGAACTAGTCTATTTATTAGTTAATGGTTAATCTCTTACTGTGCTTAACTTACAATTAAGCTTTTAACATAGGTGTGTATGCAGAGAAAAAAAATCAGTACACAGGATTTGGTACTATTTGTCATTTCAGGAATTGACTGGGGGTCTTAGTGCATATTCCCCTGCAGATAATTGGAAACTACTGTTATCTGTTAAAAACTTGAGTGAAATGATCTTCTTGTTATACTGGATGGGGAAGAGGTGTTTAACTGGGAAGTCACATCAAGCATGAATGATTTTCTTGAAATTATGTCACCCATATTGGGACAGCAGTCACTGAGATTTATAGTCACAAACCTCACAAAACACTTCAGGATATCTTGGATGTTTTGGGTAGAACTGAGCCTAGAGACAAATGGCTTTTTATTATTGCTTCCAGATCCATTATTTCTATCTTTTAAAGTTAGTATTTACTCTTTACTAATGTATGGATCCTCTGCTGAAGAATGATCCCTATTTGGAATTTTTAATGTTCCTGGAATTTGCATGTGGAACTGGGACATGTAACTAATTCAAGGCAGTCAAATCAAGTCCAGTGAACAGTACGGTTAACAGGAGGTCTTCCAACCCTAAAGTCACACAATTTCATTTCAGCCCCTAACGGAGGTCGATTTGGAGGTTTCTGCCCTCTAGGAGAGTTAGTCTCTGTTCTCCTAGCACCAAAATCAACATGAGATAAGGCTAATAGTATGAAGTGGCCAGTACAGAACCCAGAACACAGAAGACACTGGTAAGTGATATCCAATTATATTTATTTATTCACTGTCAAAGAATGCTGGAAGCTGGCAGCCTCCCAGAGAAAACTTCATGTACCCTGCCTCAGGGATTTGTTCACAGATCATTGGATTATAAACCCTATGAGGGTGAGGATCTAACTGTGTTATCCCCAGGCCTAGCAGAATGTCTGGTACATAGTAGGTGATCAATAAATTCAGAGGCAGTCGTTGAATGGTCAGTGTTGCAAGCTTCCGAGAATTACAGAAAGAAAAGGGTTGGAAAGGAGCATTTTCAGAAGGAAAAGCATGCAGATGAGTACATTCTCTTTTAGATGAAGCTCACTGATCTTTTACAAGCAAAATAAGAAAAATAGACCTTTTTCCCCCAAAAAGCTTGAAAGAATAAGGATCAGATTTTTAAAGTGGCAAGTAATATGAATTCATGTTTTACTAAAACGACAATATTCTCTGCCATCATGTGCCCTGAGAGGAGCTCACTGTTCAGCAGGGTGGCATCTCAAGGATGGCAAATAAAAAGACCAAAGAGTTTGGCTTTAATAAAATTGTGGGTTAGGTTATGATTTTATAATCTTTCACTGATGATTTCTATGTGCTAAACACCAAGCTAGGTGATTTTTATAATTCCCATGCAAATGAAACATCAGTCATCTTTTACCCATTTCATGAGGAATTTCATGGGCAGTTAATTATTCAGTGTCTCATGATTGATATACGGAGAGGGAGGAATGTTTGACACTACTCCCCGCCCCCACCATGCAAAAAGCTTTAATGAGCTATACACTTACTAAAGGGCACAGCCAGGCATGGTTGTACGTGCCTATAATCACGGCAACTTGGGAGGCTGAGGCAGAGGGATCATCAAGTTCGAGACCAGCTCAGTAACTTAGTGAGACCCAGTGGCTGGAGGTGGGCTCAGTGGTTAAGCAGCCCTGGGTTCAATTTCTGGTATTTAAAAAAAAAAAAAAGGCATCAACAGATCCTCATAATGACAACTTTGCACATCGAAGGATCCTGAATCTAGCTTCTGAATCATGAGAGTTCAACTGTGTTCAGTGAAAAGTTATATAGTACATTGGTGATCCAATTTACAAGGTTCCTTTAAAATTGACTGTTTGGCATTCAGAAGGGTTTTTTTGGTATATAAGCACTACTCATCAGGGTGGAGGTAGCTAGTTGCCGCTCTAATGCCCTTTTTTCCCTTCTTCCTCACTGACAGACGAGTTTTTATTCTGGGTGGCAATGTCCCCACTAACGAACTATTAGTGGCACTTCTCTATTTTCAGTGTCAATGGATACAGATGAACAAGGCTCCCAGGAGAGGTCCTTCAGTGGACTGACTGAACTGGCAGAAGAGCTTTTGGCCTTTCTTCTTCCCCCTTTGGATCTTAACCAGACTTGACATCTACAGCTCTGATATCAATATTGGATCTTAAGTTGAATTTAAGGATGGAAACTGCCTGTTGAGTATCGAGCAGAGACAAGAGCTGGGTGCTTACACCAACTATAGACCATCTCCCACCTTCACATGAGATAAAAAAAATCCTCTTTGATGTCACTTGGTTTTTCTGCTATATACAGTTGTAGTCTAATTGTAATTTATACTTTTCTGGTCAGTTCAAACGGACCTAGACGAATACTGAGCACCTATAGTGGCTGCCAGTTACTGTTTTGAGGGATGGATCTGCAAGGGAAGAGGACTGAATACTAAAGAGGCTATTCGGTGAAAAGGAAAGGGCATCTAGGGCAGAGCACTATCAGACAGAAATGACCATGATACGCAGCTGCAATCCCACCAGAACATGAGGAGTTTCCGCAGGGACACTAACAGCATCATCCAGCTCTCAGCCACGGGAGCCAGCCAGGTCTTTATCTTCCTGCCATCCCCTCATCCTCTAGGACCCAAGTTACTGGTGGGAAGCCCTGGCACATAGCAGGACATCTGCTGCATCTATGTTGTACCCTTTAAGAAAGAGCTGAGTAGCAGGTGGAAAGATTCAGAGGGCTAAGACTCACAGCTTAAAGAGGGAAGAGGGCACAATGGTTGGGACAGGAAGGCTGGGCGGCCCTTCTGTGCCAACCCTATTGTCCTCCTTCATTCCTCCTGCTCTCCAGGGGGACAAGAGTGAAATGCCAGAGGAAGGGTCATTTGTAGCAGTGAAAAGTCCCGGTGGTATGACGGTTGGCACCTAAGGTATATCGACTAGCCTGCTCCAACAGTGCCCTTTGTAACTTGATTAGCTTGAGCCCCTCTAGTCTCTGAACATGCAAACACCAAGTCTCCAGTCTCTAATTAAAGGCCAATTTCTAACATTAAAAATGCTCCCAAGGGCAATAAATCATGATTCATTCAATTCAACCCTGTAAAACTGTCTTGATCTACTGTAAGATACTCATACACTTGGCCTGTTAGTTCTCTTGACTTGGGGACATGAAGGGCAAAAATGGGGGGTTCCTACAAGTCCTCATTTCCTTATAAACAAAAAATCCCCATCTGCCTGAAGATGAGAAAGGAAACTAACATTTCCTTATAGCCATGGGCTCTACCTTTTTTTTTTTTCTGTACAGTAACCTTTTCAACTGCCTAAGTTACAGTTATATTCATTTTTACATGTTTACTTTTACAGACTAAGAAATAAGGTTCACTGCTTTGCTTAAAATCATACAGTTAGAATCTGATAAAAACAAGACTCGACTGAAGCACTGTACATTTTCTCAAGTACCTGCTCTTCCCATTGGAACTCTGAATGGTATACAGGTCAGGCCTGGGGTCAGCACAAAGTATGCACAGTATTAACCAGAAAAGGACCCAAAGACTCTGCTTTTCTTATTTAGAAAGATAAAGAGCTTTCTTTGGAAAGACTGATTGCTATTTACTCAGCTAGTAAAAGCCATGAAACTTATAGATCCGTTAAAACATCTCTTCTTCACACAGTGCTTCAATAGCAGCTTTGATTCTAAGAGAGCTTTCTATTTAGAAAAAATTTAGTAATTTTAAGTCCAAAATGATAGGGATAGTAAGAGTTTCCCATCTCTTTTAGCCACTGCATATTCCAGTGAACCCAACAACAGAACAAAATCGTTAATTCAAGAAGAATGTATCTTATTCCAGTTCAGCTCAGTAGTTAGTTTCACCCCAATGAATACCGACTACAGGAAAGAATGAACAAACAAAATGGGAGTTTTTCAGCCACGTTTACTAGCTCACATAAATATTTAAAACAAATACATCTGTCTTCCCTTTCTCAATCCTTGATATAAGTTATCACAGTTTTTAATAAACAAAGTATGGTGAATATACATAGGAAAAAGAATTTTAAAATATGAAAGAAGGGTTAATAAATAGCCAAATACATCAACCATTGAAAGTACCTTTTTTTTTTAAAGATTAAGCCACTGATTTGCAACTTTTATTAAAATAAATTTAATCTTTTAAAAACCAGGTAATTTATAACTTGATTTCACCTTTTTTTTGGACAGCAAATGGATTTTTTTACATCAAAATTTGCAAAACTTCAACTAAAGAACAAATAAAACATTCAGACACAGGTTTATACTTCAAAAATTCTACCAACTTCAACAAATAAACAATGACAGCATATCAATTTACATTAGTACTATGGTCCAGACACACTTTCCATTTAAAACATTTTAATCACGCCGTGTGTGGCATGGTGACTTCTAGTGGGAGTTAGTGTATAGTCTGTTCTTGATGAAGACAACACTAGACAGATGTTGCCTGACGCCTGGGTAATGCTGAATGTGACAAAACCAGCGAGACACATTGAGATATTTCTCCTTTTCTTGAACTGTCAGGTCAACCTAAGTAGGATTAAAAACACACATACATAATACAGACATAAGCACAGCTATCAATATCATGAGATACTTCTTAGAAATTAGAACGAAAAAAAAAAAAAAAAAAACACCTCAGAAAAAAACCAAGAGTTCTCCCTCAAAATCTAATGTATTTGGCCGCTTGGGAAAGCTATCCATTTATTAAATGTGTTTATGTTTAGTTCAGAACCAGATGTGCTTTCTAATGAAATATCACATATTCCACAAATGCAAAATTTATATGAATCTAGGGCTGGGAGGCAGGCACCCAAAGTTTTTTACTTTACTGGAAAAGAAGATGGGACAGGGAAGATAACAGCTTCTGAAACTCTAAGACATAATTCTTTCTCCAACATTTTTTTAGTAAAACTCAAAAGATGGAGAGGTTCACAAATATCAACATGTTTAACAAGCGAACACTGTGTTAAAGAAAACAATCATATATTCACACACTTTAAAATGGCTGTATAATGTATAATATTAGTGCCTAGCTACTCAGCTGAGGAAAAACCTCACTCTAGACAATGACCCACATAATTTTAAGAGATTATTGCTTAACAGAAGAATTAGAGAAAGACACCAAGTAAAAACACAAGAACAATATACCTTCTGCATTTTGTCTGCAATAAAGCTGAACTCTTGTGGATGTAGCAGTTCACCTGTTACTCTCAAGCTATGAGTACCCAGAGATGTGGCTATAGAAAGATGCAATGAAAACTATAGGTGCCTATCATTCCACTAGACTCAAATTCAAAGTAGATAACTCTTAGGACTCTTCTAAGACAAAGTTTGGAATTATTAAGAGTCATCAGGTAAAAAGAAAGCCAGCAGGGTGGTAGTATGTACTGGTAATATGATTTCTTCTCCTTTGTTGATTCAACATTTATTTAACAGATATTCCAAAATCTCCACAGCTCAAAGAAAATGAACAAACAAAAAACCCAATCAAGACAACAGGGAGTCAAACCCATCAGAGGTTCTATTATTGGAGATACTTTTAGTAAGATAGAGTCCTGTGGCTTTTCACAATTTAGCATATACTTATGCTGCAAGTAAATGTTTTGCTAAGTGACTGAACCAATAAAATTGAAATACAAATCACTTCACTACTCAAAACTTATTACAGAATGCAAATTAATATTAACAATAAAAAGGTAGTATTTTTTCAATAAATGAGTAACTGAACATTTGTGGCTCAGCTTACTTTAAGTGAGTTTCAGGTTTCAGCAATATACACTGAAGTCCTACACATAGGTGGCTGTAGCAATTTATAAAAATCTGTTCATCTTGCTTGAGGTGCCCTGACACTAAGGAGATGTTACTATACATGTTTCAACAACAATATAGTAGTAAGTCCATGACCCAAAAACAAAAAGCTGACATATTAGTCAAGAAGTCTGGTCGAGGATGTCTTTTTTTTTAATATAAAAGTTAATTTTTATTAAAATAGAATTCATGTTCAAGTCAAAAGAAAACACCTGCCTGGTGCATTTTCATAGAAGGCACTTAGGCAATCATGTGTGGAACAATCTTGAGTGTTAGCCTGTATTTTGAAATATTTTAAAAAATATTTTGTAAAGAGCTAAATTTTTAGTCCTTATCCAAAGCTTTATGACATGTAAATTTTACCATAGACTTCAAATAAATAAATGAATAAATAAAAACCTTAATCAGTAGAAAACACAGCTGCAAATCTAAATCTAACAGGATATGGGTCTGAGTTTTCTTACAAGAAACTGAATGAATGAACCAGGCACAGTGATGCAAGTCTGGTATAAACCCAGCCAGTCAGGAGACAGAGGCAATAGGATTGAGAATTGGAGGCCAGCCCAGGGAACACAGCAAGAGTCCATCTTCGGTGGAAGGAAGGATGAAAGGCTCAATCCACAGGGGAGGGGGAACAGATAAATATAATTTAAAATCAACTTTAGCAAACTTCTTTGGCTGATAGTTGAAGCAAACAGAAGTAACTTTTACTGCTTTTCGACTTCGAATCAGTCGGCTGAAATCTGACTTCTTTAAATTTTAGTTCAGAGCTTTTTCATTTTAAAGTCTCCATGTAGCCATTTTGTGAGATGCTATTTTTTTATTATTCTGTGTACTAAAATACATAGAGAGTAAAGCATTGCCAATAAAGTACTAATAATTGTTTGATTTATGTTCAAATTGTGCACCTAGATTTTGAACCAAGTGAAAAGGGCAATATACAGCGAATAGTAATATTTTAGAATGACATTTGCCTAAACAGAATACTGGCATGTGTTGCTAGCAGACCTATTATTTAAAACGAGAACAACATTCAATACGCAGCAAAATAAATATTCTCCAACTTAAAAATTTCATATTCAGAGTCTCTAATGGGGCTGGAGATATAGCTCAGTTGGTAGAGTGCTTGCCTCGCATGCACAAGGCCCTGAGTTCAATCGCCAGCACTACCACCACCACAAAAACAAAAAAAAAAACACACACCCACACAACAAAAACAAAAACCAAAAAAACCTTACAGAGTCTCTAATGTAAGGACTATAAACACACCCACACACAGTAATTTTTATTCTAAGACCTTCTAAAGCTTGTAACATTTTCTAATCTACACTAACAATTTCAATTACATGATCTATTTTACGATATTTTTAGTTGATTTACTTTAAGGAGTGTAAATTTACTCATTTTTCCTCACAAAGTTATTCTAGATACACAGAGCTTTTCTGAAAAGATCAGGGTTCCACTTTAACTTTCTTTTAAACTTTGGAACTTGTCCCTGCTAATCTGAGAAAATGATGATCAACCTCAATCAGTTACCTCTCCTCCTTGGGCAGACATTTTACATATGTAATTACTGTAAACAAACAAACAAAACAACTTTCCCTTTCCAAATGTACTTTTTTTTAAAGAACATTTTTGATGGAATCCCCTGGGCTGCTTCACTTTGATTTTCTGTTACCCCTCTTTAGCTAACAATTTTTTCCTTTCTTATAACAGGAAATACCATGCAATTGTTCTAGTTACCATTTCCTGCTTCGTGCTGGTCTACATGCTAGTGTGTCTAGCTGTGTCTGGCTCCTTCTCCCTGCTCTTCCTCTCTGTTTATACTGGCACTCTAATTACTTTAAACCTTACAGCCAAACAGATAATATTCTGAATCACTAATTTTCCATGAAGACATGTAAGACACACTTGAAGTGAACTCTTCCAGATCAGTGTGCAAGACTGATCTGCTCCCCTCCAACTGGCACCAGGAGGCCTTTGGAACATTCTTTAGGGCCGGTGTTCCTGGACTATTTTGTAGCTATTTTACTTTTCTTTTAAAGAATCATACTCTGCTGGTGTTCCAAACTTCGGAAGAAACGTACTTCAGCTGATATCAATCTTATAGTCAAGCAGCACAGAACATTACAAAGGATTTCAATCATCTTATTAACAGTCTGTCCACAGGGGCTACTATCTACTAGTGAAATCACTGGAAGAAAGCAGTGAGTCACTGGTGTTATCAACAGCCACACTGAGGGACATTGAAACAAAGAAGGCACAATATAATATTCCTCAGAGGGATTAGGACAGATCAGATCTTGGAGTATCTCAGCCAACCAAACTGGGCTCACAATGAAACAAAATACAGCGGTATCACTGATGACTGCTGTTTTGTACACTATGCTGATTATGTATTAAGTATTTAACAATGTGAAAAAATAAGGCACATTTTCTAATCTACACCAACAATTTCAATTACATGATCTATTTTACAATACAGGCACAATAAGTAAGGGCAAAAATATATATACTGCCAAAGCAAACAAAGCTGAAGAACCTGATGACTATGAGCAGGTGGCCAATCCAGACTTTGTATCTCTCTGAATTAATACCTAGCAATCACTTTTTTTTCTCACTTGTGTATATTTATGCCCAATTTAACAGGGATGTTATTCAACACCATACAGCAATCCTGTTGTGTGTAGATTTTAGTCTGTGAGGCCTGTTCTTTAAGAAGGTCTTTAGATCTCGGAGTATTCTGCCTATACTTGGACTGTGGTGAGAGAGATGCTGGGACCCACGGTTTGAACCCAAAGAGATGGTCAGCAGGATGACATAGGTAGTATTCCACTCAAAGTCATTTTGAAAGAAGTTAATCATAAATCCTCAACACCATATATAAAAAGGATGTGCATCCAAAAACAGGAAATATAAATAAGCACAGATGGTTAAAATATAGCTAAAGTAACCCCAATGTCAATCAATATGCAGAACTAGAGGAAACACTCCTAACCTGTCTGAAAACCAAATGCCCTCCAGGGCACACAGACTCGTAATTAAATAACTTTGCAGCTGGGCCTAAGAATATTTTGCATTCTGGAATTCTGACCCTGTTCACTCTACTGGCAAAGAAAGGCCATGAAAGCTGCTGTCCTTTCAGAGCCCTTCCTTTCCTGCCGGGTTTCTATTTTCGCGACTAAAAGGCTCAGGGGTCACTCCAGGAAAACTGGGCTGACAGGGGTCACTCCAGGAAAACTGGGCTGACTGGGCTTTGCAAAATAACCACACAAGAGACACAAATACCTTTTTCTTTGGGGTCACTGTGATGGCTTCTCTGACCTTAAGGGTCCGCAGGAAGAGAGAGAGAGCACTCGCTGACCCCTTTTATTAAGGAGAAGCTTTTCAAATGAGGCAAGGGGTCAGGTTTCAGGGGGCTGAGTATCTTCATGATGTCCACTGTCAGCAGGCTGACTGACATCTGGGTAGGCCACACTCAAAGGCACAGTAAGAGCAGGGGACACACACAATGCACTTCCATGGAAGATTCTATCCTAAACAGGGCAAGGGGTTATATTACAAAGGAATAGGTGAGCGTAGCTGTAGCAAGACACACCCATGCATGAGACCCTAGAACCCAAGAAGGGTGGGGAAAGCTCTGCCACATTTCTGTGACTAAGCGCCTCAGTACCCAGCAGAGGAGTATGACTCAGTCACGTGCAAGGTTGGTCTCCCACACTTTTCCTACCACATGACCTGCATAAGCCAGTAGAGAGGAAGAGTATGTGTATAAATATATACTTGGTTTGCAAGAGTTACACTTCATTCTCATCTATTTATTTTTTTAATTACATGAGACATGTTCTCCTCTTTAATGACAGCTCAATGCTGCAGGAAGCCAGACCCTGAGTCCTGATAGATGCTCACTAGCTGCTGGCAGTCACCACAATTTTCCCTAAGATTAAGCTTTTAAAGTAACCACAGTCAGTAGCACAGGCTCGCTCAAGCCAAGTTCTGGACTTCCCAAGCTGAAAGACTAGGTTTGCCACCAGGAGAGAGATGCTTAGATACCTTAACAGCAAATCCTCTTTACCTTGGAGGCTTTTTTTTCGTTTTGAAATGAGGTAGGTGCCATGTCATCATTCTAAATTCAAAAAGCTACTCAAATATATTGAACCTAGAATGGAATAAAAAGAGGCTGGTGTGATCAATGTATTTCAGCTCCAATTACATTTTCTTCACAATCAAATAAAATTATTATAATTTAATGATACTGAAGAACATAACTAAAGATTACATTTCACTACAGATATACAACCTAAAATACTTTACAAATAGATACAGACTGTGAAATATTGCTAATCTCAAAAGCCCAGAGCTGTACAAGCAACTGGGCCAAGAGCCAGGAGGGACACAAAGAGAAACGACAGGATCCTCCCTGGTCTCCTATTTTGCTTAAAATTGAGCCATATTCCTTGTAAGTATGGGGACAGTTCATCCCATTTCATTCCTGCTAGTGACGGTAATCCTGCGTAGTGACTGGTAGGCTTTCTTTCATGGCCCAAGTGTTTTGGATGAGAAATCATATGATCGTACTACTTACAAGCAATATTTACAGTCCAACTTATACACTTTCTAAACAGTGAAAATTCCCCTGGATAGTCATGGTTATCCAAACTCTGTATGTATTCTTTATGATTCTTCATCCTACTTGTCTCTTTAAATGATCAAATTATATTCTGATCAGAAGTTATCACTAGATTCCGTTTTCTCTGTTTTCATGTAAAAGTCTTATTTTTTCAATGAGATTAATAATTCCTTGAAAATTGAGTTTATAGGGTTTTTTTATATCCCTCTCTGGTGGGCACACAGTAGGCTCTCAGGAAATAATTTAAATACAATCATAACAACAGGGAGTTTTGTGCTAAATTAAGGATCAAACTAGCCTATTGAAATAATACTATTATAGAATACAATTACTTAGGAATGTTTGAGGAACAATTTTTAATAAGGTGAAGTAAATCCAAATTATGGGACTATAGATTGAGTGGGGAGATTAAGAATACAGTAGTCTACTGGTACCTGCAGGGGACTGGTTCCAGGACACCCACCCCCAGGGATACTGAAATCCACAGTTTCACATAACACAGTATAGATTAAGTATAGACTCTACACAACCCTCCTGGTGTCCTTTAAATCACCTCTAGGTTAGTAATGCACTCAATACAACATAGATGCTACATATGATACTAGATTGGGGAATGAACACTAGAAAAAGTACAAGTTAAGTACAGATGCCATTTTTTAAAAGAGCCTTTTCAATCTGCAGTTGGTTGAATCTGCAGACATGGAACTTGCAGAAGTAGGGGGCTGAATATAACTGTATCATACATTATTACAGTCTCCTATAGATTACAAAGAGTTTCCCCACACACTAAGAAGATACTTGATTCAGGAAACTAAGGTTTGTCTTGGCCCTGAAAAAAAATGAGTTCTGTGCCTTTGACAAATCACTCAAAATTCCTAAGCTAGTTTCTGTCTCTGTAAAAGGAAAATATTAATACTAATCTTATCTTCCTCACGGTTATGAGCTAGACTGTAAAAAATAAAATTCCTTGCAAAGTATATGGACGCTTGTTAAAATTTATTCAATGTGTACGAAGAGCTGACCTTACAACATCAGAACCTGATTGACTGGGTGCATGAAGTGCAGAACACAGAAAAATGTATGGGTTCTTTTTTTCTGTAGGGGGAAGATGGGCACTGGAGTAAAAAGTTGAGAGAAGTTTTTAAGTAGATAGATGTGCAAAAGCACAAACTCAGAAGACAAATTGCCTGGGTTATGGACCTGGTTCTGCAAATTACTTAGGTGATCTCAAAGAAGACACTTGACCTTTCTAAGCCTCAGCTGTCTTATCTATAATATGGAACTGATAATAATAGTGCCTACCTCATAGGGCTGTTTTAAAGATTAAAGGAGTTAATATTTACATAGCATGAAGAAGAGTGCCATATAATTTTATGTAATTTTTAGATGAGAGACAATTTAAAATAAAGAGATTGACCAGATAGTTAAAAGGCAAAACTGAAGATATGAGCAAGAAAAGAAAAAGAATTTGGAGTAAGTTCCACAAAGCAGGTAGGAGAGGAAGTTTAGCTAAGAGGTCGGATGAATGGATTAGCTGGAAAAAAAAAAGCAAGACAATCCTTTTTGTGACCTGAAAAAGGAGACAAATGAATAAGGATGTGCAAGCAGGCAGGCTGGAAGATAAGTACTCAAAACAGAGCTTCCTAGTGAAAAGTGGAGGAGATACAGGAGGAGGACTCTATGTTAACTACTGAAGACAAAGGGGTGGGAGGGGAGGAACAAGGCTTGGGAAAAGTGATAAGGGTCTCAAAAATATCCCTAGGAGGAAGCAGAGAGCTGACCAGTATGCAAGCCCAGTTGTAATTACACAGTAAAACAGTTTACTGGCAGCAACTCTGTAGTCTTGTCACTTTTCCCACAGAGCTCGGCTTACATACAGAAACAGACATTCATCTGGACTGGTCAAGAACTGGGGATTCACAGGGAAAGGGTGGTGACTATTCAGGATAATAAAGGAAATGAAGATGCTAATAAGAAGATACAGCTGAAGTTAAGAAGGGTGTCTAAACTGAACAGGGAAGAAAGTTTGTAGATTTGGAAAAAGGAGTTGATTAAATTGTATAGGTTTAGGGATCAAAAGAGCTAGGATAAAAGGCTGTGTGGAAGAGGGGTACTGGAGGTGGAGTGGGATAAAGGCCAGAAAGTCCAGAGGGTGGCTAAAGAAGTGGTCCTCTAAGAAATGCAGAAGCAAAGGTCAAGAAGCACGCAGGTCAAGGAACAGAATGAAACTATGTTAAACGGATACGTAGAAGGATTTTTGTACAGCACACCTTGTATTAAAAAAAAAAAAAAAAAAAAAACTCCTTTCATTTTTATTTGATAGTTGAAAATATTAATCTGATTAAATTTAAGACAAATCTCAAAAATATTCTGAACTTTACAGAAAATAAGCCAGAAAGTATCCAGATACTCACTATAAAGCGATGAAGTCCATAATACAGTAGAATATCTGCTAAAGTAAAGTTATATCCTGTAAGGTAGACTTTATCTTCAAGATACAAATTCAGATCCTAGAAAAAAACAGTAAAACATTAATGAACAGTATTAACTTGAAAACATTTAGATGGCTATCAGAAATTAAATACTGATATTTAATAAATTCACTCATTCATTCATTTATTCTTTCAATGGTGGGGAAGGAACTCAAGGCTTTGCACATGCAAATGAAACAAATGCTATGTCACTGATTGGTAAATTTATTTATTTATTAATAAATTCAATAAATTAATAAGTTAAAATTAATCTTCGGTATTAAGACAAAAATTCATTCAAAATCACAATTAGACTCCAGTCACATCATTTAAAAACACAGAATGAACATTATTAGTCTCATTTGATTTTAAAGAACATTAAAAATGAAAGAATATTTTAAAAAAAACATTAGAAAATGATAGACTTCTGAACAATTTCTACCTTTTTGCTGGGCATAGTGGTTTAAGACTGCAACCTCAATAATTTGGGAGGCTAAGATAAGGGGTTCAAAAATTCGAGGTCAGCCTGGGCAACTTAGCAAGACCTGCCTCAACGTAAAAGTAAAAAGGAATAAGAATGGCCATACATGGTGGCCCACACCTGCAATCAGGAAACCCAGGAATTTGAGTAAGGAGGATCCCAGGTTCAAGGTCAGCCTTGACAATTTAATGAGACCCTCAGCAGACTACAGAGATTCTGTCTCAAAATAAAAAATCTGAAAAAAGAATGGGGGAAATCACTCAGCCAGCAGCTCAGAGATGAAGTGCCCTTGAGTTTAATCCTAAATTTAAATTAAAAAAGAGTTGGGGTTATAGCTTAATACCCAGTACAAAAAAAAAAGTTGAGAATTCCAAGTTACTGGGTTTTGCAGTACATTTGTGTATATGTATGTGTACTTTATGCATACACATACATTTTTAAAACTTTAATCAGAATACATTACACATAACACAAAATTTACCAACTATTTTTAAGCATACACTTCAGTAAGGTTTACAGTTGTTTACACTGCTACATAACCAATCTACAAACTTTTTCACCTTGCAAAACTAGAACTCTATGACCCATTAAACAATTCCCCATAACTCTCCCCTCCAAGCCTGGCAACCACCATTCAACTTTGTTCTGTGACCAACTACCCCAGATACCTCATAAGTGGAGTCATGGGGTAGTTATACTTCTGTGACTGGCTTTATTTCACTTGTACAATGTCAAAGTTCATTCATGTTATAACATGCATCAAAACTGTCTTGTTTTTAAATGGCTGAAGTATACATATCTCACTGTATGTATACACCATATTTTGTTTGTCTATTGACACAACAGACACATGGGTTGTCTACCCTGCCCTAGCTGTTTGAACAATGCTGCTATGAATGCAAGTGTAAATATCTCTTCAAGGCAATGCTGAATTCTTCTGCGGGACTACTAGATCATAGAGCAACTCTATGAATGTCTTGAGTAAGTGCTGTACTATTTTTTGCTAACAGCTGCATTTTTTGTTTTTTTAATATTCTCACCGACAGTATATCAGTTACAATTTCCCACATCTTTGCCAATCCTTGTTATTTTCTGGCTTTTTTTTAATGGGATTTGTTTTGGTGGGTGGCAGCCATCCTAATGAATGGAAGATGGTATCTTATTGTGAGTTGATCTGCACTTCACCAGTGATTATAATTTCAGCATCTTTTCAAATACTTATTAGCATTAGCATATAGTCTTTGGAAATGTTTATCAAGTCTTTTGCCCATTTTAAAATCAAGTTATTAGTTTTTTGTTGAGTTGTGGTTTTTTTTTGTATTCTAAATATTCACAACTTATCAGATACATAATTTTCAGATATTTTCTCCCAGTGTGGGTAGCTTTTTTACCTTTTTGTCATTGGATATACAGACGACTGGACTTTGGACATCAAAAACTATTTTTTGTGACTAAAATCAGAATTCATAACTATATTTTAGCTATGAAGATAGTCTTAAATGTAGTTTTCATAAACTATGAATAGGAAATACTTTCCTGATTAGTGACATAAAAAGTTTCCTATCAAATAGAATTTCACACTTGAAATAGTCACAGAAGGGAAATGTCTGACATTTCTTCATTTTTAAAAACAAGTCTTTCTGATGCTATTGCCAAACCTGCTAAAATATTTCCTCTAGAAATCCACCTGATTTTTCTTTTTCTTCCCAGCTATTATTAAACTTTTAAACATCATACAATCGAAAGTTGAAAAAACACAATAGACAACTATATATATCATTCATCTAGAGTCAAACAATGTTAGTATTTCACAATTTTTTAAAAAAAAAAATATTACCTTACTTATAAGGCATTTACTCTTAAGAGCTGTGGTTTTAGCATCAAAATGGAAATTTGACAATTAAGAATTAAATCCTTTCTTAATATCCAAAGAGCAAAAGATTTAAAAATTAAATAATAAGGTAGCCCAGTACAAACATGGTTAAAGAATACATACAAGTAAACTTTTAGAAATAAAAATGGTTCATAAGCATTATGAAAAAAATGCCACAACAAAGTTTTATGAAAACAAAGAACATAATGTCAACAGGGAAATCATTTTTTGGCTTGCTTGTTTTAGTAATGTAATTGGGGAGGTGATGGAGAAAAAGGAAAATACTGATGTTGTTTTGTGGAAGAGGCCTCTTCATATACTGACATATTGTAAGATTACACTGTTCTGGAGTCCACAGGAACCATGTAGCCTTAAAAAAGATCTTTTTTTTTTTTTTCCTGTAAGCAAATAGGGGAAAACTGGATATACATATGTTGAAGAAAAAGACTAGACCCTTAATTCTTATCCTGCACAAAAAGCAAGTCAAAATGGAACTAAAACCTAGGAATTAGATCAGAAATTATGCAACTCCTGGGAGAAAATACAGGGTCAACACTCCAACATATAGGCACAGGCAACAACTCTCTCAATAGGAAACTGTAAAGCTCAGGAAATAATGCCAAGAGTTAATAAATGGAATGGCATCAAATTAAAAAGCTTTTGCACAGCAAAGTCAACAATTTAGAATGTGAAGAGAGAACCTACAGCATGGAACAATAACGTTGCTAGCTGACAAAGGATTAATATCTAGAATATATAAATAACTCAAAAAACAACCCAATTAATAAAGGGCCAATTAATTAAATAGACACTTCTCAAAAAAATAAATACAAATAGTCAACAAATATACGAAAAAAAGTTCAGCATCATTAGCAACTACAGAAAGGCAAATCAAACCTACACTATTTATATCACAGCAGTAAGAATGGCAATTATCAAGAATACAAACAACAAAAAATGCTGGAGAGGATGTGGAGAAAAAGGAACATCTTTACACTGTTGGTGGCATTGTAAATTAGTACAACCACTATGAAAATCAGTATTGAGTTTCCTCAAAAAAGACGAGGCATGGAACCACCATATGACCCAGCTACACCACTCCTCTGTATTTATCCTAAAGAATTAAAGTCAGATAATATGCATACCCATGTTTACAGAAGCACAATTCACAATAGCTAAACTGGAACCAGCCTAGGTGTCCATCAATGGATAAATGGATAAAGAAAATGAGGTATATGTACACAATGGAGTTTTATTCAGTCATAAAGAAAAATGAAATTATGTCATTTGCAAGAAAATGGATGTAAGTTGAGACTATTTTGTTAATAATAAATTAATCAGAAATTCAGAAGATCAAGAATCATGTTTTCTCTCATACGTGGAAGCTACAGAGGAAAAAGGAAAAGAAAGGTAAGGGAAGATGTCTCATGAAAATCTAAGGAAGATCAGTGAAAGAAAGAGACCAAGAAGTGGGAGATAGAGAAGAAGGGGGGAATTGCTGGGGAGTGATATTAGCCAAATTATATTATTATATTATGTGCATGTATGAATATGTGACAGCAAATCCCACCATTATGTACAACTACAATGTACCAATAAAAAAAAAAAGGTAGAAAAAAATAATGGCAACTTTTAGGAAGAAGAAAAAAAAGGCAAGGCTTTTCTTCTAGCAACCTCCCTTGTAGGAATTTAGCCTATGAAACAAATAGGAACATGTTCAATTATCTAGCAACAAGCTGGTAACTACCTGGGGGTAGATAATTTAAACTGTGGTACAACTTTGTGCTGGAACATACAGGTTATCAAAAGGAAAAAGCACACACCGACATGAAACAATGTTCCCAACACTCCGATAGCAAACATAAGCCACAGCAGGTTGCTGTGTCCGGTAATGGCCCACTTTTAAAAAAAGTCCCACATGCATGCATGGAAAGACCATAAAAGGGATTTAATAAAGACCTGATGACTGAACGCAAGCAGTAATAGTTCACTCTCAATCATGGGACAATGGTTGTTTAAAATGTTTTACATTTGCTTACTTATATTTCCTAAATTTCTGCAACAAATATTGACTGCCTTTAAAATTAACAACACTATCTTGAAACACCACAGTTGCAAAAAAACAAAAACACAACGACCCTTTCCTTTTCCTGTACTCCTATGGTGAAAAAGCACACTGTAGTCCATTCACCTCCCCAACTAGAGACAGAACAGCCTGCTCCAGGCAGAGGTCACAATAGGTACAAGCTACCTTGAGCTAAAAGGCAACAGGAAAAGGCAGCCAAGAGTTGGAGGTCTGCATACCTTGAAGCAACAGAAAACAGGTAAAGGCAGCCTATTTCCAGGTCTGGAACCCAAAGGGAGAGATTTCAGCTTATTACAGTCCACGCATTCCAACAAATCACAATACCTTCAACAGCGTGTGGATATCCTCTTTACTGGACTGTCTGTCTACTCGGGTGACCCTGTACTCCAGCCACTGCTGAACTATTGCCTTTTCTTCTGCAGTACTCCCCAGCAAATACTCCTTGTTGGCTTCTTTGACTAGATGAGTTGCTATGGTAGTCAATCCTGTTAGGCTTGGACCATTGTTTGTTTGAAGAACTGGAATCTTAAAGAAAAAAATTCTTAAGATAAATTAAAAAAATAAAGACCATCAATCATGACTATAAGTTCTCAGTAATCACTATATCATGCAGCTGGTTTTCCCATAGTCTTTGTTTTTAAGATCAAGATTATCTATACATTAATCAAACAGTGCTAATTCAGGTAAACTAGATTATACAGCAGTAACAAAACCTAAACTCTTAGCTAACCCGATATAAGCTCATTTCTGACTTAAGCAAAGTCTACTGAGGTCTGAAGGGACTGGAGTGTAGCCGAGAGATTTGGGCTCCTTCCATGGTGGCAACTCCCTCATGAAAAATGTCTACAATCACCACAATGGGGGAACTGACCACCGTGGGTGGCACCAGTATCAGCAACCAAAATCTGGAAGTGATGTTTGTCACTATTTCATACTTCTCACTAGTCAGGTGACAAACTGCTTACCACCCTCTTCACACCCTCTCCTGGGCAAGAGCAAGGAGTCAGACTGTGGGCAAACATAACCCTCCGGTATCAGAAAAGAAAGTGCCATACATTTAGAAAGCTCTATCATGCTGTCACTGTTTTTACCTAAAAATCAATTTTGAATTCCTTATATGGGAAAAGAAACAAATTTCTTGGAGCTATGTAACTCAGTGATTGAGTGCTTACCTAGCACACACAAGGACCAGGGTTTGATCCTTAGCACTGAGGGGAAAAAAAAGGAAAAAGAAAAACGGATTTCTTTTACTCTCTAAAAAATGGAAATTTCAGGAGAATGAAAATATTTGAATATTTTATGTGTCCTAATTTCTCACATGAGTATTTTATATGTTGTCTATTTTATACTTCAAATTTGAAAATTAAATATCCATGAATGTGGCTTTTTAATTAGGAGATGATGAATGATAAATATAATACAAAAATTAGAAAAGTAAATGTACTTAAATCTGACTTTTATTTTCTGTATTACAGTAAGAATACAAAAGATCAGTTTTGGAATAGCTTATAAAAAATTTGCCAGTTAATTCAAATTTTCTTGAAGCACAACTAAGGACAAAGCATTATTTAAATTTAAAAGAAAAATGGAAAAAATTATCCAATGGGAAGACTGACAAAAAACAAAAAGTATACAATCTAAACAACCTAACCAAAAAAAAAAAGAATATTTTCATGGGAAGACTGCTCTTTTCAGCCAGAATAGCATCTTGTACTGTATAGTGATCTATGCTTTGTGGAGCAATTTAAATAAGAAAGCTATGTAAACAGAACTCTGTGAAGTACACAGGAAGATTAACATTTTACAGAGAGATGCAAAGGTTTCCTCTTCAGAGGAAAACAGGGTAACTAAGGTACTTCTTACTTCCCATTCACTATTTAGTACTTCGAATTCTCACTTTTGCCTGTTAGGCTTGGTTCACTGTTTGAAAACAATACACTGAAAGAAAACAAAAGATCGGTTTTTAAAGAAAACAATATGGAAGCCTCTGTATTCCTTGACCAGATGGTTACCTAGGTGCGTTCACTCTGTGGTAACTGTTCAAGATTTGTGCCCTCTTCTGAATGTACTTCAGGAAGAAAGAAAATAACTCACAATTGTCAAATGATGTGTGTGTAGAGGGGGAAAAACAATCAAATCTAAAGAAAACTATTTGTTTGTGGGGCTGAGGTCCAGCTCAGTGATAGGGTGCTTGCCTAGTACACACAAGGCCCTGGGTTCACTCCCCACACAAAACAAAGCAAAAAAATTGCAAAAATAACCCATACACAATCCCATCATGCTAACACAAAAAATTCTGTTACTTTTTTATCTAACCAGTACAGTCTTCCAAGATAAGGCAAATAATTTCATTTTCATTCAAAGAACAAGAACAAAGGTCACTTGGTTTATAATGGCAGAAATAGGGTTCAAATAAAATACTACTGGCCCAGAAGTCCATTCTCTTTATATAGCCTGAAGTATACAATTGCTAGTCTTACGCAGTTGCAAACATGGAACACATACTACTTTCACATCAATCTTACAGTTAATGATCTTCAAAGCAATTACTTTTAATGGCTGCATAAGTAATATTCCAATGTGGTAATGTACATTTTGGGGGCATGGGGGTGGGGAATGGTGGGGATAGAATTCAGGGTCTCAACATTACTCTACCACTGAGCTACATACCTATCCCTGATGTACCATAATTTAATGAACTATTGTTCTACAACTTAAGCCCTAGGCTGTTTTCAGTTTTAAATTATTTTGGGGTATGTGACAGAGAGCTTTAATTCTGATTTATTTGCTGTGAGTTGCTTAATCAAAAAAAAAAAAAAAAAAATGGCTGAAACTTATCTGCTATGTCCAGCCCTTTCCCTAAACACATAAACAGAAACTTTCAATAGCTACCCAGTGCTAAAATTTTTTAATCAAAATAAAATAAAACACCACACTTTGAACTGAAAAGCCCTCACAGCTGGACCTCAAACTATGATTTTGGGTTTACTTTGCATTGCACCCACTCCCCATACTGATTTTACTTATTGCTCCAGACTTTCCAATCTTTCGTCATTTATTGCTTTCATACATCTTTCAAAACCTAATCCTTTAAAAGCCAGCTTTTCCAGGAAGAGTATAAGCCCATCTTCAAGTCAGAATCAACTTCCTCTTCCACATTTCTCACTAATGTTTTCTTCCTTAGTACATATCTGCCGTGCTTTCATTTAATTGTTGTTGGCTACTTCTCATACTAGGTGACAAAGATTTAAGTGTTCCCAGTGTTTTCTAAAAAATATTAACCAATCTTGAAAAGTGGCTGACCAGAAGGAATCGGTACCAGGAGGAGGAAAAAGAAAAAACAGGCCACCTTAGGGCCAATGCCTAGCCTACTCTGCCACCAATCAAAGGGCCCATCTTAGGCAAGTCACAACCTCACCAGGTTTCGAGTTATTTTAAATGTAAAAATTACAATATTGCTACTTTTGAAACAAGATTTAACACCGACCAAGGAAAGAAAAAGTTAAGGCCAAAACACACTAGTCTGGAAAAACCTCAAAGGGGCCAGAAACATCAGAATACATCAAAGTAGTGTTCTACAGCACTTTTTTTGCTGTAATACATTCGCTCCACAGCAAACAATGACTTCATAAAACATAAATGTTCTTTTCAATACCCTGGGAAATCTGAGTCTTTATGCTTCATTAGTCAAGTCTCAAACCCTGTAACTCTCCCTCATTCTCTGCACAAAGCACACCGAATTTGGGATTACAGGCCTCAAAAAAAAAAAGCCTTCCCTGAATCCTCCAGAGCCAGCCAAGCCCCCAGCACATGTTTCCTTGGCCCTAGCCGCGTCAAAGTAACACTTTCCGCTACTATAATTTAAATCACTGCCAAGTTTGTCCACCCAGCCAGACAGCAAGCTTCCAGAGGGGAGGGGGCGTGTCCCCCTTATTCAACGCAGAATTCCCCAGGCCCAGTGCCGTACCACCGGGTCCCAGTTCGCGCTGACGGGAGTGGTTGCGCAATTAACCAAAGATGCAATTTCGGCAAGAGCAGCCGGTGAAGGCGAACGCTGGCCTCCACCTTGCTCCATCGAAAGGTCTTTTGTGCCTTCCCTCAAATGGTTTCGTGATGGCTGAATGGGATACCGAGAATGTCGCTGGAGGTAAAGCTCACGCCGAGCCCGTCCTGAGCAGGTTCCCCTTCGTCCCTCCAGGACCTAGAGTGGCAGAAGCCTACGAGGACCAGCCGACCCGCGGCCCGAACGCAGACACGTGGGAGCGGCGGAGCTGCGTCCCAACCCCGCCGGCACGGCCCCGGGGATTCGGCAGACCCTGCTCCAGTCCGCTCCTTCCCCTCCGCGCCGCCTCTGCAGCTCACCTGTCTCTCGCCCTGGGCACTGTACTTATTTCCTTTACTCAGCCCCAGGGACTTCTCCAGCAGCTTCAACTCCGCGGCCGCCGCCATCTTCCGGCCCCAGCTCTTGAGAGGGGTGGAACCAGGACAGCAAAGGCCTCCTGCATTGGCGGAGACGGAAGGCAAGCGTCACCGGTGATTGGCTGAACGCGCAGGGGAGCGTGAGGGCGTGCCTGAACGCAAGAGGCGTAGCCAAACGAAGGGGCGGGGTCTAGGGAGGGATGTGAGACAGGCGAAGCCGTGATGGCCAATTTCCGTTCCGAGTTTCGCCTCCAGGTAGAGCGAGTAGCTGATCCGAGCTTGGGTTGCTGCACTCGCCGGTCTTTGCCGGCGTCTGAGTGGCAGGCTGCTGGCCTGGCTGCCAGAGTTAACTAGGTACTTCATTTGGCAGCCTGAGACTTCAGGCTTTATAATGAGTAGTTTGGCTCAGGGGTCTGAAATTGAAAGATTGATAGTAAGGAGTTCACAGTCCATTAAGAGTTTCTAACCTATAACATCATTCACGGGGACTTTAACTGTGATGTAAGGGTGATTTGGAAAACCTGAAAATCCTTAATCACATCTCTACAGATCCTTTTTCCTTAAAAAAAAATCACGTTTACAGATTCCAGGGATTAAGATGAGGCCCACGGTCAGCCTTCCAGACCTTCATTTCCAGAACACATGGAATATTCTGTTTCTTAGGACTAGAAGAAGACAAAAATTCTAAAGGACAAATATATGATTTATTAAAAACTAATAATAAAATAAAAATGTTAAAGGCCTTTGAAACCTAGAATTACAAAAACATTCTTGTAAAAAACTCTTTGCTCAAAAAGGAAATCCAAGGTGAAATGGCAAATTCTGTTATGAGGGATATAGTAATAGGAGAAAATTTATACTATAAAATACTCGTATTAATAAAAATGAAAATAAAGTTATATTCTAGATAAAGAATTTTAAAATAAGACAAAAAGCAAAAGCAATAAAGTTATAAAGATACTATAAGGAAACAAGGAAAATTAATAAATAAACTTGAAATTAACAAAGCAATTGCTAATGTAAGAGAGAAAGAAAAAGGGGGCAATGCATAAATACACAAAATTAGAAGTGAAAAAAAGGAAATGTGAGCATAGCAAAGGAAATTAAAAGAAAATCGTGAGACCTAGTTTTCGGAAGTTATGTAAATAAATGTGTAAACTCAGATGAAGCATTTCAGAACAACTTTTTCAGGATAATTTACTGCAAAAATGCAACCTAATAGAACTGACATTGGTGGGAGAGGAATTTTAATTATATCAGTTACTATGGTAGAAATAAAGGAAGTAATGAAAGAATTTTCTCATAAGAAGTACCAACTCCAGATGTTTTCACAAGAGTAGTAGATCAAATTTTGGCAGGTGCCAGGGTACATGCCTATAATCCCAGGGGTTTGGGAGGCTGAGGCAGGAGAATTCCAAATTCAAAGCCAGCGTAAGCAATTTAGTAAAATGAAAAAATAAAAAATATGAAGGGCTGGGGATGTAGCACAGTGGTTAAGCACCCCTGGGTTAAATCCCCAATACCAAATAAATAAACGAGTAAATAAATAAATAAAATAAAAGAGTGGTATATCAAATCTTTAAAGATCAAATCATCTTAATGCTCATGAAATTGTTACAGATCACATAAGAAGAAAAATATGGAGTAAAAAATATTTTACAGAGTAGAAGCATTGATCTCAACACCTACCAATGATTTCTACCAATGATAAACCTAAAGAACAATGTCAGTTAAAATTGAATTTAAAAAAAATCATAAAACAAATAATATATCATCACTAAGTGAAATTTATTTCAAGAATATAATGGAGTACAATATTAGGAAATCTATTAATATAAATTGTTAATAGTGCTAAGGAGAAAAGTCATAAAATCATTTCTACAGAATCAGAAGTCACTTGACATCATTTACTATTCAGTCATGTTAACAATACTCAATTTAAAAAGGAAAAGGAGTAGTTTATTTTTTATTTAATAGGAAAATTTAGGTTTTTAGTAAGACTGTCTTAAAGTAAAAAATAAAAATAAAAGAACTGGGAACGTAGCTCAAAAGTAGAATGTTTGCCTACTATTTGCGAGGGGCCCTGGGTTCAATCCCCTGTATGGAAAAAAAAAAAAAAAGTTGTGTAAAGTTAAAAAGGTAGGTGAAAAGCTTGGTAACACAACTTATAAAAATCAGATGTTCTTAATGTATGAAAAAATTCTGAAGAAAAAGACCAATTGCATAGAAAAATGAGTGAAAATATGGTCAGAAATTTTCAAAAAAACTTACACGAGTGTCTTATTAAAGATATAAAAAGATGCTCAGATTTACTCATAATTAGAGGAATGCAAATTACAAGAACATCTACAATTGTCAATTTATCATCTGTCAGACTGGCAACCATCCAAAGGGGTAAGCACCCTCAAGTAGGCTGTTACACAGAAACAAATACTTGCTTACATTGCAGGTGAAGGTCAAATGATACAGTCCATCCCATAGAATATTGGCAAAAATACCAAAAATGAAACATGCATGCATAAGATAATTGAATGTTGTTCTGTTTATGATAATAAAAATTGCAAACGGATATTCCTACATAATGGATTGGTAAAATGAACCTCAGTAAATTCATACCATAGATTCTCTTATGCAGCTTTAAAAAAGAATAAGGAACCTCTCTCCCTTGAATGATCTCTAGGATGTGTTAAGAGAAAAAAGCAAAGCAAAGACAGTGTTTATGGCATGTTATCATCACCTAATAAATTTGGGGTGGTACAAATATAAACACATTTTTGCTTCCATTTTAAAAATGAATTATATACCAAAAAATGTAAAAAAGAAAAGAAAAGAAAAAATATTACTTGTGAGAGAGGGAATAGTATGTAGAGAGCAGAAATAAAAACCAGAATTTTGTAACCACATCTTTTCAGTACAGAAGTCTTTCATATCTTCAAAACACAATGATTTAAATTATACATTCTTTGTGAGAATATTCTATACTCTAAGGACATGAAGTTATGAAAAAAGTTTTTGGTTTTTTACTGTTGTTGTTTGATGAGCATATTGGCAATGTCAGTGTTGGTATTGTTATTCCAAAGCACATGCATCTATATGGGATAAAACAAAAGAAAAATTGTGGAACTTGGAGCTTTGGCATTGCAGAAAGGAAGTAGATGTATCTCAGGTAAAGCTAAATGAAAACTCTTCAGTCCTGAACTTGAATCTGAGTTCATAATGGCTTTATCTTAAGAAGAATAAAAATATTTCCTTCCTGTTTTATTTTAAAAGGCCTCAAAACAAGGACTACTCAATAGCAATAAGAACCCCTGAGCACCCAAGCTCTAGTTTCAGATACTATTTCTCACCAAAAGGAAAATGCCTAGAAAACTGGAAACATTTTGGAGATTGGCAAATTCCAGACCTGAGCAGAAAATATCTGAATTGAACCTGGATCGTGTTGTGTAGCAGAAAGTGAAGAAATCATATAAGAGTGACCATGGATGTCAAGGGATAAGATAAGATTACTTTGGGGTCAATAAGAATAATTACAATGAGTTGAAACACTTAAAATAGATTTAAATCTATCAGTTTATAATGATGCTGAAAAAGAAAAATAAGACCAAACGTGAAACAACCTTTGCTTGTCACCTTTTGGAGACACTAGAGATCTAACTTATTATTTTGAAAATGATAGAGAACAAATAAAGAAATCAACATGTGTCTTAATCATCCTATACAAGCTGTATTTCAGGGACATCAAGCACTGATGAAGGGAAGTCTCTTTATAGAGGTATTCCAACTTATCAATGAAGGCAAACAGTAGGATATCATTGTTTTGCATCCTCCAGTGAAATAATGGACCTAGGTTATGATCACCGATAGCTATTCATTGTCCCTGAAGTATCCAGGACAAATGAATCCGATTTTGATCAAGACTTTGGATCTAAAGCCAAATTTCTAGCGAATCACAATGGAAAAGAAGATCATGTTACATGATTCCATGGAGATGCAAAGAGCACATTCTAGACCAAGGAAAATGCGGTATGACACATTGAGGTAGGAGCTTAGGAGCATCAAGACAGCAGAGGCAGGATAAAGAAAAGTGCTGTTGGAGTACAAGATGCAGAGATGAGTCTTCCTGTCCCTGTTTATAGGAGTCTCATTACCATGAAGACTGCAGCTGAGGGCCTATTGCCTGTGGCAACTCTCAGCACAGGCTCTACATTTTAGTTAGGCGAAAATAAAGTAACCAGTGGGAACAAATGGAACAAAGTCTTCAGTCAGGTCTGTAGGGAGAGCAGAAGGTGGCACAGCTCTGCATATAAGACCAGACTAGTCTAGATGTCAGGGCCTTGAGCCATTCTCTAGGCCCACTCCACTCTACTCTATGGGGTGTTAATTTTACTTTTCATAAATCTATGTGCTGCTAGTAGGGCACACAGAGATGAGGATGGTGGGAACCCAAGGTTAAGAAAATAATTCTATAAAACGGGTCTGCTGTGCTGACCCCCCACATGCTTTCTTTTCCAAGAAACTGATAGATTTAAATATATTTTAAGCGTTTCACTTCATTGTAATTATTCTTATTGACCCCCAAAGTGATCTTATCCTACCCCTTGACATCTATCAGCACTCTTATATGATTTCTTCACTTTCTGCTACACAAGATTATTTACCTGAAGCCCTCCCTGGCTTAGCTGGGCAGGCTATATCACATTCCTCAGCAAACTATCAGTTTCTGCAGGAGAAATGCCGGCCCAAGATAATGTCAGTGAGAGGAACCCAGGTTACCTGAAGTGGGAAGACTTTTGAGGCTCCAGGAGAGAAGGTTCCTCTTAACCATAAAATCTGTAAGAATGTGGGGTTGAGAATCCAATTAAGATTGGTCCGCATGGGCCAAGGTGACCTGGACTTGCCATAGCAGTGGGGACTTGAAAGTCCTCTATCATCTTGCTGTGTCGGTCAAAAGTCAAGAGGTGGACCTGAGTGAGACTCTCTGGAAACCTCTCTAGGATCCCCAATAAATCTGGAGTGCAGGGAAGACATGCTGTCCTCCTCTCCGAGGGGACCCATTCTCTCCCTTGAGAATGTCCTCTTTCCCTTTTTATATCCCTTCAATAAACTCATTTCTATTACTCTGAGGGACTTCTCTGACATCTTTCTGACTTGATTCCAAGAATTGGAGTTTGAAGGGGGCAACCTTCACACTGCCTCAGTTGCTCGGAAGGCCCCACCTTTGTAACATGGCCTGTCATCTTCACGTGTTTTGCTCAATTCTTTGTTCATGTTGTCAAGAACCTGGATCCCAAGTGCATACCCCAATGGTATCAACATGATTGATTGTGTCAACAAATAAGTTCCAAAAAGAAAGGAAAAAAAATGAAGGGAGAGAGGAAGAGAAAGAGGGAGGGGAAAAAAACAGAAGTAGGTGAAGTCTATAAATATGAAGAATTATGAAGGACATATCAACCAACTGCAATGTGTGTAGCTTTTTTTCCAGCCTCATTCTAACAAAGTATTAAAAAAATAAAAATTTATAGTCGTGTGTTTTAGTCAGTTTTCCATCACTGTAATGAAATTCCTGAAACAATTAAATTATAAAGAGAAAAGGCTTATTTTGGCTCAGAGCTTTGGAAGTTTCAGTCCGTAATGAAGTGGCCTCATTTGCTTTGGACCTCTGGTGAGGCAACGTATCATGGAGGGAGTATGTGGCAGAGAAAACCATTTACCTCACAAGCCAGGAAGCAAAAGCAACAGGAGGAGGAAGAAACTGGGGTACTTCCCACAATCCTCTTCAAGGGTATACCTCCTCCCCAACCCCTGTGATCTAAGAACCTCTAACAGGACTTACCTCTCAAAGTTTTTATGACTCCCAATAGCACTGCCCTAGAGACCAGGGCTTTAACACACGACCTTTAGGGGAAAATCAACATGTGAACCATAGCACCAGGTTTTGCAAATATTGACCGTATTTCATTTTATATAACAGTGACATTAAATTATCCAACCCAATTCACAAATAGCCATGTGAATGAATCACCTGGAGGTTTCTAAAAATGTAGATGCCATGTCATATCGGAGATTCATATTTTGTGTAGGGTGGGACCGAGTATTGGTACCAGGCAAAAATTCCCAGCTGATTCTAATGTGTAGCCAGATTGGAGCCACTCTGAGGTAGATGGAGCATCCTGAATTCAGTTTCCTGGTTCTCCATCCCAGAGTTCTAATTTCCTACTATCTCCTTCCTGTGTTGGGATCTCCTTTCTCTGACCATGAGATGATGTGTGCTCCACTGTTCATGACATTAGAAAGGGAGAGAACTTATGTTTTATTTAAAAGAATCCATAAATGTAATTTTGGGGTGATCTGTATATTTGATTTTGGAGATGTCTGTATCAAGACAGCCTAACTCATAATAAAAATAATTCGAGGAATTGAGTTTATCGGATAGAACATTTCTCCAGTCTCCTGATAACACAGTCAAGTTTTAAGTCCCCAGTACCTTAGGATACAAATTAAACGTCAGATGAAATTAATTTGGCAAACAGAACACGGAGTGGGTGGCTTTCCTTTCTGGAGCAGACGTGACAGCTCTCTCTGTGTCTTAGGCATCTGTTAAAATGAGCTGCACATGCCAGAAGCTGTTACTGTATCAAATTGCTCTTAGTGGTGCCATCAGCTGAAAATGCTCTGTTTCACTGGAGTGTATCATTCTATTTCAGAATATGTTGGGGTTTTCACCTCAGGTTTAACTGATATCCAATGTGTGGCAAACAGGGTGTTGACCCAGGCTGTAAGTACTTTCTCTGTCACAGACACCTTTCACAGCTATGGGTGCCTTGCATTTGCCCCACCTGTTCATGGAGACATTTCTATGCACCAGGCCCTAAAATAAGCTCCGGGGACACATGGGGGGTTAACCCTCCATGAATCTTAGGGTAGCTTGATGGGGAGACTGGATCTATGTCTGAACCCAGACTGCCTTCTGGCCACTTTTGGACCTTCTGCAGGATGAGATGGAACCCAAGGTCTCCTATGTACAGGGCAAGCATTCTACAAATGAAACAGAAATTTATTCTTAGAATTTTTTACTCATTCTGCTATACTTTTAGAACTTTGGTTTGTTATGCACTTTCTCTCTCCTTAATAATATTCATGTGTTAGAATAATACAACAAATAATTCCACAGTCTTAGAAGTCTAGCACGCAAAAGTTTACATCTTGCCTGTGCCACTGGTCGGTGTGAGTCTCTGATTGACACTCATTGAGAAACCCAGGTTTTATAGCTCTGTCCTTCTGTAAGTCCCCTCTGTCATTTGAACTGTACAAAGAAGGAAGGTATGGAGGGCCATGCCAAGTATTAAGGGCCAAGTCTGAAAATGTTGCGCATCCTTCTGTCCACATTCCAAGGGTCAGAACTTTGTCAGAAGGCCACACCTGGCTGAAAGGAGACCAAGAAATGTCTGTCTCCTGGTTATTTTTTTCTGCATCTGCCTCCACTTCTATCCACTGCTCTCTTCAATTCTGTCAGTGCCTCAGAAGATCTACCTGTGGATGACATCACCCATGTCTCTCATTTTTTTTTTTTTTTTTTTTTGGCTTCCAGGTAGGGTCAGTGTAGGAGGCACGGGGTGCAGACTGGAGAGCTAGACTCTGGAGTGTTTATACCTTGCTCCCTCTTTACATTTGTCTGGGTATGGTGGCACCTAGAACAGAGACAGAATGATTGCAAGTTCAAGACTAGCCTGGTCAACTTAGCAAGACCTTGTCTCAAAATAAAAAATAAAAAGAGCTGAGCTCGTTTGTGATATTTGACAGCCAACAGCATTTAGGGTTCCTTGCCTGAAACAATAGGATTTTTAGCAGCAGCACATCTATCTCACCCAGCTATCTGGAGAAAGGCTCAAGGATAAAACATGTCCTTGGTGCTACCCTTCAGATGATGATGAATGCAAGTAAAACACCTCTGGTGCTTTGTGAAAGGACCCTCTCCCCAACAGCTCCTGACTCTTGTGGTTTTTTTTCTTCTTGTTGTTTTGTTTCATTTTCAGGATGGAATGGAACCCAGGGCCTCATGGAAGGATCTATCACTGAGCTGTATCCCCAGCTCTTTTTATTTTAAGTTGCCCAGGCTAGCCTTGAACTTGCAATTATTCTGTCTCTGTTCTAGGTGCCACCATACCCCCTGGCTAGCTCCTTAGCTCTTAATGCACCAGGAGGTTTGGACCCCACAGTCCGATCACAGGCGTGAGAACCCTTCTCCGGTCAGACCCCTACCCCAGCACCATGAAGGCCAAACCCAGTCTCTGCTCTTTGTTCTCTCCAGTTAGAAAGGCTTTCATTTGCCCTTCCTGCCCTAGAAGTCCCTTGTGTGTAAGTAATAGACTTGCTTTAAAATTATTTTGGCTTTTGTGCTATAATTTGAATATGTTCCCCCCAAAGTTTATGAGTTGTAAACTTGGTCCCCAACGTAGCAATGTTGGAAAATGAAATATCTGGGTGGGTATTGGGTCATGGGAGGACTCTGCCCTCACAAATGTATTAATCTTTTCATGGATTAGTGGATTATCAAGGGAGTGAGTTGGTTCTCTTGAGAGTGCGTCTGTAATAAAAACCAGCTGGACCATCTCTCAGGGTCCTTCTTGTCATGTGATGCCCTGTGTTGTCTTAGGAACCTATAGGGCATTCTCACTAGCAAGAAGGCCCTCACCAGATGCCGATGCCATGCTCTTATAGACTTCCCAGCTTCCAGAACTGTGAGCTAAATAGACCTCTATTCTTTACAAGTTACCCAATCTCTGGCATTCCGTAATAGCACAGAAAATGGACCAAGACAATGAAGAAATATCATTGTCTCAATGTATAATCTATCGATTGGGAAGAGTCCATCTCTTATTTGTGGGATGGTCACAAAACAGGCCATGTTATCTAATAAGAATTGGTAATCTAGAGGTGTTACTGGCTTTCTATTCTTGCTCATACCTAAGTATCTCTTATGGTTTAGATATATAATGTCTCCCAAGGTCTTATGGGTTCAGAGGTGGGATTTTGGAGAAGTAATTGGATTATGAGGGTTTGATCTCATTGGGAGTTTAATCTATATAGCTGCATGGACAACTGGGAGATGGAACTTAGTTGTAGGAAGTAGGTCACTGGGGGCATGTGGTGGAAGTGTCCCCCCACCCCTTGGCTCCTTCCTCTTTCTTTGCCTTCAAGACCATGAACTGAGCATCTTTCCCTGGTCATGCCCTTCCACCTTGCTTTTCCTGGCCATGATCTTCCCTTTGCCTTGGAGCCAGCTGGCCTCGATCCTCTGAACCATGATCCAAAATACTTTTTTCCTACTCTAACTTGTCCTTGTCAGGTACTGTGGTCATAGAATTGCACAGCGCGGTATCCTGACATTCCTTATTCATTTGCTTAATCCCTTCCATGCCTCTGTATATAGTCCTTCCATGAAAGTTTCTTGAAGATCTGTTCCTGCAAGGATTTTGATTGGCACCAGAAGAAGATGAAACAGATTTTGATGAGCATTTGTTAGCTTGTTGTCACATTATAGTCAGTGCCAACCTTTAAATTTTATCTTTCACTTTCGGCAGATATGGATATATATGTTTCACATCATTTATTGCATGTACGTATATGCGTGTGTGTAAATTTAATAGAGAAGGATCTTTATCAAACAGTTGAGGCTAAAGTGTCATTTTGCTTTAAAACGTTTTGGGGATTCCGATGGCATTTGGACATGTATTGAGATAGAGGCTACTCAGGTGCTATTGGGCTTTAGCTAATAGGAAACAAACATGTTTTAAAATCTTCAGTGTAGGGCCTGTATGAGTCAGCTTTGAGTTATTACAATGATGTACCTGAGGCAATTAATTTATAAAGAGAAAAGGTTTGTTTTTTTGGTCCAAGATTCATTGCTGTGGGCCTCTGGCGAGGGCACTGGATGGCATTGGCAGGGAGAATGGTGGCAGAGCTAACTGCTTATATTAGAGGTCAGGAAGCAGAGAGAGAGAGGGCGAGAGAAAGAGCACATGGTTCTAGGTTCCATAACCCCCTTTGGGGGCATATCCACAATGACCTATGGACCTCCCATTAGGCCCCGCCTCCTAAAGGTCTCATCACCTCCCAATAGCATCATTTAGAACTAAACTTTTAAGACATGGACCTTTGTGGGGACGCTATCCATTTTCAAATCATAACAGGCCCCAATGAGCATTACTGTGCAAGTCTGTAACAATCAGTCTGCAATCTAGACACACCCCTTCTATCACCCTGCTGTGACACACATGGCTATCTGTGTCCTAAGATCTGCCAATCCTGAGAATAGGCTACATTCAATCAAGGGGGCAGGAGCTAAAGAAAGTGGGGAGAAAGGCTGCTTGGAATTCAGTAAATGACCTCCCTGCCTATATCTTACTTAGTTACTGCATTGAAATTAGGCCACTGAAACTTCTGTATGTATCCTTTATTTGATTTCATATCAAGCATCCCCTCTACATTGAAGGGCATTTTTCAAATTCCCATAAAGTTTGTGGACAAGAATCTCTGAGGAGGTTTTGCGATCTCTGTTCCTGATTTGTGTTCTCTTGCTGGCTTGCAGCTCTTTCCAGGCTCTCTGGTGTTAAATTAATAACAACTGATGTGGAGCTGACAGGTAGGAGAAGATGGAAAGTATCATGATATTAAAAAAAAAATCTCAATCTATTATGTAGCACAGAGTGCAACACTTTGTCAGGTTTTGCCTGTAGGTATCTTAATTTTACTTAAATATTTTGCTCACATCTTTTTAACCCAGAGGAGGAAAACAGCCCTTAGCATCTCTCTAGCTGACTTTGTAGCATGTGTGTTAATGTGATACAGAATACCAGACTTTGCAGGTTGCTTGGGATTATTTGGAAAGGCAGTGGATAACTTAAAAAGGATAACAATCCTTTTGGGGTGTAGAAATTTTCTCGATCTCACTTAAAGCCATAAGGTGGCATATTTTGGATATAAATATAACATTATTTTCTCATAAACAGAGACAGCTATCACTGTCTCAAAATTAGCATGCTCCTTGTAAATATTTTAGCAATTGCAAATCATCTGCCAAGAATTCCTTGGAAATGATTCTTAGCAAGTATTTAAAATATTGGAAGAATATACTTTGGCAATTTTTTAACTACATGCATTCCATCTAGTTTAAATTGCAATGTAATATTTCTTTCAAAATATTTACTATGAAAAATTTCAAACATACCCACAAATTGAGTGAATAACATAATGAACCCCAGTTTCAACAATTATAAAATTTCTTTTGAAAGGAGGTGCTACTTCTAAAAATAGATTTAGAAATTACTGAATTAGATGATGTCTGAAGACCCCACAATTTTATTTTATAGGCAACATAAGTGTCAGCTTTCCCCCCAAAAAAACATTTTTTCTTTTAAATTGATAATTGTTTTACTTACTTATGAGGGGCAGTGTGATAATTCGATATCTGTATACATGTCTAATGATCAAATCAGGGTAATTAGCATTTCTATCTCCATATATATTTATCATGTCTAAGTGTTTGGGGCCTTCAAACTCCTCTCTTCTACTTCTCCATAAAATATTCGGTGCTGTAAACTATAGCTCACTTACTGTGCTGTAGAATACTAGAACTTACTCCTCCTATCTAATTGTATTTTGGTACCTGTTGTCCCATTATTCCCTACCCATTCCCTGCCCTCTGCTCCAGCTCCTGGCACAATATACTACTCTCCACTTGTATGTGTTCAGCTCTAAGCTTTCACATATTAATGGGATCAGGCTGTATTAGGTTCTCTGTGCCTGAATCATTTCACTTAACGCAATAACCTCCAAGCTCACTCATGGTGCTACAAATGGCAGGATTTCTTTCTTTTTTTAAATGGCTGAATAGTATTGCATTACATTTTCTTTACCCCCTCATCTGCCAATGGACACTGAAGTGGCGTTTTCTTAATGTAAGTTGAAAGAAGTTCTTATTCATGGACCTCCTGAGATGTCCTCTTCTTCATCTGTCTTCTTCATCTTCACTCCCAGCTCTGCTGGGGAAAGCTACTTGTTTCTCTGTTGTTATTTTCTGGTAGTTCTGGATAAAATTCCTGAGTAAATACTGTTCCCTCCCTGTGTTGCATGAGGGTGGGGGAAATGGGGCAGGCTCCACTTGCCTCTTCTGTTCTCACCCTTTGTTTTCTTCCACCCTCGGGTCAAATCAACTATAAGGAATGTCAACAAATGCTGTTTCACATTTAACTATTTGGTTCAAGAACTAGTTCCCATTCAAGAAGCTATGTTTCCTAAGGGATCCTCTCATGGACATTCCCAGGTACTGACCTCATTTCTTGTGTCCACAGATTGACCCCATTTCACAAAGGTGCTCTTTATTTTTCTAACTTTCGTGATGTGCTATATCCATTGATCTTTCAGAAAACCCCATGGTATACTCACTGGGATTGGTCCCTCTCTTCCCATTTCTCCAAGCCAGAATCCTTCAGTCTGGAAGCCCTCTCTGGGGAGAAGGGCTCCAGATGACAGCTGTTTTGGTTTTGCCTTGCCAATGCTGTGGAAGATAGGAGTGTCCTAAGACCAATTCAAGGAAGAAATATTCATTCCCAGTTCATTCCTCTCCAGTGTGGCCACTATCCCCTGTATTCTCTATTTTGTTCATTGAGCAACTATTAAAGCAAACACACCCATTTCCTAAGGACGAACTTCAATTCTCAGCTCAGGCTGTATAGTTGAAACCAAAGCCACAAAATTGTAGCCAGTAAGCCAGACTCAATCTGTAGATGTGTTTTGTTTAGCCATTATGATGTTGGCCTACACAGTTCAGAAAATTTGAATTAGCTGCCAACCTTTAAAATCAGAAGAGTTAACATAAAACCCCAGATATCTAATTTTCCTTGAGAAGTAGGGAAATCTGGCAATGCTGAACATCATTTCTGCTTAGGTCCAAGTGAGTAGCTCTCCTTTGAAGGAAAGCATCCTTTTGTTGCTTGATATAGACCTCATCCTTTTTCTAGTATCCCAGGTACTAGTTACTCTCTATTATCTTACATTAGCCCATTTATTTTTTAATCTTTTATTGATTTTATTTTTCTTTAAATACACAACAGCAGTGGAATGCATTACAGTTCTTAATACACATACAGAGCACAATTTTTTGTATCTCTGTATATAAAATTTGTTCACGCCTTTATACATGCACTTTTTTTTGCATTACAATTCTTAATACACATATATACCACAATTTTTCATCTCTGTTTGTATATAAAGTATGTTGACACCCAATTCAAGCCTTCAAACGTGTACTTTGTATGATGATGTCCATCACATTCCACCATCCTTGCTAATCCCCTGCCCCCTCCCTTTCCCTCCCACTACTCTGCCCTTTCTAGAATTTATCTATTCCTCCTATACTTCCCCTCCCTACCCTACTATGAGTCAGCCTCCTTATATCAGAGAAAACATTCGGCATTTTTTTGGTGGGGGGGATTGGCTAACTTCACTTAGCATTATCTTCTCCAATGCCTCCACCCATTTACCTGCAAATGCCATGATTTTGTTCTTTTTTAATGCTGAGTAAATTTCCATTGTGTATATGTGCCACATTTTTTTTTATCCATTCATCCACTGAAGGGCATCTAGGTTGGCTCCACAGTTTAGCTATTGTGAATTGTGCTGCTAAAAACATTGATGTGGCTGTGTCCCTGTAGTATGCTGTTTTTAAGTCCTTTGGGTATAGACCAATGAGACAGATAGCTGGGTCAAATGGTGGTTCCATTCCCAGAGAGCTAATTTAAATTCTTTTTTTCCTATACATGTCCGTTTAATTTCTTTCATCTGTCTAGTTGCTCTGGCCAGTGTTTCAAGAACTATGTTGAATAGAAGTGTTGAAAGAGGGCATCCCTGTCTTGTTCCAGTCTTTAGAGAGAATGCTTTCAATTTTTTTTCATTTAGAATGATGTTGGCCTGAGACTTAGCGTAGATAGCCTTTATGATGTTGAGATATATTCCTGTTATTCCTAATTTTGCTAGTGTTTTGAACATAAAGGGGTGCTGTATTTTGTCAAATGCTTTTTCTGCATCTATTGAGATGATCATATGATTCATATCTTTAAGTCTATTGATGTGATGAATTACATTTATTGATTTCTATATGTTGAACCTACCTTGCATCCCTGGGATGAATCCCATTTGATCATGGTGCACAATCTTTGAAATATTTTTGTATTCGATTTGCCAGAATTTTATTGAGAATTTTTGCATCTATGTTCATAGAGATATTGGTCTGAAGTTTTCTTTCTTTGATGTGTCTTTGTCTGGTTTTGGACTCAGGGTGATATTGGCCTCATAGAATGAGTTCAGAAGTGCTCCCTCTTTTTCTATTTCCTGAAATAAATTGAAGAGTATTGGTATTAGTTCTTCTTTAAAGGTCTTGTAGAACTCGGCTGTGTATCCATCCGGTCCTGGACATTGGTCCATTTCTACTATTTCTATTTCTCACTTGGCCCCTTTAGCCACTTGAATTTGTGTCTACAGATGAAAAACCCACAAGAAGAGCAATATTTTTCTGACTACCCTGTTACCACCCAATGCAATTCTCTTTATTATGCAAAAAAGTCCCATTTTTATAACCTCCCATGCATTCAGATTTCTTTTTCCCTATCCTACAGGAATTTTGCAAAAGGCTCATTCCTGAGCAAACATCTCTTTATGATTCACCTCTGTAAATCCCCAAATGAATGGCAAGCTTTGAAATGATTTCATGAGTTTCTTAGCTAAGGTACATTCTCACAATCTGGGGGAAGACTATATAGGGAAAGGAGTGATTTCATTTTTCAGCAATTTGTGACTCAAAGCCTTGATTAACTATCATGTCACCTCTATCCATTAATGGAATCTCTGAAATAGAGTAAACTAATATTTTCATTTAATTTCATTCTTGAAAGGATAAGTACATCTATGTGGAGCATGGCTTTGACTTCTGGAGAGAGACAATTAATAAGCAAACAGTAAATACTTCACATGATTTCAATGGTTACAATTGCTATTGAGAAAATAGAGATTTATCAGGAAGTGGATTCAGGAACAGCTTCTCTAAGGAGGCGATATTCTCTAAGGAATGAGACCTGAATATGGGAAAGAACCAGCTCCGAAGAGTCTTCTCTGGTACAGGAAGAACAATATCCTGAAGTACATCATAGCTTCATGAAATAGTTCAAAGAGAGCAAAAGGAGATGAGGTCAGAGTGGTGTGTAAAGACCAGGATGGCACAGGTGCCTTTAGGTTTTATTTTAGACACACTGGTGGGGGGAGGGTCTTCAGAATCTTTACCTTAAAATGTCACTTTGGTAGCCCTTTGAAGAGAGGACAGTAGGGCACAATGACAGGCAGTTATAGAACACTTTTCTTGGGTAGACCCGTGACTGTCCAAAACAAGGACCCCATTTCCCAGTCTCCTGTGTGTCTAAGTGAAGTTGTGTGGCCAAGTTCTGGTTAGTGGGATTTGGATTAAAGTGTCATGCAAAGGAACACTCCCCTCTTTGATTTTTCCTTCTGCTGACTGGCTTAAACTGGAACAGCCACATTGGACCCCAAGTAGGGAGCTGCCCCGGATTATGGCAGACAAACAGGAGAAGCTTGAGTTACTGAGGACTATAGATTGGTCATCAGCTTCAGATACCTCTATGCAATACAGAAATAAAATTTCATTTTGTTTCAGTCATTGGTTCTTGTGCATTTGATTGTTAGAGTCTGTAAACAAGTCAAGATGGCGCCTGGCATTTTGCCAGAGGGAGTGGTTTGTGAAGTAACGCCAGTGAGATTCCTTATTGGTTGACTGCTGTATCTAGTTTATGTTAATTAAGATAAGCTGTGTGTAATGTATATATATATCCTCCTGTCCTACAATAAACGGCTCCCACTCCTGCTGTATCAACGTACACAAGTTGTTTGTCACCCCCCCCCCCCCCCGTTATCTTGCTGCAGCTGGACTGCAGCATGCATTTGATGGTTTTTCTGTCTCATATATAACCCAATCTAATCCTACTTATTTATTTGAATTTCTCTTGCCTATCTGGCAAATTCTTATTCATTCTTTAATACTGAAATAAAAACCTCACGTAATTATTTTTGTCTTCTCCATAATAGAATCATTTGCTCTCCTATTTCTTGTCTAGAGCATTGCATGCAGACATCTTTCCTAGAGTGAAGTCACCATATTATGTCATCCTAATGGCTTGTATGTTATGGCTGCTCTGCCTGCTAGTGAACTACATTTGTTATTGTGCTGTGTATTTCCAGTCTTATCACAACACCAGCTAAGTGGCAGACAACCAATGCTGACTCAGATTCCCAGTTCTTTATTTTGTCCCTTTTATATTTCAAGCGATGGTCATGGTTGTGTATTATAATTTTTTTCTCTTTTCTGATGAGGATTACTGGGAAGAATCTTAAAGCTTTATGCATGAGAACAGAGTTGCAGCTTTCATATGGATCAATGACATTTTGAAAAATGTACTTCTAAAATTACCCAGACTTGGAGGTCTCTTGGTGACATTTCTATCATATTCTGTTTATCAAAGGCCACCAAGATTCAAGGGGAAGGGAAATAAACTCTTCCTCTTGAAGGGATTGTGGCAAGGTTCTGGAAGGGCACAGGGAATAAAACTATTGTCACATGCATTTTTGGAATGTGCAGTCTGCTACAGGATACCTCTGGCCATGAAAAATAAAATTCACCTGCCCTAAAGCTTCATCTCCTATGACTGGCTCCAACTCAATCTCCAGTGTCTCATCTCTTAAAACTGATCCAGGGTCAGGTGAACAGCTCAGGTGTACAGCATTTGCCTCGAATGTGCGAAGCCCTGGGTTTGATCCCAGCCCTGGGGTAAAAGAAAAAAGTCAGGTCTAGATGAGGATGAGGTTTTCAAAATTCCTTCCTTGAGAACAAGTCCTCAGGACTTTCTTGTGATGGGAAGACTGTAGCTAAGCGATGAGTCACCTGGATCCCGCTTTGCCAACACACAGTGGTGGAATAGTCGTGGGATGTCCACTGCAGACACGCCTGTTCACAAAGAGCAAAGGGACCCTTTAAGGGAAATAGTATGAGAGGTTTTATGTTAGGAACATCAAGTAACTAAAACCTAGCCCGTCCCCTCATTGCCTGCCGCCCTCCCCCAAGAATGAAGGTTGGATCAGCTTGGGTGAAACCACAGGAGAAAAATGTAGAGAGTTTTCTGATCAGATGTTTTTGAGGGAAGGAAATGCCCTTGGTGGTTCATTGGTGATGGAATACTTTAGACCTAGAATGTCCCCCAAAGTCTCATGTTCTGAAAGTGTGGTTCCTGATGCAGAAATGCTCAGAGGTGGAGCTTTGGGAGAGTGGTTGGTTTGGTCTTGAGAGCTCTGACCTCATCAGTGGATCAATCCATTGCTAGGCTCATCATTGAATAGACCATGGGAGGTGGTGGGAAGTGAGAAAGGTGGGCCCTATTGAGGGAAAGGATCCTTGGTGGCCCTGGCCTAGTTGAAGAGAGAGGGTCCTGGGAGGCAAAATCTCTTCCTCCGTCCAGTCCCTTTCTCTCTCTGCCTCCTGTCTACTGTGAGGCAGGCACCTCTGTTCTGCTACACTGTGGCCCAGAAGCGAGGAAGCCAGCTGACCATGGACTAAAACCTAGGAACCCACGAGCCAAACAGACCTTTCCTCCTCTAAGTTGATTTTTTTGGTCAGGTATTTTAGTCAGAAAAGCTGACTAACACAGGTGAAGACTAGAGCTAAACCAGGCATGGTGGTGTATGCTGAAATCCCGGCGACTCAGGAGGCTGAAGTAGGAGGACTGCAGGTTTGAGACCAGCATCAGCCACTTAGAGTGGCCATAAGGACCAAGAGAGACCTGTCTCAAAATGAAACATTTAGAAAAAGGGCTGGGGGGACGGGGGTGGGGGCGTGGCTCAGTGGTCAAGTGATCCCGGGTTCAATTCCCGGTACCAAAGGTGGGGGAAATAGAACTAAAGTAAATTTCAGTCATTATGCGGCTTTCAAGCCCTTTCATCAGGGAGTGAAGGTCTTAGCCACATTCTCCTGAAAATAGCTGTTCAACGTGAAGATGCAGATGCTCCTCAACTTCCTAGAGGGCTGTATCCCAATATACCAACACATTAAAAATACTGCAATTTGAAAGTGCATTAACCTTCAGACCATCTTAGATTATTAGCACATAGCACACTGCTGAGTGTTGGTGGTATCCTCTCAGGATCCCAGGGCTGACGGGGACCTGCTGCCCAGCATTGAGAGAAGATGGGACAGTAGATCCCTCCTAGAAGAGAGCCACATTCAAAACTCAAGGTGTGATTTCTACTGCATGCTTATCCCTTTTACACATCCTAAAGTCTCTAAGTCCTGCACTGACCCATGGTAAAGTGGGGACTCGACCCCTGTGGGCTCACCTGTCACATGGATGCAGAGGTGGGGAAGAAGCATTGCCTCCTCCCGTCTCTCCAGCAGTGGACTCATTCACCTGGAAGAACTTCTCTGATGGGTGGATGGGCTGAGTGAAGCTTTGGCAGCTGGGGTGGGGGGGATGACCTTCAACTGGTGGGAATGATCTGCACACTTCGGGAAGGATTATGAGGCTTCTTTGGGTTTATTAAGAAGCTAGGAACCATGTCTGTCATGGGCAAGAGGATAATGTGGCATCTTTGTGACCAGGACTCATGAAGAACATGCTATGCCATCTACAAGTTCTTTATCTTAATTTTGGTGATGACTTCATGATTGCTACAAATCAAATGGGATGATTGAAGTTCTATACTTTTTATGTCAATCACATCAATAGTTTCTTAAGATTAAAAAGAAAAGATAAAGACACACAGCAGTCACAGGCACAAGTGACAAGTTAAAATCCAGCGTGTGTTGCCTGATCCATGACTGGAGCTCAGTTCTAATGCCTGGGAATGATTCACTGTGGTCTTAGCCCCATCTTTTGAAATATCCTTCTTTTGCCCTGAAAACATGGCCCTGTTTGGAACTGAGTAATTTTTTCACCCTGTTTTCTGTCCATAGAAATAGGAGATAGGCATGTGGATGCATTTCTCCAACAGTCCCTGCAACTGCCCCCTCCCATGTCCACCGCCTACAAGCCCTGTGTTCTGTTCACTGTCACATACACTTGCAAGAAAAAACCCACTTATCACCTTTGAGATTCAAAAGAACATGATGAACAAATACAATCACACAACTACTATTTTTTTGGCCACAAATAAATAATTTGCAAAGATTTTTTTCATAATTTAAGGGGGTTAATAGCACTTTTTTAAAAAAGAGAAATGGCATGTTTTAAAAAGTTTTATTGTTGAATAACTTGCATATGGAAAAGTGCACCAGTTGCAAAGGTTAGACTCCGTGAAATTTCACAAATAGAACACACCTGTGTTAACAGTGCCTGGCTCACTACAGCAACATCCCCTGCACTCCTTGGTGATTCTTCCAGTTACTCATGCTAAGAGCAATGCCACCTTCCTTCAAACACCACACATTAGTTTTGCCTGTTGCTGAAACTTGATATAAACATCATCATATGGTATCTTTTTTTTTAAAAAAAAAAAGCTTTATTGAGGCATAATGACATACAATAAATTGCCTAATTTAGAGGATGCAATTTGATGAGTTTTGACATAAGAATACACCCATGAAACCATCACCACAATCAAGATAATGAAAGTATCCATCACCCTTAAATTTCCCTCATCTCCCCTCTTCCTTCTCCTACCCCACCTCTCCCCAGGCCACCATTGATCTGCTTTCTGTCACTATAAATTCATGTGAATTTTCTAGATGTCAGTGGAATCTTGTGAAATTACTCTTTTTTAGTCTTTTGCTCCTCATAATTATTTGGAGATTCACCCAAGCTGTTCTATGTATCTTTACTTAGTTCCTTTTTATTGGCTAAATGTGGATTCAACACATTTATTTTTCTCCACTTAGTGGCTAGTAGGTGCTTTTTGGTATCTGGCTATTTTATTTAATGTTACTCCTTTTACTTATTAGAAACACAGCCTGGGAGTCAATTACTCCTCATTTCTGGGCTTTAGTTTTTTTTTTTAACCTGTAAAGTGGGATATTTCTAAAATACAATCCCTTCCTAGGTTAGTCATGAGGACCAAAGGAGTTAATGCAGTCATCTTTCAGTGTCCAGGAGGATAGTTTCAGGACTCTCCAGGGATACCAAAATCCAGAGGTGTTCAAGTCTCTTTTATTAAATGGTACAGTATGTGCCTATAATGTCCACATATTCTCCTGAACTCTATCTATCTATCTATCTATCTATCTATCTATCTATCTATCTATCTATTTTGTTATCAGGGATTGAACTCAGGGGCACTCAACCACTGAGCCGCATCCCCAGCCCTATTTTGTATATTACTTAGAGACAGGGTCTCACTGAGTTGCTTACTGTCTCACCATTGCTGAAGCTGACTTTGAACTTGCCATCCTCAAGCCTCCCAAGCCACTGGGATTACAGGTATGCACCACCACCTGGCTTCCCTCTTGTATTTTAAACCATCTTTAGATTGATTACAATACCTAATGCCATGGAAATGCTGCATAAATATTCCAGAAAAAGAAGACTATACAGGTTCAGTACAGACCCAGTTGTTTTATACATGGATGTGGATCCCTCCAATATGGAGGACAAACTGTGTATGTGTGTGTGCATGTGTGTGATTTATATAGTGCCATGTAATGTTAGCAATGTGTAGTGGGTTTCATCTGGCCAGACTGCCCCTATGTGGCTGAGCACCCTTCTTGGATCTGCTGGTGCATTCAGAGCTGCATGGTGGATCTGCAAGGAGGTTTGATGGAGCTGAGGTTTTATCCAGTGCATTGCTTGCCAATAGGATTGGCTCCAGGACAATTTAAGAAGTCAAGTCATTCTACAGCATTCTCCCTTTGTAGTATTTGTTCTCTCCATCAATCCATCAATTTTGGATAGCCTTCCTCTTCTTTTTATTCTAGTAGGTCAATGTCTTTGTGATCTTGATGCAGATCATTATGTCAATGGGTTGGGTCCAGAACCAAGCCATGCAGATTTCCAGTTTCTTATTTTGTTTTAAATGCATTCTTTCACAGTCTATCTGTCCATCCACAAACATTATGGAACACGTCCTGTGTGTTAGGCAACTGTTCTGCACAGGATGTGCTGGGGGAATGACAGAATTTCTGACAGTGATATTGGATTAATCCACAGGAAATAATAGCAAGTACTGAGAATTCTGGCATTTGTTAGGCTACTAAAAGAGATACTGACCTTTTCAGGGACTATTTCAAAACATTTACATGGTAGCATGTGAGGCCTTATCTACCTATTTGAAAGATATGGTATTACAAATACTACAGAAATTTAAAGACAGCAGGAAGCTGGAATATTTAGAGTCAAGAAGTTAGGCAGTGAAAGAGGAATGCGTATTTTGAATGCAAGAATTTGATGTAAGAATTCTGTATCCTAAATTTTGCCTGGTCTGAAACCAACCAGTCATTTTATACTATGGCTCTTCAGCATAGCACAAGTGGAGCTAATGATTTGATCCACCAGTTATGACCACAGGACTCAGGTGCTATTGCTACAGGTGGAGAAAATGATTAGGTACTGTCTTGACCACCCCAAGGAATAACAATAGTACCCATCACTGTGCTGATTCTGTTTTCAGCAAGTTATTAGAAGCATGTAAGGATTGTGTAAGATGCCACTGCACAGCTTTTCTCACTTGATATTGCTGATCAAATACAAATATCCAAGAGGTTTCATCTGTCCTCTGTAATCCCAGCCCCATCTCATTCATGCCAATGCTCCCATGGCTTCTCCATATGCAGCTGGGCTTCCACCAAGATACTCCGTGGTTGCTCATTAAAATTAGCTTCATTCCTACCTTGAAGCTTCCACTCACTCTCCCCCCTTGGTTAGATAAATTAAAAAAAAAATCTCTTGCTCGTTATTTTCTGGTTCTATTTAAAACACACCTATTCAATGAAACATTCCAAGATTGCTCCAATTCTTTAATTGCATCTAACTTTCCCCCTTCAATTTCTAGACTACTCTGTTCAGAAACTTGATTGTGCACCTTGGCCATTAATCAAGGACTACGCTGCTGACTAGCTGCTTGGGCCATTGTGGCTCCTTAACTAAATGGCAAGTTCCTGGAAGACTTCCTTTCCGATCCCCACATATGCCAGAGCACTTTGAACAGTGCTGAGCAAATACTTAACACCTAACAATAGCCCCAGAGCATACAGCGCTGTGGGTATGGGTCTCAGTTTTATGGAGCCTGAAGCATGTACAGTTTGAGGCACCATATTTTCAGAAAAGACTGCAAGATTTTGAGTACAACATCAGAGCAAAACTGAACCTTCCTGGAAAGACATCCATTGGGCCCTTTTTGGGAAAAGGAACTGTTCAAATGGGGGTAGGGCGGCTCTAGAGATCCAGCAGCTCTGAAACGAATGGAAAAATCTAGACATTAGCCTTCCCTATCTGTCACATAGAAACCAAACTTCAGACCACGCCGTCTTTCTCACAGCTGCACCTTCCCTCACATGGTTAGACTGGCGAGAACCTCTCCTAAGTTAGTCCAGGTGATGGATCTGGGTGTGTGGTTGCTAGGGAGAGAAAGGATTGACATTTAAGCATCAACAATGTTGATTTTGCGAAAGGGAGGAGGAGTCTGTAAAAGCCAAAGTATCCATGCACTTTTATGTATTTATTATAAACATATGAGCCTATTTATGCCTCCCGCTGTACATATTATTTAAATCAGAACAGGCACAGTCAGGAGGGCTGGCTGGCACACAAGGGCTGTGTGGATGTCATTCTGAACACAGTGTGCCCAGCTGAGCCATTTCCTACCTGCTGAGGCTGTTGTTTGGAATCTGACCAGCTGATGTCACTATGGGACCATGAATGTGGACATATCCAGGGATCTTGGTTTAGAAAAACTTGGGATTGACATTGTAGCCCTGGGAAAGATAACCTCCCTCCCACCCAACCTGTCTCTCCCCTGCCTGCATAGTTTATGAAATCGAAAATTAGCTGACGGATTTAATTTTGATGGAGAATTACCTATAGGCAAGAGGGCGATCAAACCCATACTGTTAAGGAGAGGAAGGCTGAGGTAATGAATCTATGATCTACACTTAGCAACTGCAGACTATCAGGCTAATCATCCTTTGGTTCCTTTTTCCTATGCTGTAAACTTTTACTTCCAGCTTGTTAGGTATGATGAACTCAGAACTCTCTGTAAAGGGCTGATTCACCTATTGGTGTATTTTTCAGGCTCGCTCTTTTTCACTCTCTGTCCTTCAACTATTTGGACTACCCAAGAATCCCAGGTGGATTTGGGGTTTTGAATCCATCTCTTGGGTATGAAGTTTCAGCAATCATGGAGGTTTGGTAGAGGAGAAGTTTGAGATAGGAGTTAAGAAGAGTTTTGGATTAGTTACAGGCGGAAGCATTTCTCCTGTAAATCATGTACATCTTTTATAGGTTGCAGGAGATCAGAAAAACCTTCGAGTTCAAAGTTCCATTAAGAGCAATGCTGACTCAGGGCTTCTAGCTGCGTACCCCTGTTGTAGTCACATGGGACTTCCATGATAAAGTACTGTACCTGGGGCAAGGAGCCTCCTAAACTGTGGACGTTGGCCTCCTTGTGATTCCATGGTCTGTTAGTGCAAGGTCAAGGCGTGGGCAGCATTGATTTCTCCTGAGGACCTTCCCCCTGGCTTGCATGATCAAGGCCGTCTTCTCCCTGTGTCTCCACATGGTCTTCCCTCTGTGTGTGACCTTGTCTCTTCTTTTTATAAGGATAGCAGTTAGATTGGATTAGGCGTCCACCCCAGTGCCCTCATTTTAACTTAATTTCCTCTTTAAAAACCCTGTCTCCAAATAACAGTCATATTCTGAATTACTAGTATTAGGACTTCAACCTCTGAATTTTGGGGAACACGGTTCCAGCCCTAACCCCCATCCCACCTCCCTCATATGCCTAGATAGAAGTTGACCAGTCCAGGAGGCTGATTATCTGGCTGCAATATGTCCTCCAACTTTCTTAACTTTTCTATACTGTTATGAGTAGCCTCGTACAGACAGCCAGCAGCCTGGGAGCCCCTTTTCAGAATCATGAGATCACAGAGAATTTCTTTTTGATGTCCAGAACCTCCCTGGGGCTTAAATACACAGGAGCTGGGTCAAGCCTGTGGTTTGGAAAGAGCTTCTGATTGATCCCAAAGGATCCACTTGGTCTCCTTCTGCTTATCTTTGAGTGTTAGACAGGCATTTATTTGAAAGAACCTATTATACCAACATGCTCAAAAAATTAATTTATTGAAAAGAGTCAATACAAACATAATTAAATTTATAACATAGCCTTTCTATGCAGTATGGAGAGCTTTAATATTTTACTACTTAAAAATAAGGAAACATGCATTAAAACAATATGCAGATAATATGCACTTGTTATAAAATAATAAGAATAATGTTCATTTTGGAAAATTTAGAAAGTGAAGGTGAACAAGAAAGAAAAGGCAGACATAAATTATCTTTATTTCTTGCCGCAGTCTGGCTGGGCACAAAATAACCGAGCCACCACAAAAGCCTTGTAGATTCAAACAGCAGCTCTTTATTCCCGAACTGTCACCCACACTCTACACGCATGTTCTGGGAAAATACACTCCCTCCACCAGGCTCTGCGTACCAATTCTCTCAGAACCCCGGGAGAACTCAACGGGAACTCAAGGAGCGGGAGCCTGAGGCAGCAGGATACACCCTATTTCCAGCAGGATCCACCCTAAACCTGGAGCCACCCTAATCCCTGAGCAGGGTCACCTTTCAACCAAAAAATGCCATGCGTCACCCTTGGCTATGGCTCTCAGCAATTTCTCTTTGGGTTTAAGCATATTTTGCCAACAAAACAACAACAACAACAACAACAACAACAAACCTAGCATAAGTGCTGCTTTTTTTTTTTGGTGCCAGGGATGAAACCCAGGGTGTCATCCATGCTAAGCACATGCTCTACCAGGAACTACATCCACAGCCCCTGAATAATGCTTTTTAACAAAGAAAAAAAGTTTTAACTGAAAAGAAAAAGTCTCTCCAATTAATAACTCATGTATAAATTGATTAATTCAATCATCTATTCAATACATGTTGATTGCCTAGCATGTTACATCATCCTGAGGACAGGGCAGTGAACAAAATAGACCAAGGGGGCTGGGGATGTGGCCCAAGCGGTAGCGCACTCGCCTGGCATGCGTGTGGCCCGGGTTCGATCCTCAGCACCACATACAAACAAAGATGTTGTGTCTGCCAAAAAACTAAAAAATAAATATTAAAATTCTCTCTCTCTCTCTCTCTCTCTCTTTTAAAAAAAAAACTAAAATAAAATAAAATAGACCAAGTCCTTGCACTCACATTCTAGAGGGGAGACACAGATGGCAGATAGCAGCTCAATGCATGCTGCATTTCCTTGCATTCCAGGGCATATATGTTTTGTAAACAGCTCTGATATTGGGATGCATCTTACAGTCACTGTAAGCCTGTAGCATTACTGCCTGAAAACAACTTCAAAATGGGCATCAAGAACTTGGGAGAAAATCCCAGTGATGGTGGGAAATGCTCTTCTATCTCTACAATCAATGCTGTGGGGTGGAATGGCAGCAGTGACAATCCTAGGACTGTAGCATCTTTCTGGAAGACAGAGTCCAGTAGGCCTACAATGTATCATGCAGGAGGATTTATGGTCTATTACAGATTTAAGAAAAGCTGCATGATCAAGGACCTTAAGTTACAAAAAAAAAAAAAAAAAAAAATGACATCGAGTGCCAAAATGTAAACAGAAAACAGCTCTCAGTTGGAAATTGTTTCAGGAAGGGGAGATGCTGTGAAAAAAAATTCAGGATTATCTTAACTGATTCATTTCATGTCATAAAGACGTGTGCATAGGGGTGATACATGATATAATTTATGCCTAATCAAGTCTAAAAACTCTTTTAGTGAATATGCAAGGCTTGTTTAAATAAGGAAGCATGTTCAAATAGTGATTTTTCCCTCAGTGGATATAAAGTGGTAGTACATGTCAAATTTGAGAGTTTATGAAATATACTGACTCATCAGATGGTGCTAAGTGACTGAAATAAACTTGGAGGAACCCAGGTAGACAGAAGTGGACATGCAGGATCGTGGGACATGACCCTGGGCCTACTGGCAGAAGCAGGAACACCTGTATTTGGGTCCTGGTTCTCCTGCCAAGTTCCTGCTTGAGTTTATGGGAATTCCTCAACTTCCCTCAGCTTCAGTTTCCATGATAGCTGTCCTTGTTTGTCAGAGGCTGAGTGATGGTCCCACGATATCCATTCATGTGGCCAGTCATTGAAGAATTTAACCTGGAGGTCTGTGCTTGGCACTGAGTATAGCATCAGCCCTTTGTAGGATAACATTTGATGGAGCACTGACCCAATACCTTACCTACCTATTCAGTTCCTTCCACTTTCTCTGCCCACTAATAAAAAGTAATATACAGCTGGGTGCCGTGGCGCACGCCGGGAATCTCAGCAGCTTGGGGGCTGAGGCAGGAGGATCATGAGTTCAAAGCCAGCCTCAGCGACTTAGCAAGGTACTAAGCAACTCAGTAAGACCCTGTCTCTAAATAAAATACAAAATAGGGCTGGGGATGTGGCTCAGGGGTCAAGTGCCCCTGAGTTCAATCTCTGGTACCAAAAAAAAAAAAAAAAAAGTCATATACAATGTGGCAAAAATGTGTCAGTACTTTAAATCAAGCTTTTAAACCATATTTGAAAGAAATAAATGGATACCATTAAATGGACTTTAGATGCCTCTTGATATAATTATCTGGAAATCGTTTAATTATTTCAATATTAGGACTGGGTCTTGACAAAAGTGTGAAATAAGAGAAGTTGGCCTTCAGGAGGTCAAATATCATTTTGGGTAAATGTCTCCTTGGTGCTATAGACATTGACTTTTAAGGGTCCCATTAGTATCTTTGATTCCCACCCCATCTTTTTGTCTGCCTTACCTCTGCTACACATTTGTGCTTCCAAAATTTTCTTTTAGGAGCTAATATATATGAAGTGGTAAGTGACTGATAAAAGCTTAAAGTGTATTCCTTCATTAATGCTCTGCATTTTAAATGGGATCAGTGCCTTGAGTAAATAAATTATTATATATTTTTTTCCCAATGGGTTTTATATCAGAAGCATTAAATAAAGAACTTGATGTCTACCTCACCTGTCGGCCCCTCCCAGGCACATGTGGGACACCCTAAACCATCCAATTATGAGCACTTACTCTGCCTTCCAGTCAGGTCGTTCCACTTAACAGGAAATTTTGATGCTATTGTTGTTCTATTTATTTCTTCTTTTATTTTCTATCAAATTTATCTTCTCAAAGTCATATACATTTTTAGGGAAAATCTGTTCCCTAATTTCACCCTCCTCTCTTTTTTTGTTATTACGAATTGAACCCCCAGGGCTTCTTTACCACTGAACCACATCCTCAGATGCTTTTATGTTTTATTTAGAGACAGGGTCTCACTAAGTTGCTGAGGCTGGCTTTGAACTTGTGATTCTCCCACATTAGCCTCCGGGGCCACTGGGATTATAGGTATTCGCCACTGCACCCAGCTGTTCCCTAATTCCCTAACTCTAGAACCAGGAGAATTATATCTTATGTTTAATTTCTTTGAATGACTTTATAATTTTAATTTAAAAATATATTAGATGGCAAAGTATTACTATGTGTTGGAATAGGATGTGCATATTTAGAAACAAAACAATATAGATACAAATAAATTTATACTCCTTATTCTAATGTTTGATGATTCATTTTAATTAAAGGAAAAAATGTGATTTTTTTTTTTTTGTAGCAGGTATTAAACCCAGGGGTGCTTAACCCTGAGCAACATCCCCAGCCCTTTTTATGTTCTATTTTGAGATAGGGTTTCCCTAAGTTGCTTATGGCCTCACTAAATTACTGATGAAAAATGTGGTTTCTTAATTTAACTGGAAGAGTGACTTTTGTTGTTGTTTAAAAGAATTCCTCTCTTTTTCTGCTATGAACACCAGTTGATGGGATTCTAGCCAAGGGCAGAACCTGCCGTACTGAAGAGCAGGACAGGTGTTTGCGGTAGCCTAGGTGGGGTTCATATTATCTGCACAACTGTATTTTTACTAGCATTAGCCTAATTTGATGCAAAGTTTTGGGAAAGAATGTTCTCAATAGTGTACGATGATAAATGATCATCAGTGAATTTGCTCTACTGTCCTGCGTTGGTGGGTGGTTGTCTTCCCTCTCTGGTCCTGCATCCTGGTACTCATGGAACAGAAGTCAGTGGTATGGAGCTGTCATTGCTCTTGGGAGACTCAGCAGCTCACGCAGAAGGGCCTCCATTTTAGTTCTGATTCTGGGGACATGTAGCCAAGCTCTACTCTGGCGCTGTGGGCATCAATGAAGAGCAACCGTTGGGAAAAATTGTCCATCTCTGCTGATCTTCCAGATGAAGAGGAATGAGGGAGGGCAGAAGGGAAGGAAGGACTGTCCTTCTGATGGGAACACCAGCCGTTTTCAACAGCTGAACATTGTAGTGTAATGCAGTTGGAAGAAGCTGTTGAGTTAATAGGCAAAATTCACCTCCATTGTCTTCAAAGTAATGTCTTTCTCCTCTAGAACCCATGGGGGAAAGAAGGAGTGAAGGGGCTTCAGATTCATTAAATGTTCAGTATACATTGAAGCACTTCCTTCAATGTCCGTATCATTCCTCTCACTTTACAACTGAGGGAACACTGGGCTCAACATGGTTAAACCACATGTCCAAGGTCACGTAGACATTGCTATGGTTTGGATCTATGTTGCCCAAAGGTCCTTGTGTTAAAGACTTGATCCCCTGGGTGGTACTGTTAGGAGGTAGTGAAAGTTTCAAGAGGTGGGGCCAAGTGGGAAGAAGTTATGTCACTGGAGACAATGGGGATATTAGGCCCTTCCCTATTCTTTCTTTGCTTTGCAGCTACCATAAGGTAAACAGGCCTTCTCTTCCCTGTGCTCCCACCATGATGTGCTGCCTTGCTACAGGACCCAAAACAATGTGGCCAAGCAACCATGGACTAGAACCTCTGGAACTGTGAGCCAAAATAAACCTTTCCTCCTTTTAAGTTTATCTCAGGTATTTTATTACAGCAATGGAAAGCTGACTAACACAGATATTAATAGAAGAGCTGAACTTTGGATTCCTAAAATCATAACTTACATTTTCATCTTTTAGAGGAAATAATACTACTTATTTGTGTAGATGACATTTCATATTTATAGAACTTTAAATCTTGCATTATATATATATATTTTAATAAAAATGGCATGCCTTAAAGGAAGAAGCTCCTGTTACAAAGTTTTGGAAAAATAGAACATATATAGGCTCTGTAGTTGCATAGAATGGCTTAAAGCCTACTGTGGGTGGTGACACTATGTGATTATCTTTCCTTCAAATTCTTCATTTATAACATGGGAATGCTTGTACTGAGAAGTTATAGACTATATAAATACCATCCATTGTATAATTCTAAATATATCACATGAATTGATCACAATGAAGGAATATTTTATAAAACATATTGAATAGTTCTTAAAAGTATCATTTAATTATTCTCAAAACATCTATAATGTCCATATATAATAATTTGAGCAGAGGTCTTGACAACTTGCTGCATTGGTAAAACTGGATCGGATTTAATACACTCTAATGTAGTGGCACGAGAAATGCAGGAAATTTCTTCACTGTTTTAAACCTGAACATGTATTACGCGTGAACGTTCATTCTCTTTGATTTCAGAAAGACTTAAATTTGACAACTAAAGACAACATTTTATTTTTCATTAAAAAATAAATTGGGTCAATTGATAAACTTCAAATTCCCTAACTCTTCCCCTAAGGAGGACCTTCCAGACTCATGGATCTCTTGGGAACTGAGATGTCCCAGCCCTCCTGGTTGCTTTGCTTCCTGCCCAGGGAAGTGCTGAAGTGTGGTGGGTTCTGCTCGGGTGCTGGGCATCCTCCCAGGGTCTGCTGAGATGCCGTCATCCCTGGACTCTAAGGTCCCTGTGGTCTGTACCCAGATCTCCTCCGGACATTGGTTCCCTTACTTTCATTTAGGAGTCTCTTCAAGGAGCCAGATAATTCAACAGGAAGTGAGCAGAAAGCCTAAGAAGAGCTGTGACGGAGGCAGGCAGGTATTCACCACCATTTCTAGGAAGATGGAAACTCGGGAAACAGTGACTGAGCTGCTGTTGCTGGGACCTTGGTGACTTGCGGGTGGAAATTGATGCTTCCTGGGCATCAGTGTCCAAACCAGGGGTGCTGAGTCCAGACTGTGGTTCCCGAGAAGGGTTTCCTGTGAAGTTGCTCTCCAGCTGCAGCTTGAAGAAAGTGAAGGAAACAACTTTCTAGACCAAAGGCAGTGAATTTCTTAAGAATTGGGAATGGAATGGTGGTATGGATATACCAGGCAGAGAATAGAGTAGTCACCTGCTATTCACAGGGGACACATTTTAAAATCCCCAGCAGATGCCTAAAATTGCAACTAGTAAGGAATCCTATATATGCTGTTTTTTTCCCCATTTATACATGCCTGCAATAAAATTTAATTTGTAACTTAGGCATAGCAGAGAGATGAACAGCGATCGTAAGTTAGAAAATAGAACACTCAAAACATTATTCTGTAATAAACTTTATGTGAATGTGTTGTCTTTCAATATTTCTTGCAAAATATCTTTCTGTTCTGGAGATCTTAGCAACCTCAGTGTATGTTTTTTCTTTCTTTATTAAGTCAAGAGCTTCTACCTTTTCACATAAGGGAAGAACTTTACGATTTTTCTTCGGCATATCCAAGTTATCAGCATCACTATTCTTGTACTTTGGAGCAATTATTAAGTAAAATAAAGGTTACTTGAAAAACACCATCACTGCAATCTCCCCACAGTTGGTCTGATAGCAGAGATGGCTACCAAGAGACTGACAGGTGGGTAGCTTATATAATGTGGATACCCTGGATGAAAGGATGCCTTAGGTTCCAGGTAGGAAGGAGTGGGATGGTGTGAGATTTCACTCAGAAAGGTGCACAATTTGAAATTTATAAATTATTTAATTCTGCAGTTTCCATTTAATATTTTCAGACAGTGGTTGGCCATGGGTAACTAAAACTTCGGGAAGCAAAACTATAGATAAAGGGGGACTACTATAGAACATGTGAGATGGCCCTGGTGGTAGTTTTTGTTTGTTGGTTTGTTTTTTGAATAACTGAAAGGTGGGTTAAGGGTAAGATGTACATGGGTAGAACTGGAAGCGTCAAAAGATAGGGCTGGAGAATAAAAGTGAGACCAGGTCAAGAAGGTCTGTAGTGACCACGGTAACCATGGCCACCATAGCCAGTCAGTTCCAGGAGCGTAGGAAGTGTTAGTCAGCGCTCTATAGAGAAAGAGTAACAATAGAATATGTATGTAATGATCAGAGGGGGTTGATTAGATTGGCTTGCATGATCAGAGGCTGCATAGGCCCATGATGAGCATCTGCATGTTGGAGAGCCAGGGAAATCAGTTTCAAGATGCCAGAAGCCTCAGATGAAAGGGACCGATCATGCAGCTCCAGGCTGAGGCTGCAGGCTGGAAGCTCTCTGGAGAGTTCTGGTGTGAGTCTTCCTTCCAAGGCTCAAGAAGGAGCCTGATGTCTGCAGACCACAGCTGTAACAAAAACCCACACCTGCTCAAGAACATCGGCGCTTGCAGTCTGTGGGAGCTTCTCTCTTCCTTTTCTCATTCTATCCTGGTCCCCAGCCTGTTGGGTGGTGCCACCCACAGTCAGGGTGGGCGGAACTCGCCCCCTCACTTTGCAGACATACATGCCAATTGCCTCTGGAAACACCCTCACAGACACACCCGGAAGGGTGCTTTACCAATTTTCTGGGTGTCTCTCAACCCAGTCAAGTTGACTTCCAAGATCAAGAACCACAGGAAGTCACGGAAGGTTTGGAAGGTTTGCTTTGTGGGCATGTGACCAGGCCGTACTGAAGAGGATGGAGCTGGGGGAGTCTTCTGCAGCAGTCCAGAGATTTGCTAGAAGACAGATGTGGATTCTACGCCTTCCACCATTTGTCTCCCTCCCCTCCACAAGAGTTCTCTGGAGAAAAGGGCAGAAGCTTTGTCTGGGTGTGTGTGTTGCTTTCCACAAGATTCTTCTTCCTAGCCGTCTCTTTGAACTCCACATTTATACAGTCAGCAAGGCTGAAGGCACATGTGAAGAGCCTTGGCCGGTTTCCTCAGAAGCAAGGTATTAAAAAAATCAGCTGGTAACTAAGCACAAGTAGGTTAAGCAAAAATAATCCTCGTGAAAAAATTGGAAAGTTTGAAATTTAAACTACTAGAATATTAGGAAACCCGAATTAAGAAATCACTCGGTTGCCAACACAGCTACAGACTAACATCATTCAGGGGAGGAAAACTTCCTTAGAGTTATTTTTATATTCCAGGGTTTTTTTTGTTTTGTTATTTTTCCTCTTAATTTTAGGATTCTTTCAGATTTAAACTTTACCTTTAAATTATTGAACATAATTTAGGTATTGTGAGCTTAAAATAAAAAGGTGTCCAAACAACCCCTTTACCATAAACAAACCCCAGGCAAGCCATAGCTTTTTGTTTCAGAGTTTAAAGCCTATGAATAGTCTTTTTTTTTTTTTTTTTTTTGAAAGGCCATGACGTTTTTGGGGTTTAGCCTTCACACTTGACTGAAGGGAGGTCATGGACTTTTAAGTACTGGTTGAGACCTGTCCTCATAAGGTTTTTGGGTACTGTGGGTCCCATTGAAACCAGAGGCAGGAAGGGCATCTCTGAGTTTGACCCTTTTTATCACAAGCTTCAGTATTTAAAAAGTTATTTCTAGTACTTTTAAATCATTCCAAGAAAAATCTCTCTATTTCTTTCTCACCACTACAGATAGTATACATTGATTCCACGGGGGGTACAGCCTGCCTTAGTAAGCCTGTGCACCAAAGGTGGACTTGATCGAGGGCCAGGCGAGAGGCAGAGGAGACGCTGAAATGGCAGGGTGACCTGATGGTTCTGACCTTGGAGAAGTGGGATTGGGTTTTGCTGGTTGTGTATTTATACTGTATAATAGATTTCATACTTTTTTTTTATTATCTGTGTTTGTATTGATTTTCATGTTTATAATGTTTTCTCATGCCAAGATTTGTTCATATTTTTTTCAGTGTTAAATTGATTTGGGTAAAAAAAAAATCAGAGCTGGTTCTATTACTTGAATAAATAATAAGGAAATCCTTTAGGACTTTGGGACTTTTATGGGACACTTTCCATTTTACTCCAGTTAGCAATTTTTTTTTTTTTTTGTATTTTTGACCCCTTTTAGTTTGGTACGGGGAAAAGCACATACAATTTAGTGTTAGAATAGATAAGGGGAAAAGTTCCTTCTCTTTTGAGGTCTGGTTCCTCAATTGACATAATGTAAGCTGTCTGTCAGTGTTTTTCTGAGGGTTAAATGAGCTAATATGTGAACAACAATTAACATCATAACAAATATATAGTGGTCACCCAATAAATCCCACTCCTTTTTAGTTTCTTCTCTGGCATGCTCTTTGCTTAAGGAAAGCTTGCATTAGCCTCACAGTCAATGAGATGGAATGAACAAAGGTGGGGAAGAAAAAGGGAGAAAGAGGGGAAAAAGGGGAAGGAAAAAAGAGTAAAGAAATGGTATTAACATGACATGAAAATTAGTTTGGATACACAATGTTAGTTAAAATGGTTGTTTAGTATTATGCTAAACAAAGTGACTGATTCAGGATTTAAAAAAAAATTGGTAGTCCAACATTTATTGAACACCTACTAAGTACCAGGTACTGGGGTGAAAGGTGAGCACCCATGAGTCCTGGGATCAAAAGGTGCCAGGCCTCCAGGAGTTGGATTTCATGTGGGAAAATAGACACAAAAAATATCTCTAACAAGATATGCGAAATCCTGTAACAGAGGAAAGGCTGCACATTGGTGGCTGTATGTCCCATGTTGTCACATTAGAAGGGAGACTTAGGTTTAGCGCCATGAGCTCCATTAGTCTCTAGCACATTAGAGTGAGTTTTTTTTAATTAGTTATATATGACAGTAGAATGCACTTATATACTTGGATGTATTATACATAGATGGGGTATAATTTCTCATTTTTCTGAAAATCACATTGGTCATGCAGTCACATTCATACATACACTAATAAGGTCTGTTTCATTCTACTATTTTTCTTATCTCCACATCCTCTGCATTCCCCTCCTTTCACTTCCCTCTACCCAAACTAAGGTAACATTATATATATCTTTTGCATTACAATTCTTAATACACATAAATACCACACTTTTTGTATTTCTGTTTGTATATTAAGTATGTTGACACCCAATTCAAGTCTTCACACGTGTACTTTGTACGATGATGTCCATCACATTCCACCATCCTTGTTACTCACTCCCCTGCCCCCTCCTTTTCCCTCCCACCCCTCTTTCCTATCTTGAGTTCATCTATTCCTCCCATGCTCTCCCTCCAAATCCCACTCTGAGTCAACCTCCCTATATCAGAGAAAACATTCGGTATTTGTTTTGGCGGGGGATTGGCTGACTTCATTTAGCAATATCTTCTCCAGCACCATCCATTTACCTGCAAATGCCATGGTTTTGTTCTTTTTTATTGCTGAGTAATATTCCATTGTGTATATATATGCTACATTTTTTTTATCCATTTATTCACTCAAGGACATCTAGATTGGCTCCACAGTTTAGCTATTGTGAATTGTGCTGCTATACACATTGATGTGGCTGAGTCCCTGTAGTATGTACAGCAAGTTTTTCCACAGAGCGTTTCCCCAGGAAAATTCCTTGCCATTGGCTGAACAGTTGGGATAATTTAATGCTCAGACAAAGAATGACATATTTTGGCTTCCGTAAAAATTATCTGATCAGGGAGGCAAATGATTTTATATTAGGGTAAACTATAGATACTCAAATTCCTCAAGGGTTAAAAAATTTTGTCATTTGTTGTATTTTGTAGCAAATCCAACAAATGCATAAAAGACCCAAATGAAGCATCTATCTTATCATTTAATGTTCTAAAATAAGTTGGCATATCCAAGGAGAAGGTGTAGGTTGGAAAGAGCCCCTGTCTTGCACAGCTTTAAGCAGATCCGACAGTTTCTGGTTTAGAGAGAGCATGCTCCTTAGTTGACATGAAAAGTTTTGATGACACGCGGCCCTAATTATCTTCCACGCTCAGGAAGAGCTGAATCCACACTGCGATTCTGGGTGACATATTTGTGCCTTTCTTGCTATTCTCAGTCTCCACTAACTGGTCATCATCAAGTCAACCTGCAAATACAAACTCCCAAACCACTTAATGAGACCCTTATCTATGGCCAACTCTGAGGTCTCTATTGAACTCTCTCCCAACCTCTCCTCTGATAAACAACATCAAATAATGCTTCCGTGAAAATAAATGCATCTTTGTTAGAGATGTCAGATTTAGGGATGCCTGGCTTTTCTGAAGTGGGCTGAGACATCACTCTTTTGCTCTGACGAGGTCAGGAGCTCACTGGAGCGATTAGAGCAATTATTCAGAGCTACCTGTCATGGGTAATCAGCTCTGGCTCAGCGGACGGGAAGAGGTGACCTAGACCTGCCTTTTCAGACCAAGCATTGTTAAATCGGCGGCATCCGTGCCCCCTGCATCTCCGTAGATGTGCTCAAGTTTCAGACATCTATTGGCAAAACTTCACTTTCTGCCATTTATTTTTCTGTTCTCTTTTAATAGTCTTCCTCCTTGGAGAAGCTCATCGGAGGCTTGTTGTGATTCATTCTTCTTCTGCAAGCTCTGTGTTATTCCTCCCGACATAGTTTATTGTTGAATTCCCTTGTGATAAAGCAAGAGTTCTGAGTTACAGAAAACTTCTTACCTTCTTTCATCCTACCAGATCATCCTGAAGAGCACATAAAAACCTTTTAGTGAAAACTTGATATGACCCAAGAAGGGAAGAAATTCAGAAGCCACAGAAAAAAAAATGGGTTCTATCAGGTACAGAAGTTATTGAAGAGTCAGGATCTATCGTTAATCACCGTCCCCCACCCAATCAGCATCATCTTCATCAGAATTATCCTTATTTTTCTTTCTCTTACCATGGGTTACTGTGTGTCTGCCGAGGAGCATTTGGAATGCCATCAACATGGAAGATCGTCATAGTCCTGCCTCTCTGAGTCATGCAATTTGAGGCAAGTGAGACTCTAAACATTCAGGAAAAGTAACATATTAAAATTTGAGCAGAGAACAAACAAGACCTCAGATTGCAAAAATGATGGAAACACTGTCTTCACATCAACACTTCCTTCCCCCCAAGCGTGAGAACTGAAGGAAAGCCACACATGCCACTTCACGAGAGCAGGGCCCGGAGAATGTTGTTATCGCTCCTCTGATTTCGGGGACAGAACTCAGAGAGGGGGGGACGTTATTTTATGTACTTTGGAAAAGGGAATCGGACGTCTCTACTGATGGGACAGTTCAACCCCATTAGCACCTTTATTAAAATCCGTTATCTTGGTAATTTTTGTGAAAGTGAATTCAATTTCATTGGCTGATCCTGGACAAGAGCAATGGCAAGGTTGGGGCGGCCGTCTCCTTGGTGATCCGTGGACCTCGATACCTGACAAGGTATTCGACTTTATCTGGATCCAGGAAAGTTTTCTCTTTTCTTAACTTCTATTTATCACAAAGATGACCTCACTCTAGAGCTCTGCAGGCATTTCTCTCCTTTTTATTGGGAAATAGCATCTAATAGTTCCTTCTTACCTTTCCGTAATTAACGTATTTCCAAGCAGAATTGGAAGAAAGATCCCTTACCAAGAATAGATGCAGGAAAATAACAGTTATTCGTGAGAAGTTCTGCTCTCTGTTCTCTCCACGAAAACCTTTGGGGATCCTCCTTATGTTCTAGAAGCTGCTTTCCCATTCTGCTTTGGTCCAAGTTGAACCTCCACTGGGAGATGTTTTATTCACACCTAAAGTCGTCCCAGGTGATATTTAGGGATTGGAGGGTGAAGTGATTCCACTGGATTCTCATAGCATTTATTGCCTTACACAGCGGATGTTGCCATGTATTATTATTGTTACTATCAACATGAATTCACCAGACGCTGGTATCATGTTATTTGGAAATTCCAATCACTGGAGTTATAAGCCACATCAACCTCTTTTCTTTTTACACTACTCATTCTCAAGTGTTTTGTTACAGCAACCTCTGCAACCCCTTCTCACCCATTGTATTTTACCCACACTGTACCTAGAAACAGTCCCCTTCACAGCTTGCTGGGGGAGAAAGACATTTTTATTCATTAGGAGACCGAAAATATAAATCAAACATGAGTGACTGAAGTAATGCCAGCAATCTTGCAGGTGGTGTGATTGCTCAGTGTGATATTTCAAAACCTCTGAAGAGAAAGTCAAGATGATGGAGTCAGTCAGGGTGACACTAAACTGAGGCCTGGAGAATGGCAGCCTTTTCATTGTGACATGTTTTTATGTTGGGTTTTTATGTGTGAGTTTTTATGTGTGATAGTTACGTGGCATCTATTTTAGAATTATAATCCAGGAGCTCTGGCATGCAGGTTTTTTTTTTTTTTTCAATTTCTGTAAACTCTTTCGGGTTTTGAGTTTTCTACAACACTTGCCTGAGCTAAAGTTTCTCATGCATGAGAGAATTAAAAATTTAAAAAGCAATTATAAACAGTGTGAAATTTAAAGATGCCAGAGACACTGTAATAGGGTTCTCCAGAGTGTGTGTGTGTGTGTGTGTGTGTGTGTGTGTGTGTGTGTGCATGCACATGTGTACACATGCATGTGTACAGATTTATGATAAGCAATCAACTCTCGTTCCGGGATTCGCGGTCAGTATGCTGGAGACCCAGGAGGGCCAGGGCTGTGGTTCCAGTCTAAGACCAAAGCCTGAGGACCAGGAAGAGCTGCTGTTTCTACTTGTGTCCAAAGACGGGAAAGAGGCAATGTCCTCGATGAAGGCCACCAGGCGGGAGCAATGCCCTCTTACTTGGTGAAGGTCAGCATTTTTGTCCTGTTGAAGTCTTTAACTGATGGGAGGGCAATCTGTTTAAGGAACCCAGTCAACCAATTCAAAGGCCAATCTCATTCAGAAGCACCTTCTCAGATACATGTGGGATAATAATGTTGGACCAAACATCTTGACACTCCACGGCCCACTCAAGCTGACACAGGAGGTCACCGTGACAGACGTCTGCCGACCAAGTGCTAAAGTGGGAGTCAGGAGATCTGTGAGGTGAGGTGTTTAAAAGGTCAAAGAGGCAAATTCCTAGCGTGAGCTGTCATCTCCTTGCTATTTCATCTATGCTTCTGTGAGTGGGTAGGCTTCAAGTCACTTAGGTAATGCCCAGTTGTTCGTCTGCGTGCTGGGCTTGTGGTGGGACAGTTTAATATGCTGATTTGCAAAATGAAGTTTTGTTCCCTGTCCGTAGGGCCTATAGGAATCCACTGAGGATCGCATGCTGACCTGCAATCAGGCATCCTGGCTTTTAACTTGGATTTGGCCACCCATTTGTTGTGAATCTGTGCAAATTATTTGAGCCTCATTTTTCTTATTTGTAAAGTTCCCAAATTAGGCATAACCTGAGTAATCTCAAAGGTCTCTTCCAAACTGCAAATCTTAAAATTAATAGATGATATGCAAATTTCACATAAAACCAAACAAATTTTTTTCCTGTTGAATTCCCAGGCTAAACATGAACCTAAACACACAAAATAGGCTGAGAAGAATTTTTGCTTCTTAGTGCCATTTACTTTTTAGTTTTTATTTTATTTTGGATACTTAGAAATGATGAGTTTCTTACTTTCTCATTTCGAATAAATTCTCTTCTAAGTAATTACTCCGAAACTTTTTTACCTTGCTTTGGTTATCTGTCTGAAATGCCATAAAGAGCTTTGAAACTAAGTTTCTTTCTTTCCATAGCAATCAAAATACATTGGTGGAAACACCTGACACCGCCATATGAGATAATAGTTGTTAGTTCATAACTTGTAAGTTCTCGATTTCGTAACTCCAGGGCAAAAACCAAGCTCATTATCTCATCAGTTGGTTTTGAATCCAATGATGACATGTACCAAGAAGACAATCTAGAAGGCTGATTGACATTGCGAGTATAGAGAAAACTCTAACATGAATTACAGTTGGAGTTATAGGATGCAGGATAGAAGACACATTTCCTATTGCTGTTTTCTTTTGTAGAGAAGGCAAATAATCTACTGCCTAGAGATTAGTCTGCTAACTTCATAACTTCATCCTTGAACTTTAATCTCCACATTTCAGGACCACACAGGATGTCAGTGACGAGGTGAAGTCTATTGATCAAGATCCTTGTGAAACCGCCCACACATTCTTCATAGAATCAGGGTTGACAGAGTGACACACTATATGTTTTCACAATGACATAGAGATTGAATATGGAAAAGTTAAATATAAATCTTCGTGGAAGTTTCAGTAATTTTTAATAATTTGTTCTTTTGTGGCATGCATATGTGAATGATATATTTGCCCTAGAGTAATATGAATTCATTTCCCCACATCTGTAATATCTGCAGTAAGCTAAATTAAAAATGCATTTGTACTTGTACAGTTAAATGATCATATTTAATGAAATGTCAGAGATGAATCTTAGCAAATAGTCAGGAAATTATTTTAGAGAGTACGGCATTTCATTACTAGCAGACAGGGCAAAGCAAAGTGATTAAACAAATGGTTTACTGCTCTAAGGTGTTGGCTGCCCAAGAAGAATTCAGAGCCAGTGTGTGTGGTCGATAGACAAATGCTGCATTTTCTGTCTTTGCCCTCTCCTCTCCGGCTCTTCTCTACCTGCATGGAATCTTAAGTTGAGTAGTAGCTCACATTAGGAGAGTTGCAGACTTTCCCCATGCAATAAGGGAACTCTGCCAGTAGGAAAATGATATGATGATTAGGCATCCTTCTCCATGAGTTCCAAATTTGTATAAGTCCATTTTCCATTACTATAACAAAATGCATGAGGATGGATAACCTTTGAAGAAAAGAGGCTTATTTAGCTCTCACTTTTGGAAACTGAAAGTCCAAGATCAGGTAGTCTCATTTGTTCAACCTCTGTGAGAGCCTCATGGTGGACAGCATCATTTCCAACTGAACCTGGGTGTAAGCAAAGTGAAACTGGCAAGAGATAGGAAATTAGTACCTGTCCTGTGGGTTAGAACAGGGTGAAAGAAGATGGGCAATAGTATAGGTAGTAAGAATAAGTGGAGAAAGAGAAGGGGAATCAAGTGAACAGCATGGAGTCTGATGGGAGTGTATTGGTCAATTGAAAGGGTAGAGTGTTACCATTATTCGTCACTAGTGCAGGGCCACATCCGTACCAATCCATCCAGTTTGCATACAGTTGCAATTTGATGTGCCACCAATCCAAAAGTTAGAATAAGAATTTTCAAGTATTTTGGATTGTGTTATAGGTTGGTTTATGTCCCCTTAAAACATATGTTGAAGTCTCAACCCTTTGTACCTTGGAATGCACCCTTCTTTGGAGATGGGGTTGTTGTAGATGGAACTAGTTAAGCAGAGATCTTCCTGGAGCAGGGTGAGATCTTCATGCAGTGAGCCTAGTGTCCTTTTATGGTAATGTGAAGGTACGTAGGGAGGCGGCTAGTGACAGGCAGTGATGGGCAGCATGTGGCTGCAAGCCAACTTGTCCCTAGGATTGATAGCCACACGGGAAGCTGATAAGAAATGGAGAAGGATTCTTCCCTAGAACCTTCAGAAACGGTGTGGCCCTGCTGACCTTGGGCCCTTCCAGAACTGTGAGAATAAAGGTCCACTGTTTGAAGGCACCCAGTTTGTGGTACTTTACTATGGCAGCCCCAGGATCCTAATGTGGTCAGAAAAAAACACAGCTTGAAATGACGGAATTGGTAAGCCATACTTATCAACCTATTGAGATTTTTTCTTAAGGAAATTACATTATTTTCCATTTACATTTTTTTATACTGTCATCTGGAACTTGGGTGAGACAAACGGGACCTAATTAAAAGGGCTGCTGAAAAGTTCAGTAATTAAGATAAACTTTTAAGGCAATATTTTAAAAATAAAATTCTGACAAAAACAATCAATGATGAAGAAAATATGAGCATTTTACATACAGGATCAGTGTTAGGAATTTTTGCTCTTGTCAAACATCTACATAACACAAATAAGTTTACAAATGCTTATGATGAAGGACATGAATGTAAGAATGTGCATATAATATATAATATATGATATTTTTAAAATTTTTATCTCAGGCAGACCCCCCAAAAGAAATGGCGTGGTAACAACAAGCCGATGAAATGTGAGGACTTGGGACTGTATCTGGACATTGGAAAGACCAGATCAGTGACATCAGCTTACAATGGAAGCCCAGTTAAGTCTTGTTCGAATATGAAATCTGCATAAAAAAGACAAGCTGCTATAATCCCAGTGGGTGAAGGGAATTAGATTCTTTGGCCTTTACCACATGACAGTAAATGACAGCATAATAAATAAAGCAAAAATGATTTCCGACTTGTATTTTTCACATCATATCCTGGAGGCACTTTGCTATGGGTACAAGTATATTAAGTGTAGGTCTGATTATTTCCTAGGGAGAGATGACAAGGGGCAGATTCTGCAACAGGGAGCTGCTGGCCTGTGTTTGGTGGCTAACATTTATTGGGTGCAGACTTCCAAAGCTGGGGCAAGATCAATAGTGGAATTAGGAGAGACCCAGTGTGGAAGATTTCATCATGCATCTAACTCAGTCGGACTTTCTTTCAGTTGCTTAAAATCATTGTTGCGTATTTGTTCACCACTTGAAGATGGCTATTGTATCCTCTCCCATCCTCTGAAAGGGCAAGTATCCCTGCAGTGGTCAATGGACAGGACTAAGATATGGATTTTATGATTGAGAGGAAATGAATAAAGATAGAAATGATTAAATGAAACATGGAGATCTGTGTTGCTGGAAAATGTCATTAATTCCTTTTTGGTGCATAGTTCTATGAATTGTAACACATATACAGATTCACGTACATATTGCCACAATCACGGAAAAAAACAGTCACATTCTTTAAAATTTGATTCTATCTTTTCTTTGTAAAGTTTCCTGTTATTTAGGGCTGACTTTTTACTCAATTCTTGTGCTTTAAGATGTGGTTCCATCTAGTGAATATTCTGAAAAATTATTTTCCTTTTAATAATTCCAATCTATCTAGGTTTTGGAATCTTTGGACTTCAGGTTAATGGTTTAATAAAAGATATTTGATAAAAGAAGGAATCTATGGAGGTGGGGCCATTGTTGGAATAGAATGAGATAACTGAACCACACTCATCCAAGAACGGTATAAACCACTGTGTGTGAGAGTCGGGGCATGCGCTCAGCTTTTAAGGAGTATTTAATGTTACAAACCAAAATTTCTTTCAACAACAATATTTTTATATCCAGTATTTTTGATAATACGGAAAGGGTTCAGATATTCTGAATTCACTTTTCTTTAATATTTTTTTTTCATTCTAGCTATTTCCAAGTGTAGGGTTCTGTGGCATTAAGCACACTTACATTATTGCACCACCATCACCATCATCCATCTCCCGAACTTCTTCATTTTCTAAAATGAAACACTGTACCCATGAAACCTGACTCCTCATTCCACTCTCTTCCCCAACCCTGGCCACCACTAGTCTACAATCTATCTCTGTGAATTTGACTGCTTTTAGAACCTCACATAAGTGGAATTACATTGTATTTGTCCTTTTGTGAAAGTTTATTTCATTTTGCATAACCTCCTTGGGGTCCATTCATATCTTTCTGTGTAGCAGGGTCTGCTTCCTTCCTTCCGAATCATGTCCTGTTGTCTGTGTAGTCCCATTTTAGCTTATCCTGCCTTTTGTCTGTCAACAGACGCTTGGATTGCTTTAAACTTTTGCCTATTGTGAATAATGCTAAGAACATGGATGTACAAACTTCTTTGAGTCCGTACTTTTAATCTTTGAGGGTATATACCCAGAAATAGTACTGCTGGATCATGGTAATTCAATTTTTAATTTTTTTGAAGACCCAGTGAATATATTTGAGACAGTTGTTTTAAAGTTTTCTCCTAACAAGTCTAATGTCTGTGTTTCTTCAGGGATGATATCTGGAGATTTATTTTGTTCCCTTGAATGGGTCATGCTTCTCTGTTTCTTTGTAAATTCTTGTAATCATTTAGTTGACGCATAGTAATTGCACCTATTTATGGCATACAGTGTAACATTTCAATTGTAATCATTTGTTGAAAATTAGGCATTTAAAAAAGACAAAGAGGGGCTGGGATTGTGATTCAGTGGTAGAGTGCTTGCCTAGCATGTGTGAAGCACTGGGTTCGATTCTCAGCACCATATATATAAAAATAAATAAAATAAAGGTTCAACAACAACCCTACACACACACACACACACACACACACACACACACACATATTAAAAAAAAAAAAGACAAACAGTCACCTATCTTGGTCTTTGTAGACTGGTGTGAAAGGCCTTCACTAATTAGTGTGGTGTGTCCTGAACCTTGGGGTCAGCCAGTGAAGACTTGGTCTTCTAAAATCTGTTCTATGTGTGTATTCTAACTGTGTGTGTGTGTGTGTGTGTGTGTGTGTGTGTGTGTTTAAATTTCCTCCATATGCACAGCTATCCTTAAATATTTTCAGTTTCTAAAGAGTCTCACCCTAGCCTCTTCCTTGAGGCTGAGATGTCCTATCATATTCCTCTGTGGTACATTTAGATATGTCCAGGTCTGTGGTGCTCCGGCAGCTCTCAAAGACTACCTTCCATTGCTTCTCCAGTTTGAGATATGCAGAATGCTGCCAGTCTCTCTCTGAACTCTGATTTAGCCGAGACAGTCCTTTAGGTAGACCACAGACAGTTTAGAATGTTAGTTCTGCTATGTTCCTTGTAGTGCAGTGTTGCTCTGGGAGAGAAAGGAGCAAGCAAGCATAAGAGGCACCACATTGGCTTTCTCTTGTCTGTATTTGACAAAGGATGTTTCATTAGGGTTTTTAAAAGTGCAATTTAGGGGCTGGGGTTATGGCTTAGAGGTAGAGTGCTCACCTAGCATGCATGGGGCACTGGGTTCAATCCTCTGCACCACATTAAAATAAAATAAAGATATTTTTAAAAGCTTTAAAAATGCAATTTAATATTTAATTGATGAATAGTAATTGCACATATTTATGGTATAGAGTGTCACATTTCAATACATGTATACAAGACTTAATGATCAGATCAGGGTAATTGGCAGATCTATCAACTCAAACATTTATCATTTCTCTGTGTTGGGATCATTCAAAATGTTCTCTATTAGCTATTTTGAACTATTCAATTAAATGTTGTCAACCACAGGTATCCTAATGTGCTGTAGTGTAATGCCAGATTCGTGGGACCCCAATAGACCTCCAGGAGCCGAATCTGATGCAATCACACAAGAGTCTTTATTGCAAGCTCGAGCCTGGACTCACAACCATTCCCGACGCAGCGGTTCCAGGGAGTGAGCCCCGGTCCTTTGTCCAGTGAGATTTTATAGGTTTTGGGGGGATACTCTATGTGTCACAACATCATACAGTAAATCATTCCATACCACGGGAAAATCAAACAGCTCTTAACATTGATTAGCACATTCACTGGTGGGAACAAGTTGGGCAGGGGTGATTGGCTAGTACAAGAGGGGGTTTCCTTTGAACTGATTGGTTTAGGCCATGAGGGGTGTACGTGCTAAACTACATGGTTTCCCAACATGTTATCAACCACCATAAACTACTGGGAGGTCATCTGGCATCCCAGGTATTTCCCTGTCTCATGCTGATTGGAGGTTGCTAGGGGGTTGCTATGGGTCCCCACCTAGCCTGAGTCAGGGACACCTGGTGCCACCGCAGACCTCTCCTGTTGTTTACAAACAACTCAGCAGGGTGGGTATGTGCTTAGGAGTGCTCTGTGGGATTTTCCAAGGACAGGCCCCCTTCCTTAGGACAGGCTTTGAGGTAGAAGCTGCTGTTATTTACTTATTTTCAAAAATGGAGTCACATCAGTTTCTGAGTAGGACATTAGAAGTTCTTCTTCACCTCCACCCTGTACCCATTTACCAGCCTCCACCCATCTGTCCCTTCCCTCCACCCTTCCCAGACCTTGAAGCCCACTAATCTACTCTCAATTTCTTTGAGGTCAACCTTTGTAGCTCACACAAATGAGTGAAAACATGTGATTTTTTTTTTCCTGTTCCTTATTTCTCTCAAAACAATACCCTTCTGTCCCTTTCATGCTGCTTTCAAATAATAGAATTTCATTCATATTTTTTGTGGCTGAGTAATATTCTATTCTATGTATGAACCACATTTTCTTTATTCATTCACCTGTTGATGGTTAACAGGTTGATTGAATATTTTTTGATTAATCATTTGCTTGGTTGCTTAGATCTTTGTTTTCCAGAGTTCTTAGAAAGTCTTTTTAAGTTAGTTTCTATATGTTGTTTTTGTTGGTTTTTTTGTTTGTTTGTTTTGTTTTGCATTTCCATGGAGTTCTGGGGCTTCTTAGTCTGGCATATCACTGATCTCTCTTTTCATAATTTAATAAGAGTAAATGACAGGATTCATTCAATAAAGGTGTAGAGTCTAAACTTGTGGTCTCTGGTGTCTAGTAATCATCAAGTGCGTTTCACAGAAAAGACATTATCACCAAAGAGAGATTGGGTGCATTCTAAAACCTGAAGAACAGCATTGATATTGATAAACTATTATTGATATATATTATTGATATATTGATAAATTGATATTAGCCATTAAATCTCTCAGAGATTTAACAATAAAAGTATCACTCTTGTTTAAAACACTATATATTAAAAGAAAAACAAGAGATCAGTTTTCATTAGGTTCTTATAAAATGAAAAATTTGATGCCCTGGATGTTAAGAGAGGTACTACCAGGTGTAAGGATGTGTTAGAGGTTGCAGAACAAGGCAGGGTGAGATTTCAGGCTGGTCACATTTCCATGATCAGACAGTGACAACCTTCCCACCTGCAGGGTGCATGCGTCATGGTGTGTTTGTGAAGAACTCCACAGTTCCATGGTTTTCTATCAGAGGACTGTTTCTAACCCCTGAAAAAAGAGGTGGCCAGGATTAATGGTGCACTAGGTTTAGTTTCTGTGTTCTAAGACCTCGAAGGAATGGCAAAGGTGAAGCATCTTAAGACAAAGCAAAAACAAGAGCGCTGTTGACCTTGCGCAGGATGGGCTCCTTCTCCACCCGTCCTGGGTGAGAGTTTGCTTCTGATGCTTCGGAGGATACCATGGTGGGAAAGTTGGTTCCACTCACACGAGATGTTTGGAAATGCCTTTCTCTATGATAGTTGGAACTGGCTTATGGGCTGGGTTTCTTGATTTTGGGATGTCTTAAAGGAACAGTGCTATTTTCCATTCACAACTGAAAAAAAATTGCATTGATTAGCTTTTTTAAAAAAAGTGCTAAAAAGATGCTTTTTAAAGTTAAAACAAAATTTAAAGGATTCATACAGATGAATTTTCAAGAAATTGGATAATTTAGTTGTGTTTCTTGTGTCATTTATATGACCCCAAACAAATGAAAGGAAAAAAAAAATTGGGCAATTCACCAGTGTACACAAAGACAGGTGATATTTTTGACACATTTTCCAGCATCAAATTAATGAAATAACTGATTACTTTGATTCCTCATACTCAAAGCCCCAGAGCTGTCAAATGCTAGAGAGTAGCATAGCTAAACTCATTTGCTCTTTACAGGAAATGGGGGCCCAAACTATTTGGAATATTGAAGGCAGACATTGAAAATCTGCTTAAAGTTGGCTGGTAAACGCATGTAGTTTCTTTTATTTACATTTGTAAAATAAAATGGAAGACAGAGTCTCCAGTTTAGTGGAAAGGATTAACCTACATTTGTTAATATAGCCTAAGTATTTTATATGAAGATTTCTTTTAATGCATATAATTTGTTATTGATTCTTTCATCCAACAAATATTTTTCAAGTCTTTGAGCTGTGCCAGCCCTGGGAGACACTCAGAAGAAGACGGAGTTGGAGACTATACCCTTGTTACCACACGCTCGGTCCTTGTCCCCAATGTCACTCCAATAAGGAGGACACTGTTTTGAGAAAAAGGAAAAAAGAAAAGAAGGGTTATTGCTTTGCTAGCAAAGGAGAAGCACAGGGGACTCCTGTCCCGGAGGCTGTGATTCTGCCCATCTGGCAGGGGGGCTTTTAAAGAGGTGATTCAAAGGCTACATTTCACGTGTTCTCTGTTGGAGTTGTAATTCACTTGTTAATTTGGGAGACAGTCATTTCTGAGATCTTCTGGTGCCATCCCCAAAATCTGGATTCCTAGTTCCTAGGGTGTGTGTGTGTGTGCCCAAGGACAGATAACTCTGCCTAGGATGGGGAAGAAAGCTAATCCATTTTCCCTGAGATTAGGGAGGGGGAGAGATTTGGGAGGAGCAGGGAGACAGGAAGAGAAAGAAACTGTCTATTTTAAGAAAAAGTCGCAGAGGTAGAGCAGCAAGGGTTATATTGAAAGCATAAAGTGGACCACTGTTAGTTACACCCTTAGGGAACGTACTATTTTGGAGAAATACACGGGTAGTGATTGTAAACAATGTGGAGGTTTTAAGAAGGTCAAAGACAAAGGTCTAGGAAGCTCAGAGAGATAGAGATAGATAGAGATGGAGGGAGCAGGAAGAGGAGAGGAACAGAGGTAGGAAGGAGGAGGAGGACGTTCTGCAGGGCAGGGAGTGGTTTGGGGGGAAAGATGGCATTTGAAGTGAGTCTTGAAGGATGATTTGGAGACGCAGGGATGGGAAAAGTCTCCTCTGGCAGAAAACACAGTAAGTCCAGGAGAGATGGCGGGGGCTTCACAGGGCAGGCCTCCTTTGGAGCTGGAACAGGGACTGGGAGGGGGAGGTTTGGAGTAGGCTGGATAAGACAGAACGCGTTAGAAGGCATGGAGCAGTTGCTCTGCAGTAGGCACTGATGGTTGCTTTCAAGGATGTCATGTTTTTAATCCCTAAGACAACTTCCCCCCCAAAACTGTTATTTCCACTTTGTTGTTATTCTTTCTCTAAAGTGTTATTGTCCCTCTTAATAAATGGGAAAACCAAGGTGTAGAGAAGTGAAGGGACCTGCTAGAGATTGCCGCGTATTAATTAGCAGGTTCAATTGACTCTTAAGTCCAAATTTTTTCCAGTCTGCTGAGGGGCCTTGGATGAAATACTTGTCAGGAAGCCGGTGGCCACATGCAGGCTGGGCTGGAGGAAATATGACTTATCAGTTATATCACCACTGAAGCAGTGTGCTAATGTGTGTCCACGGAAAATTTAACTTAATAATGCACCTTTTTTTCCTAGATGCTACTGGGCTTCGGTGAACCCTGGGTAGCTGAGGAAAAGTTTGCACTTACAAAACGGTGAAACTTTCTTAGGTGCACCATCAATTACTGTGCTAAGCACGTTAGCGGACAGGAACTCAATGAATAATTGCAGCAATTGGAAGCTTGGTGTTAATTTCACAAAAAGGAAAAACTGGGGCTTAGTGAAGTCATGTCACCTGGTCAAGTGGCCAAGAGTTTACTTATAGAGTTAATCAGGGCAGGTCATCTTCAACTCTAGACTTGCTTTTATAACTTTTTTCTTTCTCTTGCTATTGCCATAAAAAGTCAAACGAATTTTGATTGAAAAAAATGGCTCCAGGAGCATGGGGTAGAGTATGTGCTTAGCCTGTGTGAGACCCTGCACAAAATCAATCAATCAATCAATCAATCAATAGAATGGCTCCACCAAATTCAGCCACCTGTGAAGGCAGCTTTGTCTGGGACCACAGATGCCCGGTGAATGTCCCCACCCCAGCTACTCTGTGCAAGTTCCTTGACTCTTTCCAGCATCTCTGCTCCCCTTTGTCTTCTTTCACCGAGGGCTTCTCATGACATCTTTTATGACCACCCTGACGTACACAGATCACTTTGACATGGTGCCACAGCCGTGATGGAGCCTGGCTTTGCAAGGCCCAGGAGTCTCTAGAGAATTTCAGTTTGCTGTGCCTTGCTAGGGACCCAGGGGACCGTGGCTGGTGAGAGGCTTTGACCTTCACCAGCTTCTTGTTTGTGGAGACCTTGGCAGTTTGAAAACATCCCTCTCTCCCTCTCTTCCTTCCTCTTTTCTAAAAATGAAGGGAAAAGGTCGTGAATGCAGTGACTCATTGTTGGCACAATTATTCCTGTTTATACTCCTTTCTCTTTTCCCCTCTCGATCATTTTCCCTAACCCCTAGTGTTCGCTGCCTTCTCATTTCAATCAGGTTGGGCGTATTTATGGAGGGACTGCTATGTGCAACCTACTAAGTGTCCTAACGCTAATGTACAGTCTTCAAGTCAAGATGGGAGACGATGAGGACCAACTGAATGAATGTGACCCCGGTGTCTTGCCTCCTGTATGTTTTCCCCTAGGTGCTGGTTACTTGGAATGACACCCACCCAGTCCTCATGGAAAGCTGAAGAGCCAAAGAAGGTCAGTTGCTTTAAGCTACCGTAGCTTCTTGGCAATTCCTAGTGCTAATTACCGCTGATACAAATTGCACAATGGATTTGTTATAAGCACCTATAATTCCATTAGTCATGCTCTAATTAAAGTATAGACTCTCTGGATATACTTTATATCCTATATGGATAGCTTACAGTTGCTGAAGGTCCATGGGTAAAAACAGCAATACACACCGTGTCCTATGGTGACTGATGTGCGGACATCCTTAGACACAGTGCTTCTTTTGGCCGGTACGGGAAAGAAAACAGAAATGAAAATCACATTGTTATTAAGTGAGCCCTCTTTTCTCATCCTTGCCAAATTCCTTTATTTCTATTTTTATATTTATAGTGGTAGGTATTAAACTCAGGGCTTTCTGCATGCTAGGCAAGCTCTCTGCCATTGAGCTACATACCTAGACCCTGCAAGTCCCTTTTTATTTTTGACTGGCTCTAGTGAGTTAGGGAGAAGTCTAAAATAGTGATTTTCTGAACATTCTTTAAGTTTGAGAAAGCATAGCTGTTATCATAAATTTATAATAAAAATTGAACAATTAAGCTGCTTACATTTCCTGATCAGGAGGACCATCTTTGTTGGCTGGGGTGACTGGGAGTGAGTGTGTAGAATTCTGTTTCTTTCCCTGGGACTGTACCACATAGTGGGTAGTGGTTGGGTTACTCATAAAAGCCCATGGATTTAAAAGAATGTTGGGTGAACTAAGGACTAAAATGAACTTCAACCTGGGACTTTGGTGTAGACTGAGTAGAGACAAATTGGTTCTGGTATTCTTGAAAACTCCCAGAACTTTGCATCTTTTAAATCAGTGCCTGTATTAGTTCCCTGCTGCTGCTATAACAAAGTACCAACACCTGGGGAACTTAAGAAAACAGAAATTCTCTCTCAGTTCTGGAAGGCAGGTGTCTGAAATCCAGGCATCTCCAGGGCTGTGCTATCTCCAGAGGCTCCAGGGGAGAATCCTTCCTGTGTCTTCTGGCTCTGGACAGCCCTTGACTTGTGGCCACAGTACTCCAACCTCGTGGGAAATGTGGTCCCATTTCCTCCTCCTCTTCAATCTGTCTTCCATCTCGCTCTGCTTCTCTCTTACACGGACATTTGTCATCAGATTCGGGGCCCACCTAGGTACTCTAGGATGTTCTCATCAGCTTGAAATCCTTACCTTAATTACTTAGGCAAAACGATTCTTTTGTCCAAATAAGGTCACATTCATAGGATCTAGCGATAAAGATTCGAACATATCACTTTGGGAGATTCTATTCAAGCTGCTACCAAGGCTTTCAAAGTTTTTGTTGAATCACAGAAGAAATACATTCCACAGTGTAACTTAGGCCCATTGTTCATGGGGGAGATAAGGAATTTCACGAAAGAGTTCATGTCCTATGAAAGAAGAAGTGCTCTGTTCCATTCCATTCCATTCCATTGAATTCCTACAAAGCCCTAAACTGTCAAAATCCATTAATGGCATTACCAACTACTGTTCTAGATCTCAGATGATCCTGGGCTGTATCAGAATGTACAGACCCTCTTGACTAGGGACACTTCCTTGACTCGGATTCCTTACATCCAGCTGTCTTTGAAGGAGAGAGTCGGGAGGTAAATGGTGTGCTCAGCATACTTCCTTATTGGATGACTTCTTAATTATACTTAATGCAAATCACCAATATTTACTGACATCTTTTCACGTGCCAAGCATTGTATTGGATGAGAACCAAGAAGGGAAAAAAATTACACAAACCCACCACTGACATACCCTAAGTTCTCTTCTGTGCTGTACCACACACAATATTTTAAGTGTGCATTCTTAATCAGCAATTTCTCTGCCAAGGCAAATAGCTATAAAGATACTCTTATTAAATTTTCATATTTTCTTAAGTACTCAAAATACGGCGTCTCATTGAAGCACCTAAATTCATGGTTTATAAAATTGTTTTAAGAGGATTTGCAAGCAATTAGAGGAAAGCCATTTCAGAGAAGATGATAATCTGAATTTCTCATAATGGTGTGGACATTTTAAACACCTTTGCAAGAAGGACTGTACATGTAAAAACAGAGACAAAAAAAAAAATTCTGCTTCCATTTCAAGCAGGTGACGTAAGAGAACTGAAATCCGTGATTAAGAAAAATGAAATTGTATAAATTATAGCAGAAATGCCTGTCATCACCAGTATTAGCTGCTAAAATGCCTCCAGGGGGTTAGATTAGAAAAAGAAAATTACTTATCTGTAATTCTTATTCTCTTTAGGTAGCAATTATAATAGATATACACTCTTGGGTGTAAGTCATTGGTGTGAGAACCAGGAGTAGACTCAAGTCAGCTAAAGAATTATAACCCTCAAGGAAGGGGCGCCCTGGGACCTCAAGGGCAAAATGTATATGGAATGTCATCGCCCCGCATCTCATTCCTCTCTGACCATCGAGAAGAGCAGGCGAATTTGGTCCCTTGGAAGAAAAGAACGACTGAGTGGATCTATTATTATTATCACCGTATATTAAATGTGTAAAGGTCTAGCCCTAGGCAAAATTTGTGAATTGGGTCTACTCATTTTCTCTGCGCCTCCGTACCTACTTCAGGAATCCAATACCCATGTACTTGCCGTCTCCCTCGGTTCTGCTCTTAGGAAATACCTCATTAAACTTATTTACATCAAAGCCAAGACATTCTCTGCAGGAAGAAACTCAGAGAAGGAACAAGGAAGCAGCCAGGGGCCTGGTCCTGGTTTGGCCACCACCTGGTCCTGGGATGCCAGGTAAGCTGTGTCACCTATGTTGAGGTCCAGCTAGGACTGATTTCTAGGAACATGAACAGGAGAGGTTTAAAAATGGGCTAAGTTTAGACTGGATTGTCAGGATAAGACGGTTACCCTGGAAAGATGGTCTTTCAACTTGGCAAACTCCATGAATGCTTCATCCCATAGAAATGAAGAGTCATGGTACCCGTGGGGACATGAGGAAGGATTTGGGGTGCTGCGTTGGTTTGATTAGAACCTCTGAGATCTGGAAAAGATTTTTCATCATTAGTGGAGTGAATTTAAGGGTTTGTATGGCTCTGTGGATTGGATTGGTTTGTATCCCAAAAGTTCGTAGGGTGGAATCTTGTAATGGAATTGAGAGGTGGATCCTAACGGGAGGTGACTGGTCATGAATTAATGCCTGTCTTGTGAGATTAGTTTCTTGAAACTGGATTAGGTTCGTGGGGAGCTAGTTAGGTCTTACAGCACTGAATTAATCATCTGGAGGCTAGGTCGTTATAAACTGTGTCAGCTTTCCCTCTCCCTTGCACACACACCTGTTCCCTTCACATGTGTCCATTTCCCCCTTTCTGCTTCTCCATTGTGAGTTGACACAACATGAGGTTTTCACCAGAATCTAATCAGATGCAGCTGTCTGAGGTTGTATTTAGACTAGGCCAAAACAACAACAAAAGAAAACAACTTCTTTTCTTTGCAACATACTCAGCCTCAGGTACTTTGTTATAGCGACACAAAATAGATTAAGACCTGTCGGTAGCAGGCTCATGTGAGCCCATCACCTGCTCTGGCCATAATCTTGACTATATTCCAACCAGTTCTCCTATCTGGGCCTCTCTGAGGGACACTTTCAACCTGAAGTGCCTCATATGGAGATGAGCGATTCTTTATAATGCAATATTAATGCATTTGGTACAGGTGGGTCTAGCCTGAGCTCATTTCAACCCTGCTCTAGGGTCCAAGACTTGTGAGCCTGTGCCTGGAGACCAGAGGACTGTGTTTGTTGACCCAGGGAAGTTTTGCTTTGTTCTTCCGTTTGTCAATAAACCCTGCTAATAGTTCAGGAGACAATGGAAAATGAGACAAATGTTTATCACCTGAGGGGTTGGGGACATTTCTAAATTGGAGTCCTCCAAGATTCTCTGTCAACCCCAAACAGAAAGTTTTGGAGGTCATCTCCTGGTACCACATTAGTCTTTTCCTGGTTTCCAGTGTCCGCGTTGTGAGAACATGCCAAGAGTGGTATGTCTAGAGCGCAGACACGTGTGTGATTGTGGGAGGCTTTGAAATGATCATTTAATTAAAAAAATTTGCTCTGGGGACCGAGAATCCAGAGCCATCCTTGGGGCACAACTGTCGGCAGCAACGACCCTTGACCTCATTCTCTAAGAGTGAGGCCACAGGAAGGAGGTGGGGGTGGGCCAGACGTTAGACCAGAATCCACCAGAAGGCCCAGCGGCACAATTAACTTGATCCAAATGCATTTTTTCCTACCATTTTTTCAAAGAATTTCATATAACCTGGGAATGGGTTCGTAGTGACCCTGATCCTGTGTTCCTTGACTGACTGATTGATGATGGGTTGTTTGACAACTGTGGTGCTATGGGATGGAACCCAGGGCAGGCACTCTACCCGTGAACTGCACTCCCATCCCTCTTATGTTTCCTTTGTATCTGGGAAGAAAGGAATGAAGCTGCTGTGCTCGAATCTACTCTCTCTTCTCAGTACTGGGTTACCGGGAAAGAGGAATGTCCTCAGGAAAGAGAAGAGTCAGGTCTCCACCTTCTTTTCTCGTAAACCTGGTAATTAATTCCCAGATTTCCTGGGAAATGAACCAGGGGTATTTGCTGGCAGGTGAGTCCTTACCTCTGGAACATATTTAGCAGGATGTATCTGATGGCCTGGGATCACTTATCCTGAATTAATATGAAATGCACACATTTTGGGAGCGTGGCTTCCTGCAGTACCCCCCACAAATCATCCATGGAAAGCACAGTATCTTGATCAGGAGATGGAATTCTTTTGTGAGTGATGTGAACCCTGCAGACCGCTAAGCGGTGTCACAGGTTAATTGAAGCTGGAGAACTTCCTGTGTGATGAGAAGGAGCTGGAGAGCCTGTATCGTGGTTCTAGACCTTTCCACACTGTACCTCTGCCTCTTGCTCACCGTGGCCTCAGAATGACCACTCAAGTTCGATACTGACCAGAACCTCTGATTCATTTGTGGCTGGTTGGGTAATCTTATCCTTCCTGTTACCTAATTTGCAGTTTGTTTCTTCAGTGGCAGTGACTTTCCTTAACTTTTTCCAGGTTGAACTTAATATATTGCTCTGTTCACTCTCTTGCTCTCTCAATATATGTTTATTGAACACCTACTACACGCTGAACTCTCTTCCAAGTGCGGAGAGTTCATCGGTGAACTCTGAGGACAAAAATTCCTGCCCAGGTGGAGTTTACCTTCAGTGCATGGGAGGGGTGGGGTGGTGGGCTGTGAATATTAGGGCTGATGTGGGCTCTCAGGACATGCAAAGCTTTGGAGGCCAGGGAAAGCTTAGGGCTGTCCTCTAAATGGTACGAGAAGCCCTGGGATGCTCTTGAACAAAGACGTGACATGATTCGACTTGAATTTTTTAAGCATTATTGATGACTTCATATTTAATTGGAAGTCACCTAAAAAACCTTTGGGGGCAAAAGGTGATGGGTCAGGAGCTTGTAGGATACAGACGATGACCATCCAGGAGGGAGCCCTGTATACTTTAGAGTTAGGGTTTTATAAAACTTCCTAGGGGTCAGGGGGCAAAAAGTTTTCATGCAAGATTCATAAAATGGTCCTGGTCATCATAAAAAAAACTTAGCAATTTTGAAATCTAGGGCAAGGACATGAGATAGCACACATCATAAAAGTATAAGTGAGTGCACTATTATAAAGAAAACACTCAATGACCACCCTGGGGTCAAGAAATTGAGCATTGTGAGTTGAGGGCTTTGTTTCTGTGGGGGAAATCTTCTGGGCAGATCAGGACCAGCCAGGTGACCCTTCTGTCACTTAAAGATGTAAAAAATGCTGTGATTGTTGATCCTTTTCAGATACTTGTGGCAGCAAAGAAAGCAGTTCATCTCTAGAAACTAGGAAAAATAAAGATGAGAACTCTGTCCACTGAAATCATATTCAACCTCTCCCCAAACAATAGTATTTCAGAGATTTTGAAAAAATTTGGTATCTCAGCAGATGACACTTCCCTTTTCATTGTTCACATTGAAGAGGGAGAAAAACAAGTAAAAAACATACCTAATATCTCAAGTAGAAGGTCACCTGATTTCTCTGAAAAATCCTCCTGAAAGAATGAATATTTCTAAAGTCAAAAAAATATATAAACAGCCTTCACAAGAAGAAAAAGATAAGGGCATTATTGGATGGTATCACAAGTGTCAACAAAAGATATTTTGTAAAATGTTAAAAATATGAACAGAAATTTTCAGCTTTAAAGAAAACATTGATTTTTCTTTCCTGAGTATAAAATTAATATGTGTGCATTATAGAAAAACATTTTTTTTTCATGAGATTAGGTATTAAACCCAGGGCCTTGTGCATGCTAAGCAAGTGCTCCATCACTGAACTATACTTCTAGTCTTACAAAAAAAACTCTAAATCACAGAATGAGATTAAAAAAACCCTCTTAATCCTACCTGTTTTTTTTTTTATGAATACTATTAGTGTTACTCTTTTAGTTGTTGTCTTCTAGTCTTCTGTTTATATTCAAACATTTCATTTTTATTTAATTGAACTAAAGATTGCCAACAGTTATTAAAAAAAAAGGAAATAAATTAGGCATTGTCAGAGCCCCAGGATTCCTGAATTCTCTTTTTAACCATCTCCCACTCCTATTCTCCAAAAGTGATTGCTTTTCACACTTTTAGGGGTGGCCACTATTTTGCTAACTTTATCCTTTTATGATCTGTTCATGGGAATATATATATATATATATATATATATATATATATATATATATATATATATATATATAATTTTTTTTCTTATTTGGTTGGGTGTCTGGCTTTTCTCCCTAAACCCTATCTCTGTGTGACTCATCTAGGCTGTTGTTGGTGGTGGTGGCTCATTTTCATTACTGTGTAGGCTATGGTATGAACGTCTCTCAATCTTTCTCCCATTCTTCTGTGGATGAGCATGTGGGTTCTTCCCTGGTAGGAATGTTTTTGTACAAGTCTCCAAGTCCATATGTAGCTGCATCTGTTATACACAAGCCTAGGACAAGAACCACAGGGTCTTAGGATGTATGTTTGCTCATCTTTACCAGTTGGTGACAGATTATTATCAGCAGTGGAAGCAAACCATGTCTGTCAGAAGATGGTTATCAATTTACATTCCTTCCAGGAGGGTATGGGAATTACTCATGATATGCACTCTGGTTTAAATTGTCATGTTGTTATTTTTTAAGCTCTTCTCGAGGGCATAGAGCAATAATCTCAAAGTGATTTGAATTTGCATTTGTCTTCTTACAAATGAGGAGAACATGTCTTCATAAGTCTTTTGATATGTCATAGAGCCTCTTTTATGAAGTTCTTGTTGAGGTATTCTCTTCATTTTCTAGTAGGCGGTTTGTCTTTTTCTCATTGACTTATAAGAGTTTATATATATATATTTATATATATATATATATATATATATATATGTACACACACATGTACATATATATGAAGATATTCATAAATATGTAAGTACATATATACATATATTCAGGATATGAACAAGATATGAATTCTTCATTCTCTGGCTTACCCATTCATTTTCTTTCTTTCTTTTTTTTTTTGGTACCAGGGATTGAACTCAGGAACACTCAACTACTGAGCCACATCCCCAGCCCTATTTTGTATTTTATTTAGAGACGAGGTCTCACTGAGTTGCTTAGTGCCTCCCCGTTGCTGAGGCTGGCTTTGAATCTGCTATCCTCCTGCCTCAGCCTCCTGAGCCCCTGGGATTATAGGCGTGCATCACCGTGCCTGGCCCATTCACTTTCTTGTTGATGTCTTTTGGAGATCAGATGTGCCTAATTTTAACTCAGTCATATCTATCAATCTTCTCCTTTATGGTTGTGCTCTTTATGTCCTGCTTAAAAAAATCTTTCCCTGCCTTCCTTCCTCCCTTCTCCCCCTCTTCTTCCTCCCTCCTTTTCCTTCCCCTTTCACCCCCCCCCCTTCCTTTCTCTTTGGATACCTTTTCCTTCTTGTTTTCTAGCACCTTCTAAAGAAGTGTCCACAGAGGCACTGGGACATCATTCTTCATCACCCCTTCCATTCCTCTTCCCTCAGCTCTTTCCTGGAGAGAAAGAGTTTTACCTGGAAGGATTTATGATGAAAGTCCACCCCAGGCTGAGGTTCTTGAGAGCAAGGGCTGCATCTCTTCTACTTCTGTTCCTCCAGTGCCTGGGATGGTGCTCCATAGATATTTATTTATTGAGGAGTTCATAGATCATATTTTCATGGAAACACTGAGTCAAATGAGAAGCTAAAGCTTTACCCCAATGTCTGGAAAACCTGCTGTTGGTCACATAACTATCGCTCTTACCAGTTTCCTTTATCAGCTAAAACACCAAGCCTGACAATGGTTCTCAATTTTGGCTGACACTTGGAGTCACAAAACTCCAGAGGAGTCTGTCCCATTGGCCTGGGAAGTGGTCTGAGCATCAGGAGTTTTAAAACCTTTCCAGGTGATTCTAATGGGCAGCCAAGGCTGAGGATCATCAGACAAGGGACATAGTGAGGGTGCACGATTACTATTATGGGGAAATAGTGAGAGTGCACGATTACTATTACATAGTATTACTAATAGTAATACTACTATTACTATTATGTATGTGAATAAATATATATATGTATATATATATACATATATATATATAAACAACAATATATATATTTGCATTTGCATTTATTCAAATTTATTTTTAATATAAAATATATATATATATAAATATATATTATAAATGTGTCCCAAATAGGATGTGGGACATTTTTGCTAATTCAAATCTAACTGGGTGGGCTGTGTTTTTATTTTCTGAATCTGGCAACCCTTGTTACTATAGATTATTCCTCACAGCTGACCCTGTAGGAGCCACTTCCTCCAGGGTCTCCCCTTCCCTGGCACTTGATGGTGTAGTGCAAAGCGCTCTGGCTGGGCAGGGTTTTCTTGGGGCCTCCAGCTGTCGGTGCAGCTTTGTTCCATGGATCAAAACCCTCACAGCTGGAACACCTGGTGCCACACCTCCCTCACCCCCAGAGGGTGTCAGGCTCAGGCCTGCAAAATTACGAATAAGCAATTGAAATAGCCTTTGGAGATTTTTCGTGGAAAATGCAAGATTGCATGAATCACAACAGTGGATACGTGACACAAATAAAACCCAAGCAGAGGACCAGGACACCCTTCTCTTTCATTTTCCTTGCCTGACTAAAGGAAGTGGTTTAACCACTTGGTACCATTGTGTGACTCATTGATAGAATGGTACCAGAGTTGGCTGATTTGTGAAAACAGACGACACAATCTCTCCCTTCCCTCAAATACCTTCTCGACATCCATGGTCCTTCATCTTTCACCTAACAATTGTTTGGCGATTGTTATTCTTGAGTTCCTTGGAAAGTTCTAGGAAAAAAAGACCTCTCATTCCCAGGCTTGTGGGGTCCCTGTCACGTGATAATGAGGTTTAGAACCCGTCACATCTGTAGTTTTGCTTCCACATTGTCAGAGTCTCTGGAAATGATTTCATTTCTGTTTTTGGGGGGGATTCCTGACTGCTAAGTCCATCTGCTCTTGTCCTTGAGACTACATCGTCTTGGAGTCACAAGAAGGTTCATACGCGAATAAATCCGACAGGGTTCAGGCAGTGTCATTAAATAATGGCACTTTTCTAGCACATTGTCACTTTCTTATAGCTTTGCATCTGATCTTGACAACGACCCTGACAGGTAAGGAAGGGAGACATTATTTTCACTGGTTTACAGAGAAGAAATACATTCAGCACCGTTAAATGACTGGGGAAAAATACATCTAGCAAATGACAAAAACCAGACCCCAGGTCTTCTGACTTTTAATATTGTGCTTTTCCTAGTACTAGTATGCTCTGAGAACTCTATCTGAATGTGCAGGATCCTAACAACCCCTCAGACATCTTCTTAAAAACACAGATTCCCTCATTTCTCATGTTGTGGGGTTGGGAGGGGGACCAGCCTCCAGAAGGAGCAGAAACAGATTTGAAATGTATCACTGGAATTCCTGATTACGGTTCATGGAATCCCAGCCAGGTTGGAGGACAACACAGACACATGTAAGGGGAATTATTTGCTACATCTTTCCTAAGTGTCATCATTACTAAGTTTACTTCAAAAAATTACATTGGTTTCCTTAATAAGTACAACCAGAATTGCCAAGTGGAAGTAGAAAATTGGGTTAATTACTTACTGCTTGCTTCCACCTGTGCTTGCTATGAGTGAGGACTGATTTCTTTTAGATTTTGTTCAGTTTAATCCATGTATATAGTGGATGTTTCCTGAATATCCGTAATATGCCAGGCACTGTGCTACGTCTGGAGTTAGCAAGGATAGTCTTCAGCTTTGTGAAGCTCACAGTCTATTGGGCAGATGGATGAAGAGGTATAGATTATTATAAGTGTCATTAGTAGGATCATAAGGCTATGGATTACCATTGTGGGAATACAGAAGAGGGAAAATTCTGCTGGAGTCAAGACAGACCCTAGGAGGTGAGGCCTAGGGATTTCCTGGATGCTCATGAGTCTGCATACTTTAATTTGTGTTGCTTGGACAAATTCAAGGCCACTGACTCTTCTAGCAGGATATTAGGCTGACATTATAAAATAAGGCATGGTACCCGTCTCTCTCTCTCTCTCTCTCTCTCTCTCTCTCTATATATATATATATATATATATATATATATATATATATATAGTCTGATGGGGTAAGAATATTTCTAAATCACAACCTCTCACAATTATGACCCAAACAAAGTTTTGAAGACCTTGCTTGGCAAGGAACTCAGATGGCTCTATCCCAGCCTGCTGGGTTCCCCATCCCCACATACATCTTTCTAAGGGAAATTCTGCAATCAGAGTCAGCTGTGAGAGTCAGACTTCTGTCACTGTGACAAATGCCAAAGAAGAACAACTTAGAGGAAGAAAGATTCACTTTAGCTCATGGTTGCAGAGGTCTCTCAGTCTGTGGTCGGCTGGCTCCATTCATTTGTGCCTAAGTGAGGCACATCATTGGGCATGTGTGGGGAGGATGCTGCTCAGTTCATGGCAGCAAGAGAGGAGAAAGAGAGAGAGAGAGAGAGAGAGAGAGAGAGAGAGAGAGAGAGAGAGAAGAGAAGAGAAGAGAAGAGAGAAGAGAGAAGAGAGAAGAGAGAAGAGAGAAGAGAGAAGAGAGAAGAGAGAAGGGAGAGAGGAAGGGGCTGTGGACATCCTCCCAGGATACATCCCCAGTGGCCTGCCTCCTCCAGCTAGGTTCCACCTTCCAGCATTCCACTGAGCCATCAATAGATGAATCCACAGAAGAGGTGAGAGCCTTCCTGATCCAACACTTCCCAAGACTCCCACCTCTGAATGTTTGTGACTTTGAAGGACATTCCAGATCCCAGCCAATGTCAGGTGAGCCAGCTGGGCTTGCGTCACCACCACACTGACCTCCTGGAGGAGAATGACAGTCACTAGGAGGGGAGCTGACAGTTCATACCCACATCCTTGGTGTTGAAAGAAGTCTGCACATGCACCTGCAGCTTGGGTTTCAGGTGTGTGGATGTCAGGGTGGTACATGCCACCTTTGGTGACCTGCCTCTTGTATTCTTAGAGCTAAGAACAACTCAGAAGAGGAAAGATTCACTTTAGCTCATGGTTGCAGAGGTCTCTCAGTCTGTGGTCGGCTGGCTCCATTCATTTGTGCCTAAGGTGAGGCTCATCATTGTGCATGTGTGGGGAGGAGGCTGCTCAGTTCATGGCAGCTCAGCATGCTCCCTGAGTAAAACTCCCAACCGGCAACTTGGGAAAAGGCATCTAGGAAGCTTAGCAGGTGACATCAGGCTTCTCTTTAGAGTCCTTTATGGCCCTCACTTACATTATTTCCTTGTAGAATTGCACTGTCTTACTTAATACAATTTTAGCTCCTTTTCTCTCTATTACTCTCCTTCCTTTCTCTCTCCTACTCTCCTTCCCCACCCAATGCCTAACCCATTTTTTACACCTTTGCTTTTAGAGAAACCACTATAAATAAAGCCAGAGTGGTGGCAGGTATCGCAGCACAGGCTGAAGTCCCAGAAGCCATGGGCGGAGAGTGCTGCTGGCCATCAGGAGGCAGGTGGACAGCCTGGTTCATGCCCAGCATCTCTCTGCCATTATTCTGACCTCGGGCAATGCTCTTGTTTTCAGCGTGGTTTGGCTGCCTGGAAAGTGGAGCTCTTTGGAGGCTGACTGCATGGAGAGGCTGGTATCTGTGTAACCCTGAGACGGAGGCAGGGTTCCAGAGCAGGAACGAAGACAGAATCAGCGGAGTCCGGAGGAAGAGATGGGAGTCTAAGAAAATGACATCGAACGTGCTTTCCTCTCTGAAACTGGCAACCCCTTTTGTCATCAGGGGAGATGGATTTGCTTGAAAATGTAACTTCCTGTTTTAGAAGCATGTCTCAAAAATATTACAGCTTTTAAAATCTGGGCTCCGTGGGAAGAAGAGTGACTCACTTGTGTGGTTGGGTATCTGAAGGAATCCGGAGCAACTGAATTCTGATATTGGATGCCTGAAAGAAGATGAGAAAATCAAAGTAGAGAAAGGAGTAGTGTTAGCCTTTTGTTGCTTCGACCACAATATCTGACACAAACAACTTGGAGGAAGAAAAGTTTGTGTTAGTTCATAGTTTCAGAGGATTCAGTCCATGGGCAGCTGGATCCACTGCTCTGGGCCCCAAGAACATCATGGTGAAGGGCATGGTGGAATGGTGGAAGAGAGATGCTCAGCTCATGGCTGCCTGGGAGGGAGGGGAGATAGATAGATAGATAGATAAGAGGGGAGGAAGTGGCCAGGGATAGGGTATGGTATAGTCTCCAAGGGCACACCTCCAGTGGCCTACTTTCCCTAGTCATGACCCACTTGCCTATTGTTTCTACCTCCTCTCCATAGTCCATTCAAAGTATTAATCCATTAAATGGATTAATCCACTAATAATCACTAATAATCATGATCCAATCACTTCCCAAAAGTCCCAGCTCTGGACATTGCTGCACTGAGGTCCAAGACTTCAACACGAGCTGTCGGGGTCTCGGTCCAGACAGTAACAGAAGTGAACACGCATTGACTTCCTTGTATGTCTCAGGAAGTTCACCTCCTTGTCTCATTTAGTTGTGCGGGGACGGCCTTCTGATGTGGGGTTATTGTCCTCATGCCACAGATGGCAAAGGCAAGACTCAGGGAACTGAGGGAGTAGAGCGCAGAGCCAGAGAAGGGCAGAGCTGAGATTCGAACTAAATCCATCTGGCATCCACTGGGTTGAGAAAAGAGGTTGATAGCTTGCTGACTTTGGAAATGTACATGAATTTTCTAACAATATGAGAAAATGCTACATTCTAGAATCCAACTATGACATTATCTGGTGAACATGAACAGAAATGGCACCGGGAAATAGAGCCTTCTGCTGAAAATGGAAGGACATGATTAAAGCACTATAAACTAAGCAATTCTTAAAATTGCTTTCCTCCCTCCCTCATTCCTTTTCCTTCTTTTCTTCTCATTTATTTCCTTCTTCCTCTCTTTTCTACTCTCTCCCTCCTTCCTTCTTGCCTTCATCTCTCTCTTGCATTCTCTCTCTCTCTCTCTCTCCCTCTCTCTCTCTCTCTCTCTCTCTCCTACCCCCTTCCTCTGTATACTTCAACAGACTTAGAGATATGATGCATAATAACGATTCCCACCCCTGAGAAGGTTCAGTCCATCTGAGGAGCTGGCCATAGAGACAATGATGTCCTGTGGTAAGCTGGGTTAGAGAGTTTCACGTTCCATTCTGCAAATCAAGATGAGGGAGCAGGTGGTTTTTCTTGGGTGAGTTAGGATAGAGAAAGCAGGAGGTTGCATTTCACCTGGGCCTTGAATGCTGAGGGTGAACACTTACTCAGGGCTGGGGAAAGGCATTCGAGAAGAGAGAAGAGCTCACTTTAAGTTTAGGGCATAGAGAGGACCAGGATAGCTGTACTTCAAGGGCAGTGTGAGGGCTGAGGCTGGCATTTGACCTTCTCTTCAGGAAGGACTGGGAGGATTTTTTTCTTTCTTCTCCTTCTCCTTCTTCTTCTCCTCCTCCTTCTTCTCTTGTAAGAAATGGAGCTCCTGGAGTTGGGGTAGAATTTTGAGTAGGGGTAAGAACATTTTCAAATCAGTGTCCCCCACAATTCTGACCCAAACACAAAGTTTTGAAAACCTTGCTTGGCAATGAACTCAGATGGCTCGCACACTAGCCAAGCATCCCTGATGGTAAAGCTGTCACATCCACACGTCCACTCTGCTCTCTTGGCGTCTCCACATTTTCCACAATCTAGTGTAACAAGTCACTCACCTCACGGAGTCCGCTGACCAAATTCCAAAGCAATGGTGCCGTCATCTATTTCTTCTTGCAGTGGGTACCAGGCTGTTTCTCAGGAAGTTGAATCTCTTCATTTGGTAGAATTGCCCTGGAAGGAGTGCCTGGCGTTACTGGGGAAGAAATCTTTGGCTTTGTGGAAACGAAGACCAACCAAGTGAGAAGGGGCGATGGCCATTCATTCAGAGCTAGAGCGAGGACTTAGCCACCAGCCCATGGGTTTGGGCAGAGACTCAAAGGCAGGGCAGCAGAGTGGGGAATATTTACAAAGGGGGGGGGCTTTAAGTATGTCCTGAGGGAGGCTGTTGCTGTGGAGGCGCCCAGGTGGAGGTGGGGCGTCCTAGGGAGTGCTAGTGTGGCACATTTGGCTTTCTTTGGTTGACTCTAATAGAAGCAGGGAAACTGACAGTTGTTAAGTCCTGTCCTTTTGGGGCCATTTGTTATGGGGTTATTATCTGACTTTCAGGACTGTTCCTGGACAGTGCCTGGCTTGCTACAAGTCCACCTTGAATAGCACCCACTGGCCCCCTGGCTGGCTCCTGTTGAGGGCCAGAGCTCCATTTTTACACATGGTCTGGTCATTAGTCACTCAGTCCATATACATGAAGGAAAGACTAGCCTCTGGATTTCTGGTTAGAATTAAGAAGAGTCGGTTGGATAAGCGCACGGGCATATGGGGTAGAAAAGGGGCAGGATGAGCTGAATGCAGAATGGAAAGGTCCAAGGCCAAGTTGTGCCACGTGTTTCCAGCAGCACTGGGTTGTAGGGCCGGCGTGGGGTCAGCTGCTGCTCCTAAAGACTGCAGGTCCTGCAGGGAGGGACACCTATTATCATTATTATTATTATCATCATTATTTTAAGTTCAGGATATTGTTGGGACTGCCCTGAAGATGCCCCATATGGAAAGCTGGCTCCTCCATTTCCTTTGATAATTCGACCTCTCTGAGATGCAGGCCGGGAGCTGGATGTGATATTGTTGCCATAGGAAATCAAGACCCTGAGGAGCAAAGATACTTTGTTTGATGAGCCATCCGGACAGCCCTGCTGTCAATTAGCTGCAAACCACTTGAATAGAAAAGTAACTTTTCTCTTTTCTGCTCCCCATCGCTCCGTTTAGAATGATTTAATTAAAAATGGGATTTCCTCCCCCCCTTTAACTAGTATCAGGTGTCCTACCCAGGTGGTTGGGTATAAGAGTCAAAATATTTTTATGACAGCTATAAACAGCTTTACAGTACACCTACTGTTTATGAGGAAGCCTGGCATGTTGGGAGCGTTCATGGCTGTGATGGGACATACAGCAGAGAGACCGGAATTTCTTATGGAGCTTTGTTAAAATGCGTTAATCCTGGTCACAAAGCCCAGTATAAAATTTTAGTGGCTTCTGAAACTGTCGCCCTGTTTTTATGTCCCCTGTCTGAATCACCCTGGAAGCCCATGGGATCAGCAGAGATGAACGTATTTGCTTCTGCGCACTGTGTTGAGGAGGCCACATTCTCTCACAGGCAGGGAGGAGACAAGAACAGGACTTCAAATGCCTGCCGTCTTCTCAACAATCGGTGGAGTGAACTCAAACAGTCTGACTTGTGTTTTGGATAACTTTTTCCTTTAAGTTGAAGGTCTCCCCAAGCTAAATGGTGGCTTTTTACAAAGAAAAAAAAAATGTGACTATTGGGGGGAAGATTAAATTAATTGGAGATAAGGATGCCTGGCTTTTCAGAGGCAAGAATGAAGACATAATGAAACGCAGCACAAGATGAACTTGTTTGGCTGGATCAGAAAGTAAGTTTCAATGATTAGCACCCTCTTTAATAGCCCATAGCAAATAACATAGTTTAATGACCTTAATGACATAAATTCTTGTGAATTAACAATTGCTAGAAAATTATAAAGAGATTTTCATTAACATGGACACCCACAACCAATACGGGGAGATGATTGCAATTCAACAGTTCTTTAAAAAGCAGCTGAGAAGGAGGCTACATATTTTTCCTTATCTATGCTAAGGGCAGGGCGTAAGTCCTGACCTGATTGCCAAGGGTACAGATTCAGAAATTGCACATTCCATTTCCTATTCTGTGACAGGGAAAAGCATTCCTGAGAGTTCACCTCTGAGCATTTTCATGACACCGAATTCAGAGATTGTTCGGGAAGGAAAGGTGAACGAGAAATTTTAATGGGTCCAAAAGGCAAGTGATGTTTCTTTTCTATTCATTTTGCGTTGTCAGATGATTTTGTTTCTTACATCAAGTTGGCAGCAGTATCTCCATCCCATCTGAAATTAGAAAAGTGAAAATATTGTTTTAAACCTCTCCAATGAATAGGCTATACCCCTAATTTACTGTGGTCTCAGAATGGGGATCCTCCTTTATCGGTGAAGTAGAATAATCCACCTGTCTTTTTGTTCATCTGAAATGGTGATTCCTGGGAGTGCCCTGAGCACCTACACCCTGTGTTGAGAACCACGCTTGTTAGGGGGAAGCAGTACAACACAGCCCCACCCTCATGGACCCCCGCATGAAGAAGTTCCAGAAACAGTCACAGAGGCAGGCAGGCAGTGTGCAGTATGACAGACTCCACCATGGCAGGAATTTCACCTGTATATAAAAGGGCCACAATCTCTCTCTCTCTTTAGAATTTTGATGTGCATCATTATTGAATCTTAAAATTGGACAGATTTCCAAGAGCCATCTGTTGCGGAAGTGAATCCAGCACCTGGCTGCTGCTGCGGTCTCTGGGGCTGGGGTTGCTTCCATCCGTCACAGCACGGGAAAATATTTGCAAACCACTTTGAGAGTCTTTTTGGCAGAAAGAAATGCAAATCCTCCGGGTGGGCTGCCCGGGGAAGACCATGGCTCTGCAAACTGATGCTTGGTGAAGTTGTGACTGCTCTTCCCATTGGAGGTGTCAATGTGGAGACCTTTGAGTATACACAGTGTCTTCACCGTGTGCAGGGACAAATTGCAGCATCTGTGGTACCACCACTTCCAGAGCACTCAAAACTTGATCTTTGGGGAGGGACAGCAATGAAAGCATGTGAAGGAGATGCATGAGGAACTTTGGAAGGACGCTGACCACCAATGAGCTCCTGGATGCCATCCTTCCAGCCAGCAGGACCTCCCCCACGCCAAGACGGTGGTAGAAATCACAGATGTGCTGAAGCCACGCTTTACACCACAGGAACTGGTTTTGAGATTTCCAGGCACCAGTTCTATGAACGACTGGATTGGCTGGCGGTTCCATCAGCCTGGAATCAGAAGGGACCCAGCACATACACACATTTTTTTTTTTCCCCTCTTGACCTTGGCTTTTTTTTTTTTTTCCTGTGACAAATGTGCATCCCTATGGTTCTGAGTGTCAGAAGTTGCTCCCATGGGTTGATCAGTGCACATTACAACATGATGTACATGTGCAGAGTCAGGCTACAGATAGATTTTTATTTAATGTAAATAGTTTCTGTTCCACTGAGATTGTTTTTAATTGAAAAATGGACAGTCAGTCTACTACTCAATATGGAAAAGGGACTTAGGCGTGTGAGAACTGGCGTCCAAGAGATGCTGGTTTTTACTTTGGTGTTGAGATACATTTGGTGGTTGGTTTTAAACCCTGAATTTAGTGCATTCTTTTAAAAAGTTGAAAGTATAAGATGAGAACAGTTGAACAGGCAAAATGGAGACTACACCTAGAGCAGGGTTTGCAGTAATGGCTTGAATGCTAGCCCATTGGATGGGCGGTTCCCAGGATCTCTGAAAATGTCAGAAACAGCAACGAAACAAACCATCATCCACTCTGCATGGTCATGATAGAGGTCCTCAGGACTGGTTTAAATGGGTCATGGACATTCAGTAGTATTGTGCTTGCCCTGGGTGCACATGTCACCTAGGGGACAGGCTGGGGGGGGGGCATCTGTGGATGCAGGGCTCTGGCCTTGCTCACAAGTGTGTGTGTCTGGAGCACTAGCCGGTCGCCCTTGTGCAGGGTGCAGACTCGTTTTCAGGAGGTTTAGGTCTCACTCACAGGAGCTCGTGTGAGCTGGGGGGTTGGTGCATTCTGGACCCATAGCCCCTGGAGCATCCCATGTCCACGGAGAAGTAGCTTGTCCTCGCTGCAAGTGTGCCATTTGCCATCGAGAAAGATGATCTCTACTCTTTTGCATTTTATATTTTGATAAACACTGAAGATCTGGAGCTGTTAAATATGAAAAGAAGCTCAACACTGGTTTATTTGTCATATCGGAACTTTACTACTTTTAGTACACAACGAGTCATCAATTTTTTGTACACTTGCTTTTTCATTTTCATCTCCATGAACTGGCATGGTAATTAAAGGTATTAGGATAAAGTCTGTATTAAAAATCATACAAATTTCATAAAGTTTGAATTAAAAACTCAAGTCAGATAAATGCCACATATGTCAATGTGTTTTAATCTCATTTTTTTCTTTTGCTTTCTGCTGAACCCTCTCTGATCTTTTTTTCCCATATCATATTCCAACCAGTATTTTTAACCTAGAATACATCTTTGGCTTTCTTCATTCTTAAATAATTGTAAGCAATCATATATTTACATAGTTTTACATAGAAACATATAATCTAGGCATTCTGATCATTGGGTTATATAAAAATAGATTATAGGGACATAGATCATAGTCTGACTTGATCTGATTCTATGATTTGAATGAGGAAATTTATCCATACCCATGGCAGCAAGGGACCTTCTTGGACTGATAGACTGTTGCTCAGAATTTGCTGATTATATTTACACTTTGTAGAAATCATCTTCAGCCTTGGCTCTCATACCCTGCAGACAGGTGGGAATAAACTCCAGATTTACCTGGGCTGTCTCCTACCTCTCGGATGACTGTGAGGTCTTTATTGCTCAGGGTTAGTGATGCTCAATTTCATTTGTGTCTTCTCTGTGGTAGGTGCTCTTCATTCCAAAAGCAATTCTCAAGCTCTATCAGAGAGCAAAGAGTCTATTTGTGAACTCCAAGTTTTAAGACCATCCTGTTATATTTTAAAATAATCAAAGGATGCACACATATCACAGCTCAAAGAAATCCCAACTCTGTCTTCCTTGTGCTTCCAAGTGATAGGGATGTGGGGAGAGAGGAAAGCAGGTTTGAACAAAAACCTGTCCTTGTCATTTCTCAATGGCCTTGGGCACTGTGAAGAACTTCACTGAAGGATAAACTTCCAAGTGCTGTAAACAAATTGGGCCTTCCATTTTTTGGTGCCTGATGGTCAACCAACCAGGGCTGATCAACCTATGAGCTTGAGAGTGTCCTTGGAAGATCTGGTTTATATACAGGCTGTTGGAACCCCTCTGAGTAGCAGGAATTTTGAGAAGAATGCTCGTTGTCTGAGTGTCTTGCCCTAACTGCCAACTTTATCTAATAAATTCTTTGTACAGATCGTTTGGGAGCTACCCAGGTGGTGCAGGAATTTGGTTATATGGGATAGGGGAGTGGGGAGGAGAATGAGAGATAGAAAGGGAGGGAGAGGTAGAGGAGGTAAAAAGAAAAGGACGAGAAGAGATGGGGTGAGTCTTGCCTGGAGTATCAGCTTCCGCTGGGGAAGGGAGAGAAGAATCTCTCCGTGGATCCTTGTCGTGATGGGGACAGCTTTTAAGATGACATGAGTGAAAACAGCACAACCAAAGAGATGATGCAGAGGAATCCAGGAGACTCAAGGGAGGAAGTCGGATAGAGGAGGTGAGGCAGTTATTAGAAGCACACAGGAAAAAAAAATTCTAATAAGATTTAGGCCGATCCCTTTCACGCTGTTGTCAAAAAGCACTCCCCCCACCCCCTCTCTACTCCAGGCTGCAGGTGGGGAATTAGTGCATTACCAGTTACCTCTGATGTTTGTGCAAGGCGATGCCCGTCTTAGTCTATTTTGGACTGCTATAAGACAATGTCATAGACTGGGTGGCATATAAACAAACGAAATTTATTTTTCACCGTTTTGGAGGATGGAAGTCCAGGTCAAAGTGCAAGTGTATTTGATGTATGGTGAGGGGTTGCTTCTGGGTTCACAGATGGTGAGTCCCCCATAGTCGAACCTATTCATGGTCTCTCAACATCTATTCTCCATGGCCTGAAACTCTGCTTCCAAGTGATCTAGTCTGTAGGTGATGTTTTCCATTGACTTCTTAATTTTATTTATTTATTTATTTAGGATGGTAGGTACTGGGGAATGAACTCAGGGACACTCAACCACTAAGCCACATCCCCAGCTCTATTTTTTTTTTTTTTTTGTATTTTTTAATTTAAAGACAGTATCTCACTGAGTTGCTTAGTGTGCCTCACTTTTGCCGGGGTTAGCTTTGAACTCACAATCCTCCTGCCTCAGCCTCCTGAGCTGCTGGGATTACAGGCGTGCACCACCACACCCAGCTTAATTTGATTTATTGACTCCTTCATTTCGAGGATTTCTGCTTGATTTTTCATTTTCAAAATCTCTCTATCTTTATTGAAGTGATCTTTAACTTCCTGTACTTTCTGATTTATATTTCCCACATTGTCCTATGTACATTCTAAATTCCTGTTCTGACATTTCTTCCACTGTGGTGGTGTTATATTCTGTTATTGAAGTATCTTTCTTTGTTTGGGGGCTATTTCTTCCCTTGCTTTTTCACGTTATTTGTGTGTCTACCCATTTAACAGTATGGATCTGAGGTACTAGAGTTTCTACCCTGTAGACTTGTAGTGTCCCTGAAAGTGCCTAGGTCCTCACAGCTTCAGGAAAGACAAATATCAACAACAATAAATGCAAATGATGTATAACATTAAACCAAATGGTTCCTACTATGATGTCTACAATGCTAATTGTCACAATAAACAGAAATTATCTGATCAGTTATTGCCCACAGTAAAAACAGTTAAGTTTGCCAAAGGATTTACAATTTTGGATGGTCAAGTGGGAGAGAACAGAAGTGATGCAGGATGTAATGATTATGAAGGAAGAAGAGAGACGATAGAAGTAAAAAAAAAAATAAAGGAAGAGTGAAAGAGAGAACAATAAAAATTGGCTGTTGGCAGAAGAAAAGAGAGAAAGAGAGTCAAGGGAAAGAGATCAGAGAGAGAAAAATATAGAGAGAGTAAAAATTTAAAAAATAAAAGGATACAAAACAAAATTGAAATATACTGATCAAATTTCCTAGTTATTAAATATTGATTCATGAAAAATAATTGACTTCCAAAATACTAGAAATGAGGAAAAAAACTAAATATGAATATGTTTAAATGGTCACGATTAAATAGAGGAAAGAAAAAAGCTCTTGATGAAAAGTTAAAGAATTGTGTCCACTGGAGTTCAAGAACTTCTCAGTCTCCCTTCTCAGCAGCCCTGGGGTGGAGAGGTAATCCTGCAGGTGGAATTCCCGGAGGCAGGGCTTGGGTTTAGGTTGGCTCCAGGGTCTTCTCTGAATGCCGGTTGTCTGGAGACTAAATCAGCACGTCTCCAGGGCCCAGCAATTGCCAGTGGGCACTGAAAATCTGCACCCCAGGGATCTCCCCTGGATTCCACTCCTGTGGCTGGAGAGACAATCAGTCTCCTCTCCTGCAATCCCCTCGCTTCCTGGCCTCAGGTTCAGTCTCCCAACGCAATCTCTCCTGCCCCCACCCTTTCAAATTCCCAGCAGGTGTCTTTCAAGCAGCCAGGTGGGAGGGGGAGGGGTAGTAGTTGGGTCTCCAAGGCCAGCACTCCCCTGTGTAGACCTCTTCCTGTGTGATTCCTCCTGGTCACTTAGGCACACTATAGGTCTTGCAGTGTGGGTTTGCCAGGCCTGTGTTTTGGGTCAAACATGGCTTTGCCAGGAATTGGCTCCCTCAGCTGCCAGCCCCCGCTCCTTGTCTGCAAAATGCTTTTCTCCTTTGTCCTCTGCACGCAGCCTGGAGAGAGGGAGGCTTCTTTCCTGCAGAAGGATATTGAGGACTGTGCCTCTCGGTTGGTTGAGTCAGGCAGTGTCTTTGGTCTCTAAACTCTCCATACCTGGCCATGCCTGGGGTTCTTAGAAATGTGGGTTCTTTTAATTCCCTTATCTTCTACTTTGCTCACAGAGGGACCACCCAGGCTGGTGACTCTAGCTGTGGCTGTGGCTGTGATACTGGGGATTTCTTCCTTATTATATATCCAATCTCCTGAGTCCCCAATCTGCTTTGAAAGCCCAGTTTTAAATTCCAATAAAGCCCCCCCCCCCGTCTTTTTTTTTTTTTTTTTTTTTAATTCACTTGCCTTGCTGAGAAGCTGCCTGTCTGCTTTCTTGGTTTCATGCCACAGAGCAGTCAGAAAAGCGACCTTCTCTATTTCTCCATCTTCATTGGGACCTGAAGTTGTTCTTTCAAGATAAAATTATGAAATTGACATCCTTAAAAGTCAATTTCAATATTTAAGACTCTTTGTAGATTTCCCTTCCACATATATTTTCTTTCCCTGAGCCCATTTTTATGGTCCTTAAAATATAAATGTCTGAATGACCAGCCTCCGTGTCTGCCTGGCCTTCTGGTGATCCTGTTCTCAGCATGGCCTCTGTCCCCGACACTGCGGCAATGTGAGGGGCACAGAAGAAAAAGTACCTTGAAAAGGGGTAAGGTTTTGTTTAAATGCAAGATGGGGAACGCGTCAAAGGGCGATGAACAGCTTTCCACTGTGCCAAAGCCTGCAGGAAAAGGCTTGGTCCCCAGCCTGTGAGGTTCTTGGAAGGAGGCAGAACCTCTAGGAAGTGGGGCCCAGTGGAGGAAGAGAGGTCACGGGGGGGGGGGCATTGAGGGGGACATTGGGACCTGGGCTTCCTTTCCTGTCTCTCTCGGTTTCCTGGTCACTGGGAGGTGAGAAGACCTTCTCTGCCAGGACTCCCACCATGAGGTACTGTTCTGCTACAGACCCAAAGTATCAGGGTCCGGGGATCGTGGATCAAAACCTCTGACACTGTGGGCCAAACAAAGTTGATGATCTTAAGTTGATGATCAGGTGTCTCATTGCACGAGTGGAGAGCTGACTAACATTTTAAGGATCCCCGGAAGCACTTGCAAAGACTCCCAGCCAGAGTCTGCACCTCGGCAGCAGCAGTAGAGAGCAGGATGGGCCATGGTTTGCTTGTGTGAATGTGAGGGCTGAGGACCCAAATTCAGAGGGGCTCTCAACAGCTAATGGAGGGAGGCTAAAGTTCAGAGGAGAAAATTCTGGTCCAGGTAGAGAATAAGTCCAACAGGCATGACATAAATAATATTGTAATATCAAGGCAGATTTTGCAATATTAAGAGCTTTTTTTCCTGGAGTCAAGAGATTTAGAAAATAAAAAGGCCAGTATTTTATCTGCCAATTCTGTCTTCATACCATGAGTAATATTGTCATTTCCAACCAAATATATCATGCTTACTTTTAAAAATAGCTTTATGAAGACATGATTCGTATAACATACAATCCACCCATTCAAAGTGCATGATTTAATGGCTTTTAGTGTAGTCACAGAGTTGTGCATCTATCACCAGAACTGACTGCAGAATATTTTTTGTTAGCTCAAGATAGTACTTTGAACTCATGCACCATCATCTCCCAATCACCCTCTCAACCCTTGCCCTCACTACTAATCTACTCTGTCATTATAGATTTCCCTATTCTGGACATTTCGTATGACTGGAACCTCACAGTATTTATCCTTTTATGATTGACTCATTTCACCTTGCACAATATCCTCAAGGTTCATCCGTTCTGTAGTTCCTTTTCAAGGCTGACTAATATTCCGCGGTGTATATAGATAGCATTTTGTTTATTTGTCTGTCAATGATGAACACTTGAGTGTCTTCCACTTTTTAAACAGTGATTAATGCTGCTATTGAACATGGGTGTATAAGAATTTGTTCAAGTTCTTACTTTCAGTCCTCCAGGGTGTATAACTAGAAGTAGTAATGCTCGGCTGGCTGATAATCCTACGTTTAACCATTTAAAGGACTGCCATATTGACATGAAAAGTGACATATTTTCCCTGTGATTTTAGTTGGAAAGAAATAAATGGAGCAAGCCTTCAAATCTCTATCCCTCTGATCTAATTGAGTAATATTCACAAGTTGCTATATAATTCTCCCTTCTTTCTGCCCTTGCATTCCCAATAAAAAGGGAGAGAAGAAAAGCAGAAATTGTCTCTATGAGGAATAAAAAGCAAATCCAGAGGGAACACTTCCTACCAAATTATTAAAAAACCTGATAGTTCATTTTCAAATGATTAAAAACGGAAAATCCTTTAAGTCCAGGAACAAGGATGGATTTCCAAAGCTCTCCCTGTTCCTTCAAACCCACAGTCCGGATTTTATTTTTATGGTTTGGAAGTGAAAACCACAAGAATCCTTCATGTAAATCTCGACATTAAGCCAGTCTTCCCTGGTCCTGCCCTGGAATCATTTATTTAAGCCGGCAATAATAAAAGCTGTCAGCAATTCAGTCGTGAGCTCTGGAAGATTTCTGGATGTCCTGACCTTTAAGCGTCTGCGTTTGACAGGTGAGCAGTTCTTAGGCCGCCTGTGAGATATGGCGCGGCCGTGGGGTCAGGCATGCTAATGATAAAATTACCATTTACCTTTTACCTGGCAGGCCCAGGGCCTGGCATTATAAATGTAGGTAACCTTTCACCTCAAGCTCTCCGCTGCTCTTCCCTTCTGAGATGATGGATGGGGACAAGGACAGCAGCCAGTGTGGTTTTCCTCCGTGGGTCTCTTTGGGGAGTTGCTTTTTCTCTCGACCTGGATAAAATGTTACCTTGTTGGAATCTGTGCAGGACTGGGGTCGGAGTGGGGCTAGCAGAGCAGGAGGCTGCGTTGGTCACCTCAGATGTCTGGCATTTTTTGCTCCTGTTCTTTCTCTAAAGCTGCAGGTATTCATGAGTTTTTTTCTTTTCTTTTCTTTTCTTTTTTTGGGGGTCTGCTTTCATCTGTGACCGCACTCCTCTTCCTGCGGCTTGCAACAGAATGACATTTCAGTTGCTACTGAGTGCAGGATGCGGGTAAGTAATTAGGGGACCTGGTGGCAATTTACAGGATGCATGTTTTAAGTTGGTGCCGAAGACAAATAAAACACAGAGGGCACGGGTTGTTGAAGAGGCAGCAGAGAGTTTGGCCAAGTCGTACAAAGTTCATGGAACAAGGCGTTAATGACAACTTTCTGGGCTAGCAATTGGTGCCCTGTAAGCTGAACCTTGATGTATTCATCAGTTAACCTTTAAGGTGTCAAGGGAGGGCATAATTGTTTACAAATAACACTTAGCTAAATATCCAAAGACGGGTTTGGGTTAGAATTAAAATCAGAATGCCTTGATTATGAGGTAGTAAGATTATTATTATATTATTCATTATTAAATATTTAACTTCCTGGTGGTTTTGAGAGCGGAGAATGTGAAGAGAAATAGAGCAAGTGAGGGAAAGGAGAGAGACTGAAGGAGGAAGAGAGGAAGAGGGGAGGAAAAGAGGGAGAAGAAGATGGAGGAAAGGAGGGAGATGGTGATGGGGGAGGGAGAAGGAGAAAGTTGAGAGAGGGAGGGAGGAGAGGAAGAAGGATGGAGGAAGAGACAGGGAAGACAGGAAGGCAGCAATACAGAGTTGCAATGGCTCAGAAGGCTGGGGCAGGAGGAGTGCAAGGTCGAGAGCAGAATCAGCAACTTTGTGAGACCCTGTCTTGAGACAAAAAATAAGATGGGTTGAGGATGTGGCTCAGTGGATAAGCACTCCTGGGTTCAATCCCTGGTACCAAAAAACCCAAACCAAACCAAAACAAACCTACCCCCCAACAACAACAACAAACCAAGAAACAAAACAAACAAAGACAAAAACTTAGAGGAAGAAAAGGTTGATTGGGGCTCACGGTTTCCGAGATCTCAGTTCATGATGGCCTACTGCTTAGCTCTGGACCTTAGGTCATGCAGAACATCATGGCGGAAGGGCATGATGGAGGAAATCAGCTCAGCCCACGGCAAACAGGCAGCAGAGAGAGCTCTGCTCACCTGGGACAAAATATAAAACCCAAAGCCACCCCCCGTGACCTGCCTCCTCAGGAATACCCTGCCTGCCTGTCACAGTTACCACTGGGCCAATCCATATCCATGGACTAAACCATTGGTTGGTTGCAGGTCTCCTAATCTAGTCATTTCGCCTCAGCATGCTCTTGCACTGTCTCACCTGTGAGCTTCTGGGGTCACCTCATATCCAAAGCATAACAGGTTGGAGGGAAGAAAGGAGGAAAGGAAAAGGAGGGCCCTGTTTTCCTCACTTGGTCACTTTTTATCTGAAGTCTGTCCAAAGCAGAAAACTGGGGTCACTGCTGCCTAAGAAGAGAGAGAAAGTGAGAGCAAAAGCAAGAGGGGGTGATAAATGTAGTTACTCCTCCAGGCCTGCAGGATGCGCTAGGCTTTTCTGAACCCCAGCCCTTACAGATGGATAGCAGTAAGGAGCCAGGATCCCTGGCTCTGCAAATGTGCCTCTTAGATCCTCTCCACAAAGCTGAACCTAGGGCTTTCATGATATTCGCCTGGAACTTACAAGAATACTTTGTAAATAATGATAATTAAAAACCCAGCAAGTACTGCCTAGTTGCTTCGTGTGCTCATTTAGCTCAGAATTTGGTACCTTGTATTTGTCATATGGAGTAAATCTTCAGCCACAGGATCTCATTATGAATGTGTTCCAGGGAGGAGATATAAATTCTTTTGACCACTTGCAGCATATTCAAATGAAAGCTGGTGCTAATGAAATTATTCTCATGTAATTAGATATATTAAATAATGTCCCAGGTTGGTTCAATGACATGGTTGGACTGCTAATTTTTATTCTTTCCAGGCACAGAGAGGATTCTCTCGGAAGATTTGTGCCACAAATAGCCCCAGAAGCTGGCTGATTTTGGAATCATTGCTGTGCTAAAACCAGAGCTCACCAGGCATCCTCTTTAAGAAAATTAAATCTCCCATTCTTCCTCAGTAAGCTGGTGACCCAAGTCAGAGTGACAGCAAAAGCCTTTTTCCTGGAACTCTTGAGCTGAAATTCAATGTGTTGACAAGGTCCCGGCGGGGACCCCATTCAGCCTGAATGAACTGGTAGAATTGGCAGTTGTTCCCAGGTTTATCGGATCATGTCCCCCTGTTTTGCTTTATTTTGTGAGTCAGCCCTAACTCAGGACACCAGAATCACAACAAGAGTCCCATTTCTACTGGACAAAGGGCTGAGCCCTGCATTCACTCATCAATCATCCCTCATCCCTGCCTGGGCCCGGAGCAATATGGAGTGGGATGATGGTTCTGTGTCAGATGCTGCTCAGGCTTAGCCTTATTGTCACGCTCCTTGGTGTGGGGGGTATGACTGCATATGTTTAGGAGCAGGGGAAGGCAGGGTGACAAGAAAAGGATTAATCTTGCCTTCAAATTACTCCATTTATTTTACTTGGATAAACTGCAATGAATGAAATAACTTACAAGGAGCCTTCACCTTGGCAAGTCTTGAAGTCATGGCATCAGCCTCGTGACAACTCTAGGTAATGACGTGGAGGGGGACACCATCCCTCTCTTGTCTCTTCCACAACTATTGCTCTGAGACCTCTGTTGGGTTTCCTGACTGCTGTGGGTTGGGCACAACTGTGAAAGAGAGACATGAAGAACAGAGGGGGAGAGAGAGACACAGACAATCTTACACTTTTATTCTCTTTACAAGACCTTATCAATATCAGGAGCATTCAACATAGAGTCCTCTCAAGGGTGGATCCTTCCAATGTTTAACTTGGGTCCTTCAGGGGATAAGTGTAGTTACTCCTCCAGGCCACCAGGGGAGCACTATTTGGAATACTTGTTAAACACATGACTTTTTACACTGAATGGATCAACAAAGCAGAACAAAATTTCTGACTCTCATCAACCAGCCAAGCCTGACCCCTTCCATTCCAAAGGGTAATGCATTTTGTGAACCGAGTGTGAAACTAAATAGGTAGTCCTCTTTAGGGATGTAGATATCTCTGCTTCAGAAAATGTTTATTGATTCTTTAGGTTCAGACCAACATTAATCATGCAAAAAGGCAAAGACGTGTGACTCAGAGTCCCGGTGGCAGGAGACAGGGGAACAGGTTTTCTTTTTACAGTGAGACTTATGTCAACACATTTCTGAAAATTAATCAATAGTCAAATAACTCAAGTGACAGATTGATCATTCTGGTGGGGACAAAAGTCTATAAGATGCCGCACAATTAGAACAGAAACAACACATAAGGCATTTTATTTTACATTATTCAAGCTTCTACTGATCCCATCACATTTAATTCATCCTTTCCCATCAGTCTCTGGAGATAGGAAGATAAATGTAACAGTAAAATGAAATTTAGCCATTACATTAGAAATATCAACTTGCAGAGCTCCTACCCACTCTTTCACATATAATTTTATAATAGAAAGTAAGGTTATAGATTCCATATCAGTTGAAAATGGACTCTATGTAGTATGTTTATAAAGTCTTTAATAGATTTTAAAATACCTTTTCTAACATTGACTTATAGCTTGACTTTCTTCTAACAGTTTTTTCCTTTGGAAAAAATATGAAGTTTTGAGATTTTCCTCTTATAAAATAAGCTATCTTCTTCTAGCTTATCAGTACAAGTATTTATTATGGCTTCTTAAAACTTTTAATAAAAAATCTGGGGAGTAAATAGGTCAGGGCTCAAGTTTGTATGTTGCATGATCTTAGTTGATTTTCTGGGCTCTGGAAATCTTCATTCAAGTGTAAAAATTATCAGAGAAGAGTCTGTTAGAATGGTTGGGAGGAAAAATGAATTATATGCTTGGCATGTGGTTGGTACTAATAATACTCCTTAGTATCGTGTTCATATCATTACTGCTATTCCTCCTATATGAAAGCTATATGAAATATTTGTATTCCTCCTATATGAAACATTTTTCTTTAGAAATCTTTATCACAGAAAAATGAAAAAAAATCTAAAATGAATGACATTCAAAATGATAATAATCACAAAGCATGGAAAAATTCTAAATTGCTTCCCATTGTTAAAGGAAAAATGTATTTCAGATACATATGTTATAGTATATGCTAATCCTTAAAAAATATTTATTTATATGTTATGTATGCCGATCCTTTGGCATATTCAAACTATGCTGGATGGTTTTAAGCTATCTCTATTCTGTGTGTCACTCAAACACCATGATTGCCATGGCAGGAGTGACACATGTCACTTGTTATTTTTAATAACATTCGCAGCAAGTCATATGCCCAGGCCTACCTTCCACATGATGGGGGAAGTTCTTTCTCATCATATGTTTGGAAGATAAACTGGAAATAATTGACAATGTCGATGATCACCACTGATCTCCATTTTTTTTTCTTTTATTTTGAAATCAAATCTATACAACTGAGAAAAGGAGGAAGGCGTCCTCAGTGGGGCCATGTGGGTGCTGTGGTTGTCCTGCCTACACCCTTCCCAGGATCACTACCACCGCTTCCCGCTGAGCATCAGAGGGCTTTCTCTCAGCCCAGCATGGGGTAGGCGAAGGGTACCAGGGAGGACCCCTGGAGCCGCCTCAATTCTGAGGCCTGTTCTGTGTCGATGGCTGTCAAACTTTATGATGCTCCGGAATTACTTTGAGGAGACTGAAACTATACTCTAGAAATTCTTGAATCAGTAGGTCTGAAGTGGAGTGCAAGCATTTGCTGTTTGAGCAAATTCCTGAAGGTGTAATTCTTCTGCAGTCTCAGTCTCTCTCTCTCTCTCTCTCTCTCTCTCTCTCTCTCTCTCTCACTATAAGGAATTGATTCATGTGACTTTGGAGGCTGTAAAGTCCCAAGAGCTGCAATCAGCAAGCTGGAGACTAGGGAGAGACAATGGTGTAGCTCCCATTTGCACCCGGAGGCTGAGAACCAGGAAAATGGATGTTTCAAGTTCCAGTGGTTCTGGGGCTATTGGTGTAGCTCCAGAATCTGGGCTTGAAGGCAGGCAAGCAGAGGGAAAGAATTCTTTCTTAGCCTTTTATTCTCTTTTTCTATTAAATTATTTATTTATTCTAATTTGTGATAGACGATGGCAGAATGTAATTCATTTCATATTACACACGTGTAGAGCACAATTTTTCAAGTCACTGATTGTACACAAAAAAGTATTTTCACACCATTCCTGTCTTCATGCATGTACTGAGGGTGGTGACGTCCAGCTCCTTCCACCATCATTCCTACCCCTTGCCCCCTCCTTTCCCCTCCCTCCCCTTTGCCCTATCTAAAGTTCCTCCTTTCCTCCCACGTCTTAGCGTTTGATTCTGCTCAAGCCCTCTCTGGATTGGTTGAGGAACACCATGCTGGGGAGGGTAATCTGCTTCACCCAGTTCACTGACTCACGTGCTCACTTCATCCAGAAACACCCTCACAGACTCGTCCAGATGTCAATCAAATGTCTGGGCACCCCATGGCTCAAGTAAGTTGACACCAACAATTAACCATTGACAAAGATGATGCGGATGCTGTTGGTCTGGGGACAGCACTTTGAGAATCACTGTCTCTCTGTGCTGTTTTCCAGAGTTTCCCAGGAGGACTGAGCCTCGGTTCCCTCAGTCATGCCCTGCTCTCCTGGGCACCCTTCATTGACTTTCTTCCTTTCTTGTTCTCATTTACCTCCTCCTCTAACTCTCTTCTTCTTTCCCCCATTATTTCTTAGGATTAAGTTCCAAATTAAGTACTTGTTCTCAAAGCCAGCTTCTGGGGAAAACCAGCCTAAGATGTTTACCCATAGCACATCAATGTCTGATACCAGCCCGTTTATGAGCATTGTGTTTGAAAATGTATATGAATAAAGGAATAATTGTTTTCTGTCTTTGTGGACATAAAAGTTATCATTCTTGTGTTTTCAGTCTTAATAATTTTGATTTTAGATTAAAAGGGTCATCCCCAGGACTGTTGGAGCTCTGATCAAATTTATTGTGGGTAGAGGTGTTCTGTGTATATATGTGGTATATATACACAATGGAATATTATTCAGCCATAAAAAGAATGACTTTATGATTTCGCTGATAAATGGATGGATCCAGAGACTATCATGCTAAGTGAAATAAGTCTCTGCTCTGACTCTCCCTCTTCTGTCTGCTCTTTTTTCCAGTTTCTCTTTGCCTCCTAGGGTACTCACACTACTCTCTGCTCCATCTTTTGCATAGGAAAGCAGTTGAATGATGCTATTTCACAGGAAAATATCATGCCTGATATGTTTGTTTCATCTCTAAATTCAATTAGAAACCCATATTGAAAGCCTGCTATGTTTCAAGTATCAAAACCAGGCAAAGGAAATCCAAGGGCAAATATTATACACCTCATGCTTTAGAGACAGGACAAGTTCAGTTTCCAAGCCTGTTTGCACATAGCAATCACTTCCAGAGCTTAAAAACTATGTTTAACCTAAGTATCCATCAATGGATGAATGGACAAAGCAAGTCTGGTATATACATACAGAGGAATATTATCCAGTCTTAAGACAAAGGACAATCCTGTTATCTGAGACAATCTGGATGAAACGGGAGGATATGATGTTAAGTGAAATAAGCCAGGCACAGGCACAGAAAGACAAGGACTGTAGGATATTATGGATACGTGGACTCTAAAAAAGTGGAGCTTGTAGAAGTAGAAGCTAGCTGGGTAATTACCAGGATCTGATGGTGGTGGGGTTGTTGGTAAAATAATATAAAAATTCCAGCCAGACAGGAGGAATTAGCTCATGAAGTCCTTGATTAACACAGTGGCCACAGTTAACATACTGAACACTTGAAAGTGGTCCAAAGAGTTGATTTCAAGTGTTCTAACCATAAAGATTGACAAGGATGTGAGGGAATGCATGTATTAACTAGCTTGTTTAAGCCATTTCACCACATTTACAAGTTTCAAAGCATCCTGTTGCACGCCACAAATCTATGCCATTTTTATTTCAATTAAAATTTTCTCAAATTGGCTTAGGAACCAGTTTCCTCAATAGGATTTCTACAGTATAAGAAGTTAGATCAAGAATCAATAAATGGGATGGTATTAAACTAAAAAGCTTCTTCACAGCAACGGAACCAATCCACAACGTAAATAGAGAACCTACAGGATGGAAGAGAATCTTTGCCGCCCATACCTCAGATAGAGCATTAATCTCCAGCATATAAAAATAACTAAAAAAATCAAATAACCTAATCAATCAATGGGCAAAAGAACTTAATAGACACTTCATAGAATAAGAAATCCAAATGGTCAACAAATACATGGAAAAATGTTCGACATTTCTAGTAATTAGAGAAAGCAAATTAAAACTACAGTGAACTTCCCTCTCACTCCAGTCAGAATGGCAATTATCAAGAATACAAGTAACAATAAATGTTGGTGAGGATGTGGGGAAAAGGGTACACTCATACATTGCTGGTGGGACTGCAAATTGTGCAACCATTCTGGAAAGCAGTATGGAGATTCCTTAGAAAACTTGGAATGCAACCTTCATTTGACCTAGTTGTCCCACTCCTTGGTATAAGTATAAAATCAGCATGTGATGTAGCCCATTAATGTTTACAGTATCAATGTTTACAGTAACTCAATTCACAATAGCTAAGCTATGGAACCAACCAATCTGTTGAAGGGCACTTTCAACAGATGAATGGATAAAGAAAATGTGGTATATATACACAATGGAATATTATTCAGCCATAAAAAGAATGACTTTATGATTTTGCTGATAAATGGATGGATCCAGAGACTATCATGCTAAGTGAAATAAGTCAATCCCCCCAAAACCAAAGGTTGAATGTTCTCTTTGATATGCAGATGCTAACACACAATAAGGTGAGGTATGGAAGAATAGAAGTTCATTGGGTTGGCCAAAGGGAAATGATGGGAAGGGAGTGGGGATGGAAATAGAAAGACTGTAGAATGCATCGAGATATAACTTTCCTATGTTCATACATAGGAAACTCCAGTGTAACTCCACGTCATCTACAATCACAAGAATGGGATCCAAATTAGAATAAGTTATACTTCATGTATGTGTAATCTGTGAAAATACACTCTACAATCATGTATATCTAAAAGAAACAAATGAAAAAAAAAAAGGAGTGTAAAAAAGGTTCTCATTGTGCCCAAGTATGAAAATCCCACTACTAAGGAGAATAATAATGTGCCCATAAAAAGTAGTTTCTCACACCATGTTCTGGGAGAGCATATAGGGCTGGTAGGGTTGAGAGGCTCTGGTTTATTAAAGCTTATCAAGTGGTTCTGTTGTGCAGCTAGCTATACTATTAGCCTTAAAGAGAAGGAGTGCTTACTCCAGTAAACTCTGCTCTCATGAACAAAATTCAGGCACTGTGATAGGGCAATGGGAGAAATTTGGGGGGCTCACAGTAGCCTTCCTAGTACCTTTAAAATCACAATATAGAAGAACAGTATTACCATCCTCAATACTCAAGTTCTCTTTAGTGGGCTTGATGCTAATGATAAAGGATGATGATTGATATTTAAAAAAAAAAATGAGAGGTGAACCGTAGCTGCTGTGAATAATCCGATTATTTTATGGTGCTCATTGAATCAAGTCTGTTAGTAATTCAAAAAAAACCTTTTAAGGCTGCCACTCCCAGTTGCTCCATGAGGGCCATTTTCCAAGACTCAGCCCGGAGACAAGTGAGGCCACGAGGGTGGTCGTCATAGGGCATCTTCTGGCTCAGTGAGTCACTGGAGTTTAAGACTCAGGTTTGCAGACTGCCCACGGACTCCTCAAAGACAGACTTGGTTGGTCTTTTCTCTTTAAAATGTCCTGGAAGTTTAAGTTTTGGGGCATGTGGAAATAAACAGAGACCAACCCAGTGAGCAGGGCTGACCGCTATTCATCCAGGGCTTACGATCGCAAAAGGGGGAGCCGCTGTTGCTGTGGGGAAGCTGGAGGTGGGTTAACTAGAAGCAGGGCCCTGTGGTCTGATTGCATCTCCCCCAAATTCATATGTTGAAATAACTGCCAACGTGATGGGATTGAGAGGTGAGGGGTTCAGAAAGTTGTCAAGCCATGACAGTGGAGCCCTCATGAATGGGATTAGGGCCCTTATAAAAGAGGTGAGTTAAAGGGATCTGCCTTGACCTTCTGTGAGAAGGGCATCTATGAAGTGCACAGAAAGCCCTTACCAGACACCAAATCTGCTATTGCCTTAATCTTGCACATTCCAGACTATAGAACTATTAAAAAAAAAAAAAAAAAATATATATATATATATATATATATATATATTTATTTATTTATTTATTATTTATGAATTACCCTGACTAAAGTATTTTGTTACAGTACTCTGAATAGGAAAAGACATGACCATCCCATATGATTGGTTTGGAGGGCATATTTAGCTTTATCTAGTTGCTCCTAAATTGGAAATGGGCGGGGGGAAACTAGGGAATATTTTGTTTATTAATCAAGTCCTGGACATTTGGGGCTCATAGTTTACAGGAATTATTGTTTGGTTTCCTAGAAGGATTGATAGGATGGTCTGATATCCTCTAAATCAGACTAGTAGATAGGTAGTTGGCTGGCTAACTGGGCTATTATAGATAATGGAGTTAGTTTCCTAGGCTGGATACGGTAGACTGTGGGTGGTATTGTATTTTCGACCCCCACCTTTATTCTCTATAGCAAAGGCACCTGGCTTGAGAGGATCTAAGTTGGGGCAGTAGGAAGACTTGCCTGATTTAGGTAAGTTTGTTTGTTACTTAAGCAATTTTCAGGTGGAAAACTTCTCTTCTTTGATCCGTTTCTGAATCCACAACCAAATTAACGAGAGATGTGCAAAGCTCCCACTAGCACAAGAAAAAAAAAATTCCGAAAGTAGAAGAAAATCCTCAGGACTCCACGCGGTACCCTTTAAGTACCGAGCTGCTTAAAATATCATTCCGTTTATTGTAATTTGATGTGTGAAATTCCAGGGGAGGCATTTACAATTCAGATCCCATTCCTAAGGGATTCCCATTTAGGGCCTGTTCACATGATTGATTCGGAGCCCTTCTTCACTTATGGACGCTGGAGATCGTTAGGTAAAATGCACATATATGCTCAGAGACGAAGTGTTTATCATCATTTACTCAATGAATCATTTGCCAGCCTTGACGTGTCCTAATGTCCCCCGTGCTCCAGCAGCACCCCTCCTGCCTCATTCCTCATCCTGAATGTCCCCCTTCCCTGTCCCCTCCAGTCCCCCCAACCCCATCTCAAAATTTTAAAGTATTTCCCTCATCAATCATTGGAATTTATCTGGCAGTAAGTAAGGCTGGGGCGGTTGGACAGGCAGCAGGATCGTTATCCCATTGCCTTGTAAAACTGCTACACAGAATGGTAATGGCCTTTCAGTGTCAGGAGAGAAGGCAGGAGAGCGAGAGCCGGGGAGAAGGGCTCTCTGAGACCCTGGGCTGCATCTCCTCCAGGACTTGGCTGGTGTGTGTGGCAGCTGACCTCGTGGCTGGGGCTACCCTTTGCTGAGGGAGAAAGGGCTCTGCTCTCAGACTCCACTGGCCTAGGGGCTTTCTCTGGCTCTACTACTGAAAAAGACCACATTTCTCCTCTCCAAACAGGAGCCTCCATCAAAGGGGATCACTGTGTTAGAAAAAAATGCCATCGATCTGGTGAGGCTACATTTTTCCCATACTCCATTCAAGGGGTGTGTGATCTTCCCCCTAAGGGTGTCCTTTATTTATTTATTTTTTTTAGCTTTTTCAATTGCTTTACAGTCTGACTCTTCATCTTTTTGAATTTCCCCTCTTTGGTTTCTCTTTCTCTGGTCAGAATGCATTTTTTTTTTTTTTTTTTTTAAATATAACCATGTAGTAAGGAAATGATAAAATGATGAAAGGAAAATTCATGATTAAGAAGGCAAACAAAACCATTGTGAATATTTCTTTCCAGTACCTTAAAATTATAATTGTGATGATGGTGAATATTAACTTTCATAGTTTGTTCCTTTGAAAAAAATTTTTTTTTTTTTTTTTTTTTTTTGGCTAAGCTTTTTCTTGTCTTGCTAAGCAATCTGTATAACCGTATTTACTTATGTAACTTTTGGTGCTTGACATTAGAGCCAGATCCTGGTGGAACATGCACTCAATCACTGAGCTACACCCCTAGCAACAATATCCCTATGATCTTTAATGGCTTTATAATATCAACACATATTTTCTACTATTTCTGTTTTTGTTTTTTTGTTTTTTTTCACGTAGAAGAGATATTAGAATTGAAATAAGATGAAATCTACTGAAAAATTCCCCCTGATCAGGGCACAGTGGCTCATGCCTGTAATCCCAGTGGCTTGGAGGCTGAGGCAGGAGGATTGCAAGTTCAAAGCCAAACTTGTAATTTAATTAGGCCCTAAGCAACTTAGTGAGACCCTGTCTCAAAATAAAAAACAAAAAGGGCTGGAGACAGAGTTTAGTGGTAAAGTTCCCCTAGGTTCAATCCCTGGTACAAAAAAAGAAAAGAAAAGAAAAGAAAAGAAAAGAAAAAAAAAAAAACCCTGAATTTTCTCTTTTATTCACCCTTTGAAATATTGGGTAGTTTTTCTTTTAGTTAGGGAAGTAGCCCAGTGCCTTGGAGTAGACTACCCAGAGAAAACCAGA